>NC_134208.1:3772500-5022500 GCF_965140235.1 Caretta caretta | reverse complement strand
AGCTAGGTATGTGTTAGATTATGATTTCTTTAAATGGCTGAGAAAAGAATTGTGCTGAATAGAATAACTATTTCTGTCTGTGTATCTTTTTTGTAACTTAAGGTTTTGCCTAGAGGGGTTCTCTATGTTTTTGAATCTAATTACCCTGTAAGATATCTACCATCCTGATTTTACAGGGGGGATTTCTTTATTTCTATTTACTTCTATTTTTTATTAAAAGTCTTCTTGTAAAAAACTGAATGCTTTTTCATTGTTCTCAGATCCAAGGGTTCGGGTCTGTGGTCACCTGTGCAAATTGGTGAGGCTTTTTATCCAACATTTCCCAGGAAAGGGGGGGGGGTGCAAGTGTTGGGAGGATTGTTCATTGTTCTTAAGATCCAAGGGGCTGGGTCTGTAGTCACCTAGGCAAATTGGTGAGGCTTTTTACCAAACCTTGTCCAGGAAGTGGGGTGCAAGGTTTTGGGCAGTATTTTGGGGGGAAGGACGTGTCCAAACAGCTCTTCCCCAGTAACCAGTATTAGTTTGGTGGTGGTAGCGGCCAGTCCAAGGACAATGGGTGGAATATTTTGTACCTTGGGGAAGTTTTGACCTAAGCTGGTAAAGATAAGCTTAGGAGGTTTTTCATGCAGGTCCCCACATCTGTACCCTAGAGTTCAGAGTGGGGGAGGAACCTTGACAGCCATATTGCAGCCTATGCTCATGCTTCTCTCAGACACGTGTAACTGGTGCAGATTTGGTTTTGCTGAAGTGTTTCTGCCTAATTCCACTCGTCAGGTTTCCCCCGGTCTGTTTTCCCTCGGTGAACCTAGTTTAAAGCCCTCCTCACTAGGTTAGCCAGCCTGCTCGCGAAGATGCTCTTCCCTCTCTTCGTTAAGTGGAGCCCGTCTATGTCTTCATAGCCTGTTTCACCACCGCTTATGCCCGCTTAGAACTATACAACCTCCTAGACAGGTTGCAAGAGCGGTGTCTGTACCACGACACTGACTTGGTGACATTTGTGAAAAGGGAGGGTGACCGGAATTCCCCTCTGGGGGATTATTTAGGGGACCTCACAAGCGAGATCCTGTTGTGGTGTTTATTGGCCATATTGCAGCCTATGCTCATGCTTCTCTCAAACACGTGTAACTTGCACAGATTTGGTTTTGCTGAAGTGTTTCTGCCTAATTCCACTCGTCAGGTTTCCCCCGGTCTGTTTTCCCTCGGAGTGAATAATAAGCCCGTTCCTTTGCTCACCACCCTGCCTTTCCTAGGGCGGCTGAAATAACCTACTTCCCAAACGCTGGCCTTTGGTCCTGACTGCTCCACGCCTGAGCACATCCCCGGCCTCCTACAACCTAGTGCTCAGCACATGTCAACGCCGGCTGCTTTCGGCTACAGGGTCTCTGTATGATCGGCCCAGAGCGACTTCTCCAGGCCCTGAGCAGAGCCGTTCTGGCTCCTGACAGCTCACATGGGAAGCTCACCTGGCAGAGCCGCTACCTACAGGCTACGAGGATCCCAAGTGCTTTGGGAAACTGAAAAAAAAATCAGACCTCCCCCATATATGCCTTACTGACCTTTGGGAGATGCTTATAATCGTGATCTCTGGTGGTAAATGGCTGGTGACCCACTGCACAGTGATCTCTGGTGGTAACTGGCTGGTGGTCCACTGAACTGCCCTCCTCCTGTGGGAGCGGGCGGGTGCCTGCGTATCCCTGTTGGAATTGCCGTTCAGCCTTTCAGCCCCAAATGAGATCAGGAGCCCCCGGTGCATCCACATAGCGAGCGACCCAGTCATTGCCCCGCAGAGCTTGCAGTCTAAGTGTTGGGGAGCGGGGCGTGGGCAGTGTGGCCTAGTGGTCGCAGCAAGCATCAGGCGCAAGGAAATCAAACCCAGAGTCAGAACCAGAGTTAGAGGGCGGATGCCAGAGCCAAGGGTCAAGCCAGAGACAGAACCTCAGGAATTGGAGCCCAGTGTCAGAACCGAAATCAGGGGTCGAATGCCAGGCCAAGGGCCAAGCCGGAGTCCGAGTCCAAGGCAGGGCCTGGAGCTGGAGACTAGAATGGGGGTTTCTGGAGTCAGGGAAGGCAGGAGAAGGGCTGGGTCCAAGGCAGCAGCAGTAGCCCTCAGCTGGTCTCTTAAGACCAGGTCTGCTGATCCCCTCAGCCAACGGGCGGTTTGGCCAATCAGGTAGCTCAACTGGGGCCCAGCTGGACTCGTTAGGCTGGGGAGTTTAAGCAGGCAGCTGTGTGTCCTTATTCCTGACACTAAACACACTGAATGGGCAACAGGCGAGAAGGCAACCAACAGCAGGGAAAAGCGAAGTGACTTGCCCAAGGTCACAGAGCAAGTCCGTGGCAGAGCCAGGAAGAGCCACTCCATCTCCTGCCTCTCCAGCCACAAACCAGGCCGCTCTGCCACACACTGACTGCAGAGAACAAGCAGCCCTAGGAACACGCCACCTGCCCACTTAGCTCAATGTGGTCCTTGCTAATTTTGCAACTCCTGGATCCAGAATGGGCTTAGCCGGGCTCAGGGGTTGATCTGCTGCCTTTGGTACTCGAAGCACTTACAAGTGAGGAGCGAGGTACCGGCACTGAAAGGCAGGAGCAGACACTCGCTCCGCAGTAGCTCACTGGCAGCCCTGGAATCTCTCTTAGCCGGAGAAGAAAGCCCTACCCAGGCCCATAATTCTTTTGTAGCCCACAGCCACCAAATGATCAGAGTACCTCACAACCATTAATTAATCCTCACATCCCCTCAGGCGGAACCCGTAACCCCTCCCGCATGCCGCACCCCATGGATCCAGCCCGGAGACCCCTCCTGCACCCCAAACCCCTCATCCCCCGGCCTCACCCCAGAGCCTGCACCCCAAACAATCACTAGCACCCTGCCCTGGATATGCCCGATCAATAGTCCTTCATTGCCTCCTGTGAGATGTGTGCCCATGCCAAGATGCCAAGCGACAAGCCTCCCAACCCAGCCACCTCAGACCTGTTGCAGCAGATTGGTGAGGCCCAGGAAGAAATGAAGAAGCACCTGGAAAAAGCAAGAGTGAATTATAAGCAGTATGCAGACAAGCATCAACAGCAAGGCCCCACCGATGCAGTGCGACAAAAGCTATGGCTCCCCACGGAGCATCTCTGCACGGGCAGACCTGCTCACCAGCTGGACTTTCGGTTCCTTGGCCCTTTTCAGATCCTGTGGCAGGTTAATCCAGTCATATCTGAGCTCCAACCACCCTGCTCTCTGCAGGTCACCCGGTGCTTCACATATCACTTTTGAAACCCTACCCAGAAAACCCTTTTCCTCACAGGATCCAGCTACCTCCTCCAGTGGTACAGGGCCACGAGGAATACATGGGCCACAAAATCCTGGACTCTAAAGGTGACCGTGGCAGCCTCGGGTGTCTTGTTGACTGGGAAAGGGCCTGAGGAGCACACCTGGAAGCCTGTGGAAAATGTAGACACTCCTACCTTTGTGCAAGCGTTCCATAGGAATCATCCTGAAAAACCTGGTCCCACATCACGCTGAGGGTGCCCCTCAGCAAGGGGCTGATGGCAGAGACTGTGCGTCTGGAATCCTTGTCTGTATAGGCCATAGGCACTAGTGTGGTCTAACCTGCCGTGCAGTGACCATGAAACAGCTGCTGGAAGAGAAGCTGAGCTCTGACAGAGACTGTCAGTCCTGTCATCTGATTGACAGGACTCTGGGGATCCTGATCGGCCACAGCTTCTATATGAACCCAGCACAGGAGCAGGAAGTGGGATCCTCTCATCCCTGCTTGACTCCTGGTTTTGCCTTCTGGTTCACTTGCGGCTCTGACTTCCAAGTCGCAAATGGGGCCTGACTCCTGCTCTGATCACTAAGTTAGATGACCCATGCCCTGCTCATGACAACAAGTGGTCCATACTGGAGTGCTCAAAAGCTTCACAGAAGAAGTGAGTTTTTGCTCTGTACATACAGCACCTAACATGCGGGGGCCCTGATCCATGACTAGGGCTCCTAAGTGCTACCATAATACAAATAATAATAATGCCTAGAATCCAGAGGTGCTGAAGGCAGAAAGGGCTACCCCACCTACTCCCAGTCTGAGCCTTGTCACCAAGAGCCCACTGATCAGGCAGCATGAGGGGCAGATGCAGACACAGCCAGGGGACAGTAACCCTTCATCCTTAGCTGAGCGATCTCTGCACAGTCTGCTCCCTAGAGCTGCTGTTCTTGTGAGAGCCGGGCTGCCTCATGAGTGCATCAAGCAGAGTCAAAGAGGGTAAAGTTTACAGTGTGAGGGGAGAGGAGGAACACAATGGTTCCTGGTCTTGTTGGCTGCCCCTGTTACCGGCACCCGGTGCCGAGAGGCTAAACAACAACTGAGGTTGGTTCGCTACCCCGTGTGCTACACCCAAGAATCACAACGGGGTGGAGAAGCAGAAAAGTTTATTAGCAGCTACAAAAAGGTACAGGGAGAATAGAATCTCAAATCCTGCACCCAGAGCAGGAAGTTACACAGGCTTTTATACATCCTTTTTCCCAGCATACTTATCCAATAGCAAGCTGCCCTAAGTATCCATATAGCCAGCCAATCCAGTTCCCAGCTAGTTCCCTTCTTCTCTGTATCATTTGTTAAACCATACATAAAGCTGCTTTATTCACCATTGTTCTTCCATATCTGCCCTGTGTGGCCTTGCTTAGTTTCAGGCAGTCTGACTCTGCAACATATTGTTGCATATCCTCAGCATAACTGCTGCGACTGCCTCCAGGTCGGGGGGCCAAGGACACTTGGGCCTAGTAAGCAGAGCTGCTGCGAGTGCCTCCAGGCGGGGGGCGGGGGCCAAGGACACCTGGGCCTAGTGCGAGGGGGCTTCATCGACACTCGTGGTCTTCCATCCCCTCGAGTTACCTAGTGGCCATGCCCCAGTGTCCCCAACACCCCCAAGGAAATCTTTCAGAGCGATTTGTGTGTGAACCTGTGTGGGTAACTCTCTGCCTTGCCCTGTGCCCTGGCTTTGCTTGTTACTTCACATCCACTTAGCCCCTGAGCCAGGCTGCTCCCCACCTGTCTCTAGCTCTGTTTGCCCAGCCCAGCGGCCCTTCCCTCCCTCCGCACCGGCCCTTCCCTGACCCCCTGGTCAGTGCATTGAGTTCACACCAAAGACAGTGTATTAAACAGCAACGGTGAGGAGAATAAGGAAAAATGGAAGAGGGTGAAGGGGAACAAGGGACCCGCCCTGTGGGTTCAGGGGCACCACCACCGGCGTCTCTGGGACGTAGGGAAAGTTCACCGTCTCTTCCTCACACCCCCCGCCTCCCTCCCAGGCCCGGGCTGGGCGGCGGTGACACCGCGGGTCGCACCCGGCTCTGGCGCTGGCCACGGGCCCTCAGGCGCGAGCTGGCCGGGCCCCCGACGGCGCGGCTGGTCTGCACGGCCCCAGCTCCCGGCTGCCCCGGCTCCCCCAGCTCTGGCCCCGCTCTGGCTGCTGCTCTGCCCTTTGCTCAGCCCCGCTCGCCTCCGGCAGCTCCCCTCACACGCAGGACGGGTCCCTGGGCTCCCGGCTCCCTCGTTGCCTGGCCTGTCCTGTCAATCGGGCTGACCTGGAGCGTTGGCGTCTCCCCGTTGGCCCTGGGGACTGTCAGTCTCAGGACCCTGATTTCTCTCCCTCCATTCCCCTTTCTTTGGGGACTGGGAGAGGCCAGCCACAAACCCCTCTGAGTGTCAGTGGGGGCCCGCAGCCCCCGCCCGCCGGCCTAGAGCCGATCTCCAGAGCAGGCCCCGTGGACTGAACCGGAAATCGGGTTCAAAACACACACAGGGAGCCCCTGACGCTTGGAGCTCCAAACAGTCCTTAGATCTGGGGGAGGTTCCCCCCTTCCAAGCTCCTCATCCACCCACCCTCCAGTCCCTCCTCCGACTGCACGGGAAGCCCGGGGCTGCCCTGACAAAACCTTCAGCACATCTGCCAGGGACCGGGTTGGAACGGTTCCCACCCCATACAGCTTGATATCAGTCTGTTTGCCCCGGGGGCCTCGGTCTGGGCTCGGTTGTGGTGGTTTTGCTTCACTGTGGAAACCAATGCAGATTGCCCCAGCACCTCCTGTCTGCAGCTCAGGCTCCCCTGGGACATGGGGTTTTCTGCAGGCAAGGGGGGATCCCCTCGATCGCACAGTGGCCCAGACTCCCTGACTGGACGCCTAGGCACGACGACAGTGGGCTCTCTCCAGAGGTAGAGCTGGGCAAATAATGGATATTTCCGGTCAGTGGCACTTATGAGAAATACATTCGTTTGTTTGGGGTCAAACTGAATGTGAAACTTTTCAGTGACTCAAGGACAGGCTGTGGTGGGTCTATTCCAGAGCAGAGATTTGAACTGCTGTCTTTTACAGCGAGGGGAAATGCACCCGAACCACTGGACTAAAGACAGAGCAGTTGCAACACAAGGGGCACCACCTTTCTCCTTCTCTCCTGGCCCTTTGGGACTGGCCAAAACTGTGTGTGTCGAATGCGCTATTCATTTCAGGTCACTCAGAACTGCATTTTTCATGTAATAATCCTCCTCATCCAAAGAATGTCACCCAGTTTTACACAGAACACCAAGAGCTAAACTCACAAGTGACAGAGGTGCGGTGACACTGAACGTCACCATGCCGATCTTTTGGATGATTCACAAACCCTGCGTTGGTGCCTGGGCTCCCTGTAGAACAAGTGGGGAGAGACAGACACCTGAGAAAGGGATTCACAAAAGCTGGCGATGGAGAAGACTCCAGATGGAAATCCCACCCTCTAGCTGAGGGGAGAAGAATTTGAATGGGGATCTGCCATCTGTCAGGTGAACACACTGGGCTTTGGGACAGCCTGACAGGGGCTCCCTCAATCACTCCCGTTGAAGCTATTCCATCGTGGGGGAAATAACTAAAAAAAAACATAGGTGCAGGGAGATTGGACATTGGGTCTTTCACCTCCCCATCCTTCCTTCAACCTCTGTAAGCTCACTTTGAGAAGCCTGATTGGGCTCCACAGCCAAATTAGGTGGCAAACTCCTACCGTCCCTGGTGTGGGTGCTACAGGGTGCAGGCTCGGAAACACAGATGCCCTGTGAACTTTTACTACAAAAAATGTTTAGGACCCTGCAGTGGTGAGCAGCAGCTGAGTGGGGGGTTGGGAATCCCAATGGGGTCTGATTCTGGCAGTTGGTGCCTAAACCAACAGTTAGGCACTTAAGCCCTTTGGTGAATCTGGCCCCAAGAAGGAGGCAGAGCTGGGAAGAGATATGAGCTCATCGGAAGAAGAAATCACAACTGGGAGGGGCTCAGAAGTTTAGGGGCTTACTACCTGGTATCCCCTCGGAGCCATTCCCATCTTTTGGAAAGCAAAGAAGTTCCTCCTAGACTTTAAGACCAGGAGCGACCATTGTGATCATCTAGTCTGACCTCCTTCACCTTGCAGGCCAAAGAACCTCACCCATCCCCTCCTTTAATAGATCCATAACCTGCCCGGGCCCTTATGGCTTGGGGCAAACCAACCAGGGCTTGGTTTTGTCATCAGTTGATCTCATCAGGTTCCTTGGGCTAGATACCACAATAATTCCCAGGCTTGAGAAGCTCCTTGTAGAGGTATCAGCTACAACACCTTCCCTGGGCCCGAGTGCCACCCCATCCAGCCTCTCCCCACGCCCACTGATGCTGAGGATGGCTAGTCACTGGGTTGCTTGTACTTGAGGTTTGTATCCCTTTAACACCGGAGACTCCTGCTGTAATAGGACCTGCCTCTCTCAGAGGGTTAGCAGAACCTTATCTCCAGCCACTTGTCTGCTCCCAGACACCAGGTAGATGCCCCACGTTCTGCTCTCCAAACCTTGGCCTTCCTACGTCCCTGTGCTGCAGGTAATTGAGCCCAGGAAGCTCAGCTAACATGTGCAATGCAGGCACAGTGGACTGGGGTTTAAGTTGCAGGGCACCTCAATTATCCAAGCCTCAGTTCTTGAGATCTCTCTTTCCCACAGCTTGGCCGTGGCCATTCATTATGCTCAAGGCCCCTTTAATTATTGGTATCTATCTCCCCCGCTCCGACACCCCAGGCCCATGACATCTCAGCTCTTGGAAGGTGTGATGTAGAGAGTGGAAATGGGGGGTGGTCATCACTCCAGGTGGATGGCACTCCCCTCAGGTCTCTGGCAGATCTCCCCTTCTTTCTCTCTTTGGTTCAAGGGCCTCACTTCCTTCCTACCCCAGCCCCTCCCTCGGGTTTTGGGTCTGCCACCTTGGAAATTCCAAACTCTCTCTTTCCATCACCCCAGGAAAGACCTGCCCTTTATCTCCCAGTAAGTTTCTCTTCTGAGACCTGTGCAATCTAAGTGCCCCACGGAGTCCCCTGCTTTCCACCCTCGAGTATAAACATCTCTGGGGCTTTTCCCCCCACTGCTACCACCCTTCCATGTCTAGCACCAGGTCAGTTTCTCAAAACTTTGAGGGTTTGCTCTTATCCTCCTCCATGGATTGTTGGCTTTTCTTCACACTTGTGGCCAAAACATCTGAAAGGACAAGACTTATGCCATGAATCTGCAAAGGAAGAATTTATTCTGGAACTAAATGAGGTAAAGGAACAAATCCAGTGAGCTATTCACACCCTCAGTCTCATCCAAGCCCCAGGCCTGCCTTTCACCTTGGAATCTGGGGTTGAATGTCATACCCCAAGGAGAGTCTCTTATACATCAGTCTCTGTGTCCCAGGACAATATGCAATTGTTCTCAGCCACTTTGGTCCATGATTACCAGGCCCGCTGGATGTGAGGGAGACGGTGGAATTTGTGGGCCCCTTCTGTGAGTGGGAATGCTGGCAGGGTGGGATTCAGTAATATGGAAACTGGAAGTAGTAGAAGGGCCCTACTGTCAAACAAACCCTAACCCCGCCCTTGGCCCCTGAAACTCCGCCCCTTGACCTCTTAAGCCCCGACCACCTGTCACTGGAAGTCCCACCAATGGGGGATATTACTACCGGGGTGAAGGCGGACACATGACCGGATGCAAAATGTGTCATGTGACCCCTCTAAGAACTCCTCCCACTTCTCTCAACCAATCAGGTTGGGTTTCAACCTGATACGCCCGCTGCGAGAGGAGATTTGACCAATCAGTGGTGTTCCAGGGCAGGGTGACCCATCTGGAAGTGGTTCGTGTGACGCCTCTAAGACCTCTTCCCACCGCCCTCTACCAGTCGCGATAGGTTTCAGCCGCATAGGACCGCCCCAAGAACAGATGTGACCAATCAGGGGTGTACTGGGGCGGGTGACCCGCACCGAAGAGGGCCATGTGACCCCTCAAAGAACTCATCCCAGCACCCTCTGCCAATCAGAGTGCAGCACCATCACCCCATAAGTCCCAGTGCAGGGGCAGAAGAGGGCACCTTTTACCAAGAACGCATGCTTTAGTAATCGTGGAAAGATGGACACCTTCACCACCCTCGTGAGAACTTCGGAGTTTGTTTTAGTCCCGAGGGCCTTTAGACTTGTGTTGAGAAAGTGCTACATCAGCGACAGGTCTGATGAGGGCCCTTTGACTCACCCGTTGATGGATACGCCAGAACCTGAAACCCAAACTCTTCTGAGGCACACCGAGGAGCATGATGGGCTCTCATTGTCAGCCCCCCGAGAGGTGGAAGGCAAACGCAGTTCGGGGGAGTCACTGGAGGACAAGGTGAAGGGAAAAGACGTCGCTCCGGTAAATGAATGATTAAGAAGTGACAGCTGATGATGGGGTATAATGGGGTTAGGAACCGGGGGGCTGTGTAAATCTAAAAACAAGCAGTGGGGTGCTTACACTGTTTCTTTTCCGAAAATCTCTCAACAGCTCGACGATGCCTTTCCAGAGGCATTTGAGAACTTCTACATCAGTTGCCCCGTGGGAGTAAATATACCATGCATCCGCTGGTTTTCCTCATGTCTGAGACACAGATCTCAAGAGGAAAATCAAGAAAAGGACAAAATGGCAGAATCACTCCCTTTTGGTAGGGTTCATGGCATCCATTTTTACAGGGGGCTGTAAAAGGTCGTGTTAAACCAGGCGATTAATAACACTTAGTTAAAAGTGTTAATATGAATGTGTCCCCCTTCATATGTGTGTGAGTAAGAGACGGTACCAGTAAGAGTCATGTCTACACAGGCAGCTCTGTGAAAGAAAATATATTTGACCCCCGGAGAAGTTGGGAGCTTCGGCAGGGTGAACCCTCTTTTTCAAGTGGCCAAAGAGCAGAGTAAAACTTTAAATGAAGACCGGTAACAGCTTGGTTTTCACACCAGGACGCTTACACTTGGCACAAACCAGCTCGAATATGTTTTAAAAGAAACAAGACCATTGTTTCAGATGTGGATGCGTAATGGCAGGCAGATTTGATGGATATGCACCGGTTCTCCAAACGCAACAGCGGTTTTAAGTCCATCTTAACAGTCGTAGACATTCTATCCAAATATGCCTGGGCCTTCGGCCTAAAAGACAAGACAAGTGGTGAGGTCTCCAAGGCCTTTAAAGCTATTTTCACCAAAGGTCGCGTGCCTCAAAAATTACATTACGATCGGGGGAAAGAATTTTTAAACAAACCTTTAAGGAGATTGTTAAAGCGGCATGGAGTTCACCATATTGTTACTAATACTGAAGTCAAAGCAGGGGTTCTAGAGCGATTGAAGAAAACTTTAAAAACTAGGATGTGGAGATATTTTACGAGGGTGAGACAGTTACTGGATCTTTTTACTCAAAAGAATTAGAAAAAGTAAACCCCAAACGAGACAGGATTTACAGGGTTGAAAAAGTTCGAGCGGCGAAAGGAAAAGGGAGAAAAAAGCAGCTACTGGTGAAATGGTTGGGGTGGCCCGATGAGTTTAACAGCTAGGTGAAAGCTTTTCAACTCTGTGACACTTAGACCCAAACAGAGAGAGCGAGAGAGAAATGAGTGATGGTGGGTTTTACATTACTTTGCCCAGCAATGCCAGCTCTGCAGCTTTTCCTCAAAAGACCAGCTCCAACGTTAAAATAGGACTAATTAAGCCCTTGGATCTCTTGGGTGCCTAGGAGGTGGGGATAGTGGAAACACAATACCCGCACTTCTGGAACTCTATCAATGTAGACACCCCTTTCAAAATCACCTTTGGAGATAAGAGGTGGAATTTCATCCTATGACGAGGTTATTACTCGACCATACCCGAATTACTGGATCATATGAACAGCACCGTGGCTTGTCATTCCGCACCACGTGAGGTGGTCATGAAATACGACCCTCTGGGTAGAAAAATGAGACTTAAATCTGCCAATTTTACGTACATGTTTTCTACCAGCAGGGAGCTAGCTAACATTCTGGGTTTGGACCCCAAGCGTGGTGCTCAAAAATTTCCCGTCTCGGCTGACATCACAGGGGGTTTCAACTCTTTGTATCTGTACACAGATATTGTACAACACGAGTTTGTGGGGGACTTTCTGTTGCCCAGTTACGCTGCATCCCCGTCCGAGAAGGAACAACAAGTTTCTCACCATCACTTATGATAAACCTCACTACGTCCCTGACAGTAAACACCACATTGACACCATCACCATTGAACTAAAGACAGATCAGAACAGACGCATCTCATTTTGCTTTGGCAAGGTGATCGTCAAGCTGCACCTGCGTCCACGGAGAGAGCGAGGTTTCTGAAAAGCAAAATACTATTTTGGCGATCCTAAAAAATTACGGTGACCCCACCATCTACAGAAACTATTACAAAGCCCAGGCTGGATACGCCCTTCCTGGATGTCATGGGGCCCCCGTGATACACAGGGCTGGTGTTCGTGGAAGATTTCACACCCTCTTTTGAAAAGCTGTACCACTTTTGAGGAGGGAGCTAGAGATTATAAAAGTCCACATAAAAACCGCCACTCAAAACATAGCTACAGACATGGTAGGTCATGTCTCCCGCGCTGTTCTGGAGAAAGTGGGGAACACAGTTTTACAGGAAGGATCGGGGCTGATGTACATTAAAAGGAGGAAGAGCACGAGCAATGTGTCATACTTGCGATGCTCAGGTCCCCCAAAACCCTTTAAAAGAAGGGCTTTGACCCTCAAGGCCAGCCACAAGTGAAAGTCCAAGAGGAAGCCTGGGCGAAAGAGGAGACGCTCTCCACCTGGTGAAAGAGATATATTTGAATCAACATGGCTTTTGTTCACTGCAGGTCTGAGGAGTGGACCACATCCGAACTAGACTTGTTCCAAATAGCCCCTACGCAGACCAGCATTGAGAAAAGCATCTACATCGAGGCGCCGCCTCTGTCGGTCATTATGGAGTCTGCCCCCATTGACTTTTTTGTAGCAGGGAATGGTGTAGATTGTATGGATTTAAACAACACGCTGCTGGACCTGTGTTGCAAGATTGTAAAAGGAGACGAAACTGAACTCACCGTGGACGCCGAGGTGGGCCTGGTGAATTACCCCGTGGCCTCTATTTTTAGTCAGTGCGATGTCACGCTGGGAGACCGCCTCGTAAGGCAAAGCAACAACTGTTACCCTTACAGGGCCTTTATAGAATCGGTGCTCAATTACAGTGACGACACCCTCGCCATGCAATTTTCCACCGGCCTGTTTTACAAAGACACTGCCAGACAACAGGAAGAAACTCGAGATGGATGGAGGGAATCTAGGGTTTGTGAGGTGTGCAAAGCTGATGGCCCAGAGCAGGATGGTAGAGCTGCTGGTTCATCTGCACAGCGACCTGTTTTTTCAAGAAAAACTTTTGTTGAACGGAGTGGATGTGAACATTAAACTGACGCGAAGTAAAGACATTTTCTGTTTAACGGGCAGTGCAGCTGAAGGCTTTAAACTGTGCATTGTATCACTGTATCATTGTATCAGCATCCCTTTTTGAAGAAAGTAAGGGTGTCCCCGAGTGTCGCATTTGCCGAGCGAGTGTAGAGATTTGTAATTTATCCCTGGGGTTTTTGAACAGAACCATGTACTTTGTGTTTAGGTTAATCTTGCGACTCTTTTTCCCCTGACAAAATAGGCTTTGAACTATAAACATAATGCTCTGGTTTCTGTGACGCACGTACTTGGTAAAGCCTTCCTCGATTTCAGCGCTTTCACAAGCAGAGTTCATCAGATCGTTCATCAGATAATCATCTTTACTTTACTGGTAGGAAACAAACGGTCATCGTCAAAAGCATCAGGCAGCCCCTCCACAAAATTGATAAAGGGATATTTACAGAGCAATTCTGTATACAGAGGTTGCAAACAACTGTAACATCACACGATGTTCTCAGGCATAACAGACAGTGTTTGTCTGGCGTTATCCAACACATTTTTTATAAAGTAACTTTTCCGGCAGTTGCTAGGCCCTGCGAGAATTGCAGAAAAGGGGTGTTTCGAAATTATCCATTTTTAAAAACCATAGGGCAGGGTTTTAAACCCTCTCCTTGGACCTTCTTGTTGTAAACGACTTTCTGTGTTTGTTTTCTGAAGGGTTTTTGTTGCTATTTGCCACTGATTTTTGTTCCTTGCGATAGAGGGGTGCTGCACCTCTGTCTTTTTTGAGGTGTTTTCTCGCAGGCCCGTGCAATAGTCCAGACCTCGATCTTTTATACTGTCAAAGTTGATCTTTTCACAGTTTGCTACGTTCAGGGTAATACCTTTGACTTTCCTAAGGCCTTTCCTCCCGACAGCTCATACCCATATGTTTTTGGGCCTGCCGACACAAACTCGGTGATGTGTGGATCAGGCGGGATCTTGCTTGTGAGGTCCCCTAAATAATCCCCCAGAGGGGGATTCCAGTCACCCTCCCTTTTCACAAATGTCACCAAGTCAGTGTCGTGGTACAGACACCGCTCTTGCAACCTGTCTAGGAGGTTGTATAGTTCTAAGCGGGCATAAGCGGTGGTGAAACAGGCTATGAAGACATTGGTATTGCCAGAGACAGGGTGCAGGTCTTTTGCCTGCTTCCAAGACACACACGCGGTTTCATCCTCAATAAACTTGCAGGATGAAACCTTGTAATTGGGGGAAAACAGGTTCTGAAAGAGTTTGTCAGGATCTCTCACGATGCTGGTGTTGGGTAGGTTTGTTCTTTGGCCAAACTGACCCCACAGAGATTTTAAAAACAGTTTAGTGATTTGGCATTTAGCGGAGTTCGACCTGATCTCGTGTTGGCGTAAAAGCACGCCTTCTTGCTGGTAGAAATCGTAAATGTACTTATTTTGTTTTTCTTCATCTGTGCACCAGCTGGGATACCCTGAAGCCTCTTGTTTCTGGCAGAGGTGTAATTTTATGTACGCTGAAAAGAGTTCATCAGATTTTTCATTAAAATGCCACATTTCATAGACTTTAGCCACCGCATACCCCTTCGCTGTGGCCGTATTCAATTCCACCATGCACCAAGTCCCCAGGATGGCCCTCTCCTCATCACTGTGGATGCATGTCTCCCGCTGCTTGGTTTCTGCACAGGTTCGGCAAAGCAGGAACAGAAGCTTGCCACCGACTCTGACAGGTAACAACGGGAAAAAGAGGCTTGCAGGGGGTACACTTTAACTTTTGCAATTCCAAAATAATTTGCAAGGAGTCCAAATTTGTCGTAAATTATATCAGGGTCTCCGATGGGGTATTCCTTGGTTTGTTTGCAAAAGAGCACAGGCTGGTCTCGCGATGAAGTACGTATCAGAACCTTTGGAACTGAGCGCTAGGAACGTGTAGTCCCGGAACTCTTTGCCAATAAAGGTCTAAACAAACAGAGAAAGACACTTGTCGCCCTTAAATTCCCAGGACTTTTCAGGCTTTCGGGACATAGCGAAAATATAATTGGGCGTGTGCAACCCAGTCTTCTGTGTGCATTCAAAATCATAAAAAATATATACTTTTCTGAGGATTCGGGTTTTCGAATGCTCTCCAGAAATCACAGGAGACTGTCTACATCACCAGCGATCAAACCCTGACCCTCTTTACAGCGCCTCCCTTCACACCTGTGCCGCTTGTCCACAGAAAACTGACACTTATCACACAAAGTTTTAGACAGGCATTCGACTCGCTTTTTCGACACACAGTGGACGTGTCTGTCTAAACGCCCTAAGCAGCAATTCAAGAGAGTTTCTGTTGAAAGAGACAGTCTCCAAGCTACCTGAGGCTTTTATACCATCGTAACTCTTTGTTTCAAAATAACTAGCAAAGTGATTGGATCCCCCCTCCCTAGCATTCCCTTTTGTGATCTGGGTGGGGCAATAAGTTGTCTGCACAACTGGGTTGCTTTTCTTTTCTTTTCTTTTCTTTTCTTTTCTTTTCTTTTCTTTTCTTTTCTTTTCTTTAAAAGACATACAGCTCTGTGAAAAGAAACCAAGGGCCAGAGACCTTCTAACAGAAACACAGATAGTCACAAAGCCCTTTTTTTCTTTTTTTTTCAATTTACAGCTACCAAGTTGTATGTCGCTGTTTGTCCCCTCACCATTTTCTAACTTAATCCTTTTTGATTTCTTACAACTGGCCTTTTTCTGAAGCAGGGTTCTGTAACTTTTTGTGCAGACCAGACGGTCAATATAACGCTGGAAGCAGCATCTTACGGTTTGGTCATTTTCTTTCAAACACGGTCAGGGTCTGCACTAAATTGCACAGCATTTATCAAGGTCACCCCATGCGCTAAACGTTCTTGGGTGAGGCACAGACATTGCACAGCTTAATCTATGGCAAGAACAGTGTTTAATAGGCTTTGCAAACACAGCTCAGCACGCCGGCCCCGGAGCTGGCAGTTTCTATCCACTGAAGTCCAAGTCGCACAGCCAGGGTGCCGTTGGGCTGGCGCACCCATGACACAGCCCTCTCATCTTCAAACAGCTTTTCCTGAAGGCAGCGACTGAGGACAGCAGAAACAGCAACGCGTACAATAGTCCGCATGACTTTTTTACGCTCACGACGTGGCACTGGCTCAGTGGGTTCCATGCCAAACCTCCTCCTAAACGCCTCCTAGCCGTCATCCTCGGAGTCCTCTTCAACAATTTGGATCGGCGCTGAGCAAAAACAAGGTGGGCCTGGTTCATTTTCGCTGCTTGATGCGAAGCTGTCTGGGGCCTCCGGGGTCTCTGGAAAGACATCATCGAGCTGTCGAGAGATTTTCAGAAAAGAAACAGTGTAAGTTCCCACTGCTTGTTTTTAAATTTACAAAACTCTCCCGCCCCTCTGGTTCCTAACCCCATTTCACCCCATCATCAACCGCCACTTCTAAATCATTCATTTACCTGAGCCATGTCTTTTCCGTTCACCTTGTTCTCTGGTGACTCCCCCAAGCTTCGTTCGCCTTCCTCCTCCAGGGGGGTGGACGACAAGAGGCCACCACGCTCATCGGGGTGTCTCCACACAAGTCCAAAGGTCCTCAGGGCTAAAACAAAGTCCCAAGTTCTCACGGGGGTGGTGAAGGAGTCCATGTTTCCACGATTTCTAAAGCACGCGTTCTTGGTAAAAGATGGCCTCTTCTGCCCCAGTGCTGGGACTTATGGGGTGATGGTGCTGCACTCTGATTGGCAGAGGGCACTGGGAGGAGTTCTTAGAGGGGTAACAGGACCCTCTTCTGGGCGGGTCACCCTGCCACAGAACACCCCTGATGGGTCAAATCTGCTCTCAGGTGGTCCGAGGCAGCCAAAACCCATTGCGATTGGTAGAGGGAGGTGGGAGGAGGTCTTAGAGGGGTCACACAAACCACTTCCGGATGGGTCACCCCACCCTGGAACACACCCAATTGGTCAAATCTCGTCTCTGGGCAGCCCTATGTGGCTGAAACCCCTCGTGATTCGTAGAGGGCGGTGTGAGGAATTCTTTGAGGGGTCACATGAAACACTTCCGGATGGGTCACCCAAACGTGGAATATCCCCGATTGGTCAAATCTGCTCTCAGGGCAGTCCTATGAGGCTGAAACCCCTCCTCATTGGCAGAAGGGTGGTGGGAGGATTTCTTAGTGGGGTCACCCTGCCCCGGAACTCCCCCGGATCAGTCAAATCTCCTCTCGGGGAGGCCTACAGGGGAAAAACTGAGCCTGATTAGTAGAGGGCAGTGGGAGGAGTTCTTCGAGGGGGTCACATGACACACTCTGCTTCCTGTCATGTGTCCGCCTTGACTCTGGAAGTAATACCCCCATGGGTGGAACTTCCGGTGACAGGTGGTCGGGGCCGAAGCGGTCAAGGGGTGGGGTATAAGGGGTAAAGAGGCAGAGTTAGGGTTTGTTTGACAGTAGGTCTCTTATACTATTACCAGACACCCTTAGAGGCCCTTGCCTTTCGAAAGGGTGGCTTTGTAAATTTAGGATTAGGTGTTCTTGAACAAAAGTCCTTGGACATTTGGGACTTCACTTTCTTTTGAAGCTTGGAGAAGGTTTGCTTCAGGCACATGAAGATCCGTTTGAGAACTGGAAATTTGTTCCTTGAAGGGGATGATGTCCTAGCTCTGGAGGCCTTTGGTGGCTTTGGAGGAGAAGCATCAGGACTCCCAGTTGCTTTCTCCCCTGCTTGCGAAAGCCCTGTTGTACTTGTCACAATGGACACCATCTTCGGTTGCTTGGTGGGAGCCCTTTTCCCCATTCCATCCTGCCTCTTGCTCCTGTCTGCTGGAAGGAGCCACAACACTGGCATCTTGCTGTGGTTGGATGATGCTGCAGAGTCTCCTGGAGTCCATCGCTGGGGAATTCCATGGGACGTTCTGGGCAAGTCAGCGTCTGCAGAGCCAGCTGGTCTCTTCTGTAGAAGCTTACCGCACTTCTTGCAGACTCTGATAGGCTGCTGGTCCCTGAAGAGCTTTGAATTCACAGTTCCATCGAACCCATGTGGAGCCGGGATGTCTCGAAGACCATGAAGCTCAGCAGATTCTTGTGTCTCCTCCTGAGTTTTCTTACCCTTCATCTTTCCTTGATGTGCCTTGTGGCACAGATGGCAGACTGAGACATGGCTCGCCAAGGGGCGGGAGCTGCTCAACATTTCCATCAGGTGCTTGATCTTTAGGTCGTGTGCAGCCTGCCCAGCAATGAGAGAGTCAAGAATGCATCTTGGTAGCTGCCCAGAGCCTGGTGCCTCTGGGACAATCTGGTGGCATTGGGTCCTGGGAAGATCTTCCCTGCTCTCACCAGCCTGTGCCCATGGCCTCAGGCAGGAGCCTTCTCCGGAGATAACCTTCCTCTCCATGTGCAGTTCCAGCTTCTCTTCAGTCCCTTTGGTGCCACTCAAACTGGGAAGGGGCTTTCTCAGCTCGCTCCTATCAATGTGGAGTGTCACAGCGAGCATCTTCTCTGTTATTACAGTTCCTGGAGGTGCCGATGTCAGATCCACCCCTGCTGGCAGAGTGCAGCGATCCGGGTTAGTTTGGTTTCCAGCTGTGCCATCACTCCTGCCCGTCTCCATGGTGGTATCTTCCACTGGTGTTGGAAGATGTGTGGAACAAGTCTGCTGCCTTCTGTCTGTGGGTAGGGCATGTCCATCCTCCAGCCAAATCTTACTGGGGGCCCTTAGAGGCAACAGAGGTGCTGTGGGAGGTTTCTGCGGGGAGAGGGGTAAGCCCTGCTCATGCTGGAGTCTCTTTGTGTTCAGGTGACAGTCCAGCTCCTCCAGGACTTCAAGGCTTAGGAAAGGGATCCTGCTCATGTTGAACTTCACCCTGGGGTCTCTGTCTGGTGGGCGCAGAGCAGGGGCATTAGGGATCATCTTGGCCAGTGACTCTGTGTATGGGGTAGGTGCCCCCAGTTGGCTCTGCAGATGCTTCTGTCTAATGTTGAAATCTAAGCCATGGGCTGATGTCTGGTCCAGACTCGTGATCTGCTCTCGCCGGTTTCGTCTGCTGTGGACAGGAGGCCTGGGGAGAGGCTGGTCTTGGATGGGATGAGTGGATCCTTCCCAGCCCGTGACAGCCATGATCTCCCTTGTGTGGCAGAGGGGCTCTGACCGAGCCACGGAGGCTTCTCTCAGGGAAAAGGAGCTGGGATTCCAGGGGAAAGAGGTGATGGATTCCATGGAGGAATCAGAGAACCGGCTCATGGCAAATGTCATCACACTCGGCCTGTGGGAGAGAGCAGACAGGGACAGATGGGACATGGCCCTGCTGAGCAAAGGCAAACCTTGGGCACAGCCGTCCAACTGTACTGCAATGGGGCAGTGTCTAGGCATGCATGGCACACCACGCTCTGACACAAGGACATCAACTGGAGAACGAAGGACTGCGAGAGGGAGCTGGCACCCATTTTATCGATAACGATAACCCCCTTGTCACAAGCACAGGTGCAGCACCAAGCACAATGGGGCCTTGAGCATGACTGGGGACCGAGTGCTCTTTTAATAGAAAGATTCTATTCTGTAACTCCTCTCTCGTTCTGGGAACTGCAGTGTCCTCTTTTTGTCTCAGCCCCGTGGCTAGGCCACTCAGCATTTCCTACTCTTCCAGGGTACAGTCCTTCAATTATCTCTCACTCCGACAGTGACCCAGATAGTCTTGCTTTTCAGTGCCCCACCCGTCTATGCCGTGCCCTCGGTGGCCGTTCGGGAAACCCGGGCCCGCAGTTTACACCTGGTTCCAGGCCAGGGACCCTCAACGCAGGAGTTTTGGGCTTTCCTCTCCCAGCCTTCACTGCTACTTCCCTGGACTGCTTCCTACTACTTCTGGTTCCCCTCCTTGCTCTGGGTGTACCAGCTCCAAACTGGGTGTACAAGCTCCAAACTGGTACTTCCCCCTCTTCCCAGGGAGGGACTGCTCTTTCCCAGCAGTAGCCCCTATCTCTTGCCAGCTTCCTGGCTTTATAGGCCCCGCCTATTCCTGCACAGCTGAGTCTGCTTGCAATCAATTCACTGCTCCCTGACTTTTCCTCCGGGTGCACCCTGTAGAGTTCACACGTCTCCCTGGCCACCTTAGCCCCTTCCAGTCCTGGGTGGGGTGGACAGCTCATCACAGAGCCTCCCACTCAAGACTGCTCCTCATGGGGGGAGGAGAGGAAGGTAGCACCTCCCCTGCCTCTCATGCAGCCAAGTGTACAGACTTTCCCTCTCTTTCTTTATGTCACCCACCATGAGTAGTTTCCCTTTCTCCCCCGTGCTGTCTCTCCGTTTCTGCTGCTGAGATTCCAGGTCTTGCACAACCTCTTGCAGGGTCTACGCTGCAGCTACTAGCCTCCCCTACAGTCGCTTCATTGCCCCATCGAGTACTCCAGCACCCTCGCTCTCAGGGTCTCAGTCCCCACTGTCTTGTGCATCACCTCGGCATTAATTCCTACCTGCTTAAGCTTCCTCCCCTGGGGGGGGGTCTCTCTGCTCCCCCCAGCCTCACCTGCCTTTTGGCTTTCACCACAACATCTACAGATTCACTAGGGGCCTCTCTTTCTCCTTTTCTTTTCTTTCTTCAGGCCTTTGCCTTTGTCTTGACTGTCTTTCTTTTCCCTTGGGGACCGTTCCCAAAGTACGGACCCTTTTGTCAGCATTCAGCTGCTTTACAGTCTCATTCTAGCCCCCTTGGGGTACTCATCCTGCATAATCTAGATCTGATCCCTTACATCAGGGCTGACCGTCAGGTACAGTCTCTCTCACAGTCCCCTGACATCAGGGTGACTGTCTCATACAACGCTTCACTCAGTCTACAGTCCTCTGCACAATCCCTTTCCCACAGAGGTGACCGAGTACCCGCATTTCCCACCACATTGTCACAGGGGGCACCCCTCATTGCTTCTCTGGTGCCTCCTCCTGGTCACTCCGTGGATGGGCTCTTGAGGTCAATGCCCCTTCCCATGTCGCACGCCATCACTCCGTCTCTCTCTTGGGAGTGCAGCTACTCTCTCGTTTCAGGAACCTCAGTCTTCATGACTCAGCCCGCTGGCCCTGTCTCTCAGCATTTCTCCCCTTTGGGGTACAGTCCTTCAATTCTCTATGATTCTTGCAGTGACCCAGGCAGGCTTCCCGTTCATTGTCCTTCCGGTCTGTGCCACGCCCTCAGTAGCTGGTAGGGGAACCTGGGCCTGCCCTCTACTCCCGGTTCCAGTCCAGGGACCCTACAGCCAGGAGTTCTGGGCTTTCCTCTCCCAGCCGTCTCCGCTTCTTCCCTGGACTGCTTCCTGCTACTCCTCGTTCCCCTGCTGGGTGTACAACCTCCAAACACTCCCCCTTCTTCCCAGGGAGGGACTGCCCTTTCCCAGCGGCAGCCTCCGTCTGTTGCCAGTTTCCTGGATTTATAGGCCTGGCCTACTCCTGCCCAACTGAGCCTGCCTGCAATCAATTCCCTGCTCCCTCACCTCACTTTCACTGGTGTCTCACCTTGGAAGCTAAAGCCTCTTAGAGGCTTTTTCCCTGTTATTTTAGGATCCTGGAGTATCTGGTTTTCTCTGCTCCCTCCTCTCTATATTCACTATCCCCTCCCACCCAGACCCCTGTCTGGTGCCCCCCATTCAGTTGCCTTACGGTATCAGAACTTCATCCAGGTATCTGGCCATGTACTGTACCCTCCTCTCATCCAGCCTGAGGCTGTCAGCCAAGGTGAGCTTCTCCAGGGGCACGCGGCAGCTGTGGAACAGAGAGAGCAGATAGTTCAGTGCAGACCCTGCCCTCAGGCCCTCTTTCACCCAGAGGTGCGGCACTGACAGGCTCCCTGTCCCATTCTCCACTGAGGCAACCTCTTCCCCTGCAATACCCAGGCCTTGGATAGTCTGGTTTTGGGTTAGCTGGATTCTTAGGTGATCCCTGTAGAGTGCTGAGAAGGTGAGAGTGTGTCCTGCTGGCAGCGTATGTGTCATGTCCCTTCCGCACAAGCTAATCAACAAATAGTAGAATGGCCTGCTGCAGCTACCAACTAATGCACCTACCTCCTTAGCTCGACGAGGTGTTTTATGCTGCAGAGCTGAAGGTCCAAGGTTGAAGTCCAACTGGGAACGCATGCTGGGGGACTGGAGGTGGGGGTGGTGGAGGGGCCATTACAGAAGTGCTGCCGGATCCCTTTCACCCTACTCACCGTACAAGAAAGGCCAGCCTTCCTCCCTGAACTCTCCACCTCACCTCCCAGGTGTGCACAGGGCTGCTCCCAGAAAACGTTTCTCCCGCTCTTGCAGGGGAGGATGGTCCAGTCCAGTAGACACAATCTACCGCCCCTCCCCCACTCCAGATTAAATGAGCCGCATGATGCTTGAAGAAGGGAATGACCCGTTGTATGATGCATGGGGGTGGATAAGAGATGGCAGCTTCTGCTGGGTGAGAATGAATTTCATGATTCTAAAGGAGAATAGTTGCTTGCCTGGTATACAGGTCGGGGCAGGGGAGGGATTACTAGGGCTACTACCCCTGAGTGGGGATGAATTGCATGACGCTAAAGGAGGGGACTGAGCCACTGCAGATTTATGGAGGGGGGCATTGCTTACCATGTCTCTAGGGATGCACAAGCCTCCTCCATCTCTTTCTCACGACGTCCAAAAGCTGCCAGAAGTGAGACATAAGGGAGACATTGAGCTGCTTGGCCACCCTTTGCTTCCTAGCACCCCAGAGCCCCAGATTTCAGGGGCAGCGTGTGAACGGAGCCCCAGCCAGTGCCTCTGCATGACTCTGGGCATGTCTGTGCCTTCGCAGGAAGAGGGGAGGCGACTGGGGGAATATACTTCTCTGCTTTGCATGGGGCCCAAGTCTGCCACCACAGCTGTGGGGACAGGGACTGCTTACCTTTCTTTTTCTTCTTTTTGTGTCTGCGCCTTGTCTTCCTCTGAGAAGCCTGCCACACACAGAAAAAGCAGCAGGGTTAGAGAGAACTCCTCAGTAAAACTGGGATAACAAGGAGCCAGAGGGGATTGCCATGTGGGGCCAGAGGGAAGTTTTTCCTTGTGGGAGAGTATTGCACTCTGAGGCATCATGGGTAGGCATTGTGCTTTCCTATGATTCAGCCCATATAGGGCACACAGCACAGCCCATGACAGGGGTCACTGGAATAATCCAGGTTTCAGAGTAGCAGCTGTGAGCTGTAGCTCATGAAAGCTTATGCTCAAATAAATTTTTTAGTCTCTAAGGTGCCACAAGTACTCCTTTTCTTTTTGGAATAATCCAGGAGTTGGAGAAACAGGGATTGCTGGTACCAGGAGCCTGCAGAGTTTATCAGCGTTGAAGGAGAGAGCCTGCAAAGTTCTCCCTCCTACAGAGATTCTAAAATTCTGCAGTTTTAAGGAGTGCAGGGTATGCAACGAACCACAGATACCAGTCCCCGAATTCCGATCTTGGGGGAGAAATCTGACATCTGGACAACAGTGATTCCTATTTCCATATTTAGGGAATGCATGATATAGGGGTTTTATCTGCACGCATTTGCGATAGCCATGCTACTCCTGAGTGGTGAAGCCAGGAATGGGTTATGCAAATTCTCCCTAACAAGTGCTGATATAACCCCTATACCATCCTTAACGGCAGCTGTTTTACACCAAAAGAAAACAGTTTGGCGTGAGTTCAGCCCACTTGCCTGGGAGCTGCTGAGCTCTAATGGGCTCTTCATGGTGACCTTAGGATCATTATCAGGACCATTTGGGTCAGTGGTGCTGGTTCTGGTGGCCAGTCCTAGGCTAGTCCTGCAGGGAGGGGTGGCATCTGACCCGGAGGCTGGAGAAAGCTGCAATCTCACATTTGAGGCTGCTGCTTCTTTTTCTTAGCGTATGCACAAGGTGCCTCAAGTGGCACGTGAGCAGGATTCATCAATGAATTTGGTCTGTTGGTTGGATCATTGGCTTCCCCGGCCCGGCCTGGGTACCGCTGGGGTCAGGGAGTGCAATGTGAACATTGATCCATGCCCCCCGAGGCTGCCGAGATGCCATTTGTCAAAGGAATAGCAGTGCTGTTGCTGGGTCTGGTTCTCTGCCCACCACAGCAGCAGTCACTGGGATATGGTGCCTTGTAGATTCCACTCTTGGCACCACACCTGCCAGACCCCAGCGGGCTGATGAAGGTCTGCCAACTTCAGGCTTCAAACACTTCGCTACATACCCACTGCAGGTCTTATTTCACCCTCTTGAGGCATTAACTCACAACAAAGTGTCCCTGGTTGACCGGGGACTGTTATGACAGCGCTAAGAAGACCAAGCACCCTGAGTTGAGAGAGCATCACTGTGCTTACCTCTGGGTCCTTTCTGTAGGACAAGTATTCTCAACCCAGGCCCAGACTGAGTGTGCTTCTTTCTGTGAGCAAGGACTTCTCCCATGGCTCAAAATCTTCCTTTTAAGGAGCTTCTGACCCAGACCCAGCTCTCATCAGGGACCATCCCTTTGGGGTGTGGAAGATACTCTCCCTGCATTCCAAAGCACTTTAACCTCCTCTTCTGGGGGCAATGGGCAAGGGTGGGGCACCCTGTCATGAGTTGAAATGGGAGGGTCCAAAATGATTAAAGGCCTGGAAAGACTCCTCTATACAGAGAGAGATTGAAAAGACTGGGACAATTTCAAGAGGGAACATGCTAGAGGTGTAAAATCATTCACAGATTCATAGCATTTAAGGCTAGAAGGGACCATTCGATCATCTAGTCTGACCTTTTGAATCACACAGGCCAGAATATTTCATCCTGTATGGAGTCCTATCACTTGAGTTTGACTCAAAGAATGGTTTCGAGAAGGCACTCCCGATTCACCCTCGAGTACTGCGGGAACTCGGATATGAAATTGCAGAACTACTAACTGTGGTACTTAAGCTATTGCTTAAATCATCCTCTGTATGAGATGTCTGAAGGGTAGCTAATGTGATGCTGATTTTTAAAAAAGGTTCCAGAGGCGATCCTGGCAATTGCAGGCCAGTGAGCTTAGTTTCAGTACAAGGCAAATTGGTCGAAACTCCAGTAAAGAACAGAATTATCAAATACATCGATGAACATGATTTGTTGGGGAAGAGTCAACATGACTTTTGAAAAGGGAAATCCTGCCTCACCAATCTCCTGGAATTCTTTGAGGGGGGTGTGATGGGTTGGACCCCCCATTGCGGGGTGCCACCTGATCTACTGGGGTCCCACTGAGCCCATCTCTTCCACCAGCCTGGTCTCCCTCACCCTGTCCTGCTGCACACACATACTGGCAGGGACACACCCAGCTGTAGGATCACGCAGAGTATGCAATCAGCTCTCTTTGGGAAGACTCAGCTCGGTGATTGCCCAGCACTCAGGTGCACGCACCCTCAGGAGTGTAAACCAAAATTATATTGTCTTGCGCTGTACAGAGATCTAAACAACGTAAGCTCATGACATTCTCTCCCTCCCTCAATGTGCAGGAAGATATGCATAGCTGCCCCCAACCCCACCAGTTATGAATTGCACAAACTGGTTTTTAGAAGAAACCAAAAATAAGTTTATTAACTACAAAAGGTAAATGTTAAGAGATTAGAAGGGCTAGCAAACAGATCAAAGCAGAATACTGAGCAAATAAAACAAAACACACCACCTAAGGTTAATACGCGAAATTAACTGCTTAATAGAAAGTACATTCTCACCCTAAATGTTGTTTTGTGCAGTTGCAAAGTTTATGGAAGGTAAACTGCACTGCTTGCAGCTTAAATATCCAGCTATTCCTTTCACAGGCTAGATCTTTCTCACCTGGGCTCAGCCCCTGCCCTCCTCCCCCACAGTTTAGTTTCTTTCTTTCACCAGGTGTTTTCAGCAGTCTTCCTTTTTGAGCAGGGAGGTGGTGGACAAGAACCCAGATTAACTCCAGTCCAAAAGCCTTAAATAGGATTTGGATAAGACAGGAATCCTTTGTCTCCCAGTTTGACCCCCACTCCCTCCTACTGGACAAATACCACCAGTCCATAATGATGCTCAGTACCAGGTGACATGATCACATGACCCTGCAATGTCAAAGCAGCATCCCAGGAAACTTCTCAGGAAGGAGGAAGATTCGTATCTTCCAAGTCCTATTGTCCTTCCAAATGGCCCATCCAGGCTGACTCCCTACTGTTTGGTGGGCATTCCCCTGCTGCAAGCACTTTTGTAATTGATACATAGCTCGTATTCCTGACTTCAGATACAGAAATGATACATCCACACAGAAAGGATAATCACATTCAGTAAATCATAACCTTTCCAATGATATCTCACACGACCCATATTGCATAAAACATATCTTAGTTATGCCACATTCATCTAACAATATTTCTATGAAGAATATGGGGCGTCACAGGGGTGAACAAGCATGTGGAGAAGGGCGATCCAATGGATCTAGTGGACCTCAACTTTCAGAAAGTTTTTAAGCAAAATAAGTTGTTATGGGAGAAGAGGGAAGGTCTTCTCATGGACCAGTAACTGGTTTAAAGATAGGAAACAAAAGGTAGGAAGAAATGGTGAGTTTATAAAGAGAGATAAATAGCAAGGTTCCCCAAGGATCTGTACTGGGACCAGAGTTGTTCAACATATTCATATGTGATCTAGAAAAGGGGGGAAACAGGGAAACGGCCAGATTGGCAGATGATACAAAACTAAAGCTCGTCCAATCCAAAGCTGAATATGCCCTCCCTTTTCTAGATGTATAACTCTGTTTTGGGCTGTGTGAACATTCATTTTGTTTCAGTGGGCCCCATTTGCCAAACAAACTCTCCAGAACTCTCTGTGTGACTGCCCTGTCCTCATCGACCATTGACCATTCTGCCAATCTTCGGGTCATCAGCAAATTTTTATCAGCAGCAATTTTATATTTACTTCCAAGTCATTGATAAAAATAGTGACTAGCATCAGACCGAGTACTGATCCCTGCAGAGCCCCATTAGAAACACCCACATTTGAGGAGCCCATGAACAATTACTTTTTGAGATCTGCCAGTTAGCCATTAGCCTGTACTCAGTCCATTTAACCTGTGCTCCATTGATATTGCATAGGATATACAATAAAATTAAAGGCTATAAATACCGACATGGGGAACAAATAATTACAAATGGGCTCTTCAATCTAGCAGAGAAAGGTCTTACATGGTCCAATGGCTGGAACTTGAAACTAGACAAATTCAGACTGGAAATAAGGCGTATATTTTTAATGGTGAGAGTAATTAACCATTGGAACAATTTCCCTAGGTCCTGGTGGATTGATTCTCCATCGCTGGCAATTTTTAAAATCAAGAGTGGATATTTTGATAAAAGGTATGCTCTAGGAATTACGGTGGGGAAGATCTTTGGCCTGTGCTATGCAGGAGGGTCAGACTATAAGATCATAATAGGCCCATCTTGCCTTGGAATCTATGAAAAACAAAACCTTACAAAAGTCTAAGTTTGTCACATCTATGTTTGACATGACCCATGTTCCATAAAACATTGTTGACCTGCTTTAAATATATTCCTGTCCTTTAATTCTTTAGCGATTGAATCCTGTATCGCTTTGCCCATTATTTCAGGCTAACTGGCCTATAATAAGCCGGGTCAACCTCCCGTACCTTTTTGAATATTGACAAAACATGAGCACACTTCTAGCTTTCTGGAATTCCCTCAGTAATCCTAAAATTTGTGAAAAATTAATGTCAGTGGGCCAATAACCTCGTGAATCAGCTCTTTGAGGACTCTTTGGTGTAGATGGTCCGAGCCTGCTGATTTAAAAATACTTATGTTTGGTTCTGCATTCAGCTGGCATCAGTCCAGCCTTTCCATCTCTCGAGGATTTTCACTTACCTCCGATCTGGCGAGGCTCATCACAGCATGAAAGGCAAGAAACAGCACCATGCATCTCAGGATCGTTAGGCAGGAGGCCCAGTTGAGATATAGGAGGAGTGAACTCATTTCCCAGGGTTCAGACACTAAGAACCACAGATACTCTCAAACCAGCAACAAGTACCCAGGCTACACCTGACTGCAGCTTGCTGCTCTGGCATCAGGCAGGCGCTGATGTCGTCTCTAGGTCAGAATGGGGCTGCCCTCCTGCAATCTCCCTCTCGCCTGTGAGCTGTCAATGCTGTACTTACATCAGGAGATAGGATGGGGCAACCGCCCCAGGGGGCTGAGCTGCTGAGCTCAGAATAAGGCAGGAGAGAGGGCATCCGATTTCCCAGGAAAACCCTGGGTCTTCTCCGAGCTTTACGACTCTCAAGCCCCTAGGCAAGGGACATTTTCCGCCTCCTTGTGGGAATTCATAAAACCCCTGTGACTGAGGCAGAGTCTCCCAGCCTGAAGCGAGAAGCAGCCCTGAAGTGATTACCTAGCGCTACGAGCGCAGACAAACTTTCACGGTATCGCCAGCCCAAGCATTCCAAAACCATGAGTTGGGCCACACCAAAATCATGAGATTAGCTTCAAAATAATGAGATCTTCCAAAAAAATTCCTCTGGGGAACTCTTCATTTGCCTGCTGGTGTCTAAGCCGCGACGGTGCATTCAATTCACGTCCTCCAACTTCTCTTTGCAGCCAAGAGAGCTTAAAAATGGTCAACAAATAAAATAAAAAGCAGAGATTCTCGTATCATTCACTTGATTCCAGGACTGGAAGCCTTAGGAAAAGCACCCTCTATCATAAAATAATAAAGAGCCCTACCTCTTATCTAACATCTTCCATCAGTAGATCTCAAAGCACTTTACAAAGGAGGCATGGAACATTAGCCCCCTTTTAGAGATGGGAAACTGAGCCACAGAGAAGAGCAGTGACTTGCCCAAGATCACCCAGCAAGACAGTAGCAGAGCCAGGACGAGCACTTAAGCCTTCTGAGTTCCATCTAGTGCTCTATCCACGAGGCCACAGTTCATTTGAAGTAAGGGGTCATAGTCAGTACATTCCTGTGGTGGTTTGTTTGGGCTCTTCCAATCACCATTGTTATTGAAGTTACACATTTTGACCTGTGACCTGTGCTGGCACAGGGGCATCATTATTAAAACGAGGTTCTCACAGCAGGTTGCATCTGGGTTCTTGTTCGGCCTGAACACAAGTTAACTGGACCATGTCTCCGATGTCCCCATGAGAAAGTTTAGAAGCCATTGACGGCCTTGCAGTGCACTGACATACTGGGATTTTCAGAAAGCCTTTGACAAGGTCCCTCACCAAAGGCTCTTAAGCAACGGAAGCTGTCATGGGATAAGAGGGAGGGTCCTCTCATGGATCAGTAACTGGCTGAAACATAGGAAACAAAGGGTAGGAATAAATAATCCATTTTCACAGTGGAGAGAGGTAAATAGTGGTGCCCCCAGGGATCTCTACTGGGAACAGTACTGTTCAACAGATTCATAAACGATCCGGAAAAAGGGGTAAACAGTGAGGTGGCAAAATTTGCAGATGATACAAAACTACTCAAGCTAGTTGAGTCCAAAGCAGACTGCGAAGGGATCTCATAAACCTGGGTGACTGGGGAAGAAAATGGCAGATGAAATTCAAGGTTGATAAATGCAAAGTAATGCACATTGGAAAGCATAATCCCAACTATACAGCGAAAAGGTTGGGGGCTAATTAGCTGTTACCACTCAACAAGAGATCTTGGAGGCATTGTGAGGAGTTCTCTGAAAACATCCGCTCAATGTGCAGCGGCAGTCAAAAAAGGAAACAGAAAGTTGGGAATCATTAGGAAAAGGATAGATAACAAGACAGAAAATATCATCTTGCCCCTCTAAGAATCCATGGTACAGCCAGATCTTGAATACTGCATGCAGATGTGGTCTCCCCACCTCAAAAAAGATATATTGGCATTGGAAAAGGTTCAGAAAAGGGCAACACAAATGAGTAGGGGTATGGAACAGCTTGCATATGGGGAGAGATGAACAGGACTGGGACTTTTCATCTTCGAAAAGACAAGTACAGGGGATATGATAGCAAATCATGATTCCTGTGGAAAAAGTAAAGAAGGAAGTATTATTTACTCCCTCTCATAACACAAGAACTCAGGGTCACCACATGAAATTAAGAGGCAGCAGGTTGAAAACAAACAAAAGGAAGTATTTCTTCACACAATGCACAGTCAACCCAAGGAACTCTTTGCCAGAGGCTCTTGGGAAGGCCAAGACTATAACAGGGTTCAAAAAAGAACGAGATAATTTCATGAAAGATAGGTCCACCAATGGCTCTTAACCAAGATGGGCAGGGTTGCCACACCACGCTCTGAGTGTCCCTAGGTTCTGTTTGCCAGAAGCTGGGAATGAGCGACAGGGGATGGATCACTTGATTCCCTGTTCTGTTCATTCCCTCTGAAACACCTGGCATTGGCCACTGTCGGAAGATCGGAGACTGGGCTCGATGGACCTTTGGTCTGACCCAGCATGGCCGTTCTTCTGTTACAGCTCTTCAGTCTCCTTGATATCTGTGATGTCATAATCCTGCTCAGTTCTCCAGCCTTCCATGGAGTCTGGGTGGAAAGACAGGGGAGATGTCACCTCGTGAGCTGGGTCTGTAAGAGCAACCTGTGTTCAGGCAGAGAGGGGCTCCTGAGAGAGATGAGTCAGTGCTCCGTTAAAGAGCCAGAGACAAGGGCCTGGCCTGAGTGTAACCCACCAAACTTTGATTACACCCGTACCCATAATAATTCCACGTTAGTGCAGGGCTAGTGAGCAGGTTCAGTCTGTTCTGACAGCGGAACTCCCACCTGTGGAGAACAACACAAATATGCAGATTGGGGCAGTTGGGGATGCCAGTCACCTGAGTTGCTCCGATTTGGAGGAAAGACACCACAGTGTAGTAAAGCTGCTCAGACTAAACAAAAAAATCCTTCCCTTTATAAAAAGAAAATCTGTGGGTTAACTAAGATGCCTCATAAATCTAAACATGCTCTTATCATTACAGCAATTCAGCACCTAGCGGTCAAAGAAAAATAATCGTGTCCAACAAACAGATTTCTTCACTACTGAAAGGTACACGGGCCACTAAGCCTATGCATTTGAAGCATGCCCTGCTTATTTGGCATTTATGTCCTCACACCCTCCTGAGCTGAGCAAGCAGCAAGCACCCTGTTCTTTCAATGGGCTGGGATCCTTCTCCTGGCAGTTCTCTGCTTGCTGCAGGTAGTCAAAGCAGGCCTGTGAACATCAGCCCTCAGGGCAGAGATCTTCACCGCCCCTCCGATACGGCTGTCTCCCTCTGGCGCTGGATCAACTGGTGGAAGAGGTTGGCACCCCCCTTTTTTTCAATTTGGGAGTGGAAGTGGCCCTCCACCCTTGGAGATGCCCTACTGAGCATGTGTGACCCAAAGCAGCCCTCTCTTCACACCCTACATGCTATGGTAAGAATCTTTGTACGAAATATGCCTTGTGAGGTACCATTTGAAAAGGAACAACTCTCTGGTCAATGACATCATGTTGCAACGTCACATATAGAGTTATGAGTTCCCCCTCTACGACATTACTTGGGAAAACCTGACAGCCCCTCCTTGGCAAACGTTGTTAAAGAGGTCTATCCTAAACAAAGGAATGGGGGTTTATATCAGAAGCAAACAGGGTCCTCAAGACAGCAGGGGAAGGAGACGGTAGCCAACAGAGCAATTTACATTTCAGCAAACACAAGTGGGGGGCAGAAAAAGAAGAGCATGCATCATGTTGACAGATCCTGGTTGTTGGCAGAGCAGGATCAAACCTGGGACCTCTGGAGCTTTGTGCATGAGGTGCTACCGCATGAGCTCAGAGCCGACTGGCTGCTAGCTAAGGCTGTAGAGCAGATTCATTTCACTGTCTCTAAATGGTCTCGGTGCCACTTGATAGGACAGAACACCACACCCAGGATGTATGCGGGTTTCACCTTACTTAGAAACAACTTGTTTACAAAATCAGACATAAAATACACTCAGCACACTCGTACAGAAAAATTGCTGACTTTCTCCTTTTGTCTGTATGAAACGTTAGTTTGTACTTCCTTTGCTCATGCTTTTTATGTAGCCTGCTGGAAAACTAGGCAAATATCTACAGGAGTTGATGTACTCCCTAGAAGACCTCTGTGTACCCCATACGCCTGGTTGACAACCTCTGCTTTAGAAGAATCAACTTCTTTTGCTCATGCTTTTTATGTAGCCTGCTGGAAAACTAGGCAAATATCTACAGGAGTTGATGTACTCCCTAGAAGACCTCTGTGTACCCCATACCCCTGGTTGACAACCTCTGCTTTAGAAGAATCAACTTCCAAGACTCAATGGACTATCAAAGAAAGGGGCAGACAACCCCACATTCTTTCACTTAAGAAACCAAAAACACCAGCACTTTTGGGCCCCTGGAAGAAAGCCTGAGCAAGGAGAGAGACAGTCCCCATTTTGCCGCCAGACTGTGGATGAGAAAAACCATCTTCAACAGAGCCTGTGTCTTGCTAGATTAAGTTTTAGACCTTGAAAAGTGTACTTTGTTTTGTTTTACCTGTAACTCTTTCTATCTGCATTCCTTATACTTGACTTCAATGACTCCTATGTAGGTTTTGTTAATAGATTCATTTCAGTTTTACCCTAAACTAAGGCTGCGTTTCAAGGGAAGAGTCTAGTAACCCCCAGTTAAGTTAATAAGTTGTGAAGGGCTTTGGTGTCTTTAAAGGAAGAAACAAACCATATGATTTCTCTGGACTGTCCACGGGTTGAGGAAAATCCAGGACTGGGCGCTTGATTTGGAGCCCTGCAGCACAAAACACCACCTCTTAAGCTAGAGCAGTACCTCCGTCAGCTGGCACCAGGACAACACCCACACTGGTCTGCTTTGACCATGGTGGAGAAATAATATTTATCGCTATGTTAAAAGAGTAATAGGTAAAGCAAAGCGTCCCTCCCCGAACTCCTGCTTTTAATACACTCCTCTGGAAACGACTAACCCTCTTTTAATTGGATTTGATTTTTGCAAAGACAGAATGAATACAAGAGCGAAGGGGGACGCGGGGAGCTGCAAACAAACTCAGCTGAAAGGATCCGATCCCATGACTCTGAACAACCTTCGTCCTATGAATTACCGGGTTTTAACCCCATTTGATGGCTCCTCCCCAATCTCAGATCTCAACTGTAGGGTCGTCTCTTGTTTCCATATGTTGCTTTTTATTAAACCCCACACCTGGGGCCGGATATTTAGGTAGCCACATGAAATGGGTTGGAGGGTTTGGGGGACCAGGGAACCAGGGCCCCACTGTCCCCTCCCAGTTATTTGTGGGCTGAAGCCAGCCCCTGCAATCACAGGTCTCCCATCCTCAGAGCAGGAGCTCGGGGCAGCAGCACCAGGACGATGGTGGGGAAGGCATCTTCACAGCCTCCTGGTCCCCAAAGGATGGCACCAAATTCTGCTTTCTACCTATGCACTCTGGAGACTCTTTCCTCTCTGCTGATTAGCTGTTTGTGGCAACATCCTCTGAACCATCTCCCGCTGGCAGCCTCACTCTCCTGCCCTCCCTGCTCCTCCCTCCTTCCTTCCCTTCTCATCATTCCCCCCTCCCCACGCTGCCATGTCCCTTTCTTCCAGGGCTGGATTAACTTTTTGTGGGCCCAGCGCCAAACATATTAGTGGGCCCCCCTGTTGACCGAAATAGGAGCTGAAATTAAAAGTGGCCCAGATTTTTTGGTTTTAGGTTTGTTTTTTACCTGTATTTATTACCAGGGGCTTGTAAATTTTACATAAAACTTAAACCAAGAAAGGTACAACAGAATTTATTAAAGGGGGTGGCAAGAACTCCCGGGATAAACGAGGTAAACAGGTAACGATTAGGCAAATCACAAAATGAGGCAGGCTGTACCAATAAGGGACCTGTGAACACAATCGAGTGATGGTGACAGGACCATTGTTGGCAGCTTGATTTACGGATGTTTTTTCCTGAGGGTAGCACAGGACAGCAGGACTGCTGGAACCAGGGAACCCGGGACAGGGTCAGGCGAGTGCTTTTTTAGGTAAGTTGCTAAAACCCTTCCACTCCCTCTTCTGCGTTGCTCTGCGTGTGGTGAGTGAATTCTAGACAGGTGGATTTGGTGTGTGGAGGTCAGTATGACAAGTAACCCTTGTGGGGTGAATGGCCGACCCTTAATTACCGAGTTTGTCTTCACCACACACGACCACTCAGAGGGGCCGCCCCGATCTGATTTGAACACTGCCTTACCGAGACTTTTGGTCACTAGGCAGATGAGGAGATTGACAGCTCCTGGCATTTTCCGCCAAAACAGAAAAAATGCCAAACTGCAGGTAGGAGGGGACGAGAAGGGCTTACAAGATGGATGCTCAGTTGTTCTTTAGAGGAATTTGAGATGGCCTTATGATTTTATCTTTACACCCCTGGGGAACGAAGAGGCCAGGGGCAAGAGCACAGCAGGCAGGGTGGATTTGATTTCAATCACGAGTTAGGAAGACTCGATTTAATCATGGGTTTCGAGAGAAAAGTGCCTTCTTGTTGGTTGTTATAACCTGAATACATATTCCTCACAACTCAGAGATACATGTAGGTTTCATGTTTACAATGTACACACTACACACTTTTAAACCGTTCAGGAAGAGGCTGGGGTCAGGGTCTGGCAAGGAGCTAGAATGAGGGAGGGGTCTCAGGGTTGGGGCAGGAGGTTGGGGTGTGGAGCGCTTACCTGGGGCAGCTCCCATTTGGGGCAAGGGGTGCAGGTGGGTATGTGGGGGGAAAGGTGCAGGAGCTCCCGTTTGGTGCTCAGGGTGGGGGTGGGAATGTGGGAGGGGGGGTTTGCATGAGTCAGGTCTGGGGTCTGGGTGTGTGTGAGGGGGTGCAGGAATCAGGGCAGGGGGCTGGGGGTGCGGGAGTCAGGGCAGGGGGCTGGGGGGGCATGAGGGTGGTGTGGGAGTCAGGGGAGGGGCAGGGCAGGGGATATGCCCCAATTCCACCCCCTTCCCCAAGGCCCCGCCCCTTCTCCGTCCTCCCCCCCTCGCGTGGGCATACAGCTGACTGGCGGGGGGGGGGGTCGCAGTGCGCTGGGGGCAGAGGCGGGGGAGGGGGAACTTGGCGGCTGCGGAGCCAGCCCGGCTGCAGCAGGACAGAGCCCGGGGAGCCGCAGCACCACAGGCCGCGGCCTCGCCCCCACTCCAACCCCTTCCCCAGATCCCCTGCCCGGCCTCCTCCCCCGGGCGCGCCCCATTCCCCCCCTCCCCCCGCAGACCTGGGAGGGAGGGGGGAGGAGCAGAGCGGTGCCGTGCCTCGGGGAGGAGGCGGAACAGAGGGGAGCGGGGCAGGGGCTCAGGAAGTAACCCTGGGGGGGGCAGAGGAACCGCTCCCCGCCCCAGCTCGCCTCCGCTCCACCTCCGCCCCCGAGCGCGCCGCTGCCTCTCCGCTTCTCCCCCTCCCTCCCTCCCTCCCGCTCCCAGCCCCAGAGCACCCCGGAGTCGGCGCCTGTCCACAGCACCAAGCTGAGCGAGCCGGGGAGAGCGGGGGACGGAGCAGAGCGGCTGCCGGGGCCCCTTAGGAGCGTGGGCCCGACGCAGGGCTGGCGCCATGGTAAATCCGCTCCTGCTTCTTCGTCTATTTGTAAACACTCTGCACACACAGCTAGAATAGATGGTCATTCATGATCCCCCTAAGTGCCTCTTATCGGGACTACAGGGGTTTCAAACGCATTGCCCCAGATTTTTCCTCTCATTTCAGAATTGGGGCCATATCCCCTGTCCTCAGTCACCTTTACAGGCTTCTCCAAATCCTAGCCACTGCAGATCCAATTCAAAATTGTTCTCGTTGTTTTCCAAACTCATTTGACCACGAATATGACAGCCACCGATTCTCCCATTTGGTTGCTCTCCCTTTCTCCACTCTTGTTCTCTGCTCTCCAGCTCCACATAACTTTCCAGAGTGGGGGAGGGTCGCTCTTTTCACTTCGTCCCAGATTTATAGGGCATTCTCCCTTCCTTCAAGTTACTTCCTCTCTTCAGATCTTGCCTAAGGACCATCTTGGTTGTGTTAGTTTGACTCAGAATCCCATTCATCTTTCCCTTCCCTCCCATTATTTCCTACTCCCATTCTCCTCCAATTGAAACTAATGTGCAGTGATAATTACCTTTTAGTTTGACCAGGACTGCTCTTAAATTTCAGTTTCCTTTTCTTTTACTTTCCTCCATCTATGCACATTAGCTTATCCTTTCTGCCTTCTGCGAATCTTCGATTCCAACAATATAAATGTACTAATTTCTCTCTCTCTCTCTCTCTCTCTCTCTCTCTCTCTTTCGTGGCTTGTCAGACATCACTTAAAGAGTTCTCTAAAAAATAAATTGATTGGACGATGTTGATCTGTAGGATGGATGCTACACACTAAAAGTTACAACATTAGTTTGGCAGCAAAAGCAAGGAAGGAGGGAAATAGAATTCACTGCAGACTACTACCCCCTAACACAGAACTGTTACACTTCACAGGATGGAACCTCTGAATGGCTTCAGTAGACTGTCCTTTAAAACTTAGTACCAGAGACTGTTAACATCCCCACAAACTGGAAGTAAACACAGAATATTCGATTCTGCGTTTTAAAACTCCCCTCCCACTTGGACATGCTTTTCATCATTTGAATGAAAAAACGTGAAAACAAAATGTTAATCACCCTGCCAAGGGAATTATCAACATTCTGCAACTACATGCTCTGAATGTTGCCAATAACCAGGCTAAACAGGGGTATTCATCACTGAAAACTCAGTTATATTTGTATTGTTAGGCACGATCCTCTATTTTTATGTGGTCCTATTACAATATAATGCCACAGGAAGCCTCAAACTATTAACCACGTCTGAAACGTTGAGCTAGTCTACAGGGAGTGAAGCAAACATTGACTTTTTTCGATAGAGCACAGCTTGCAAAGTTGCTAATATTTTCTTCTCATATTTTAGATCCTTTGGGACAATATTAAAAGACCCCCAGTCAGTGCCAAATTGCACAAATAGAGTAAAGAAATGATACTTCTTTGGTTTCCTACAGACTGGCTCCATGTTGCAGGGACATCATCCCAAAAGAGCTACAACTCGAACTTGCTTTTTATTTTCTACTTCCGCAGTTGGAAAGAAGGTGCACTGCAGAGGTGCCCAACTCACGGGTACATAATGACCCAACCTGTGGCATCTGAAATGCTGACTGTGACAAGCGCTGCAGCCTTCAGGAAAACATAATGAAATCCTGGAACATTCTTCCAGATAAATCTCTATTAAAAGTAAATATTCAAAAGGACATGGTTAAGTATTTGTTGCTTGGAGGTCATGAATTATTCATTTGATCTTAGAATAAATATTTTAACTTGTAATATACCTGTAAAATACCAATTAGAGGCTGCTCTGCATTTTAATCTGAGCAAAACAAGTCTGTATTTGCCTGCTCTTTTCAGACATTTTCTTCTTTGTGATTTTGCTGAATTTAAAGCATTCATGAAAATTGGAGGATTCAAGAACAGAGCCTCTTCTTACCGGATCACTTTATATGGAGTTGTCCCAGCAGGGACAAAATGCCACAGGTATTTCTTGTATTGCCACCCACCCACCCACCCAACCCCTACGGCCTCCGTCCCTCCACTGCCCAGGAGCAGGCAATGCCTGGCCTGCTAGAAGATGCCTTTGTAAACGGCTCTCTAACTGCAGCCACAACCCTCTGTATGGCCACCCAGTTCCCTGGGGGTGCATCCACACTGTTTGTAAACCCGGGGCTGCCCGATCCAGGCTTGTGGACTCGGCATTTCCGCGCCTGCGCTTGAGTGTCCAGGCTGCATTGTGAGCCTGGGTTTCCATTCGCTGGAGCCGGGTCTCACACCTGTGTTAGCGCGTCCCTCTGTGCTCCGCCCACCTTCTGACTCGGGCCTGTGTCCACACTGCTCAAGGACAGGGCGTGGACCCGAGTCACAGCAGGGCTCAGCTCTGACCCATGCCCCAGCCAGGACCGAGGAGCCACATCCTGGGTGCTCGCTGGCCCGAGTCAGCCTGATGTGTGTGTGAACGGAAAGGGACTTGGGCTCAAAGCTGAGCCAGCCCCTGCGCATAGCCTGGGAGGCTCGGCCACGCAGAGTCCTTAACGCCAGCGAGATTGCTGCTCCTGCTGGGGAAATGGGCCATCCACAGGGAAATCCCTCGGCGAATGGGCACCATGAAAAGCCAGCATGGCCCAGGCCAGCCGGATCTGGAATCGCAACTCTTGGATTTGCAAGGCATGGTCATCTCCCTCTCCCCTGCCCTTCTCCTAGACATGCCCACTGCTTAGAACGGAGGGGGATCCTTTTCCCTCCCTCTGAGAACCTGCTACTGCCTCAACACCAGCTTGGAGGAGCCTCCGCCCCCAGTCGCCAAGCCACAAAGTCGTCCCTATCCCAGCATTACAAGGGAGGAGAGCCAGGGTCTGTCTTCACTGCAGGTGGGCGGAGCCTCCCAGCCCAGGTAGTCAGACTCTTGCTCGCAATCACAGTGCGGACCTTGCGGCTCAAGCCCACCCGCCTCTGAGCTCCCAGCTATTGCTTGCGCACTGCTTTGTGGCCGTGTAGCCGGGCTGGGGGGCTCTCTCCCAGCTGCAGCGTGGACACCCCCTTTGGCACACGCAGCAGACCTGGATTAGAACCCCAAGGCTGCTTCCTCACTTCTCTTTCAGCTCCCCTCCCCAGATCCTCTCCTGGACCCTGCCCCCCCCACCACGCCCCCAGTCTCAGAGCTGTTGGTGCAAGAGCATCTCCCATCAACTGGAGCAGCCCTGCTGCATCCACTCCACATCTGCTGCACTCCTGACACACTCCCACACCCCCTTTGCTAGTGCACGGGTATCTATCTCCCATCTCAAACACCTGCCCTGGAGACAGAGTCCTTGGGTGGGGGTGGGGGGGTTCCTCCAGGGCCAGGGGTTGGGGAGCGGCCAGCAGTGCATGGGCTCTGTTTGCATTGATGCTCCCTGTGTGGAGCACAGAGTCCCCCCCAACCCCGCCCCCTCGCTCAGCACTAAATCCACTGACCAAACCCAGCCTCTGGATTACAGCTGCAGGGCCAGGCCAAGTCAGTTCTGCTGGGGCATTCTGCAAACGTTTTCATTGCTTTCAGATTTCCCATGACTTTTTTTTTCCTATGAAAAACCTAAACCAAAAACTCAACGAAAAACTCAGTGTTTGGTTAAACAAAAATGTTCCCTTTTCAAAACACGCGCGTGTTCCAGCTAATCAGTCAGACCAAATAATTCTGAGTATCGGGGGTTGCCGTGTTAGTCTGTATCCACAAAAGCAACGAGGAGTCCGGTGGCACCGAAAAGACTAACAGATTGAATTGGGCATAAGCTTTCATGGGTAGGCTTTTCGTGGGGATTTCTACCCACAAAAGCTTATGCCCAAAATAATGCTGCTTTCCCAAGCCCCCAACCTGACCGTTGGGTACCAAAAACGAAGCGGTTTCAGGTGTGGGGCCTGTTTGCTTCATCAACAAGCTGGGAGTTGGTGAAAGAGGTATTATTCATCCACCCCCCCACAAGTTACAATTTTAAAACTCTCCCCCATGTGTGCTCTGCACCCCTGGGCGCCCCTGGATTATTCCTGAGCCGTAGCAGGGGGTTTCACCCTCACCCCTGCTCCCTGAGAGGCCAGAAGCAGTTTCCTCCAGGAGCAGATCCTTACCATCACGCTGGTTTCACTGGGGTCTGGTCTCTGACCAAAGCAGGGCCCCTGGGCTGTGGCTCCAGGTGAAGGGGGGCTATGGTGTGGGGGGGGCTGTGCCCAGATGGGGCAGAAGAAGACGAGCAGGAGCGGGGAGTGGGGAGACCGTTCTCCTGACCTGCAAGGGCAGCGGAGAGCAGCCACTGAGTCAGCCTGGCTGGGTGCAAAACCTTTGTTTGGGGAAATTTGTTAGTCTCTAAGGTGCCACAAGTACTCCTGTTCCTTTTGCGGATACAGACGAACACGGCTGCTCCTCTGAAACCTGTTTGGGAAAGTGTCTGACCAGCAAAGCACCTCTCTCCTCCAGGCGAAGAAGGGCAATGAGTAACCGCACTCGCCTTGTCTCTGCAACCTGCCCCCTGCCCTCCTCTGAGCAAGCCAGGCCCCAGGACACATGGGGAACCATGGCAGATCTGATCTCTCAGACCCGGTGCCCCCCGGGCCAGTTGGAACCAAAGAGGGTGGACCAGCCACGCGCGGGGCCTCCCCAGGTGGCCTGCGTGTTAGATCCAGGTCTGGCAGGAAGCAGATTGGCACCGGGCTCATGCCTCCTGCTGCCTCCAGGAGCCACCTAGGAAAGATACAGGACACGGACAGCTTGGGCCCAGCCCACTGAATGGCTCAGTCCTGGAGTTCTGCTAATCCAATCAGGGAACAGAAGTCAGGTCATATGACCCGAGTGTCCAATCCACACACTGAGTTTTAACGAGCAAACTGATTCCTGAATAAGAATTATTCATTGAACTCACCCCGTGATGATGTTTGAAATAGGGATAAATGTGAGTCCTCCCTCAAATAGGGTGCTCCCTCCGCACCGGCCCTTCCCTGACCCCCTGGTCAGTGCATTGAGTTCACACCAAAGACAGTGTATTAAACAGCAACGGTGAGGAGAATAAGGAAAAATGGAAGAGGGTGAAGGGGAACAAGGGACCCGCCCTGTGGGCTCGGGGGCACCACCACCGGCGTCTCTGGGACGTAGGGAAAGTTCACCGGCTCTTCCTCACACCCCCCGCCTCCCTCCCAGGCCCGGGCTGGGCGGCGGTGACACCGCGGGTCGCACCCGGCTCTGGCGCTGGCCACGGACCCTCAGGCGCGAGCTGGCCGGGCCCCCGACGGCGCGGCTGGTCTGCACGGCCCCAGCTCCCGGCTGCCCCGGCTCCCCCAGCTCTGGCCCCGCTCTGGCTGCTGCTCTGCCCTTAGCTCGGCCCCGCTCGCCTCTGGCAGCTCCCCTCACACGCAGGACGGGACCCTGGGCTCCCGGCTCCCTCGTTGCCTGGCCTGCCCTGTCAATCGGGCTGACCTGGAGCGTTGGCGTCTCCCCGTTGGCGCTGGGGACTGTCAGTCTCAGGACCCTGATTACTCTCCCTCCATTCCCCTTTCTTTGGGGACTGGGAGAGGCCAGCCACAAACCCCTCTGAGTGTCAGTGGGGGCCAGCAGCCCCCTCCCGCCGGCCTAGAGCCGATCTCCAGAGCATGTAATAATCCTCCTCATCCAAAGAATGTCACCCAGTTTTACACAGAACACCAAGAGCTAAATTCACAATGGACTGAGGTGCGGTGACACTGAACGTCACCATGCCGATCTTTTGGATGATTCACAAACCCTGCGTTGGTGCCTGGGCTCCCTGTAGAACAACTGGGGAGAGACAGACACCTGAGAAGGGGATTCACAAACGCTGGCGATGGAGAGGACTCCAGATGGAAATCCCACCCTCTAGCTGAGGGGAGAAGAATTTGAATGGGGATCTGCCACCTGTCAGGTGAACACACTGGGCTTTGGGACAGCCTGACAGGGGCTCCCTCAATCACTCCCTGTCAAGGTTCCTTCCCCACTCTGAACTCTAGGGTACAGATGTGGGGACCTGCATGAAAACATCCTAAGCTTACTTTTACCAGCTTAGGTTAAAACTTCCCAAGGTACAAACTAATTTTACCCTTTGCCCTTGGACTTCCACTGCCACCACCAAACTTTATCTGGGTTCTTGAAAAAAACGTAGTTTGTAAATGTCTTCCCCCCCCCCAAATCCTCCCAACCCTTGCACCCCACTTGCTGGGGAAGGTTTGGTAAAAATCCTCACCAATATGCGTAGGTGACCACAGACCCAAACCCTTGGATCTTAGAACAATGAAAAAAGCATTCAGTTTCCCTACAAGAAGACTTTTCATAGAAGTAAAAAAGAATCACCTCTGTAAAATCAGGATGGTAAATACCTTACAGGGTAGTTAGATTCAAAACATAGAGAATCCCTCCAGGCAAAACCTTAAGTTACAAAAAAGACACACACACAGGAATATTCATTCTATTCAGTACAGCTATTTTCTCAGCCATTAAAAGAAATCATAATCTAACACATACCTAGCTAGATTACTTACTAAATTCTAAGATTGCATTCCTGTTCTTTCCCCGACCAAAGCATCATACAGACAGACACAGACCCTTTGTTTTTCTCCCTCCTCCCAGCTTTTGAAAATATCTTGTCTCCTCATTGGTCATTTTGGTCAGGTGCCAACGAGGTTACCTTTAGCTTCTTAACTCTTTACAGGTGAGAGGATTTTTCCTCTGTCCAGGAGAGATTTTAAAGGGGTTTACCCTTTCCTTTATATTTATGACACTCCCGCTGAAGCGAGTCTATCGTGGGGGAAATAACTAAAAAAAAAACATAGGTGCAGGGATATTGGACATTGGGTCTTCCACCTCCCCATCCTTCCTTCAACCTATGTAAGCTCCCTTAGAGGAGCCTGATTCGGCCCCACAGCCATGTTAGCTGGCAAACTCCTACCGTCCCTGGTGTGGGTGCTACAGGGTGCAGGCTCAGAAACACAGATGCCCTGTGAACTTTTTCTACAAAAAATGTTTTGGATGCTGCAAAAGTGAGCAGCAGCTGGGTGGGAGGTTGGAAATCCCAGTGGGGCCTGATTCTGGCAGTTAAGTGTCTAAATGAACATTTAGGCACTTAAGCCCCTTGGTGAATCTGGCCCCAAGAAGGAGGCAGAGCTGGGAAGAGATATGAGCTCATTGGAAGAAGAAATCACAACTGGGAGGGGCTCAGAAGGTTAGGGGCTTACTACCTGGTATCCCCTCGGAGCCATTCCCATCTTTTGGAAAGCAAAGAAGTTCCTCCTAGACTTTAAGACCAGGAGCGACCATTGTGATCATCTAGTCTGACCTCCTTCACCTTGCAGGCCAAAGAACCTCACCCATCCTCTCCTTTAATAGACCCATAACCTGCCCCGGCCCTTATGACTTGGGGCAAACCAACCAGGACTTGGTTTTGTCATCAGTTGATCTCATCAGGTTCCTTGAGCTAGATACCACAATAATTCCCAGGCTTGAGAAGCTCCTTGTAGAGGTATCAGCTACAACACCTTCCCTGGGCCCTAGTGCCACCCCATCCAGCCTCTCCCCACGCCCACTGATGCTGAGGATGGCTAGCCACTGGGTTGCTTCTGCTTGAGGTTTGTATCCCTTTAAGACCGGAGAGTCCCGCTGTAATAGGACCTGCCTCTCTCAGAGGGTTAGCAGAACCTTATCTCCAGCCACTTGTCGGCTCCCAGATACCAAGGAGATGGCCCACGTTCTGCTCTCCAAACCTTGGCCTTGCTACGTTCCTGTGCTGCAGATAATTGACCCCAGGAAGCTCAGCTAACATGTGCAATGCAGGCACATTGGACTGGGGTTTAAGTTGCAGGGCACTTCAATTATCCAAGCCTCAGTTCTTGAGATCTCTATTTTCCACAGCTTGGCCGTGGCCATTCATTATGCTCAAGGCCCCTTTAATTATTGGTATCTTCCTCCCCCGCTCCGACACCCCAGGCCCATGACATCTTAGCTCTTGGAAGGTGTGATGTAGAGAGGGGAAATGGGGGTTGGTCATCACTCCAGGTGGATGGCACTCCCCTCAGGTCTGTGGCAGATCTCTCCTTCTTTCTCTCTTTGGTTCAAGGGCCTCACTTCCTTCCTACCCCAGCCCCTCCCTTAGGTTTTGGGTCTGCCACCTTGGAAATTCCAAACTCTCTCTTTCCATCACCCCAGGAAAGACCTGCCCTTTATCTCCCAGTAAGTTTCTCTTCTGAGCCCTGTGCAATCTAAGTGCCCCATGGAGTCCCCTGCTTTCCACCCTCTAGCATAAACATCTCTCGGGCTTTCCCCCCACTGCTACCACCCTTCCATGTCTAGCACCAGTCAGTTTCTGAAAACTTTGAGGGTTTGCTCTTATCCTCCTCCATGGATTGTTGGCTTTTCTTCACACTTGTGGCCAAAACATCTGAAAGGACGAGACTTTGGCCATGAATCCGCAAAGGAAGGATTTATTCTTGAACTAAATGAGGTAAAGGAACAAATCCAGTGAGCTATTCACACCCTCAGTCTCATCCAAGCCCCAGGCCCGCCTTTCACCTTGGAATCTGGGGTTGAACGTCATACCCCAAGGAGAGCCTCTTATACATCAGTCTCTGTGTCCCAGGACAACATGCAATTGTTCTCAGCCACTTTGGTCCATGCTTACCAGGCCCGCTGGATGCAAGGGAGATGGTGGAATTTGTGGGCCCCTTCTGTGAGTGGGAATGCTGGCAGGGTGGGATTCAGTAATATGGAAACTGGAAGTAGTAGAAGGGCCCTACTCTCAAACAAACCCCAACCCCACCCCTTGTCCCCTGAAACCCCACCCCTTGACCCCTTAAGCCCCCACCACCTGTCACTGGAAGTCCCAGCAATGGGGAATATTACTACCGGGATGAAGGCGGACATATGACCGGATGCAAAATGTATCATGTGACCCCTGTAAGAACTTCTCCCACTGCCCTCTACCAGTCAGGATGGGTTTCACCCCGATACGCCCGCTGCGAGAGGAGATTTGACCAATCAGTGGTATTCCAGGGCAGGGTGACCCATCTGGAAGTGGTTCGTGTGACCCCTCTAAGACCTCCTCCCACCGCCCTCTACCAGTCGCGATAGGTTTCAGCCACATAGGACCACCCCGAGAGCAGATGTGACCAATCAGGAGTGTACTGGGGCGGGTGACCCACACCGAAGAGGGCCACGTGACCCTTCAAAGAACTTATCCCAGCGCCCTCTGCCAATCAGAGCGCAGCACCATCACCCCATAAGTCCCAGCGCAGGGGCAGAAGAGGGCACCCTTTACCAAGAATGCGTGCTTTAGAAATCGTGGAAAGATGGACTCCTTCACCACCCCCGTGAGAACTTTGGAGTTTGTTTTAGCCTCGAGGGCCTTTGGACCTGTGTGGAGAAAGCGCTACATCAGGGACAGGTCCGATGAGGGCCTTTTGACTCAGCCGTTGATGGATACGCCGGAACCTGAAACCCAAACTCTTCTGAGGCACCCCGAGGATCATGATGGGCTCTCATTGTCAGCACCCTGAGAGGTGGAAGGCAAACGTAGCTCAGGGGAGTCACCGGAGGACAAGGTGAACGGAAAAGACGTCGCACAGGAAATGAATGGTTAAGAAGTGACGGCTGATGATGGGGTGTAATGGGGTTAGGAACCGGGGGGCTGTGTAAATCTAAAAACAAGCAGTGGGGTGCTTACACTGTTTCTTTTCTGAAAATCTCTCAACAGCTCGACGATGCCTTTCTAGAGGCCTTTCAGAACTTCTACAGGGGTTGCCCCGTGGGAGTAAATATATCAAGCATCCGCTGATTTTGCTCATGTCTGAGACAGAGATCTCAAGAGGAAAATCCAGAAAAGAACAAAATGGAAGAATCACTCCCTTATGGTAGGGGTCATGGCGTCCATTTTTACAGGGGGCTGTAAAAGGTCGTGTTAAACCAGGTGATTAATAACACTTAGTTAAATGTGTCAATATGAATGTGTCCCCCTTCATATTTGTGTGAGTAAAAGACGGTACCAGTAAGAGTCATGTCTACACAGGCAGCTTTGTGAAAGAAAATATATTTGACCCCCGGGGAAGTTGGGAGCTTCGGCAGGGTGAACCCTCTTTTTCAAGTGGCCAAAAAGCAGAGTAAAACTTTAAATGAAGACGGGTAAGAGCTTGCTTTCAGACCAGGACGCTTACACTTGACACATACCGGCTCGAATATGTTTTAAAAGAAATAAGACCATTGTTGCAGGTGTGGATGTGTAATGGCAGGCAGATTTGATGGATTTGTACCGGTCCTCCAAACGCAACAGTGGTTTTAATTCCATCTTAACAGTCATAGACATTCTATCCAAATATGCCTGGGCCTTCGGCCTAAAAGACAAGACGAGTGGTGAGGTATCCAAGGCCTTTAAAGCAATTTTCAACAAAGGTCGCGTGCCTCAAAAATTAGATTCCAGTCGAGGGAAAGAATTTTTAAACAAACCTTTAAGGAGACTGTTAAAGCGGCATGGAGTTCACCATATTGTTACTGATAATGAAGTCAAAGCAGGGGTTGTAGAGCAATTGAAGAAAACTTTAAAAACTAGGATGTGGAGATATTTTACGAGGGTGAGACAGTTACTGAATCTTTTTACCCTGAAGAATTACAAAAAGTAAACCCCAAACGAGACAGTTGGTTGGGGTGGCCCAATGAGTTTAACAGCTAGGTGAAAGCTTTTCAACTCTGTGACATTTAGACCCAAACAGAGAGAGCGAGAGGGAGAGAGAGAGAGAAATGAGGGATGGCGGGTTTTACATTACTTTGCCCAGCAATGCCAGCTCTGCAGCTTTTCCTCAAAACACCAGCTCCAACATTACAATAGGACTAATTAAGCCCTTGGATCTCCCGGGTGCCTGGGAGGTGGGGTTAGTGGAAACACAATACCCGCACAGCTGGAACACTATCCACGAAGAGACCCCTTTCAAAATCACCTTTGGAGATATGAGGTGGAATTTCATCCTACGACGAGGTTATTACTCGACCATACCCGAATTACTGGATCGTATGAACAGCACCGTGGCTCGTCATTCCGCACTACCTGAGGTGGTCATGAACTACGACCCTGTGGGTAGAAAAGTGAGACTTAAATCTGCCAATTTTACGTCCATGTTTTACAGGGAGCTAGCTAACATTCTGGGTTTGGGCCCCAAGTGCAGCGCCCAAAAATTTCCCATCTCCGCAGACATCACAGGGGGTTTCAACTCCTTGTATCTGTACACAGATATCATACAACACCAGTTTGTGGGGGACTTTTCTGTTGCCCTGTTACGCTGCGTCCCCATCCGAGGAAGGAACAATGAGTTTGTCACCATCACTTACGATAAACCTCACTACGTTCCTGTCAGTAAAGACCACATTGACACCATCACCATTGAACTAAAGACAGATCAGAACAGACGCGTCTCATTTTGCTTCGGCAAGGTGATCGTAAAGCTGCACCTGCGTCCGCGGAGAGAGCGAGGTTTCTAAAAAGCAAAATACTATATTGGCGATCCTAAAAAATTACGGTGACCCCGCAATCAATAGGAACTATAACAAAGCCCAGGCTGGATATGCCCTTCCTGGATGTCATGGGGCCCCCGTGATATACGGGGTTGGTGTGGGTGGAATATTTCGTAGTCTCTTTTGAAAAGCTGTACCACTTTTGAGGAGGGGGCTAGAGATTATTAAAGTCCACGTAAAAACCGTCGCTCAAAATATAGCTACAGACGTGGTAGGTCATGTCTCCCGCACTGTTCTGGAGAAAGTGGGGAATACAGTTTCACAGGAAGGATCGGGGCGGATGTACATTAAAAGGAGGAAGAGCAAGAGAAATGTGTCATACCCACGATGCTCAGTTCCCCCAAAACCCTTTAAAAGAAGGGCTTTGACCCGCAGGGCCAGCCACAAGTGAAAGTCCAAGAGGAAGCCTGGGTGAAAGAGGAGACGCTCTCAGCCTGGTGAAAGAGATATATTTGAATCAACATGGCTTTTGTTCACTGCGGGTCTGAGGAGTGGACCACATCCAAACTAGACTTGTTCCAAATAGCCCCTACGCAGACCAGCATTGAGAAAAGCATCTACATCGAGGTGCCGCCTCTGTCGGTCATTATGGAGTCTGCCCCCATTGACTTTTTTGTAGCAGGGAATGGTGTGGATTGTATGGATTTAAACAACACGCTGCTGGACCTGTGTTGCAAGATTGTAAAAGGAGACGAAACTGAACTCGCCGTGGACACCGAGGTGGGCCTGGTGAATTACCCCGTGGCCTCTATTTTTAGTCAGTGCGATGTCATGCTGGGAGACCGCCTCGTAAGGCAAAGCAACAACTGTTACCCTTACAGGGCCTTTATAGAATCGGTGCTCAATTACAGTGACGACACCCTCGCCACGCAATTTTCCACCGGCCTGTTTTACAAAGACACTGCCGGACAACAGGAAGAAACTCGAGATAGATGGAGGGAATCTAGGGTTTGTGAGGTGTGCAAAGCTGATGGCCCAGAGCAGGATAGTAGAGCTGCTGGTTCATCTGCACAGCGACCGGTTTTTTCAAGAAAAACTTTTGTTGAACGGAGTGAATGTGAACATTAAACTGACGCGCAGTAAAGACACTTTCTGTTTAACGGGCAGTGCGGCAGAAGGCTTTAAACTGTGCATTGTATCACTGTATCATTGTATCCGCGATCCTTTTTGAAGGAAGTACGGTTGTCCCTGAGTGTGGCATTTGCCGAGCGAGTGTAGAGATTTGTAATTTATCCCTGGGGTTTTTGAACAGAACCATGTACTTTGTGTTTAGGTTAATCTTGCGACTCTTTTTCCCCTGACAAAATACGCTTTGAACTATAAACATAATGCTCTGGTTTCTGTGACGCACGTACTTGGTAAAGCCTTCCTCGAATTCAGCGCTTTCACAGGCAGAGTTCATCAGATCGTTCATCAGATAATCGTCTTTACTTTACTGGTAGGAAACAAACGGTCATCGTCAAAAGCATCAGGCAGCCCCTCCACAACATTGAGAAAGGGATATTTACAGAGCAATTCTGTATACAGAGGTTGCCAACAACTGTAACACCACACGATGCTCTCAGGCATAACAGACAGTGTTTGTTGGGCGTTATCCAGCACATTTTTTATAAAGTAACTTTTCCGGCAGTTGCTAGGCCCCGCGAGAATTGCAGAAAAGGGGTGTTTCGAAATGATCCATTTTTAAAAACCGTAGGGCAGGGTTTTAAACCCTCTCCTTGGACCTTCTTGTTGTAAACGACTTTCTGTGTTTGTTTTCTGAAGGGTTTTTGTCGCTATTTGCCACTGATTTTTGTTCCTTACGACAGAGGGGTGCTGCACCTCTGTCTTTTTTGAGGTGTTTTCTCGCAGGCCCGTGCAATAGTCCAGACCTCGATCTTTTATACTGTCAAAGTTGATCTTTTCACAGTTTGCTACGTTCAGGGTAATACCTTTGACTTTCCTAAGGCCTTTCCTCCCGACAGCTTATACCCATATGTTTTTGGGCCTGCCGACACAAACTCGGTGATGTGTGGATCAGGCGGGATCTTGCTTGTGAGGTCCCCTAAATAATCCCCCAGAGGGCGATTCCAGTCACCCTCCCTTTTCACAAATGTCACCAAGTCAGTGTCGTGGTACAGACACCGCTCTTGCAACCTGTCTAGGAGGTTGTATAGTTCTAAGCGGGCATAAGAGGTGGTGAAACAGGCTATGAAGACATTGGTATTGCCAGAGACAGAGTGCAGGTCTTTAGCCTGCTTCCAAGACACACACGCGGTTTCATCCTCAATAAACTTGCAGGATGAAACCTTGTAATTGGGGGAAAACAGGTTCTGAAAGAGTTTGTCAGGATCTGTCATCATGCTGGTGTTGGGTAGGTTTGTTCTTTGGCCAAACTGACCCCACAGAGATTTTAAAAACAGTTTAGCAGTTTGGCATTTAGCGGAGTTCGACCTGATATCGTGTTGGCGTAAAAGCACGCCTTCTTGCTGGTAGAAATCGTTAATGTACTTATTTTGTTTTTCTTCATCTGTGCACCAGCTGGGATACCCTGAAGCCTCTTCTTTCTGGCAGAGGTGTAATTTTATGTACGCTGAAAAGAGTTTATCAGATTTTTCATAAAAATGCCACATTTCATAGACTTTAGCCACCGCATACCCCTTCGCTATGGCCGTATTCAATTCCACCATGCACCAAGTCCCCAGGATGGCCCTCTCCTCATCACTGTGGATGCATGTCTCCCGCTGCTCGGTTTCCGCACAGGTTCGGCATAGCAGGAACAGAAGCTTGCCACCCACTCTGACAGGTAACAATGGGAAAAAGAGGCTTCGCAGGGGGTACACTTTAACTTTTGCAATTCCAAAATAATTTGCAAGGGGTCCATATTTGTCGTAAATTATATCAGGGTGTCCGATGGGGTATTCCTTGGTTTGTTTGCAAAAGAGTACAGGCTGGTCTCGCGATGAAGTACGTATCAGAACCTTTGGAACGGAGCGCTAGGAACGTGTAGTCCCAGAACTCTTTGCCAATAAAGGTCTAAACAAACAGAGAAAGACACTTGTCGCCCTTAAATTCCCAGGACTTTTCAGGCTTTCGGGACATAGAGAAAATATAATTGGGCGTGTGCAACCCAGTCTTCTGTGTGCATTCAATATCATAAAAAATATATACTTTTCTGAGGATTCGGGTTTTCGAATGCTCTCCAGAAAACACAGGTGACTGTCTACATCACCAGCAATCAAACCCTGACCCTGTTTACAGCGCCTCCCTTCACACCTGTGCCGCTTGTCCACACAAACTGACACTTATCACACAAAGTTTTAGACAGGCATTCGACTCGCTTTTTCGACGCACAGTGGACGTGTCTGTCTAAACGCCCTAAGCAGCAATTCAAGAGAGTTTCTGTTGAAAGAGACAGTCTCCAAGCTACCTGAGGCTTTTATACCATCGTAACTCTTTGTTTCAAAATAACTAGCAAGGTGATTGATTCCCCCTCCCTAGCATTCCCTTTTGTGTGTGGGTGAGGCAATAAGTTGTCTGCATAACTGGGTTGCTTTTCTTTTCTTTTCTTTTCTTTTCTTTTCTTTTCTTTTCTTTAAAAGACATACAGCTCTGTGAAAAGAAACCAAGGGCCAGAGATCTTCTAACAGAAACACAGATAGTCACAAAGCCCTTTTTTTCTTTTTTTTTTAATTTACAGCTACCAAGTTGTATGTCGCTGTTTGTCCCCTCACCATTTTCTAACTTAATCCTTTTTGATTTCTTACAACTGGCCTTTTTCTGAAGCAGGGTTCTGTAACTTTTTGTGCAGACCAGACGGTCAATATAACGCTGGAAGCAGCATCTTACGGTTTGGTCATTTTCTTTCAAACACGGTCAGGGTCTGCACTAAATTGCACAGCATTTATCAAGGTCACCCCGTGCGCTAAACGTTCTTGGGTGAGGCACAGACATTGCACAGCTTAACCTATGGCAAGAACAGTGTTTAATAGGCTTTCCAAACACAGCTCAGCACGCCGGCCCCGGAGCTGGCAGTTTCTATCCACTGAAGTCCAAATCACACAGCCAGGGTGCCGTTGGGCTGGCGCACCCATGACACAGCCCTCACATCTTCAAACAGCTTTTCCCGAAGGCAGCGATTGAGGACAGCAGAAACAGCAACGCGTACAATAGTCCGCATGACTTTTTTACGCTCACGACGTAGCACTGGCTCAGTGGGTTCCATGCCAAACCTCCTCCTAAACGCCTCCTAGCCGTCATCCTCGGAGTCCTCTTCAACAATTTGGATCGGCGCTGAGCAAAAACAAGGTGGGCCTGGTTCATTTTCGCTGCTTGATGCGAAGCTGTCTGGGGCCTCCGAGGCCTCTGGAAAGACATCATCGAGCTGTCGAGAGATTTTCAGAAAAGAAACAGTGTAAGTTCCCACTGCTTGTTTTTAAATTTACAAAACTCTCCCGCCCCTCCGGTTCCTAACCCCATTTCACCCCATCATCAACCGCCACTTCTTAATCATTCATTTACCTGAGCCATGTCTTTTCCGTTCACCTTGTTCTCTGGTGACTCCCCCAAGCTTCGTTCGCCTTCCTCCTCCAGGGGGGTGGACGACAAGAGGCCACCACGCTCATCGGGGTGTCTCCACACAAGTCCAAAGGTCCTCAGGGCTAAAACAAAGTCCCAAGTTCTCACAGGGGTGGTGAAGGAGTCCATGTTTCCACGATTTCTAAAGCACGCGTACTTGGTAAAAGATGGCCTCTTCTGCCCCAGTGCTGGGACTTATGGGGTGATGGTGCTGCACTCTGATTGGCAGAGGGCACTGGGAGGAGTTCTTAGAGGGGTAACAGGACCCTCTTCTGGGCGGGTCACCCTGCCACAGAACACCCCTGATGGGTCAAATATGCTCTCAGGTGGTCCTATGCAGCCAAAACCCATTGCGATTGGTAGAGGGAGGTGGGAGGAGGTCTTAGAGGGGTCACACAAACCACTTCCGGATGGGTCACCCCACCCTGGAACACACCCAATTGGTCAAATCTCGTCTCTGGGCAGCCCTATGTGGCTGAAACCCCTCGTGATTCGTAGAGGGCGGTGTGAGGAATTCTTTGAGGGGTCACATGAAACACTTCTGGATGGGTCACCCAAACGTGGAACACCCCCGACTGGTCAAATCTGCTCTCAGGGCAGTCCTATGAGGCTGAAACCCCTCCTCATTGGCAGAAGGGTGGTGGGAGGAGTTCTTAGTGGGGTCACCCTGCCCCGGAACTCCCCCGGATCAGTCAAATCTCCTCTCGGGGAGGCCTACGGGGGAAAAACTGAGCCTGATTAGTAGAGGGCAGTGGGAGGAGTTCTTCGAGGGGGTCACATGACACACTCTGCTTCCTCTCATGTGTCCGCCTTGACTCTGGAAGTAATACCCCCATGGGTGGAACTTCCGGTGACAGGGAGTCGAGGCTGAAGCGGTCAAGGAGTGGGGTACAAGGGGTAAAGAGGCAGAGTTAGGGTTTGCTTGACAGTAGGTCTCTTATACTATTACCAGACACCCTTAGAGGCCCTTGCCTTTCCAAAGGGTGGCTTTGTAAATTTAGGATTAGGTGTTCTTGAACAAAAGTCCTTGGACATTTGCGACTTCACTTTCTTTTGAAGCTTGGAGAAGGTTTGCTTCAGGCACATGAAGATCCGTTTGAGAACTGGAACTTTGTTCCTTGAAGGCGATGATGTCCTAGCTCTGGAGGCCTTTGGTGGCTTTGGAGGAGAAGCGTCAGGACTCCCAGTTGCTTTCTCCCCTGCTTGCGAAAGCCCTGTTGTACTTGTCACAATGGACACCATCTTCGGTTGCTTGGTGGGAGCCCTTTTCCCCATTGCATCCTGCCTCTTGCTCCTGTCTGCTGGAAGGAGCCACAACACTGGCATCTTGTTGTGGTTGGATGATGCTGCAGAGTCTCCTGGAGTCCATCGCTGGGGAATTCCATGGGACGTTCTGGGCAAGTCAGCACCTGCAGAGCCAGCTGGTCTCTTCTGTAGAAGCTTACCGCACTTCTTGCAGACTCTGATAGGCTGCTGGTCCCTGAAGAGCTTTGAATTCACAGTTCCATCGAACCCATGTGGAGCCGGGATGTCTCGAAGACCATGAAGCTCAGCAGATTCTTGTGTCTCCTCCTGAGTTTTCTTACCCTTCATCTTCCCTTGATGTGCCTTGCGGCACAGATGGCAGACTGAGACATGGCTCGCCAAGGGACGGGAGCTGCTCAACATTTCCATCAGGTGATTGATCTGCAGGTCGTGTGCAGCCTGCCCAGCAATAAGAGAGTCAAGAATGGATCTTGGTAGCTGCCCAGAGCCTGGTGCCTCTGGGACAATCTGGTGGCATTGGGTCCTGGGAAGATCTTCCCTGCTCTCACCAGCCTGTGCCCATGGCCTCAGGCAGGAGCCTTCTCCGGAGATAACCTTCCTCTCCATGTGTAGCTCCAGCTTCTCTTCAGTCCCTTTGGTGCCACTCAAACTGGGAAGGGGCTTTCTCAGCTCGCTCCTATCAATGTGGAGTGTCACAGCGAGCATCTTCTCTGTTCTTACAGTTCCTGGAGGTGCCGATGTCAGATCCACCCCTGCTGGCAGAGTGCAGCGATCCGGGTTCGTTTGGTTTCCAGCTGTGCCATCACTCCTGCCCGTCTCCATGGTGGTATCTTCCACTGGTGTTGGAAGACGTGTGGAACAAGTCTGCTGCCTTCTGTCTGTGGGTAGGGCATGTCCATCCTCCAGCCACATCTTACTGGGGGCCCTTAGAGGCAACAGAGGAGCTGTGTGAGGTTTCTGCGGGGAGAGGGGTAAGCCCTGCTCATGCTGGAGTCTCTTTGTGTTCAGGTGACAGTCCAGCTCCTCCAGGACTTCATGGCTTAGGAAAGGGATCCTGCTCATGTTGAACTTCACCCTGGGGTCTCTGTCTGGTGGGCGCAGAGCAGGGGCATTAGGGATCATCTTGGCCAGTGACTCTGTGTATGGGGTAGGTGCCCCCAGTTGGCTCTGCAGATGCTTCTGTCTAATGTTGAAGTCTAAGCCATGGGCTGATGTCTGGTCCAGACTCGTGATCTGCTCTCGCCGGTTTCGTCTGCTGTGGACAGGAGGCCTGGGGAGAGGCTGGTCTTGGATGGGATGAGTGGATCCTTCCCAGCCCGTGACAGCCATGATCTCCCTTGTGTGGCAGAGGGGCTCTGACCGAGCCACGGAGGCTTCTCTCAGGGAAAAGGAGCTGGGATTCCAGGGGAAAGAGGTGATGGATTCCATGGAGGAATCAGAGAACTGGCTCATGGCAAATGTCATCACACTCGGCCTGTGGGAGAGAGCAGACAGGGACAGATGGGACATGGCCCTGCTGAGCAAAGGCAAACCTTGGGCACAGCCTTCCAACTGTACTGCAATGGGGCAGGTCTAGGCATGCATGGCACACCACGCTCTGACACAAGGACATCAACTGGAGAACGAAGGACTGCGAGAGGGAGCTGGCAACCATTTTATCGATAACGATAACCCCCTTGTCACACGCACAGGTGCAGCACCTAGCACAATGGGGCCTTGAGCATGACTGGGGACCGAGTGCTCTTTTAATAGAAAGATTCTATTCTGTAACTCCTCTCTCGTTCTGGGAACTGCAGTGTCCTCTTTTTGTCTCAGCCCCGTGGCTAGGCCACTCAGTATTTCCTACTCTTCCAGGGTACAGTCCTTCAATTATCTCTCACTCCGACAGTGACCCAGATAGTCTTGCTTTTCAATGCCCCACCCGTCTATGCCGTGCCCTCGGTGGCCGTTCGGGAAACCCGGGCCCGCAGTTTACACCTGGTTCCAGGCCAGGGACCCTCAACGCAGGAGTTTTGGGCTTTCCTCTCCCAGCCTTCACTGCTACTTCCCTGGACTGCTTCCTACTACTTCTGGTTCCCCTCCTTGCTCTGGGTGTACCAGCTCCAAACTGGGTGTACCAGCTCCAAACTGGTACTTCCCCCTCTTCCCAGGGAGGGACTGCTCTTTCCCAGCAGTAGCCCCTATCTCTTGCCAGCTTCCTGGCTTTATAGGCCCCGCCTATTCCTGGACAGCTGAGTCTGCTTGCAATCAATTCACTGCTCCCTGACTTTTCCTCCGGGTGCACCCTGTAGAGTTCACACGTCTCCCTGGCCACCTTAGCCCCTTCCAGTCCTGGGTGGGGTGGACAGCTCATCACAGAGCCTCCCACTCAAGACTGCTCCTCATGGGGGGAGGAGAGGAAGGTAGCACCTCCCCTGCCTCTCATGCAGCCAAGTGTACAGACTTTCCCTCTCTTTCTTTATGTCACCCACCATGAGTAGTTTCCCTTTCTCCCCTGTGCTGTCTCTCCGTTTCTGCTGCTGAGATTCCAGGTCTTGCACAACCTCTTGCAGGGTCTACGCTGCAGCTACTAGCCTCCCCTACAGTCGCTTCATTGCCCCATCGAGTCCTCCAGCACCCTCGCTCTCAGGGTCTCAGTCCCCACTGTCTTGTGCATCACCTCGGCATTAATCCCTACCTGCTTAAGCTTCCTCCCCGGGGGGTCTCTCTGCTCCCCCCAGCCTCACCTGCCTTTTGGCTTTCACCACAACATCTACAGGTTCACTAGGGGCCTCTCTTTCTCCTTTTCTTTTCTTTCTTCAGGCCTTTGCCTTTGTCTTGACTGTCTTTCTTTCCCCTTGGGGACCGTTCCCAAAGTACGGACCCTTTTGGCAGCGTTCAGCTGCTTTACAGTCTCGTTCTAGCCCCCTTGGGGTACTCATCCTGCATAATCTAGATCTGATCCCTTACATCAGGGCTGACCGTCAGGTACAGTCTCTCTCATAGTCCCCTGACATCAGGGTGACTGTCTCATACAACGCTTCACTCAGTCTACAGTCCTCTGCACAATCCTTTTCCCACAGAGGTGACCGAGTACCCGCATTTCCCACCACATTGTCACAGGGGGCACCCCTCATTGCTTCTCTGGTGCCTCCTCCTGGTCACTCCGTGGATGGGCTCTTGAGGTCAATGCCCCTTCCCATGTCGCACGCCATCACTCTGTCTCTCTCTTGGGAGTGCAGCTACTCTCTCGTTTCAGGAACCTCAGTCTTCATGACTCAGCCCGCTGGCCCTGTCTCTCAGCGTTTCTCCCCTTTGGGGTACAGTCCTTCAATTCTCTATGATTCTTGCAGTGACCCAGGCAGGCTTCCCGTTCATTGTCCTTCCGGTCTGTGCCACGCCCTCAGTAGCTGGTAGGGGAACCTGGGCCTGCCCTCTACTCCCGGTTCCAGTCCAGGGACCCTACAGCCAGGAGATCTGGGCTTTCCTCTCCCAGCCGTCTCCGCTTCTTCCCTGGACTGCTTCCTGTTACTCCTCGTTCCCCTGCTGGGTGTACAACCTCCAAACACTCCCCCTTCTTCCCAGGGAGGGACTGCCCTTTCCCAGCGGCAGCCTCCGTCTGTTGCCAGTTTCCTGGATTTATAGGCCTGGCCTACTCCTGCCCAACTGAGCCTGCCTGCAATCAATTCCCTGCTCCCTCACCTCACTTTCACTGGTGTCTCACCTTGGAAGCTAAAGCCTCTTTGAGGCTTTTTCCCTGTAATTTTAGGATCTTGGAGTGTCTGGTTTTCTCTGCTCCCTCCTCTCTACATTCACTATCCCCTCCCACCCAGACCCCTGTCTGGTGCCCCCCATTCAGTTGCCTTACGGTATCAGAACTTCATCCAGGTATCTGGCCACGTACTGTGTCCTCCTCTCAACCAGCCTGAGGCTGTCAGCCAAGGTGAGCTTCTCCAGGGGCACGCGGCAGCTGTGGAACAGAGAGAGCAGATAGTTCAGTGCAGACCCTGCCCTCAGGCCCTCTTTCACGCAGAGGTGCGGCACTGACAGGCTCCCTGTCCCATTCTCCACTGAGGCAACCTCCTCCCCTGCAATACCCAGGCCTTGGATGTTCTGGTTTTGGGTTAGCTGGATTCTTAGGTGATCCCTGTAGAGTGCTGAGAAGGTGAGAGTGTGTCCTGCTGGCAGCGTATGTGTCATGTCCCTTCCGCACAAGCTAATCAACAAATAGGAGAATGGCCTGCTGCAGCTACCAACTAATGCACCTACCTCCTTAGCTCGAAGGGGTGCTTTATGCTGCAGAGCTGAAGGTCCAAGGTTGAAGTCCAACTGGGAACGCATGCTGGGGGACTGGAGGTGGGGGTGGTGGAGGGGCCATTACAGAAGTGCTGCCGGATCCCTTTCACCCTACTCACCGGACAAGAAAGGCCAGCCTTCCTCCCTGAACTCTCCACCTCACCTCCCAGGTGTGCACAGGGCTGCTCCCAGAAAACGTTTTCTCCCGCTCTTGCAGGGGAGGATGGTCCAGTCCAGTAGACACAATCTACCGCCCCTCCCCCACTCCAGATTAAATGAGCTGCATGATGCTTGAAGAAGGGAATGACCCGCTGTATGATGCATGGGGGTGGATAAGAGATGGCAGCTTCTGCTGGGTGAGAATGAATTTCATGATTCTAAAGGAGAATAGTTGCTTGCCTGGTATACAGGTCGGGGCAGGGGAGGGATTACTAGGGCTACTACCCCTGAGTGGGGATGAATTGCATGACGCTAAAGGAGGGGACTGAGCCACTGCAGATTTATGGAGGGGGGCATTGCTTACCATGTCTCTAGGGATGCACAAGCCTCCTCCATCTCTTTCTCACGACGTCCAAAAGCTGCCAGAAGTGAGACATAAGGGAGACATTGAGCTGCTTGGCCACCCTTTGCTTCCTAGCACCCCAGAGCCCCAGATTTCAGGGGCAGCGTGTGAACGGAGCCCCAGCCAGTGCCTCTGCATGACTCTGGGCATGTCTGTGCCTTCGCAGGAAGAGGGGAGGCAAGTGGGGGAATAGACCCGATTTCTCTGCTTTGCATGGGGCCCAAGTCTGCCACCACAGCTGTGGGGACAGGGACTGCTTACCTTTCTTTTTCTTCTTTTTGTGTCTGCACCTCGTCTTCCTCTCAGAAGCCTGCCACACACAGAAAAAGCAGCAGGGTTAGAGAGAACTCCTCAATAAAACTGGGATAACAAGGAGCCAGAGGGGATTGCCATGTGGGGCCAGAGGGAAGTTTTTCCTTCTGGGAGAGTATTGCACTCTGAGGCATCATGGGTAGGCATTGTGCTTTCCTATGATTCAGCCCATATAGGGCACACAACACAGCCCATGACAGGGGCCAGAGTAGCAGCCGTGAGCTGTAGCTCATGAAAGCTTATGCTCAAATAAATTTGTTAGTCTCTAAGGTGCCACAAGTACTCCTTTTCTTTTTGGAATAATCCAGGAGTTGGAGAAACAGGGATTGCTGGTACCAGGAGCCTGCAGAGTTTATCAGCGTTGAAGGAGAGAGCCTGCAAAGTTCTCCCTCCTGCAGAGATTCTAAAACTCTGCAGGTTTAAGGAGTGCAGGGTATGCAACGAACCACAGATACCAGCCCCCGAATTCCGATCTTGGGGGAGAAATCTGACATCTGGACAACAGTGATTCCTATTTCCATATTTAGGGAATGCATGATATAGGGGTTTTATCTGCATGCATTTGCGATAGCCATGCTACTCCTGAGTGGTGAAGCCAGGAATGGGTTATGCAAATTCTCCCAAACAAGTGCTGATATAACCCCTATACCATCCTTAACGGCAGCTGTTTTACACGAAAAGAAAACAGTTTGGCGTGAGTTCAGCCCACTTGCCTGGGAGCTGCTGAGCTCTAATGGGCTCTTCATGGTGACCTTAGGATCATTATCAGGACCATTTGGGTCAGTGGTGCTGGTTCTGGTGGCTAGTCCTAGGCTAGTCCTGCAGGGAGGGGTGGCATCTGACCCGGAGGCTGGAGAAAGCTGCAATCTCACATTTGAGGCTGCTGCTTCTTCTTCTTAGCGTATGCACAAGGTGCCTCAAGTGGCACGTGAGCAGGATTCATCAATGAATTTGGTCTGTTGGTTGGATCATTGGCTTCCCCGGCCCGGCCTGGGTACCGCTGGGGTCAGGGAGTGCAATGTGAACATTGATCCATGCCCCCGAGGCTGCCGAAATGCCATTTGTCAAAGGAATAGCAGAGCTGTTGCTGGGTCTGGTTCTCTGCCCACCACAGCAGCAGTCACTGGGATATGGTGCCTTGTAGATCCCACTCTTGGCACCACACCTGCCAGCCCCCAGCGGGCTGATGAAGGTCTGCCAACTTCAGGCTTCAAACACTTCGCTACATACCCACTGCAGGTCTTATTTCACCCTCTTGAGGCATTAACTCACAACAAAGTGTCCCTGGTTGACCGGGGACTGTTATGACAGTGCTAAGAGGACCAAGCACCCTGCGTTGAGAGAGCATCACTCTGCTCAGCTCTGGGTCCTTTCTGTAGGACAAGTATTCTCAACCCAGGCCCAGACTGAGTGTGCTTCTTTCTGTGAGCAAGGACTTCTCCCATGGCTCAAAATCTTCCTTTTAAGGAGCTTCTGACCCAGACCCAGCTGTCATCAGGGACCATCCCTTTGGGGTGTGGAAGATACTCTCCCTGCATTCCAAAGCACTTTAACCTCCTCTTCTGGGGGCAATGGGGAAGGGTGGGGCACCTTGTCATGAGTTGAAATGGGAGGGTCCAAAATGATTAAAGGCCTGGAAAGACTCCTCTATGTAGAGAGATTGAAAAGACTGGGACAATTTCAAGAGGGAACATGCTAGAGGTGTAAAATCATTCACAGATTCATAGCATTTAAGGCTAGAAGGGACCATTCGATCATCTAGTCTGACCTTTTGAATCACACAGGCCAGAATATTTCATCCTGTATGGAGTCCTATCACTTGAGTTTGACTCAAAGAATGGTTTCGAGAAGGCACTCCCTATTCACCCTCGAGTACTGCGGGAACTCGGATATGAAATTGCAGAACTACTAACTGTGGTACTTAAGCTATTGCTTAAATCATCCTCTGTATGAGATGTCTGAAGGGTAGCTAATGTAACGCTGATTTTTAAAAAAGGTTCCAGAGGCGATCCTGGCAATTGCAGGCCAGTGAGCTTAGTATCAGTACAAGGCAAATTGGTCGAAACTCTAGTAAAGAACAGAATTATCAAATACATCGATGAACATGATTTGTTGGGGAAGAGTCAACACGACTTTTGAAAAGGGAAATCCTGCCTCACCAATCTCCTGGAATTCTTTGAGGGGGGTGTGATGGGTTGGACCCCCCATTGCGGGGTGCCACCTGATCTACTGGGGTCCCACTGAGCCCATCTCTTCCACCAGCCTGGTCTCCCTTACCCTGTCCTGCTGCACACACATACTGGCAGGGACACACCCAGCTGTAGGATCACGCAGAGTATGCAATCAGCTCTCTTTGGGAAGACTCAGCTCGGTGATTGCCCAGCACTCAGGTGCACGCACCCTCAGGAGTGGAAACCCAAAATTATATTGTCTTGCGCTGTACAGAGATCTAAACAACGTAAGCTCATGACATTCTCTCCCTCCCTCAATGTGGAGGAAGATATGCATAGCTGCCCCCAGCCCCGCCAGTTATGAATTGCACAAACTGGTTTTTAGAAGAAACCAAAAATAAGTTTATTAACTACAAAAGGTAAATGTTAAGAGATTAGAAGGGCTAGCAAACAGATCAAAGCAGAATACTGAGCAAATAAAACAAAACACACCACCTAAGGTTAATACGCGAAATTAACTGCTTAATAGAAAGTACATTCTCACCCTAAATGTTGTTTTGTGCAGTTGCAAAGTTTATGGAAGGTAAACTGCACTGCTTGCAGCTTAAATATCCAGCTATTCCTTTCACAGGCTAGATCTTTCTCACCTGGGCTCAGCCCCTGCCCTCCTCCCCCACAGTTTAGTTTCTTTCTTTCACCAGGTATTTTCAGCAGTCTTCCTTTTTGAGCAGGGAGGTGGTGGACAAGAACCCAGATTAACTCCAGTCCAAAAGCCTTCAATAGGATTTGGATAAGACAGGAATCCTTTGTCTCCCAGTTTGACCCCCACTCCCTCCTAGTGGACAAATACCACCAGTCCATAATGATGCTCAGTACCAGGTGACATGATCACATGACCCTGCAGTGTCAAAGCAGCATCTCAGGAAACTTCTCAGGAAGGAGGAAGATTCGTATCTTCCAAGTCCTATTGTCCTTCCTAATGGCCCATCCAGGCTGACTCCCTTCTGTTTGGTGGGCATTCCCCTGGTGCAAGCACTTTTGTAATTGATACATAGCTCGTATTCCTGACTTCAGATACCGAAATGATACATCCACACAGAAAGGATAATCACATTCAGTAAATCATAACCTTTCCAATGATATCTCACACGACCCATATTGCATAAAACATATCTTAGTTATGCCACATTCATCTAACAATATTTCTATGAAGAATATGGGGCGTCACAGGGGTGAACAAGCATGTGGAGAAGGGCGATCCAGTGGATCTAGTGGACCTCAACTTTCAGAAAGTTTTTAAGCAAAATAAGTTGTTATGGGAGAAGAGGGAAGGTCTTCTCATGGACCAGTAACTGGTTTAAAGATAGGAAACAAAAGGTAGGAAGAAATGGTGAGTTTATAAAGAGAGATAAATAGCAAGGTTCCCCAAGGATCTGTACTGGGACCAGAGTTGTTCAACATATTCATATGTGATCTAGAAAAGGGGGGAAACAGGGAAATGGCCAGACTGGCAGATGATACAAAACTAAAGCTCGTCCAATCCAAAGCTGAATATGCCCTCCCTTTTCTGGATGTATAATTCTGTTTTGGGCTGTGTGAACATTCATTTTGTTTCAATGGGCCCCATTTGCCAAACAAACTCTCCAGAACTCTCTGTGTGACTGCCCTGTCCTCATCGACCATTGACCATTCTGCCAATCTTCGGGTCATCAGCAAATTTTTATCAGCAGCAATTTTATATTTACTTCCAAGTCATTGATAAAAATAGTGACTAGCATCAGACCGAGTACTGATCCCTGCAGAGCCCCATTAGAAACACCCACTTTCGAGGAGCTCATTAACAATTACTTTTTGAGATCTGCCAGTTAGCCATTAGCCTGTACTCAGTCCATTTAACCTGTGCTCCATTGATATTGTATAGGATATACAATAAAATTAAAGGCTATAAATACCGACATGGGGAACAAATAATTACAAATGGGCTCTTCAATCTAGCAGAGAAAGGTCTTACATGGTCCAATGGCTGGAACTTGAAACTAGACAAATTCAGACTGGAAATAAGGCGTATATTTTTAACGGTGAGAGTAATTAACCATTGGAACAATTTCCCAAGGTCCTGGTGGATTGATTCTCCATCGCTGGCAATTTTTAAAATCAAGAGTGGATATTTTGATAAAAGGTATGCTCTAGGAATTACGGTGGGGAAGATCTTTGGCCTGTGCTATGCAGGAGGGTCAGACTAGAAGATCACAATAGGCCCATCTTGCCTTGGAATCTATGAAAAACAACACCTTACAAAAGTCTAAGTTTGTCACATCTATGTTTGACATAACCCATTTTCCATAAAACATTATTGACCTGCTTTAAATATATTCCTGTCCTTTAATTCTTTAGCGATTGAATCCTGTATCGCTTTGCCCATTATTTCAGGCTAACTGGCCTATAATAAGCCGGGTCAACCTCCCGTACCTTTTTGAATATTGACAAAACATGAGCACACTTCTAGCCTTCTGGAATTCCCTCAGTAATCCTAATTTTGTGAAAAAATTAATGTCAGTGGGCCAATAACCTCGTGAACCAGCTCTTTGAGGACTCTTTGCTGTCGATGGTCCGAGCCTGCTGATTTAAAAATACTTATGTTTGGTTCTGCATTCAGCTGGCATCAGTCCAACCTTTCCATCTCTCGAGGATTTTCACTTACCTCCGATCTGGCGAGGCTCATCACAGCATGAAAGGCAAGAAACAGCACCATGCATCTCAGGATCGTTAGGCAGGAGGCCCAGTTGAGATATAGGAGGAGTGAACTCATTTCCCAGGGTTCAGACACTAAGAACCACAGATACTCTCAAACCAGCAACAAGTACCCAGGCTACACCTGACTGCAGCTTGCTGCTCTGGCATCAGGCAGGCGCTGATGTCGTCTCTAGGTCAGAATGGGGCTGCCCTCCTGCAATCTCCCTCTCGCCTGTGAGCTGTCAATGCTGTACTTACATCAGGAGATAGGATGGGGCAACCGCCCCAGGGGGCTGAGCTGCTGAGCTCAGAATAAGGCAGGAGAGAGGGCATCCGATTTCCCAGGAAAACCTTGGGTCTTCTCCGAGCTTTACGACTTTCAAGCCCCTAGGCAAGGGACATTTTCCCCCTCCTTGTGGGAACTCATAAAACCCCTGTGACTGAGGCAGAATCTCCCAGCCTGAAGCGAGAAGCAGCCCTGAAGTGATTACCTAGCGCTACGAGCGCAGACAAACTTTCACGGTATCGCCAGCCCAAGCATTCCAAAACCATGAGTTGGGCCCCACCAAAATCATGAGATTGGCTTCAAAATAATGAGCTCTTCCAAAAAAATTCCTCTGGGGAACTCTTCATTTGCCTGCTGGTGTCTAAGCCGCGACGGTGCATTCAATTCATGTCCTCCAGCTTCTCTTTGCAGCCAAGAGAGCTTAAAAATGGTTAACAAATAAAATAAAAAGCAGAGATTCTCATATCATTCACTTGATTCCAGGACTGGAAGCTTTAGGAAAAGCACCCTCTATCATAAAATAATAAAGAGCCCTACCTCTTATCTAACATCTTCAATCAGTAGATCTCAAAGCACTTTACAAAGGAGGCGTGGAACATTAGCCCCCTTTTAGAGATGGGAAACTGAGGCACAGGGAAGAGCAGTGACTTGCCCAAGATCACCCAGCAAGACAGTAGCAGAGCCAGGACTAGCACTTAAGCCTTCTGAGTTCCATCTAGTGCTCTATCCACGAGGCCACAGTGCATTTGAAGTAAGGGGTCATAGTCAGTACATTCCTGTGGTGGTTAGTCTGGGCTCTTCCAATCACCATTATTTTCTCCTTCTCATAACACAAGAACTCAGGGTCACCACATGAAATTAAGAGGCAGCAGGTTGAAAACAAACAAAAGGAAGTATTTCTTCACACAATGCACAGTCAACCCAAGGAACTCTTTGCCAGAGGCTGTTGGGACGGCCAAGACTCAAACAGGGTTCAAAAAAGAACGAGATAATTTCATGAAAGATAGGTCCATCAATGGCTATTAGCCAAGATGGGCAGGGATGCCACACCACGCTCTGAGTGTCCCTAGCTTCTGTTTGCCAGAAGCTGGGAATGGGCGACAGGGGATGGATCACTTGATGATTCCTGTTCTGTCCATTCCCTCTGAAACACCTGGCATTGGCCACTGTCGGAAGATCGGAGACTGGGCTTGATGGACCTTTGGTCTGACCCAGCGTGGCCGTTCTTCTGTTACAGCTCTTCAGTCTCCTTGATACCTGTGACGTCATAATCCTGCTCAGTTCTCCAGCCTTCCATGGCATGTGGGTGGAAAGACAGGGGAGATGTCACGTCGTGAGCTGGGTCTGTAAGAGCAACCTGTGTTCAGGCAGAGAGGGGCTCCTGGGAGAGCAGAGTCAGTGCTCCGTTAAAGAGCTGGAGACAAGGGCCTGGCCTGAGTGTAACCCACCAAACTTTGATTACACCCGTACCCATAATAATTCCACGTTAGTGCAGGGCTAGTGAGCAGGTTCAGTCTGTTCTGACAGCGGAACTCCCACCTGTGGAGAACAACACAAATATGCAAATTGGGACAGTTGGGGATGCCAGTCACCTGAGTTGCTCCGATTTGGAGGAAAGATACCACAGTGTAGTAAAGCTGTTCAGACTAATCAAAAAAATCCTTCCCTTTATAAGAAGACAATTTGTGGGTTAACTAAGACGCCTCATAAATCTAAACATGCTCTTATCATTACAGCAATACAGCTCCTAGCGGTCAAAGAAAAATAATAATAACAGATTTCTTCAGTACTGAAAGGTACACGGGCCAGTAAGCCTGTGCATTTGAAGTATGCGCTGCTTATTTGGCATTTATGTCCTCACACCCTCCTGAGCTGAGCAAGCAGCAAGCACCCTGTTCTTTGAATGGGCTGGGATCCTTCTCCTGGCAGTTCTCTGCTTGCTGCAGGTAGTCAAAGCAGGCCTGTGAACATCAGCCCTCAGGGCAGAGATCTTCACCGCCCCTCCGATACGGCTGTCTCCCTCTGGCGCTGGATGAACTGCCGGAACAGGTTGGCACCCCCCTTTTTTTCAATTTGGGAGTGGAAGTGGCCCTCCGCCCTTGGAGATGCCCTACTGAGCATGTGTGACCCAAAGCAGCCCTCTATTCACACCCTACATGCTATGGTAAGAATCTTTGTACGAAATATGCCTTGTGAGGTACTATTTGAAAACAAACAACTCTCTGGTCAATAAGATCATGATGCAACATCACATATAGAGTTATGAGTTCCCCCTCTACGACATTTCTTGTGAAAACTCGACAGCCCCTCCTTGGGAAACGCTATGAAAGATGTCTGTCCTAAGCAAAGGAATGGGGGTTTATACAAGCAGCAAACAGGGTCCTCAAGAAAGCAGGTGAAGGAGATGGTAGAGAACAGGGCAATTTACATTTCAGCAAACACAAGTGGGGGAAAAAAAGAAGAGCACATGTAATGTTGACAGACCCTGGTTATTGGCAGGCAGGATCAAACCTGGGACCTCTGGAACATACTGCATGAGTCTCTACCGCATGGGCTAAAAGCCAACTGGCTCTGAGCTGAGGCTGTACCGCAGACTCATTTCATCTCTCGCTCAGTAAGTGGTCTTGGTTCCACTAGATGGGACAGGACACCTCACCCAGGAGGTGTGTGGGTTACACATGGAGCCTTCGACCACCAGACTTCAGGTCGCCTTCCTCACAGCTTGGATAAACTTTGCTTTGAGGGGTGTCCTGTAGAACAGTGGCTCTCAACCTTTTCCGTGTACTGTGCCCCTTTCCAGAGTCTGATTTGTCTTGTGTACCCCCAAGTTTCACCTCACTTCAAAACTACTTGGTTACAAAATCAGACATAAAATACAGATGGGTCACAGCACACTCTTACTGAAAAATTGCTGACTTTCTCCTTTTGTCTGTACGAAATGTTGGTTTGTACTTATTTCACTCGTGCTTTTTATGTAGCCTGCTGGAAAACTAGGGAAATATCTACAGGAGTTGATGTCCTCCCTAGAGGACCTCTGTCTACCCCGTACCCCTGTCTAAACCACTGCTTTTGAAGAATCAACTTCGAAGAGTCAATGGACTATAAAAGAAAGAGGCAGACAACCCCACATTCTTTCACCTAAGAAAACAAAAACACCAGCACCTTTGGGCCCCTGGAAGAGAGCCTGAGCAAGGGGAGAGACAGTCACCATTTTGCCGCGAGACTGTGGATGAGAGAAACCACCTTGAACAGAGCCTGTGTCTTGCTAGATTAAGTTTTAGACCATTAAAAGTTTAATTTGTTTTGTTTAACTTGTAACTCTTTCTATCTGCATTCTTTGTACTTGAATTCAGTGACTCCTATGTAAGTTTTGTTAATAGACTCATTTCAGTTTGACCCTAAACTCAGGGTTGCGTTTCAAGGGAAGGGTCTAGTTACCTCCAGTTAAGTGAATAAGTTGTGAAGGGCTTTGGTGTCTTTAAAGGAAGAAACAAACCATATGATTTCTCTGGACTGTCCATGGGTTGAGGAAAATCCAGGACTGGGTGTGTGTTGGGGTCACCCTGCATGTAGTAACCCAGGCTGGTAGAAGCCAGAGTGGGGCTGTAGACAGGCTACTGGGGTCAGAGCTGTGGAACCAGGCCACCTGACACACAGAAACTCAGGGGGTGACCTGCTTGCTGGTATGCTGGTTGTGAGTGGCCCAGGTTGGGAGCTACAACAGCAAAGCATTGTGAGGCACCCACGGTTACAGGGAAGATGGTGACACAGCCCCTCGCTGGTCTGGATTTGTACCCTGAACCAGAAAGACCATGACAGCATGTCCCAAGGATTTGTGAACTTTCCCCCCACACATTAGTCCCAGACTAGCTGGGGCCTGTAGACAGCTGCTTCACTCCTCTGGCAAAAAGAACAAACCATCTTGTATGACTGTTTCAAGGAACAGTGACAGATGCATGGTTACATGCACACATGGGAAGAGGCCCTGGGAAAGGAAGCCAGGACAGCCTGGGATATAGGAGAGGCAGACCAATTGTTTAGGATCCCAAGGCCTGAAGTAGACGGTGGGTGGGTGTTCCCCCTATGCTGCCCCATAACAAGGGCAACATTGGAGCCCAGGAGGGCTGGATGCTGGAGCCAACTGAGGGGCTGAAGCCAGCTGGGGAAAGGACAGACCCTCAGAGGAAGGGCTGGGCTGGAAGATGGGGTTTGGCATTTTCCTTTGGACTCTGATTGACTCCGACTGCGGTGAACTCTGTGACTTGGCTATGTCACCCCGGTGCAGCAGTGCTCCTACATGAGAACCCCACAGCCGCTTGCCAGCCTGTGGATAACTTCTGAGAGGGGAAACTGAGGCAGAGGCTGGGCCTGCTGTCAGACTGGGTAGATTCCTATGACTGGAGAGAAGACCTGAATTTCTCATGTAAACCCCATGAACAAGCAGAACCACCCCCAGCCCCAAAACATACATTTTCCACCTTTCTGGAGCTCCCGCACCCTTTGCCCTTTGCAGGGGTGAACTGAGACAGCCATCACCACCGGCTGTGCACCGCTTGTCTCCAAGGCTCTTTGAGACGGTCATAAGCAGACCTGAGGTGTTACTTTTGAAGCTGCTAGCATGGCTCCCTTTTGTTCAGCCTGAGCCTGACTGGCAAGGACTGGGGGATCTGGTGTGGCAGCCAAGGAATGTGCCCTTAAAGGCTGCTAAGAGGTTGGGGGAGCAGCTATGACAGAGGAGCAGAGTGCTTTGAACCCAGCTGCTTTTAAGCCGGCAGCGAACTCAGCTTCCCTGCTGCTGTTGCTGCTTCGTATCGTTCCCGCTTGGAAGCACTAACTGGAGCGATGTCGATGCTGAACATGAGGGTAGAGCAGGAGCAAACATCCCGAGCCTGTAAGCACGGACTTCTCTCCCAGCAAGGAAACCAAGGGTCAGATCGTCAGCCCGCAGAAATCAGCATGCCTCCACCAGCTGAGGCCCTGGCCCCAAATCTTTCCTGACTGCTAGGAAGCTACAACAATTGGAAAAGCGAAGTATCCCATGTTGTATCAGAAATTCACCTGAGGAGCTACACATTGCGCTCGATTTGGAGCCCTGCAGCACAAAACACCACCTCTTAAGCTAGAGCAGTACCTCCGTCAGCTGGCTCCAGGACACCACCCACACTGGTCTGCTTTGACCGTGGTGGAGAAATAATATTTATCGCTATGTTAAAAGAGTAATAGGTAAAGCAAAGCGTCACTCCCCGAACTCCTGCTTTTAATACACTCCTCTGGAAACGACTAACCCTCTTTTAATTGGATTTGATTTTTGCAGAGACAGAATGATTACAAGAGCGAAGGGGGACGCAGAGAGCTGCAAACAAACCCGGCTGAAAGGATCTGTTCCCATGACTCTGAACAACCTTCGTCCTATGAATTAAGGGGTTTTAACCCCATTTGATGGCTCTTCCCCAACCTCAGATCTCAACTGTTGTGTCGTCTCTTATTTCCCTATGTTGCTTTTTATTAAACCCCACATCTGGGGCTGGTTGTTAAAGATGGATATTTAGGTAGCCACATGAAATGCGTTGGAGGATTTGGGGGACCACTGTCCCCTCCCAGTTATTTGTGGGCTGAAGCCAGCCCCTGTAATCACAGGTCTCCTCTCCCCAGAGCAGGAGCTCAGGGCAGCAGCACCGGACGATGGTGGGGGAGGCATCTTCACAGCCTCCTGGTCCCAAAAGGATGGCACCAAATTCTGCTTTCTACCTATGCACTCTGGAGACTCTTTCCTCTCTACTGATTGGCTTTTTATGGCAACATCCTCTGAATCATCTCCTGCTGCCAGCCTCACTCTCCTGCCCTCCCTGCTCCTCCCTCCTTCCTTCCCTCCTCATCATTCCCCCCTCCCCACGCTGCCATGTCCCTTTCTTCCAGGGCTGGATTAACTTTTTGTGGGCCCAGCACCAAACATATTTGTGGGCCCCCCTGGGGAATGAAGAGGCCGGGGCGAGAGCACAGCGGGCAGGGTGGATTTGATTTAAATCATGATTTAAATCACTAGTTAGGAAGACTCGATTTAATCATGGGTTTCGACATAAAAGTGCCTTCTTATTGGTTGTTATAACCTGAATACATATTCTTCACAACTCAGAGATAGATGTAGGTTTCATTTTTAGAATGTACACACTACACACTTTTAATTTCGATGTTTTATTTTGAAAACTTTTCAGATGAGTTTTACAGCTATATCAGAAAATGATTGTTTGGTTATTTCATTTACCAAAGATAATTGAAGGAGATATTTAGGAATTCATTGGGAGGTGAACTATCTCCAATTCAAAAGGTTAATCATTAATATTTGGAGGAATCATAGAATCATAGAATCATAGAATATCAGGGTTGGAAGGGACCCCTGAAGGTCATCTAGTCCAACCCCCTGCTCAAAGCAGGACCAATTCCCAGTTAAATCACCCCAGCCAGGGTTTTGTCAAGCCTGACCTTAAAAACCTCTAAGGAAGGAGATTCTACCACCTCCCTAGGTAACGCATTCCAGTGTTTCACCACCCTCTTAGTGAAAAAGTTTTTCCTAATATCCAATCTAAACCTCCCCCACTGCAACTTGAGACCATTACCCCTCGTTCTGTCATCTGATACCATTGAGAACAGTCTAGAGCCATCCTCTTTGGAACCCCCTTTCAGGTAGTTGAAAGCAGCTATCAAATCCCCCCTCATTCTTGTCTTCTGCAGGCTAAACAATCCCAGCTCCCTCAGCCTCTCCTCATAACTCATGTGTTCCAGACCCCTAATCATTTTTGTTGCCCTTCGCTGGACTCTCTCCAATTTATCCACATCCTTCTTGAAGTGTGGGGCCCAAAACTGGACACAGTACTCCAGATGAGGCCTCACCAATGTCGAATAGAGGGGAATGATCACGTCCCTCGATCTGCTCGCTATGCCCCTACTTATACATCCCAAAATGCCATTGGCCTTCTTGGCAACAAGGGCACCCTGCTGACTCATATCCAGCTTCTCGTCCACTGTCACCCCTAGGTCCTTTTCCGCAGAACTGCTGCCTAGCCATTCGGTCCCTAGTCTATAGCGGTGCATTGGGTTCTTCCGTCCTAAGTGCAGGACCCTGCACTTATCCTTATTGAACCTCATCAGATTTCTTTTGGCCCAATCCTCCAATTTGTCTAGGTCCTTCTGTATCCTATCCCTCCCCTCCAGCGTATCTACCACTCCTCCCAGTTTAGTATCATCCGCAAATTTGCTGAGAGTGCAATCCACACCATCCTCCAGATCATTTATGAAGATATTGAACAAAACCGGCCCCAGGACCGACCCTTGGGGCACTCCACTTGATAGCGGCTGCCAACTAGACATGGAGCCATTGATCACTACCCGTTGAGCCTGACAATCTAGCCAGCTTTCTACCCACCTTATAGTGCATTCATCCAGCCCATACTTCCTTAACTTGCTGACAAGAATACTGTGGGAGACCGTGTCAAAAGCTTTGCTAAAGTCAAGAAACAATACATCCACTGCTTTCCCTTCATCCACAGAACCAGTAATCTCATCATAAAAGGCGATTAGATTAGTCAGGCATGACCTTCCCTTGGTGAATCCATGCTGGCTGTTCCTGATCACTTTCCTCTCATGCAAGTGCTTCAGGATTGATTCTTTGAGGACCTGCTCCATGATTTTTCCAGGGACTGAGGATTTTTCCAGGACTTTCTTGCCAGGCTGTATTAGGAGGAGAACATCACCAGACAGACATTTCAATTGTTTTTTTGCTTCAACAGCAAACATTGTTTTTTAACAAAAAAGCACATGTCCCTCACTTCTCACATTTATCTCCAGACTTCTTCTGCTTCTCCAGATCTATTGTGCCCCCCCCCCGAACAATCTTCGATTCATTGAACTTTTTGAAACTTTTCACTTTTAAAGAGAGGTAAAGAGAGGTAAATCTGTGTACACAAATTTGCAGAGGGACAATAGAGTTGAGGTCTATTATTTCTCACCTTGATACATTATTTATTTATTTAAAACATTTTTGCTGTTAACAAGCATGTTACGTCTGGAGTCACAAATCCACAGTTTGAGAACTGCAAAACTAAGCATCTCTGGTGGGATCTTCCAGACTGAGCACTGAGTCTCATTGGGTAGATAGAAAAATTAACCTAAATAATCGATACGGAAGCTGCTGGAACCCCATAAGATTGGGTCCCTAATCCATGAACTATTAGAACTCATTTAGAAAACTTTTCTTAAACATGACATGAATATAGTGTCTCTTACTATTGAATTAGAATGTATAATCCCTATTCCATGATATACTGTATCTTAATTAAAACTATCTTTAGATCTGATTTAAATTAAAAAAATCCAATTTTTTTATTATTTTGTTTTAAAAGTCATTGATTTTTATCCACCCTGACAGCTGGACATGGTGGGGGGAAGGATTGGTCCCCAGCTGGAGCGAGGCAGGGGCCAGGGGCAAGATGAGCACAGTGGGACATGGGAGGAGGATTAGTCCCTGCTGCCTGGAATAAGTCAGGGGCTGGGGGCAAAAACACAGTGGGGTGGGAACTAGGGTTGGTCCTTGGAGCAAGGGAGGGGCCGGGAGTAAACTGCAAGCTTAGGGGGTAAACAGGATCCCGCATTCACCCGTGCCCACATAGAGTGGGTACCTACCTTCTCCCCGGTTCTAGCCCATTCATAGAATCATAGAATATCAGGGTTGGAAGGGACCTCAGGAGGTCATCTAGTCCAACCCCCTGCTCAAAGCAGGACCAATCCCCAATTAAATCATACCAGTCAGGGCTTTGTCAAGCCTGACCTTAAAAACTTCTAAGGAAGGAGATTCTACCACCTCCCTAGGTAACGCATTCCAGTGTTTCACCACCCTCATAGTGAAAAAGTTTTTCCTAATATCCAACATAAACCTCCCTCACTGCAACTTGAGACCATTACTCCTTGTCCTGTCCTCTTCTACCACTGAGAACAGTCTAGAACCATCCTCTCTGGAACCACCTCTCAGGTAGTTGAAAGCAGCTATCAAATCCCCCCTCATTCTTCTCTTCTGCAGACTAAACAATCCCAGTTCCCTCAGCCTCTCCTCATAAGTCATGTGTTCCAGACCCCTAATCGTTTTTGTTGCCCTTCGCTGGACTCTCTCCAATTTATCCACATCCTTCTTGTAGTGTGGGGCCCAAAACTGGACACAGTACTCCAGATGAGGCCTCACCAATGTCGAATAGAGGGGGACGATCACGTCCCTCGATCTGCTCGTTATGCCCCTACTTATACATCCCAAAATGCCATTGGCCTTCTTGGCAACAAGGGCACCCTGCTGACTCATATCCAGCTTCTCGTCCACTGTCACCCCTCGGTCCCTTTCCGCAGAACTGCTGCCTAGCCATTCGGTCCCTAGTCTGTAGCTGTGCATTGGGTTCTTCCGTCCTAAGTGCAGGACCCTGCACTTATCCTTATTGAACTTCATCAGATTTCTTTTGGCCCAATCCTCCAATTTGTCTAGGTCCCTCTGTATCCTATCCCTGCCCTCCAGCGTATCTACCACTCCTCCTCGTTTAGTATCATCTGCAAATTTGCTGAGAGTGCAATCCACACAATCCTCCAGATCATTTATGAAGATATTGAACAAAACCGGCCCCAGGACCGACCCCTGGGGCACTCCACTTGACACCAGCTGCCAACTAGACATGGAGCCATTGAGCCCGACAATCTAGCCAACTTTCTACCCACCTTATAGTGCATTCATCCAGCCCATACTTCTTTAACTTGCTGACAAGAAGTTCTCTTCATCTCTCTCTGCACTGAGCTGAGGATGGGGGTGCAGGGTCTGGGAGGGAGTTAGGGTGCAGGAAGAGGCTGGGGATTGGGGTGCAGGGTCTAGCTAGGAGGTAGAATGAGGGAGGGGGCTCAGGGTTGGGGCAGGAGTTTGGGGTGTGGAGCACTTACCTGGGGCAGCTCCCATTTGGTGAAAGGGGTGCAGGTGGGTAGGCGGGGGGGAGGGGGAGGAGCTCCCATTTGGTGCTCAGGGTGGGAGTGGGGATGTGGAGGGGGGTGCAGGAGTCAGGACTGGGGGCTGGGTGTGTGTGAGGGGGTGCAGGAGTCAGGGCATGGGGTGTGGGGGGGCTGGGGATGTCAGGGTGCAGAAATCAGGGCTGGGGTTCTGGGGGGGTGCAGGAGTCAGGGCAGAGGGCTGGGGGCATGAGGGGGGAGCGGGAGTCATGCTGAGGGCTGGGGAGTGTGAGGGGGGTGCAGAAGTTAGGGCAGGGGCCTGGGGGACATGAGGGGGGTGCAGGAGTCAGGGCAGGGGGCTGGGGGACCGTCCGTACACAGCCCTGTCCAGGCCCCTCACTCCTGACCTGCAGCCCCCCCGGCTATCCCAGTCCTGGGCTCCCTACACAGCCTTGTCCAGGCCCCTCACTCCTGACCTGCAGCCTCCCTGCTATCCCAGTTCTTAGCCTCTCTTGAGTAAAGAGGTACAATGTGGAGATTTGTGTGGCGATGCTGGGAGATGGACAAACATCCACTGGGGCCTGGGAGGAATCGTTTCAAGCGTTCACTTCAACCAGGCCTTCAGAAGGGCGAGCCCGCGGGCCCTGCAGCACACTTCTTCATTAGCCGCTGAGGAAGGTGCCTTTAAATCGGAGCAGAGGGGTTCCAGTCAAGGTGGCCGGGCTGTGCACGCTTGGCCAGGCTGTCCCCACGCTGCATGGCACGTCAGAGCCCCTCCCGCGTTTTGTAACTTTGTCGGCCTCGAGTGGCAGCAGCCACCCGTGGGATCAGCCCGCACACTGCTGCAGCGGGGGAAATTCCCCCTTCGCTGAATAGGGAGCAGCCTGGGTCGGGGGCAGTAGGTCTGGGCCCTGGGACGTCTACGCTGCCCCAGCATGTGGCTTCGCTTGGTGCCCGGGAGTTGGGGGAACGATGGGTTAACGACTTCTGACCTATTTCGCGAGTCTAGGTTTTTCCAGAGTACCCGTCGCAATGGCAGCAGGATTCACTCCACCAGTGACACACGTTTGGTGTTCAGACACCAGCACAGACCGCTCCCCGCCATTAGCCCCTTTCCCATGTGGCCCAGCCTATCCCGGCTAGCGTGACATCCCCGGAGAGGAGCGCTCTTTGCTCAGCCCTGGCTGTGTGGCTGGGGCTGTCCAGGAAATAACAGAGTTTTACAGAGGGGTTTCCATGGAGAGAGGCCAGGTGCTTGCAGAAGAGAGGGACCTCCCCCCCCAAGACCCTTGGATGAGTCAGGTGTCGGCCCACTGCCACTGTAGCCTAGGACAACCCATTGGTCTTCAATGCACGTGTGGTTTCTGACGGGAGAGCTAGAGGGCCAGGCGGGGTGACCCCAGGGCCCTCTGTGATCTCCAAACCCAGAGGATCAAAGAGCAGTTTAGCAAACTCTCCTCCTGCTGGGTTGTCAGGGGTGCTAGAAACAAGGGAGAGGTCCTGGAGGCCATGGCCCACCCACTTTTTAACATGGGTGTAGTAGCTGAGAGCAGCCCTTGGCCTGCGTCCCTACCCCCTGGGGCATGCCACCCAGGGTACGTGGGGGGTCTGGGGCTCCCCACAATGGTCCTGGGTTCCCTGGGCAGCTCTTACCATGGCTCGGCTCCAGCTTCTGGCCTGACCAGGGGTGGGGCCTTGGGGGGGAGAGAAGGAGCAGGGGGTGCTGCCACAATTCCCATTTCAGTGCCCCCCCCTGCCCCGAGGTTCCGGTGCTCCTGTGTGATGTGACTTCCCCTGAGACAAGGCGATGGGGATCTGAGGGATAGGGAGGGTCGATGGCGCTCACCTGTGGCTCAGGATCAAGACACCTCAGCGGGGGTGAGGGGACTGGGATAGCAAGGTACAGTATTCCCACACTGTATATCCCACAGTATTCTTGTCAGCAACTTAAGGAAGTATGGGCTGGATGAATGCACTACAAGGTGGGAAGAAAGCTGGCTAGATTGTCAATATTTGTTCAATATCTTCATAAATGATCTGGAGGATGGTGTGGATTGCACTCTCAGCAAATTTGCGGATGATACTAAACTGGGAGGAGTGGTAGATACGCTGGAGGGGAGGGATAGGATACAGAAAGACCTGGACAAATTGGAGGATTGGGCCAAAAGAAATCTGATGAGGTTCAATAAGGATAAGTGCAGGGTCCTGCACTTAGGACGGAAGAACCCAATGCACAGCTACAGACTAGGGACCGAATGGCTAGGCAGCAGTTCTGCGGAAAAGGACCTAGGGGTGACAGTGGACGAGAAGCTGGATATGAGTCAGAAGTGTGCCCTTGTTGCCAAGAAGGCCAATGGCATTTTGGGATGTATAAGTAGGGGTATAGCGAGCAGATCAAGGGATGTGATCGTCCCCCTCTATTCGACATTGGTGAGGCCTCATCTGGAGTACTGTGTCCAGTTTTGCACCCCACACTACAAGAAGGATGTGGATAAATTGGAGAGAGTCCAGCGAAGGGCAACAAAAATGATTAGGGGACTGGAACACATGAGTTATGAGGAGAGGCTGAGGGAGCTGGGATTGTTTAGCCTGCAGAAGAGAAGAATGAGGGGGGATTTGATAGCTGCTTTCAACTACCTGAAAGGGGGTTCCAAAGAGGATGGCTCTAGACTGTTCTCAATGGTAGCAGATGACAGAACGAGGAGTAATGGTCTCAAGTTGCAGTGGGGGAGGTTTAGATTGGATATTAGGAAAAACTTTTTCACTAGAAGGGTGGTGAAACCTAGGGAGGTGGTAGAATCTCCTTCCTTAGAGGTTTTTAAGGTCAGGCTTGACAAAGCCCTGGCTGGGATGATTTAACTGGGAATTGGTCCTGCTTTGAGCAGGGGGTGGGACTAGATGACCTTCTGGGGTCCCTTCCAACCCTGATATTCTATGATTCTATGATTCTAGGGGTGCTGCAGGCTAGGATTGAGGAGCTTGGGGGAGGAGGATCTCAGGACAGGGATGGCGGGGGGCAGGCAGGCTGCAGGTCAGGATTGAGGGGCGTCAGCAGAGCCGTGTGGGGAGCCCAGGACAGGGATAGTGGTGGACGGTGATACCAGAGAAACTCCATTTTGAAGTCCCCAGACTCCCTTTTGTGTTCCTGGCTTCTGTTTTAAATAAGCCAGAGTCACTCCACCATTAGCTGACAACTGCAGGTCAGGTAGCACTAGAAATTGGTGGGAAAACCAAATTGGTGGGGAAAAGAAGGTGGTAAACAACAGTGATTCAGCAGATCACCCCCCTGTGAGGTAAGTAATGGCTGTAAGCCTAAAAATAGAACTGACAGTTAGCCAAAGAAGGCAAACAAGGTCAGGCTTGACAAAGCCCTGGCCGGGATGATTTAGTTGGGGATCGGTCCTGCTTTGAGCAGGGGGTTGGACTAGATGACCTCCTGAGGTCCCTTCCAACCCTGATATTCTTTGATTCTATGAACAAGGTAAAAGCGACAGATTGTGGGCTGTATGAAGAAATCCTTCCTTTTGTCTGTTTTAAACCTGCTGTCTGTGCATTTCATGGGGTAGCCCCGGGTTCTTGTGTTATGAGAAGAAGTAAATAACACTTCCTTCTTTACTTTTTCTATATCAGTCCTGATTTTATAGACCTCCATCATATACCCCTTAGTCGTCTCTTTTCCGAGCTGTAACCTCTGATGGAGGCTAAGTTTCGTTTCTGCTGTTCCAGGAAATTAAGGAGGAGTCAGGAGTCAGTCAGAGGACACCAAGTGAGAAGTAGGTTGTATAAACTTGCATGTTTTAACTATATTTATATTTCTTTTGGGAGGAGGTGGTAACTTTTAAGGCACTTCTGGGTAATACAAGTGGGGTGTAGACAAAATCCTTTTGTTCCTCAGTAAGTGACAGGGGTTTTTTTACTGGTTAAGGTGGCTAGAGTCTGTAGCACTTTGAGGAGGGTGTTGGTAAGACAATCTGCTCATTATCTAACCTAGAGGGAGTTGCTGCGTGAGCTGCTTTACTGTATCTGGTGTGTTCCGGTGGTTAGGTTTGGTGCTCTCACTGGGCTATTTTCTGTTTTATGCGTGCAGATGTTTCATGGCATTGACTGAAGTTCTGCTTGGGCAAGTTTGGTCACTTTAATAGTCATGAAAAATTCCTGGTTCCTTGCAAGCTGTGGGTGCTCTGCACCTCTGGAAATCAGGCCCCTTTAATTAGGTGCCTTAATATGGATTTAGGAACCTAATTTTGAAACATTGGAATTGTCAACCTGGATCAGATCAGGGTCCATCTAATTATTTTCTTGTCTCTGAACAGTGGCCAGCACTAGCTGCTGCATACAGGGCCATCCCTAAACCAAATGTTACCCCAGGAGAGGAGCGTCTTCGGCGCCCCCTCCATTTATTAAACTTTAGAAAACCTTATTTTTATTGCATTTGTAGCCCATTTCAAGACTTTGACCCATGATCTGCATGCATGATTTATCCCTGTCATATAAAACAATAAATTTGCAAACTAGGATCTGTAAATCTATATTTTATTCATGCCATATATAAGCAAATATACCTGTGAGGCTGACAACATTCTAGGAGGTTCAAGGAAAATGTAGCTCTCAAAGTCTGGAAGGTTCCACAAGATTCTACAAAGGTCCAGAACATTCTAGGAAGTGAGTGAAAAATGAATCCGCATATGGAATACCTGAAACATTTTACTTCAAACGTTCTATTTTCCCTTTTGTCACTAAGAGCAATAACAGCACCCAAAGCCCGATGCCCCCCAAGCCCACCCCCCCAGGAGGTTGCCTGGGTCACCTACCCCTAGTTCTGGCTCTAGCTGCAGAAGAAGATGCAACAAATGCTGCAGTGGACAATTGTGGAATAACTTGTCCACATGGAACATTCTTCCTGATCGCAGTCAGAGATCAGACTATGCCCTGAAACATGAGGGTTTACATCCCTTCCAAATCTTCCGGTTGATCTTTCTGTAATCCTTACTTGTGTCACTCTGGAGATTTACCTTATCTATATAAAGGTCCAATCCTTTTTTGAATGTTGCTAAGCTCTGGCTCCCAATGATACCTTGTGGCAATGAGTTCCACGGGCCCATTGTGTGTTATATGTGGGTTGATATGTTCTTATCAGGCCCAGTATTATTAAAATGACTGTTCACCTGGGAACCCTGATGTGCACGGTTGCAACACTCACACTTAGGAACCCTTCTGTATTTGCAATAGTTTTATTAGTACAGTTAGCAAAGTTACCAACCCTCTAACCCAGCAAGGTAGACAGACACTACAGAATGTACATCTGAACATCCATATACTCACACCATCCCTTGCAGAACAACCTGAAATGTTAGCCATTATCTTCCTCATCACCATCACCTTCCTCATCACTGTTAGGATATAGATATTCAGGCCTGTCTGTAAAGGCCTATATTCTAAGAATTTAGGTGTATTCTTATCACTTAGTTAGTTATAGAGGTATAAAAGAAAGAATCAAAATCACTGTCTGCCGGTGTAAGGTCCTTCTCTTACTGTGACAGTCTGAGGTCCTGTTCTTAGGCTAAGATCTTTGGCTAAGCAGCAGAGGCAGCCATAAGCTGGGAAGTGAACGGTCACATCCTCACATTCCAAACTAGTCACATTGAAAGAAGGTGCTATTGGGCTGTTAGGATACAATCCTGTCCTGATAATGCCTATCGCCTCCAGAGAAAGGGAAGTGCCTAGAAAATGTAAATGGAAACTTAGTTTGATAGCATCCAGTCTGGCAAGAACTCACTTATCAATAGCTCCATGTCTAGTTGGCAGCTGGTGTCAAGTGGAGTGCCCCAAGGGTCGGTCCTGGGGCCGGTTTTGTTCAATATCTTCATAAATGATCTGGAGGATGGTGTGGATTGCACTCTCAGCAAATTTGCGGATGATACTAAACGAGGAGGAGTGGTAGATACGCTGGAGGGCAGGGATAGGATACAGAGGGACCTAGACAAATTGGAGGATTGGGCCAAAAGAAATCTGATGAGGTTCAATAAGGATAAGTGCAGGGTCCTGCACTTAGGACGGAAGAACCCAATGCACAGCTACAGACTAGGGACCGAATGGCTAGGCAGCAGTTCTGCGGAAAAGGACCTAGGGGTGACAGTGGACGAGAAGCTGGATATGAGTCAGAAGTGTGCCCTTGTTGCCAAGAAGGCCAATGGCATTTTGGGATGTATAAGTAGGGGTATAGCGAGCAGATCAAGGGATGTGATCGTCCCCCTCTATTCGACATTGGTGAGGCCTCATCTGGAGTATTGTGTCCAGTTTTGCACCCCACACTACAAGAAGGATGTGGATAAATTGGAGAGAGTCCAGCGAAGGGCAACAAAAATGATTAGGGGTCTGGAACACACGACTTATGAGGAGAGGCTGAGGGAACTGGGATTGTTTAGTCTGCAGAAGAGAAGAATGAGGGGGGATTTGATAGCTGCTTTCAACTACTTGAGAGGTGGTTCCAGAGAGGATGGTTCTAGACTATTCTCAGTGGTAGAAGAGGACAGGACAAGGAGTAATGGTCTCATGTTGCAGTGGGGGAGGTTTAAGTTGGATATTAGGAAAAACTTTTTCACTAGAAGGGTGGTGAAACACTGGAATGCGTTACCTAGGGAGGTGGTAGAATCTCCTTCCTTAGAAGTTTTTAAGGTCAGGCTTGACAAAGCCCTGGCTGGTATGATTTAATTGGGGATTGGTCCTGCTTTGAGCAGACGGTTGGACTAGATGACCTCCTGAGGTCCCTTCCAACCCTGATATTCTATGATTCTATGATTCTATGTAGTCCCCATTTCCCTATTGTTTGTCTGCATAATCTCTGTCTGGTTCTGTGATTGTTTCTGTCTGCTGTATAATTAATTTTGCTGGGTGTAAACTAATGAAGGTGGTGGGATATAATTGGTTAAATAATCATGTTACAATATGTTAGGATTTGTTAGTTAAATTTCAGTAAAATGATTGGTTAAGGTATAGCTAAGCAGAACTCAAGTTTTACTATATAGTCTGCAGTCAATCAGGAAGTGAGTGAGTGGGTGGGTGGGGAAATGGGAACAGGGAATGGGGGTGGGGAATTGGAATCATGTTTTGCAAAGGGAGGGAATGGGAACGGAACGGGGGTGGGGAAATTGGAATCATGTTTTGCTAAGGGGCGGGAATGGGAACAGGGACACAGGTAAGGCTCTGTGGTGTCAGAGCTGAGAAGGGGACCCTAAAGAAGGAAACTGGAATCATGCTTGCTAGAAGTTCACCCCAATAAACATCAAATTGTTTGCACCTTTGGACTTCGGGTATTGTTGCTCTCTGCGAGAAGGACCAGGGAAGTAAGTGGGTGAAGGAATAAGCCCCCTAACAATCACAATCGCCAGTGGCTGTCATCCTGGCACCTCTCAAGGGCCATCTTTGTCCCTCCCCAAGCCACAGGCTGGGATATAAGTTTAATAATATGCTATGCTGCACTATGTCTAATGCATGTCTAAAGGATTATGTACTAGCTGAACAGTATAATACAGATTAGGTTTCTCCCCTTCTTCCTTACTTGTAAGGCCAGCCCTGAGAACCATGGTTTTATACTCCTCTTAGTTAAAATACTTTGTTCATAGACTAATTCCAAAACTCGGAATGTGCAAAAAGCCCAGTATGCTAATCCTGGAGTCTATTGTGTACATGTCAGATGCAAACTTGGATATGTTTAGCAACAGAACTACATCTGCTCAGGAAATGATTTTTTTTTCTGAAAATGTTTTAAAAAAATATTTTTCAGGTGCGGGGGGGGAGAAATACTGCAAATTTTTTTGGTTGCTAAAAACCAAAAAAGTCAGTTTTGAGGTTTTTCTCTGTTTTTATGTAAACCCAGAATAGTCCATTTTCATAGAACTTATTTGCTAACATTTCTCTTTTGTTGAGAAACTGTTTTGACTGAAAATTTTGTACCCACTCTCTTTAAATGACCAGGGGTCTCTGTGCTCTCCCCCCCACCCCACCCCACCCCCCGCCCCCAGTTTCAGGTTACTTTCAGTTCTGCAGCCAGAACTATAATGCTAGAGCAGCAGACAGCTGTGTGCCCATCAGCTCCCTCTGCGTCTGTCTTTCTATCTATCTGCCTGGCTCTAGAAATATATCATTTGATGAGGAGGAATTTATATCCCATCAGTGTCCAGTGCTCCCACTGCCCGACCAAGAAGATGAAAAAGTAAACAAATAATACTAAAAAAAAGGGATTCACTTCACCTAGAGCAGTGGTTTACAACCTTTTTTCATTTGCCAGCCCCTAAAAATGTTCGAATGGAGGTGTGGACCCCTTTGGAAATCTTATACACAGTCCGTGGACCCTCAGGGGTCCGAGGATCACAAGTTGAAAACCACTGACCTAGAGGCACAGGGTAACAGACTGCTGTTTTTGCTCCTGGGACAGTGGGAACCAGCTAGCTAGAGAAGGGGAAGTAGGGAAATAAAGACAGAATGGCAGCTAGGGGTTGTGCAATTATGCCAGAACTGTTCAAAGAGAACTGTGAAATGTAAGCAGGCAGGCAGATTGATTGATCTCCTGCAAGCAGGCTGGTAAAGAAACAGCTTAGCCCACACTGAGGGTCCATAGCCAGCAGAAGGAGACCAAGAACAATGAAAGGTGTGTGTAAGCACACAGCCAGCAGAGTTTGGACAAACATTAAGTAATATCCTGCACAACCAATTAGTCTCTGGATTATGAAATGACCAGGTCCGGAAGAAGTTATTGACTGTATCAGCGCTTACATTCAAGAAACCTGTTGAAGTAGCAGTTGCAATGGTGACCACAGAGAAGGATTCTCTGGAATTTAGCGTGAACCAAGTAGTTCTCCTCTTGCATTGGTGAGACAGAGGACCACGGGCACGTAAGGCATTTCTGTTTGACCTTTGTGCACAAACTGGATCGCTGAGAACATCAGGTTATTTGCAGCAAGTGCCAGAATAAAGGAGACATTGGCATGACATGTGACAGAGTTCAATGACCAACAACACAGTAACTGTACATTCAAGAAGACACCTCTGAAGACTAAATCTAAGAAGGGATTGAAGTTGGGAATTCTTAATGTGGGAAAAGATAAGAGCTCTAGTGACGCTGACCAAGATCTTGCACTACATGTGTTATCAGAAGCTGGAGTCAGAGATGGCATTTGGTTACAACCTTGATCGAGGAATTCCTACAACAATAGAGCTTAATACTGGACTTGCTGTTTCACTGATCTGCATCTACCTATCACCAGATTTTGTCACAAGTTCCCCTGGAAGAAATCTCCAAGGTTTTGAAGACTTATCACAGAGAAAAGTTAGTCTCAGATGGCATACTCCAGGTGAAAGTTGAACTAGATGGACAATCTAGCGGTGGTCGTGGAACCCCCATCCCTAGGACATACGGACCCTGGACTTCAGAAAAGCAGACTTTGACTCCCACAGGGAACTGATGGGCAGGATCCCCTGGGAGAATAACATGAGGGGGAAAGGAGTCCAGGAGAGCTGGCTGTATTTTAAAGAATCCTTACTGAGGTTACAGGGACAAACCATCCCAATGTGTAGAAAGAATAGTAAATATGGCAGGCGACCAGCTTGGCTTAACAGTGAAATCCTTGCTGATCTTGAACACAAAAAAGAAGCTTACAAGAAGTGGAAGATTGGACAAATGAGCAGGGAAGAGTATAAAAATATTGCTCGGGGATGCAGGAGTGAAATCAGGAAGGCCAAATCCCACCTGCAGTTGCAGCTAGCAAGAGATGTTAAGAGTAACAAGAAGGGTTTCTTCAGGTATGTTGGCAACAAGAAGAAAGTCAAGGAAAGTGTGGGCCCCTTACTGAATGAGGGAGGCAACTTAGTGACAGAGGATGTGGAAAAAGCTGATGTACTCAATGCTTTTTTTGCCTCTGTCTTCACAAACAAGGTCAGCTCCCAGACTACTGCACTGGGCAGCACAGCATGGGGAGGAGGTGACCAGCCCTCAGTGGAGAAAGAAGTGGTTTGGGACTATTTAGAAAAGCTGGACGAGCACAAGTCCATGGGGCCAGATGCATTGCATCCGAGAGTGCTACAGGAGTTGGCGGAAGTGATTGCAGAGCCATTGGCCATTATCTTTGAAAACTCATGGCGATCCGGGGAAGTCCCGGAGGACTGGAAAAAGGCTAATGTAGTGCCCATCTTTAAAAAAGGGAAGAAGGAGGATCCAGAGAACTGCAGGCCAGTCAGCCTCACCTCAGTCCCTGGAAAAATTATGGAGCAGGTCCTCAAGGAATCAATTCTGAAGCACTTAAAGGAGAGGAAAGTGATCAGGAACAGTCAGCATGGATTCATCAAGGGCAAGTAATGCCTGACTAATCTAATTGCCTTCTATGACGAGATAACTGGCTCTGTGGATGAGGGGAAAGCAGTGGTCATGTTGTTCCTTGACTTTAGCAAAGCTTTTGACGCTGTCTCCCACAGTATTCTTGCCAGCAAGTTAAAGAAGTATGGGCTGGATGAATGGACTATAAGGTGGATAGAAAGCTGGCTAGATTGTCGGGCTCAACGGGTAGTGATCAATGGCTCCATGTCTAGTTGGCAGCCGGTATCAAGTGGAGTACCCCAAGGGTCGGTCCTGGGGCCGGTTTTGTTCAATATCTTCATAAATGATCTGGAGGATGGTGTGGATTGCACCCTCAGCAAATTTGCAGATGACAATAAACTGGGAGGAGAGGTAGATACGGTGGAGGGTAGGGATAGGACACAGAGGGACCTAGACAAATTAGAGGTTTGGGCCAAAAGAAATCTGATGAGATTCAACAAGGACAAGTGCAGAGTCCTGCGCTTAGGACAGAAGAATCCCATGCACCGCTACAGACTAGGGACCGAAGGGCTCGGCAGCAGTTCTGCAGAAAAGGACCTAGGGGTTACAGTGGATGAGAAGCTGGATATGAGTCAACAGTGTGCCGTTGTTGCCAAGAAGGCCAATGGCATTTTGGGACGTAAAAGTAGGGGCATTGCCAGCAGATCGAGCGACATGATAGTTCCCCTCTATTCGACATTGGTGAGGCCTCACCTGGAGTACTGTGTCCAGTTTTGGGCCCCACACTACAAGAAGGATGTGAAAAAATTGGAAAGAGTCCCGCGGAGGACAACAAAAATGATTAGGGGAGTGGAACACATGACTTATGAGGAAAGGCTGAGGGAACTGGGATTGTTTTGCCTGCGGAAGAGAAGAATGAGGGGGGATTCGATAGCTGCTTTCAACTACTTGAAAAGGGGGTTCCAAAGAGGATGGATCTAGATTGTTCTCAGTGTTAGCAGATGACAGAATGAGGAGTAATGGTCTCAAGTTGCAGTGGGGGAGGTTAGGTTGGATATTGGGAAAAACGTTTTCACTAGGAGGGTGGTGAAGCACTGAAATGCGTTACCTAGGGATGTGGTGGAATCTCCTTCCTTTGAGGTTTTTAAGATCAGGTTTGAGAAAGCCCTGGTTGGGATGATTTAGTTGGGGATTGGTCCTGCTTTGAGCAGGGGGTTGGACTAGATGACCTCCTGAGGTCCCTTCCAACCCTGATATTCTATGGTTATATGATTCTATGATTCTGCAGTCTTCTGAGACCTCTCCAGTCCTCCAGGAGGTTTCAGAATTTTTTTTTTCAGAAATAATTGTTAATGGATCTGAGATTGCTTCAGATAGTTCTTTAATTACCCTAGGATGAATTTCATCAGGCTTTGACTACCTGAATACATCTAACTTATGCAAAATATTCTTTAACCTGTTCTTTCCCTACTTAGGCTTGTATTCCTTTCCTCTTGTTAATATTCATTGTGTTCAGTATCTGGTCACCATTAACTTTTCTAGTGAAGACTGAAGCAAAACAGACATTAAACACCTCTGCTTTTTTGATGTCATCAGTTAGTAGCTCACCTTCCCCACTAAGTAGAGGACCTACACTTTCCTTTGTTATTCTCTTGCTCCTAATGTATTTAAAGAATCTATTCTTGTTCCCTTTTATGTTCCTTGCTATTTAACTCATTTTGTGCCTTAGCCTTTCTGATTTTGTTTCTACGTTCTTGTGCTATTCTTTTGTACTCCTCCTTAGCAATTTGTTCATGTTTCTCCTTTTTGTAGGATTCCTTTTTATTTTCAGGTCATTAAAGAGCTCCTGATGGAGCCATATTGGCCTCTTACCATTCTACTTATCTTTCCTTTGCACAGAGATAGTTTGCAGTTGTGCCTTTAATACTGCCTCCTTGAGACCACCAGCTCTCCTGAACTTCTTTTTCCCTGAGGTTTTCTTCCCATGAGCTCCCAGTAAGGTCCTACAGGAGTAGGAGCAGAGAGAATTCTCCTAATTCTCCTCCTCTGGAACACCTGGAGCACAGATGCCCTTGCTGCTTGCACAGCTAAGGGTTGCTGCTTGCTGCTTTCGGAGCTGAAGGTTAACCCTTTGAGTGCATGGGACTTGCCCTGCCACACTGACTGCTGAATTGAGTGTGGCATGTTTTACCTGCTCTGACGCACTGATTACAGGACTGACTGTTAACTGTGTTTTTACCTGCTGTACCGTATTCACTGTAGAACTGAATGTTCTTAATTAAGTTTTGTTTCTTTTCTTTCTCTCTCTCAAGCAGCTAGGAAAGGGTTAACAAGTATTAGCAGTTGGTAGTTGACTGTTGCTAGTTTGAATGTATCTTTAAAGCTTGGATCACTCAGTGCAAGAGTCATAGGAAATTTTATGATAAGGGAGGAGCTGAATTAGGCAGAGGAAGAAGGATCAGCCTGAGGAAGAACGAGCTGGACAGTGAATCCATCTCAACCCACCAAGCTTCCCAGTCATTGAAAGGTAAGCCTTGCATTGACTATTACGGATAGCTGGCTTATAGTCGGGAGAATGACTATATGAATGCCTTCTGCTGTTAAATAAAGGTTTCAAAGAAGACCTCGACTCTGTGTATTCAGCCACTCCACCACCAAAGATTAAACCCTTGGGAGAATCCTGGATGAGTTGGTAACACTTACTTACCAATTCTCTCTTAAAGTCTATTTTAATTCCATGGCCTTATTCTGTGGCTCTCACTCCTTCCTTTCCTTTCAATCATGAAATCTATCATTCCATGATCACTTTCGCCCAAATTGCTTTTTACCTTCAGAGTCACAAACAATTCCTCCTCCTTAGTCAGAATCAAGTCTAAAATGGCCGTTCCCCCGGTTACTTCCTCCAATTCTTGGAACAAAAAGTTGTCCCCAGTACATCCCAAGAACTTACTGGACACATATCTAGGTAGTTAAAGTCCTCCATTATGACCAGGGCTTATGTTTTGGATATTTCTGTTATTTGCTCTAGAAATGCCTCATCTACCACCTTCTGATTTGGTGGCCTACTGTGGGACGCCTACCATTGTATCACCCCGATTTTTTACTCCTTTTTATCTTTACCCAGAGACTGTCAACTCGTCTGCCTCCCACCTCCTTTTGGACCTCAGAATCTGTATATATATATTCTTGATATATGATGCAACCCCTCCTCCGTTTGTACCCTGCCAATCCTTCCTGAACAAACCATGCCCCTCTATACCAACATTGCAGTCATGAGTCTTAAGCCACCAAGTCTCTGTGATGCCAATTAAATCATAACTGTTCTGGTGTACTAATACTTCCAGTTCTTCCTGTTTATTCCCCATCTGCCTTGCATTTGTATATAGATATCTAAGATGCTGATCAGATTCCCCCCTTGATTTCCCTCTTGTAGCTTCTATAACCCTATTATAATTTTCTGTGTCCCTCCCAAAATCTAACCCTCTGTTAAGGTCGCCTTTTTTTATATACTTACTTGTGGTCTTTTGTCACTTGCATCCTTTGAGCCTAGTTTGATGCCCTGCTCACTAGGTTGGCAAATCGGAGACTCAAGATGCTCTTCCCCATCTTGGTCAGGTGGACCCAATCTCTCCCCAGCAGACCACAGCATCCCATGGTTGAGTGAGCCAAAGTCCTCCCATGGACACCATCTGCACAGCCATGCATTAATCTCCAGGAGGCACATGTCCCTGCCTGGGCCTTTACCCTCATCCAGCAGGATGGATAAGAACAGAACCTACACCCCTGGTCCCTTCACCTTAGCTTCCAGAGCCTGGTAGCCATTGCTGATCTGCTGCAGTTCAGACCTAACAGTATTATTAGTGCCCATGTGTATGAGCAGCATGGGGTATTGATGAACCATAGTTATGGGTATAACATGGTTTCTGTTTAAAGCTGAAATTTGCATCCTTTCTAAAACCTATGTATGCATGATGACACACACACAATGGGTCTGATTCAGCTCCCTCAGGGAGCCTTTCCATTGACTTCAATGAGAATAGGCTGAGACCCCTGTATTTCTATACAAGATATGTGTGTAAAGTACCTTCATATCAAATTATGAGAGCAAGGTGTTTTCATATTTAGTTTTTCATTTTTTGTTTGTTTGTTTTTTGCTTTGTAAATAACAGAATCATAGAAGATCAGGGTTGGAAGAGACCTCAGGAGGTCACCTAGTCCAACCCCCTGCTCAAAACAGAACCAACCCCAACTAAATCATCCCAGCCAGGGCTCTGTCAAGCCGGGTGGTTAAAACCTCTAAGGAAGGAGATTCCACCACCTCCCTAGGGAACCCATTCCAGTGCTTCACCACCCTCCTAGTGAAATAGTGTTTCCTAATATCCAACCTAGACCTCCCCCACTGCAACTTGAGACTATTGCTCCTTGTTCTGTTATCTGCCACCACTGTGTCTAAAATCAAAAATCTCAGGGGCAGATTCTGCACACACTAAAATCAATGGGAATGAGATCCAGCTAATCTGAGTTGCTAATCTTAAAAGCATTGCCATTTCTTGCTTTTCTCTCTCTTTCAGTTTCTTTCTTTCTTTCTGTTCTTCTGACACACAATACAACAGTGATTTTGCATATAGGACATTTCAGGTTCTAACAAGTTTCATGTTACCAGCCACCCTGCTGGGATGCTAATCTTCTCCCCTTCCTGTTTCACTGTTTGTTTGAATGGTTGCCAGAGTAAAGGAGGCTACACCCTGTTTCTAAGGAAATTGCTTGCGTGACTTATGGTTTCCTGATTAGGAGACCATCTTACTACGTCCTTGACCAGCTCTGTTGTGGGAAGATCAGCTCCTGCAACTCTGTGTTTAACCTCCCTTGTGGAAAGAGGGGCAACATTATGTATTTGTGGCGAATCAGGGTTGAATGGGTTTTTGGGGTCAGCATCAGGGGGTATTTTTTTTCCCAGGGGGCTCCAAATCGCATTCCTCCCTCAACCTTATAGCCGCTACCACCCCTTTATGGGCTCTCAGTTGGGCACACAATTTATTAATCTCTGCCTCACACTTCTGATGGCCTGCTGCTGCCTTGGCTGCCTTATTCTCATCTGCAAGGAAGCAAGTTGCTGCTCTCACTTTTTCTAACAAAATTTTGTGAGTGTTAACTCTTTCCTATACTGTTCTGCATTCCTCCTGGCCTTGTCTCTCTCCTCTTGCATATTTCTAAGTAGAGTCACCATTTTAAGCTTTTCTGCTCTAAATTCACATGCATCTATCTCTCATTTATTCAAACGCTGTTGTAACTGCTTTTTCTCCAGCTCCAGTTCCTGCCTTCCCTTTTATCATTTCAACCATTTCCAGACATGCATAAAATAACACCCATGCAGCAGCCACATTCTTTCTGCTACCCCGTGACTTAAAAGTTGTGCAATATTGTTCAAAGCTCAGACTCGCTTCAAGCAGGGGATTCTCACCCTTAAAGCACCCCCTTTCCCAGGGGCATTTCCCCTTCTTCATTATCCATCTCTCTAACCTGTTGGTTTTCTCCTGTCTCAAGCGAGCAGCCAAGGGTTTTTTTTTTCCAGCCATCTCTACTTCCCTTATCTCACTAATGATCCCTACCAAAAGCCCTTTCACGCAGTCAGAGTATTGCTCTAAAATCTTTACTTTTAAGGCACAACCCTTTAACTCCTTATTGCATGGTCCTACTGTTATTCTAAGCATGATTCTTAACTTAAAAATTACAGGATGTTATCAAATATTCTATGAGAGAGGGACCTCGCTAAAGGAGCTTAGTCTGAAAAAGGAAGAGACAGTTTGCTTAGCTCTGTGCCTCAGTTTCCCCACTCTGCAGCAACTACTGAACAAGTACCATGTGATTGGTGTCACGTGCTGCCCGGGTTCCTCCACCAATTTGTTACCGGATTCGCCCATTACTTTGGGGTATGCTCATTTATTAGGGTTACTCTTCCGGGAAGGGGTGGGAGGGTTCTGTAATTCTATCCATGTACTGCTCGTGTCACTTGTGTTCTCATACGGAGCTCTACTTCTCCCTGCTGCAAGTGCCTTCCCAATGGAGCTATCCTGCAGGACCAAGGTTCCCCAGGGCTGGGTTCCTCCAGACCCAGAATCAGATGAACAAACACACACACACATACACACATTAAGAAAGCGTGTCTGAGAGGACCGGGTTAATCAGCACTCCCAAGCTGATCCCTTATATGCCCCTGGACTCAGCAGACTGGGTCGAGCAACACTTCCAAGCTGCCACCTTTGTATCCCCCAGGTTCAGAACGTTCCTATCCCCACTTTCACATTACAGGTGTTCTGGTAGTAACCCACTTGATGAGCAAACCCCACAGGATTTTTGGGTGCTGCAGGGATCTTTAGTTTAAGTACGAGGAGCATTGCTGCAGAGCGAATGGGGAAGGCAAAAAATACCCACGAGGGTGGGGAGAGAGAGAGAAGCAACCAGCTTAAGCATGACAGTTATTTATTGCCAGGTAATAACCATACAAGGGGAGCCAAACAAACAAAACAGTTATTATAGTAAATCTAACTTAAATTTGATGATAAAAGGTTAAAAAAACTCTTACTGATCACACAAGTCAGGGTCAGAAGGCTATACCTAGAGAGAGAGAGAGAGAGATGAGTTCTCACCACTCGGTGAAGCTTGAATCAATCAGGTTCCCAGGTGGTGGTGGTAGCTGAGGGTCCAGAGTGCTGGAGACAGGCAGAGCCCCCAGCACGATCAGTCAGGAGAAGATGAAGTCCCAATGGAACTGATACAGATTTTCGATCCAGGCCTCAGAGCACTTACTTGAGCATGGGTAGGGGTTTTTCTAGGGAAAGAACAATGGTTCAAGAGAGAACACTAGATTTGTTTGTGGGTAAACTGATGGCTCAAGGGAGTATACCACAGTTGTTTTGTTCAGGCTAGACAATAGGAACTGATTATTCCTGGCTATGGTCGGTGTTCCTTCCATGGAGCTCACAATGCAGTTATGCAGCTTCAGTATTTTGGGTACCAATAAAGGATTTTTTACTAGAACTGTTCTGATAACTACTGAGCTGGGTGTGTGCAGGTGTGGGTTCATTAACATCTGGAGCAGAGATTCCCCATCATGCAGTGCTTCCCTGCTTTTCTGGTCCCAGAGTTCTGTGCAGTTCTTGCCTTAGAATCTCTGTTCTCCATTCTGTATGCTAATGGAGATGCCTCCCTGTCCCACCTTTGATGGAAATGAGGCTAGGGGAATTTCCCTAATCCTGTCACCCTTATCCCAGGGGTTTAGGTGTGTCTCCTACTGCCTTTTCATTGCTTTTTGTAAGTCTTTCTTCTGATCAGCTTTGGTTCAAGCCAAGGCTGGGGAGCAGAAGGTCCTTCTTGAGTCAGACAGGCTGGGTGCTGCGCCCTGGTTCCCCAAGAACACAAAGCTGATAGGTAACACCTTCTGGCTCATCACTAATTGTCAGGGAAGAGCTCATTCAGACCTTACTCACAGATCATAATTTAAAATTATTAGGTTGGCCAGCATCACTGAAACAAATGCACCAACATTGTCATAAAAAACAACAGCTGTGTGAGGGAGCTAGACTTTGTTCATACTTTTCAAACCTATTATGCTTTCTCAGGTACTAGTATTTTATCATATACCATACATGCTTTTAAGGTGTATATTAATGTTGCAATTTCAATTCAAATTTCCAACCAATGACTTAATTGGCAACATTGCTTCTGTTCTTTCTGAGGAACAAAATATAGATATCAATAGTTTTTGTTGAACTTTCCACTCTCAGTTTCGATCACATATGATCTAGGCACTTTTTTTGTTTTTTTGTTTGGTTGTTTGTTTTCTTTATGACAGCAGGAGTTGTCCGTCCTTTTTCTCCATCCAGTTTGACACAAACACGGGCACCAGGTTCTAGATATGGCAGTTCTGTAACAGTGACATCTGTTATAGAAGTGTTTGTAATCCTTTTCATCAGACTTGGCTATTTGTTTCATGTCTGGCCATTCTGGAGGTAGATCCTTTTCCTCAGTTGGAACAGCAGTTCTGAATTGTTTTCTCATCAGGAGTTGTGCTGGACTATATCCATATTGGTGTTGATGGCTAGCACAGAAGAAGACCCATTCCTTGCTACTACTGTTGGATTTTCTCAGCTGTCTCAGCCTCTCCACTCGCTTGTCGGGAATGTGGGCTGCTACTAATATGATCAAAATCATATTTCATTTGGACTGACTTACCGCTGCAGTGAATTTTGGTTCATTGTCCATCACTAGTTGTTCTGGAATACCAAAGGGAGCAAAAGTGCATATCAGCTTCTCAATGACACTGCAGCATACCTTGTTTTCCAAGTACATTACTTCTCCATACCTGGAAATATCTGCTATGATCAGATAATGATATGCTCTGAATTCTACAAGTCTGCAGCTAGTCTCTTTCAAGGTCTGTCTTGTAGAGGCATTGTTATTCTACATGGTTCAGCATTGTCTCTCAAGGTTATTTGTACTGGATCTCCTTTCAAAAATCCAATTGCAGTAACTGCTCCATGGAGTTCTTCCACCTTTCTCACTAGGCCCATCATGACTGCCACTCTGCCGCTGAGAAGTTTGTGGTCTTTGATCCTTTGATCACATGCACTCTGAATGCAAACCTTTTGTCTTTGTAAGTTGTTTCTGTGGTTAACTGGTCCATATAGTTCAGAATAGCTCCAGGATTAGTTAGGTCACTTCAACTCTGGGAGGGATTGAAGGTGATTGTAAGTCCACTCTGATATGACTGTCACACCTGCTCCTGAGTCAATTTTAAAGTCAGTAGTGATTTTGTGACTATTCATTTTCACTTTCCAGGCCAGCTCTGTGTCATCACACATGACAGATCCCAGAAACAATGGCTCTTGACTGTCAGTAATCATAGTCAGCTTCATGACTGCCTTAGTATGACAAACAGCTGCAAAATGTCTGCATTTTGTGCATTTATTACATCTTTCAGAGTAACAGCCATGTTAGTCTGTATTCGCAAAAAGAAAAGGAGGACTTGTGGCACCTTAGAGACTAACCAATTTATTTGAGCATAAGCTTTTGTGAGCTACAGCTCACTTTGTGTCTTTAGCTGGACATACATCTTTTGGGCAATGAATTTTTCCACATCTTGTGCATTTAGCCTTAAAGGCTCTGTAGTTTTCCTGGGACTTAACGCTCCTGCCCCAGAGGTTTTACTATGATGACTTTTAGCAGTCATGCAGGGGCCAGTGGTTGATTTGTAAATGAAGAGGTGCTGGGGCTCAGGCATGGATGATAATATTGTTTCCCCTCCCCATTCACATCTTCCTGGGATCTCCTCCCACACACAGTCCCCCTCCCCCAGGGTCTTCCTGTCCCTCCCACTGGCTTCCTCTCCTCCCCCAAAAGGGCCCCCCCCCCCACAACAGGAAATCCATCCTCCTGTTTCCCCCACATCCAGGAAATCCTCCCCTCCCAGCGAGAGCTGCACTCATGCAGCTGGAACCTCAGGTTCAACCCCAAAGTCCAGCCCTGCCCCCCAAGGCAGCCCTGATTGGCCAGCACTGTCCCCCCTTCCTAACCTATGTGGGGAGCGAGGCTCAGCACACCTGAAAAGGCAGCTAATCAGCAGCCAGGAGAAGTGGGAACCACGCTGGGGTCCCAGGCTGGGGAGCCAATAAGGGGCAGGTCTTGCAAGCGAGCGGCAGAGCGATTGGCCAGTCCACCTGCAGGGCCTGCCCGGGATGAATGAGTGGCAGGTGGCCCAGCCCCTCAGAAGGCAGGGGGGGGAGGGTGGAATGTGAGTGATGGCCTGAGAGGCCAAATAACAATCGATGCAGAGCTCAAATAGGATTGAAAAGCCCTGGGCTGAAGGGGAGGCACTGGAGGGCTGGGCCCTGGTGCGACAAGCCGGTGTCACGGGGGGCGTTGGGCCCAGCCGAAAGAGCAGCTGCCCCAGTGCAAGGAGGAGGCTCCCCCGGGGCAGCCCGGGCCCCGGCCTGAGGAGGGAGGTCCCCAGGGGGCTTGGCTCTGAGTAGCCTCAGCACAAATTAAGCTCTCCCTGAGTCTGTTTTCAGTTTCTAAGCTAGTTTCTGGTTTTTCAGGTTTGCGAAGTTTGTTTTGCTGCTCCGGTTCAGAGGGCTTTGTTCTTTGGGTAGCTGTATGAAGGTTTAAGTCTGTCTTTAATTTTAGTTACTGACAAAGATTTATCTGGCAGGCCAATAACCACACTATCCCTAATATTTTCATGTGTTACAGTTCCAAAGTCACAGTTTTCTGTCAATGCATGCAAAGCGCTTATGAACAATTCAGCAGATTCCCCTGGTTGTTGAAATCTCTGGTGAAAACACGCCCTTCCATAAACCATATTTCTCTGAGGTATAAAGTGTGCATCAAATACACCCAGAATTCTGTCATAGTCACCTTTGTGATTGTTTTCAGTAAAGGGAAGGGATTTAAATATAAAGCTTCCCTACAGCATAAAGTAAAGATGATGCCTGAATGTCTGCAGCAACATCTTCCAAAACGCTGCTTTCAGTCTGTCCACGCTCTAGGTTTTTCAGAGCTGAAGTTTGCTGGGGCATTGAAGAGAAGCATGTTCATGAGATCCTCCAACCTGTGTTGCTTCTTGCTTTTTCTTTATTTCTGTTTGCAACCTTTGTTGCTGTTTTCCTTTGGTTTGTGTTCTAAGAAGAGCTCTCTGTAAGCTCGATAGCATGTCTGTCTCACCATGGTCCAATAAAAGATATTACCTCACCCCCTTCGCCTTTACCTCTGACACTGTGGGCTTGTCTACACTTAAAATCCTACAGCAGCACAGCTGCAGCACTGTAGCCTTTCGGCAGAGGTCACCACCTATGCCGACCTAAGGGGTTCTCCCATCAATGTAGGTAATCCACCCCCCTGGAGATGGTAGGTAGTTCGACAGAGGAATTCTTCCTTCCACCTAGTTCTGTCTGCATGGGGACTTAGACAGCTTAACAATGCCACTCAGGGGTGTGGATTTTTCACATTCCTGACAAATGTGGTTAAACCAACCTAATTTTCTCGTGTAGGTCTATGTCATGTATTCCTTGTACACGGTAGGTTGCAGGGCTGCTGATAGTAGGTCAGGCTCTTGTACCAGTTACAGACTGGCTACAGAACTTCCTTTATAGAAAGAGATGCCAGACATGTGTCCTCCAAGACCATAAGATACGTTAATGCACCGCTGGCTATCGCTGTCATCAGCTTAGATAAGGTATGTCACATTGTGACATTCTATACTGTGGGGGAGCATGCTGTAACCCCCATATTCCTCATTTTCATATAATTGTGATCTTCCATATAAAGCATGCCTTGTAAGGTATCGGGGAAAGGTTATGATCTGCTGAAAGTCATTTCTCAATCCATATATGTGTATCATTAATGCATATGAAGTTATGAGAATTGTGTAGTATGGTTGTCACTAAAACATGCTGTAAATTGGGGGAATCAGCCAGAAATTAGCTCCCCAGAGGCAACAGCAAGGAAAGTAACCAACACCCGGGTGGGGTGTCAAACAACCATCCACAGCCATTGTCCAGCAAGGGAGCTACAATGCGATGACTCATCTGCATGAAGCCACACCAGGGGAATTACTCAACCTTGCTTGGAGAAACTCAGTAATGCTTACTTGACTCTGAAGGGAGGGGCAAAGCCAAGGGGGAGGAAAGGACATGATAAAAGGAAGAGACGTTTGCCAGCTCTTCCTACTACACCGACAGACACCACACCAAGCGACTGAAGTGCTGATCAAAGGGGAGAGCCTGGCTGAAGAGCAACCAGCCTATGGTGAGAAGCGTCTAAGTTTGTAAGGGCATTGAAAGTGTTAAGATCAGCTTAGAATGCGTTTTGCTTTTATTTCCTTTGACCAAATCTTACTTGTTATGCTTTGACTTATAATCACTTAAAATGTATCTTTATAGTTAATAAATTTGTTTATCTGTTCTACCTGAAGCAGTGCGTTTGGTTTGAAGCATGTCAGATACTCCCCTTGGGGTAACAAACCTAGGAAAATATCAATTTCTTTGTTAAATTGACGAACTCATATAAGCTTGCAGCATCCAGTGGGCATAACTGGACGCTGTAAGATGGAGGTTCCCAGGGTTGTGTCTGGGACCAGAGATATTGGCTAGTGTCATTCAGTTGCACAATCCAAGGAGCAGCTTACATGCCAGAGGCTGTGCGTGACCAGCCCAGGAGTGGGGGTTCTCACAGCAGAGCAGGGTAAGGTTGTCTCCCAGAGTCGAGGATTGGAGTGACCTAGCAGATCACTGGTCCGGATAATACCAAAGGGGATTGTCACATACATACTGTACCAAGAAGACATTATGTGCCAAGCAGTGGCTGAACCGTATAATACAGTTTAGGATTCCATTGCAGAGGGAGGGCGGGGTCCAAGTGTGTAGGGAGGATCCTTCCTTGTGGTATGGGAGTGCCTGGCCTGCTGCCAAGTATTAACTACATCACAGCTGGTTACAAATGCTTGGAAAAAGTGCCAGGCTTTGTCCGTGTTGGGGGTTTGCTCCAATTTCAGCTGTTGGGGTAGCTGCCCCAAAGCAAAGCCCTGGTGTAAATGGGGGAAGTCACCCGAAGCCATGATTTTCACTGGTGCAGCTTAGCCCATGTTGTAGCTAGCTACGTGCGGATAGTTACCCCAGTTTGTTTTGTGCCCGAACCCCTCTGTGAAAGACTCAAGAAGCTTGATACCGGCAAAGATACAACAGCCTGCTTTCCAGCAGGGGATTAGCTGCACCTGTGCAAATAGCGGGTTTGTGTGTGTGCACCAAGGGGGTTGCATTGCTGGCTGGAGTTGGTGCAAATTCCCAGTGTAGATACAGTCTGAGCATCCCAGGTACTAAGAAAATCACTGTGGAGCTGCGGAAGGTGTAAACAGCACAAGCTAATGACGCAGGTGATTAAACACAAAGCAGATTAGTTAAGAATGTAACTCTTATTTTTATTCCCTCTAGGGCAGCTCTTGTGGTAATTACGCCTTGCAGTGTCATCCTCAGTCTTCTTCAAATCTGAATGAGTCCTGGTTTCGAAAAGCACTAACAACCCAGTGTCAAGTAGAGCTCGGTAGTAACCTTGGAACTGGCCTGCTAGAATGTCAGACAAAAGACCTGAATTCTCAGGTAAGATGATATATTCATAGAGTCATAGAATCATAGAATATCAGGGTTGGAAGGGACCTCAGGAGGTCATCTAGTCCAACCCCCTGCTCAAAGCAGGACCAATCACCAACTAAATCATCCCAGCCAGGGCTTTGTCAAGCCTGACCTTAAAATATATATAAGTGTAACCCTTCTGCCCGTCAGAGTTGGCAGCAACAAGGGCCGGGTTCAATATCTAGGGGATCCATTCCAATAACACAATGCAAACCGGCTCGAGCCCCCACCCAGTGACCTGGGACAAATATATACCACCCCCGCTGGGCGCCTCCAAGAGGCAATACTTCCCCTCTCGCAAGCACATAGTCTGAGTGTAGCAAAAGCCTTTTAATAACAGAGAGAAACAATGTGGCATTATGTTGGGGAAACACCACCAACAGGATTCATAACACAACCCATAAGCAAAAAAAAAAACCCACCCCAAGCAAATTGGGGCATGCCCTTTTCCCTTTGGTTCTTGAGTCCAGCAACCCCAAATCACCCAAAGTCCCAAAAGTCCAATGACCCAAAAGTCTCTGTCCCTGGTCAGGGCAGCCCCAGAGTTCGAAAGTTTATCTGCGGAGCTTTACCTCCCAACCTGGGTGGAGATGGGACGGGGGTAAGAGGCACCTTACATGATCTGAAGCTGACCGCCCCATAGCTCCATAGCTGCGCTCCGCTCCGCCAGCCGCCCCACGAACTCCTTCACTCAGCTCCGCTCTGCGGCCCACAAGCAGCTCCTGCCATCCACGAACTGCTTCACCAGCCTGTCTACAAGGCACTCCAGCCGTCCCGCAAACTGCTCCACAATATATCTTCAGGCTCCCACACTACTTAACACAACACTCAGTGATTTCAGCTCTTAGGTGAATTCAGCTTGTAGTAGGGGAGCCTCAGTGCTGGTGCACTGTTAGCCCAAAGTGAGCTCAGCAGCCTATAACTAGACTTCTAATGAAATCAAAATTAGCTCTGATATTCCACAGTGGAGAGAGGAGGAAGCGCAATTAGCATGTAAGGCCCTCACCACAGGGCCCATGCCATCAAGTATTAATACTTGTCCCCAGCCTCTCTCCATTCACAGAGTTTTGGAACCCATGACCCTTGCCTAGCGAGTGCTACTTAGTTGATGGTGAATCCCTCCATCATAATAAAAGGCCACATACAGTTCCAAGCACAGTTCCCATAATCAGGGTAATAACAATTTATTCTTCCTGCCCCAATAACAGAGACACTGGGGATCCCACAGCAGCCAAAGTGACCATTTGGGCAGCTATGGTCTCATTCTAGGCGGGGTGGGTGTGCCTATGCAAATGAGATCAGCCCCTGAAGTTCTTTTCCACAACTTGCCACACCTCACCACCAGATGTCAGGGTGGAGCTCATCCTGACACTGCTTACATCAGGAAGGAGATTCTACCACCTCCCTAGGTAACGCATTCCAGTGTTTCACCACCCTCCAAGTGAAAAAGTTTTTCCTAATATCCAACCTAAACGTCCCCCACTGTAACTTGAGACCATTACTCTTTGTTCTGTCATCAGCTACCACTGAGAACAGTCTAGATCCATCCTCTTTGGAACCCCCTTTCAGGTAGTTGAAAGCAGCTATCAGATCCCCCCTCATTCTTCTCTTCTGCAGACTAAACAATCCCAATTCCCTCAGCCTCTCCTCATAAATCATGTGTTCCAGTCCGCTAATCATTTTTGTTGCCCTCCGCTGGACTCTTTCCAATTTTTTCACATCCTTCTTGTAGTGTGGGGCCCAAAACTGGACACAATACTCCAGGTGAGGCCTCACCAATGTCGAATAGAGGGGAATGATCACGTCCCTCGATCTGCTGGCAATGCCCCTACATATACATCCCAAAATGCCATTGGCCTTCTTGGCAACAAGGGCACACTGCTGACTCATATCCAGCTTCTCATGCACTGTAATCCCTAGGTCCTTTTCTGCAGAACTGCTGCCGAGCCATTCGGTCCCTAGTCTGTAGCTCTGCATGGTATTCTTCCATCCTAAGTACAGGACTCTGCACTTGTCCTTGTTGAGCCTCATCAGATTTCTTTTGGCCCAATCCTCTAATTTGTCTAGAGGTAGATACGCTGGAGGGTAGGGATAGGATAATCCTCTTTATCCTATCCCTACCCTCCAGCGTATCTACCTCTCCTCCCAGTTTAGTGTCATCTGCAAACTTGCTGAGGGTGCAATCCACACCATCCTCCAGATCATTAATGAAGATATTGAACAAAACCGGCCCCAGGACCGACCCTTGGTGCTTCAGAATTGATTCCTCGAGGACCTGTTCCATGATTTTTCCAGGGACTGAGGTGAGGCTGACTGGCCTGTAGTTCCCAGGATCCTCCTTCTTCCCTTTTTTAGAGATGGGCACTACATTAGCCTTTTTCCAGTCCTCCGGGACTTCCCCGGATCGCCATGAGTTTTCAAAGATAATGGCCAATGGCTCTGCAATCACATCCGCCAACTCCTTTAGCACTCTCGGATGCAGCGCATCCGGACCCATGGACTTGTGCTCGTCTAGCTTTTCTAAATAGTCCTGAACCACTTCTTTCTCCACAGAGGGCTAGTCACCTCCTCCCCATGCTGTGCTGCCCACCTTGTTCGTGAAGACAGAGGCAAAAAAAGCATTGAGTACATTAGCTTTTTCCACATCCTCCGTCACTAGGTTGCCTCCCTCATTTAGTAAGGGGCCCACACTTTCCTTGACTTTCTTCTTGTTGCTAACATACCTGAAGAAACCCTTCTTGTTACTCTTAACATCTCTTGCTAGCTGCAACTGCAGGTGGGATTTGGCCTTCCTGATTACACTCCTGCATCCCCGAGCAATATTTTTATACTCCTCCCTGCTCATTTGTCCAATCTTCCACTTCTTGTAAGCTTCTTTTTTGTGTTTAAGATCAGCAAGGATTTCACTGTTAAGCCAAGCTGGTTGCCTGCCATATTTACTATTCTTTCTACACATCGGGATGGTTTGTCCCTGTAACCTCAATAAGGATTCTTTTAAATACAGCCAGCTCTCCTGGACTCCTTTCCCCCTCATGTTATTCTCCCAGGGGATCCTGCCCATCAGTTCCCTGAGGGAGTCAAAGTCTGCTTTTCTAAAGTCCAGGGTCCGTATTCTGCTGCTCTCCTTTCTTTCCTGTGTCAGGATCCTGAACTCGACCATTTCGTGGTCACTGCCTCCCAGGTTCCCATCCACCTTTGCTTCCCCTACTAATTCTTCCCGGTTTGTGAGCAGCAGGTCAAGAAGAGCACTGCCCCTCATTGGTTCCTCCAGCACTTGCACCATGAAATTGTCCCCTACCCTTTCCAAAAACTTCCTGGATTGTCTGTGCACCGCTGTATTGCTCTCCCAGCAGATATCAGGGTGATTGAAGTCTCCCATGTGAACCAGGGCCTGCGATCTAGTAACGTCCATGAATTGCCAGAAGAAAGCCTCGTCCACCTCATCCCCCTGGTCCGGTGGTCTATAGCAGACTCCCACCATGACATCACCCTTGGTGCTCACACTTCTAAACTTAATCCAGAGACACTCAGGTTTTTCTGCAGTTTCATACTTGAGTTCTGAGCAGTCATACTGCTCCCTTACCTACAGTGCAACTCCCCCACCTTTTCTGCCCTGCCTGTCCTTCCTGAACAGTTTATATCCATCCATGACAGTACTCCAGTCATGTGAGTTACCCCACCAAGTCTCTGTTATTCCAATCACATCATAATTCCTTGACTGTGCCAGAACTTCCAGTTCTCCCCACTTGTTTCCCAGGCTTCTTGCATTTGTGTATAGGCACTTGAAATAACTCACTGATCGTCCCTCTTTCTCAGTATGAGGCAGGACCCATGCCCTCTTGCGCGCTCCTGCTCGTGCTTCCTCCCGGTATCCCACTTCCCCACTTACCTCAGGGCTTTGATCTCCTTCCCCTGGTGAACCTAGTTTAAAGCCCTCCTCACTAGGTTAGCCAGCCTGCTTGCGAAGATGCTCTTCCCTCTCTTCATTAGGTGGAGCCCATCTCTGCCTAGCACTCCTTCTTGGAACACCATCCCATGGTCAAAGAATCCAAAGCCTTCTCTCCGACACCACCTGCATAGCCATTCATTGACTTCCACGATTCGATGGTCTCTGCCCAATCCTTTTCCTTCCACGGGAAGGATGGACGAGAACACCACTTGCGCCTCAAACTCCTTTATCCTTCTTCCCAGAGCCACATAGTCTGCAGTGATCCGCTCAAGGTCATTCTTGGCAGTATCATTGGTGCCCATGTGGAGAAGCAGGAAGGGGTAGCGATCCGAGGGCTTGATGAGTCTCGGCAGTCTCTCCGTCACATCGTGAATCCTAGCTCCTGGCAAGCAGCAGACTTCTCGGTCAGGGTGGCAGACAGATGACTGAGTCCCCCTGAGGAGAGAGTCCCCAACCACCACCACCCTCCTCCTTCTCTTGGGAGCAGTGGTCATGGAACCCCCATCCCTAGGACAGTGCATCCCATGCCTTCCAATCGGTGGAGTCTCCTTCTGCTCCCTTCCCTCAGATGTATCATCTGATCCACTCTCCGCATTAGTACCTGTGGAGAGAACATGAAAACGGTTACTTACCTGTATCTGCATTGCTGGTACATGGACACCCCCCTTTCTTCTTCTGGAGGTCACATGCTGCCAAATTCTGAAACCATACCCTTACTGTGAACATTGTTACATGTAGAGCAGTGGTCTCCAACCTTTTTAAGCACAAGATCACCTTTTGAATTTACTTGCAATCCAGGATCTACCCTGCCCCTTCCCCGAAGCCCCGCCTCACTCATTCCATCCCCCCTGCCTCCATCACTCACTCTCCCCAACCCTCACTTACTTTCACCAGGCTGGGGAGTGGGTTGGGGTGCGGGAGAGGGGTTGTGCTCTGGGCTCGGGCCGAGGGGTTCGGAGTGTGGGAGGGGGCTCTGGGTTGAACCTGGGTCAGGGGGTTGGAGTGCAGGAGGGAGTGAAGGGTGCAAGCTCTGGGGGGAGTTTGGGTATAGGAGGGGGCTCAGGGCAGGGACAGGGGGTTGGGGTGCAGGAGGGGGTTCAGGGTGCAGGCTCTGGCAGGGGGCTCAGGGCTGGGGTAGGGGGTTGCGGTTCGGGAGGGGTGAGGGGTGCAGGCTCACACCAGGCAGCACTTACCTCAGGCAGCTCCCGGTAGGTGATATAGTGGGGCTAAGGCAGGCTCCCTGCCTAGCCCCGGCCCCATGCCGCTCCCGGAAGCGGCCGCCACATCCCTGCGGCCCCTGGAGGTGGGCATGTGGCTCTGCCAGCTGCCCTTCCCTGAAGGCATCGCCCCCACAGTTTCCATTGGCCACAGTTCCCTGTTCCCAGCCAATGGGAGCTGCGGAGCTGGCGCTGGGGCAGGAGCAGCGTGTGGAGACCTCCCCTGCCCTCCCCTAGGGGCCCCAGGGACATGCCGGCCGCTTCCAGGAGCAGCACGGGGCAAGAGCAGGCAGGGAGCCTGCCTTAGCCCCACTGCGCCGCCGGACTTTTAGCAGCCGAAAATCTCCCGGATGGGCTGCAGTAGCCTCCATGAGATCGAGCCCATTTCTGGGAGATTCCCGGCAAAACCAGGAGGGTTAGCAACCCTAACTGATACTGAGATAGACTGTCAGAGGCCCCATAATCGACCAATCAATCGCAATCTACCATTTGTTGACCACTGATGTAGAGGAACCGATCCCCAGCTGGTGTAGCTCTGCATACACTGATTTACACTAGTGGGAGATCTGGCCCAGGATCTCAGTGTTAACCCTGTGCTCTCACTTGCTCATAACTCTGAAATGGGAGATTTTCCCTGCTTAGCCGGAGTCCAGAGGGGACAGTTGGGAGTGTGAGGAAAATCTGTTCAGCCATTTTGAGTACAGCTACACTGGAATAAAAGACCCGGCTCAGGTCAGCCGACTAGGGCTGAGGGGCTAAAAATTGAGGTGTAGATGTTCAGGCTTGGGCTTGGGCTCAGGGACCCTCCCCCGTCACGGGGTACCAGAGCTCAGGCTCCAGCTCAAGCCCAAATGTCTACAGAGCAAATTTACAGCCCTGCAGCCTGAGTCAGCTGACCCAGGTCAGCTGCCTGTCTTTAATTGCCATGTAGGGACCATGCCATGTCAATCTAATTAAGCTGAGAGGTGCTGAGATACCACAGTGATGGATGCCAGTGCAAAACCTCTAAGTCCAGTAGGGAAAAACAAAAAAGTGTTCTGTTTCTGTCAGTCTTAGACTTTGCACAGAGCAAGGGCTGAGCTGCTAAAGTCAAATCAAGGTTGAAACCTGCTTACGATCTGGGCTAGATCCTCAGCTGGTGCAAATTGGTGTGGCTGCATTGAAGACAGCAGAGCTCTGCCGAGTTAGCTGAGGACTTTGCCCCTGACATTTGAACTGTTTTCAACCCTGTTTCTTAGTAAAACTTGTTATAGTTAAGGTTGTTATAGTTAAGGTTAACGATTGCCCCCAGGAGTTCTAGGCATTGAACAGAACTTCATTGTGCTAGGTGCTGTACAAATACAAAGAGCAAAACGACAGTCCCTGCCCCAAAGAGCTGACAATGTAAGCATAAGACGAGAGACAACAATTAGAAATGGACAGATTGGGCAGCGCAATGAGACAATGTTGTCTCATGACAGGCTGTGGTTCTACTACAGCAGCAGCCTGTCCACTGTCAGGTTTTTGCAGGCAGCCCGGCACAGCAGAGCGTTAAGGAGGGTTTTGAAGGTCGTGTGACGGGCTTTACAGACCCCACACAGAGACATAGGGAGTAAAGGAGCAGTACTGGACAAAGAGAGCCCCACCACTTAGCAGCAGCGGAGCAGGCTCCAAATGGGGGATCTGCTGTAAAGGGGACCCTGACAGCCAAGCGCAGTTGAGGGGAAGAGTGAAGGGGAGGCTGTCTGAAGGGAGGAAGCCAGTTTGCTGTTTCTGGGGACCATGAAATGCACAGGAGAGGGTCTGGACTGTGGGTAAGAGCCAACCAGGAGCATAGGGGCCTGATCTTTTCCCCTTCCCCACTCCCTGCTGAGAGAAAATAACTGGACACTAGGAAGGGAACTGGGGAATGCCTGTTTGGCTGAGTGAGCTGCTGAGACTGAATGAGAACTGCCTGTTGGGGGACAGGGGGCAGTGGGCTATGACCATGCCCCAAACGGAAAGTGATCAGGACGTAGGAAGCAGCCCCGGGGAAGTTGGCCAGGTGCACCAGGAGGAAGCAACCGAGATATTCCATGCCTCTCCCTCTTGGTCCCTGGGCTGGGACCCAGTGGAGAGGGAGGGCCCAGGGTCCCCTACCTTTCCCACTACCTCTGTCCAGGAAAATGCCACTGCACTGGGATTTGACGGGCTGCAGCTTGACTGTTAGTCCTGCCGATTGCCAGCCAGACTTGCCCCTGTAGCACTCCAAGTACAGTTGTTCTCCCATACACACATTGTGAGTCAACCACACACATGCACACAGGACTATGGGGGTGGAAGGACTGTCAGGCCAAGGCCTGCCAGCCTGTGAGTGAAACCAGCTACAGGTGGATAATGAGATAATTTTGTGGATGTTTACACAGAGCTTCTTCCAAGCATGAGAGGCAGCATGGGAGGAAGGGGATTGTTTGGAAATTTAACAAGTTGGCGATGGAAGCTGGCCTCGTGGGCTGATCAGAAGCCAGAGTCAACTTTTCAATACTGAACAAGGACCAAGGAATTCTAGACCAGTCAACCTAACTTAGATACCTGGGGAGATACTGGAACAACTTATTAAGCAATCAGTTTGTAAGCACCTAGAGGACAATAGGGTTATAAGGAATAATCAGCATGGATTTGTCAAGAACCCATCATAGAATCATAGAATATAAGGGTTGGAAGGGACCCCAGAAGGTCATCTAGTCCAACCCCCTGCTCAAAGCAGGACCAATTCCCAGTTAAATCATCCCAGCCAGGGCTTTGTCAAGCCTGACCTTAAAAACCTCTAAGGAAGGAGATTCTACCACCTCCCTAGGTAACGCATTCCAGTGTTTCACCACCCTCTTAGTGAAAAAGTTTTTCCTAATATCCAATCTAAACCTCCCCCACTGCAGCTTGAGACCATTACTCCTCGTTCTGTCATCTGCTACCATTGAGAACAGTCTAGAGCCATCCTCTTTGGAACCCCCTTTCAGGTAGTTGAAAGCAGCTATCAAATCCCCCCTCATTCTTCTCTTCTGCAGGCTAAACAATCCCAGCTCCCTCAGCCTCTCCTCATAACTCATGTGTTCCAGACCCCTAATCATTTTTGTTGCCCTTCGCTGGACTCTCTCCAATTTATCCACATCCTTCTTGAAGTGTGGGGCCCAAAACTGGACACAGTACTCCAGATGAGGCCTCACCAATGTCGAATAGAGGGGAACGATCACGTCCCTCGATCTGCTGGCTATGCCCCTACTTATACATCCCAAAATGCCATTGGCCTTCTTGGCAACAAGGGCACACTGCTGACTCATATCCAGCTTCTCGTCCACTGTCACCCCTAGGTCCTTTTCCGCAGAACTGCTGCCTAGCCATTCGGTCCCTAGTCTGTAGCTGTGCATTGGGTTCTTCCGTCCTAAGTGCAGGACCCTGCACTTATCCTTATTGAACCTCATCAGATTTCTTTTGGCCCAATCCTCCAATTTGTCTAGGTCCTTCTGTATCCTATCCCTCCCCTCCAGCGTATCTACCACTCCTCCCAGTTTAGTATCATCCGCAAATTTGCTGAGAGTGCAATCCACACCATCCTCCAGATCATTTATGAAGATATTGAACAAAACTGGCCCCAGGACTGACCCTTGGGGCACTCCACTTGATACCGGCTGCCAACTAGACATGGAGCCATTGATAACTACCCGTTGAGCCTGACAATCTAGGCAGCTTTCTACCCACCTTATAGTGCATTCTTCCAGCCCATACTTCCTTAACTTGCTGACAAGAATACTGTGGGAGACCGTGTCAAAAGCTTTGCTAAAGTCAAGAAACAATACATCCACTGCTTTCCCTTCATCCACAGAACCAGTAATCTCATCATAAAAGGCGATTAGATTAGTCAGGCATGACCTTCCCTTGGTGAATCCATGCTGGCTGTTCCTGGTCACTTTCCTCTCATGCAAGTGCTTCAGGATTGATTCTTTGAGGACCTGCTCCATGATTTTTCCAGGGACTGAAGTGAGGCTGACTGGCCTGTAGTTCCCAGGATCCTCCTTCTTCCCTTTTTTAAAGATTGGCACTACATTAGCCTTTTTCCAGTCATCCGGGACTTCCCCCGTTCGCCACGAGTTTTCAAAGATAATGGCCAATGGCTCTGCAATCACAGCCGCCAATTCCTTCAGCACTCTCGGATGCAACTCGTCCGGCCCCATGGACTTGTGCACGTCCAGCTTTTCTAAATAGTCCCTAACCACCTCTATCTCCACAGAGGGCTGGCCATCTCTTCCCCATTTTGCGATGCCCAGCGCAGCAGTCTGGGAGCTGACCTTGTTAGTGAAGACAGAGGCAAAAAAAGCATTGAGTACATTAGCTTTTTCCACATCCTCTGTCACTAGGTTGCCTCCCTCATTCAGTAAGGGGCCCACACTTTCCTTGGCTTTCTTCTTGTTGCCAACATACCTGAAGAAACCCTTCTTGTTACTCTTGACATCTCTGGCTAGCTGCAGCTCTAGGTGCGATTTGGCCCTCCTGATATCATTCCTACATGCCCGAGCAATATTTTTATACTCTTCCCTGGTCATATGTCCAACCTTCCACTTCTTGTAAGCCTCTTTTTTATGTTTAAGATCCGCTAGGATTTCACCATTAAGCCAAGCTGGTCGCCTGCCATATTTACTATTCTTTCGACTCATCGGGATGGTTTGTCCCTGTAACCTCAACAGGGATTCCTTGAAATACAGCCAGCTCTCCTGGACTCCTTTCCCCTTCAAGTTAGTCCCCCAGGGGATCCTGGCCATCCGTTCCCTGAGGGAGTCGAAGTCTGCTTTCCTGAAGTCCGGGGTCCGTATCCTGCTGCTTACCTTTCTTCCCTGCGTCAGGATCCTGAACTCAACCAACTCATGGTCACTGCCTCCCAGATTCCCATCCACTTTTGCTTCCCCCACTAATTCTACCCGGTTTGTGAGCAGCAGGTCAAGAAAAGCGCCCCCCCTAGTTGGCTCCTCTAGCACTTGCGCCAGGAAATTGTCCCCTACGCTTTCCAAAAACTTCCTGGATTGTCTATGCACCGCTGTATTGCTCTCCCAGCAGATATCAGGAAAATTAAAGTCACCCATGAGAATCAGGGCTTGCGATCTAGTAGCTTCCGTGAGCTGCCGGAAGAAAGCCTCATCTACCTCATCCCCCTGGTCCGGTGGTCTATAGCAGACTCCCACCACTACATCACTCTTGTTGCACACACTTCTAAACTTAATCCAGAGACACTCAGGTTTTTCTGCAGTTTCGTACCGGAGCTCTGAGCAGTCATACTGCTCCCTTACATACAGTGCTACTCCCCCACCTTTTCATACCAAACCAACCTTATTTCCTTCTTGGACAGGGTTACTGGCCTAGTGGATGGGGGAAAGCTGTACACATGATATATCTTAATTTTAGTAAGCAGTACCTTGTGACATAACCATAAGCAAACTAGGGAAATGTGACAGGTTTCAGAGTAACAGCCGTGTTAGTCTGTATTCGCAAAAAGAAAAGGAGTACTTGTGGCACCTTAGAGACTAACCAATTTATTTGAGGGAAATGTGGTCACTCTAGATAAAGTTACTGTCAGGTGGGTGCAAAACTGGTTGAAAGACCATACTCAAAGAGTAGTTATCAGTAGGTTGCTGTCAAACTGAGAGGATGTGTTGAGTATGATCCCACAGTGGTCATTTACTAGTCAATATTTTTATTAATGACTTGGCTAATGGAGTAGAGAGTATGCTTAAAAGTTGTGGATGACACCAAGCTGGGATGGGTTGCTAGTATCTGGAGGACAGGATTAGAAGTAATAACAACCCTGACAAAAAGTGGAAAATTGATCTGAATTCAACAAGATGAAATTCAATAAAGACAACTGCAAAGCACTTCACTTAGAAAGAAACCAGTGAAATGCACAACTACAGAATGGGGAGTTACCAGTTAGGCGGCCGTACAGCTGAAAAAGATCTGGGGGTATAGTGGATCACAAACTGAATATGAGTCAACAGTGTGATGCAGTTGTAAAAAAGGCTAATATCATTCTGGGGTGTATTAACAGGAGTGTTGTAAGTAGGACACAGGAGGTAACTGTCCCGCTTTACCTGGCACTGGTGAGGCCTCAGCTGGAGTCTTGTGTCCAGTTCTGGGCACCGTGCTTTAAGAAAGATGTGGGCAAACTGCAGAGAGTCCAGAAGAGAGAAACAAAACTGATCCAAGGTTTAGAAAATCTGACCTGTGAGGAAAGGTTAAAAAACTGGGCCTATTTAGTCTTGAGAAAAGGAAGCCTGAGGGGGGACCTGGTAAGTCTCCAAATCTGTTCAGGGCTGTGATAAAGAGGACGGTGAGCAATCATTCTCCATGTCCACTGAAGGTAGGACAAAAAGTAAATGGCTTAATCTGCAGAAAGGGAGATTTAGGTTAGATATTATGAAAGCTTTCTAACTGTATGGAGAGTTAAGGCACTTTATCATTAGTTAAATATACCTGTTACAGAGAAGGCAAGGTCGGAGAAATGCACTTTGCACTTAAAGCAGTAAGTGGTGAGGTTTGTGATGGTCTTCAGTTCTTGGGCAAGTCCGTTTCACAGTCCCGGAGCACCCCAGGGAATGTTCGGTCTGCTGCACAGACGAGCTTTGCTCGTATAGTTGAGAGTTCCATTGGGCCAGAGGAGTGAAGTTACAGACCATGGTCTTCATCACAGAGCTTTACAGGGTCTGTTAGGTATCCCGGCCAAGGCCATGGAGTGTCTTCAAGATAAGGATCAAGACCTTAAACTTGACAGAGTTTCATAAACAAGTCCATGGATCCGGATGCAATGCATTTGAGGGTGCTGAGGGAGTTGGCTGATCATAGAATCATAGAATCATAGAATCATAGAATATAAGGGTTGGAAGGGACCCCAGAAGGTCATCTAGTCCAACCCCCTGCTCAAAGCAGGACCAATTCCCAGTTAAATCATCCCAGCCAGGGCTTTGTCAAGCCTGACCTTAAAAACCTCTAAGGAAGGAGATTCTACCACCTCCCTAGGTAACGCATTCCAGTGTTTCACCACCCTCATAGTGAAAAAGTTTTTCCTAATATCCAATCTAAACCTCCCCCACTGTAACTTGAGACCATTACTCCTCGTTCTGTCATCTGATACCATTGAGAACAGTCTAGAGCCATCCTCTTTGGAACCCCCTTTCAGGTAGTTGAAAACAGCTATCAAATCCCCCCTCATTCTTCTCTTCTGCAGGCTAAACAATCCCAGCTCCCTCAGCCTCTCCTCATAACTCATATGTTCCAGACCCCTAATCATTTTTGTTGCCCTTCGCTGGACTCTCTCCAATTTATCCACATCCTTCTTGAAGTGTGGGGCCCAAAACTGGACACAGTACTCCAGATGAGGCCTCACCAATGTCGAATAGAGGGGAACGATCACGTCCCTCGATCTGCTCGCTATGCCCCTACTTATACATCCCAAAATGCCATTGGCCTTCTTGGCAACAAGGGCACACTGCTGACTCATATCCAGCTTCTCGTCCACTGTCACCCCTAGGTCCTTTTCCGCAGAACTGCTGCCTAGCCATTCGGTCCCTAGTCTGTAGCTGTGCATTGGGTTCTTCCGTCCTAAGTGCAGGACCCTGCACTTATCCTTATTGAACCTCATCAGATTTCTTTTGGCCCAATCCTCCAATTTGTCTAGGTCCTTCTGTATCCTATCCCTCCCCTCCAGCGTATCTACCACTCCTCCCAGTTTAGTATCATCTGCAAATTTGCTGAGAGTGCAATCCACACCATCCTCCAGATCATTTATGAAGATATTGAACAAAACCGGCCCCAGGACCGACCCTTGGGGCACACCACTTGATACCGGCTGCCAACTAGACATGGAGCCATTGATCACTACCCGTTGAGCCCGACAATCTAGCCAGCTTTCTACCCACCTTGTAGTGCAAGTGATGTGATTGCAGAGCCATTGGCCGTTATCTCTGAAAACTTGTGGCGATCGGGGGAGGTCCCGGACAATTAGAAAAAGGAAAATATAGTGCCCATCTTTAAAAAAGGGAAGAAGGAGAACCCGGGGAACTACAGACTGGTCAGCCTCACCTCAGTCCTTGGAAAATTCCTGAAGCATTCCTCGAGGAATCCATTTTGAAGCACTTGGAGGAGAGGAAGGTGATCAGGAACAGTCAACATGGATTCACCAAGGGCAAGTCATGTCTGACTAACCTTATTGTCTTCTATGATGAGATAATTGGTACTGTGGATATGGTGAAAGCAGTGGATGTGATATATCTTGACTTCAGCAAAGCTTTTGATACAGTCTCCCACAGTATTCTTGCCAGCAAGTTAAAAAAGTATGGATCGGATGAATGGACTATAAGGTGGATAGAAAGCTGGCTAGCTCATCGGGCTTAATGGGTAGTGATCAACGGCTTGATGTCTAGCTGGCAGCCCGTGTCAAGCGGAGTGCCCCAGGGGTCTTCCCTGGGGCTGGTTTTGTTCAACATCTTCATTAATGATCTGGATGATGGGATGGACTGCACCCTCAGCAAGTTCACAGATGACATTCAGCTTGGGGGAAAGGTGGTAGATATGCTGGAGGGTAGGGATAGGGTCCAGAGTGACCTAGACAAATCGAAGGATTGGGCCAAAAGAAATCTGATGAGGTTCAACAAGGACAAGTGCAGAGTCCTGCACTTAGGACAGAAGAATCCCAGGAACCGCTACAGGCTGGGGACCGACTGGCTAAGCAGCAGTTCTGCAGAAAAGGACCTGGGGGTTACAGTGGACGAGAAGCTGGATATGAGTCAGCAGTGTGCCCTTGTTGCCAAGAAAGCCAATGGCATATTGGGCTGTATTAGTAGGAGCGTTGCCAGCAGATCGAGGGAAGTGATTATTCCCCTGTATTCGGCACTGGTGAGGCCACATCTGAAGTATTGTGTCCAGTTTTGGGCCCCCCACTACAGAAAGGATGTGGACAAATTAGAGAGAGTCCAGCGGAGGGCAACGAAAATTATTAGGGGGCTGGGGCACATGACTTAGGAGGAGAGGCTGAAGGAACTGGGCTTGTTTAGTCTGCAGAAGAGAAGAGTGAGGGGGGATTTGATAGCAGCCTTCAACTACCTGAAGGAGGGTTCCAAAGAGGATGGAGCTCAGCTGTTCTCAGTGGTGGCAGATGACAGAACAAGAAGCAATGGTCTCAAGTTGCAGTGGGGGAGGTCTAGGTGGGATATTAGGAAACGCTATTTCACTAGGAGGGTGGTAAAGCACTGGAATGGGTTACCTAGAGAGGTGGCGGAATCTCCATCCTTAGAGGTTTTTAAGGCCCGGCTTGACAAAGCCCTGGCTGGGATGATTTAGTTGGGGATCAGTCCTGCTTTGAGCAGGGGATTGGACTAGATGACCTCCTGAGGTCCCTTCCAACTCTAATCTTCTATGATTCTATGGGAAGCTAATTTAGGGAGCGGAGAACAGGTGTTATGAGCTTGTGGTAGCGTGCGTAGCTGAGGCAATGCACTGCTATGTTTTGTAATAGTTGGAGTTTCCTAAATGCTGTAGGTTTCAGGCCCAGGTTTATTGCATTTCTGTAGCCTAGCCAAGAGGTTACAAAGGCATGAATAACTGCAGCCAGGTCTTAGTGTGTGTACAGCACCTAGCGCAGTCTCGGCCTCTAGCAGTACTGTAATGAAAATAACAATGCTGGGTTTATACCAGTAAATGGGTCAGTGTCTCTGCATGCTATCTGTACTGAACCTCAGGGCCTTTATTAGTGAGCACTGTTGCAGGTGTCTATCTCTAGCACAATCATGCTAACGAGAAGGCCCTTTTAATCTGAAAAGGTGCCAAGGGGGAAGATATAAATGAACCACCTGCCAAGAAAAAGAGGCGTTTGGACCCATATCGAGCATTTGTACCAGAAGAGCAAGAGTTCCTGATAGCCTGTAAGTATGAAAAACTGTCCCCAGTTCCTGCTGCTACTGGGGAGCTGTGCCCGGGATGTGCCTGAAATACACAGAGTTTTGGGGAGAGGGCAAAACCGGATCCAGCCCTGGCTATGGTTGAGGGTACAGAAGCCGCTCTCCCTCCCCAGGGCTAGGGTGCAAGGCAGCACCAGCCCATATTCATGTGACTGCTCTATGGCACTTGCAGCAGGGGAGGATCAGGGCTGCAGCATCCCATGGAAGTTGTGATGCTTCTCAGGGCATCCAGGGCTGTGAGTCACCTTGTTGCCACCTGCTTCCAGTGAGAGGGAGTCTTGTGCCAGCTGGCAGTTAACGCTATAATACAACCAGCCTGTCAGCCACTCAAGCATTCTCCTCTGGGCTACACCAGCCCTGCCTTTGCCCTGCAGGCTGACAATAGACACATGCCAGCCCACAAGTGCCTTCAAAGTGTCCCACTGTGGTGGCCAGCCCCTGGTCACTGGATACCCACAGAAATCCCAGATCCTCTGTTCCCAAAGGAACAATGTATCCCAGTTTTACCTCCTGTACCACACACAGCTCTTCAGTTCAGTCATAGTTAGGGCCCTTCCAAATTCACGAACTATTTTGGTCAATTTCACAGTCATAGGATTTTAAAAATCATAAAAGTCATGAGTTCAGCTATTTAAGTTAAGATTATTGCAAGGGGGGGCTGCGGTGCTGCTACTCGTCATTCTGCGCTGCGGCTGCTGGCGGCGGCTCTGCCTTCAGAGCTGGGCCGCTGGAGAGCGGCGGCTGCTGGCCGGCAGCCCAGCTCCGAAGGCAGCAGCGCAGAAGTCAGGGCGGCATGGTCTGGTATTGCCACCCTTCTGCACTGTTGCTTGCGGGGCGCTGCCTTCAGAGCTGGGGGCCCGGCCAACAGCTGCCGCTCTCCTCCGGCTGCCCAGCTGTGAAGTCAGCACAGTAGTAGAGGTGGCAAAACCACAAACCCCCTAATATAACACTGCGACCCCCCTGCAACTCCCTTTTGGGTCAGGACCTCCAATTTGAGAAAGGCTGGTCTCCCCCATGAAATCTGTATAGTACAGGGTAAAAGCACACAAAAGACCAGATTTCACGGGGGCGGGGGAAGACCAGATTTCACAGTCCATGACGCATTGTTCATGGCCGTGAATTTGGTAGGGCCCTAATCATAGTGAAACAAAAGGGAATTAGACTAGAGATTCAACTGGAAACAAGTGTGAGTGATGGAAACAAATGATTTCATATAAAACAAGATCATAAGACATGAACTACGGTCTACACTTACTAATAGTTACCTTTCCTAGCTAATAGAGTAGAGTCTCACCCCAAAGTTCTGTCTTTTGTAGCACTTGCTTGTCCCAAGTAGCCAGGACCAAGTCTTCCATGAACAACCCCCACTCATCCTATTATCTACTGCAGCATTTCCCAAACTGTGCTCCGTGGAACACTGGTGTTCCGCACGATGTGAATAGGTGTTCCGTGAAAGAATCTAGAATTTAATTTTGACTCTTGCACTTGATTTTTGTACTATTTTATACGCGCTTTCCAGTTAGAAATTGTTAGTTCAAGTTATTTTAAATTTGTATTTTTGCTTTGTTTTATAAAATAAAATATATTTGAGCCTAAATAACCCAACTTTTTATTTGAAAACCAAACGACTACGTAATAGGCTAAAAAGTGTTCCGTGGCCAAAAAAGTTTGGGAAACGTTGATCTACTGAATCAGTCTTTTGTCTTTATTCACAGGCAGGGACATTACTTCATTGCCGTATTGTTCCTTTTCCCTTCCAAGTGGTTTGGAGGTTTATCGTTTGTCTTTGATGGTTTTCCATTGACTTTTCTGAGTTGGGGAAACGCAGAGAATAAGCAATGCATGACATGATTGGCTAGCCAGGGAGGAGTGACAACTCCCTCCCACTTGACTGGGCCATCACCCAGACATATGTTCCCTAGTGGCTCACTTTCATTCCAAGACCTTAAGGGCACAAATTTTCAATATAGTGACATTATTCCTTAAATATTATGCCCAGGTCCTCCGCACCAGGGGAATGCCACTCTGGCCACCACCCTGCATGCCGTGGTTGCACCAAGTGGAATCTGGCCGCAGGGCCTCACTCTTAAAGCTCATCTGAAATAGCCTCTAGCACAGTGATTCTGAACCTATTTACCATTGTGGGCCACATAGGGTGACCAGATGTCCCGATTTTATAGGGACAGTCTCGATATTTGGAGCTTTGTCTTATATAGGTGCCAATTACCCCCCACCCCCGTTCCGATTTTTCACCCTTGCTATCTGGTCACCCTAGGGCTGCATATGCAGCTCTCAATATGTTAATATGTGGGTCCCATCCACACAATATATGTACTATCTGTATGGCCCTGAGTATGGCACATGGGTTGCAGCTGTGTACTGATTGGGCTGCAAGCAGCCTGTAGGTCGTGGGTTGAGAACCACTGGTCTAATAGCACAGAACCCCCTAGCACCATGCTGGAGCATTGTGGCTGATAGGGATGAAGAGCCATCTATTGAATCACCGTTGCCATTTTCTGTGGCATCCTGGGTTTTCCTTGGAGGTCTCCCCTCCTTGCACTGACCTGGCACAATGCTGCTTAGCTGGTGAGAGCTGAGTCTATCCCTAGCATGTAACTGTATCTTCCTTCCAGATGAAAATATGGAATCCAGGATCCAAAATGCTTTGAACACTACGTACGAGAAGCTGACCAACTCTCTGTCCCAGGATAACATGTCGGATGAGATTAAATATCTCAGGTGAGTCTGCAGCCCAGTTCCTCCCTGAAAGCCTAATGATTTAGACACCACAGCCTACGCTCACACAGGGCTCTGCTTACCTGCTCTATGGACAGACCCATGTTGCAATGGGCAGATCTAGCTCTGACCTCCTGCATTTGCAGGGTTCTGATGCAGGCCTGTGTCTAGATAGCACCATAGGAATTGGCAGACTGGATCAGACCACGGTCCCTCTAGCCCAGGGTCCTGTCTCTGACAGAGGCAGCACCAGCTGCTTCAGAGGAAAGTATAAGACCCCCACAATTCTGGGATGTCCCTGGAAAAGAGAACTCCACTACAGATACCTTCTCAGCATGGGTCTCCCCCCAGGGCTCCAAGAGGAAATTGTGTCCAGGAGCCATCCCTAGTGGTGCGGGTTCTATAGAATGTGGTAGCTCAGGAACCAAGGAGAAGCAAAGAGCTGGTCTGACGGCTCAGGGCCTTTGCACAGGCTTCTCTGGGCTTACATGGCTCTCTGGGGATGCTCCCAGTTTGGGATTGGGCCCCACTGCCTTTTCCAGCCAGGGTGAACCCTGCCCCCTGAACAGGATGACATGGGGAGAATAAGGCCATTAGGGGTACGTCTACACTGCATTGTAAACCTGGGTCTGTGAGACCCACGCCTAGATAAGCTTGGAGACACAGACTGCGCTTGTGCATCCACATGGCATAGTAAACCCAGGTTTACGATGGCTGGACCCAGGACTCACAACTGTGTTGACGCGTCCATACTGCACTATGCAGACCTGAGTCAGACCGTGAGGTGGTGCATCAGTGCAAAGGTGTCCCCACAGCCAAACGTGGAGAGGGCATGGCTCTGGCTCACTCAGCTCCGCAGGGCTCTTAGGCCACTCCTGGTGTCCAAGAACCTGGAAAACCTCTCTGTTCTCAGGTCTGTCGGGGGGGCTGGTAGGGGAACCCAGGCCCACACACTCCACTGGGTTCCAGCTCAGGGCCCTCAAGCCAGACAAGGAGAGTCAGGGTTTGCTGATTCGGAGAGTACCCTGAGGTTCTTCCTGCCTTCCCTCGGGCCTCTGCAGCCTCTTCAGTCTGTTGGCCTGTTTGCCCCTTGCTGGGGTGTTGTCCCTGGGCAGTTTTCTAGTAGTCTGCTGACAGGACTTCCTTTCTCCTGCCTGCTTACTCCTCAGTTAGCCACCCACCCTCTGCCTCCCAGCCCTTTTATCCTCCCAGCTGCTGTTAGCCGGCCAATCAGCAGTGGCTGGCAGTGCCTGTATTAACCCTTTGGTTGCTGGGAAAGCATGGGGTACATACACCTCATGACACAGACCTTCTGCTTCTAGGGGCACATTCCAGGGTTCCTAGCACCCTCCCCAGCTGTAGCTGCTCTAGGCCTTGGTTCATGGTGTACGGTAGGAAAACTTGTCTGTCCACTGTTAAGGAAAAGTTAGCACATGTGACTCCATTTTGGTCTGGGGCCCACCATTGTCCAAAAACAAGCACATCATGCACCAGGAGGCGTGTTCCTTAGCTACTGCATTCCTGTGAAAATCCTCCTCCTTGTTTCCAGCCTGCCTTGACTCCCAGGATCTGTTCTTTGTCAGTCCCTAAACTCCCTATCTCCTGGCCTTTGATGTGAGGCCTCCCATCCTGATCATAAAAGTTACCGATGCATGGCTTTAGGACCATGCTGTGTAATTAACATACTAGTTTAGCACGAGGAATGCACCAAGCAGGGATAGGTGGTAGATAAGAAAAGGGTTTGTTTATTGGCTAAGATTTCCGATGCACGAGGGCAACATGCTTTGCTAAAAAGTATATAACCTTTGTATAATCTGTATTCGGGGTCTCCTCCTGGCTAGCAGGGGGGCACCACGCTCAAGCGTAATAAACTTAGTGTCTTTTGGGAACTCTGCAGTTGTGGACTTTGTTTATGTGTCTCAGCCTAGATTCGAACTGTGTGTGTCCTATTAGGTATAATTCGCAGCAGTTGTGTGCGTGTCCTCCCAGGTGTAATTCGTAACACCATCCAGCCAAACCTTAACAATAGCGGAGCTATTCTTTCTTTCCAGTGTTCATCTAAATTAATTTAGGGGTAGGGGAGAAGGGGAGTCTTTCTATTGACTCCAATGGGGCTGTATTTGTGAGGAAGGGAGCTGCCTGGCCCTTCACAAATATTTGAATCTGTCTAACCCTCCCTCCCTCTTGCCTTCTCCACAGGAACCGCCTCCTCACCTTGAAAGAAAAGTCTTCTCTGGACCCCATTTACATTGGGCTCGTTGGCAGCACCGGGGCTGGGAAGAGCTCGCTGTTCAATGCCATCATCGAGCAGCAGTTCTTCCTGCCAGTGTCGGGGAGCGAAGCCTGCACGTCGTGCGTGGTGCAAGTCAGCAGCAGCCAGAGCAAAAACTATGAGGCAAAAATTCACCTTCTCTCACTACAGGCAAGGCTAATTCGTCAGCATGGCACAGGGCACAGATGGGTTCTTTAGGACAGTATCCTGGCTGCAGAGTGTGTAGCCACAGCCCCTCCGCAGGGTAACTCTGTCTTATGGAGAGGGCAGCTGGCTCCCTGGCCCAGAAGGCCCCTGCTGGCTGTTTCTTGTATTAAACCTCAGCCCTGCCTGATGATTGCCAAGGGCTGCAGGAAGGAATGAGTGACCTCTAAGTAAAGGACAGGGTTGGGGCTGGTTCTCTTAGGAGCCAGGAGGGGACAGGTGGAAGCAACAACACTTCCCTCCCTGCTTTGCTTGTAGTTGTCCAGAGGGGAATCCCGCTGCTGGAACCACAGCTGGTCTGTCTGCTGCAGAAGCCAGGGAACCACTTGTGCTGCTTCTGCACTATAGCTCCCCGCACCTTCTCCTGCAGCACCGAGCCAGTTCCCAGCTCCCATCCTCTGCCCTCTGCTCTGCACTAAAAGAGCTCTGTAGTCCCTTTGATTGGAATGCTTTTACACCAGTCCCACCCAGCCTGAGCTCTAGGCACCGCCATACCTCCTGAAATCCACTCCTGCTGCCCGTACAACCCTAGTTAAACCCAGCTCCAACACCTGCATTGTTCTGTCGCAACCTTGCCCAGCCCCTGCCCCCCGAATGCCCAAAATAACAATAGCCTGTTTGCTCTGCTCTGTACTGGCAGGAATGGAAGGAGGAAATGAAGAATCTGGTGGAGCTTGTGCGGAAACCCAGGGCGGAGGAAGAAGAGGAGGAGGAAGGGGAGGGCGAGGATGATGTAGGTGAAGCTGTCCAAAAGCTTCGAGCGCTCTACGGGAGACATGCTGAAACCAGACCTTATGAAGACCTGTTGAGGGCAAAGCCACTAGTAAATATTCCTGCCTCAAAATGTATTCTCCTCAAGGGAGTGCAGGTGAGTGAGTGTGTGTTCATAAATTCCAAATCCAGAAGACCGTTGTGGGTTCAAAAAAGAATTAGATAAGTTCATGCAGGATAGATCAATCAATGGCTGTTAGCCAAGATGGTCAGGGACAAACCCCATGCTCTAAACCTCTGACTGCCAGAAATTGGGAGTGATCCATCCTGTCATCCACTAGGTAAAGAGCCTTGTTCTGTTTTCTCCTTCTGAAGCATCTGGCATTGGCCACAGTCAGAAGACCGGGTGGTGGGCTAGATGTACCATTGGTCTGACCCAGTATGGCCGTTCTTATGTCCGGGAGATGCGTGGAGAGGGTGAGGCCAGAGCAGGAGGAAGCTGGGGAGGCGAGGGGAAGGGGAGGGAGGTGCTAGAGCCAGGGGAGGCATGGGTGGGGAGAGGGAGTCTGGATCAGCTGGGCTCAGTCCCAGTTTCAGAGAGTGAAGGCAGGGGAGAGGTGTTGAGGAGAAGCAGGGCAGTGTTGCTTCTTGCCAATGGCTAAACCAATTCCTCATAGTTTTTCCTGTGACATCGCTTATATGAGTGACAAACATAAATTTAAAGTTCTTTAATATGTAAGTCATCAACCCTGAACAATTATATAAGTTCTGTGTGGGAGCGTGATTCCTACTACATTAATTAGGGCAGTGATGCTCAAACTATTTACCAGCCAGCCGTTCTTTTGTCAGAGGAACAAAAGTAGGAGGGGAGAGAGTCAAGACAGTGATAGGAAATGGGTGACCAGGCATTTCCCAGTCTTAGGGGTGAGGAGAGGACGAGTGGATAGGGAGAGGTGTACACTAAAGTCTGACTTTTTCAACCTGAAATTATCATACACACAGTGACTGAGGCATAAAGGGGAGTTAAAAAGTCAAAAGACAAATTAAAAAAAACAGGATTTGGTGGTTTTTAAAATCACAGAAAGATTTTCGATCTCTTGAGGTTGGCAGTACTGCAGTCGGATGTGTGATAGACACACCTGAGCCAGCTGTGATCCAGTTAGCTCATAAACCGATAGCAGTAAGCCTGCGGCAGCTGTACAAGCCCACCCAGAACCCTGGATAATTATTCAGGCAGCTCGCCCACGCAGACGTCCGTGCTACTGCAGCTTCACTGCTATTGGTCTGTGCGGTACCTAGGTCAAAGCTAGCTTGGGTACATCTCCGTGTGCTGCAATCATACCCCTCTGTCCCCGTTCTCAGTGCAGACCTCCCTTATTTGTTTCTCTTTAAGGAAAGGTGGTAACATTTAAATTCAGCAGGTGCCTCTTTCAGCTTTACGTTTAGCTACAAACCAGCTTTGCTGGATTCGAATGGATTTTTCCAAAGAACTTGGAATAGGCAAAACTCAGGGCAAAATTGTCCCCTCCTGCATGAATCTGTTGTGGGATTCCCCAGGGAGATTAACCCAGTCTGTCCCACTGAGGGAGTGAACTCTGCCTGCCCCATCCCACTCCTCCACACCCCCTGGCAGGAAGGCAGCTCCAGTGCTGCCTCCTAGAGCTTGGCAACAGTTCCTGACCCAAAGAATTTCCGGTGGGAAAATCTGGGTTATTTGAAGTCTAAATATTAGGCAGGAAAATGTGAATTGTAACTGATATTCTGATTTTTTCTGATCAGGGACATCGAACCAAAGCAACAATACTTTGTGGTGAATCATCACTGTGAAACAATTGTTTTGCTTTGTTTCCATTTGTCATAAATATAAAGGGAAGGGTAAACCCCTTTGAAATCCCTCCTGGCCAGGGGAAAGCTCCTCTCACCTGTAAAGGGTTAAGAAGCTAAAGGTAACCTCGCTGGCACCTGACCAAAATGACCAATGAGGAGACAAGATACTTTCAAAAGCCGGGAGGAGGGAGAGAAACAAAGGGTCTGGGTCTGTCTGTATGCTGCTCTTGCCAGGGACAGAACAGGAATGGAGTCTTAGAACTTTTAGTAAGTAATCTAGCTAGGTATGTGTTAGATTATGATTTCTTTAAATGGCTGAGAAAAGAATTGTGCTGAATAGAATAACTATTTCTGTCTGTGTATCTTTTTTGTAACTTAAGGTTTTGCCTAGAGGGGTTCTCTATGTTTTGGAATCTAATTACCCTGTAAGATATCTACCATCCTGATTTTACAGGGGGGATTTCTTTATTTCTATTTACTTCTATTTTTTATTAAAAGTCTTCTTGTAAAAAACTGAATGCTTTTTCATTGTTCTCAGATCCAAGGGTTTGGGTCTGTAGTCACCTATGCAAATTGGTGAGGCTTTTTATCCAACATTTCCCAGGAAAGGGGGGTGCAAGTGTTGGGAGGATTGTTCATTGTTCTTAAGATCCAAGGGTCTGGGTCTGTAGTCACCTAGGCAAATTGGTGAGGCTTTTTACCAAACCTTGTCCAGGAAGTGGGGTGCAAGGTTTTGGGAAGTATTTTGGGGGGAAGGACGCGTCCAAACAGCTCTTCCCCAGTAACCAGTATTAGTTTGGTGGTGGTAGCGGCCAGTCCAAGGACAACGGGGGGAATATTTTGTACCTTGGGAAAGTTTTGACCTAAGCTGGTAAAGATAAGCTTAGGAGGTTTTTCATGCAGGTCCCCACATCTGTACCCTAGAGTTCAGAGTGGGGGAGGAACCTTGATACCATTTAAAAATGTCATCTTGGCTTTGGGATTTTCAGGGGATTTCCTGCCTTTCTCTTCCCAAATTTCAGGTGGGAATTTTCCCTGAGGAATTGACCACAGGGAACATTTCTGCTTTTCTGATCAGCTCTACTGCCAGCCATGCAGAGGCAGCTGTAACCCTCTGCCCTCAGCAGCCCACCTCCCAGGGACTTATGGGGGATGCTAGAGAAAGTTAATCAGGCCTCGGGCTACAGTGACTCTCTCAGGTGTCCTCTGCAGTACCAGAGAGGGAGATTCTGTGCTTCCACCATGCTGTTTAGCTCTTGTGAAAGCTCTGTCAGAAGTGGAAGGAGGCTAGACTTCCTGGACTCTATTCTCAGCTCAGACAATGACTCATTGCGTGTTCTTGCTCCTCCCGGCCCCTCAGTTTCCTCCTCTGTAAATGGTGGGAAACGAAACTTAGTCTCATAACACGCCCAGGTGGCAGGTTGTTCAATTAATTACTGTTCACGGATGACTTTGAGGTCCTATCACCATGAAGGGGCAGAGTTTGATTTATTTATCATGTTTCAGGCAAAAGAACTCTCTGACAAACTGGACCCTTATGTGCGGTGTCAGAGTGACAAGGATGAGGAGGAGCCAGCACAGGAGGAAGAGAAAGCCAAGATGCGGCTCTGGCCGCTAATCAAATATGTGGAAGTGACTATTCCGAAGTCCGACATGATTCCGGAAGGTGTCGTGTTTATGGATATTCCCGGGACAGGAGATTACAACAGCAAAAGGGATGAAATGTGGAAAGAGGTGACTTACCAGCTCTGTGGTGTGTGGGGGGAAATGCTGATATGTTATTTGGCTGGAGAGCATTTAACCATTGGTGCTAATGTTATTATTCCAGTGTAATAAAGGAAGGAAAGCTCTAGAGAGGGCAGTGTGCTCTGTGGCCTGAGGAAGGCTTTAGTGGAATGAACAGAACCAGCGTCCACACCGTATAGTGAGGGTGAACCTCTGATATTAGCTAATGGTGCTTCCAGGCTTGGATCCATTGCTGCTCCTGGATTCCTGTAGCATCAGAGACCCATAGTGCCTTTCTCCATCCACACTTCACTGGGAAACTGAGGTTTTTCCTCAGAAGTGCAGACCCTGCAACGATCAGATAGACCTTTATCTTCTCTGCACTTGGGCTATCCCATGGAATGTCTACGCAGCAATTAAACACCCACAACTGGCCCGCTTCATCTGGCTTGAGCTCGGGCTCTGGGGCTGTAAAATTGCTGTGTGGATGTTCCGGCTTGGGCTGGAGCCTGGGCTCTGGGACCCTCGCTTCCCCATGGCGTTTAATTGCTGTGTAGGCATACCCCTAGCAGTCAGCACAGAACCCCCAGCTAGCACAGTCCGGAGTGGCACACAGCTGAAGGGCTTGAACTAGGGGCTCAAGTCTGCAAATTGCTAGCACAATCCTGCAAAGACTGAGCACTCTGCACTGCCATTGCAGTCAGTGGGGAATCCAGGGTGCTTGGCATGTCTCAGGATGGAGCCTGGCTACCTCTTTGCTTCCAGATATAATTATCTCTCTCTCTCTCGCTCTCTCTCTCCTTAAGAGCATCAATAAATGTTCAGTCATCTGGGTTATCAGCGACATCGAACGAGTTGTGGGGGACAAAGTCCATGAAGTGCTGCTGACAGAGAGCATCAAAGCTTACCAAGGCGGGATGTGCAGTGACATCGCTCTGGTGGTCACCAAGTCTGATAAGCTGTCTCTGAAGGAATACCTGAGGTAGTGGAATCACTTCAATTCAATCAATGGCCTGGGCTGGTTTAGGTAAAAGTAAAACACATTTATTTCATCAAAGAGAGAGGTTTAAAGTGAGTTCAGATATAAGGGATGAAGATAGAAAAGGTTACAAACAAACAAAAATAAAACCATGCTTCTAAGGCCTTGTCTACACTGGCAAGTTTCTGTGCAGTAAAGCAGCTTTCTGTGGTGTAACTCCTGAGGTGTACACACTGCCAAGCCCCTTAGCGGGCAGAAACTACAGAAACTGCGCTGTAAAAAAACCACACCTACGAGCAGCATAGAGCTTTCTGTGCCGGGGTACAGCTCTGCGGTGATGACAGCGCTGCGATTGGCCCCCGGGAGGTGTCCCACAAGGCCTGTTCTCGCCTCTCTGGTCATCGGTTTGAATTCTACTGCCCTGCCCTCGGGTGACCAACTGTCATCCCCACCCCGTACATTCCTTTGCAAATTTGAAAGTCCCCTTCTCTTCGGTGATACATGCAGTGGTCTCAGTGCATCTTTCCAGGTGGCCATGCCTGCTCCACGCACCAGGCGACCCCCCACTTGGAGCAATGCCGAGCTGCTGGACCTCATCAGTGTTTGGGGAGAGGAGGCTGTCCAGTCCCAGCTGCGCTCCAGCCATAGGAATTATGATACCTACGGACAGATTTCACGATGCATGATGGAAAGGGGCCATGACCGGGACACACTGCAGTGCAGGGTCAAAGTGAAGGAGCTGCAGAACGCCTACCACAAGGCGCGGGAGGCAAGCCGCCGCTCCAGTTCCGCTCCCACAAGCTGCCGGTTCTACAAAGAGCTGGACGCGAGACTCAGTGGTGACCCCGCCTCCACTGCGAAGACCACTCTGGATATTTCGGTGGAGGAAATCTTGGACGAGGAGGGGGACCCAGAGGCAGAGGATGACTCGGAAGTGAGAAATGCATGCAGCCAGCTCTTTTCTACCTCGGAGGAGGCTAGCCAGTCACAGCTGTCGGATCTTGGTGACGCGCATACAGGAGAGGAGGCCCCTGGTAAGTGGATTTGATTCTGGGAATCGCTGAGGCGAGTTGTTGGGGGCAGGAGAGTTGCAGAAAGCAGGCTTGTGTCTGTATGATGCCTAGTCTGAGTGGCGGAACAGGGTGTTGATTGAATCCCTCACTTTATGGGAATCTCCCTCAGAGATCTCCCGGCAACTCTCATGGAGATACTGGGCAATCCGCTGCCGCAGGTTCTTTGGCAGAGCTACTTTGTTTCTTGCCCCATTAATGGTAACTGTCCCACGCCACTCTGCTGTCACACAGGGAGGGCGGGCCTCTGGGGCATGGGGGGAATCATTGCTGCACGCAGGCAAGCCGCATAAGGGCCAGGGCGGAAGCCGCAGTCTTGGAGAAGACCCTCACTTGATTCCCTGCTCACCCTCAGAAGCCAGATATCTTCCGTAATGACCACATCCTGTGGAAAATGTGGGGACAGGAATGATTATCAGCCCCCGCTACTGTGCTGGCTCCCCCAAGAGCCACATGCCCAGTGTACAGTAGGGTCCGGGAACACTGATTTACCCTGCCCCTGCAGCTACTCACCATTTTGGGGGTCTTGTGGCTCATGTGTGCTTGCCTGAGGTCATCCAGTTAGTGACAGGTGTGTGAACTCTGGCTGTGTTTTAAATCACTGAATCAGTGGTCTGTGTGTTGCAAACAATACCGCTTCTGTAAAACGTTGCACTTAAACTTCACGGAGATGACCTTGGGTGCCCAGCCTCCCTCTTTGTTATCGCCAGCTGAATGGCTGCGCAGAATTAGAAAGCAGCCGTGGAGAACTAAGAAGGGCTTTCTGCGTGACGTTATGAGGCACTTCACGACCGAAAAACAGGAATTGAAGGAATGGCGGGACAGCGAGAAGAGGGACCGAAAGGAGAACACGGCGCGCCAGAATGAAGCTACAGAGCGGCTCTTAAACGTTATGGAACAGCAAGCAGACACGCTCCAGGCATTACCAGTAATGCAAACCGAGCAGCTCCGCGCCCCCCCTCCCCTGCAGCCGCTGTCGCAAAACTCTTCCTCAAGTGTCCCCCAGACACCGCCAACACACTCTTATCAACCTCCTGGCTCCAGTCTGCACCCGTGGCATTCCACTCCTACCCTGTCACAGTCCAGCACTGCAGACTCCCTGCACCCACTGCACTCAACACCCCTCCCTCTGCAGTTTGGCCCTGCTGAAGTACAGTACCCGCTGCATTGTACTCCAGAGGAGAAGGCTGGATATGATCCCTGGACATACAAAGATCTTTAGCTGTCCTGGGGCCCCCTCCTCCTCCTGGATCTTCCCTTCCCCAATCCCCCTCAGTGCTGATGATGTGTTTTTTTGTTTGACTCTCTCCTCCGGTTGTTGTTTTTTAATACAAGAATTGAGTTGGTTTGAAAGTAATCTTTATTCTATTAATTGAAAGGAAACAGAGCCCTGAAAATCAACAGAAAATTATCTTAAACCTTCATATTGCATCGTCTGCACCAATCACAATCACCTCCTAGCATTACAAGCGCTGCACTCCCGAGCATAGCAACAAATATTAGTGGCTTTCAGCTTCAAATTGCTGCCTCAAGGCATCCTTATGGCCCAGCGCTGCACCCCTCTAATAGCCCTGGTCTCTGGCTGTTCAAACTCAGCTTCCAGGCGCTGACCCTCAGCGGTACAGCCCTGAGTGAAGCTTTCACCCTTCCCTTCACAAATATTATGGAGCATATTATTATTATGTGTTGGTCAGAGCAAGCAGCATACTGGTCAACAGTTCAGGATCCATTCCTGCAGACCAAAGAGGCAGAGTGCGGAGTACACAAACCGTTGAAAGATGGCGTCAAATGCGGACGGAAGCACAGGGATTGCAGGGATGTGAAGCAATGCATCACTGGGCATTGGGACAGGAGCCAGGATGCCCTGCGACCCCCTCCATCTTCCCACAACTCTTAGCGGCAGAAGAGGAAGAGATGCTCTGTGGGATAGCTGCCCAGAGTGCACCGCTCCGAATACTGCTGCAAAGTGTGAACACGCTATTGTGCAGGCAGCTGTCAGTGTGAACACGCAACAGCAGTTTCCCTTCAGCGGTCTCCGAGCGGCACTGTAACTCTGCCAGTGTAGACATTATCCTATGACTAAAACTTAATTTCAGCATCAGCAAGTTACAATCTTTCTCACCTACCCTCAGTTCCCAGAGACTTCAACCCCCTGTGATTTCAAGAGCTCTGATCCCTTGAATCCCCCAAGTAATAGTTCAGTCCCCCTCTCTTTATGGTCCAGTAAGCCTTTGAAATGTATTCCCAGATAAGGTTCCTCTCCCCGGCTGGGTGTGGCTGCCAGTTGGTCTGGTGTAAATTCCAGGCTGTCTTCTTCCTTGCTGGTGATTTTTACGATGCAAATGATCTCCTCCTGCAACCTCAGATACAAATGAATAGCCCATTACATTTGGCCACAGCTGGTTTGAGGTGTTGGCCTCGTTCCTTTGTCTGGAGAAAACCTGTTTATCAAGTCCCCCAACACACCTGGTTTAAGAGGAACAGCCGTGTTAATCTGTATCCGCAAAAAGAACAGGAGGACTTGTGGCACCTTAGAGACTAACCAATTTATTTGAGCATGAGCTTTCGTGAGCTACAGCTCACTTCATCAGATGTTTTATTCATTCATCACCTGGTTTAAATACATTTTAGTCACATATTTCCAGCCTGCCTGTAAAGTTTTTTATAGGTTGATGGTACGTACATGACTCAAGAACATTAATGGTCAGTGAACAGTAAGTTTTCCAGTGACCTGTTACATGTCACGTTTTTGATATGTATCATGACAACAGTATGTTAGGTGTAGTGAGTATGCCAGGCCTGACGAGAGTTGCTGACAGAGTGGTGAACCACCAGCTGGTATGTGTGTCACAGGGGATTTAGGAAGAAACAGGCCATGGGATGAGCTGTATTGCAAATGACTCTACAATAAGCCTCCTTGCACCCAGTACCACACTGATCCGTGCTCACAAGTGCCCCACGTGTGGAATACACATAGGGACCATCACTTGAAGAAGAGAATGTTCCTTACGGTACCTGGAGGCTCTCTGAGATGTGTGGTCCCTAGCTGTGTTCCACTACTTACCCTCCTGTCCCTCTGCTTCGGACTTCACCACAGCGCAGTAAGAGGAGGACCTGGAGTAGGGTTGATCTGCACTGCCCCTCACACTCTCAGCCGGGAGCACAAAAGGACATACCACGCACACGCAGGTCAAGAGACACTGCTTGGAAAAAAAAACAGGACTCGAGTGTATGGCGTGAATGTACACCTATGTGTGGAGTACAGCTAGGGACCACACATCTTGACGAACCTCCAGTACAGTAAGTAACCTCTTATTTCAAGAGCTCTGGCCTCTTGAATCCCCTAAGTGATCTATCATTTATGGGTTTGCTCCCCCTCTCTTTATAGTCCAGTAAGCCTTTGAAATGTATTCCCAGATAAAGTTCCTTTCCCCTGCTGGGTGTGGCTGCCAGTCTGTCTCCTGTAGATTCCAGGCTGTCTTCTCCCTTGCTGGGGATTTTTACAATGCAAATGATCTCTTCTTGCAACCTGAGATACAAATGAATTGGGCACACCTGGTCTGAGATGTCTGCCTCTTTCCTTTGTCTGGAGAAAAGTTATCAATTCCCCCTGACATGCCTGGTTTACACATATTTTAGTCACATATTTCCTGCCCATCTGTAAAGTTCTTTGTGGGTTGACCATATGTATGTACATAATGCAAGAATATTAATGATATATTACATGCAAACTTTTGGATATATATCATGATGACAGTGTGTGAGGTGTAGCAAGTATGTTAGATCTGACGAGTTGCGAACCACCAATTCACTTCTGTGTCACAGGGGTTAGGAATAAACAGGTCATTCTATACTTGCTTTCTACAATGATTCTTGCACCTTCCATTGAAACATCTGGTGCTGGCCATTGCCAGAAACAGGATGCTGGGCTAGATGGACCTCGGGTCTGATCCAGTCTGGCCATGCTTATGAATATGCTATGCCCATTTCCTACTTTCCAGACTGTATATTGTCACCTTCCCATAACCCCCTGTACATAGTTATGTGCAAGGGGCATGACAGGATTTTTGATGTTTGCCATACCTGATTAAATGTGTCATTTTGATTTTTTTCCAGGGAAAGAAAAGAGAAACACGTGAGTATTTGCAGACTTTTTAAAAAACAAATTACAGTCTTAAAAATGAACTCTCCATAAACAAAAATGAGGGGTCACTGATTTGTCTTCTGAAGATGGATGGCATCCACTAGGGCTACTAACAAAAGTCCTGATTACTGTAAGAGGAGCTGCCGGGTTAATTTTTTTAAACAGGAGGCATTTGTAGCATCCATGGGCCCAGTCTAGGTATTGCCTGCTCACCCTACACATGTGAGCCCCCCATTTGTTTTGAGTGGGTAAGAAAAAGACAGTTTAGCCCACAATCAGGATAAAATTACAAGAGCTATCGGCATTTGTAGTTCAGGAAGGAAGTTGATCATCAGCTGGAATAGGGTAAATATCCTAAGAGAGGCCTGGTGCAGTGGCATGAGAGCTGCAAAGTCCCTTGTTCTCATCCCGTCTCTGTAACAGTCTCATTGTGTGTCCTTGGGCTTGTCACTTAACCTCTGTGCCCCCTAGCTTCTCCAGCTGTAAAACTGGAGCAATAAGGCAGTCGCTATACATGGGAGCCCTGAGGAATGCAAGACATTAGAATTTAGGCAGCTGAGCAACGTTAACAACAAAGTTGAGTGGACTTAGCCATATGGAGTCAAGTATCAGGGGGTAGCTATGTTAGTCTGTATCCACAAAAACAACAAGGAGTCCGGTGGCACCTTAAAGACTAACAGATTTATTTGGGCATAAGCTTTCGTGGGTAAAAAACCCACTTCTTCAGATGCATGGAGTGAAGATTACAGATGCAGGCATTATTATACTGACACATGAAGAGAAGGGAGTTACCTCACAAGTGGAGAACCAGTGTTGACGGGCCAATTCAATCAGGGTGGACGTAGTCCACTCCCAATAATTGATGAGGAGATGTCATTGGCTCTGTCAACACTGGTTCTCCACTTATGAGGTAACTCCCTTCTCTTCATGTGTCAGCATAATAATGCCTGCATCTGTAATCTTCACTCCATGCATGTGAAGAAGTGGGTTTTTTACCAACGAAAGCTTATGCCCAAATAAATCTGTTAGTCTTTAGGTGCCACCAAACTCCTTGTTGTTTTTTTAGCCATATGGGTTCACTTATTTATGGCCATAATCCCAGTAGTATCTGAATGCCTCACAAACATTATTGAATTTATCCTCAATGCCCCTGTGAGGCAGGGCAGGGCTGTTATCCTCATTTTACAGGTGGGGAACTGAGGCACAGAGAGACTAAGTGACTTGTCCAACGGCACACAGGGAGTCAGTGGCACAGCTGGGAATTCAGTCTGGATCTCAAGTCCCAGTCCAGTGTCTTAACCATTAGACCATCTTTTCTAGCCTTCTATGGCTTATTTCTGAGTCATAAACAAGGGTTCAAAGAACTAAGTTCAGTTCACAGACAAAACAAGCCTTGATCGAGTATTTCCCAGTGTAAAATGGCTCCAGAACAAGACCAAATTAGGAACTGAAGATGTGCTGCAGGTTACAGTACTAATTAACTCCCCTAGAGTTGGTTTTTATGTTTCATGCAGCGATATCTGCCTCACTAACTAACCTGGGATAATAACCTTAATAAAGGATACTTTTAAATTACATGAACCAAAAATAAAATTAATGTTATTGAAAGCAATAATCCTGTTTAACTCTTTTTATAATGAGCAGTTAGCTCAATTGATTTAATTTAGCCAAGAGAAGGTTAAAAGGTGACTTGATCACAAGCTACAAATACCTTCATGGGAGAGAGATTTCTGAGAGCAGATGACTCTTAAATCTAGCAAAAAAGACCTAATAAGATCCAGTGCCTGCAATCTGAAACTAGACAAATTCAGACTAGAAATAAGGCACATTTTTTTTAACAGTGCAGGTAATTAATCATTGAACCAACTTACCTAGGATGGGGCCATTACTTGGAGTCTTTACATCAAGACTGACTGTCTTTCCAAAGGCGTGTCCACACAGAGCAGTAAGGTGGACTATGGGTCGTGGGCGTGAGTTGTGAAGAGCACTGACATGTTAGTCATTAACTGGTTCATGCGGAGCTGGCCAGCATGCATTAGAAGTTCCCTGTGAGCTTTACCATAGGATCATAGAAGGGTAAGGCTGGAAGGGATCTTGAGAGGTCATCTAGTCCAGTCCCCTGCACTCAAGGCAGGACTAAGTAATAACTAGACCATTCCCTACAGGTGTTTGTCCAACCTGTTCTTAAAAACCTCCAGTGATGGAGACTCCACAACCTCCCTATGCAATTTGTTCCAGTGCTTAGCTACCCTGACAGGAAGATTTTCTTAATGTTCATCCTAAGTCTCCCTTGCTGCAATTGAAGCCCATTGCTTCTTTACCTGTCCTCAGAAGTTAAGGAGAACAATTTTTCATCCCCCATCCTTGTAACAACTTTTTATGTACTTGAAAACTGTTATCATGTCTCCCTTCAGTCTTCTCTTCTCCAGACTAAACAAACCCAATTTTTTCAATCTCTCCTTATAGGTCATGTTTTCTAGACCTTTAATCATTTTTGTTGTTCTTCTCTGGACTTTCTCCAATTTGTCCACATCTTTCCTGAAATGTGGTGCCCAGAACTGGATATAGTACTCCAGCTGAGGCCTTATAAGTGCTGAGTAGAGCAGAAGAATTACTTTTCGTGTCTTGCTTACAATACTCCTGCTAATACATCCCAGAATGATGTTTGCTTTTTTTGCAACAGCGTTACACTGTTGACTCATATTTAGCTTGTGATCCACTATGACCCCCAGATCCCTTTCTACAGTACTCCTTCCTAGGCAGCCATTTCCCATTTTCTTTGTGTGCAACTGATTGTTCCTTCCTAAGTGGAGTACATTGAATTTCATCCTATTTACTTCAGACCATTTCTCCAGCTTGTCCAGATCATTTTGAATTTTAATCCTACCCTCCAAAGCACCTGCAAACCCTCCTAGCTTGGCACTGTCTGCAGACTTTAAGTGCACTCTCTATGCCATTATCTAAATCATTGATGAAGATATTGAACAGAACCAGACCAAGGACCAATTCCTGTGGGACCCCACTTGTTATGCCCTTCCAGCTTGACTGTGAACCACTGATAACTACTCTCTGAGAACGGTTTTCCAACCAGTTAGGCACCCACCTTACTGTAGCTCCATCTAGGCTGTATTTCTCTAGTTTGTTTATGAGAAGGTCATGCGAGACGGTATCAACAGCCTTACTAAAGTCAAGATATCCCACATCTACCGCTTCCCCGCATCCACAAGGCTTGTTACCCCGTCAAGGAAAGCTATTACATTCAGTTTACATGATTTGTTCTTGACGATCCATGTTGACTATTACTAACATAGTGCTGTTTCAAACAGCAGTATGTTAAAAGCACACTAGGGAACTTCTAGCCCACGCTGGCAGGGTCCACATGGGCCAGTTAATGTGCAACATATTAGTGGGCTCTAGAAATCACATCCCTATAGTTACCATTACTGGTTCATGTAGACAAGCCCTAAAAGATCTGCTCTAGCTCAATCATAAGTTCTGGGCTTGATGCAGAAATTCCTGGGTGAAGTTTGCCCTGTGTTATGTTGGAAACCAGAATAGATGGTGTCTGATGGCTTTAAAATCTATGAAAACATTTTGGGGACTACCTATAGTAGCTTTCATTGTCTTTCCAAATGTAGAAACCTATAGAAACCAAACAGGATGCCATTTTAGAGAGGAACGCATCCGTGAAAAGGAAAAAAAGCAATAGCATGAAGACAAAGCTCAAGGTAAAGTATAATACTGGGTTTTCTAGTTGCAGGAAACCTATTCCTATTATATTTCAATAGTAAATGTGATGGTCCTTGGACTAACATTTGTAAGCAAGTATTTTTCCATGAGATGTGATGATTTCTAGGTGGTCTCAACTATACTATAAAAACCTCGATGTCAACACACAAAGTTCTAAGCCCTATTGAATTCTGGGGCCAGATCTATCTTGGCTTTCAGGTGCCTAATTACTGTCAACTTCCAATGGGAGTTAGTTGCCTAACCTTGTTGGGCACTTCTGAAAATCCCATTAGGGAACTCTCCTTTACCTCCAGTGATAAAAACTTGTGTGTTTGGAGCTGACCATCCTCTGTGGTTTGATTCTGAGTCATAAATAAGGGATCCAGGCATTAAAATCAATGTGCAGACAAAGCTGATCCTTGATTCGGTGTTTGCTCAATGAAAATTTGACATCACAAATCCCATCGTTTCACAGTAATACAGAATTAAGAATTTAAGATGCACTGTTTGTCTGCAGCACAAAGCATTCCTTAAACGAATCTGGTAACATAGGGAGAGAGGAAACAAGGCCTCAGAAAGGGAGAGAGATGAGCTGGGACATTGATGGGGCAGAAATTTCACAAGGCTGTTCCTGGTGGGAGAAGCTGCAGGGGAAGAGGCTCTCACCCCAACAATGGTGAGATTATGTGACGAGACAGAGGAGTTTGCCGCTGGAGGGAGGAAACGCAGTTTTGAACTGGATCCTGATATGAATGGGGTAGGTTGAGGATACGCAACTGATTAAATTCACACTTACTGCACCACTTATTGTACTAACTGTGGCGGAATTCTGCAGTGACAATAGGACTTGCCAGAAGTTGGGGATGGGCGACAGGGGATGGATCACTTCATGATTCCCTGTTCTGTTCATTCCCTCTGGGGCACCTGGCCTTGGCCACTGTGGGAAGACAGGATACTGGGCTAGCTGGACCTTTATTCTGACCTAGTATGGCCGTTCTTATGTATTTTCTGAAGCTGCTTAAATAACCCCACTTTTTACACAATCTGTGTGTGGGTGGTTTTTTGTTTGTTTGATTTTTGTTTTTTTTTAGAAAATACTGCCAAGTGACTCAGAAATTCTGAACAAGGCTGATCTCGTTTATACGGTCAGCGCTAAAGAGTACTGGAAGGAGAATATCACTAAGGAAGAGACAGGTAACATGCAATTATTCTTTCAACATGAATTGCTAATGCTTCATTGCTCGGAGTGCTGACTCTGCATCTGTGTGCATCTCTTACTGGTGATCGGCACACACCACAGATGCAGGAATTTGGTTCAAAGCAGCATCTAAATGTGCAGATGCTTTTCCCCAAACTGTGGGGATTATATTTATTGTTATTTGTATTACAATTACACTTGTATTACAATTGTATTACAAATCTAAAACCACAATCAGGGCTCTGTGGTGCTAGGCGATCTACATGCGCATAATAAGAGACAGTCCCTGCCATAAAGAGCTGATGATCTAAATAGATTCGACAAACAAAGTGAGTGTCACTGTCTCTGTTTTAATGGGGAATTGAGGCTCAGAGATTAAGTGACTTGGCCAAGGTCACACAGTATCTGTGGCAGAGCCAAAAACTGAATCCACAACTCTGAGTCCTAGTGCACTGCAGACACAGAAATCTATGGGGGTTGCAGGTGCTCAGCACCTCTCAGGTTCAGGCCCTCTCCAATGACCATCTGCGAGCCCCACTTCTGGCTTCTCTTCCACCAGTGACCCCATCTTTCTCCCAACCCAAACCTCTATAGGCCCCCTGTCCAGTCCCTTCCCTTGACATCTAGGTAGCCCTCCCCTACAGCCCCCTACATATGCTGCCTTGTTGCATGGGACCCAGTTGTTCTGCTGGGCCCATCCACTGCTGAATCCAGAATCCTGGCATCTTTGCGCCCTGAACGGGAGCTTAGCCTGCAGTGCAAGGCTTGAGAAGCTTTACCTGTTAATGATCAAGGATCAGACTCGCTAAAGCTGGCCCAGGGTGTTGTAAATTCCGCGCCCCTGCCCCAGCCTGGCCCCTGCACCCAAAGGGAGGCATTGTCCTAAGGGGAGGCAAGTGCTGTTGCCACCAGCGCCCTTCTGTGGGGTTCCTGCAGGGGAGGCACCTTCTCCGTTGCAGCTGAGGGCCTGGGCTCTCCAGGAGATGGGGGCTGCCCAGGGATCAGTGCCCTGTATTAGCCTATCCCTCAGCTGTTCCAGCAACACCACCTCTGCAGCTCGCACTGCCCACACATCGGGCTGCACTGGCCCTCTGGCAAAGCAGACGTTGTAGCCATTGATGTCACTGCTGTGGGTGCTGTGAATCCCTGTCTCTGCCTGAGCCTCAGGGGGTATAACATACAGGGCCAGCGAGGGGACTTAACTCAGCCCCCGAGTGCTAGAGGTTCAATACCCCAAGTACCTGTCATTGCACAGCCACAACCTTCCTTGCCTGTCACACAGCCTGCCGGGAAGCTGCAGGAGAGGTGGCATTCACAGGACACAGCACGATATGTGTTGTTGATAGCAAGGCTTAGCTCTGCTTCTCGGCCCCCTGTTTTCTTCTTTGTGTTGCTTCCCCTTTTCCTCTCCCAACGTTGTGTAGCTTGTGCCTCCATGTGCAGATCCCTGTATAACACTGACAGACCCCGGTCATTGGCGGGATCGAACTGGGGACCTCTGGAGCTTAGTGCATGAGCGTCTACCGCATGAATTAAAAGCCAACTGGCTGTTAGCTAAGGCTGTAGAGCAGACTCATTTTCTATATCTCTCTAAATGGTCTCAGTGCCACTAGATGGGACAGAACACCACACCCAGGAGATGTGTGGGTTACACCTGCACAGACCAGCCACTGCTGCCCTGCTCAGATCTGCAGCAGGCAATGTGTAGGTCCCTGAGTTTCTGAGACACCAGCTTTTCCTCCAAGTCTCTTGACTGAAACAAGAGCTGTTCTATAGAGGGAACGTTCACCCATGTTCATACCGAAGCAGCCTGGAGCTCTAAGCACATCATGACATGGGGAGGGGGTATCGTGGCTTCACCCCTATAGTCCTCACCCCCACCTATACTGCCAGTGCTAGGAGGGTCCCCTCTGCTCCCAGAGTGGCAATGGCAGAGATTCATAGATGTGAGGGCCAGAAGGACCGTTGTGATCATCTAGTCTGACCTCCTGCATAACACAGGTCATAGGACTGCGCTGGAGTAATTCCTGCTCCAAGTCCAACTGCTGGGTTTGAACTAGAGCCTGCCCTTCAGAAAAACATCCAGTAATAAGACCTAGCTTTTCAGCACTAGATTCAAACATTTACAATGAGTGAGAATCCACCACAACTTCTGGTATGTTGTTCCAGTGGTTAATGACCCTCAATGTTAAAAATGTACATCTTATTTCTAGTCTGAATTTGTCTAGCTTAACTTCCAGCCACTGGATCATGTTACAGCTTTGTCTGCTAGACTGAAGAGCCCATTATCAAATTTTTATTCCCCATTTAGGTACATAGACTCAAGGAGTTCAATCTATTTAACTTAACAAAGAAAAGGTTAAGGTTTACCTTGAGCCTCTATCACAATAAGGCATGTTGCAAATTTCCAAACGCATATTGTAATATCCAAACTTCCCATACTAATGCGGTCAGTACATCTTGCAGTTAAAGCACTTGTTCTGATAAACAGGATGTTATGCTAAACCTCAAGCAACTAAATTCTCCACTCTCACCAAACTAAATTTTCCACTCTTAATAAAGATTGCACAACGTAACATCCTTATTACAAATTATTCATAAAGCTTGCAAAGCGGTTGGTTCACTTGATAATAGGCCTTTACTTAGCAATAGGTCCTTTGGCTTAATAGTCGAGAGAGCCTACTTCTTCCCACCAGGCCTGACTGCCCTTCTCCTCAGGAGCAGCATGAGTGTAAACAGGAGTCCCCTCTGCTTTCTGTGTTTCTGTTTGGATGGGTCAAGCCATCTGCACTCTTCCCCTCCTGCTATGCACAGAGCGCTCTGCTGGGCTGGAGTTCGGAGAGCCCCAGGGTAGTGGGGTTAATACCCCACTGAAATAAATGGGGCAGTGCCCACCCTCACAGCAATTGGTTCAGGCTCTGTGCAGATTCAGGCAGATGTTACTGAACCAGTTTCCAAGCTATTCCTCACAATTGTGAGGACTAGAGACTTTACTTTTTGTAAATGCAGGCTGGGGTTCTGATGTAATCACACGGCTCCTGGAGCTGGGGTCCTAGGCCTATGCCTTAATCCAACCCTGTGTTCACTGACGGGAAGCTCTGCAGGAGCAATGTTCCCCCTGTTGAACATCCTGCAGGAGGACCGTCTCCTGCCACATGTCTAAGGCTATGTCCGCACTACGAGCGCTGCCATGGCAGCTACATTGCTGACGTGCTGTAGTGTAGGCACTCGCTTCAGAAACGGACGCGGTTTTTCTTTTGCCGTAGCAAATTCATCCCCTCGAGAGGCGGCAGTGAGGCTGCTGACCCAGCTTTGTCTACAGTCTTCAAGGCTGAGGATGTGAGGGAGATTCCCAAAGCTGAGCCAGTCTTTTTCGGTGACAAATCTGAGGAACTGTTCCAGATTGAGGTGTCGTTAGAGAAGGTTTTGGAACGAACAGATAAACTAAAGAGTAATACGTCACCAGGGCCAGACGGGATTCACCAAGAGTTCTGAAGAAACTCAAATGTGAAACTGCAGAACTACTAACTGTAGTCTCTAACCTACCATTTAAATCAGCTTCTGTACCAGATGACTGGAGGATAGCTAATGTGATGCCAATTTTTAAAAAGGGCTCCAGAGCTGATCCCGGCACTTACAGGCCAGTAAGCCTGACTTCAGTATCGGGAAAACTGATTGAAACTATAGTAAAGAACAGGAGGACTTGTGGCACCTTAAAGACTAACCAATTTATTTGAGCATAAGCTTTCGTGAGCTACAGCTCACTTCACTCCTTTTCTTTTTGTGAATACAGACTAACACGGCTGTTACTCTGAAACCTATAGTAAAGAACAGAATTGTCAGACACATAGATGAACATAATTTGTTGGGGAAGAGTCAACATGGTTTTTGTAAAGGGAAATCATGCCTCACCAATCTACTAGAATTCTTTGAGGGGGTCACCAAGCATGTAGGGGATCCAGTGGATATCATGTATTTAGATTTTCAGAAAGCCTTTGACAAGGTCCCTCACCAAAGGCTCTTAAGCAAAGTAAGCTGCCATGAGATAAGAGGGAAGGTTCTCTCATGGATTGTTAACTGGTTAAAGGATAAGAAACAAAGGGTAGGAATAAATGGTCATTTCTCAGAATGGAGAGAGGTAAATAGTGGTGTCCCCCAGGGGTCTGTTCTGGGACCAGTCCTATTCAACATATTCATAAACAATCTGGAAAAAGGGGTAAACAGTGATGTGGCAAAATTTACAGATGATACAAAACTACTCAAGATAGTTAAGTCCCAGGCAGACTGCAAAGAGTTACAAATGGATCCTGCAAATCTGGGTGACTTAGTAACACACTGGCAGATGAAATTCAATGTTGATAAATGCAAAGTAATGCACATTGGGAAACATAATCCCAACTAGACATATAAAATGATGGGGTCTAAATTAACTGTTCCCACTCAAGAAAGAGATCTTGTAGTCATTGTGGATAGTTCTCTGAAAACATCCACTCAATGTGCAGCAGCAGTCCAAAAAGCGACCAGAATGCTGGGAATCATTAAGAAAGGGAGAGATAGTAAGACAGAAAATATCATGTTGCCACTATATAAATCCATGGCAAGCCCACATTTGAATACTGCGTGCTGATCTGGTTACTCCATCTCAAAAAAGATATACTGTATTGGAATTGGAAAAGGTTTAGAAAGAGGGCAACAAAAATGACTAGGGGTATAGAACAGCTTCTGTATGAGGAGAGATTAATAAAACTGGAACTTTTCAGATTGGAAAAGAGATGACTGGGGGGGATATGATAGAGGTCTATAAAATCATGTCTGGTGTGGAGAAAGTAAATAAGGAAGTGTTATTTACTCCTCATAACACAAGAACTAGAGGTCATCAAATGAAATGAATAGGCAACAGGTTTAAAATAAAAACAGGATACTGGGCTAGATGGACCTTCGGTCTGACCCAATATGGACATTCTTATGTTCTTTCTTACATCACACAGGGTGTGAAATTTTTCACAGCCCTGAGCACCATGGCTAGGTCATCCTCGGTGTAGACCAGGACTAACTCCGCCTATCTGTGCTATTCCAGAGATCCCCAAGCTGAGAGAGTACGTCAGGAATATCTATCTGAAAGAGAAGAAGAAGCTCCTAGTGGATTATGTAACCAAGGCTCTCAGCATTGTCCTGCTGGCTGAGAATTTCAACTCCACACAAGACATGGTGGTACGGCTGGAACAGCTTTGAGCACTACAATCTGCTTCACGGCTAGCACAGTGATGATGCAGTGAATATTCCCCTCTCTTCCCACTGCAGCAGTTTCTCTGCACTCTGCCTTCTCCCCGTTCCATCCCTGTTACTTTGAACCAGGCCCCTCGCCCCATGGTTCCTAGCAGGAAACATATGCAGATCTGCTCCAAAAAATCTAGTAATGAGCTGGCTAGTGTGTAAATGCTTCGCTGCCCCCCAGTGGATGGATCTGGAGCCATAGACCCTATACTGCTGACCGCTAATGGGGTCAGTTCCGTAGGGAGAGGGACTATACTTTTTGACACAGGAGGCTCTGAGTTCTGTCCCTAGAGCAGGGCTAGATGATGACGTGGTAGTAAACCCGGCACCCTTTTTACAGTACAGCTTAATCCATTGGCAGCATCAGTGAAACTGCGTCTGAGTTGAAACATGCTATTTTCCCTAGGGGAGACACACCTACATTGTCCAAGGCTATGCTCTACTTGGCCAGTTGGGCTTTTTGATGATGTGACACCAAGCACTACCTCCCAATTGCTCACCACTGACCCATATCACTGGGGGACAAAAACATATCCCTGCGTCCATTGTGTTCTGTGGGTGGGCAAAGCAGTGAAAGGAGGAAAAAGATACAGAGATTCTGTTCCTTTCCCCCTATCTATAATTGAAGTTTAAAACCACTACAGGCTTTATCTGCAAAGGCAGCCAAACCTTGTACCTCCCTTGTTGCCCAGCTGTCACTTCCCCCTCTCCTTCCTGCGGCCTCCAGCATCATGCCACGCTAGGGCTTTGGTTCAGTACTGACTCAGAGCACCCCAGCTGGACGGGCGACACCACCTCTTCCAGCACCGTGTGTTCTTTAGATGCCTCCCATCCAGGTGCTGACCGAACCCAGGCCTGCGCTGCAGTTTCTCTCAAGGAGAAATCTTGGAGTGTATCTTTATTTTGCCTCCAGCATCAGCTGCACAGTGATGTGTCCTGTGCTGTTCTGCCGTTGCAGGATCACTATCAGCAGAGCGGCTTGGAAGGCTTTGTGGAGGACAAGATCAAGGCTTTGGAGAAGGAGATTGAGCAATGTTTTGCCCAGCTGGAACAGCCCCTTAACGAAGGCGTGAAGCAAGCAAAATTATCTCATCAAAAAGCGTTCTCTCAGCTCCTTACAGTGAGTAGCAAGCTCTTGACTTAGACCTCATGTGCAGCTTTCATTCTCTGGCCAGCAACCACCTCCACCTTTGCTTCCCTGTAGCTTATTAACTTTTGAGAAGTGCTTTGAGATCTGTGGCGGAAAGTCCTATCAGGGCTATGTAGTATTATTGAGTGTTGAGAGGATTAATTAAAGTTTGTAAAGGGCACTGGATGAAAGGCACCAGAGGAGAGCAGCATGTTATGGGCTAGATTCTGATTCTCTTATTCTCATGGAGTAGCCACTTACACCAATGGGACTCCTTGTGGGGTCCAGCGCAACTCAGTGAGTAAGGGTATTGGAATCCAGCCCCAAATTAATGTAGGGCTCCATTCTGCTGCCTTTACTCGGGTGAGTAGTACTTTGCTCCCCTGAGTAGCCCTCAGTGGGATGACTTGCAGAGTAAGACGCTTTTCAACTTGACCTGTGTCACTGTAGTGTAGACATTTTCTACTGCGACAGAAGGGGTTTTCTATCCTAGAGTTAATCCACCCTCTTGAGAGGTGGTAGCTAGGTCGAGAGAAGAATTCTTCATCTACCTAACAGTGTCTACACTGGGCTTAGGTCAGCTTAACTACATCTCTCAGGGGTGTGAATCGTTCACATTCCTGAGCAACATAGTTATGTCAATCTACATTTTAGGTGTAGACCAGGCCTTAGTCTCTGTGCCTGTGCTCCTCATCTGTACGGTAGAGATAATTATCCTTCCTTCGTCAGTCTATTAAGACAGTAAGTGAAAGGGCAGGATGTGCTTACACAAAATTCTGTATAGATCTATCCCACTCCCCTTCTTCCTGCACCTCAACTTAGCTTTTAGCTGACGCGCTGGCCAGAGTTCTGTCTTTCCAGAAAGAGAGTCAAACCTCTCTGTTGTAACTCTGGAGCTACTGTATGTAAAACCCTGATAAATGGAGGGTCATAGTTCCCAGTCATTTCCTGGGGAAGCACCGGACACTTTATTGATAAAACAAACTTTGAGTGCTCACAAAACACACAGTGAATTGTATACAACATTGTAATCGCATTTGGAATACTGTGAAGAACTTTTAAACAAAAGCTCTTAGACAGTAAATCTGCTTATAGAGACTCTCCGCCTTTTGGTTTGGCTACAAACATTCCAAATTAAGGTTTCCGTGTAACTCTGTCTGTACTTTAGCTCACACATCAAAACACATTTGCCTCCGATCTCCTCTCAAAGATGATTTCTCAGGGCTTGTCCACGTTAAAGCCGTGCCACGTGGCTTGTGTAGTCGCGGCAGAGCTCTCCCAGCGCTCTAGAAAGACACCTCCACAAGGGGCGTAGCTGCCAGCACTGGGAGCATGGCTCCCCGCTCTGGTGCACTGTCTACACTGGCGCTTCACAGCGCTGAAACTTGCAGCGCTCGGGGGGTGATTTTTCACGCTCCTGAGCGACAAAGTTGCTGCACTGTAAAGCCCCAGTGTAGACAAGCCCTCAGTCTTGGCAGTGCGACCGTGGTGTGTCATGTGTGTCACCTGGACGCTTCAGAGGTCGAGAACGCTCCTGTCAAACACTCAGACCTTGGCAGCGAACAAATCCTCTGGGGAGCTCCCCAGCTAGCAGCTTCCAGCCCTTGGGGCAGTAGCTGACTGGGCCTCTCAGTTGCTGGTGAAACACAAATCTGTAACCTGTATCCAAAGCGGTGCAGGGATTGGGATCAGCCTATAAAATATCCATTCCCTGGATCTCTACAAACCTCACACTCTACAGGGCACCATCTTCTCCCCACAGACCCAGCTAACATGGGCAAGAATTCACAGACCCTCCCCTCAGTAAGTGCTTCCCCATTCACATGCTCTCTAACCAAGACAGAATCCCAGTTCAGAGCAGTTAGCTGAGAGCTAAGTATAAGTTCCACAGATTCTGTAGCATGGTTGTTAATGGTATTGATTGCCATTTGATATTAATTTAATGAGCTGGGGCTAATAGATTCTCATTCCAGAATCAGACTCAACAGAATTAAAACAAATAAGTTCAATATCTTGTAGGGAACCCAGGGTGCATGGCAAAGACACTCACGCTGAGGGCAAAGCAAAGCCTTAGCCACTTTTATTAACACAATCAAGGAAGACAAGGAAGTTCCAAACCACAAAAACAAATAGCAGTAATATAGCATTAGGGATACCTGTGGTGTCATCCCCTCCATATGGTCATATACTTTTATACTCACACCCTTCCTAGGGGACCTGGTGGTGAAAGACAAAGGAGTAGCCCTGTCCCTGGCATGCCAAATGAGTCTGATGGTTCAGACCCCCAACACCCAAAGGTCAGTGGTAGATAAGAACAATGAAGAGCTGAAGGGTCAGTGATGGAAAGCTAGTGCCCGCTACATGGTGGCTTGGGCTATTGTAGGGCCTAGGTGCTATCATGAATATTCATTCAGATGCCCAGCTTCCCATGTCCAAATCTGACTTCCTCACCCTCATAATATGGGGGTGCCCTTATCTGATAGGTTAACATATTAATGCCTTTAGCTCATTATCATAGATGTCACCTATTGCTAATACAAGTTTGTGGTTAAACATCTGCCAACAATTCTATCCTAAAATATCCCAGCCCAGTATCAGTTCTAGTTTCTGCAGTTGCCTGGTATCGTTAAATACCAACTCCCTCTCTTGAGCAAGCTATTACCCTAGATTTTGGGGAACTGAGAACTGTCGGGCCATTTTATTTATGCTAAGGGTCATAGGCGTACTTTACTTATCCTAAGGTGGTTAAGTCAGTGCCTTACAGGATACAGGCCTGTAGGTTCCTTGCGTTACTGCTAAGTAAAATAAAAGGCTAAGCTAGCTCAATGGGCTACACCACTAAAGGTAATAAATGTTCCCCCGCCCCCCGCTCTCCTTCTAGGTCCATAAAACACATCACTGTGTGTGACGGGTTTGGTCACAGAGACCCCCTTGGGACTGTCACCTGATGTGCTGAGGTTACCTCTGAGCCTTCCTACCAGCTTGGGACTCCAGAACCCTGCCTTGCTGAGCCAGACACGCTAGCCGGCTGCAACACAGACCCAGGTCTGGTCCACGCCCCCAAAGTTGCAGACTTTAGCTAAAAACTGCTCAGCAGGTCACCTCTCTCCAGCACCCAGACACGCAGCTCCCCATGGGATCCAAACCCCAAATAAATCCGTTTTACTCTGTATAAAAATTATACCGGGTAAACTCATAAATTGTCCGCCCTCTATAACACTGATAGAGGGAGATGCACAGCTGTTTGCTCCCCCAGGTATTAATCACTTAATCTGGGTTTAATAATAAACAAAAGTGATTTTATTAAGTATAAAATGTAGGATTTAAGTGGTTTCAAATAATAACAGGCACAACAAAGTAAGTTACCAAGCAAAGTAAAACAAAACATGCAAGTCTAAGCCTAATACAGTAAAGAAACTGAATACAGATAAATCTCACCCTCAGAGATGTTCCAATTAGCTTCTTTCACAGACTAGACTACTTCTTAGTCTGCACCCAATCCTTTCCCTGGTACAGTTCTTGTTAGTTCCAGCTCAGGTGGTAACTATGGAATTTCTCATGACTGTGTTCTGTGCCACCCCCTTTTATAGCTTTGGCACAAGGAGGGAATCCTTTGTCTCTTTCTGGGTTTCCACCCCTCCTTCTAAATGGAAAAACACCAGGTTTAAGATGGATTCCAGTATCATATGACATGTTCACATGGCCTGTGAGACTTCATTACCCACTGGCTGGCTCCCACGTATACAGGAAGGCTTACAAGAAACAGAGCCATTTACAACCAATTGTCCTGGTCAATGGGAGCCATCAAGATTCTAAACCACCATTAATGGCCCACACTTTACATAATTACAATAAGACTTCAGAGTAATACTTCATATTTCTAGCTTCAGATACAAGAATGATACATTCATACAAATAGGATTAACACACTCAGTAGATTATAAGATTTGTAATGATTCCTTACAAGAGACCTTTTGCATAAAGCATTTTCCAGTTACATTATATTCACATTCCAAGCATATTTTTATAAAGCATATGGAGTGCAACGTCACACTATGGACCAATATTATCCTAATACTTCCCTAGTAAGTAAAGCTGGAATAGCACTGACCTGTACCCGGAGTGGTGCAGGGATTGGGACCCAGCCCTCACAGCAAAAAGAAAAGGAGTACTTGTGGCACCGTAGAGACTAACCAATTTATTTGAGCATGAGCTTTCGTGAGCTGTAGCTCACGAAAGCTCATGCTCAAATAAATTGGTTAGTCTCTACGGTGCCACAAGTACTCCTTTTCTTTTTGCGAATACAGACTAACACGGCTGTTCCTCTGAAACCAGCCCTCACAGCAACTTCAGTTCTTGGTCCTGCTTCGCTCAGCTGCTGAGTCCACAGGGCTGTTTTTAATTCCTCTATTTATAACTTTCCCCCATTCGCTGATTGGCTCAGCTCTCAGAGGTGACTTGGGTATGACCTGCAAAGCTACACAGCCTCATTAACCACTACTGAGCTCATCAGATAACTGCCATGCCCTGTTCTGGAAGTTTCTGAGTCTTTCGGAGTTGTCCTGCCCTGCTCTCTGCATGTCTTCATGTCTCTGCAAAGACACAGAATAACCAGCTAAGATCCATGTCTCTCCCCCACTGTATCACCCGCCTCCCGTGATGGGACAAAGTCAAATGCTTCAGGGTAAAGCACATGGGTTAGAGTAGCTCTTCAGGACAGAGCCTGTCTCTCATTATGGGTGCATCTACACTGCAGCTGGCATCTGATCGAGTGAAGGCACTACAAATAGAAGTGTAGCAGTGGTGGCACGGGTGTTGGGAGTTTGGGGGGTTAGCAGGGCCGGTGCAACCACTGAGCGAACAAGGGGGCCGCCAAGGGCGCCAAGTGGTTGGGGGCGACCAAAAGCGCGCTCTGGGGAGGCGGTAGAGTGGAGGTGAGCTGGGGCGGGGGGGGGGGGTGAAGGGCCGCCTGCAGCAAGTAATGGGGGGGGGCGCGGTGCACAGGGGAACCACTCCCCACCCCAGCTCACCTCTGCTCCGCCTCCTCCCCTGAGCACCGCCCCACTCTGCTTCTCTCCCTCCCAGGCTCGTGCGCCAAACAGCTGATTGGTGCCGCAAGCCTGGGAGGCGGGAGAAGCGGCGGCGTGCTCGGGGAGGAGGCGGAGCAGAGGTGAGCTGGGGCGGGGAGCTGCCGCATGCGGCTCCCTGGGCTGAGGGAGGGGGCGGCGGAGAATTGCCACACAGCTCCCTGGGCCAAGGGGAGGGAGGAAGGGGGCGGCAGGGAGCTGCCGCAGGGTGGGCACCTCAGGGCGGAGGGGGGAGCTGCTGCAGGGCTGAGGGTGGGGGGGGGGGGCAGGCGCAAGGTGGAAGTTTCGCCTAGGGTGCAAAACATCCTTGCACCGGCCCTGGGGGTTAGCTGCCCCAAGTACATACCTAGGGTCTTGGGCAGATCAGAGTTAGTGTGGATATGTCTATTTCAGCTCGAAATTACACCTTCCAGCTCCTCTGCATGTATGTACAGCTCCCTGCACAATGGGGCCCTATCTTAACTCGGGTTTATAGGTCCTACTGTAATACAAATTGTATGTAATGTATCCCATACCCATTTCATTACAACTGTGTTTCCAATTATCCAGCGAGACACTGGCTACAGAGGCTTCCACAAGACCCTGAAAGCTGTGTGCCAGAAGAATGGTGTATATGCGTCCCGGGTCTTCGCCCGCATAGACCTGAATGTCACCCTCGCTCAGCCCATCTATGACAAAATCAACCCAAAGTTCGCAAACATATTCAGGTGAGAGGAGCCCTGTCCCACTCAGGCTGCAAAGACACCGAGCCTCCTTTGGTAGGGCTGTCTGGGCTCCCCATTGGCCTCAGGATCCTGCAGAACCCTGTTCTCTGGCCCTCCTGGGTAACCCAGTCTGGTGGAGTCCCCCACCAGCTCCCCAACCCCATTCCAGCTGGAGCATGACGTGAGGTTCTGTGGGGACTAGAACCTGGGTGTACAGGACGGCTGACACCTCCACATGACTACCCAGCGGCCACGGTCGGGCTACATGTGTTATCATATAGACCAGGGATTCTCAAACAGGGAGTTGTGAGATTATTACATGGGGGGGTCGTGAGCAGTCAGCCTCCGCCCCCAAACCCCCCTTCACCTCCAGCCTTTATAATAGTGTTCAATGATAAAAAGTGTTTTAAATGTATAAGAGGGGGTCACACTCAGAGGCTTGCTGTGTGGATGAGGTCACCAATACAAACGTTTGAGAACCATGGAGATAAACAGCACAGGAAGTACCACCTGGGAAGGCCAGACTGACAGCTTCCCTCGTGGCCCCTGATTGGTCCAGGCACCCTAGTTAAACCCAGGAGGAGTGCCAGGAAGTGTCTGTGAAACCAGGTGAACTCCCTAGCTGTAGCGATGTGCACAGGAACCAGCAAACGGAGCTGAAACCAGTGGAATTTAAGTGGGAGTTCCATTGGAGGAGAAGGGAGGAGGCAAGCCCCTGTTCCTTAGGGGAAGTGAGCGGGTTCTTGTGTGTTGTGTTGTGTGTTGTGTTGTGTGGTGGTGGTGGTTGTTTCAGTTTGCAGGGGCTGATAGGGGCCAGTGTGCTATGAGAGAAGTAAAGCCTTTCATCATAGCAGAGCCCTAATTAGGGGATGGGCCTTCCCCCATTAGAGGGTGGGACTTCCCTGATTAGGAGCCCTATAAAGGCAGCAAAGCAGCCAGTCAGTGGCACAGGAGTGAGCAAACAGAACAGAAAACAGGGGAGTTCGAGTGGGAGTTTATAAGGGGAGCTTGCGGGAGGTGGTGTTTGGTGTTTGTTTGTTTTTTGTTTCCACCTGACAGAACCTTAAGCAGGAAGGTTATGACAGATACAAAGGCAGCAGTGGTAGTGACCCAAGGAATGGAAGAGACAAAGAAGATGACTGGATGTGGAAGCTGCAGGTTGTACATTATCCTGGAGCGGGTACCTGAAAAGAGCTTCATTTGCATGAAATGCCACCATAGAGCTGGTGGAAGAGAAGATCCAAGGCTTGGAGATGCAAGTGGAAACTAAGTTGAATTTCAAAGGGTATTCGAGTGGATGATAGAGAGAAGGTGAGAGGAAGCTAAAGGGAAAAGTCAAGACTCTCAGATGCAAGCTGGACTGGAGAACTGTGAGGGTAGGCTGCTGGGTGAAGAAAGTGGCCAGAGGAAGCATGTTCCTACAAGAACCAGGCAGAGGAAAGACTGGCTAGTGAAGGGGAAATAGAGCTCAGGAACAGATTTGCTGAGCTGGAGAATGAAGAAGGGGCACAGCAGGCAGTAACAGAAGGTGAGAGGGCAAGAAAGAAGAGAAGAGTGGCTAGCCCTAAAAGCAGAGGGGAAGAGTCAATAGAGAGAGCCTCTATCCTCCTGGGGATGACTTGCAGAAGATTGCAAGAGAGAACAAAAGACAAGAGGACTTGCAGCCAGAAAAAAGGCTGGAGAATCGCACCACCTCCAAGATGAGGCAGATCCATCTGATTGGGGGCTCCTTACTAAGAAGAACAGACAGGCTTGTCACCAGAGCTGATCCGGAGAAAAGAAGGGTGTGCTGTCTGATGGGCGCTAAGATATGGGCTGGGCTGAATTTACAATTTACGCGCCCCTAGGCACAGAATCTTCAGCACCCCCTCCTGCATCCCCATGTTGCCCCGCCTGGAGCCCCCCTCCTGCATCCCCGTGTGGCCCTGCTTGGAGCCCTCCAGAAGCCCTCTGTGACCTGCTCTGCCTCCTAACCTGGCTCTGAGAAGGCTGCTGTGACTTGAGGAAAAAATGCCCCCACCACCTGCCTGCCAGCTGTTTGCTGCCACTCACAAAACCAGTCAGCTCGAGCCAGCTCAGGCTGATCTGGCACCACAGCGGCCTCTGGAAAATTCTGCCTCCCTCGGACAAGACTTCTGCACATGTTGCAAATGGCTAAGGGGAGGAAGCACGATGTGAGACAAGCAGCGTGTGGGGCATCTCAGCAGGGGGCAGGGCAGATCAGGAGGCTCTCTCCCTCCCGAGCAACTGATTAAAACTGGTTGGCGCAACTGATTAAAAGTGCTTTAAACGAGGAACTTGGGGGAGGGGGTTGGGAGATGCTCATGTAATCTCCACGCCTGATTCTAATATTAACCAGGAGGAAAACCAAGAAAGACAGAATACAGCAGTAGGTAGGAGAATGGACATTAACAGGAAAGATACTGCCAATACCTGTGAAGGTAACAGACGGGCGATACTGGCAGTAGAATGATTGTACCCAATTGGGTGAGGAATCTGGGCAAAGCCAATCAACAACAGTTAAGATGTTTGTACACCAATGCAAAGAGCCTGAGGAACAACATGGAGCACCTACGGGTGCAGGAAGTGAAATCAGACACTATAGGGATATCAGAAACATGGTGGAATAGTAGTCACAACTGGAATACAGGTATTGAAGGGTACGTGCTGTTCAGAAAAGACAGAACTAAAGGTAAAGGTGGTGGAGCGGCATTGTATTTTAATGATGAGGCAGACTGTAAAGAAATTAGGAGTGATGGAATGGATAAAACAGAGTCTGTTTTGGGTCAAAATCACTTTGAGGAAGAAAGCTACCAGAGGCTCTACTGGGTTAGCGCTGGGGATCTGCTACAGACCCCAGAATCTGATTTTGATCTGGATAGAGACCTCTTTAATGTTTTTTGTGAAATAAATACTACTGGGAATTGTGTGATTATGGGAGACTTTAACTTCCCAGATATAGATTAGAGGACAAGTGCTAGTAATAATAGTTGGGCCCAGATTTTCCTGGATGTGATGGCTGACAGATTTCTTCGCCAAAGAGTCACCGAACCCACAAGAGGGTGATGCCATTTTAGATTTTGGTATTAGTGTGTAGTGAGAACCTCACAGAAGAGTGAAGAACTGAAGGATCTAAATGTGGAGGAGGCTTGGGATTACTTTAAATCAAAGTTGCAGAAGCTACCTGAAGCCTGGATCCCAAGCAAGGGGGGAAATTTGTAGGGAAGCATTACCAGACCAAGCTGGATGAACAAGTATCTCAGACAGGTGATGAAGAGAAAGCAGAAAGCCTACAAAGAATGGAAGATGGGAAGGATCAGCAAGGAAAGCTACCTCTTGGAGGTCAGAAAGTGTAGAGAAAAAGTGAGAACTGCCCAAAGCCAAGCAGAGTTGGACCTTGCAAAGGGAATTAATACCGATAGTAAAAGGTTCTGTAGCCATATAAACAAAAAGAAAACAAGGAAAGAAGGAGGACCACTAAACATGGAGGATGGGTTGAGATCAAAGATAATCTAAATATGGCCTAACACCTAAACAAATACTTTGCCTGAGTTTTTACTAAGGCAAATGAGGAGCTCAGGGGTAGTAACAGGGTGGCTAATGGAAATGTGGTAATTTCTACTGTACTTCCTTATCCTCATCTGAGATGGAAGTCAAACTAAACAGCTTCATGGGACTAAATCAGAGGGCTTGGATAATCTCCATCCAAGTATATTGAAGGAATTGGCACATGAAATCACAAGCCTAATAGCAAGGATTTTTAATGAATCTGGAAAACTCAAGAGTATTACCCTATGACTGGAGGACTGCTAATATAGTACCTGTGTCATAAATATAAAGGGAAGGGTAACAACCTTTATGTATGCAGTAACATAAAATCCCTCCTGGCCAGAAGTACAGAATCCCTTTACCTGTAAGGGGTTAAGAACCTCAAATCACCTGGTTGGCATCTGACCAAAATACACCAATAGGACCAATAAGGAAAGAACATACTTTCAAATCTGGGAGGGAGGGAAGAGGTTTTGTTTGTGCTCTTTTTTTTTTTTTTTTTGGTTCCCTCTCTGGATAGAGAGAGAGAGACCAAGCAGGTAAGCCATCTCTTGAAAAGATACCTGAAATGATACATATAAAATTACAGAAATTGTGAGTAAAGGCAAGGAAATGTGTTAGATTATCTTTCGTTTTAGCTTGTGAATTTTTCCTATGCTAAGAGGGAGATTTATTCCTGTTTTTTGTAACTTTGAACCTAAGCCTAGAGGGGAATCCACTGTGTTTTAAATCTTTTTATTTACCCTGTAAAGTTACTTTCCATTCTGATTTTGAAGGTGTGAGTCTTTTACTTTTTTTAAAAAATAAAATTCTTCTTTTAAGAACCTGATTGATTTTCAGTGTGCTTAAAAACCCAGGGGTTTGGTCTGTGCTCACTTTGTAACCAATTGGTTAGTATATTATTCTCAAGCTGCCCCAGGAAAGGGGGTGAAGGGATTGGGGGAATATTTTGGGGAAACAGGGACTCCAAGTGGCCCTTTTTCCTGGATTTTTGTCTAAATCACTTGGTGGTGGCAGAAATACTGTACAAGGAAAGGATTTGTGCCTTGGGGAAGGTTTAATCTAAGCTGGTAGAAATGAGTTTAGGGGGTCTTTCGTGTGGGTCCCCACATCTGTACCCCGGAGTTCAGAGTGGGGAGGGAACCCTGACAACCTGTTTTTAAGAAAGGGGGGGAAAGAGATCTGAAAAACTACAGCCCTGTTAGTTTGACCTCAGTTGTATGCAAGGTCTTAGAACAAAAGAAAGAGAAAGTAGTTAAGGACATAGTGGTAAACAGAAATTGGAATAAAATGCAACAGAGGTTTTCAGAAGGTAGATCGTGCCAGACCAGCCTGATCTCTTTCTTTAAGAAAACAAGTGATTTTTTTAGACAAAGGAAATGCAGTGGATCTAATCTCCCTGGATTTCAGAAAGGCATCTGATAAATTCCACATGGGAAATTAGATAAATTGGAGAAGATGGGGATTAATATGAGAATTGAGATGTGTATAAGGAACTGGTTAAAGGGTAGACTACGACATGTCATACTGAAAGGTGAACTGTGAGTCTGGAGGGAGATTGCTGGTGGAGTTCCTCAGGGATTGGTCTTGAGAACCATCTTATTTAACATTTTTATTCATGACCTTGGCACAAAAAGTGGGAGTGCTCTAATAAAATTTGCAGATGACATGAAGTTAGGAGGTATTGACAATACAGAGTGGGACCAGAATATCATATTGGATCTGGACAATCTTTGAAAACTGGAGTAATAGAAATGGGATGAAATTTCATCGTACAAGGTTATGCACTTAGGAACTAACAAGAATTTTTGCTATAAGCTGGGAACTTATCAGTTGGAAGCAACAGAGGAGGAGAAAGACCTGAGTGTATTGGTGGATCACAGGATGACTATGAGCACCCAATGTGATGTGGCCATGAAAAAGGCTAATGTGATCCTCGGATGCATCAGGCGAGGTATTTCCAGTAGCAATAAGGAAGTATTAATACCATTATACAAGGCACTGGTGAGAGCTCATCTGGAATACTGTGTGCAATTCTGGTCTCCCATATTTAAGAATGATGAATTCAAACTGGAATAGGTGCAGAGAGGGAATACTAAGATGACCCAAAGAATGGAAAATCTACTTTATGAGAGGAGACTCAGAGCTTGGCTTGTTTAGCCTAACCAAATGAAGGCTGAGGAGAGATATGATTGCTCTCTATAAATACATCAGGGGGATAAACACCAGGGAGGGAGAGGAGTTATTTAAGTTAAGGGCCAGTGTTGACACAAGAACAAATGGATATAAACTGGCCATCAACAAATTCAGGCTTGAAATTTGATGAAGGTTTCTAACCATCAGAGGAGTGAAGTTCTGGAACGGCATCCCAAGGGGAGCCATGGGGGGCAAAAACCTAATTGGCTTCAAGACTGAACTTGATAAATTATGGAGGGGATGGTTTGATAAGATGGCCTACAATGGCATGTAGTTGATCTTTGACTGCTAGTAGCAAATATCCCCAATGGTGGTGATGGGACACTAGATGGGGAGGGCTCTGAAGTACTACACGGAATTCTTTCTGAGGTGTCTAACTGGTGTGTCTTGCTGAAATGCTCAGTGTCCAATGGACCGCCATATTTGGGGTCGGAAAGGAATTCTTTCCCCGGTCAGATTGGCAGAGAGCCTTGGGTTTTTTGCCTTCCTCTGCAGCATGGAGCATGGATCACTTAGAGGTTTAAACTAGTGTAAATGGTGGTGTCATAAATATAAAGGGAAGGGTAAACACCTTTAAATCCCTCCTGGCCAGAGAAAAACCCTTTCACCTGTAAAGGGTTAAGAAGCTAAGACAACCTCGCTGGCACCTGACCAAAATGACCAATGAGGAGACAAGATACTTTCAAAGCTGGAGGGGGGGGGGGACAAAGGGTTCTCTGTGTCTGTGTGTTGCTTTTGCCGGGACCAGAGCAGGAATGCAGGTCAGAACTCCTGTAAAAAGTCAGTAAGCAATCTAGTTAGATATGCATTAGATTCTGTTTTGGTTAAATGGCTGATAAAATAAGTTGTGCTGAATAGAATGTATATTCAGGTTTTTGTGTCTTTTTGTAACTTAAGGTTTAGCCTAGAGGGATTCTCTATGTTTTGAATCTGATTACCATGTAAGGTATTTACCATCCTGATTTTACAGAGGTGATTCTTTTACTTTTTCTTTAATTAAAATTCTTCTTTTAAGAACCTGATTGCTTTTTCATTGTTCTTAAGATCCAAGGGTTTGGGTCTGTGTTCACCTATGCAAATTGGTGAGGATTTTTATCAAGCCTTCCCCAGGAAAGGGGGTGTAGGGCTTGGGGGGATTTTGGGGGGATGGTTCTGTGGCCTGCAATGTGCAGGAGGTCAGACTTCAATTCTGAAGCACCAAGGGTCGGTCCTGGGGCCAGTTTTGTTCAATATCTTCATAAATGATCTGGAGGATGGTGTGGATTGCACCCTCAGCAAGTTTGCAGACGACACTAAACTGGAAGGAGTGGTAGATACGCTGAAGGGTAGGGATAGGATACAGAGGGACCTAGACAAATTGGAGGACTGGGCCAAAAGAAATCTGATGAGGTTCAACAAGGACAAGTGCAGAGTCCTGCACTTAGGATGGAAGAATCCAATGCACCGCTACAGACTAGGGACCGAATGGCTCGGCAGCAGTTCTGCAGAGAAAGACCTAGGGGTTACAATGGACAAGAAGCTGGATATGAGTCAGCAGTGTGCCCTTGTTGCCAAGAAGGCCAATGGCATTTTGGGATGTATAAGTAGGGGCATTGCCAGCAGATCGAGGGACGTGATCGTTCCCCTCTATTAGACATTGGTGAGGCCTCATCTGGAGTACTGTGTCCAGCTTTGGGCCCCACATTACAAGAAGGATGTGGAAAAACTGGAGAGAGTCCAGCAGAGGGCAACAAAAATGATTAGGGGACTGGAACACATGAGTTATGAGGAAAGGCTGAGGGAACTGGGATTGTTTAGTCTACAGAAGAGAAGAATGAGAGGGGATTTGATAGCTGCTTTCAACTACCTGAAAGGGGTTTCCAAAGAGGATGGATCTAAACTATTCTCAGTGGTAGCTGATGACAGGACAAGGAGTAATGGTCTCAAGTTGCAGTGCAGGAGATTTAGGTTGGATATGAGGAAAAACTTTTTCACTAGGAGGGTGGTGAAACACTGGAATGCGTTACCTAGGGAGGTGGTGGAATCTCCTTCCTTAGAAGTTTTTAAGGTCAGGCTTGACAAAGCCCTGGCTGGGATGATTTAATTGGGGATCAGTCCTGCTTTGAACAGGGGGTTGGACTAGATGACCTCCTGAGGTCCCTTCCAACCCTGATAGTCTATGATTCAGTAGCTGAGGCAGTGGAGGTGTGGCTGCTGCAGAGCTGGGGAGGTCAAAGTGTTTAACCCAGCTGCTATAGAAAGGTGTGTTTGGGTTTTCACTCCTTCCCAGAGAATTAAACTGTTAAGATCACATCCTCAGCCTGGACAAGGTTGGTGTAAAGGGCACTTAAAACTGCTCTCACCTAGGGGACTCTCCCAACTATTCCAGCTTTACACCATCGGCTGCCCCTAGCCCTAGCGAAGAGGGTGATCTGGAGCTGAGCGGAGGGAGGGAGGGAGTGTGATAGGCACCTGTGTGCACTGGATTCAAGTGATCCTGAGCTGACAGAACAGTTCTCAGGGGATCAGTCCAGGGATGTTAGACTAGCCCTGTGGCTGCTCTAGCGTATGCCAGAGTCAGCATGGCACCTGGCCAGCTGTGGGATTGGAGGGGGGGGATATAGATGTCTTAGAGCCACCTTTGTTTCTCCTCCTACCTCCCCACTCAGCTGTGTCGAGCCCATTTGTCTTTTTAATGATTCATATTTTATTATCCAACTAGGATCCAAAAGGGAACCAGAGCCTCGCTGAAACCCTGCCTTGACATGTTCAAAGACTCGGTGCAGGAGAAAATCCGCGAGGTTGGGAAGAAGAGCCCAGTGACCAGTGACCACTGCAAGCTCAACTTCTTCATTGAGGAAGTAAGTTGAGGTTAAGATAAGAGTGAGTGCTCTGCCCTGCCAGCCAGCACATCTGGGGTAAGGGTCATCCTGCTATCCTGCCCCTCTGCTTGGCAGGGCCGAGGAGGGCTGCAGGATGGGGATAACAATGGGAGAGTAACAATGGTTGATGGGGACTCTCAGGGAGTCTCTGTGAGATTGGCTCTGTGATGAACTCTGCCTTCTGACCCACTGATAAGAGACATGAACAGCTGTATGTTGTAGCCAACACACAGTGTTTAGCATTTATTACCTGGCATCCGTGCAGGGCCAGACTCTCAGGTGCAGCAGAGTTGTGTTTAGAACAGGACCCAAGAGGGTGGGGGGAAGAAATCACTTTGACTCCAGGACTGGTTTGGCCCTGGTATAACTTAGAGCAGTGGTTCTCAATGCCGGTCCACCGCTTATTCAGGGCAAGTCCAAGCCTGGCCGGGCCGGTTTCTTTACTTGCCGCGTCCGCAGGTTCAGCCGATCGCGGCTCCCACTGGCCGCGGTTCGCCGCTCCAGGCCAATGGGGGCTGTGGGAAGGGCAGCCAGCGCATCCCTCGGCCCACGCGGCTTCCCGCAGCCCCCAGGTGGAAAACTCAGCAGAGACTCAAAGTCTGCGCCCCCAACCAGGAAATCTTCAAGAGCCAACCTTCTAACTCCTTAGTTAGAAGGCACCAGGTGCTCTTTAGCCTTTAAGCTGGGAAAAGGTATGTGGAGCTCACAGGCTGTTTGTTTTCACATATTTGTATCTAAAACTCTGGCCTTAAGAATCCCACACCTGCATATTCCACCTTGATTCTGGGTCTAACCAATAAGCATAGCACCTCCCCACCCCGAAATCCCTGATCAGGTCTCCTCTTCCAAACCGTTTATTCAGATCGTTTTTACAAATGAGGGATTGAAAAGATAATGGCAAATGCTTTAAATTGATTCACACAGACAAACGTCATCGTGAGGACCCTGGAAAGAGAGATCCTTAAGAAGAAAATGGCTGTCTACGAGTCCCTTCCGCTATCCATCCAGAGTGACCTAAAGCCTTACTATGAAGGTAGGACCCTTTTGCTGGGTGACCCTGAATTTTGTGGTGTTTGTTCTCTGGCATCAAGCCGTGAGGAAGTGGTGATGATGATGAACTACTTTAACTTTATCCTCCAAACTGGAAAAATGCCTGATGAAGGGAGAACATATAGAATCATAGAATATCAGGGTTGGAAGGGACCTCAGGAGGTCATCTAGTCCAACCCCCTGCTCAAAGCAGGGCCAATCCCCAACTAAATCATCCCAGCCAGGGCTTTGTCAAGCCTGACCTTAAACTCTAAGGAAGGAGATTCCACCACCTCCCTAGGTAACGCATTCCAGTGCTTTACCACCTTCCTAGTGAAAAAGTTTTTCCTAATATCCAACATAAACCTCCCTCACTGCAACTTGAGACCATTACTCCTCGTTCTGTCATCTGCTACCACTGAGAACAGTCTAGATCCATCCTCTTTGGAACGCCCTTTCAGGTAGTTGAAAACAGCTATCAAATACCCCCCTCATTCTTCTCTTCCGCAGACTAAACAATCCCAGTTCCCTCAGCCTCTCCTCATAAGTCATGTGTTCCAGTCCCCTAATCATTTTTGTTGCCCTCCGCTGGACACTTTCCAATTTTTCCACATCCTTCTTGTAGTGTGGGGCCCAAAGCTGGACACAGTACTCCAGATAAGGCCTCACCAATGTCGAATAGAGGGGAACGATCACGTCCCTTGATCTCCTGGCAATGCCCCTACTTATACAGCCCAAAATGCCATTGGCCTTCTTGGCAACAAGGGCACACTATTGACTCATATCCAGCTTCCTGTCCACTGTAACCCCTAGGTCCTTTTCTGCAGAACTGCTGCTTAGCCACTTGGTCCCTAGTCTGTAGCGGTGCATGGGATTCTTCCATCCTAAGTGCAGGACTCTGCACTTGTCCTTGTTGAACCTCATCAGATTTCTTTTGGCCCAGTCCTCCAATTTGTCTAGGGCCCTCTGTATCCTATCCCTACCCTCCAGTGTATCTACCTCTCCTCCCAGTTTAGTGTCATCTGCAAACCTGTTGAGGGTGCAATCCACACCATCCTCCAGATCATTAAGGAAGATATTGAACAAAACCAGCCCCAGGACCGACCCCTGGTGCACTCCGCTTGATACTGGCTGCCAACTAGACATGGAGCCATTGATCACTACCCATTGAGCCTGACAATTTAGCCAGCTTTCTATCCACCTTATAGTCCATTCATCCAGCCCATACTTCTTTAACTTGCTGACAAGAATACTGTGGGAGACAGTGTCAAAAGCTTTGCTAAAGTCAAGGAATAACATGTCCACTGCTTTCCCCTTATCCACAGAGCCAGTTATCTCATCATAGAAGGCAATCAGATTAGTCTGGGTTGCCTCCCTCATTCAGTAAGGGGTCCACGCTTTCCTTGACTTTCTTCTTGTTGCTAACATACCTGAAGAAACCCTTCTTGTTACTCTTAACATCTCTTCCTAGGTGCAACTCCAAGTGAGATTTGGCCTTCCTTATTTCACTCCTGCATGCCTGAGCAATATCTTTATACTCCCTGGTCATTTGTCCAATCTTTCACTTCTTGTAAGCTTCTTTTTTGTGTTTAAGATCAGCAAGAATTTCACTGTTAAGCCAAGCTGGTCGCCTGCCATATTTGCTATTCTTTCTACACATCGGGATGGTTTGTCCCTGCTCCTGGACTCCTTTCCCACTCACGTTATTCTCCCAGGAGATCCTGCCCATCAGTTCCCTGAGGGAGTCAAAGTCTTATTTTCTGAAGTCCAGAGTCTGTATTCTGCTGCTCTCTTTTTTCCCTTGTGTCAGGATCCTGAACTCGACCTCCAGCACTTGCACCAGGAAATTGTCCTCTACACTTTCCAAAAACTTCCTGGATTATCTGTGCACTGCTGTATTGCTCTCCCAGCAGATATCAGGGTGATTGAAGTCTCCCATGAGAACTATGGCATGCGATCTAGTAACTTCCGTTAGTTGCCGGAAGAAAGTCTCGTCCACCTCATCCCCCTGGTCCGGTGGTCTATAACAGACTCCCACCACGACATCACCCTTGGTGCTCACACTTCTAAACTTAATCCAGAGACTCTCAGGTTTTTCTGCAGTTTCATACCGGAGCTCTGAGCAGTCATACTGCTTCCTTACCTACCATTGCAACTCCCCCACCTTTTCTGCCCTGCCTCTCCTTCCTGAACTGTTTATATCCATGACAGTACTCCAGTCATGCGAGTTATCCCACCAAGTTTCTGTTATTCCACTCACATCATAATTCCTTGGCTGTGCCAGGACTTCCAGTTCTCCCTGCTTGTTTCCCAGGCTTCTTGCATTTGTGTACAGGCACTTGAGATAACTCGCTGATCGTCCCTCTTTCTCAGTACGAGGCAGGAGCCCTCCCTTCTCACGCTCTCCTGCTTCTGCTTCCTCCCGGTATACCACGTCCCACTTACCTCAGGGCTTTGGTCTCCTTCCCCTGGTGAACCTAGTTTAAAGCCCTCCTCACTAGATTAGCCAGCCTGCTTGCAAAGAAGCTCTTCCCTATCTTTGTTAGGTGGAGCCTGTCTCTGCCTAGCACTCCTTCTTCTTGGAACACCATCCTATGGTTAAAGAATCCAAAGCCTTCTCTCCCACACCACCTGTGTAGCCATTAGTTGACTTCCACAATTTGACCGTCGCTACCGGGGCCTTTTCCTTCCACAGGGAGGATGGACAAGAACACCACTTGCGCCTCAAACTCCTTTATCCTTCTTCCCAGAGCCACGTAGTCTGCAGTGATCCTCTCAAGGTCATTCTTGGCAGTATCATTGGTGCCCACGTGGAGAAGCAGGAAGGGGTAGCGATCCGAGGGCTTGATGAGTCTCGGCAGTCTCTCCGTCACATCGTAAATCCTAGCTCCTGGCAAGCAGCAGACTTCTCAGTTTTCCCGGTCGGGGCGGCAGATAGATGACTCAGTCCCCCTGAGGAGAGAGTCCCCGACCATCACCACCCACCTCCTTCTCTTGGCAGCGGTGGTCGTGGAACCCCCAACCCTAGGACAGCGCATCTCATGCCTTCCAGTCGGTGGAGTCTCCTTCTGCTCCCTTCCCTCAGATGTATCATCTAGTCCACTTTCCGCATTAGTACCTGTGGAGAGAACATGAAAACGGTTACTTACCTGTATCTGCCCTGCTAGTACATGGACGCTCCCCTTTCTTCTTCTGGAGGTCACATGCTGCCAAATTTCTTCACCGTCCTCATGTCCCCGCTGTGCAGCCTGCTCTGAATCTTCAGAACATTGTGTCCATAGAAGCATATCCTGACATCTGTCCAGAAAATCTTCAGTTTCTCTTATGTAACGCAGGGTCGATACTTGTTTCTCCAGACCTTGAACCTTCTCTTCCAATATGGAGACCAGCTTTCAGTTTGTACAGACAAAGTCGCTTCTGTCCTGTGGAAGAAAGACAAACATGGCACATCCAGGGCAGGTCACAACAACTGAACGCTCACCATCCATATTATCTTCCTTCTACAAGCTTCTTCAGGAGCTGTTGTAACTACTCAGAGAAGCCTGCAAGACATTGGTCTCTATCTTCAAGCCTAAAGGGGATGTTTAAGCATGTCGTTATTACTGACTGTAATGGGGTGTATGTACCCCACGCTGGCCCAGCAAGCAAAGGTTTAGCACAGGCCCTGCTGATTGGCAACCTCACCACAGCTGGGAGTATCAAAGGGCCGAGAAGCAGAGGGCCGTGGCACCTGCCAGAGGAGTGAGCAGGCGGAGAAGGGAACTCCTGCCAGGAGGGACAACACCCTAGAAAGAGACAACCAGAGCACCAGGCTGAAAAGCTTGCAGAAACCTGAGGGAAGGTAGGAAGGAGCTCAGGGCACAGCCAGAGTCGACAAATGCTGATCCAGTTTTTCTAGCTTGAGGCCCTGAGCTGGAACCCAGTGGAGTGGGCAGGCCTGGGTTCCCCTACTGGCTCTGTGGATGAGGGGAAAGCAGTGGACGTGTTATTCCTTGACTTTAGCAAAGCATTTGACACGGCCTCTCACAGTATTCTTGCCAGGAAGTAAAAGAAATATGGGCTGGATGAATAGACTGTAAGGTGGATAGAAAGCTGGCTAGATCATCAGGCTGAACAGGTAGTGATCAATGGCTCCATGTCCAGTTGGCAGCCGGTATCCAGCGGAATGCCCCAAGAGTCGGTCCTGGGGCCGGTTTTGTTCAATATCTTCCTTAATGATCTGGAGGATGGCGTGGATTGCACCCTCAGCAAGTTTGCAGATGACACTAAACTAGGAGGCATGGTAGATATGCTGGAGGGTAGGGATAGGATACAGAGGGCCCTAGACAAATTGGAGGATTGGGCCAAAAGAAATCTGATGAGGTTCAACAAGGACAAGTGCAGAGTCCTGCACCCAGGACGGAAGAATCCCATGCACCGCTACAGACTAGGAACCGAATGGCTAGGCTGCTGTTCTGCAGAAAAGGACCTGGGGGTTACAATGGACAAGAAGCTGGATATGAGTCAACAGTGTGCCCTTGTTGCCAAGAAGGCTAATGGCATTTTGGGCTGTATAAGTAGGGGCATTGCCAGCAGATTGAGGGACGTGATCATTCCCCTCTTTCGGCACTGGTGAGGCCTCATCTGGAGTACTGTGTCCAGTTTTGGGCCCCACATTACAAGAAGGATGTGGAAAAACTGGAAAGAGTCCAGTGGAGGGCAACAAAAATGATCAGAGGGCTGGAACACATGACTTATGAGGAGAGGCTGAGGAAACTGGGATTATTTAGTCTGCGGAAGAGAAGAATGAGGGGGGATTTGTTAGCTGCTTTCAACTACCTGAAAGGGGGTTCCAAAGAGGATGGATCTAGACTGTTCTCAGGGGTGGCAGATGACAGAACGAGGAGTAATGGTCGCAAGTTGCAGTGCGGGAGGTTTATGTTGGATATTAGGAAAAACTTTTTCACTAGGAGGGTGGTGAAGCACTGGAATGCGTTACCTAGGGAGGTGGTGGAATCTCCTTCCTTAGAAGTTTTTAAGGTCAGGCTTGACAAAGCCCTGGCTGGGATGATTTAGTTGGGGATTGTTCCTGCTTTGAGCAGGGGGTTGGACTAGATGACCTCCTGAGGTCCCTTCCAACCCTGATAGTCTATGATTCTATGCTTCTATGACCCCCTGATGAACTTAAGGGCAGAAAGAGTTTTCAGATTTCTGGGCACCAACCCATCAAGTAAATGAGTCATATGATGAAATGACTGGAAAGAATTATCAAGAAAAGACTTTGTGAGGAACTGGAGCATCAAGTAAGTGACAGACAATTTGGGTTTGTGCCAGGAAGGTCAATGATCAACGCAGTGTCTACAGCCCAAATCCTGCAGGAGAAGTACAGAGAGAAATGCAAGGAATTTCATTTAGTGTTTGTGGACTTAGAGAAGGCTTATAAGAGCATCCCTAGAGGTGATGCCTGTGGACTCACAATCTGCTGGAGTTATATATTCAGACGATCATGGACATGTACGAGGGCCGCAAAATAGTAGTGAGGAGCAGCTCTGGCTCCAGTGGGCCATTTACCGTAAGGTCTACAACAAGGATCAGCTTTAAGCCATTCCTATTTGTGATTGTAATGGACACCCTGAGGCAGGGCATTAGGAGAGAGGCTCCATGGAGCGTGCTTTTCACGGATGACATAATGTTGTGTCACAAGGATAAACATGAACTAGAAAGGGCCTAGAATGATGGATGGCTGCAGGAGAAGAACACGGTTTACAAATCAGCTGACAAAAGATGGAATACACATGATGCTTCATGGAGAGGGACAAGGAGAAGCCAGTAAAGCTGGATGGTATAGCGTTACAATACATGCAACAATTTAAATACCTCTTATCAGTGTTGAGCCTTGATGGGAATGTGGAAATGGATGTTAAGAGTCTCATGAAGAGCACTTGGTGTGTAAATGGAGGGAGTTGATGAGTTCTCTTTAGTACCAAGATGCCAAGAAAACTAAAGAGCAAAGCGTATAAGACCATAGTTAGACCAGCCATGACATACAGGTCAGAATGCTGGCCAAGGAGGAAGAGAGAACGACTACTTCACACTGCAGAAATGAGAATGCTCTGGGGGACAATGGGTAAGACCAGAACTGAGAGGCTAATCAGTGAGATGGAATGATGCAGGTACATCCCATCAGGAAAAAGCTGAAGGAGTGTTGACTGAGGTAGCTGGGTTGTGTGAGACAACACATTGAGAGAGTACAATATCTACTATTCACAGGACAAAGACCATGAGGAAGACCCAGAAAAGGGTGGTTTGAGATGCTGGAGGAGGACATGAAGAAGTTTCGTGTCAGGTTGGAAGATACACTTGACAGGAATGCTTGGAAACCAAGAACAAGAGCCACTGACCCTGACTAAAATGGGACAGGAAAGCGAAGAAGAAGTTTGTTCTCTGGCCTCTTGAGATGTTTTTTCCAGGCAGTTAGAACTCTTCTTGCCTCTCACTGGGGACTAGTTACAGGGACCATCTCAGTTTCATTAGCACCAGTAAAGTATGAAGCAAAATATGTAAATTGGTGTTCTTGGGCAACATGGGTTTGATGGTGCCATAGATCCGGCCGGTGCTCCCTTCCAGCCATCCAGCAGACTGCGTGAGGGGAATCCAAGCCTCTGGATCCCTGGGAGTTTTAAACTTCCCTGGGTCTCAGTGGGGTGCAGCACTGGTTCCTCCCTTGGCCTCTCTGGAACATTTCCTGGACATCAACTCCCAGTCTGCTACCCCTTCACGGAAATGGAGCTCCTCACACTTCCTGTGTTGGGCCCCCAGGCCACAAACTGATCCTCCCTAAGACACCCCAGTTACTTAAACACACCCTCTCCAAGAACTCCACCTCAAAGGTGTGAAGCTTCTGGTTTACAGTGTAACTCTCTGCAGAGGCAGGCAGTAGCTGTGAAGCATTCAACACCAAAGAGAGACTTTTTCAGATAAAGCACAGGAGAATACCGAGCACACACAACACTAAACCCTACCTGCATTTCCCTGCCTCTGTTTCCTCACCGCTCCAAGGCATTCTTTGGGCTGAGGTCAGGGTCCCTTGGGTTATCCATAGCCCTGCTTCAGTGCACGGCTTGTGGGCTGCAACATGGAGCCTTCTTCCCCCTGGGTCAGCTTGTTTCCTTTTCCCTTGCCAGTTTAACCTCTTCCCTTGGCAGTCCCTGGGGCCATCTGGGCTCAGGAAAGCAAGCAGGCACCCTGTCATAAATATAAAGGGAAGGGTAAACCCCTTTAAAATCCCTCCTGGCCAGAGGAAAAATCCTCTCACCTGTAAAGGGTTAAGAAGCTAAAGGTAACCTCGTTGGCACCTGACCAAAATGACCAATGGGGAGACAAGATACTTTCAAAAGCTGGGAGGAGGGAGAGAAACAAAGGGTCTGTGTCTGTCGGTATGCTGCTCTTGCCAGGGATAGAACAGGAATGGAGTCTTAGAACTTTTAGTAAGTAATCTAGCTAGGTATGCATTAGATTATGATTTCTTTAAATGGCTGAGAAAAGAATTGTGCTGAATAGAATAACTATTTCTGTCTGTGTGTCTTTTTTGTAACTTAAGGTTTTGCCTAGAGAGATTCTCTATGTTTTGAATCTAATTACCCTGTAAGGTATCTACCATCCTGATTTTACAGGGGTGATTCCTTTACCTCTATTTACTTCTATTTCTATTAAAAGTCTTCTTGTAAGAAAACTGAATGCTTTTTCATTGTTCTCAGATCCAAGGGGTTGGGTCTGTGGTCACCTATGCAAATTGGTGAGGATTTTTACCAAACCTTTCCCAGGAAGCGGGGTGCAAGGGTTGGGAGGATTTTGGGGGGAAAGACGTGTCCAAACTATGTTTCCCAGTAAACCCAGTTAGAGTTTGGTGGTGGCAGTGGATATTCCAAGGACAAAGGATAAAATTAATTTGTACCTTGGGGAAGTTTTAACCTAAGCTGCTAAAAGTAAGCTTAGGAGGTTTTCATGCAGGTCCCCACATCTGTACCCTAGAGTTCAGAGTGGGGGAGGAACCTTGACACACCCTCTGCCTGTTGCAGCCCCTGCATGCCAAGTTGCTTCTTTCTCCTTTTGAGGTAGAAACAAAACAGCCAAAGACCCCATAGATCCGCTCATCCCTCTGTATCACTTTTAGCACCTTCTGTCAGGCAATACCCTTGCCAGCTTCTTCATGTGAACACAAACCCCTGTCAGGTGACTTTGTTGCCCAGGCAACCTCTACCTTGACATATCAGTTCCCTTGGGTGAGCTAGTCCACTGTCTAGGGCAATTACATTTCAATATCTTCTGTTAAAGACCATCCGTTATCAGCCCTGTGTCACTGTGCATTGGAATTTCAGCCCAATACAAAGGCAATAGCATAACAGGGAGGACAGCTAGCTCTCACTTTCAAAATGGAGTCTGCAGCCTGGCACAGGACCTGCAACATCCACCGGTGTCAAACAGAAGTCATACGTTTGTACGGACAGATTCCCAAATTGTCACAGGTGGGCATTGGCCCAGGTGCTAGGGGACGGATGTCAACAACTCAGAAGCCACCCATGAACTCAGTCCAATTATTGACAATCTCAGCAGAGAGGCTGAGGACTTGAACCAGTCGTGGCTCCCTTGCCTTTTAACTGGAAACTCACCTGGAAATTAGGGTGCGGGGTGGTGATTCTCAGTGTTTCTGGGGATGGGGGATTGGACTGAGGCATATCTCTGGGACAGAGGATAGATACTTGCTGAGGGTCATTGTGAGAGTGATGACCAGGTAGGAGATGGGGTGGGTCTCTGTTTGGGCCTGGCTGGAAGGTTTGGTGACTGGGGGTTGTCATTACCATGGTAATGCTGTCCAGGCTGCTAAGCTGTTACAGCTGCTCAGTGCTTCTGTTCTTGGAGCTCCGGCATTATCAGCACTAAAAAATAGTGCAGCCTGCTAATTCAGCAGCCATCGATGTTACTCATAAAGAAAGACCAGAGGCACAGTTCAGTGACAAAGGCACTTGGCCAGGTTTATTGCCTTCCAGGCACAGTGCCCCCTGGCAAGGAGCGGCTCAGCCAGCAGGTGGAATTTCTGCTGTCCTGTCAGCCATGCAAAGGGTTAAGGCGAGGTACCCCAACATTAATAGACTGAGACAAACAACTTACAGATGGCCTTATGTGTTTCATGACACCTGCTTGTTACCTCCTTGCTCCTGATGTCTCTGGCAAAACATCCTTATTCATCACTTCTGTCAAATCCTCTTATCTTGTGCTAGATTGGGGGTGTACTTGTGCTAGCCTTCTGGAATGTGTTTACATACATACCCAATGACTGGTGCTTCTTAGAAGTGCCTGTGTTTTACCAGTGCTAGCAGGATCCTTGCCCAGTTCATGTACCAGACAGTGAACTTGTAAGCACCTGCTTTAATACATGGCCTGACTTTGGTTCACAGCCTCTGGCTCAGGTCTCATGACCCCGTGCTCCATGCTATGTGTGTGTGTGTCTGTCTGTCTCTTTCTCTCTCTCTCTACTACTAGGATCAGTCTGAGAACCTTGTGGATGGGTGGAGGCAGAGCAGTCCCTTTGATATGGCAAATCGAGGCGACTGCTCCAGGCCCCACGCTTTTGATAAAATCATGAGGAGGTGGGCAGGGAAGTGAGGCAGGAGGGCAAGCGGGGTGAGGAGGCGAATGGGGAGGAGAGCGGCAGGCGGGCTGGGGGGCAAGGAGGAGCCCCCTACCAGAACCTTCCCCTCCCCCCAGCGCCTCCTGCCCACTGTCAGGCCCCGCCAATCAGCGCCTCCCCCTCCCTCGCACACCTACTGCCTGCCGCATATCAGATGTTTCGCAGCATCAGGAGGCACTGGGGGGAGGAGTGAGGGCGCAGCGCACTCAGGGGAGGGAGCGGAACTGGGCAGGGAAGAGGCAGGGCGGGGTGGAGGAGGGAAAAGGGGTGGTGCCTTGGGGAAAGGGGTGGAGTGGGGGTGGGGCCTGGACGGAGCCTGGGGGAGCACCCCTGGGCAAATTAGAAACTCGGCGCCTATGTCCCAGGCCCCACATCTCCCTAGGGATGGCCCTGGGTAGAGGAGTTCCAGAAGGATTAAAGAGGCACGGGAGAAGGAACCAGGGCACTTCGCTGAGGCAGAGGAGTGGGATGGGGAAGAGTCTTGGAACAGGAATTGGGATCTGGCACAAATCAATTCCTGCTCAGAGTTTCACTGGCATCTCTGCAGTGCCCTGAGGCGGTGAGGCCCCTCCCATTCTGGGCTGGGGCACGTGTGAACATGGCGGCGTCATTTGCATTGAGGAATATGAGGGAGTGTCATTCTCCGGGGCATCCAGGCTGGCTCCTTTCTCCAGCACTAAAGTCACTGTCACTAGAAGAATCAGCTAGATGTCCCCTCCGGTGGTGCCGTCACTGCCATTGGCTGCCATTCTTTTCTTCACCTAAACCCAGCACCTGCCACCCTCCCTGCCCAAATCCTGCCCACTCTTGTCTAGAGCTCTGACTGCTCCCATCTTTCCAACAGAGGCGGCTAAGATCCACGGGCCGCAATCCTGCCAGAGGATGCAAAATACCCTCAAGGAGAGCATTGAGAAAAAGGCGGCGGGTGGAATGTTTGAGACGGCAAAGGAGAAGATGAAGATGCAGCTCCAGGAACTGAAGGTGAGGGATGCTCCCCCCTGCTCTGTGGGGCTGTATTTATGGGTTTGGGTGGTGCTGTCTGGCCACAGTACAGTGTCCACAGAGGGAGCGGCCCAGAGCAAGCTACCCAGCCAGAATGTAGGCCAAAAATATTGGAGCAAACCCCCTGCTTCATTGGATGTTCAGTTTCCACCAAGAGTAGACACAATGTGACCTTGATATTCAAGGCGTCCTTTAAGGGTCTGAACTTGCAAACACGCATGTGACTAATGAATAAGACCATTGACTTCAGTGGAACCACAAGTGGGCTTTAAAGTAAGTGTGAGCATAGTTTGCAGAATCATTGATATTTATTATTTGTGTTACCATAGCGCTAAGGAGCACTGGTCATGGCCAGACCCCACCGTTTTGGGCGCTGTATAAACATAGAACAAAAGGACAGACTCTGCCCCAGAGAGCTTACTATCCAAGTATAAGACAAGAGACAACAGGTGATCAGAGTGTAACTGATCTCTCCACAGTGAACTGCAGGGAACTCGAAGGTGTAGCAAGAAAGAGTAGTGATCGCACCATTTCTCTGAGAGTCGGTGTATGCTCCAGCAACTCGTACCTTCTTTGTATAGAACAACAAGCGGGTCACCTGGCTCAGTGTAACGAGCAACACTTTCCGCAAGCCCGTTAAAGCTATGTGCCCATGGTAACTGTGAGCACATCTGTTTGTAGGTGAATCCAAGTATTTGCAGGACACTGGAAGATGCAAACAAGCATTTTGATGCTGCTCTCTATTTTTACGCATGCAAACTGATGGGGCTCACAGTGAGTGTGAAGGCTTGTTGAACCGGCCCTGTGGATAGTACTGAGCATAGCTACTGCCTAGTTATTACAAAAAGCAACTGTGAGATGCGAACCGTTCTGGTGACATGGTAAATGCTGTCCCCTGATATAGACAAGGTGGATGAAGTAATATGTTCTGTTGGACCAGCTTCTGTTGGTGAGAAAGACAAGCTTTCAAGCTTCACAGAGCTCTTCTTCAGGTCTAGAAAAGGTAACTAGTGTGTCACAAATAAATACGAGGTGATACTGATGGTTAAGCATAAGGGTTTAACATGCGGCACCACTTTACATACAGTGGGCAGGTAACACCTCTGCAGTCATAGGACAAAGGAGGGTTAGTAGGTTACAGATTGTTGCAATAAGCCACAAATCCAGTGTCTCTGTTGATCCTTGATTTTTGGTGTCTAACAGAGTTATGTATTTAAGGTCCCAGGCTTGTCTTTTGAGAGTGTTGTGCAGGTTGCCTTTGAGGACGAGGCCTGAGAGATCAGCTATAGAGTGATCGCTCTGTGTAAAGTGTTCCCCCACTGGTGGCAGGGTGGTTTTGTCTCTTTTCATTTTTCTGTGTGAGTTCATTGAAGGGTGTGGTGATTATCTGGTTTCACCCACATGGTGGTTGTTGGGGCATTTGATGCAATGGATGAGGTACACCATACGCTGGGATAGGCATATGTAGGACCCCTGGATCTTGAAAAGTGTGTTGTGGAGAGGGGGTGGGTGGATTGACCATCATAGCACTGGAGATATGTCTGCAGGTTTTGCAACTGTTTTGGCAGGATCTGGTGTTGCTTTGAATTGGTCAATGGGGACTTTGCTTCTGATTATGAGACTAGCAAGTTTTGGGGGTTGTTTGGAACCTAGCAGAAGGGGTTTAGGGAAAAAATTCTTTCAAGATGTGGTCCTCATAAAATAAGGGCTGTAACTGTTTGACACCTGTGGGTTGATTGTATTAGCCACTCCATTATCTTGCCGAGGATCAATGTCAGACTGACAGACCTATAATTACCCAGGTCATCCTGTTTAATCTTTTTAAATATTGGCACAACATTAGCTTTCTTCCAGTCTTCTGGAACTTCCCCGGTGTTCCAAGACTTTATTGAAAATTGACAGCAATTGTTCAGTGAGTTCGTCAGCCAGCTCTTTTTGTACTTTTGAATGCAAGTTATCTGGATCTGCTGATTTATAAATGTCTAATTTTAGAAGCTGCTGTTTAATATCATCCCAAGATACTAGTGGAATGGAAAGAGTGTTATCATCATTGTATGATATGAGTGTGACACTCTTTACCTCGAAGTAGCACCCTGGAACCCCCATATTCATCACTGTCATGTGATTGATATGTTTTGTACAAGGCTGCCTTGTGAGGTATTATTTAAATGTCTTCATCTTTTGAACATTAATATCCTGTTGACTCACATGTGCTATCGTTGTATGCGAAGGTATAAAGTGTTGCTGGATGTGTTACTGAACTATGTTGTGAGGTTGGGAGATGCCCACAGCTGGCCTTTCAGTGGCAACAAAGTGTTAGAAGAAAAGGAGCAGGTTGACCCAGAGGCGGATTTGAGTACGGGCTTCTTTATTGCGATACTTGTTCCCCTCGACCCAATCGTCGAGTAAGCACTGAGTTAATCACTTCACACTCTTTTATCTAAGTTGGTTTGTAAATACCCACATTTACTACAACACCCCCAAAACCCTTATTGAGTAATATGAATGCCCATACAATGAATATTAATAGCTATAAGCTGAATATGATTATACATGCACCTGTTTACTGTTTACAGCATTAAGCATATCATACAGACATTTTTCCTTGAAGATACATTTTTTTGCAGTAACTGTAGCCACAAGTTCTTCTTCAAGTGATTGCTCATGTGCATTCCAATTTGTGTTTGTGCACGCTGCGTGCATGATCGCCAGAAAGCTTTTCCCCTAGCAGTATCCGTCAGGTCGGCTGTGGAGACCCCTGGAGTGGCGCCTTCATGGCTGTGTATATAGGACCCTGCCAACCTGCCGCCTGCTCAGTTCCTTCTTACTGCCTGCGATGGTCTTTGGAACAGCTCAGTCACTTGCATCTGCAAGTGCCTTACCAAGGGGTTCCCTTGTTTTGTGTAAATAGTCGTTAGTCAGTTAGTTATTAATAGTTGTAGATTAGTTTAGCTTACTTTGGGGGGCTCTCCCCCCATTCTTCTCTCCCCAGTGACCATGTCTTGGTCGCAGGGGTTTAAGGCGTGCAAGAGGTGTGCGAGGCCTATGCCCACAAGTGATCCGCATGCCGCCCGTCTCAAGTGCCTCGGGGAGGGCCATCAGAAAGATAAGGGCCCAATTTGCAGGAGCTTCAGACCCAGGACTAAGAGAGAGCAGGACTATCATTGTAAGCTCCTCCTAATGGAGTCAGCCCTTCGGCCTCAGCCAGAACCGGCACTGGCATCCTCAGTGTGCAGCGCACCTGCCTCAGTGTGGGATGTCCTGGCACCGAGGAAGGACTCTGCCAGGGAGCACCGGCACTGCTCCCCAGCCCTCAAGGCCAGTGCCTCCAGGCGGCACCGTTCCCAATCCCCGGTGCCGCGTAAGAAAAAGAGGCCAGACAGGGGATGTTCCTTCATCAAGAAGCCATGGGGGGATTCTAGTGGGGTGCGTCCTCTGGCGGGACACCCTCGGTCTGGTCCTCAAGAAGCGGCACCATTGATTCCGGCCCTAGTGGCGGAGCTGTTGAGTCCGGCGAGAATGGACTCCCCCACCAGGGACGACTTGGAAGATGAGCTTGATCTCCCCTCCACTCTAGACACCTATGAGGCGGCCCGAGAGCTCATCGCCAGGACTGCGCAGTACCCGGCGCCGCAGGTGCGGGGCCCAGCTTTGCCAACGCAGGCAGGGCCGGTAGCATCAGCAACGGCACCGACTGCGGCATCGAGCCTGGCACCACGGGCAGCTCCAACATCCATCGCGGCACCGCTGGTGACACCGTCGTTAATTCGTCGTCGGGGGAAGCCCACCATGCTGCGGTGCCAATCGCGGTCCCCTGATACCGCTCGCCGGCACCGTCTGGCTCTGCGCCCCTGTGGTCAGGTACAGACTACTCGTCAGGGTCAGAAGCCGAGTCTTCTGTCTCCCGACACAGCCGCCACCGCTCCTGGTCCAGGCACCAATCCCGGCACCGTAGGCCAGCAGAGCAACCGGCACCTGGCTGCCCCGGTGGCAGGGCCCAGTACAATGGCCCTTTTGGACCCCTTGGGCCTACCACCAGGCTCAGGGTCAGGGATCCAGGCCGGTATCGGTAGCATCGGCACCCCGTGCCCCCCCATCAGCGACGTCACTGTCACGCTACACCCCTAGGGCCCCTGAGGACTCCGTACGAGACAGGGCTGCTGAGCAGCCACAGGCAAGCGCAGCCCCTCCTGCACCCATGTCGGTGACACGTGAGCCACATGTGGTCGCGGGGAGCTTCGAGGTACCTGACCCAACCTCCAGAGAACCGGAAGGGCAGGAAGATCCTGTCCCAGGAACCTCTTCCTCCTCTTTGCCGGATGAGGCGGTGGCAGACACCTCCACCACTCTCCCACCAAAGGACACCAAAGGCCACCAGGACCTGCTTAGGAGGGTGGCCATAACCTTAACCTCCAGACAGAGGAGGTTACGGAGGACTCAGATCCGATGGTGGACATCCTCACTCCTGAAGGTCCTTCTAGAGTGGCCCTGCTCCTCATAAGGACAATTCAGAACACCACAAAGGTGCTCTGGCAGACCTCAGCCTCTATACCACCAATGGCTAAAGGGGTTGAGAGACCGTATTTTGTACCACAAAAGGGCTATAAGCACCTTTTTACCCATCCCCAGCTGGGGACTCTGGTGGTTGATGTGGCAAACCACAAAGAGCGCCAGGGACAGCCAGGCCCCGCACCTAAGTCACAGGATGCCAAGAAGCTGGATCTCTTCATCCGTAAAGTCTATTTGACTGGGAGGCTCCAGCTTCAAGTAGCGAACCAGCAGGCAGTGCTGAATTACTTCGCCTTTAATTCCTGGAGCTTGTTAGCTAAGTTCCAGGAGTTAATCCTGGCCAGCTCTTGCAAGGAGTTTGGCGCACTCCTTGAGGAGGGTGGAGTAGTCTCTAGGACCTCCCTCCAGGCAGCCCTGGATGCGGTGGACTCTGCAGCTCATACCATGGCCACCGCCATCGCTATGAGGCACATCGCCTGGCTCCAGGTTTTAGGGATTCCATCTGAGGTCCAGAACACAATACAGGACCTCCCCTTTGACTGTGAGGGCCTGTTTATCCAAAATACGGACACGTGCCTGCATAGCCTGAAGAACTCGCGGGCGACTCGGAAGTCTCTGGGGCTACACACCCCTGCGCCTCAGAGAAAGCCCTTTAGGCCTCAGCCCCTGTCCTGCTTCTACCCTGGGCCCCCTAGGCGAGATCCACAAAGGAGAAGGGGCAGGAATAATAGGAGGCGCCCTCCACAATCCTCCTCAGGCCAAGGCCAGGGTTCGACCAAACAGCTCCCTGGACCCAAGCCAAACTTTGAATATGCACCCAAGGACAGTGAACCAGATGCTATCTTGGATCCTTCCCCCACCCCACCCCCCTTTGTGAACTGACTCTCTCGCTTCTACAATGCTTGGTCTCAGATCACGTCAGACCGCTGGGTCCTCAGCACGGTAGGGGTGGGATATTCTATCCAATTCTGTTCCCTCTTGCCCTTCCACCCCCTTCCCCATCCCTCTTCAGGGACCCCTCTCACGAGCAACTCCTTTTGCAGGATGTGCATTCCCTCCTAGCTCTAGGGGCAATAGAGGAGGTTTCTCAGGAGTTATGGGGCAATAGGTTCTAGTCCCTCTATTTCCTCATCCCCAGGACCAAGGGCGGGCTTTGGCCTATCCTGGATCTACAAGACCTCAACACATTCATAAAGAAAGTGAAGTTTTGCATGGTCTCTCTGGCCACCATCATTCCCTCCCTGGATCCAGGAGACTGGTACGCCGCCCTCGACTTGAAGGACACACATTTCCATATTTCCATTTTCCCAGCCCACAGGTGCTTCCTCAGATTCGTAGTCAGTGGCCAGCACTACCAGTTCAGGGTGCTCCTTTTGGCCTTTCAAGGCCCCCCGGGTGTTCACCATGTGTATGGCGGTCATGGCAGCCTTCCTCCGCGAGCACCAGGTGCAGGTATTCCCATATCTGGATGACTGGCTCATCAAGGCCGATTCCCAGGAATGGGTGACAGAACATGTGTCCCTTACCAGTGGAATATTTTGCAGGCTGGGACTTATGTTGAACGAGCCCAAGTCCACACTGACCCCCACACAAAGAATAGAGTTCATAGGAGCTCTCTTGAACTCCACGCAAGTGAGGACATTTTTTCCGGAAATGCGTTTAAAAGCACTCACGGACATTATCGAGACCCTGCACCGCTTTCCCACAACTACGGCCAGAAATTGCATGAGGCTATTGGGGCACATGGCAGCCTGTACATACGTAGTATAGCACACCAGGCTGCTCCTTCAGCCCCTCCAGGCATGGTTAGCGCAAGTGCCCAGACCGTGCAGGGGCCCACCGGACACAATAGTGACCCTCCCGCCTCGGATTCTCAACTCTCTCCACTGGTGGCTACAACCACAGCTGGTTTGTGCAGGAGTACCCTTTGCCAAACCCCAACCTACGCTCTCCCTGGCCTCGGCACTCAGTTGGGGAGCACATCTGGGCAATATCAGAACCCAGGGCCTCTGGTCCCATACAGAGCTATCGCTGCACATCAACGGAAGGGAGCTGAGGGCAGTTCGCCTGGCATGCCAAGCATTCCAGTCTTGCCTCCAGGGCACATTCGTATCAGTGCTCGTGGACAATACTGCGCAATGTTTTATATAAACAAACAGGGTAGTGCTCGCTCCTCTCCCCTGTGTCGGGAAGCCCTCGCGCGGTGGGACTTTTGCATCGCCCACTCTATACACCTATATGAGAGCCCCACCTCTGGAAAATCGAGTGAGTGATGTCTGGTCTGAGGGACCATTTGTTTCTCCCTAAGGCTGTATCCCAGTTTCATGTGAACCAAGATCTATATTTTACCGGTGTTCTTTCCTAAACCCCATGCCACTATCAGGGAGTGTATATTCCATTCCCTGGACGTTAGACATGCCTTGGCATTTTACATTGAATGCACAAAGCCATTTCATAAATCACCACAGCTCTTTATTGCCATCGCAGAAAGAATGAGGGGGCTTCCGATCTCATCCCAGCACATTTTGCCACGAATCACATCCTGTATCAGGACTTGCTATGACCTGGCTAAAGTTCCAGCCCCTCTGCTTACGACTCACTCTACCAGAGCACAGACGGCATCCACGGCATTCCTGGTGCAGGTCCCCTATCCAGGATATCTGCAAGGCAGCAACATGGTCTTCCGTCCACACCTTCACTTCACAGTACACCATTACCCAGTAGGCGAGGGATGATGCTGCCTTTGGTAGGGCAGTCCTGCACTCAGCGATCAGGTGAACTCTGACCCCTCCCCCTGGGCAACTGCTTGGAAGTCACCTATTGGAATACACATGAGCAATCACTCGAAGAAGAAAAAATGGTTACTTACCTTTCATAACTGTTGTTCTTTGAGATGTGTTGCTCATGTCCATTCCAAATCCCGCCCGCCTCCCCACTGTTGGAGTATTCTGGCAAGAAAGAACTGAGTGAGCGGCAGGTCAGCAGGGTCCTATATACACTGCCATGAAGGCACCACTCCAGGGGTCTCCACAGCCAACCCGACAGGTACCGCTAGGGGAAAAGCCTTCTGGTGATCATGCATGCGGCACGCGTACACACCTATTGGAATGGATATGAGCAACACATCTTGAAGAACAACAGTTACGAGAGGTAAGTAACTGTGTTTTCCCCTAATCAGCAGTTTGCAGGGAAGGGAGGAAGGGGCCATGACCCCGAGCTCATTTATGTAGCTGGGACAGGAAGGGAGGGGGGGATAACACTGCTTTACCCAAAGAGTATCCCTTAGATCCCCACATTCCTTATCCAGATGCAACGCTTATGAATCCTTAACAAGCAAAAGGGAAGGGAGAGGGGTAGCATTTTATTTATCAAGTGCAGAAACGGCCCATGCTTCTACTCCCTAATACCATGCCAGCACACCAGTGGTTTTCCAGGGCTTTACTTAACCCTTACATATTCCAACACAAAGGACCAGCCAGACATGTGCTGATGGCCCATTAAAGGGAATCCACTCTCCGCGAGACTTCTCAGAGAGAACACGTGTGCAATGGGGAACTGCCTGACCAATGGGGGCTGCCTGACTCCATGTCACAGCAAGGATCTTTCTAGCAGTGGAAGAAAGTATAAAAGAGGGGCAAACAGAGGCTAAGGACACCATCCCTGTCCATCCTGGCTAATAGCCATAGATGGACCTATCCTCCATTAACTTATGTAGTTCTTTTTTGAACCCTGTTATAGTCTTGGTCTTCATAACGTCTGCTGGCAAGGAGTTCCACAGGTTGACTGTGCGTTGTGTGAAAAAATACTTCCTTTTGTTTGTTTTTAAACCTGCTGCCTATTAATTTCATTTGGTGACCCCTAGTTCTTGGGATATGAGAAGGAGTAAATATCACTTCTTTGTTTACTTTCTCCACACCAGTCATGATTTTATAGACCTCTATCATATTCCCCTTAGTCGTCTCTTTTCCAAGCTGAAAAGTCCCAGTCTTATTAATCTTTCCTCATATGGCAGTCGTTTCATATCCTAATCAGTTTAATCTGCCATTTTGTTGCCCAGTCACCCAGTTTTATGAGACCCTTTTATAGCTCTTTGCATCTGCTTGGGACTTAACTATCTTGAGTAGTTTTGTATCATCTGCAAATTTTGCCACCTCACTGTTTACCCCTTTTTCTAGATCATTTATGAATATGTTGAATAAGACTGGTCCCAGTACAGACCCCTGGGGAAACCACTACTTACCTCTCTCCATTCTGAAAACTGACCATTTAGTCCTACCCTTTGTTTCCTATTTTTTAACCAGTTAACAACCCATGAGAGGGCCTTCGCTTTTATCCCATGACAGCTTACTTTGCTTAAGAGCCTTTGGTGAGAAACCTTGTCAAAGGCTTTCTGGAAGTACACTATGTCCACTGGGTCCCCCTTGTCCACATGTTTGTTGACCCCCTCAAAGGATTCTAGTAGATTGGTGAGGCATGATTTCCCTTTACAAAAACCAGGTTGACTTTTCCCCAACAAATTATGGGGAAAATATATCTGACAATTTTGTTCTTTACTATAGTTTCAACCAGTTTGTCCAGTACTGAAGTCAGACTTACTGGCCTGTAATTGCCGGGATCACCTCTGAAGCCCTTTTTAAAAATTGGAGTCATATTACCTAGGGAGGTGGTAGAATCTCCTTCCTTAGAAGTTTTTACGGTCAGGCTTGACAAATCCCTGGCTGGGATGATTTAATTGGGGATTGGTCCTGCTTTGAGCAGGGGGTTGGACTAGATGACCTCCTGAGGTCCCTTCCAACCCTGATATTCTATGATTCTGTGATTCTATGATTAGCTATCCTCCAGTCATTTGGTACAGAAGCTGATTTAAATGATAGGTTACATACCACAGTTAGTAGTTCTGCAATTTCACATTTGAGTTCCTTCAGAACTCTTGGGTGAATACCATCTGGTCCTGGTGACTTATTTATGTTTGGTTTATCAATTTGTTCCAAAACCTCCCCTAATTGACACCTCAATCTGGGACAGTTCCTCAGATTTGTCACCTAAAAAGAATGGGTCAGGTTTGGGAATCTCCCTCACATCCTCAGCCGTGAAGACCAATGAAAAGAATTAATTTAGTTTCTTCACAATGCCCTTATCGTCCTTGAGTGCTCCTTTAGCATCTCCATCATCCAGTGGCCCCACCGGTTGTTTAGCAGGCTTCCTGCTTATGATGTACTTAAAAGCATTTTGCTATTACTTTTTGAATCTTTGGCTAGTTGCCTAATATTTATTGAACACTATTGTCTTTTCTGAATTATTATTGATTATTTTATCTTTTCCATCTGTTAATAGTCCAATACCATACATCCATTCAATAATGGACAATATTGAAGAATGCCATTATTAGGCTTCTTTGTTCCTAATATATTGTAAAAACTTCTTATTTTCCTTAACTCTGCTGACCATAGAATTCTCTTTTTATTCTTTTGCTTCCCTTATCATTTTTCTACAATTCCTAGTTCTGTTTTATATTCATTTTTATAAACTTCCCATATATATATATAGTGACAAAGCTCTGTCCTTGCCTCCGTGGGTCCCGTGTTTCCTGGTGGATTTTGCTAGCCTCAGAGGCTCACTGTGACTCTCCACATAACCCTTCTTTCTCTAGAGACAAGGGTCACAGTCTACTGAGCCCTTTTCATCATAAGCCAGTTAGGGAGGTGAAGAGAAGTTATCCTTCCTTGCACAGTCTCTGTTGTCTCCCAGACTCAATGATTAATCAGGGGGCAAAGGTGGGCGGGGGGAGCCCAGGCCCACCCTCTACTCTGGGTTCCAGCCCAGGGACCCTATTAGTATCAGCTATGGTAGCTGACCTTTTAGAAACATGACATGTACAATTCCCTGGGCTACTTCCGCCACACAGCAGCCCTCGCTTCCTCAAGCTCCACTACACCCTTACCTCAGGGCCTCCTTCCTTGTGCTTGATATGGTAGTACTATGTACTACTCAGTCTCTCCAACAGTGCAACTTCCTCCTGCAGCTCCTGACATACACACCCACCTGACTAACTGGGAGGCTTTTAACTAGTTTCAGGAAGCCCCTGATTGGCTTCAGTTGTCCCAATCAACCTAGCATTCTCCCTGCCTGCTGGAAAGTTCTTAATTGGCCCCAGGTGTCTTAATTGACCTGGAGCAGCTTCCATTTCACTTATCCTGGTACCAGGGATTTGTTTAGCCTGGAGCTAATATATCTATCTCCCACTACTTTTCTATAGCCATCTGGCCTTGCCCAGTCACAATATATAAATTAGATATTGTGACAGGGTCGGGCCAGATGGCTACAGGAGAGTAATAGAAGGCAGATATATTAGCCCCAGATTAAGTAGGTCCCTTTTCCCTGGGTATGGTAACAGGGACGGTTCCAGAACAATCAGGAACCTTCTGGAGACAATTAAGACAGACAGGCTGATTAGAACACCTGCAGCCAATCAAGAAGCTGCTAGAATCAATTAAGGTAGGCTAATCAGGGCACCTGGGTTTAAAAAGGAGCTCACTTCAGTTTGTGGTGCGCATGTGAGGAGCTGGGAGCAAGAGGCGCTAGAGGCTGAGAGTGAGAACGCGGACTGTTGGAGGACTGAGGAGTACAAGCATTATCAGACACCAGGAGGAAGGTCCTATGGCGAGGATAAAGAAGGGGTTGGGAGGAGGCCATGGGGAAGTAGCCCCGGGAGTTGTAGCTGTCGCCCAGCTGTTCCAGGAGGCACTCTAGACAGCTGCATTCCACAGGGTCCTGGGCTGGACCCCGGAGTAGAGGGCGGGCCCGGGTTCCCCCCAAACCTCCCAACTCCTGGTCAGACACAGGAGGAGTTGACCTGGACTGTGGGTTCATGAAAACCGCCAAACTGAGGGCCGTTGTGAAGCTCCAAGGCAAGCAAATCTGCCAATAAGCGCAAGACCCACCAAGATAGAGGAGGAACTTTGTCACAATATGCATAGACATATTGAGTTTCATGCAGTTCACTGTGTTTGGCTTCCTCAGATGAAACCTTAATAGATGGTTCTATTCTGAAAAGTGACCGTAAAAATGGCATTGTGAGCATCATTTGTACTGTCACTCCACAAGAAATGTTCTCTGTTTACAAGCCACTTGCCAGTTCTGTAAATTCCCCTTGGGATCTGAGGGTCAAGCTGGGCTCTTTCCTTCCTGCCTGTCATAACCAGCAATAAAAGTTCTGCAGGGCAAACAAGGTTCATGGTTACACCTGTGCAGCCCCAGAGCCTTCACATGATGCCCTAGGTGGTACCTGCATGACTGGTTGGTGGCATTGCACAGGAGTGGTTGATTGTGATTAGAACTTCACAGACTATTCAGCTGACGCTGCACCAGATGGTGCAGACTTCGGCTCCTTCTCCCCTAGATGAGCTGACGGCCAGGACTGAGTTGCTTTGAGGTCACTTCCATGCTCACGTGCTGTGCAATGTGTTTGCTGCAGGACTCCATCGTGACAAAGCTGCAGACAGACATTTCCACCATGCTCAAACTCGGCTTGTCTCACTGGGAAAAACTCACCGAGAAGCTGTCAGGTAAAACTCTGCTCTCTCTTCCTGGGCATGGCTGGAATCAGAACCCTCTCTGCCCCAGTGGTATGAAATGCTACAACAGCCTGCCACACGTTCGCTCATGTGCAGGCTGCCCTACAGGGGGCAGCTGCTGAACCAGGCCCTGACATGACATTTGAGTGCGAACTTGCCTGTATGTATGGGGAGAAGTCCACTACCTTAGTATGTGGAGCCGCACTGTGTGGGGAAGCAGGAACGTCCCCCCAGCAAGGGCTGGATGGCTCAGTGGGGCTGAGGGAATGAGCTTTGAAACACCGTTACTCCACCCTCCCTCCTTAAAAAGGGGTCTAATGCAGAAGATCCCTGTGAGGGCAGGAGCTGCATTTTATGCAGATTCAGTGACCCCAGCCAAGGGTGTCAGAGCCTTCCCAAGTCGGGGGGAAGGGTTTGGGGGGGCCCTGCCCCTCCCCTTTCCCTTTCCCCCAAAGCCCCGTCCCCCACAACCCCTCATCTTCCCTCAGAGATCCTCCTCCGGCCAAGCTGGAAGATGGAGCAAGGTCTGGGTGCCAAAAGCAGTCCCCTGCCTGTGTCTCCATCCCCTGAGTCCCCCACCCAGGGCAGATGGAGAATCCATGGCTCCACACAGCTGCCCATGGTACAAGTCTTACCATGGCCAGGCTGCAGCTCCGAGCCCTCCCGCCACTGGCTGGAGCCGGGTCAAGGACAGAGCTGTGCGGGCAGCTGTGTGGAGCTGTCGCGGACACTCCACCTCCACCTGCCCTGCGCTGGGCGGGGAACCCAGGGGACGGGAACACAGACCGGGGGCTGTTCTCAGCCCACACCCCAGGCTGGTCAAGGGTCCGCCGTGGGTCCCACAACTGCCCGGGCTCCCCGACTGGGCTCCAAGTTAGCCTGACCATGGGATGGGGCCTTGGAGGGAAGAGGAGGCTGTCAAGGCTGAATTCCCACTCTGGCACTTAGAGTGCAGAAGGTGGAGGCCTGCAAGGATTTTAAAAAATAATACTTTCCACTCCAGGCTTGTATTACACTCCAAAAGTTATAGCTTTTCTCTGAGCTTGGCTTGGTAAACGCTGCCACCATTCAAATACAAAAAAACCCATTGAACCCAGGAAGGAGCACTTGGGAATTCCTCCCTGTGCAGTACCCTCAAGCCCTTTCATACACACATCCCTCCGGGGAAGACCTGAGAAAGAAAACAAAGGAAATTAGCTGTTGCCACCAGCTAATCAAACAGCATAGACACAAACCTGTTAGGACACCAAAAATCCAATCCTGTTCTTAAAAAAGGTAAATTTTATTAAAAACAAAAAGGAAAAAAATACATCTGGAACTTAGGGGCTTTTGCTAGATTTTAAAAGAGCAATTGCAAAAACTAGGCACCCAAACTAGCTTTCTTGGGGGTTCAGCTTAAAGGTTACAAGCAAACAAAAGCATCAGGGGTTAGCACAGAGCAGATCCACAAGCCAAAATAAGAAATAACCCTGATTGTGTCTAACTAAACATGCCCTATCCAAATAATTTCTTCTAGGTATGGAAGATGAATTTCCATACCTGCTTCAAGCCTTACACAACATTCCTGCTTATAGCATTGGTGCTTCATGTCTCCTTCTCCAGAGTACAACAGACAAAGGGGACTTTTTTCCCATTTTAAAAGGTTTTAGCCTCCCATTGGCTCTTTTGCTCAGGTGCCCACTCCTTTTCCTTTATCTGGGGAACTTTGTTAACCCTTTACAGGTAAAGTAAGCAGAGAACAGCCACCAAGAGGGATTTTATAGCTAACTGGCTGGCTGGGTGTTCATAAAAGGAAGCTCCCCCCCCCCCCACCCCTTTTCATTTATTACAGAGGGAAAGGGAGTGGGGTCCACCCTGGTGAAAAGTGCATGGGCCTGGCCTGTCCACTTTCAAGAAGTGAGAGGCCTATGGCCTCCCTGACCCCAAAACCTGCCTCATACAACAGTCATGGAGGGGCTGCAGATGGAGCAGGGAGAGTTGTATGGCAATCTTACACCCTGGCCACCCAACCAGAGACCTCCATGCATACAGCCTCGACACTCAGGGTAATTTCCATTGACTTGGGTGGCTGGGATAAACAACTTGCCCAAGGGCTCACAGGGATGCTGATAGAGCTGTGAATCAAACTCACATTTCCTGAGTCCTAAGCCAGTGCCTTAACCACAAGGCCATCTGCTGTTGCTGATTTTATTGATTACTTCTGTGTGGCCTTGTGTAAATTACTGAATTGCTGTTTCCCCATCTGTGAAATGGGAATAATGAGACTTTACCCACCTTTCTAAAGTATTTTTAGCTCTATGGATGAAAAGCCCTAGGTGGGTGCTAAGTATGATTAACTCAAGAGTAAATAGATTAATAAGAGTGGAGGTTGTCTGCAAAGGCGTATGACCCATCTGCAACTGCTATTGGCAAATATCCCCAATGGCTGGCAACGGGAGACTAGATGGGGAGGGCTCTGAGTCACGACAGAGAATTCTTTCCCAAGTGTCTGGCTCACGTGTCTTGCCCACATCCTCAGGGACTAACTGATTGCTGTATTTGGGGTCGGGAAGGAATTTTTCCCCAGGTCAGATTGGCAGAGATCCTGGGCCGTTTCACCTTCCTCTGTAGCACAGGTCTCTTGCTGGTTTGAACGAGAGTAAAATGGTGGATTCTCTGTAACTTGAAGTCTTTAAACCATGATCTGAGGACGTCAGTAACTCAGCCAGAGGTGAGGGGTCTATCACAGGAGTGCAGGAGGTCAGACTAGGTGATCATGATGGTCCCTTCTGGCCTTAAAGTCTGAGTCTATGAGGTATTAAGGCCCCGATCCAGCAAAACGCTTAAATACATTAAATGTATTGTTTTCCTTCGTTTGTGTGGGGGATTAGAACGTTTTCCTCACTACATAATAAAGGGAAATGGACAATTCTTGTTCAAAACAAAGAAAATGAACCATGTTTTAATCTGCTGTTCTTTTTTGCAGACTTACAGGATGAATACCAAGAAATTGAATGGACTCACAAAATGCTGCAAAGAATGTGACGTTCTTAAAAAGAGACATCAGAAATTCTCTATCATAAAATCTGTGTTTTAATGAGCTTGTTAGAGACTTTTTTTCTGTAATTGTGTGTGGTGTTAATTGAGCTATTTCAGTGAATTATTTTCTCTTGTTTAATAGTTTGTAAATCTGAAATTTAAAACATATTTTATGTAATTAATTAGAGCATGAAATATAGGTTAAATGTCCCATCATGGAATGCTGAGAGAGTAAAGATACACTCTCATTTCATGAATTTGCAATGCATTGTAATAGTAGCTTGTAGGGGATAGCCATGTTTTTATACTCATCTTAGTCAAAATACTTTATTCATAGATTTTAATTCCAAAATACAGCATGTGCAAAAAGCGCAGCTTGCTAATGGTGGAATCAATTGTGTACACGTCAGATGCAAACTTGGATATGTTATAGCAACAGAACTACATCTGCTCAGGAAATTATTATTTTCTGCAATTTTTTAAAATGTTCAGGTTTATGGGGGAAAAAATCTGCAAATTGTGTTATTTGCTAAAAAAAAAGTCAGTTTTTTTCCTGTGTTTTCATGAAAACCAAAAATGTTCCATGAAATGGACTTTATTTGCTAAAATTTTTGTTTCATCAAGAACATGTTTTGATGGAAAAGTTTCTACCCGCTCTTGTGATGTCCTGTCCCTTGAAATGTGCAGGGGGTTCTGTGCCAAAGCCTCACTTTCAGGTTACTTTCAGTTTTGCAGCCAGAGCAATAAAAGCTAGCACAGCAGACCTCAGCTCCCTCTGTCTAAGTCTGTCTGTCTATCTGACTGGCTCCAGGAATATAACATTTGACGACATGCAATTTATATCCCACGATAAGATTGCCAACTTTGTAGTATTTAAAAACTGGGCACTCCAGCAGGAATGCAGGAACCTCCCCTGTCCTGCCTCTTCCCCCTGAGGTCCCGCCCCTACCCCGAGGACCCACGCCTGCCATGCCTCCTTCCCCAAGGCTCCACTCCCGTTCGCTCCTATTCCCCCCCTCCCTTCCTCCGTCATTTGCTGCTTTTCCACTCCCCCAAATCAGGAGGGAATCTCATCTGCAAAGCCAGGATTGGGAGCTGCAGCCGCCTGATGCAGGTAGGAGGTGGCCCCGGCTGAGTAGGGGTTGGCATGGGTGATAATCTGGTACCTCCCTGCCTCCCCCACCCACAGTAACCGGACATTGGGTGTCTGATCAGTAGATCTGACTGGACACTGTCAGGTCCTCTTTTCAACCAGACTGGGCACCTGGCCATCCTATCCCACGAGTGTCCCGTGCTCCCACTGCATGACCAAGAAGATGAACAAGTAAGCAAATAATGCTATGAAAAGGGGAGTCACTTCACCTAGAGGTACAGGCTGTCCTGGAAAAGCAGGAACCAGCCAGCTAGAGAAGGAGAAGTAGGGAAATAAAGAGAGAATAGCAGCTAAGGGTTGTGCAATTACTGCCAGAACTGTTCAAACAGAGCAGTGCCCTGTAAGCAGGCAGACGGATGGATGGATGGATATCATGCAAGCAGGGACGCCAGCACACAAGTTAGCCCGCATTGAGGGTCTATAGCCAGCAGAGGGAGCCCAAGTACAAGGAAAGGCGTGTGTAAGCACAGAGCCAGCAGTGGGATCGAGCACGGATAGGGCCTTAACAAAACAATTCCCTGTGGAAAAGGCGTCCAGGAGGCGTGAAGTCCAGCAGCACAGCAATGAAATGGCACCGTTTGTGGGCAGTGTTGGTGAGTTCAACAACACCTGCGAATCGTGGGTGGTTTACCTCCAAGGTTTTGAGCAATTGGTAACCTGCCACACGGTTCCAGACAGACAAAGAGTTTCAGCCTCGTTGTCAGTGATGGGTCGAAAGGCAAACGGACTGCTGCATGACCTCTGGTCTCCAACTGTCCCTGGCATAAGCGCCGACTTTCTAATGTGTCAGAATTTCATAATGTGGGAAAAGGTAAGAGCTCTCGAGACACTGACCAAGACCTAGCACTACACGTATTACCAGAAGCTGGAAACAGAGATAGCATCTGGGTCAGAGGTGGCAGTCCGATCTCCAATCAGAGCTGGAGTCAGTGATGGCATCTCCTTGATTATCTTTGGAATTTGGACATTCCATACCTATCTGCATTGTAGGCATTTTACTTGGTGATAGATCGTTGCCCGTTACTTTCAGTTTTTGGACTACATCCCAGAATTCTGTCATTAGCTGCTACTTGTGTGCAATGAAGGGCATTGCTACTGTCAGCTCATTCCTATACTATTCAGTTTCATAAAGGGACTAAGCATGGCAATGCCGATGGGCTGTCGCACCTGCCATGCCCAAGTTCTCATCAATCCAAGGACACTTCAGGTGAACTGTTCTATCTCAATTTGATGGATAAGTTACCCATCACTAGCACAGATATCAACAAAGAAACCACGAAGGATTATGTGCTTTCTCTTGTGAAGGGGATGGTACTACGAGGTACAGTGTTGGATCAAAAGAATCCCTAGTTTACACAATTGTGAATTATCTGTGAATCACAGTTGTGTCTGATGGGGAATGCGAGTGATCATTCTGAAATCACTTCAGTCTAAGGTTTTGGAAGCTCTTCAAGACAGTCATTTTTTTCATTGTGTGAATGAATGCCATAGCTCGGAGTCCAGTCCGGTGGCCAGGGAACAGCCAAGTCATTGAAAGGAAGGCAAAATCCTGTACTAGGTGTCAACAAATTCAGCATGATCTTGGCCCAGCTCGTCTACACACTGGGTTCTAGCCCTAGATTCTGTGGACGCGTATCCATGTGGATTTTGCTGGACCTTTAGAAGATTACATGGTTTTGGTCATAGTTGAAGCCCATTCAAAATGGCCAGAAATTTTTAGAATTACTTCTACTATAGCTACCAAGACCATTAGATGTCTTTGTACCTTGTTTGGCTCGTTTGATGTACTGTTACAGTTGGTGAGTGAGAATGGACCTCAATTCTGTTCGGAATGATTTCAGAGGTTCCTAGCTTCAAATGGAATTCAGCGCATACACTCAGCGCCTGACCATCCTGCTACAAACTGACTCGTCAAACACTTCATACAAACACTTAAGCATGCCTTAAAAGCTAAAAAGTCTATTCTAAATCATTAGCAAAAATTGGACAATTTCTTGGTTGTCCACAGGAACACACAACATGCGACTACCCAGGAGTGACCCTCAACTTTTTTCTTAAAGCTATCTTTGTGTACATGTTGGGACCTGCTACATCCTATACTGCCTCATCTGTAGTGAAATCCGAAGCTATGCAATTTGTTTGACAATATGAGACTTGTCATCGTTCTTTTGAAGTCAGAATCTTAGTGTGGACTCACAACTATGGCTGTGGAGCAAAATGGGAACCTGGAAAACCTGTAAAATGCATGGGAACTCTTTCATTTGTGGTAGAACTTTCTGATGTGGGGTTTGTTTGTTTTGGGGAACAACATATGGACCAGTTGCAGCCTCAACTAGTACCAGAGTCTGGGGATGTTCCAGTAAGACTTTCTCTTCCTCCAATTGAACCTCCTTCCATTACAACCTCTAATTTTGATGACTTGGTGGAAAAAAATGTTGGTACCAGATCCAGTTGATTCCTTACCGCCAACTGTTCCTATTGTTCAGGACACTGTCACACCACCATCACTATGTTATCCCAAGAGAGTGTGAAAACCAGTTGTGCACTTGAACATATAAATTGTTTAGTGTGTGAGTTGCTATTCCAAGGCAGAATAATTCCTTAAAATTTAAGAGCCTGTGGTAATCCCTAACTCTTAGGCCATGTCTACACTACAAAGCTTTTCTGATGCATGTTGCAGGGGCATACAGCCGCCACAGTTAATATATTGCTTGTGTGTGTTCACACTTGGCTCCTTGCCCCACTGGTGGGCATACTCACCAGGAGTGCTTGTGTCAATGCACAGGTCACTGCACCATGGGTAGGCATGCCTCTGAGCAATCCACCACCATTCAGTGTGCCGTCTTTGGGGTCGGTTTGGCAGTGCATGGTGGGGCATAAACAAGTCACATATGGGTGACTGGAAGTAAGAGGTCAACTTCCCACAATGCAATGGTCTCTAGCCCATAATATCATCTCTAGCCCATAATTTTTGTGCCTATTTTCAGTTTCCCAAAATCCCACGCTTGCCGTGTTTCTGTCCGCCATCTCTGACTGAAGCATGGAGCCAAGTATGAACCTGCACAAGCAATGCATCAACCGCAGTGGCTGTATGTTGACATAGGAAGAACTGCCGAGAACATGACGATTTCTTGGAGGACAGATTGCTGTGGGACGCAGCACAGACCAAATCACGGTTGTTGGCAGAATTCACAGAGCAACTGCAGATGGTGGAACGCTGCTTCTGGGCCCAGAAAATGAGCACTGGGATCACATCATCATGCAGGTTTGGGATGACGAGGAGTGGCTCTCTATTCAAGTCTGATGTAACACTGGCTCGCAGGATCTCAAAGAACCAGTCCTTCCACATCCTCTTTTTTCCCCCTCCTCGTCTAGGAGAGTTGTTACACTCACCACAGCAGTAGATCCCTCAAGGCTGCAGCCACAGGTAAAATACACTGCGGTACCATTGTCAATATAGTATGTACAGAAAACAAAACTTAGGGTTCATAAATCCCCCTTCCCTTGCTCAGACAAGACATGCTTATTGGCACTTCTGCTTCAGCGTGCTTGATCAGGGTGACTATTACCTGCCAGTGATAAGGGAATCAGGAAGGAATTGCTGGGATGCATTGAACTGAGTATAGGGCACTGGCGGTGGGGATGTTAGCTGAAAACTCTCTCCTGAGGGTAACAAAGGCTGCTGGCGTCCGAGAATCACCCGGGCCCGTATGCTGCTAGCCTGTGTACTGCAATGGTGCCTGCCGAAGTTACCGCCGAATGGCATGGGAAAGCGTCCTACCGCGGAAGAAGAAATAAGGTTGCCATCTCTAGAAACCTTCGGGTGAGGATTGCAGGTACCTCCATAGAAGTTTCATGGAGATCTCTCAGGAGGATTTAAAGGACATCCCTGTGTACATCAACAAACCGGTCTGCATGCCTCCCGCCCCAGGCCAACTCTACAGGGGAATGAGAAGCAGATAATTCTACCTCTCTTTGCTGTATTACTACCTCTTCTAGTAGGAGCAAATTAATGAAAATCCGATAGCTGTGCCCTGATAAGTTGGGGGAGCCTTAATTGTAATGGGAAATGTATTTACACATTTACCCAAGGTTCCTTCTCCTGCTTGACTGCAGGGACTGGCTGGACAGCAATGGAATCAAAAACAGGTCCTGGCTTGCAGCACAGCTGGACCGCTCAGTCACCTGTTCCCCATATTCCTCCTCCTCTTCCTTGCTCACCTCCTCCTCCTCCTCGCTGGTCATTCAGAGGCCTGTGACTCGGATCCTCTGAGGTGTCCACAGTGACTACAGAGTCATACTGAGGTCTCCGCCAAGTATGGCTTGACCGTCTTTGTGAAAGTGGTAGGTCTGGGGCTCAGCACCTGATCGATTGTTGCCCCCTCTGGCCTCCTGGTGTGCCTGCCGCAGCTCCTTGGTTTTCACGCGTCACGGCTGCTGGTCCCTGGTGTAGCCCTTCTCCTGCATGCTCCCAGCAATCTGCTCATAGATGTTGACATTCCTACGGCTGGTTCAGAGCACAGCCACTTCTCCCCACAGGCCCAGGAGATCCAGTATCTCCAGGCAGGAGCGTGTCTGGAGCGTGTAGCTGGCCCGGGCAGCTGGGCACTTGCACACAACCGTGGAAGCTGCTAGGTGTGTTCACTCAGCTGGAGAATCATAGAAGCATAGACTATCAGGGTTGGAAGGGACCTCAGGAGGTCATCTAGTCCCACCCCCTGTTCAAAGCAGGACCGATTCCCCAACTAAATCATCCCAGCCAGGGCTTTGTCAAGCCTGACCTTAAAAACTTCTAAGGAAGGAGATTCCATCACCTCCCTAGGTAACACATTCCAGTGTTTCACCACCCTCCTAGTGAAACAGTTTTTCCTAATATCCAATCTAAACCTCCCCTACTGCAACTTGAGACCATTGCTCCTTGTTCTGTCATCAGCTACCACTGAGAACAGTCTAGATCCATCCTCTTTGGAACCCTCTTTCAGGTCATTGAAAGCAGCTATCAAATCCCCCCTCATTCTTCTCTTCAGGAATCAGGAAAAGGCATTTCAAAAATGGGTTTTAAAGGAGGGGGGCGCTTCTGGTCTCCATGACCCCTGGGCAGTGGAGTTTGCAACTGTGACCAGAGCGGTCAGTGTCAGGCATTGTGGGACAGTGGCTGGAGGACTGGAAGGTTTGACATAGGGTATGCAGTGTCTACACTCACACTGCGTGGACCTCCCTACATCGACCGTGGCTCAGTGCCGCTCACGGAGGTGGTGTAACTATGTCAGCATGACAGGGCACTTAATGTTGGTGGGAGACAACTTTAAGTGTAGACATTTGCACAGCTAGGTTGACACAGGGGGGCTTATGGTGACCTCACTTTGTGCTGTAGAGCAGGCCAGAGTTCGGTTATTTAGTGTTTGCTGTTAGCCATGTGTGACGGGGCATACTCCCCACAATGGCCCTTCAGGAGCTGAATTAGACCAAATGGGCCCAGTCAGCCAATTAGGCTGCAAAGGGAGGAGATTTAGGCTGGAGGAAGCTAATTAGAAGGAAGCTCACCTGTGAGGGAACAGGTGGAGCCTCTATGTAGCTAAGAGGCAGTAAGCTTAGGGTAGCTGCAGGCTGCTCGGTAAAAGGCTCTGGACTGGACCTCAGAGTAGAGAGCCGGCCTGGGTCCCCTACCAACCCCTGCCGAGTGGTGCTGTTCGGGGCAGTGAGCTAGAAGACTGCCTGGGTCACTGCAGGAGTGACAGGATCAGGCAGCGGGTGAGAGAAATGCCTGATGCCTCTTGAAGAGAAGAGACTTTGAAGGTCTCCACCCCAGAAGGGGAGACTAGTTAGTGACCTGGCCAGAGGGCTGAGTCACAAAGAGCTAGCAGAAGCTCCTGGGGCAAGAGAAGGGCTGCAGACTGAGAGACAGAGAGATGGTGTGCAACCACAGGGACAGACCCCAAGAGTCCAAGAGTTTGGGGTGTAGGAAGGTGTTAAGGGCTGGGATCGAGGGGTTTGGAGGGTAGGAGGGGGATCAGGGCTGGGGCAGGGGGTTGGGGATTGTGAGGGAGAGGCTCAGGGGTGCAGGCTCCGTGCGACACTTACCTCAAGTGGCTCCCGGAAGCAGTGGCATGTCCCTTTTCCGGCTCCTATGCAGAGGCGCAACCAGGCGGTTCTGCACACTGCCCTATCCACGGGCAGCACCCCTGCAGCTCCCATTGGAGCGCCGGAGGGGGCCATTGGAGCGCGTAGGAGCCAGAGAGGGGGCATGCTGCAGCTTCCGGGAGCTGCATGGAGCAGCCCCCAACCCTGCACCGAGGCTAGAGCTCGCAGGCTGGCTTAAAATGGGCTGTAGTTTGCCCACCCCTGCTGTAAACAATAATGTCTTTGTGTTTGGAAAGCTTTTTAAAGTAGAGCGGAGGAATGTGATGTCCTCTCCCTTTAAATGTTCAGGGGGCTCTGTGCTCTCCCCCACTCCTCAGTGCAAAACCTCACTCTCCTGTTAGTGTCTATTGTGCAACCAGAACAATGAAAGCTACCACAGCAGACAGCTGTGTGTCCATCACCTCCCTCTGCATCCATCTGTCTGCCTATCTCCTCCTCCGCTGGCTCCAGCAATAGCTCTCAACAGAACATGTTTTAATGACCCTCTGGGACTTCTCTGGGCTGGATCTTGAGGTCTTTGCTCAGGAAAGACTCTCATTGACTTCAGTGGGAGTGTTGACAGAATAAGGACTTCATGCCATGGCCTGGTATTGTCATGGTGTTCCCTCCCCCCGTGCAGTCCTCATACCATGCAATGTGTATGCACAGACCCCCGCTCTTGCCCACAGTCCCGCACTGAAGTCAATGGGGGTCTGCAGGGGAGTGGTGGTTTGTGCATGAACCTGCCTGCACAGGACTTCACACTTAAGGTGAATTTCAAATCTGACTCTGGTGTAAATCAGGGCTACCCCCACTGAAGTAAATGGAATCACAAGGTGGCAAGAATGGCCCACAGGGGACCTAACACTGTGGTCGGTGGAGTTGCACCCTGAGGGAAATCACCATCTCTGGCCCTTTCTCTGCACCTGGGCCCAAGCCAGCTGCTTGCCTTGTTAGAAAACGGTGTAATGAAATGTGTTAGACAGAGACCATGCACACACACACACAAATGTTAGAAAAATGAATATTCTATCAGGAAATAAAGGAATTTTTACTTTTTGCTTGTGTCTCTGCTGATGCAGCATTCCAGAACTTAACTGAAACAACTTCAGGGTTGCGTGAAATCTGGCTTGTGTGTCTGACTTTGTAAAACCTTGGTCCTTGTAAACAGCAAGCTGAAATGGGGCGTCATGAGGGAATTGGTAACTTCAGGTGCCTCCCAAGGCAACCTAACAAGCAAAACCCAAAGCCACAAAAACAGACCTGTAAGATAAGAGAAACTGGATGGAGCTAGTGAAATGAACAGCGGAGAATAGATGATAGAAGTAGACAGATAAAAATAAGTTTTCATAGGATAAGCAATAATATATTAGTTTGGGGTTGTTGTTGTGATTTAAGCATAAGAAAGTTTTGGGGTTGGGGTTTCAAGTAGCCAGGTACACAGCTGAGCAAGCTGAGTCTGCACCACATTACGGAAGGGGGATAAAAGCCAGGTGACTGACAAACGGAGAGGGCAGAAGAACTGGGGTGAAGAACGTAGCAGAGATCAGCTATTTGAAAGGAGTCACCTGTCCTCAGAAGAGGTAATTTGGCCAATTATCTGTTTTGCCATGTATATGTGATTCATACAGGTAATCACATTGTCTTAAAACGAACCAAATAGCTGCGCCAAGAAACCATTTTAGCCTAAATGGGAGTGGATGTAGTTTGTCACCCAACAGCATTTTGAATTCCTTTAGTCTTTCAGCAGGGCCCCTGTGCCACAAAAGTCTCATCATGTCAGCCCTCTTGGGTCCAAACTCCAAAGGAGGATGAAGAGTTAGAATAATACAGGGTGTAAAAAGGGAAGCTGTCAGCGTCTGCACAGGGCAGGTTTGTTCCTACCTCCTCCTGTTCCTGCCAGGAGCTGGCAGCAGGGGGAAACCTGAAGTCCCTCTCCCTTCTACTGTTACTGCTGTGTCAGGAAAGTAAGGCAGGCCCCCACTTGCCAGACAGTATTGTCTTTGTTTGCCTTGAGCGTCCTCCTGGACACCAGAAAATGATCCTCTCTCTGGAGGAGACCTCTCCACCCGGTTCTCCTGTCACAGGCGCTGGTATCATCACTGAAGTGCAGGCATTTGCTCTGTATTTACATTGGCGTAACTGAGACCAGAATCTCAGGCCGGATCCAACACCCCTTAATGAGCCTCTTCCCTTTGACGTCCGCCAGCCTTGTTCAGAAACACTGTGCTGCCTTCTAAAAGAGTCAAAGAAGAGTTCGAAGAGAGACACAACTCACCACACCTTGGTCTAGGCTGGTTCTTTCCAGGCTCTGGTCATACCACCCGCCTCCCAGCAGAGCCCACTAACCTGCAAGCAGGACTAGGAAAACCTCCCCTCAACACACACTCATAAGGCAATAGCTTGCAACACCAACACAGTCCTCAGTGCCTCACAACATCGATTATTGCCCAGTCCTGTCCCTTAGCTCCCATGAGGGATGGTGCAGGACAAAGGGCCTTGCTCCTGCAGACTCGGGGGGCGGGGGGAGACTCCAGATGCTGGAACAAGCCAGCAGCTTCCGGCTGGCCCCAGCCGCTCCTGTACAATCCAAGCTGCCTCTCTTTTTAACTGCAGTCTTGCAGCCTCACGCCCACTGACTACAGCCTTCCCTCCTTAAGGGCCGATCACCTTGCTTTCCCCGTCCCCTTGGGTCCTCCCCTCCAGTCCGTGCTTAGATACCAGAGGGAATGTGAATAAGGGAAGAGCTTAGCTATGCACAGAGGTTCTTGTCCTTAGAGGTACGAGGTCACTCGCTGAGTTGCTTTCTAGCCTTAATCAGTTCTGTATGGGGCCCCCCTGTCCACAAGGGAGAATACACCCCAGCCCAGCCCACCTGCTGACAATCAACTCCCCTCCCCCATCGAATAGGCGTGGAAGGGGTTAAAAGCTGCATCAAAGCAGTGGGGGGGGGAGAGGGTGGCGAAAGCTGCTGCAGGTGGGCAGGGTAACAGGGAGCTTGGGGCCACGGGGGTGTGTTGGAACGCTAAACCTGTAGTACACGGATCAGCCACTAAGAGGCGCTGTTTGTGACATACCTTACCTGAGCCAGTAACAGCCACACCTGGCGGTGCATCAAAACAGACACACCCCTTGATGGACGCTCTGTAGCCAGGCCAAATCCGGTACACAAGCCGAGGTGCTGGGAGCAGCCCTGCAGCCTGCTGGGCACAAGGAGTCCATGACGGTGCATCTCATAGGAATCACAGAGGGGCTAGGCTGGGGGCACTGCTGAGTGAAAGAATCCGCTGAGCTCTGGTTTCTTTAGGGGAGGGGTAGACCTGGCCCTGATTGGGGGTTGTGGGGCTGAGTAGCCATGGGGAGGGGAACTACCCCATGTACTGCAAACACTGCTGCCAGCCCCTGAGCTCTAGCGGGGGGCGGGGGATTCCTTCCTATGCACTGCCCCCTGGGAGCACATGGGCTGGGAGGACTAAGGGACAGGTGGAGTGTGGGTGAGGAAGTGCTTAGTGTTGTTTGTGGTGAAACCAGCCCTGGCATCTCTGGATCTGTCATCCCTGGTTCCCAAACTTGAGCCCGCCGTGTGCTTAACTACACTGACAGTTAGGAAGTTTTTCCTAATCTCCAGCCTAACCCCACCTTGCTGCAATTTAAGCCCATTGCTTCTTGCCCTATCAGAGGTTCAGAAGACCAATTTTTCTCCCTCCTCCTTGTAACAACCATTTATGTGCTTGAAAACGGCTATCATGTCCCCTCTCAGTCTTCTCTTCTCCGGACTAAACAAACCCCATTTTTTCAATTTTCATGTTCTCTAAACCTTTAATCGTCTTTGTTGATCTCCTCTAGACTTTCTCCAACTTGTCCACATCTTGCCTGAAATCGTCCTCCAGTTGAGGCCGTATCAGCGCGGAGTAGAGCAGAAGAAGTACGCCTCGTGTCTTGCTTACAACGGTCCTGCTAATACATCCCAGCACGATGTTTGCTTTTTTGCAACAGTGTTACCAAAAAAATAAATAAATAAAAAATGAAGCATTGCAAACCAACTCAATGGCAGACCCAGATCACCAGAAGGCAGGGCACCGGTGAACGAGCCACAGGGATCACTGTGCCTCGAGTACAGACAATGCCCTTTGGGGGCCACAAGGAGAGGGCAAAGAAGACAGCCCTTCGCCCTGCGCCTGGGAAGTGATCGGCCAGGGCGATTACACTGATGAGAACGGGATCACGACCAGCCTTGGCTGAAGTGGGGTGAGATAAGTTGCTCCAGACAGAAAGTGAGCCTGGGAAGTTGTTCTTACTCTCTGGAGAGTGTGTTCTGGTTTGGATGTAACCTCTTGTTTTCACTGTCCCTGCTCGCTATCTCGTGAATCTCTGCTGATAACCGTGTTGTTTCCAGTATAAATCTCCGTGCAGGTTGCTGACCCTGAGTTGAACCCTCCAAGCTGGGGTGTGCATGACTCTCTTGGGGGCAGCAGACCTGCTGTTGCAGTGAGTGTTGAGTGGAGAAGGGGGCTGGGCGCTCCAGGGGAACCCTCCCAAAGTGAGTAGGGGAGGAGTAGGGAACGGGCAGCGCCAGCCCGAGTGGATCTGCCGGGGGTTGGCCGTTCTGGCTCGCTCTGCTGTGGGGCGTAGCCAGGAATGCTTTGCATGCTTTTCATTCTCCTGGAGGCAGCTGCTTTGGGGCTGGCCCCTGCTAGACACCAGTACAGCTCAGGGCGCTTCCCCCTGCAGCCGGCTCTGCGTGAGGAGCACTCTGCGAGGTGCGGAGCCTCTCTGGGCTTCCCGGGGCCAGCCGCACCGAAGCGCGCCTGGGGAAAAATGGGAAAAATGGCACTGTCCTTGTTTATTGGCCTAGAGGCAGCAGCTGAGCGGCCCCCATGGGCCATCCGGGCCCCTTTGTGCTCGGTGCAGTGCACGCATGGAGTGAAAGGACAAAGAGCTCCGCATCGAAGTGTGGCTGTCAAACCGAGGCATGCTCCCTCTCTCAGAAAGCATGCAGCCCCTGGAAAGCCACGCCCAGCCGTGCGGATGAGTCCCTGAGATGAGGGCCTCAATGACACGAGAAGCGTCCATTGGTTCACAATAGCCAGAATCCTGGACCTTGCCTCTGTGGCCTATCTCTGTACACTGAGGTGGGTTTTCTGAGAAGAAAACGTACACTAGTGTAATACAGTGGCTGCGCGTATTGGGTCTTTCACTGGATACCTGAGCCGCATAGAGGATAACAACCTACTACTGCTACTGGTTTTTGGAGTGGCTTCAGATTTTTTATTTCCACAATCCAAAACACTGTAGAGGCTGTTTTGAGTCTGTGAGTTCCCCAGTGTAACCCAGACATCCCCGTGAAGCTGGTATACCGCACTCTCTACTGCCCCGTACGTTAAACAAACTGTTACCGAGCGTGCAAAGAATCTGTGAGTTCTTTAGCATGTTTTCAGGCTGGGCTATGAATGCCACATTGTGCCCTGTACGCTAGTGTATGGACAGTTTGGCTTCTGGCCACATTTTCGCTGCAGCCCCCCATCCTGCTGTTTGAATGTTGGCTATGAACCACAGACCCTGTACGATCACCCTGTATAGACTCATTCCCAGTGCACCAGGTGTGGCTAAGGCAGGAGCTACCTGACAACGGGCTTTAATGCTAATTCTAGCTGTAACGACAGAGGAATTGGTGACAGGGTACATGGATGTGGGGAGGAGCTGAGGCTATTTCCAAGCCATTTGTGGCTTCGAGAAAACCTATTAAAGCTCTGTTTGGTGGGACTAGAGGCAACCTAAAAGTAAAAGCCCACTGGGGGGCGGCAGGACTCCTGGGTTCTATTCTCAGCTCTATCCCTGATCCCCCTCTCCGTGCCTCAGTTTCCCCCAAACTTTTTTGCTCCAGGCCCAGAATAGCATTGAGGTTGTTTTACACACATATCGCTGTAGACAAGGGAGAATTACACCCACCTCCCTTCCCCCTGGGCAACTGAGACTTAAATCATGACTCTGTAAAATCCTATCAGATGCTCCCCTGAGACAAAGCGCTGGGGGGGCAGTGAAGCCAGAGAGACTCTGATTTTTCTTTTCCCCTTTGTCAAGTATCTTAGGGCCGAGGACCTTCCCCTCCCAGCCGCTCCTCCCTCTCACAAAGAGTTGCTTGAATGAAGTACAGGACACAACAGCAGTTGTCCGTGGTGGAAGAGACCGTGTGGGGCTGTGAACTGGGCTTCCCAGCAGAGCAGACTTCTGGGATTTGGCTGCCGCTGCAGAGGATCGTAGCTGCGAGCTGGAGACAAAGTGATCTCAAAGCGCAACTCCAACCCGTGGCCTCCAGACTAGTGGATGAGCTCCACATGGCAGCAAAGCGTCAGCACCGAATTCTGCCTTCAGCCCCGGTGCCTGGCTTTCCCAAGGGCAGCAGCCAGGAGGGTGTTTTTTCCAATCCACAGGGGGTCGCCTCTGTGCTGCAGGGGGAAGGGCTTTGAGCTGAGATTAAGGAAAACAACAAAAAGAAAGAACGAAAGTAAAGTCTGCATGAGAGAGTCGTGTGGGGGGAGAAGGGGGCCGGGATGTTAGCTACATGTAATAGACGCCTTGGTGTGTGCATGTGATCTCCCCGTCCTGCTGTGTGTGCATGTGTGCGCACAACGATGCTGAGAACACGATGGCGGCTGTCTGCTCACACAGGCAGAGCGCTCAGAGATGGAGGCAGAAAGCCGAGAGTTCATATACTTTATAGCCACAGGTACCCAAAGAAGCCCCCAGGTTTGGGATCTGCAGCCCACAGGAACTTGGGGCACCAGCCTCACTGTTCCAGGAAGGTCCCTTGATGCCGCTCTGACAAGGTCAGGGGCAGACGCGACCCACTAAGCGAACCTGCAGCCCAGGAGGGCTCCCCAGCAAGGTGGAGCTGGGGTGAGGTTCTGCGTGTGGAGGAGAGGCCAGGTGGGGGCACAGACAAAGTGCTTTGCACGTCAGCCATACTCAGCTTCCCGGGGCCTGTAGCCAGCCACGGGGAACAGATTGTGAGTCGGAGCAGCCCTGAGGCTGCTCTAGCCAACAGCAGGGGCGGCCAGTGTCCAGCACAGACCCAGGCCATAGCAAGGGTAAAAGTACCTGAGCACTCCCTCCGCCTTTCTTGCCCCAAGCACAGGCCCGGGGTGTCCGAGAGCCTGGAGCAGCTGACATGTTCCCCGGTCGCCCTGCTCATTCGGGAGAGGCTATGTCAAAGGGAGATGGTTTCTCTTCCCTGTTAAATCATTCTCATCCTGCTCCCAGGACTAGGACGAAACCAAATTAAACAGCCTGGCCCCTCCCTGGGCCTCACCTGGGCAGCTCCGCGGAACCCAGCCCCGGGAGCTAATCCAGAGACAAACCCAGCTGGGCTTGCTGCAGCGTGAGACCATCCAGAGCTGTTTGCCAGGGACAGCGAGACCCTGCCAGCGAGGGGCACCGTGCCCATGGCCTTATTAACCCCGAGGCCAGGGACAGCCCGGCCTTGGCCCAGCAATTCCCAGGGCGCCATGTGGCAGGCCAGCTGCCTGCCGAGGGGCGAGGGGACTTGGCCTTGACAATGGCTCCTTTCAGCCCCCGTCCATGGCACAAGAGGGGCCCAGGAGCTGGGAGGACGATGCTGGGCAGAGGGGTGTGCCCTCAGGGTGTGTGTGGATCCCAGCTGAGAGGGCTCTTGAATGTCAGGGGACAGATGGGGGGCGGGTAGGAAAGAGGATCATCTTCTGGTCCATCCGTCCCTGCAATGACATTAATGACATTGGTACAGTAGCTGGAGGGCTGCAGGGAGGCCCTTAGAGCAGTGGTCCCCAAACTTTTTACCTCTCACCCGCCTACCCCCACCCATGGAGCTGGGACGGGACTGCAGCGACGCGGCCAGGGGTAAAGAGGCCAAGGCTGGGACCCCAGCTGGGGAGGGAGGCGGAAGTGGACCCTTGGCCAGGGTCCGAGGCCTGCAGCCGTGGCCAGGTGCAGATCCCTGGGTGCAGGGTGGGCAGCTGGGACTGCAGGCGCAGGGCCAGGAGCGAAGTTGGGTGGTGCTCTCTCCACGCTCCCTGTGGGGGCTGGTCCAGCCCCCAGCCGTGCCCCCTGAATGTTACTCTGTGCCCCCCCCCAGAGGGGCATGCCCCACAGATTGAAGACCTCTGCCTTAGAGGGAGGTGGGGTTTCTTCCTCCTTTTCCTCCCGCTGCCAAGCACAAGGAAGCTCATGTCCTGCTCTGAGGGGAAACAGGGCCACGGTCCTTCCCGGCAGGGCGGAGGTATTCGCCTCGCCGCTCAGAAACCCTGAGAGGTGCCGGGGAAACGTCTGTGCAGCGTCACGGAAACATTCACGCTTCTGCGAGGCGGGGCTGGGGTCTGCGATCCCCGTAACCCCCACATCTGCTGTGGGGCTATGAAGCCAGCGTGCCACTCAATCATTAGCCTCTGGGGGGGGGGAAGGGAAATACCCTGGCAAGGTGTGTCACGTCTTCCCTCTATCCACGCACACACTGGTTGGCTCACTGGGGGATACCAGTCTACTATGACTACCAGCCAGTGGAGTTACTCTTTAGCTTGAGTGCTAGACAGCTGTGCTGTCAGTCCTGGGTTCAAACCCAGCTGAGGTCTCCCACTAGGGCTAGTGCATGTGGCTGGAGTGAGGGGACTGCTCTTTGTGCCATCCTGACCCTTCCTGCGTGGGGCGGGACGGGGGGGGTAGGGCAGGGAGGGGCGGGATGGGAGCGGGGGCAGTATTTCAGGCACGAGCTGGGGACCTGGGTTCCGTTCCCCACTCTGCTGCAGGCATCCTGTATGGCCTTGGGCAAGTCACTTAGTCCCTCTGTGCCTCAGTTTCCCCTCTGCCCATGGGGGCACAGGCTTTCCCACTGGCGGGAGGATAAAGAGGACGGTGCTCGGATACTCAGGGGCCGAGAGACCATAGCTAGGATGAGCCCCTGGCTATTTCGCTGTGGGTTTCGCCCTGTTATGCACTCCCCCTGTACGCCCTCACTGTCGCGTCTTGGCCACAAGAGGGCGCGCAAACCCTCAACTTCAGCCTTGGCAACTCCTCCAAGAGCCACAAAAGTCCCCTGCCAAGGAGCAACTTCAGTTCACAGCAGCCCAGCCCTGCAGCTGCCTCTGGCTCTGCGAAGCATCCTTCGGTGCCCTCTTCCCCCAGGCATGGGGGCTGCATACAAGAGCCTGGCAAACCCACCCGGCTGTGGCACTGGCTGGTCCTAGAGCAGGCCTGGGGGCTCCCCCCTCACTTCTCGCCTACTGGGAAGGAGCCTGGAAGGAGCCGGGAGGATTTGGGGAAATCTCTGTGATCCCCCTGCGCAACCTTGCGAGAGGCTGACCAGCCCCAGCCGACTATGGAAGGAGCTGCCTAGTTCTCTCTTTTCTTCCCTTCCTGAGTTTCTGGAGCTCTCTGTAAAGCACAAAGTTCTTTCCCCCTCCCTTGGCCATGCTGTCTCCTAGGACCTAAGCGGAAAACCCCTCGTCCGTCCAGCTGCAAGATTTCAACCTGCAGGTGAGTCCCTTTCAGACACGGCTTGAGCAACTTCTCCAGGGTGGCCCGATTTCCCATGGCCATGGGTGGGCCGGTGAGCTCGGGGGTTCCCAGAGCGGCTTGGGAAGGGATGCACTGTCGAAAGAGTTGCATGGGAAGGAGGGTTATCTCCTGGTGAGAGCAGGGGGCTGGGAGCCAGGACTCTCGGGTTCTCTCTCTGCTTCTATGGGGTAGTGGTTAGAGCAGGGGGCTGGGAGCCAGGACTCTCAGGTTCTCTCTCTGCTTGTACGGGGTAGTGGTTAGAGCAAGGGGCTGGGAGCCAGGACTCAGGGGTTCTCTCTCTGGTTGTACGGGGTAGTGGTTAGAGCAGGGGGCTGGGAGCCAGGACTCAGGGGTTCTCTCTCTGGTTGTACGGGGTAGTGGTTAGAGCAGGGGGCTGGGAGCCAGGACTCTCGGGTTCTCTCTCTGCTTGTACGGGGTAGTGGTTAGAGCAGGGGGCTGGGAGCCAGGACTCTCGAGTTCTCTCTCTGCTTGTACGGGGTAGTGGTTAGAGCAGGGGGCTGGGAGCCAGGACTCAGGGGTTCTCTCTCTGGCTGTACGGGGTAGTGGTTAGAGCAGGCGGCTGGGAGACAGGACTCTTGGGTTCGCTCTCTGCTTGTACGGGGTAGTGGTTAGAGCAGGGGGCTGGGAGCCAGGACTCAGGGGTTCTCTCTCTGGTTGTACGGGGTAGTGATTAGAGCAGGGGTTTTGGGGATCCAAGAGGCTGCTACTTCTGTGACCTTGGGCAAGTTACTTAGGCTCCCCTTTTCCAAAGTGGCCACCAGTTGTGGGTGCTCAAGTGTTGTGTCCCCAAGCTGCCCCCCCCCCAAGAGAACCCACCATGGCTCTCAGAACTGTGGCCTTCACCTCACTGTACCTGACTGTGCCCCTCTGTAAAACCGGGGCAGCGACACCGTCCCTGCCTGCTTAGTGCCTCGGTGCTGCCCAGGAGCTGCCCACATACAGCGTGTGATGCACTAAGTCGCTAGCTGCCACCTCAGCCCCAGCCCTGCGCCGGGGGCCCGTGGGGCCGGGAGAGCCCTGCCCCCCCTAGGGAGAGCACAGGGTGGGTCCGCCAGTGAGCTCTGGCTGGGCGTGGAGGGCTTCCTTCGCGGGCTGTGTATGTTCAGGCGGGTTCCCCCGCCCGCCCAGCTGGAGCAGCGGTGCCCGATGGAAATGCCCAGGGTTTCTGCGCCATGTGCCAGGCACGGTTGGTTTGGGCCGGATGGCCCGGCTGGATCTGTTTTTCAGAGACTAAAGAACCCGCCTCTCGCTCGGCGCGAATCCGCGCTGGGGTGTGAATGCTCCGCGAGCGTTCGGTGCAGGGCTGGGTGTGTGTGAGAGCCGAGTGGAGCCGTTTCCAACCAGGGGGGACTCGCTGAGCAGGGCAGCCCTGGGGGGCCCAGAGCAGATGGAGACGGAGCCGTTTGCCCCGGGAGTCTCGGTAAATAAACCCAGAGGAGTTAGCAGGTGGCAGCTGATGGTGGCTGGAGCCAGAAGGGGCCCGGAGGGGGCTTGGCGGAGGGAGCAGGCCCTTCTCCACCACAGCCAGCGCCTGAGGGGCACACGTGAGATGAGTTTGGGGATGCTCAGCACATTCCACCTGGCAGGCTCTGCTCAGACAGAAGCAGCCCCATATTAATCCCCTCCACACCACAGCCCTTGTGGAGAGTGCTCTGGGCCTGGCCTGGCTCTCCTTGGCCAGCTGCGTCACTCTCCCCAGTGCCAGGCCAGTGTAATACCCCCCACCCCCACCTAGCACTGCTTTACCCCCATGGTGCAGGCCAGCAATACCAGGGGAACGGCCGGTGGGGAGTGGGGCCATCAGGCCTGATTCCCTTTCCCTGGCACCACGCTGACCCTGATAAATCTCTCCATGGAGCCGGCCCGACTCCCACCGAGGGAGGGACTGTGGGATCAGCCCCACTGGTGCCAAGATGGGTCGGCTGGCTCGGCGTTAGCCGCGATGTCGCAGGGCCAGGACATCCTGTAAGAAGGTTTTTGGATGGACCCAGGCTAGTCTCTCTAGGGTGCCTGGCCTCCCACATGGGGCAGGCAAAAGGCAGGGCCTGGGGGATGAGGGGACACTGTGTCGGGTTGCCTAATGACCCGGTTCCACCTCTCCGGCCCACGCACCCACAGGAACCACCAAGGGTCTCTCTAGGCCCTGATCGCAGGGGAGTTAACCCACGCTGGCAGCCATGTCTGAAATCCCCAGCGTGGTACGGACGCCTTGTGTTTTAGTCCATGGCCAAGGAGGACCCTAGGGTGCTCCAGCGTGAGGCGGCTTGACGTGCTTCTAACATGGCTGTTCCCTGAGACGAACCAGGGCTGTGACAGGCTTGGGCCAGAGCCATGCTTGAGTGATTCTGGAGACCTTAGCTCACCCCCCGCTTGGCAGCACGAGGCCTTTCGGCTTCAGCACATCTGGCCTCTCCTAGCACTGTGCAACTGGCTCAGGGAGATGTCAAGGCTCGCGGCATTTCCAGTCCCTAGCTGAGCTGTCGGTGTGTGAAGAATCCATGCCCTGAGACAACCCCCATATTCTTCCCAGGGCAAAAACTCTGCTCCTTCAGCTCCAAACCCGCAGGCATCTACTGCATAAGCTAGCGGAGAGCTCGGTCTGTTGGCAGCAGTAGTAAGTGCTTTATCCTCTCTGTGGACCGGCCACTAGAGGGCACCATCACGTATGGATAGACACACACGTCCAAGTGCATGCTGGGTAATGGAGCAGAAGCTAGTGGATGCTAACCCCAGGGGTGGGTCGGGGTTACACAGGGTTACTCCAGTGCCTACAGTTACAGGGCAGAGATGGGGGTGACAGGGAGTTTCTGCCCCTGTGGTGTCTGTGTCCCCTCCCCGCATTCAGTTTCTCACTTGGCTGTTCTGTTTCCCCGGCAGCGAGAGGATGGAGAACAAGGCCATGTACCTGCACACCTTCAGCGAGCGGGAGAACGGCTCCATCTTCGAGGAGTCATTTGATGGAAGGAACCTGTCCAAACTGAACCTCTGTGAGGATGGTAAGTGCAGGGGAAGCTTCCCTGAGCAAGGCTCTTCAGGAACTCTCTGCCCATGGGAAAATGGGCACCATTCCCGCACCCTGGGGGCCTGAGCCCCCACAAGAGCTGGTGTTAAACCTCATGGCTGCTTTGGGGCGAGGGGGAGCTCCAGATGCAATGGAACCGTTTGGTCCTTCTGCTCAGCAGCCATGTGCACTGAAAGGTAGCAGAGAACTCACCGTGAAAGCTGTTCCCTGCATCTCAAATTTATAAGCAGATGGACCAAGGCCTGTGTCATAAATATAGAGAAGGATAGCATAAAATCCCTCCTTGGCAGCTGTACTAAATCGCTTTACCTGGAAGGGGTTAAGAAGCTCCAATATCCTGGTTGGCACCTGACCAGAAGGATCAATAAGGAAAGAAGATACTTTCAAATTGGAGGGGGGCGGGGGAGGATTTGTTTGTGGCTCTCTTTGTTTGTTCCCTCTCCAGATGGAGAAAGAGACCAAGTCGGTACAACACCTCCTGGAATAATCCATCTAAAATTACAGAAATTGTAAGCAGGCAAGGAAATGCGTTAGATTACCTTTTGTTTTAACTTGTGAATTTTCCTATGCTACAAAGGTAGTTTTATTCCTGTTTTTGTAACTGTGAAGATGAGTCCAGAGGGGAGTCCTCTGTGTTTTAAATCTTTTTATTACCCTGTAAAGTTACCTTCCATCCTGATTTTGCAGGTGTGATTCTTTTACTTTTTTCTTTATAATAAAGTTCTTCTTTTAAGAACCTGATTGATTTTAGTGTCCTGAAGATAAAGGGTCTGGTCTGTACTCACATTGCTAAGGCAATTAGTTGGTATATTATTCTCAAGCCTCCCCTGGAAAGGGGGTGAAGGGGCTTGGGAGAATATTTTGGGGGGACAGGGATTCCAAGTGACCCTTCCCTGAATTTTTGTGTAAGTCACTTGGTGGTGGCAGCAATACCGTCCAAGGACAAGGAAAGGAACTTGTGCCTTGGGGAAGTTTCTAACCTAAGCTGGTAGAATATAAGCTTAGGGGGACTTTCATGTGGGCAGAGTTCAGTGTGGGTGGGGGGAACCCTGACAGCCTGGATGGGCCCCTGGGCACCGAACTTGCCCTCACCCTACTAGAGAGATGAAGCACCTGGGCAGGGCAGCTCGGGGGACGCTCGCACTGTGACTGTGTTGTACCTGAGCTGGGGATTTCAGTCCCTAGGGCTGTCAGGCCAGCACTTCACACTGAAACCCACCAATACAAATGATGCAACAGCTTCCGAGGCGAGCGTCACTACATTAAGTCTAGGGATCGCATTTAGGGGTGCAAGCGGGTGAGGGCGCTGCTGAGAACGTGAACCCCAGACCAAATGAAGCACAGATGTTGGCTGGATGTCAAAAGCCCCAGAGTCCATATATCCATTGCCTCTGAGATGTTTCTGGTTGGATCAAATGGTAAAAATCCCAGACAAGACAAAGCTCCTAGCATGTGCCCTAAGAGGCTTTCGGGTCCCCTGCCCTCATGAGGTGTCTTCCACTGAGTCCAAAGAGCAGAGGTTTGTAGGGACCTGTTCAAACCAGATGATAATAGAGAATCGTAGAACCATAGAAATGTCGGGCTGAAAGGCACCTTGAGAGGTCATCAAGTCCCGGCCCCTGCACTATGGCAGGGCCAAATAAACCCAGACCAGCCCTGACAGGGGTTTGACCAACCTGCTCTTAAAAACCTCCCATGACGGGGATTCCACAACCTCCCTTGGAAGCCTGTTCCAAAGCTGAACTCCCCGGAGAGTTAGCAAGTGTTTCCTAGCATCGAACCTAACTCTCCCTTGCTGCAGATAAAGCCCATTCCTGCTTGTCCTCCCTTCAGTGGCAAAGGAGAATAATTGATCCCCGTCCTCTCTGTAATGGCCCAGAACGTACGTGAGGACTGTTGTCAGGTCCCCCCAAGTCTTCTTTTCTCAAGACTGCACATGCCCAGTGGTTTTAACCTCTCCTCACAGGTCAGATTTTCTAAACATTTATCCTTTTAGTTGCTCTTCTCTGGACTCTCCCCAATTTGTCCACTTCTTCCTTGAAGTGCAGTGTCCAGAGCTGGACACAGTGCTGCAGCTGAGGCCTCCCCAGTGCCCAGAAGAGTGGGATGATTACCTCCCCTATCTTCCATACCACACTCCTGCCAATACACCCCAAAAGGAGATTAGCCTTTTTCGCAACCACATCCCAATGTTGCCTCATGTTCAAATTGTGATTCGCTGTGACCCCCAGACCCTTTGCAGCAGTCCAATCCCCTAGCCGGTTATTCCCCAGTTTGTAGTAATGCATTTGATTTTTCCTTAGAGGTGACATACCTTGCTCTTGTCCTTGTTGACTTTCCTCTTGTTGATTTCAGACCCATTTTCCGATTTCTCAAGGTTGTTTTGAAGTCTAACCCTGTCCTCCAAAGTGCTTGCAACCGCTCCCCACTTGCAACTCCTCCCTAGCCAGTCATCCACAGATTTGATAAGCGTACTCTCCACTCCATCATCCACGTCAGTAATGAAAATATTGAATAGCACCTGACCCAGGGAATACATAGTGATGGGAGAATCCTCCCCGAGGGGCTGACAGGTCCCTCCTGAACACCCGGCGTCAGACCGGGCAGTGTCCGGATGTCCTGCAGCACAAGTGGTGTGTTGGCCAGAGATGTGAAGCCTGGTTCCACGCTCCACTCCGGCTAGCTGCTGCTCTCTCTCGGGAACAGGCTGCATTGATGAACCTCACCAGGGCGTGGGCTCCCTGTGGGCCAGCCTCAGGGACCACGTCTTGGGGCTTGGGGTGTGGGGATGCACTTGGGCTTTGGGTTCAGCTTTGGATCTTCTAGCATGCCCTGTTAGAGCGAGGCCAGCTGGAGCGCGGCTGCGGCTGCCAAGAGAGGGTGGGGCAGAAGGGGTGTGGGGCTGGGACCTGCCTCTCCATCCGGTAGCGTTGCCAAATGAGCGTGGAGAGTCCCACTGCTGGAAGGGGAACTCCAGGCTAGCCCTTCACCTGCAGAGCTTGGGTCTTTGTGCTCACGGCCAGGCTGTTGCCTGCCGCTGCGAGATGAGTTAGTCACTCACTGCGTCAGTGCACACGTGGGACACACACGGGGCCAGAGAGCGGGTTGCACGTGCAACTGTCTATCTGGCATTTCCTAACTTCCGAGTGCTTGACTTTGCAGCCTAAGGAGCGTTCTTGGAATGTAGGTTTTTGTATGTGATTATTAATAACAATGTGTCAAAATGGCAGCTGCTTAACCAGCAGATCTCTTTTCCCCTGAGAGCCATCATACCACACTGCCAGTGAGCTGGAGTCTGCCCCTTCTTGGGCATCAATTGCCTCCTTAATTACAACCCAGAACACCTGTGCAATCCCATGGACAGCAGAGCGGGTTGCTCAGGTGCAACTGATGGCATCTTGGCCCTGCAAAATGTTTATTACTGGGGATGATATATGGGAAGGGAAGAACCCAGCTTGACTCTCAGATCCCAGGTGAATCTGCAGAGCTGGAAAACATCGCATATAAGAGCTAGGTATTATTATTTTAACTGGCATGCTGATCTGATTTGGAGTCAATGAGAGAAAAGGAGCACATGTCAGAGAGAGATTTTAAATGCTAGTTGGTGGAGGAGACTTGTTACTGGCCCATGTGGACTTTCCCCCCGACAAATCCAGCCCAGGTGAGACGTGACCCAAAGCTGTTATTCACAACAAACTGGACTCAGTCAGCAAAGAGTTACGGCTGAGTGTGTGTTTCCGTGGAGACCAGCTAACGGCCCAAAACAATATTGCATTGTTTGAAATAAAATTTTCACAGCCCAACCTTAGCAAGCCTGGAAATGGCCAGTGAAATGATTCAGCCAGTTCCCCACTGCCATATAATTCTCCATCACTGACTCCCCCCCACCCAGTCTTCCCAGCCCATCTAGCCTGAACTCGGGAAGGGAGATGGGAAACCCAGCTTATAACGGGACAGCTACTTTCAGCCTTGAAAGATGGGCCTTTGTGACACGAGTTGGTGGCGGGGGGGTGTCCATATCTCAGTGCACAAGCATCCGTCTGGGGGGAAAACCCCACATCTGTGACTGGCATGAATTGGCCCCTTGGTGACAGTCTCAGTGGAGATGCCAAGAGCTGAATGGGGAATAGAGAGTCAACATCCTCACTTAGCCCCTTAAATCACCAATCTGCCCCCCCCACCCCCCACTGGTGTGTGGTAAAGCAGAGAGTCTAGTTAGCGCTGGCTGGATACTGATGGATGGGCTGGGGGCTGATAGATCAGTCTCTGACTGCCTTGGTAGCTGAGGGAAAGGAGTTTGGCGTGACAGGCTGTCTTGGTGCAGGACAGGGCAGGACTGGCAGCGTTGCTGCAGGGGGCTCCATTTTTAAGCCTTCCTAAGGGGGTGGAGTTAAAGGACTGGCTCCGCCTCTTAGCTCTCCCAAGACCCACCTCCGTCTAGGGAGAGTTTATAAAAGCCTCCTTGAGTGGTGGCTGCCATGGAGGCACGTTAAGATTATGTTTGTTGCAGGGGGCTGCTCTGAGGCTTTCACAGCTCTAGACTAGGCAAGCTGGGTCTGGGTTTAGAGAGACCCCTGGGCTATGCCAGTGCATGATTCATAAGAACATAAGAACGGCCACTCTGGTTCCATCGAGCCCAGTATCCGGTCTTCCGACAGCGGCTGGTGCCAGGTGCATCAGAGGGAATGAACAGAACAGGTCATCATCCATTGATCCCAGTCGTCCACTCCCAGCTTCTGGCAGTCGGAGGCTAGGAGTTGCATGGGGTTGCATCTCTGCCCTGGCTAATAGCCATTGATGGACCTGTCTTTCATGAACTTATCTAGTTCTTTTTTGAACCCTTTAATAGTTTTGGCCTTCACAACATCCTCTGGCAAGGAGTTCCACAGGTGCACTGTGTGCTGTGTGAAGAAATACTTCCTTTTGTTTGTTTTCAACCTGCTGCCTATTAATTTCATTGAGTGACCCCTCGTTCTTGTGTTCTGTGAACAAGTAACTAACATTTCCTTATTCACTTTCTCCACACCAGTTGTGATTTTGGAGACCTCTGTCATATCCCTCTTAGTCGTCTCTTTTACAAGCTGAAAATTTTCAGTCTTTTTAACCTCTCCTCATACAGAAGCTGTTCCGTACCCCTAATTATTTTAGGTTTCAGAGGAACAGCCGTGTTAGTCTGTATTCGCAAAAAGAAAAGGAGTAGTCTCTAAGGTGCCACAAGTACTCCTTTTCTTTTTGCTAATTATTTTAGTTGCCCTTCTCTGAACCTTTTCCAATTCCAATATATCTTTTTTGAGATGGGGCAACCACATCTGCACACACTATTCAAGATGTGGGTCTAACATGGATTTATATAGAGGCACTATGATATTTTCTGTCTTTTTATCTGTCCCTTTCCTAATGATTCCCACCTTTCTGTTCGATTTTTTGACTGCTGCTGCACATTGAGTGGATGTTTTCAGAGAACTGCCCACAATGACTCCAAGATCTCTTTCTTGAGCTAATTTAGACTCTAACATTTTAGCTGTAGAGTTGGGATTATGCTTTCCAATGCACATTCCTTTGCATTTATCAACCTTGAATTTCATCTGCCATTTTGTTGCCCAATCACCCAGTTTTGTGAGATCCCTTCACAGTCTGCTTTGGACTGAACTAGCTTGAGTACTTTTGTATCATCTGCAAATTTTGCCACCTCACTGTTTACCCCTTTTTCCAGATCATTTATGATTATGTTGACTAGGACTGGTCCCAGTACAGACCCCTGGGGGACACCACTATTTACCTCTCTCCATTCTGAAAACTGACCATTTATTCCTACCCTTTGTTTCCTACCTTTTAACCAGTTACCGACCCATGAGAGCACCTTCCCTCTTATCCCAGGACAGCTTATTTTGCTTAAGGGCCTTTGGTGATTTCTGAAAGGTCCCCTTTTGCACTGGGGCACTGTTTGTGGTTGCCCAGGGCACTGGTGTGTGTGTGTGTGGGTGTGTGTGAGAGAGCGAGAGAGTGTGCTGGTGGAATCAGAACTGCTCAGCCATGTGTATCTGCCTCTCTACCAGGGACAGCTTAAGCGTTGGGCACCCCGAAGCAGAGGCTCCTTTTGAAAAGTCAGCACCACTTGTCCAAGGTCACGTTGCATGTTAGTGGCAGATCTGAGCCCAATCACGCAGCTCCCTATGCCAGGCTCTAACCATTAGGCTGTGCATTGCTCCCGGAGCTTATCATGAATCTGTTGTCTCCAGACAATAGACACCATCATCATGATATTTCCCGCACACAAAGGGAGCTGGGACTACGGTCCTGATCCTTCTGTGATGGGCGCTCAGGCCTTTGGCAATAGTAGGTCTTGTATCCTGGGTTTGGCTCAGCCACCAGAGGGCACCCTCACTCATGCACACACTCACAAGAGTGGTGCAGACGTAACACAGCAAACTGCTCTGCAGAGTGTAGAATTCACTGCGTCGCGAGCAGGCCGAATAGCCCTGCCTGCCAGCAACGCATACTCCAGTGTCTGCCCCAGCACACCCAGAGCAATCCCCCCAGGTCCCAGTAAACCCGGTCAGCCTGGAGAATGTTTCCGCTGGCATTGCTATGATAATTGCACCTCTGCCAGCCTTGGCACCATGCGCTGCTCTGCCCCCGCAAATGCTGTTCTCCCAGGGGCTCCCCGGGGAGTTATTGTGGCCAGCCATACATGTCTCCCCTGTTAGCCCCAGGTGCATGGAGTTGGGTTGCACATTGATTGCCAAGAGGCCTGCATTCCACAGGCGAGGTGGCTGGGATGGTGGTCTTACAAACTGCCCCGGGCCCTTTATCAACCTCTCGCGAGGCCTGTGTGGTCTGGGGTGCGAGCACAGATCTGGGGGGCAGAGATATTACCACAGGCTTGCGCGGAATGTTGTAGCTACCACGAGGAGGCAACATCCAGCAGACGCTGCCTGGGTAATGTGTGGGGCGTTGTTCCCGGGGGCAGGATTGGGCTCCATTGCATTGGAACACAGGGCTTTGGGGTGACCTCGAATGGACAGAGAACTCCAATCGGCCTGAGAGCGTTTGTTGAACTGTTTGTACTGAGCCGAAGGATTAATTTTTTTCTGGCTGTTGCAACAGGAGATCTGATGGCAGTGTGTCGCGGTGTCGTGATCTTCCCCTCCCCCTCTCTGTTCGAAACACAAAAAAACAGTCATTATTTCTGGTCTGACTCCTGGAATTTCCCTTTCTTTCTTCCCCCTTCCTCACTGACATGCAAACATTTGACCAAACTCTCAGATCTTCCCGCAGTCCTTTGACCTGCCTTCTCTAACATAAACCTAGAGCAGTATGTATCTGTCCGTCTGGGAGTAAAATCCCAAGTAAGACTCTCTCCTGCACGCGCTTCTCCACCTGGGGAGAGGAGGGGAGAACAAACGCCAGCCAGATGTGCGTCATCTTCTTCTTTCTGTCAGGCAGCCTTAGGAAAGCAGCAAGCTGAGATTATAATTTCATCTTGCGATTCCAAAGAACCCCTCACCCATCGGGCCACCACTGTGAGCCTGGAAGGGGCAGTTTGCCCGTGAAGTGTCTTGTGGTTTGCTTCTCGCCACAGTCCCAGTGTGGTGATTCGATGAGTTTCCATTTGTGGTGGAGAGATCCACGCCTTCAACGCGTTGTCTGACCGTGGTTGAGTGCAGTCCACTGCCTATGGGCAAGGCGGAATCCTGGGGCTTCTTTCGTCGGAGCTTCAGTCAGGTTTGGGACATGAGAAGTGGCCCCCGATTCGAGCCAGCGAGTGCTGGCTTCCTTTCCATTGGCCTGTAGCACTGATGTTAATGTGGGACTGGAAGGCACTCAGATACCAAGGTGATGAGTGTGGGATAAGTACCTACACAAGACAGAATAATACCAATATTAACTCTTATAGAGCATGTTTCATTGATAGGTTTCCAGGCTCTCTACAAAGGAAAACAGTGGCTGTTACCCACACGGTACACGCAGGGGAAATTAAGGTGCACAGAGGGGAAGGACTTGCCCAAAACACTCAGCAGGTCAGTATAGAATCATAGAATCATAGAATATCAGGGTTGGAAGGGACCCCAGAAGGTCATCTAGTCCAACCCCCTGCTCAAAGCAGGACCAATTCCCAGTTAAATCATCCCAGCCAGGGCTTTGTCAAGCCTGACCTTAAAAACCTCTAAGGAAGGAGATTCTACCACCTCCCTAGGTAACGCATTCCAGTGTTTCACCACCCTCATAGTGAAAAAGTTTTTCCTAATATCCAATCTAAACCTCCCCCACTGTAACTTGAGACCATTACTCCTCGTTCTGTCATCTGATACCATTGAGAACAGTCTAGAGCCATCCTCTTTGGAACCCCCTTTCAGGTAGTTGAAAGCAGCTATCAAATCCCCCCTCATTCTTCTCTTCTGCAGGCTAAACAATCCCAGCTCCCTCAGCCTCTCCTCATAACTCATATGTTCCAGACCCCTAATCATTTTTGTTGCCCTTCGCTGGACTCTCTCCAATTTATCCACATCCTTCTTGAAGTGTGGGGCCCAAAACTGGACACAGTACTCCAGATGAGGCCTCACCAATGTCGAATAGAGGGGAACGATCACGTCCCTCGATCTGCTCGCTATGCCCCTACTTATACATCCCAAAATGCCATTGGCCTTCTTGGTAACAAGGGCACACTGCTGGCTCATATCCAGCTTCTCGTCCACTGTCACCCCTCGGTCCTTTTCCACAGAACTGCTGCCGAGCCATTCGGCCCCTAGTCTGTAGCGGTGCATTGGGTTCTTCCGTCCTAAGTGCAGGACCCTGCACTTATCCTTATTGAACCTCATCAGATTTCTTTCAGTAAACAGAACCCAGGTGCTCTGACTCGCAGTCCAGTGCTCTGTCTTTTAGACCATGCTGCCTTAGACCTTTGCTTTCTTCTGTAACATATTTCAAGTGGAATTGAGACCGGTGTGGTTCTAGAGGGGACTGGCTCCTTCGCGGAGGTGTTGTGGTGGCTGTAGGCGTCTATCTCAGCCGTTTTAGTTAGTCTTGGCTGCTGGCAGGCAAACCGAGTAAAGGAGGCAGAGAGATTTGGGACGGATGCCTGCTGTCCACCTGAGGGCATTTCCAAATGGAAGTGCTGCCCCCACCCCAGGTGGTCCGGCTTGTGAAGCTGAGCTGTTTGGGAGACACACACCTGCAGCTAAATCTTTCTGCAGCTAGAAAGGCAGATGGACCAAATTCTGCACTCCTGGGCCTAGCAACGCTCCCATAGACTTCGTGGCTCGGGTCCTATAGCTCCTCCATGCTCCCCCAGCTCAGCCCAGATCCCAGGAGGACAGGTAGCTGGAGAGGAAGGCTGGTCTAGCAGGTAGGACATTCAGAAGCTCTGAGCTGAACTCCTAGCTGTGCCACAGACTCCTTGTGAGACCGTGCGCAAGATCACTGCGCCGTAGGAGTAGGACTGAGCCCTCAGTCTCCCTATCAATTACTTCTGGTGCATACTTCTCCACCTCTGAGCGGGGTCGTGAGCTTACCGCCTCGAATCCTAGGGAGCTGCTTTGACGGCATGAGGATGGATGTTATGTGGGGCACTGCACAGACACAAAGGCAAAGTTCCTGCCCCACAGCGACCGCAAGCACAGACGTCACACCGGGCTGGGGGGGCCCCTGGGTGCCAACCAGGGCTGTGGCCTTAATACTCTTTGGAGCTCGAGTCTGCCTGCCAGGTTTTGTTGAAGGTTGCGTTGTGTCTGTCGAAGCGGAGTACTGTTGACCTGAATATAGCAAGCGAGCAGGCTAGCCCCAGGGCCCTGCTACAGCACTGGACATGCCAGGGCCCTGTGAAGGAGCACGGGGCAGGCTGGGTGTAGTCCAGGAGGCCCTGGGGCTGGGCTGTTGGAAGAGGGTGCTGAGCTCGGGTGGGAGCAGGTCTGGCTGAGAGGTCTAGGGAAGGGCTGTGAAGTCACCTAGCCTACAGGAGGTGATGCGCTCGCTCTCTGGCTCCTGGATTCTAGCCTGCCCAGACCCAGAGACTTTGCATGAGGACTCTAAGTTTGGGAGGATGCTGAGGCGAGGACCTTATGGGCTGTCTGTTGTGATTTCTCCTTCCCTGAGTCCTGATTCCAGGTGACAGACTGGTTTGGATTAGTTTGTTCCGGCTTCCCCTGGCCCAGATCCTTTATAGGGAACATTTTGACTCCCTAACTAGGTGAAAGTAAGGGCGGGGGTCACCTGCAGTTCCACACCTGGACACCAGGGGGCGTGCAGGACAGTGCACACCTTTACAGTCTCCGGGGTCTTTACAAACACAAACTAAACCCCACACACACACACACCCTTTGACATATTTCTTTTCAGTTTTATTGCTCAAGTTGAAGCTCTAAGGGTACATCTACACTGCAATTAAAAGCCCACGCTTGGCCCTTGCCAGCTGCCTCGGGCTCACGGAGCTCAGGCTAAAGGGTGTTTATTTGCAGTGTAGACATTCGGGATGGAGTCCGAGCTCCAGGACCCTGGAAGGTGGGAGGGTCCCAGAGCCGGAATATCTTCGCTGCAGTTCAACAGCCCCTTAGCCCGAGACCCATGAGACTGAGTCAGCTGGCATGGGCCAGCCGTGGGTGTCTAACTGCAGTGCAGACACGCCCTGAGAGTTTGTGACTGGCCTGAGGTCATGTAACGAGTTGGTGGCCCAGCTGAGGATATGACCAAAGTGTCCAGCCTGCCTGTCTCTTACTCTGACCATTAGACCCAGCCCCTCCCCACTTCAGCGTATTCCTTCTTCACCTGTTCTCAGATGTGAGTAATTATAACAAATTAATTCATGGGGGCTTCCTCTTTCAACCTTTGGGAGCCCTCTTGGGCCATGAGATGGTACCATAATGAGCATCTTGATGGTTTGAACTGTAGAAATGTCCAAAAATACTAAAATACTGTAACAAATTTTGGCCTTGTCCGCCATCCTAGCTGTCACTAGGTGCTCAGAACTTCACAGTGGTAGGAGGGATGGAATTTGGCTCCCAAAATGCAGGCCTGAGCCATTTGAGTTAATGGCGCATCTCTGTTAGTTGTTTGCAGTATAAGGCTTATGACACACTTGAGCTGTTCTGATGCCGTCTCACAGAGGGCGGTGGCACAAAGACCTACACGCCAACCTGCTCGTTACAAAGTGAACACTGGAAAATGGGATAGCAGCAGCTCTGGGCAAGGCACAGCGAGGGGGCAGCAACTGGCTGATCGGGCTGCCCCTTGGGCTGGCTAGATTGCAAAATCCTTTGGGGGGGAAGAAGAGGAGGGAGAAATATTTGCTTTTCCCCTTGGTTACTGATGAGAGCAAACCCTAAGCCCTGGGCTCCCTTTCGGAGGTTGTGAAAGCCCTGCTTGGACAGCTGCGGTCCTTTCTCCACTTCGCGAGCAAGCGAGAAGGGAGTGGGTGGCTCGAGGGCTGAGGCCAGCTCCTCGTGCGCCCTCTGAGGACCTGACCTAAGTGTTAATGTCAGAAAAGTATTGCAGCTATCCTCATTATGAACCCCCCGGCTCCATCTGTTTGGCCAGTGACTTTAATGCCCGGGCCAGCAAATGGGAACCGCATGCTGCTAATGAATTGCAGATTGACTTACGCAGGAGAGCTGGGACTGCTGCATTTCACGGCTTAATCCCTGCTCGGAATTGCCTCTTAAAACGTTTCCTCGAGGGATCCGGCCCCTCCCACGGTCAGGGAGTGACCTCAGCAATTTATCATTTCATATGCCGGCCGCAGCCCCTCGCAGCTCTACACCCAGCGTAACCCTTTGGAGGCTGCAGTCGTTTGCATCAGGATCCAAACTGCACGGCGGCTCTGGGGGGTTGAGGCTGGTGTATCGCGAGCAGTTCCTCCTCCACACTCTCCGTCAAGCCTGGTTTTCAGTGGGTGCTGAGCACCTGCCTCTCCCTGCGAAGTCAATGGGAGCTGTGCGTGCTCAGTACCACTGCAAATCAGAATCTCGCTGCTGGACGGAAGCAGCACCAGGGTGCCTGGGTTCTTCTCCCATCCCTCTCTGTACGATCCTGCACAGGGCACTTGGATTATTTCACACCTAGGGACACAGAGGCTCCAGGAGATTATGGGCCAGGCTCCCCTAAGTGGCCTCTGATGCTGGGTCCCTTGCCAGAGATGCCTGGGGCTTGCTTGCCGGACATGCTGGCCACCAGCAGCTCCAGCGAACTTGATTTGAAGGTGTAGGTACTCAGCAGCTCTAAAAAGCGGGGCCGAAGTGTCTCGAAAGGGGCACGCCCCAAAAACTGGAGGCACCCAGAGTTAGAGGACCCCTTTGGAAAACAGGACCCTTGATCTCTTGTGCCTCAGTTTCCCCAGCTGTACAATGAGAATAATGTTACTTGATCTACCTTCGTGGAGCGCTTTTCAGATGACGTGCCGAATGCTGTTCCCCAGCAGTGCTCAGTACTGTATTGTTGTTATAGCCTCCTAGGCGGTCACAGAGGGCCTGTCTACACAGCAACGCAACCCCTGCGACTGGCCCGTGCCAGCTGACTCAGGCTCGCCCTGCTGTTTCATTGCAGTGTAGACTTCCGGGCTTGGGCTGGAGCCCAGGTTCTAGGACCCATGAGGTGGGACGGTTCCAGAGCTTGGGCTAAGTCAACGCTGCAGAGAAATGGCTGGCCAGCCTGAGCCCTGGGAGCCCGACTCAGCTCGCACCGGCCAGCTGCAAGGTTTTCTTTGCAGTATAGACATAGCCAGAGTTAGAAGTCTGGCAAAGCTAGAAAGGAGATTTAATTTTAAAAGACAAACTGACGCATCAAAATTCCGATGGAACGGAGACACGGGAGACCTCAAGCCATTGAGAATAGGCTCTGTAAGCAGTCTCCGGTTCAAATCTGGCCCAAGTTGGCACTAGCAACCAGCAATAGTTAATATCTGATGGCAGATTTGGTAGCCATCATGAATTGGGCTAGAAGGGAGTCATGGTCTGTCTTCTGTTAAGCACAGGGTCAACGTTGGGCCAAAAACTGACATTAATGCAATGTTAAGGATGGGGAAATACAAAATTAACCTTAACTCTGCCCCTTTGTGATTCTGCTTTAGGATATGCTCTCGTTTTATTCCAGCATAAATTATTTGTCAATTAATACAATAAAGGATTTGAAAACAGGCCTTAAAGTGAGACACTCAACAAGCTCAATCTGTTTAGTTTACCAGAGAGATGGTTAAGGGGTGATTCGATCACAGTCTGTAAGTACCTATACGGGGAACAAATATTTAATAATAGGCTCTTCAGTCTATCAGAGAAAAGTCTAACAGGATCCAAGGGGAGAAAGTTGAAGCTAGACAAATTCAGACTGGAAATAAGGGATCCATTTTTAACAGAGTAATTACCCACTGGAACAATTTCCCAAGGATCATGGTGTATTCTCCATCGCTGGCAATTTTAAAATCAAGACTGGATATTTTGCAAAAAGAGCCACTCTAGTTCAAACAGGGATTAATTCAGGGAAGTTCTCTGGCCTGTTTTATGAGAGGAGACTCAAGGAGCTTGGCTTGTTTAGCCTAACCAAAAGAAGGCTGAGGGGAGATATGATTGCTCTCTATAAATATATCAGAGGGATAAATACTAGGGAGGGAGACGAATTATTTAAGATCAGTACCAATGTGGACACAAGAATGAATGGATATAAACTGGCCATCAGGAAGTTTAGACTTGAAATTAGACGAAGGTTTCTAACCATCAGAGGAGTGAAGTTCTGGAACAGCCTTCCAAGGGGAGCAGTGGGGCCAAAAGACATATCTGGCTTCAAGACTAAGCTTGATAAGTTTATGGAGGAGATGATATGATGGGATAGCCTAATTTTGGTAATTAATTGAGCTTTGACTATTAGCGGTAGATATGGCCTGTGATGGGATGCTAGATGGGGTGGGATCTGAGTTACTACAGAGAATTCTTTCCTAGGTGTCTGGCTGGTGAGTCTTGCCCACATGCTCAGGGTTTAGCTGATCGCCATATTTGGGGTCATGAAGGAATTTTCCTCCAGGGCAGACTGGAAGAGGCCTGGCGGTTTTTCACCTTCCTCTGCAGCGTGGGGTACGGGGTCACTTGCTGGAGGATTCTTGCTCCTTGAAGTCTTTAAACCACGAGTTGAGGACTTCAATAGCTCAGACATAGGGTTAGGGGTTTATTACAGGAATGGGTGGGTGAGATTCTGTGGCCTGCGTTGTGCAGGAGGTCAGACTAAACGATCATAATGGTCCCTTCTGACCTTAAAGTCTATGATTCTATGATTCTGTGTGTTATACTGGAGGTCAGACTAGATAGTACCTTCTTGCTTGGAGTCTATGAATCACAGGGGGTGGGAATAAGATGGTTGTATCTCCACCCTTGTCACACATTTGCGGGAAGTGGACTCCTGCTTCCTCCCATCTCTTTTTAGGAGATTACATCTGGTTAAGACATAATATAAAACTGGCTGGAGCACTTTATGCAGCCTAGCCTCTGTTTGCCAGAAGCTGGGAATGGGTGACAGGGGATGGATCACTGGATGATTCCCTGTTCTGTTCATTCTCTCGGGGGCACCTGGCATTGGCCACCGTCAGAAGACCGGATACTGGGCTAGATGGACCCTTGGTCTGACCCAGTCTGGCTGTTCTTGTATAAAACACAATCTATTATGGAGCTATAAGTGTAGAGGCATCGGGAGTAACTCCACAGTTAGGGCTGTGCTGTGATTTCCATTCAGGCAGGACTAAAATATATCAAGGACTCTTATTATCTGGTCAGCTCTGGCATGGAAGGTGGCAGCTCTTAAAGTCAACAGCAATCCTCTGACATGGGCTTGGGGAGACCACACCCCAGTGAAACCTCAAGGCAAATTAGGGAGGCAGCTGGCAATTATTCAGCCAGGAATTTGGAAAAGACCTTAGGTTTTAAAGCCCGTGGGAGCTTGTTAGCTGCAGCTGGTCAGGGTCAGATGACAAGCGCTCAGATTTAATATAAAAAACAAATGCCAGAGGCAGGATGGGGCAGTGGATGATGCACTGGACTGGAACCCAGGAGATCTATTCTTCATTCCTTGGCTGGCGAAGACATTTAATCTCTCTCTCCCCCTCCATCCTCCATCTGTTTCCTTCTTCCCATCCTCTGCCAGCCTTGCCTGTTTATAATGTAATCTCTTCAGGACAGGACTGTCTCTTAGGAGCACCCAGCACAATGGGGCCCTGAACGTGGGGGCAGTTGCTAGATACTACTGTAATAACCCAACCCTTCTTTGAAGTTCGACTGACTTATCAGGTGTTGCCTTTTTCTTAGTCTTCATTTGTGTACTGGCTGGATTTGGCAGGGACTCACAGAGAAAATACCACGATCGCTTGGGAATGCAGGGACTCTCAGTTTGCACTGCTGGCAGGGGGCTGGCTGTTCAGTGCATGAAGACCCGGCTGTGACGTCCCAAGAGTGAAATGCAACATAACCACCCCTGTAAAGTCTTGTCTGTGCGTTCGCTGTGGCTGGAACCAGGCAGTGCTGGGAAATCTTGTAGGATTTGCAGCTCTGTTTCCAGAGCAAACTGCTTCAGATAAGAAGCATCCTAACTTTCAGCTGTTGGCCATCTCTGAGGTCACCCAGCCACTAGTTACACCTGCTTTGCACAGTTATCGAAGGTTGCGTGCTCCAGCTGTCTGTACAGAGCTGGCCGCTCGAGGCACAATGAATCTGGCTTGCAGGGAGCTGCTCCATGCTTTCTTGATGATTCTGATTCAGATGGGGCCTGAGCTGCAAACGTGTGTTAGGACTTCACACACCCCAACGTACAGGGGGGTGCTCGGAGCAGGGCTGTTAGTTTCAAACATCAGAGAGATAGTAGCTCTGAAAGTGGATTCACCTGTAAACCCACCTTGCTTGCCACCAGTGAGTTTTCCTTCTGAGCCCAGGACCTGGCCAGATGCCTGTAGATTTCAATTTGAGTTTCAAATTCAGACAGAGCCTGGAGCCAGGCGAGTCCTGTCTGCTTACAGGCTTCATTGCAAATGTTAATTTTTCTACCCAGCTCTGCTGCTGATACCCTGTGGGAACCCCTCCAAGAAAAAACAAAACCCCCCACTGGGCCAAATTCAACCCTGGTGTAAGTGGGCACAGCTGTGGAGTCGAGGGCGTTCCACCAGGACTGTGGTTGTCTGACTTTACTGAAATGACGGTGCCGGATCCTCAGTGGGTATCAATCATGGATCTACACTGTAGAGATATTCTTCTGCTCCATGTGTGACGCCTCCCCTGGAATCTGTGCTGGTTGCGATCCAATCGACCCAGGATCATCCCAGCACAGCAGGAGGCCAGCCTGTTGTTTCCACAAGCAGAGGGTAGTAACTACGCTGCGAGGACAGCCTAAATCCTTGGCTTGCCAGATTAGGTGAAAATTTGCCTTTGGGGAGAATCTCTGGCCGCTGCCGGGAGACCAGAAAACCAGATGTGCTGGTGGGCATAATCTAGGGGGGAATTACTCTGCATGTGCCTGGCATGTGGCAGTGGGGCTGATTGCTTGTTCAGAGGGGCCCCCTGGGACTCCCACCAGCACGGAGGGGAGACCTGAGTTGAATAGCTTCCAAGACAAGGCCAGAAAATACCGCTCGGCTCAGCCCCTCTTATGTCCCCTTGCCCACAGAATTACACCTTAAGGGGTAACGCCTGATCCCATCCCCCAGCGATAAACACAACAGTGCCCGTGTTTGTCCAGTGCACAGGGCAGAGGCAAGATGTGCCGAGATAGACACACCCCATGCTTTGTGAAGCTTGGTGCTGCTGAGTTCCCAGTGTGAACAGTGGGTTTGGAGGAAGAGAAGGGTTGAGCTGAGGTATAGATGGGAAGGGGCAGCCACAATCTTGCAGACCCACTGGCCATTCCCCCTCCTTCAGCAGCCAGCTGGGCACTGGCGCCAGGGCTTGCTCCTGAATCCTTCTCGGTGCCCAAGGTGTTCCAGGATAGCCACAACAGTGATGATTGGATCAGCTCCCTTGAGAGTCTGTTCCTCTGTGCAGTCATGGTAGTGCTTAAGGGCTACTCCCCTAATGCCTGGCCTACGCTCTCCTTCCCAGAGCTTCCAGACCTTGCTCTTTGTCTGACCGTCTCCTGAGATGCTCAATAAACCCCTGCCACCGTGTCCTCCCTGGGTCGTCCCTTTTCCAGGCCCTAGGAATCTGCTACTTCCTGCACTGAACACCTGTGCAAATCAGGAGTGACCCCTTGCAGGGTTTAGCTGGCAGACGTGAGGTCAGACAGTTAGAGAAGAGCCATGAGAATGGATTAAAGGATTAGAAAACCTGCCTTATGGTGATAGACTCAAGGAGCTTGGTCTGTTTAGCTTAGTAAAGGGAAGATGAAGGGGTGATGTGATCACAGTCCAGAAGTACCTGCATGGGGAACAAATACTTAGTCCTCAATCTAGCCAACAAAGGGCTAACGAGACCCAGTGGCTGGATGTTGAAGCCAGACATGCTCAGGCTGTGAATAAGACATACATTTTTAACAGGGAGGGTAATTAACTATTGGACCAATTTCCCCAACACCGGCAATTTTTAAGTCAAGATGGGATGTTTTAACCGCTCTAAAAAGAGACACTCTAGTTCAAACAGGAGTTGTTCTGTGGACGGCCTGTGGCCTGTTGTTATGCGGGAGGTCAGACTAGCTGATCTCGGGGGTCCCCTTGGAATGTATGAAAAGCCCCCCAAAAATTCAACGGAAATGGGGGGAACAAAATAATTTTCATCAAAACACATGGAGCAAAAATATCACCTCCGAGCCAGCACTAGGATGGGAACAGACACAGTGGGACCAGTCGGGGTCACTTCAGAGCCAGCTCCTTGTACCAAGTATTCCTGTGCGAAGGACAGCAGCCACCGGCAGCGTCTGGATTGTGAAGTAACTGCCTCCTGAGGTGATCAGCACTTGTGCCGGGGCTGCAGTGGGGAGAGGTGCCTTCCCTTGGCTCCACCCCCAGCCCCAGAGCTGCTGTGGTGGGGAGAGACACTCTCCCTCAGCCCAGGTGTTGCTGCTGGAAGAGAGGGCTGGGGAGAGTCCTCTCTCCCCGCTGCAGCCCCGGGGCAGCTTGCACCCCAAACTCCGCATTCCTGGCTCCACCCCAGAGCCTGCACCCCGAGCTGGAGCCCTCAAACCACCCCCTGCATCCCAACCCTCTGTCCCAATCCTGAGCCCCCTCCCACACCCCAAACCTCTCATCTCCAGTGTGATGCTCTGTACCTTGGAGGAACACCCTACACCCCCATGTTCATCTTTATAAAATGATTGTGTGGTACCCAGTGCAAAGATTGTCATGGTGCGTGTCTTCAGAAGGTTCATGATGCCCTGAGCATGGCTGTTATAGTGATGTCATAGTCATGTCATAGTGAGGTTATAGGTTATAATTTCATGTATATAGTCATGAGGCTTAAAAAGGATCTTCGTGGCTTAAAGCAAGCCCAGGCAAAAACTCTCCAAGAACAATGGACGCTGGCTTAGGAAGCAACAAAAGAATCTGTTGGACCCTCGAGGGAGTCATTCCCTTCCTTTGGGCAGTTTGGGACTGCAGGGAGGTAATGCTCACCTGACTCTGAAGGCGGGGGGGGCAAAGCCAAGAAGAAAGAAAGGACATGATAAAAGGGAGAGCCACTTTGCCATGCTCTCTCTCTTCCACCAACATCTACAGACATCACCACCACCAAGTGACTGAAGAGCTGATCAAAGGGGAGAGTCTGGCCGAAGAGCAGCCAGCCTGTGGTGAGAAGCATCTGAGTTTCTAAGGACATTGACACTGTTAAGATCAGCTTAGAATGCATGTTGCTTTTATTTCATTTGACCAAATATTACTTGTTATGCTTTGACTTATAATCACTTAAATCTACCTTTTATAGTTAATAAATCTGTTTGTTTATTCTACCTGAAGCAGTGCGTTTGGTTTGCAATGTGTCAGAGACTCCCCTTGGGATAACAAGCCTGGTACATACCAATTTCTTTGTTAAACTGACGAATTTATATAAGCTTGCAGCATCCAGCCGGCATAACTGGACCCTGCAAGGTGGAGGTTCCTAGGGTTGTGTCTGGGACCGGAGATATTGGCTAGTGCCATTCGGTTGATTAATCCAAGGAGCAGCTGACATGTCAGAGGCTGTGCGTGAATGGCCCAGGAGTGGGGTTCTCATGGCAGAGCAGGGTCAGGCTGGCTTCCAGAGTCAAGGATTGGAGAGGCCTAGCAGATCACCAGTCTGGATAACACCAGAGGGGAACATCACAGTGGGGCAGCGAGCAGGGTGTATGTGCGGCTTGTTACTCCAAGTGAAGTTCACACTTTAAGCACTGATATTTGTGATTTTAAATGAGTCTTACATGCAGTGGCTAAGAATAGTCAGGAGGAGGTCACAGTTTTGTTATTTTCTGTTTGCTTATTTTGGGAAGGGGAAGTAAGAACAGAAAAACAGGAAAATGAGTGAAAGCAGTGAAGGAGTTACAAAGTTGGAGCTTTTTAGGCTTCAGTCTGCAGAAATGGAGGGGGAGCAGCAGAGATTACTACAACTGAAAGAACTGGAGATAAAAGAAAAAGAGAAAGAGGCAGCCAGGAAGGAAGCTGCACACAGAAGGGCCATGGAAGAAAAAGAGAAAGAGAGGGAAGAAAGAGAGCAAAAACACCAACTGGACCTGCTAGAGAAGCAGAACCAGAGGCCCCCGACCCCAACGACTCCCATCACTCCAAAAATCCACAAATGGGAACACTTATGTCCTCCATACAGTGAGGAGGAGGATATTGCTGAATATCCGACTGCCTTTGACAGGCCGCGTGTGATATATGAAATCCCTGCTGATAAGAGAGTTCCTACCCTGACTGCGAAATTAACTGGTAAAGTTGGAAATGTATTCACTGGAATGCCCATTGAAGATGCTTTAGACTATTATAAATTTAAAGATACTGTTTTGCGAAGTTTTCAGATTACCCCTGAAATATACAGAGTTACATTTAGGAATCTTAAGAGGGATATTGGGATGAGTAATGAGGAGTATGAAAGATTGGTTGGGAAAATGGGTGAGGGGTAAAGAGGTGGCGAGTTTTGAGGGAATGTTGGATCTTGTTGCTCAAGAGCGTTTCCTAGGCGTGTGTCTGGCTGATGTGAAGCAGCAACAAAGATGTAAAGTCTGGGGCTGAGTTGGCTTTTTTAGCTGATGCCTTCGAACATAAGCGGGTGTCTATCGAGGGCAGGCCCCAGAAAGAGGGTTTAAAGCTGGTGGGGAGGGAGGATCCCATTTTGCCCCTGGGAAGAGAGAAGGGGGCTGGGAGCCTAAACATTCTCTTACCCAAAAACATTCCTCTAACCCTCATCCCAAATCTCCTGTAAAAGGAGAAGAGCCCCAAAGGTGCTATCGATGTAATTCCACTCATCCCCTGAGGAATAGATGCCCTGGGCTAGGAGGAAGCAGGCAACCAATAGCTCATGTTAGTTCTGCTGTCCTCAATACAGAACACCCCGCCCCCCCGCCCCCAGGCAATTGGAACCTATCATACTGGTTTCGTGAGGTTAGCCTCTGCAGAACCAGATATGGAGCACGTTAAGGCTGTACAAATTCACGGCAGGGAATACTTGGGGCAGAGGGATACAGGGGTCCAGATCTCTCTGGTTAAGCAGAGTGTGGTCCCAAAGGCCAGTATGTTGCCTGCCCAAATGGCAGAGATTGTGGGGGTGGGCGAAAGCAGATTCCTCATACCACTAGCTAAAATCCATGTGGTGTGGGAAAGTTTGGAAAGTGTTTTGAGTGTGGGGTAATGGAACACCTCCTAGTCGACCTGCTCCTTGGTAATGATTTCTTCCGTGTAGCTCAGGTTAAAGTATTTGCCTGCAGCAGGAGGGAGTTTTATGCTGGGACCCCCAAGGGAAAGGGTAAGGTCTCAGGAACTGCTAAGAGAATGGGAGAGAGACTCCTTGATTCTTCTGCAGCTGGGGGAAGCAGTGTGTGTGGGGGGGTGGAGACCAACTCCTACACTGCAGCTGGAGGTAACACCCCACCCCAGAGCCCGCACCCCCAGCTGGAGCCCTCACCCCCGTGCACCCAAACCCTCTGCCCTTCTTCCCAGAGGTTAGGGGTCCAGTACGGGAGTGGGTGGGTGAGGTTCTGTAGCCTGCGATGTGCAGGAGGTCACACCAGATGATCACGATGGTCCCTTCCGGCCTTAAAGTCTCTGAGTGCTGCAGAAGCTCAGACTGAAGGCTGGACGAGACAAGCTGACTGTCTCGGAGCTGATCACTGGGCACAGCTCTGAACCGACAGGCCTGCGTCAGGGTAACCCCGCCTGTCTCTTTACGTGACGCTCCAGGAGAGCTTCTCTGATCCGCAGAGCTGGTGATTCCCACCACAGCGTCACTAGCGGAGCGGCTGTGGCCAGGGGTTGCCCACATGCAAGTGCTGCCGCAGAGCACTAGGAAGCCGGACTGGCTGTGGAGCCCCCCTTGCAATGTGTGCCTGCCCCGGTAGAGGATGAGTTGCCAACTTGGTAATATTTAAAAACCGGACAATTCTGAACCTCCCCGGCCCTGCCTCTTCCCCCCGAGGCTCCACCCCGTCTTCTCCTCTTGCCCCCCATCCCTCGCAGGAGGGCCTCGGCTGCTTTGCTGCAGCTGGGAGGTGCAGCCGCCCGATGCAGGTAGGAGGCGGCCCCAGCTGAGTGGGGGCTGGCGCGGGTGATGACCCAGCGCCTCCACCTGCCCCACCCACAGTAACTGGACTTTGGGTGTTCGGTCAGTGGAGCTGACCGGACGCTGTCAGGTCCCCTTTTTGAATGGACTTTCCAGTCGAAAACCAGGCACCTGGCCACCCTGGGTAGAGATGGCTCAAGAGCAGCCAGCCGTCAGACCTCCTCGAGAGGTACAAGACCTGCAACAGCTGGTGGGACAGAGAAACTCGTCATCTATTGCCCGAGCGACGTGCTCCTGGTATGTTTGCAGAATCCAGGTACAGCCTGATGGGGCTAGGGGGCTAGCAATAGATAGAATTGTCCTAAGTAATGGGCCCCTGTTGGGATCAGGGTCCTGTTGTGCTTGGTGCTGGACAGACACTTGGGTAGACAAGGCCCCTGCCCTGAGATGTGTCCAGTCTCAGTCCAACTAAATTCCACTCAACGAGGTAAAGTTGCAGTAGCATCCTTAGGTTTTAGCAAGTCTTTGATCACTTCCTAGTTGGCACTAACTTTGGCAACCTCAAGGGGGTGGGAGGTCTCCCAGCCCTGGGCGAGTGGTGCCATGGACTAGTGGAATGAGCACAGGGGCTAGGAGCCAGGAGTTCTTGAGCTCATGTATCCATCTGGCCACTGATTCCCTCCGGAGACTTGGAGACTTAATCCCTGGGCCCGTTTTCCCTTGCATAAAAATGGTGTTGATAATGCAGCCCAATCTCTGCAGTCCCTGTCGTGAGGCTGTGCTTAGTGTTTGCAAAGGGCTAGCAAATGACTAAGTACTGGGGCTCGGGGGAGACGGTGTGACCTAGTGGGCTCCTGGATTAGGATTTGGAGACCTGGGTTCCAATCCCAGCTGTATCACTGGCCTGCTGGGTGACTTTGGGCAAGTCACTGCACCTTCCAGTGCCTCAGTTTCCCCATCTGTACAATGGGGTCATGCTAATGACCTCCTTTGTACAGAGCTTGGAGATCTACTGATGCAAGCGCCATATAAGAGCTAGGTATGATTATGATGACCACACTCATGGTGCGTTAGAGACACTTGAATAGACCCAGCCTCTACTACATTTAAGGATGAAAGGTGCGATGTAACGAGAGGGGCTCCCCAGTCTGTTTGTGGTATCCACTTGTGGTCTCTTGTCAGATATGTGGAGTGTAAGCTCCTGGGGGCAGGGCCTGTCTTTTTGTCCGGTGTTTGTACAGTGCCGAGCGCAACAGGCTCTTGGTCCATGACTGGTGCTCCTAGGCACTGTGGTAACACAAAGAAATAACGATTTGCAATAACTGCGGAAGGACATTCTGCGCCTCCGGACAGCAGTAAACAAAGGGCTTTTTGTCGGGATTTCCCGAGCACAGGTCTTCGTCAATTTCTCTCTCTCTCTCCCCTCTGTTTTATCTGCGCTCCAGCTGGCCCCATGTTATTTTCGCCCTCTCGAAGGCATGTGATGTATTTGTTGCCGGGACCTTGCTGCATCCCTGCCTCATGTCTCAAGGCCAGGCGCTTTTGTTCCCTGCTCCCTCTCAAAGGCAGAGGCTCGTGCTGTGCCTGGCCCCGGGGGCATGGCTGGTGGTCTCCTGGCAGAGCCGGTCTGGCAGGTCCGGGGCTTGAAAACTTTGCGGTGTGAGATGCGCACGGTGTGAGATGCATTGCTGAGCAGTCGCCCCGCTGGGGGCCTAGCTCTGGGAGTTAGCGCTGGGCTAGGTGCTGTGACCAGCTCCATGGCCATCCAAGTGCCCGCGCTGACGTGCTTTGGCTTGGACCGAGTCACGGCTGGCCCTGTGTGGACGGGAAAAGAGGGATCACTGAGATTCTTCTCCTCCCTATGTCCACACAGGAGGCAGCTGCCATTTGAAGGGGGGACGGCTGACTCAGTCCTGCCAGCTCGGGTGGTGGGGGTCTGAGCAAGGCAGGAATGGTGGCCATACCCCCCAATCCCACCCAGGCTCCAGATGTCAACGGGAGGGGAGTGGCTGTAAATGCCCTGGCCAGTTCACTGCCCCCACCCCAGGGTGCTTCACAGATAGGCCTAGCTCCTCCCTCTGCTCCGCTGAGCACAAGGGATGCTGTCCCATCCTCCGCCCCAGGGCTGCAGAGGACCCGGGGCCAGAGTTTGCCCAGCTGCCCGGTGGGGTTCACACCCAGGGATGTTGCAGGGCCTCCCCACTGGCTGGTTTTCACCGTGTTCGGCATTTCCCAAGCGTTGCTAGGAGGCGGCCCCGCTAACCTTTGTTCAAAGGTTTTTACAGAGACGGGAGGGGTGTGGCAGGGGAGGGGAAGAGGGCCGAGTTGGCTCTTCTGCTCCTGCCTTGCAATGCGCTGAGGTGCCCCTGGAGAGACCGCCCGGCTCCCTCCCTAACCCGTTGGTTGTTTCCTTCCAAAATCCCAGCCGCAGAGCTGCCCCGGCTCTGGGCCCGCGGCTGGCCACGTTTCCCAATGCTGCTGGGTGATGACAATCTGACCGCTGCACTGGGCCAGCTGTCGGCATATTCACGGCTCTCATCCTCCTTCTCTTTTTCATTCTTTTCTTTCTCTCCCTCTCTCCTTTTCCCTCCCGCTTTTCTTTGGCTCTCTCGTTTCCCCGGTGATTCGGACACTGGGTCTGCCCCACAAAACAGGTCTGATCCACCCCCACTGATGCTAGTGGAAGCTGGCTGGGTCCCACGCAATGAGCCTTTACGGCCAGCCCCCAGGCTCCCACGCTTTCACCTCACTCTGGGGCCAGCGGGTTTTCCTCCACACGTGTTCATTCTTAGCATTGCAGAGGAGCTGGATGAGGACGGCTGAGGGCGAGCAAGCAGAGAGGAGAGGAGAATTCTGTTCCTAACAGGTCTTTGTCCCCCGCCAGGTCCAGGCGTCAGGAGGAGGGGAGTGGGGCGCTGTGGCCGGCTGGGGTCCATCGCGGCTCTGAAGTACGCGGTGGTCGGACTCTACCTACTCGTGTTCCTGATCCTCGTCGGCGTCTTCATCCTGGCAGGTAAAGGCGCCTCCAATCTGCCTCCCTCTCCGGGGAGGAGCGGAAAGGGGTGGGGAAGGCCGCATTCGTACCAGAGCCTCCGCAGCCGTCTCTGGGCTGCCACCTCTTTCAGCCAGGCGGGGCCGAAAATGCTCGTGGCACCGCATGAGCTGCTTAAGGTGGTTTCTAAAAGCCAGGCTCCAGCTCCAGCAGGGATCAATGCAGGGAAGTTTTCCGGCAGTGCTATCCAGGGGAGGGAGGGGCGGGAAACGCGGGTCAGACTGGATGATCACAGTGGTCCCTTCTGGCTTTGAAATCTAGGACTCACCAAGACCCAAATGCCCAGCTGTGGTCGCCCTCTCTGTCTCACTTTTTCACTAAGTCGTCCCTCAGGGCAGCTGTCAGCCTGCAGCCCTGGGCACTGCCTTTAGTGACCACGCGTAGGACCAGTCAAGTGATGGACTACCGAGGGTGAGGGGCTATTCCTGGCCCTGCCACTGACTTGCTGCATCATCTTGAGCAAGTCATGTTACAAAAAAAAATCTCCCCGGGCTTCAGTTTTCCCATCTTCCTAGGAAGGGGATAACAACTGTACCTCCCTCCCATGGCGGTTGTGAGGCTTGATCAGTTAATGCTTGTCAAGTGCTTTGAGATCTTCAGGCACTACAGAAAGGCAAAACGTAACGAGTGGGTCAGAGCCTCCTCTGCTTTTCCGCGGCCGCGTTCTTCCTCCTTCCGTCGCTGAGCCTCAGAGATCTCCCTCAGAAAGCCCTTAATTCCCCCAGCATGTTTCCAGGATTATCTGTTTACTCCACCGCCTGGCACCTTGGGTGTATCCGTACCCCATGCTCAACCAGGCGCAGCGTGAGTAATTCTTGGCTCCAGAGGGCCGTGTTGCATCAGGCCAAGGCATACCAAGTGGAGGATTAATGAGCAGCCTTGACCTGCCCCGGTCCCAAGCTGATGTGTTGGTTTTGTGGGCTGGGCTGTTTCCACCCGAATGTTTTGCAAAGCCACTTCCACTGCAATCGTTCCCAGCTGCCCCAAGGCCAAATTGCAATGCAGCGCTTGGCGGTCTGGGCCTTTGATTTCACTCTGACCCTTGGAAGAAACAACCCATCCACTTCTTGTTTAGTTTGAGAGGCCTCCCACGGAGAGCAGCATGGGCCTCCCAAACCCGACACCATGGAAATCAAGTCCTGACTCCACACAACTCTGGAGAAACGCCATCGTTCTGGGCCTGGCTGGGATGCTCAGAAGGTTTGTACAGCCCCTAGCAGAGTGGGGCACCATTCTTGGTTGGCCCTTACACACCACCATAATAAGCGTGATTATTAATCATCACAAAGATCTCTGTGTGCATTTCAGCCGCATCTCCCAAGACTCGGACCCACAGGGCTACCTGGGATCTTGACCAATTGCACAAGTAGGCAGGACTCCAGTGCACCAGATTCCCACAGGCCTGATAGTCCTTGTCAGCCTGGGGGCGTGAGAGGCTGATCCTAAGAACTCCCCCTGCCTGGGTCATCAGCATGGCTTGAATCCCTTTCCATCAGCATCGCAATCCTGGCCTTTATCACTTGAGCTACAGGAAGAGCTCCATCAGCCGGTGGCAGTAGGCTTTTACCCCCCTAGCAGCCTAGCAACTGTGCCAGTGAGTTTCCCGAGAGCACTCCTGAACTCAGATCTCCCACGAGGCATCGTGAGACGTCCGCATACTTCTTGGAGGAAAGCGAGCGGGCGATAGTTGCAGTGGGGAAAGAAACCTCACACAGCTGGGGTGCAGTACTGGATCGGGGTTGAGTTCTTACTGCTAGAACGAGCTCGGGCCAGGGGGGAAGAATCAGGCTAGCAACTGTGAGCCCCAGATACCCTGCCCTGGACTAAGAGGCAGGCGCGGTGGAAACTCCCTAAAAGTGGGGGGGCACCGGCGCCAGAACTGTGGCCCTGCCCCCCAGGCCACCCCTTCCCGCGGAGGCTCTGCTCCCGTGCCACCCCTTGTCCCTAGGCCCCGCCCGCACCACGCCCCTTCCCCCGAGCCCTTGCCCTCATGCTGCCCCTTCCCCCAATGCCCAGCCCCTGCGCCGCCCCTTCCCCCAAGACCCTGCCCCCCACTCACTCCTCTCCATCCCCGAATCCATGGAGACTTAGAACACAGAAGGACCTCCCAGAACTTTGCAGCAACAAGGGACATAGAACCCAGCTCCTCCTGTTTCAAAACCCCTGGGCTCTACAGCCAAAGGAGAATCTCCACTGGGAGTTCATAGTATAGGGTCACTGAGACACATGTCAGCACCGGTCTCATTCAATCCAGCAGAGGGTGTTGTTAATGCATACACCGCAGCCTGTTCACTACAGCATTTACTATGGGTGCGCAGTAGCATTGGGTACTTAAATGGAAGCAGAGCTCGAACTTGGTCCCTTCGACAGTTTACAAAAGAATCCAGCCAGTGTCTTCCTTCCGTCCTCCGTTCACACTCACCTCCCCACCCCGACCGGAGCATGAATTAAGAGACCATTTGGGCTGTGACACCCAGACTGGTTTGCAAGCACGTATAGATCACCTACAGGATCCATGCAGCACCCGTCCATCTTCCAAAAAAACCCTCTGCTTTCTCAATATTGACAGTCTTCTTCCCGGAGAGCAAGGCGGGCTGGAAGCAGGCCATCTGCCTGCTGTCAAAGCACAGGATGCGCGGAGCTCTGGGGTGGGGAAGGGAACGCTTGGAAGGCAGGGTGGGCCTCATGTCAGTTGTCTGTATGTTTTTATTCTCTCCCCTGCTGGGAGTAATTTAAAATGTGCAGGCAGATCATGTGAATGGAGGCAACCCGCAGCCCGGCCCCACATCACACTTACACACAAACATCCCTATGGAGCTTCCCCGATGCCAGGTGCCTATGGAAACACCGACCCGCTCTTCCGCGGAGGTAGGGCAACCGCATCGGCTGATCCCTTTCCCTGGTCTTGCTCCTTTGCAGTTTGTGAAAGGGTTTAACCCACGGGACTCGAGCCAAATCTCCAAAGTCAACACGCTGCCAACAGTCGCTCTCCTGGTAGGGTTGCCAACTTTCTAATTGCACAAAACTGAACACCCTAGCCCTGTCCCTTCCCCAAGGTCCTGTCCCCTTCCTCGTCCCTTCCCTGAGGCCCTACTCACTACATTCCGCGCAGCGGGTCGTGGTGCGGGAGGGGGTGAGGGCTCTGGGCTGGGGGTGCAGGTTCTGGGGTAGGGCCAGAGATGAGGGATTCAGGGTGTGTGGGGGGGGACTCTGGGCTGGGGCAGGAGGTTGGGGTTCAGGGGGGTGGGGGCTCTGGTCTGGGGGTGCAGGTTCTGGGGTACAGCCGGGGATGAGGGATTCAGGGTGTGTGGGGGTGACTCTGGGCTGGGGCAGGAGGTTGGGGTGCAGGGGGGTGCGGGCTCTGGGCTGGGGGTGCAGGTTCTGGGGTAGGGCCGGAGCTGAGGGATTCAGGGTTTGGGGGGGACTCTGGGCTGGGGCAGGAGGTTGGGGTGCAGGGGGGTGTGGGCTCTGGGGTGGGGCCAAGGAATATTGTTATTGAACCAAGGGTCCTGACCCTTTTCGTGTCAGGAGTTGTGCAGGGATGAGGGAACTGGCCCCCTTATTCCAGGTGTATTTACAATTGTCAGCCCCACAGCAGCTCCATTAGACAAGCAGTCACAGGAAATCTGTAGTGTAGCCAACTTTGTCACAGGGTGTGCCTGCCCGGCAGTGTCCTGCAGTGCCCCAAGCTGAGTTAGCGTGGTGCTGCGGGTACTCCCTGCCTCAGTTTCCCTCCTCAGGAAGCCAGTAGCTCCATTCAGGCACCCTTGATTCAAGGTTACCTTCCTTGGAGCTTGTTTGTCGGAAAATCTCATGCAAAAGAGTACCAAACGAAAAGTCCCAAATAAACAAAAGGTGCTTCAGGGTTTCCAGGTTCCTCTGAAGCCTACGCACGAAGCTGCGTTCCCCCTCAGGGTTATCTCTCAGTCTTCAGTGGGCATCTGCCCTGCTATGGGGGATGAGGGAGCATTTAAGTGGGCCTCCTTCTCCCAGTTTATCATCATCTCTGCAAGGCTGTTGGCCCCAGGCCCTTGAAGAAACAGTAACAGGGTTTCCTCCCCAACCCTTCTTGTTCCTGGGACCCTGTCCTCTCTCCCAGTATCTCCCAGGTCCTTATATCTATAATCAGAGCTTTCAACCCTTAAAGAGCCATGCCAGGTGGCAGGGTGGACTGGCCAGTAGGCAGTACTGCCCTTAAGGGGGCGGGCTACCCCACCATAAACTCTCACAATTCTATCACGATCTCTAGCATTTTTTTCTAAAACTCCAGCTCCTGGAGGTGATTACGTTAGACTCTCAGCCCTCACGTGAAAAAAAAAAGTAAGTGTCTAACCCTTGTGGTGGCAGAGGAGAGCTTGAAATTGTGATCGCCAAAGGCTCCAAAACCAGGAGCCAAATAAAAAGGATTCCATGTTGGTTTATTTTATAATCTCTTGATTTTTAACCCAAGCTCATGATTTTGGGGGACCCAACGTATGAGTTTTGAACGTTTGGAATTGGTCAGACTGAATCTGTACCCTAAATTAATTAAGACACCTAATTAAGACCTTTAATCTCAGGCACTCAAAGTGCTCTACAAACAGATTAATTCATCCTTGGTAAACTGGGGATCACAAGAGGGTAAGACCTCCATTTTTAAAGATGGCCTCTAATGTTGGCTGCAGCTGTTTACTGAAGTCACTTATCCACAAGCGCTTGGCTTTCAAAATTGCTGAGTACTCACCCACTTCCATTGAATTCACTGGGGAGTGCTCAGTATAATACATTGGCAAAGTATGCGTTCTGTTCCTTCATAAGGGCTAGTTTACATGGAGGATAAAAGCCAACTACTGCTAATAGCAAAGGGAGTTACTCCTTTAGCTCAAGTGGTAGAGACCTGTGATTTGGTATGGAAAGTCCTGAGTTCAAACACAGCCGGGGAAGGTTACTTCAGCAGCTCTAAAAATCTGCCCTCCTCCCTCTGTTTGAAGTTGGGCTTCCAAAATCACAGGCTGTCTTTGAACATTTGGCCCCAGCCACGCAGCAAAACAAAATGCAGGAGTCCTGGCTTCCAACCCCTGAGTCCAGGCGAGAATCTAGAATAATAAAAATATAAGCCATGTGGGGCAGGGGTTGGCTGTAGCAGCCCTCGATGCAGAGAGTCCTGCCCCCTTCAGTGTGTGCTAGTACCTAGGTCCATGCTGGCGGATCCCATTGTTGGATGGGGGCCTATGGGTGAAATTCACCCCTATGGACAAGGCCCAGCACAAAGCCCTTAAAATAGGACATGTCCTGGGCCTCTTGTGCTGGCTCACGGCGTAGGGTGAATTTCACTCATCCTGAGCACAAACAAGCAGCAGAAGTCCAAAGGAACTGAAGCCAGATTGCTAAAGTGAAAAAGGAGAGTTACAGACACACAGCAAGCAGATGGAGGAGAAAAGAGAAATAGAGGTAAATGATGCTGAAACAGAAAAAAATTTAGTGTTTTATATGCCACGCAACTGCCATGTTCTATGGAATCAGTCCATCTTCAACAAGAGGCGTTTATTAACTTAATGAAAACACCTACAAACTACAGGCCAAAACAAACAAGCTTCTACACAGCTTGAGTTCCCGGCTTCTGTCCCTTGTTTACCAGGGACCATACCCTGCCAGGAACGCTGTACAACCCTGTGATGGGGTGTTCACCCCACACCAGCCCCCAAAAGCTGAAGGAAGCTGAGAAAGGGTTGGGTTAGTGAGATAGGCCACACATGAGGGCTTAGGCTGGAGAAGCAACCCCTGATTGGAAGATGGAGCTCAGCTGAGCAGGTGTAGGCTGGGCTAGGATAAAGCCAGGAAGCTGGCCGCAGACATGGCTGTAGTGAGGAAGTCTGCAGTCACCCTTTGTGCATTAGAGAGGGAAGGAGGGACCCCAGGGAAAAAATAGGACCCTGGGAGCCCAGCCCTGAGGGAAGGGCATAACCTGAAGCAGGGAGAGAAAAAGCCTGTGAGAGGTGGAATAGGAAGCAGCTCAGGAAAAGAGGGCAAGGTTAGGGACTGAGCAAATCTTGGCTGTATGTTGTAGGGTCCTTGGGCTGGAACCTGGAGTAGTGGGTGTACCTGGGTTCCCCCGAGCCACTGATGGGGTGGCATTGCCTGGACAAAGGGTCCAGGGAGACTCTGTACCCCAGAAGGGGAAGCCCCATAGTGACCTGGCTGGAGGGCTGAATTTTGCCCCAGGTCAGGCTGGCAGAGACTCTGGGTTTTTTTCACCTTCCTCTGTAGTGTGGAGCATGGGTCACTTGCTGGTTTGAACTTGAGTAAATGGGGGATTCTCTGTAATTTGAAGTATTTAGATCAAGATTTAAGAATTGCAGTAACTCAGCCTGAGGTTGTGGGCCTGTTACAGGAGTGGGTGGGTGAGGGTCTGTGGCCTGCAGTGTGCAGGAGGTCAGACTATGTGATCATAATGGTCCCGTCTGTCATGAAAGTTTATTAGGGACCCTGGAGATCACTAAGACTGGGTGGGGTTGGAGTGAGTCGATGGCAAAAGAAAAATCCTATGCCAGAGGAAACCATTTGGCTTTAGAGAAAAAGCTGCAAAAATCCATCCAGAAACATCACTTTTTGAGTAGATAAATGGTGGAGGTCTGAAAACATGAAAGGATGGCATGTGGGGCTAGCAGTTTGGTCCTACACAGGTTGGTGAAGAGTTAATATCCCAGTGCCTTAAAGGGGAGGACATTTGCCTGTTAAAGACATTCTCCTTCAGATGGGACCACGGTCCCTCCCTTCTGCCTATCTTTGGCCCTGGCATCATAGGGCTATTGTTTAAGCTCAGCGTCCTGGCCAACACTGGGTTTGAATGCCCCCGGCTGACCGGGAACCTGATTTAAAGCTCATTGATCTTAATTCCAAAGAGCTTAAGATCAAGCCCCTGTTGCCAAGTGCACTATGGGTGTTCCCCATAGCCAAGGGAAGTGGATGGCATGGTGAGTGGCTAATAGAACCATTCACCATGAGTTCACATCCTGCCCAGCTTGCTGGTGATCAAAAAGCGTTACCCGTCTGATAGGCACTTGGTGGATTTGGCTCAGTTCCCCCAGGGACCAGGTATCCACATTGCAAAAACCAGCATCATAGTTCGAACGATCCTAGATGTTCCTTCTTGCAGTGGGTACGGTCTCAGCAGAGAGGCTGAGGACTGAACAGACAATGGAGTCTGAACTCCATTTGTGTGTCCCTGGGTTCAGATTGCAGCAGGGATGGATTCTTCACGCAGAGATGAGATCCTGCAATAATGCATCCTGTAACTGGACCTTTCTGACTCACCCCTGTAAACCTCTCCCCAGTCCTTCCGGCCCCGTTCCTTGCCCAGTGCAACCTTGTTGTTCCGGTGGCAATGCTCCAGCCTGTCTTGTTTGTCCTCAAGCAGCTGCGTCCACTCGCTGTGTCTCCCAGCTTGCCAGGAAAGCAACAGGGACTTCCATCTCTAAGGGCTTTGGGCATTTTGCTGCTGCTTCTCACGAGCTTAAAAACGCTGAGATCTTTCTCCCTCCCCATGACCTGTTTCCCGAGATCGGCATTTTCGAATTGTAGGATTTTATTTCCTCCTGCCGCTGAAGACCCCAGGAGCCTGGCCCGGCCCGGAGCACTCAGCTGGCCTTCTCTGAAAAATGTTCTGGTACCACGTGAATGTAAAAGTCATACGCGGGCCCCTAGTTCCCGGCCAAGTGCCCAGCTTGTGCTAGAGGAAGCAAAGCCTGAGGTCAGCAAGTCAGGGACTCACTGAAGGGGAGAAGTTTCTGTTTCTACATGAAGAGCTCAATCCTCTGCTCCGCCCAGTCCCACTGAGAGCAGCCGAGATAAGGAGGCTGCAGAGATGCTTCAGAGCTACTGCAGGGGAGCAGGTGTGTGAAGCTCTTGCAGAGCCAGCCAGGAGTGAGGAAGAAAGAGATGATTGGCTGGATGGGCTGTCCGTCACCCAGAGAGACAGGGGAAGGGCTTCTCTTCTCCGCAAAGGGTTCTGGGTAGGGAAGCCCTCTATAAAACTCCCTGGCTTCTGGCTGGGAGTCAGGCTTATGGGAGGAAGTTTTGCCTGGAAGATTTGGTGTCAGTTATGTTATGGAAGGTATATCTTGTTGGGTTTCTTTAGCTTAAAATAGCCGTGGTATTATTATTTATTATTATTATTTAAATCTCTCTCAGTGGATCTGGGTACTTTATTGGGCAGCCCCCTAGAGACCACCAGCCATCTCTCGAGGCACTGCTGGCTCGCAATATGCTGTGGTCTCTCCCCCTTGCACCCATGGCCTTTACTCCCCAGCATGACTCCTTTGTGCCAGGGGTGGGAGAGGGTGGCAGAAGGCAGATACATTGGCTTTATGCAAACTGGGGATCTTCAGCTGGTTGTTTACACCAGCCATGTGGCCCCTTTGCCCCACATTGTAGTGGGGCTCAGTTCTGAATTAAGTGGGTGGTGTGAAGTCGTGGATTGCCAGTCGTGAAGGCTGCAGCCCTCTAGGCAGAGAACAGCTCCAGCATAGGCAGTGATGAGGATAACCTCCCCTGCAGTTTCGTTTCCAGGTCATTTGTTCAAATCTGGCACAGCTCCAGTCTTGCCCAGCAGTCATCACCATCTGATGGCTTGTTGCTGACTCAGGTGGTGGGTCTCAGCCCAGTTCCTAGTGCAGAAATAACATCCCAGTAAACCTTTCTATCAGCCCCAGCAGAGATTGTGTGGGCATCAGAGCTGGCTGGGGATTTTCCATCGGAATGATCTTCCAACACAAAATGCCCTCTATGCAAAATCGGAATTTTTTATGGGGAAATTTCAATTTGCCCCCCAACAATTGATTAATTTCCATTGGGAGAAGCTAAATGACAGCACCGCAGCTACACGGCTGGAAGGGTCTCATCAATCTCACTTTAAAGGGAGAAAAGTAAATTGATGAGACCCTTCCAAGCAAGCAGCTAGCGAGCCAAAAAATCCCATTTCGGTTCTCCCAAGACAGAATTTTTTGGAATTTCTGTACCATGAAAAAGTGAGGTTTTAACTTTTCATCCTGGATCAGGACAAAAAACATCATGTTGATTCTTCCCGGGGTGGAAATTCCGTTTTCCAGCCAGCTCGACTCCCCAGTCCCCCCAGAGGTAGCTGCCGGTCAGAAAGCAGACACATTTCCTGGGGGAATGTTGTTAGGAAGATGATATGGCCCACGCCCTAGGCTGTAGCTCTTGTGGGGATAAATGACTCCAGTCTCCTAGACTGCCTGGCTGGAGCCTGTCATACATTCTAAAGCCATGAAGACCATTGTGACCATCCTGGCTGACCGCCTGACGAGCACAGGCCAAAGAAGCTCGGAGTGATTCCGCCATGAAGTGTAACAGCTTATGATTGTGCTACAGCATTCTGCAGGCACTAAAGTTTGTGCCCGGAGAAGTTGATCCTTAGTAATCGTGACATTTTGGGTATCACCCAGGCCAGTTAAGGGGGTTCCATTATCACCTGTCCTGGATCCTTGGGTGTCTTAATGCTGGGCTGCTGTATCTTAGAGCCCTGACCTCGGTAGCAAGCCCACAAACACATCTCACGCTGGCTTCCATCAGGCTAATTAGTCCTTGCAGCGTGACCCCCCCCCACCCCCCCAAGCAGCCCTTCTGGTCCCCCAGTCCATCCATCCCAAATTCTTAGCTACCAGGCACTCGGACTTTACCCCTCTCATTCATCACCCCCCACAGGTGTGAAACCAGCCCCCAGAACACCAGCTTTTGATGGCACAGACACTCCCTGCAGTGTGCTTGGAGTAAAAATAAATAGAAAGTTTATTTATTAGAAAAATCACAGATTCAGAGATAAAATAGTAAGGAAAATCAAACACAAGTGACAGCAAATAAACAGGAAGATGCAAGCACAGGCTTTACACTTGCAGACCAGAGAAATTTCCCTTTCTAGTACAAGTTTCCTGTTGCCTTTGAACAGCTTCCCAGCGTGTTTCACCGACAGCACCCGTCAAGTCCCTCACTTTCCGGATGAGGGGCCTCATTTTCAAGCCTTATTTTTAAAAGGCTTTCTCCCTACCCCCTTTCCCTCCCCTCCTTTTTTTTTCTCCTGGCATGGTGACTCATGGTTTTTAAAAATAATCTGATTTTTAAAAAAGGCTCCAGAGGCAATCCTCGCAATTACGGGCCGGTGAGCCTAACTTCAGTATCATAGAATCATAGAATCATAGAATATCAGGGTTGGAAGGGACCCCAGAAGGTCATCTAGTCCAACCCCCTGCTCGAAGCAGGACCAATTCCCAGTTAAATCATCCCAGCCAGGGCTTTGTCAAGCCTGACCTTAAAAACCTCTAAGGAAGGAGATTCTACCACCTCCCTAGGTAACGCATTCCAGTGTTTCACCACCCTCTTAGTGAAAAAGTTTTTCCTAATATCCAATCTAAACCTCCCCCACTGCAACTTGAGACCATTACTCCTCGTTCTGTCATCTGCTACCATTGAGAACAGTCTAGAGCCATCCTCTTTGGAACCCCCTTTCAGGTAGTTGAAAGCAGCTATCAAATCCCCCCTCATTCTTCTCTTCTGCAGGCTAAACAATCCCAGCTCCCTCAGCCTCTCCTCATAACTCATGTGTTCCAGACCCCTAATCATTTTTGTTGCCCTTCGCTGGACTCTCTCCAATTTATCCACATCCTTCTTGAAGTGTGGGGCCCAAAACTGGACACAGTACTCCAGATGAGGCCTCACCAATGTCGAATAGAGGGGAACGATCACGTCCCTCGATCTGCTGGCTATGCCCCTGCTTATACATCCCAAAATGCCATTGGCCTTCTTGGCAACAAGGGCACACTGCTGACTCATATCCAGCTTCTCGTCCACTGTCACCCCTAGGTCCTTTTCCGCAGAACTGCTGCCTAGCCATTCGGTCCCTAGTCTGTAGCTGTGCATTGGGTTCTTCCGTCCTAAGTGCAGGACCCTGCACTTATCCTTATTGAACCTCATCAGATTTCTTTTGGCCCAATCCTCCAATTTGTCTAGGTCCTTCTGTATCCTATCCCTCCCCTCCAGCGTATCTACCACTCCTCCCAGTTTAGTATCATCCGCAAATTTGCTGAGAGTGCAATCCACACCATCCTCCAGATCATTTATGAAGATATTGAACAAAACCGGCCCCAGGACCAACCCTTGGGGCACTCCACTTGATACCGGCTGCCAGCTAGACATGGAGCCATTGATCACTACCCGTTGAGCCCGACAATCTAGCCAGCTTTCTACCCACCTTATAGTGCATTCATCCAGCCCATACTTCCTTAACTTGCTGACAAGAATACTGTGGGAGACCGTGTCAAAAGCTTTGCTAAAGTCAAGAAACAATACATCCACTGCTTTCCCTTCATCCACAGAACCAGTAATCTCATCATAAAAGGCGATTAGATTAGTCAGGCATGATCTTCCCTTGGTGAATCCATGCTGGCTGTTCCTGATCACTTTCCTCTCATGCAAGTGCTTCAGGATTGATTCTTTGAGGACCTGCTCCATGATTTTTCCAGGGACTGAGGTGAGGCTGACTGGCCTGTAGTTCCCAGGATCCTCCTTCTTCCCTTTTTTAAAGATTGTAGCAGGCAAATTGGTTGAAACTATAGTAAAGAATAGAATTTTCCAAAGTATAGATCCACACAATATGTTGGGGAATAGTCAACATGGCTTTTGAGAAAGGAAATCACACCTCACCAATCTATTAGAATTCTTTGAGGGGGTCAACAAACGTGTGGACAAGGGGGATTCAGTGAATATAGTGTACTTGGACTTTCAGAAAGTTTTTGACAAGGTCCCTCACCAAAGGCTGTTAAGCAAAGTAAGCTGTCATGGGATAAGGGGGAAGGTCCTCTCATGGATTAGTAATTGGTTAAAAGACAGTAAACAAAGGGTAAGAATAAATTGTCAGTTTTCAAAAGGGAGAGATGTAAATAGTGGTGTCCCCCAGAGGTCTGTATTGGGACCAGTTCAACATATTCATAAATGATCTGGAAAAAGGGGTAAACGGTGAGGTGGCAGAGGATACAAAATTCTTAAGATAGTTAAGTCCAAAGCAGACCGTGAAGAGCTACAAAGAGATCTCACAAAACTGGGTGACTGGGCAACAAAATGGCAGATGAAATTAATTGTTTCTAAATGCAAAGTAATGCACATTGGAAAACATACTCCCAACTATACAGCTAAAATGATGGGATGTAAATTAGCTGTTACCACTCAAGAAGAAGATCTTAGACTCGTGGATAGTTCTCTGAAAATATCTGCAAAATGTGCAGTAGCAGTGAAAAAAGCGAACAGAATGTGAGGAACCATGGAGAAAGGGATAGATAATGAAACAGAAAATATCACAATGTCACGATATAAATCCCTCGTATGTATAAATCCATGGTATGCTTGCAGTTTTGGTTGCCCTATCTGAAAAAATAAATATTCGAATTGGGAAAAATTTCAGAGAAGAACATCAAAAATGATGAGAGGTATGGAACATTGATCTTTAAATATTCATGGTAAATAGGCCCAATGGCCTGTGATGGGGTGTTAGATGGGGTGGGAACTGAGTTACTACAGAGAATTCTTTCCTGGGTATCTGGCTGGTGAGTCTTGCCCATATGCTCAGGGTTCAGCTGATTGCCATATTTGGGGTCGGGAAGGAATTTTCCTCCAGGGCAGATTGGAAGAGGCCTGGGGGTTTTTCACCTTCCTGTGCAGCATGGGGCACGGGTCACTTGCTGGAGGATTCTCTGCACCTTGAAGTCTTTAAACCATGATTTGAGGACTTGAATAACTCAGACAAAAGTGAGAGGTTTATCGCAGGAGTGGGTGGGTGAGATTCTGTGACCTGCATTGTGCAGGAGGTCAGACTAGATGATCATAATGGTCCCTTCTGACCTTAATATCTATAAATCTGTGAATCTAACACTTTCTATATGAGGGGAGATTAATAAGACTGGTACTGTTCATCTTAGAAAAGAGACACCTAAGAGGGGATAAGATAGAGGTCTGTAAAATCATGACTGTGGAGAAAGTGAATAAGGAAGTGTTATTTACCCCTTCACATAACACAAGAACCAGGGGTCACCCAGTGAAATTAATGGGCAGCAGGTTTAAAACAAACATAAGGGAGTGTTTGTTCACAGAACACACAGTCAACCCTGTGGAACTTGTCGCGAGAAGATGTTGTGAAGGCCAAAACTACAACTGTGTTCAAAAAAGTATCAGATAAGTTCATGGTGGACAGGTCCATCCATGGCTATTAACCGAGATACTCAGGGACACAACCCCATGCTCTGGGTGTCCCTAGCCTCTGACTGCCAAAAGCTGGGAATGAACGGCAGGCAATGGATCACTTGATGATTCCCTGTTCTGTTCATTCCCTCTGAAGCACCTGCCACAGGCCACTGCAGGAAGACAGGACACTGGGCTACATGGACCATTGGTCTGACCCAGTCTGGCCGTTCTTATTTTCTTATGCTCACGATTATTTAGGGTGGGGGAAATTCCCTCTTGAGTTGGTGGCCAGAATGTCTCAGTGTTTTTCCATTAACTCTAATGGCCCATCGTTTGATGCTAGGTGTTTGGAGCTAGTCTTGCCTGGCTAGGGGGAAAGGAGTCCAGGAGAGCTGGCTGTATTTTAAAGAATCCTTATTGAGGTTACAGGGACCAAACCATCCCGATGTGTAGAAAGAATAGTAAATGTGGCAGGCGACCAGCTTGGCTTAACAGTAAAATCCTTGCTGATCTTAAATACAAAAAAGAAGCTTACAAGAAGTAGAAGATTGGACAAATGACCAGGGAGGAGTATAAAAATATTGCTCGGGCATGCAGGAGTGAAATCAGGAAGGCCAAATCACACCTGGAGTTGCAGCTAGCAAGAGATGTTAAGAGTAACAAGAAGGGTTTCTTCAGGTATGTTGGCAACAAGAAGAAAGCCAAGGAAAGTGTGGGCCCCTTACTGAATGAGGGAGGCAACCTAGTGACAGAGGATGTGGAAAAAGCTAATGTACTCACTGCTTTTTTTGCCTCCGTCTTCACGAACAAGGTCAGCTCCCAGACTACTGCACTGGGCAGCACAGCATGGGGAGGAGGTGGCCAGCCCTCTGTGGAGAAAGAAGTGGTTCGGGACTATTTAGAAAAGCTGGACGAGCACAGGTCCATGGGCCAGATGCGCTGCATCTGAGAGTGCTAAAGGAATTGGCGGATGTGATTGCAGAGCCATTGGCCATTATCTTTCAAAACTCATGGCGATCAGGGGAAGTCCCGGACGACTGGAAAAAGGCTAATGTAGTGCCCATCTTTAAAAAAGGGAAGAAGGAGGATCCTGGGAACTACAGGCCAGTCAGCCTCACCTCAGTCCCTGGAAAAATCATTGAGCAGGTCCTCAAGGAATCAATTCTGAAGCACTTAGAGGAGAGGAAGGTGATCAGGAACAGTCAGCATGGATTCACCAAAGGCAAGTCATGCCTGACTAATCTAATTGCCTTCTATGACAAGATAACTGATTCTGTTGATGAAAGGAAAGCAGTGGACGTGTTGTTCCTTGACTTTAGCAAAGCTTTTGAAACAGTCTCCCACAGTATTCTTGCCAGCAAGTTAAAGAAGTACGGGCTGGATGAATGGACTATAAGGTGGATAGAAAGCTGGCTAGATTGTCGGGCTCAACGGGTAGTGATCAATGGCTCCATGTCTAGTTGGCAGCCGGTATCAAGTGGAGTACCCCAAGGGTCGGTCCTGGGGCCAGTTTTGTTCAATATCTTCATAAATGATCTGGAGGATGGTGTGGATTGCACCCTCAGCAAGTTTGCAGATGATACTAAACTGGGAGGACAGGTAGATACGCTGGAGGGTAGGGATAGGATACAGAGGGACCTAGACAAATTGGAGGATTGGGCCAAAAGAAATCTGATGAGGTTCAACAAGGACAAGTGCAGAGTCCTGCACTTAGGACGGAAGAACCCAATGCACAGCTACAGACTAGGGACCGAATGGCTCGGCAGCAGTTCTGCAGAAAAGGACCTAGGGGTTACGGTGGACGAGAAGCTGGATATGAGTCAACAGTGTGCCCTTGTTGCCAAGAAGGCCAATGGCATTTTGGGGTGTATAAGTAGGGGCATTGCCAGCAGATCGAGGGACGTGATCGTTCCCCTTCTATTCTACATTGGTGAGGCCTCATCTGGAGTACTGTGTCCAGTTTTGGGCCCCACACTACAAGAAGGATGTGGAAAGATTGGAAAGAGTCCAGCGGAGGGCAACAAAAATGATTAGGGGACCGGAACACATGAGTTATGAGGAGAGGCTGAGGGAACTGGGATTGTTTAGTCTGCGGAAGAGAAGAATGAGGGGGGATTTGATAGCTGCTTTCAACTACCTGAAAGGGGGTTCCAAAGAGGATGGATCTAGACTGTTCTCAGTGGTAGCAGATGACAGGACAAGGAGTAATGGTCTCAAGTTGCAGTGGGGGAGGTTTAGGTTGGATAGTAGGAAAAACTTTTTCACTAGGAAGGTGGTGAAACACTGGAATGCGTTGCCTAGGGCGGTGGTGGAATCTCCTTCCTTAGAAGTTTTTAAGGTCAGGCTTGACAAAGCCCTGGCTGGGATGATTTAGTTGGGGATTGGTCCTGCTTTGAGCAGGGGGTTGGACTAGATGACCTTGTGAGGTCCCAACCCTGATAGTCTATGATTCTAGGGAAGCAGTGCCTGTCCCTGCCTGACAGCCCACTGCCCCGTTGTGAGGAGGAGCTGAATGTCACAGCACAAGTATGAGCATGGCTTTATATCTATACCAGTGGTTCTCAAACACTTTTACTGGTGACCCCTTTCACATAGCAAGCCTCTGAGTGCGACCCCCCTTATAAATAAAATAACTTTTTTATATATTTAACACCATTATAAATCCTGGAGGCAAAGTGTAGTTTGGGTTGGAGGCCGACAGCTTACGACCCCTGTGTAACAACCTCGCGACCCCCTGAGGGGTCCCGACCCCCAGTTTGAGAACCCCTGATCTATACTGATACATACATCCCTAACCACAAAAGAGACAGAGGCCTGTCAAGTTCAGAATATTACAAGCATTCATAAATTACCTGATAGTGGTATAGCGTGATAACATTGTATACAACCACTTGATTCAACTGCTTACTCTTCGGGGTTCAACCTCCCCATTCTCGGGTGTCTGGACCCTGATTGTCACAGTTGTATCATAGCTGAACGGTTGCAGATCTGTGCAGAAGAGACAAAGATGTTAAGCAGCAACATGGTGGAGTCTTAAGTAGCTGCTTTCCATTGTTTCAGAATATATAAGGAGCTGGGCATAGTCATTGCAGCCTAGTGAGCCAGATGGCTCCCAACAGCTACTCCCTGGGTGTACATTTCTCGATAAACAAGACACCCACCTAAAGAATCTGTTGCAAGTGACCTTTCCAAATGATGGGGGCCTTGCCTTTATCCGCTTGTGAAGCACCAGCTGTTTCATTATAGGTGAAATTCACACCACGTAAATAACAGCCGTGTGATTTAGGCCTGAGCACAAAACAATTTGGCATTCTTGTATTTCCAGGAGCATACTGCAGATTCCCTGTTAAGGAGAGCTCCTTTCCTAATTTGGCTCGAGCTAGCATCATGTGATTCTCAATACGCTCTATGTAAAGGGACAGAAGAATGAGCAAACCACTAAAAATATCTTGAATTACCTTGGAGCCTTGCAAAACAGGATGTAATAGGCTGGAGATTTAGGCTGGTTTTAAATTTAGTCTGCTTTTAATATCCTCTTTTGCAAGACTCAAGAGGTAGTGCGGTTCTTTTGGCTAATTCATTTCTATACACTCCTGAGGACATAAACAATCTTACTCAATCTGTATTGGTCTGTTCTAACCACTTGACAGAAGAGAGAGGGGAATCATAAAAAGCAGAGAAGGAAAAGAGTGAGTCAGATTTATAGAGCAAGATCCATAGACTTTAGGGCCAGAAGGATTCGTTGTCTCCTTTGACCTCCTGTAGAGCACAGGCCAGAGAGCCCACCCAGTGATTCGTTCTTCTAGCACAACTTATTGTTGAGCCAGCCGTATTTGAGAAAGTCATTAGTCTTTATGTAAAGACTCCAAGGGATGGGGAACCCATCACAGCCTTTGGTTAGCCGTTCCAGGGGCTACTCACTTGCAGTGTGAAACCTGTGCATCTTTCCTGTTTGAATTTTTCTACCTTCAGCTGCCAGCCCCTGCATCTTGTTCTGCCTTTGTCCACTAGACTAAAGAGGCCTCTAGCGTCAGACATCTCCCCCTGTGTGTCCGTGTAGAACATGGTGAAGCCCTGGATGGTCTTGTTAAGAGATAGAGCTGTGAGTCAGATCTACCAGGTTGCGTACCTGACTTTGCAACAGACTTGCTGTATGACCTTGGGAGTGTCACTTCATTGCTCTGTGCCCCAGGTTTGCTCCTCTGTACACTGGGAATAACAGTTTCTTACCTACTTCACATGCTTTGTGGGGTTCATGCATGAGTGCTTATAAAAGACAGTGAGATTCTCGGATGGAACGGACAAGAATGAAAATGCAGAGTATCTTGTGCATCTCTGGCCCATGCAGCATTGTTGCCTGGCTTCCCCCGGCCTTTGTCCAGCCCACTTCAAAGGGCTCAGTGGAGAGCATCTCCACAACTTCCCTTTGGGGCACAAAGAATCTCCACAGTAAAGGTTTTGCCTTTTGTCTGCCAATGGAGAACACCATCTGCGAGTGAATTCTACCTGGGAGAACACTAAAGCAATGACTAGACATCCTGCTGCACTGCCCAAATCAATTCAATCTCCCTGAGCATGCTATGTTCAGACCAGTGTACATGTCTCGGGTCCAACCATGGGTCACTAGCGGGGATTGGACCTGAGACCTTCCGTGCTAAAAGCATGGGCCTCTGCCACTTGATCTGAAGAAATAACTTCATTAGCTGGTAACAGTAGAAGGCTCTTATCTTGTATGTGGACAAACAACAAAAGGGGGACATGTTACACACATTGAGCCAGTGGCTTATACATGGCAAATCCTTCCCATAAAGAGCAACAAACTCAGCTGTCAAGGAGGTCACCTCCCAGCAAGGATGGGGAGCAGGGTTAGCTGGCCATCAGCTACCCTAAACAGTGCATAAAAGTTGCAGGTGTATCTTTGGAGGCAAATGACACCTTCAGGAAAGTTCACCTGGCCTTCTCCAACAACCTTAGAATCTCCGTTCCTTTGATGCAGTGGCGAGCCACTTAGCCCTGTTTCCCGGAGAGCAGGGAATAGCGTCTCCAAAAGCAGAATTCCCTGGGCTATTCATAACAATAATAGTATACTGTCCTATCGCACTTTGTCTTAAAGTGCTGTACAGAGGGTAGAGAGGGAGAACACCTTCCTACCACTGAAAAGTGGCCGTCTGAGGGCTTGCCTTCACAAGGACATAAAGATGCACTAAACCTCACAACATTAAACACCACTTAGTGCAGACAGGGACAAATCCTGTTTTATTATTACACCAGTACCTAGACCAGAGCCCTGTGCAAACCCAGAGAGGCAGACCCTGCTAAGATGGCTTCCAGTCTCAACAGCCAGTCCAGAAAGAGATGTGCCGTGCCCAAGAACACAAAACAGATCAGCCACAGAATCACCCCGCCTCTGACCAGCACATCAGTGACTTGTTCTATCCCAGGACTATCAGATTTGCCAGTGTTCACTGGAGAACTCTCATCCAAGCAGCCAACCAGCTCAAACCTTGCCAGAATGAATGAGATCAAAGACTAAGGATTTATGGCTGTTTGGATCCTCCAGCACCTTCCAAAGAAAATAACGTCTCCTGCTCGCTTGTATCTGAGAGGCATTGTTTTTCCCAGATGAACAACATTCCTTCCCACCCCGCTTTGTGAGAGGGTCTCTGCCTTCCAGGCTCTATGTCAGAGGGGATAAATCAGATTCTAACCCCTCCAGCAGCCCTTGGACAGAATGGACATTCCTTTCGTAGCTGGAGCAGCCAGGACAGGGGGCCTCTCTTTTCTCCACCTGAGCAGCTTCTCCTGAAAGGAGAATCTGTTTGCTGAGAGTGGGAGCTGATACACGCAAATCAGAGGTCTAGCCCTCCGAGAAAAGGGGAGGGGAATCCCAGGGCAGACGATGCTCTGTCAAGGCTGTACGCTGGAAGGGACATCTTAACTCCTCCGTGGTCTGTATCACAGCCCTGGTTGGGCACTCTGCTGCTTCCAGGGTGGTTTCTGCCTCTGATGTGAGCTTCCCCAAGACTGGAGCGGTCACAGAGCAGCCTCTGCTCTCAGTTACACCAGTGTGGTTCCCACTGATCTCAGTGGAGGTGCACGGGTGTGGACAGGGGGAGAATTCGACTCCTGGTAAAGTAGATTGAGAAAGGGAGACTGAAGGCTTATTTGGCCTTAACTGCATGAACGATTTATTGAAATGAACAGAGAAGTGAAAGGAACAGGGCTCAGTTGCTCCTCCTCCAGACAGAGGGCTGTTTGCAGCCGGCTCAGCTCAACAGTGAGAGCAAAGAGTGTTAGCATCCTAGCAATCGCTATTTGTGTGACTTAGGGACACAAAGCAAGTGGGTGTGCCCCAATCAGAGTGTTTGGGGGTGTGCATTTGTACACCCGCGTGAGTCTATGTGAGACAGAGGATGAGTGCAGATGTGTGCATATGTCACTAAGACGTGCGCATGTGAGAGAGGGAGATTATGGGCAAGTTTGTCAATATAACTGTAAAAGTGAGCACGAATGCGCATGGTACCTGTCAGTATGAAATGTCATGTGGCTAGCAGTGATGCGTGTGAGGAACACGCATGTGTGTCGCGAAGCACGACAGCGTGTGGGCAAGGATGCTCCTTTGTGCATTGTGTCCATCGACATGGGAGGGAACGGGAGTCTCTGTTCTTTGCCCCCCATCCTTGCCGCTTCTGCCCCAGGGTCTCTGGACTCATCTTTACTGGAAATCTAGCTTGTATTATCTAATATGATGTTCAACACAATCTGTCCTTGTCCACACTGAACGCCAGGAGATGTTTAACATTGACTCCTCAAAGTCATGCTCTAGCATGATCATGTTTTCTAGTGGATCCGAGCCCTCAGGCCAGACCACTCTGGCAGGTCCTGTTCTATCCAACCCTCTGGTCCAACCTCAGCCCAAGGCCCCACTGCCCAGAGCTCACTAGATCACCTGTCTGCAGCATGTGTGTGGGAAGGGAAGAGACCAGTTGGATGATTCTGTAGCTGTTTCGCCCACCTCTTGATGCATTTCAAGCCCTGCGGGTTACCGTGGCACGTCGTTTTAGGGCTGATCTACACGGATTTTGTAACGGTATAACTATTTCAGTTAGGGATGTAGGTTTTGGTTTTACCAATATATAGAGCTGGTAGAAAGGTGGAATTTCTATTCCAGGGGAAATTCAGACATTCCAACATTTGTTTTCATTCCAATTTGGAATGAAAGTAAAAAAAATATTGAAATTTCCCCTAGGTCTTGCTCACATGCTCAGTGTCTAAGTGCCAAATTTGGGCTCAAAAAGGAATTTTTCCCCAGGTCAGACTAGCAGGGACCTTGATTTCCTTTTTCTGCAGGTCTCTTGCTAGGATCAGTTATGTGTGTCTCACTTAATCAATTCCCCTGCCATTGCGGGAGGCCTCGGTCCCTCCTGTTCTCTGCCTGTGGCACATAATAACTTAGTGTCCTGAGAGCTTTGGTCCAGTTCTGTTTGTTGAGGTTGGTGTAGGGACTCTGGAACAATTTGTACAGTGGAGGGGCTGAGAGCCATTGAACCAAACTGTAAACCCTGGTTATGATGGAAACCCCTTCCAGCCGGGGGGTGCAGTCGCACCCCTAGTTCCAGCACCTGTGGGTTGACGTGCAGATGCTGGGCGGTGTTGGTGGCCTGTGATATCCAGGAGGTCAGATAGATGATCCACTGGTCCCTTTCTGGCCTGCAACTTAATGGCTTTATGAAACGCAAATTGTCAGAAAAATCTCGTTTCATTCCCATTTTGACTTTAAAAACAGATCATCACTTTTTAAAAATTCAAATTTTGAAAATGAGAATTGAAATGTTTCCTTCTGACAGCGTGGAAACGGAGTGCGTTGCCGTTGTCGAAACGCTTGGTTTCCATTCTTTGCTTTAATGACATTTCATCAAACTGGTCCTGCAAAATATTTCCATGCTAATGAGATGGCAGTTTCCGACAGAAAAACGTTCCACTGGAAACCTGTCAATCAGCGTTTCCAAACTAGTTATACAAGTATAACCCCTAGTGTGGATACGATTAAACTGGCACAAAGAGGCCTTATATTGATGTAAGTTCACCCCATTATTATTATTATTTATCTGTGTTATTGTACTGCTTAGGCACCCGAGTCATGGATCAGGACGCCATTGTGTTAGGCGCTGTACAAATAGAGAGCAAAATGCCCCAGAGAGCTATAGGAGTCAACAGATAGATACAAACGGACAGATGGAGGAGTACAAGGAAACAATGTGATAATATCTTCACCAGTGATTTGGACAATGGCACAGGGAGAACACTTATAAAGTTTGCGGATGATACCAAGCTGGGAGGGGTTGCAAGCGCTTTCTGACAGGATCAGAATTCAAAATGATCTGGACAAACTGGAGAAATGGTCTGAAGTAAATAGGATGAAATTCAATAAGGACAAATGCAAAGTACCCCACTTAGGAAGGAACAATCATCTGCACACATACACAATGGGAAATGACTGCCTAGGAAGGAGTACTGCGGAAAAGAGTGTGGGGGTCATAGTGGATCTCAAGCTAAATATGAGTCAACAGTGTAACGCTGTTGCAAAAAAAGCAAACATCCTTCTGGGATGTATAAGCAGGAGTGTTGTAAGTAAGACACGAGAAGTAATTCTTCCGCTCTACTCCGCACTGATTAGGCCTCAGCTGGAGTATTGTGTCCAGTTCTGGGTGCCACATTTCAGGAAAGATGTGGACAAATTGGAGAAGGTGCCGGCTAGTGGCGTTCTGTTACTACTGTGCTAATAAGCGATGGTCACATAAACACCACCCCATACCGGAAACCTACTGACCGCTATTCCTACCTACATGCCTCCAGCTTTCACCCTGACCACACCACACGATCCATCGTCTACAGCCAAGCTCTGCGATACAACCGCATTTGCTCCAACCCCTCAGACAGAGACAAACACTTACAAGATCTCTATCAAGCATTCTTACAACTACAATACCCACATGCTGAAGTGAAAAAACAGATTGACAGAGGCAGAAGAGTACCCAGAAGTCACCTACTACAGGACAGACCAACAAAGAAAATAACAGAACGCCACTAGCTGTCACCTTCAGCCCCCAACTAAAACCCCTCCAACGCATCATCAAGGATCTACAACCTATCCTGAAATGATCGCTCACTCTCACAGCTCTTGCGAGACAGACCAGTCCTCGCTTACAGACAGCCCCCCAACCTGAAGCAAATACTCACCAGCAACCACACACCACACAACAAAAACACTAACCCAGGAACCTATCCTTGCAACAAAGCCCGATGCCAACTCTGTCCACAGATCTATTCAAGTGACACCATCATAGGACCTAATCACATCAGCCACGCCATCAGGGGCTCATTCACCTGCGCATCTACCAGTGTGATATATGCCATCATGTGCCAGCAATGCCCCTCTGCCATGTACATTGGCCAAACCGGACAGTCTCTACGCAAAAGAATAAATAGACACAAATCTGACATCAGGAATCATAACATTCATAAACCAGTCGGAGAACACTTCAATCTCTCTGGTCACTCAGTAACAGACTTAAAGGTGGCAATTTTACAACAGAAAAGCTTCAGAAACAGACTCCAACGAGAAACTGCTGAACTGGAATTAATTTGCAAACTAGATCCCATTAACTTGGGCTTGAATAGAGACTGGGAGTGGCTGGGTCATTACACAAATTGAATCTATTTCCCCATGTTAAGTATCCTCACACCTCTTGTCAACAGTCTGAAATGGGCCATCTGGATTATCACTACAAAAAAATTTTTCTCCTGCTGATAATAGCTCATCTTAATTAATTAGCCTCTTAGAGTTGGTATGGCAACTTCCACCTTTTCATGTTCTCGGTAGGTATATATATCTTCTTACTATATGTTCCATTCTATGCATCTGATGAAGTGAGCTGTAGTCCACGAAAGCTCATGCTCAAATAAATGTGTTAGTCTCTAAGGTGCCACAAGGACTCCTGTTCTTTTTGCGGATACAGACTAACACGGCTGCTACTCTGAAACCCGTCACTATGCAGGGGTTAAAAAGCAGCCCTGGAGAGGGCTGTGGCTGGGATAAAAGGAGTGGGAGCAGCTGAGGGAGTAGCTGACCACAGGTGTGGCCAGCTCAATCAGGGCTCAGCTGGCCCTAATAAGAGGGCTGGGGGGCCAGAAACTAGAGGAGTCTTAATCTAGCCCTGGAGTGGGAAGGGCTAGCTGCCTGGGAACAAGGTACCTGAAGCAGAGCTGGGGAAGGGCAAAGGGAGCTGGGGAGCTCCAGCCTGGTAAAGCCCCAGGCTGCAGGCCTTGGTGAAGGCCTATGAAAGGTACTGGGGCTGCAGAGGGGCAGTTCGGGGATAGGCGAAGGCAGCAGGTCCTACCCCCTTGCCAGTGATGAGTGGCCATTACAGACAGCAGTCTGCCCCAGTGAGCGGGGGATAGATGACGACTGGCAGTAGCCACTGAGACAAGGTGGGCTTAGAGGGTTGGGGATTCCCCTGGGAGGGGAGACCCAGCATGTGGGGGTACTGCTGGGGCAGAACCCCGAGGTAAGGGGCACCAGGGTCTGGGAGGGACATGGGGCCTGTGGCCCGTGAGTAACCGGCCAGCAGAGGGTGCTCCAGAGCTCACTAGTTCCCTGACGACCAGCCCGAGGCGCAGCGTCAGTGAGTCTGTGGTCTGCTACACCCCTGCTTTGACAAAAACACTTTTACCAACCTCCAAAGTTTCCCCCCAAAGCTTGCTTGAAGCTGCAAAAAAATACCAGCTTGAAGATTGTATAGCACAATATCCCTGGGCCTGTATATTTCAGTTTAGCCACTAATTGCACATAAGGGTGCTTTGGGCAGAAGTGGGACTTAAGTGGGGCCATAGACTTCATGCTGTGTCTCTGCCCAGGGACAAATTTAAGCCACAAGTGTTTGTTGAAAGGTTGAAAACCCCAACCCCCTCCCACCCAGCTCAGCCCCCATATGTGCAATGTTAAAATTCCCAATAACTCTCAGTAGAGGCTGTTGACTTGGCTTTGGACAAGCTATTTCCTTTCATCTTAGGCAAACCTCTTAGCAGTGAGATCTGATGGAAGTTCCAGTAATCATGCCCCGGGGGCTAATAACAAGTAACTCTGCTTGTAATGTCAGAGTCCAGTTTGCTAACCTCAATATTCTCATTGACCTTCCGGCTCCTTTCCTGTCTGTTTCCATTGGATTCATCTAATATACTTTGGATTGAACACAAAGGTCCATAATGTTAACACCACTGTTTCCTCCTCCATGGAGAAACTTGAATTTGTCTTTTAAAATATTCTGGATTAAACAAGTGGATTACCAACAGACCCAGCGCAGAAAAATGGATTGCTCCTTAATCGGCAACTTTCGAACACTAATGCCCACCTACACATCAAAACTATCCATATTTAAGTATAGTTTTGGCTTAACCATGTTATAACATGTTTTTTCCCCCTACTTGTGTGAAGCAAATCCTCTTGAAACATCCACAAAACTCATTATCTTTCTTCAAAATTCTTTTATCATAGTCGTAGATTCCAAGGCCAGGAGGGACCATTGTGACCATCTAGTCTGACCTCCTGGATGACACAGGCCAGAGACCTGCCCTATAAATAATTCCTAGAGCAGAGCTTTTAGAAAAACAGCCAGTCTTGAGTTAAAAATTGCCAGTGACGGAGAATCCACCACGACCCTTGGGGAAACTGCTCCAGTGGTTAATTATTCCTCTGTTTAAAAATGTACACCTTACTTCCAGTCTGAGTTTGTCCAGCTTCAACTTCCAGCCATTGGATTGTGTTAGACCTTTCTCTGCTAGATTGAAGAGCCCATGATTAGATATTTGTTCCTAAGGCACTTCTACTCTGTTGTGAGGCCTACACAAATCCTGACAAGTTAGGCTGCTGGTGTTCTGGGAACACAGCTTATCTCGCTGACCAGCATTGTCTCATTATTTCCTTGTGCTCTCCTCTCTCTCTGTCCCTCAGTTGTCTCTTATCTTATACTTAGTTTGTAAGGCCTTTGTGGCAGGTCTTTGTGTTCTGTGTTTGAACAGCCCCGAGCTCAACGGGGTCCTGGTCTGTGATGAGGGCTCTTAGGTGCTACGGAAATACAAATAAATAAAAATAATAATTACTATTTGCAGTAGTGCCTAGAGGAGCAAGGGTCAGGGACTTATTGTAGGTGCTACACATCTGTAAAATGAAATGACCCTCCCTGAACCAAAGAGCTCTCAGCCTAAATTGGTGCTGAGACGTCTGGTAGAGAAGCATGTTTTACTCACCATGGTTAAAAAGTAGGGCTCATCAGAAGGTTTCTGTTGAAACTGTTAAAGAATAATTGTTTTTTTGACGTAATAAGTGTGTGTGAAAACTGTCTGCTGGCCATGGAAAATTTCAATTCTTTGTTGAAAACCCAAATGCCCTACAACTAAAATGTTTTTGGCTGAAAATTGAAATATTTCTATCCCGAAATGCCTGTTGTAGTTTGGCTTCCTCCTGGGCTCATTCCCCTCTGTGGGTCGGGCTCCCCAGCTGGACTACATCTCCCAGGATGCATCACTGCCATGAGACAGGGCCTCCTATCACCACGAAGGGAGCCCATGATGTATCACAGGAGATGTAGTCCATTGAGGGAGCCTGGCCTACTGAGAAGAATGGGGATTATGAGGCACCAGAATGACAACTCCCAGAAGGCACTGCAGCAGCATTTCAGAATCAAAATATTTTGATTTTTGGATGAAATGTGATTTGGTTTGGTTTCAAAACTCCAAAATTTACCATGGGAAGAAAAAAACATTGTTGGACCAGTTCTCTTCATGATTCTCTTCATATATTTTAAAAATGGCCACAACCATATTTACACATGGTTATTTTTGTTGTGCAGATGATGCCAAAGGGTCAGTTAACATTACAAACTCAGCCATTATCAGGGCCCCAATTTCAGGATGGTTGTTCCCAACCCCTGACCCGATTAAACATAGTCCCAATATGCAGTGAAGATGGGTTTGCCAGAACACAAGCCGAGAAAGGAGGAACCGTTTAGATGAATTCAGATACAATGTATTACCTATAGGGAATGTTTTCAAGTTTGTACATGGCCAGAAAAGAAATCTCTACCTCTCTATATTTTTGTACCGCTAGGGTCTGATTTTTCTTTTAGAACTTTTACTCCATGCAATCAGTGGGGTTTCTCCAGTTTTACAGCGCATCAGTGAGACGAGAATTGGTCTCTTAAACTCTTGATTCAAGGAGCGAACACCCCATGCACTCTTTGTGATGCAGTCAGTTTGAATTTTTCTCATTTTGCTCATGCAGTCAGTTTGAATTTTTCTCATTTTGCTCAGCATCAATCAATCTCTAAAGACCGGGTGCTGAAATAGAAATCAGAGCCCTAAAAACCTCTCAGTAACTGATAATGCAACTTGGAAACCTGGCAAGGAATCAGGCTGAAATTTTCTTGTTAACTTAGGATGTCTCGATTCCCACGTGTTCAGCATGAGCAATCTGGGGAGCTTTGCTACCAGGCACTCTGGGTGTTATGCTTAGTGGGCTGGTGCAGTGTTGCAATGGAGAGAAAGGGAGCTGCCATGAGAAAGTTTTATGTTCTGGTCAGAGCTGAATTTCAGGCTCCAAGGCGTAAATTTCCAGATCAAATGAGTGTGCATATACTTGTGTGCGTGTGCCATTCACATGGGGGTTGTGTGCACATAGGTGTCTGTGTGTGCTCTAAGTGTGTGCACAGGTGAGTGTGTCAATGTGTGGTCACATTGCTTATTGTACAGTGCTTATACGACAGTGACGAATGATAAAATCTACAGGGAATAGAATAGTGTGTGTACATGTAAGTGTGTTTGTGCGAGTGTGTGTGTACATAAAGTAAAAATGTGTATGCGTGAATGTGAGCGTGTCCTTAGAAGGGTGTTTGAATATGCAAATGTGTGTGTGTGTGTGTGTGTGTGTACACATAGGAGTGTGAGTGAATGTAAACATGCACCTACTGTGTGAATGCCTGTGAACACAGGCGTGTGTCTCTGTGTGCAAACAGGTGAGTGTGAAAAATTGTGAATGAATGTGAATGTGTGTGCACACGGGTGTGTGTCTGTGTGGGGGTAGATGATGCAGGTTGCAGTTCAGCACCCTGGGAGAGAATCTTTCCCTGTGTTGTGCCGAAGAAATACGCAACTTAACACCTTCATTTATTACTAAAACCTGTTTTTAACTGGGTTTAATATGAGAGCTGCTCGCAAGGCTGGTTCTCAGGGTACAGGAGATGAGGGGAAGGGGCTGAAATTAGGATCAAAGCAGGACCACAGCACAAGGAACCGTTATTGTCATAATGGGCAGCTAGACTATGTATACAGTAACTCAGCGGGAGTTTTGCCTGAGTGAGATTAAAAAGACTGGAACTTTTCAGCTTGGAAAAGAGACGACTAAGGTGGGATATGCTAGAGATCTATAAAATCAGGACTGGTGCAGAGAAAGCGAATAAGGAAGTGACATTTACCCCTTCACATCACACAAGAACTAGGGCTCACTCAATGAAATGAATAGGCAGCAGGTTTAAAACAAACGGAAGGAAGTATTTCTTCACACAACTCACAGTCAACCTGTGGAACTCATTGCCGGAGGATGTTGTGAAGACCAAAAGTATAATTGGGTTAAAAAAAGGATTAAATAAGTTAATGGAGGACAGGTCCATCAATGGCTATTAGCCACGATGGTCAGGGACACAACTGCAGGATCTGGGTGTCCCTAAACCTCTGATTGCCAGAAGCTGGGACTGGACAACAGGGGATGGATCACTGTTGGAAGAAAGGACACTGGGCTAGATGGACCATTGGTCGGATCCAGTCTGACCATTTTTATGTTCAGGACTGGACCCTAAATAATAATCCCTAATGTACTAACCTGAGCTTTTACACATCCTCCCAGCACCCCAGTAAGGGAGGGAAATGTTACAATTCCCATTTTACAGGTGGGGAAACTGAGTCACGGGACTATTGAGTGACTTGCTCCAACCAGAGGGCTCCCACTCCCTGCTTAGAACACTAGGCCACACTCCTCTCATGCTTACCCAGGCATCACATATCCTTTTCTTGGAAGGAGAGCCCTAGCTTGACTTTCTATCCCGCAGGCCAAGTACATAGGAAGAAGCTGCCAAACCTGTCTATATAAATCCCAATGATCTCATGTGTTTTCATCATGTTTTCTGGGGGAAAACATGAGAGAGAAGGTGTTCTAGCACAGATATGCAGGCCAACGATTAGTTTCCGAGTCTCAGAGGTTTCAGAGAGCTCAGAGGAAGCTGGGAGGAGTGCAGCGAACAAACACTGTTTGAATGCAAGGCTCAAGCAACAGTCTGGGCTCAGTGTCAAACAAACCTTTGCCCAGGGCTGACGTGATCTCGTATTCCAGAGACTGGAGCGTACTGGGATGAAAGGGACTGGGGGCTATTTACATGGGTCGAAAGGGGAGTGGATCTCTCTGGGTGAAAGGGTCAATGTCCAGGGTGCACCGAAATCCTCCCTGAACGTAGAGGTGGCGGAACTGGGGGAGCGATGGGGGAAATAGTGGACATAAGGTGATTGATGGTTCCACCACCGCAATGCTTTCTCTGTACCCAGGGGCAGCCTGGGCCCCAGGCCTCCTCTGGCCCAGCCCCCTCAGCGCTGGGCTGGGCGGGGAAGGGGCAGCCTGGTGGAGATGTGTCATTTGTGGGATTGGGGGAGGAGGGCTGTTTCCCCTCCAGGGCAGGAGATGCAGCCAGCAGCGGAGGTGGGAGGCCAGGTGCCAGGTAGGTGGGAGGGCGGCTGTTCTAGGTGCCAGGGTGGGGAGCGGGGACACCATGGGTTATGGCTACACCGCGGCTGGGAGCGAGCGTCCTGGGCCGGGTAGCTAGCACATTAACGGTAGCAGAGTGGACAGCGTTGGCGGTTCGGGCTGGCCCCCGGAGCTCGGACCCAGGAGGATGGGTGGGCTTGGGGACTCCGGGAGCTCCACCCAGCTCCAGTGTAGCCATACCTCATGCTGCTGCAGGCGCTCGGTCCCTGCTACTTCCTCGGCTTGCCACGCCTCTCCGAGGCCAAGGCATCTGCCCCACCCGCCGCTCCTGCCTCTGCCAGGGCCCCAGGCGTTCCCCGAGCTCACTTTGTGCCCCACGCTCCTCCATGCCCACCCCCAGCCCCAGACCTCGCCCATTCACAGCAAGCGTCTGTCACCTCTGCCCCAGTGGGTCACAATGTCCTCACTCTGATTAGAACCACTGGATGCGAACGCCCTCGGCTTTCGGGGCAGTTTGGGAACTTGCCTCTTCCCGGCAGCTCTGGACCTGGATCCATCCGCTGAGGTTTGGCCCTAAGAATATGCAGCAGGTGTCATCTAGAGCTGCAGGGGCCTGATCCAAAGTCCATTGACGCAAATGGGATTATTTCCATCGGCTTCGTAGGGTGCTGGATCAGGCTCTAAGGGATCAAGCCCTGTTTCTGGGCTGCGCGAGCATTTCCTTTCCGAAATACACCTGCCTGAAAAAATTGCTTCTTCACTGTGTGCTGAGAAAGGGCTAGGAAAGGAGGCTGGTCACGACACTGCACTTAAAACCCCGCAGCTGGCCCACGCCAGCTGATTCAGGCTCCTGGGTGTGGGACTGTGGGGCTGGTTAACTGCAGTGTAGACCCCCCAGCTCCGGCTGCAGCCTGAGCTCTGGGACCCTCCCACCTTGCAAGGTCCTAGAGCCTGTGCTCCAGCCTGAGCCTGAATATCTACACTGCAGGTAAACAACTCCTGTCACCTGAGCCCTGTGAGCCCATGTCAGCTGGCACAGGCCAGCGGCGGGGTTTTAATTGCACTGTCGACCCTCCTCTAGGACTCCTGGGTTCTACTGCAGACTCTGTCCTGAACTAACTGGGCAAGTCATCTCCCCTCAGTTTCCCCATCTGTCAAAAGAGGATAATTGACAGACAAGGTGCGGGAGGGAATATCTCTTGTTGGACCAACTTCTGCTGGTGAGAGGGACAGGTTTGGACCAACACGGCTACGCCAACCCCGCATACAAATGCTGCTCCCTTGCCTCTCAGGGGAGAGGGTGGGGAAGAAGACAGGAGAACAGAGGGGTCTTACAAAGATAAACGGGCTTTGGGCCCAGTGCACCCAGCAAACGCCAGCTGCTGGTCCTAAAGACTCCGAACCCTCTGTCACCTTTAGCATACCTGGCTGCTGAGTGCAGCATCCCGGCCAGGCCCCTGGCCAATGGAAAAGACTCGACTGCGATCCGAGGGGAGGAAAACAAGCTAACAGAACAACCTGTCCCATGCTGTGGTGTTGTAGCCGAGTCAGTCCCAGGATATTTGCAAGACAAGGTGGGTGAGGTAATAGCTTTCACTGGCCCAACACAGTAAGCTGGAAAGCTCATCTCTCTCCCCAGCAGACGCTGGTCCAACCGGAGATATTACTTCACCCAAAATGTCCTGAACACAACAACAAGGGTAAAACTCGGCCGCCTCCCGGATCTGTTCCAGGAACGGGAGCTCCTGCTGTGTTCTGCCCACCCCGGTAGGGTGCAGTTGCCTTGGATCCCTGGCCCTGGACTCTGGGCTCTGCATGTGTGTTCTGGGTTAGTCATGCCGCCGTCCGCTCTCGAGCACCCCCGGGTCTGTATCTTACGCAAGGAAAAGAAACGTGCAGGCTCCCGTCCAATCCTGCAGCTCAGCCCTGCCCTGTAGTGTTATGGGAGCCCCCCTCCACCTCCCCACTGTGCTGTCTCCCAGCTCAGGCCTGCCTTGTAGCATTCCAAGAGCTTTGCTGGGGTGCCCTTGCTCCCCTATCCCCCTACTGTCTCCTTGGTTCATTCCTGCCCATAAGACACTAGAGAATCTCTCTGGTTCTGCCTTGTGCCCTGCTACATTTCTGCAGCTCCCATCTCCCCAGGCTCGGCTCCCCAGGCTATGGCATTTTCAATGCTTTCTCCTGTCCGCTTGAGTCCTGGCTGAGAGGCTGTGACGAGTTTGGTCACAGAGACCCACTTGGAACTGTCACCTGATGTGCTGAAATTACCTCTGAGCTCGTTTTCCCTGCCAGCTTGGGACTCCAGAACCCTGCCTTGTTGAGCCAGACACACTAGCCAGCTGCAACACAGACCCAGGTTCTAGACCACGCCCCCAAAGCTGCGGGCTTTAGTTGAAAACTGCTCAGCAGGTCACCTATCTCCAGCATCCAGACACCCAGCTCTCCATGGGATCCAAACCCCAAATAAATCCATTTTACTCTGTATAAAGCTTATACCGGGTAAACTCATAAATTGTCCGCCCTCTATAACACTGATAGAGAGATATGCACAACTGTTTGCTCCCCCAGGTATTAATCACTTACTCTGGGTTTACTAATACACAAAAGTGATTTTATTAAGCATAAAAAGTAGGATTTAAGTGGTTTCAAGTAATAACAGACAGAACAAAGTAAGTCACCAAGCAAAATAAAGCAAAACCACACAAGTCTAAGCCTAATACATTAAGAGACTGATTACAGGTAATATCTCACCCTCAGAAACGTTCCAATAAGCTTCTTTCACAGACTAGACTCCTCCTTAGTCAGGCCCCAATCCTTTCATAGAATCATAGAATATCAGGGTTGGAAGGGACCTCAGGAGGTCATCTAGTCTAACCCCCTGCTCAAAGCAGGACCAATCCCCAATTAAATCATCCCCGCCAGAGCTTTGTCAAGCCTGACCTTAAAAATTTCTAAGGAAGGAGATTCTACCACCTCCCTAGGTAATGCATTCCAGTGTTTCACCACCCTTCTAGTGAAAAAGTTTTTCCTAATATCCAACCTAAACCTCCCCCACTGCAACTTGAGACCATTACTCCTTGTCCTGTCCTCTTCTACCACTGAGAATAGTCTAGAACCATCCTCTTTGGAACCACCTCTCAGGTACTTGAAAGCAGCTATCAAATCCCCCCTCATTTAGCAAAGCTTTTGACACGGTCTCCCACAGTATTCTTGTCAGCAAGTTAAGGAAGTATGGGCTGGATGAATGCACTAAAAGGTGGGTAGAAAGCTGGCTAGATTGTCAGGCTCAACGGGTAGTGATCAATGGCTCCATGTCTAGTTGGCAGCCGGTATCAAGTGGAGTGCCCCAAGGGTCGGTCCTGGGGCCGGTTTTGTTCAATATCTTCATAAATGATCTGGAGGATGGTGTGGATTGCACTCTCAGCAAATTTGCGGATGATACTAAACTGGGAGGAGTGGTAGATATGCTGGAGGGGAGGGATAGGATACAGAAGGACCTAGACAAATTGGAGGATTGGGCCAAAAGAAATCTGATGAGGTTCAATAAGGATAAGTGCAGGGTCCCGCACTTAGGACGGAAGAACCCAATGCACAGCTACAGACTAGGGACCGAATGGCTAGGCAGCAGTTCTGCGGAAAAGGACCTAGGGGTGACAGTGGACGAGAAGCTGGCTATGAGTCAACAGTGTGCCCTTGTTGCCAAGAAGGCCAATGGCATTTTGGGATGTATAAGTAGGGGCATAGCGAGCAGATCGAGGGACGTGATCGTTCCCCTCTATTCGACATTGGTGAGGCCTCATCTGGAGTACTGTGTCCAGTTTTGGGCCCCACACTTCAAGAAGGATGTGGATAAATTGGAGAGAGTCCAGCGAAGGGCAACAAAAATGATTAGGGGTCTGGAACACATGAGTTATGAGGAGAGGCTGAGGAAGCTGGGATTGTTTAGCCTGCAGAAGAGAAGAATGAGGGGGGATTTGATAGCTGCTTTCAACTACCTGAAAGGGGGTTCCAAAGAGGATGGCTCTAGACTGTTCTCAATGGTAGCAGATGACAGAACGAGGAGTAATGGTCTCAAGCTGCAGTGGGGGAGGTTTAGATTGGATATTAGGAAAAACTTTTTCACTAAGAGGGTGGTGAAACACTGGAATGTGTTACCTAGGGAGGTGGTAGAATCTCCTTCCTTAGAGGTTTTTAAGGTCAGGCTTGACAAAGCCCTGGCTGGGATGATTTAACTGGGAATTGGTCCTGCTTCGAGCAGGGGGTTGGACTAGATGACCTTCTGGGGTCCCTTCCAACCCTTATATTCTATGATTCTATGATTCTTCTCTTCTGCAGACTAAACAATCCCAGCTCCCTCAGCCTCTCCTCATAAGTCATGTGTTCCAGACCCCTAATCATTTTTGTTGCCCTTCGCTGGACTCTCTCCAATTTCTACACATCCTTCTTGTAGTGTGGTGCCCGAAACTGGACACAGTACTCCAGATGAGGCCTCACCAATGTCGAATAGAGGGGAACGATCACGTCCCTCGATCTGCTGGCTATGCCCCTACTTATACATCCCAAAATGCCATTGGCCTTCTTGGCAACAAGGGCACACTGTTGACTCATATCCAGCTTCTCGTCCACTGTCACCCCTAGGTCCTTTTCTGCAGAACTGCTGCCTAGCCCTAGTCTGTAGCAGTGCATTGGATTCTTCCGTCCTAAGTGCAGGACCCTGCACTTATCCTTGTTGAACCTCATCAGATTTCTTTTGGCCCAATCCTCCAATTTGTCTAGGTCCCTCTGTATCCTATCCCTACCTGCCACCGTATCTACCACTCCTCCTAGTTTAGTATCATCCGCAAATTTGCTGAGAGTGCAATCCACACCATCCTCCAGATCATTTATGAAGATATTGAACAAAACCGGCCCCAGGACCGACCCCTGGGGCACTCCACTTGACACCGGCTGCCATCTAGACATGGAGCCATTGATCACCACCCGCTGAGCCCGACAATCTAGCCAACTCTGTACCCACCTTGCAGTGCACTCATCCAGCCCATACTTCCCCAACTTCCTGATAAGAATACTATGGGAGACCGCGTCAAAAGCTTTGCTAAAGTCAAGAAACAATACATCCACTGCTTTCCCTTCATCCACAGAACCAGTTATCTCATCATAGAAGGCAATTAGATTAGTCAGGTATGACCTTCCCTTGATGAATCCATGCTGACTGTTCCTGATCAACCTCCTCTCGTGTAAGTGCTTCAGGATTGATTCCTTGAGGACCTGCTCCATGATTTTTCCAGGGACTGAGGTGAGGCTGACTGGCCTGTAGTTCCCAGGATCCTCCTTCTTCCCTTTTTTAAAGATGGGCACTACATTAGCCTTTTTCCAGTCATCCGGGACTTCCCCCGATCACCATGAGTTTTCAAAGATAATGGCCAATGGCTCTGCAATCACAGCCGCCAACTCCTTTAGCACTCTCAGATGCAACACATCTGGCCCCATGGACTTGTGCACGTCTAGCTTTTCTAAATAGTCCCTAACCACTTCTTTCTCCACAGAGGGCTGGTCACCTCCTCCCCATGCTGTGTTGCCCAGCGCAGCAGTCTGGGAGCTGACCTTGTTCGTGAAGACAGAGGCAAAAAAAGCATTAGTACATTAGTTTTTTCTACATCCTCTGTCACTAGGTTGCCTCCCTCATTTAGTAAGGGGCCCACACTTTCCTTGGCTTTCTTCTTGTTGCCAACATACCTGAAGAAACCCTTCTTGTTACTCTTAACATCTCTTGCTAGCTGCAGCTCCAAGTGCGATTTGGCCCTCCTGATTTCATTCCTACATGCCCGAGCAACATTTTTATACTCTTCCCTGGTCATTTGTCCAATCTTCCACTTCTTGTAAGCTTCTTTTTTATGTTTAAGATCAGCAAGGATTTCACTGTTAAGCCAAGCTGGTCACCTGCCATATTTGCTATTCTTTCGACACATCGGGATGGTTTGTCCCTGTAACTTCAATAGGGATTCTTTGAAATACAGCCAGCTCTCCTGGACTCCTTTCCCCCTCATGTTATCCCCCCAGGGGATCCTACCCATCAGTTCCCTGAGGGAGTCGAAGTCTGCTTTCCTGAAGTCCAGGGTCCGTATTCTGCTGCTTACCTTTCTTTCCCCAGGGTACAGTCCTTGTTAGTTCCAGCAGACATCTTAGGTGATAAGCAGGGGTTTTCTCATGACTGTGACCCTTTTGTCCTGTTTCACCCCTTTTTATAGCTTTGGCACAAGGCGGGAATCTTTTGTCTCACTGGGTCCCCAACCCTCCTTCTAAAATGGAAAAGTACCAGATTTAAGATGAATTCCAGTATCATGCGACACGGTCACGTGTCACTGTAAGACCCCAGCCTCCATTCTTCCAGGGCTTGCCCCCACGTACACAGGAAGGTTTGCAAGTAAACAGAGCCATTTACAACCAATTGTCCTAGTCAATGGGAGCCATCAAGATTCTAAAGCACCATTAATGGCCCACACTTTGCATAATTACAATAGGACCTCAGAGTTATACTTCATATTTCTAGCTTCAGATACAAAAACAATACATGCATACAAATAGGTGGAATATATTCAGTAGGTTATAACCTTTGTTATGATACCTTACAAGAGACCTTTTGCATAAAGTATATTCCAGTTACATCATATTCACACTCATAAGCATATTTCCATAAAACATACGGAGTGCAATGTCACAGAGGCATCTGGTTTTGTTGGTCCTGGGCAAAGCAAGGCAGCAGTTTAAACCCTCTTTGGGTTAAAGAGGGCCATCCTAGCCCCATTGAAGTTGGTGGGGGATCTGCCACGGACTTCAGTGAGGCCAGGATTTAGCCACCACGCTTGGATTATTTAGTTGGCAGATTTTGTCCCCCAAACTCCCCAGATGCCAGTTGCACAACATTGGCGCTCCTTTCTCTGGCTGTCTCTGGGAGCGATCAAAGTCATTCTGCATGAGTGGGATTCACTGAACTGTACCATGTGGCTGATTAGCCTAATGAAATTACGAGCCGGGTTGGGAACCTTACCCAGCTCTGAGCCTGTCATCACCTCGGCGGAGCAGGGGCATTCAGCGAGATCCGAATTCAGCTCGGGGCCAGGCTGTGGGGCGGCGAGGACAGGACCCTAGCATTACAAATGCACTGCGGTCTGGTTTCCATGGGTCCGATCGGCTGAGCGAACAGCTGAGCAGCGGTCCATAGGAGGTGGCAGCCAGACAAGGGAATCTGCACAGCGTGAGCGGCCTGCATCCCCAGGGGAAGGTGCGGCTTGTTTGCTAATGTTCGCCGATGAGACGGAATGTCCCGGCCTTCCCTCCAAACCACAGAAGACCCCTGAAGGCTCCTTAATCTAAACACAAAGGCTTGTGTCAGCCAGAATCCACAGTGAAAAGTGTGGTAATGATCTGGGTGGGTGACCGCTGCCTCGTGTGGGATGGAATCAGAGCTGCCCAACTGCAGGTCCTAGGCCTTGGGAGGTTAATAGTGCTTCTCCTTCAGCTTGCGTGGCAGGGGCTTGGCCTTTTGGGGCTGGAAGGCTCTGAGTTCTGGCCTCACTAGCGCTGTGACGTTTTCTGCTGGAATTCCCCAGCCTCAGAGGGCGAGAGCAGCGGGGTCAATAAGGCCCGTGCTACGTAAGAACCAGAGCTGCGAGCAGGCCCTGAAGGGTGGACCTGTTCTGGTCATGCTGCTCAAACAGAGTGTTTTCCTTCCTTCCCTGGGTAGCATGGACAGAGAGGTGGAGAAGGACAGAAGGGTAACAGCAAAAACAGGCAAGTGGCTATTTGGAGCTCCAAGAACTAGTTTCCAGTTGACTGCAGCCCCGTGATGGTATTTGGGAGGGGGGGCCAAAATGTTTGCTTGGCCCACAGTGCCCAGGCAACGTTAACCTAGCTCCAGCTGCCCATCTAAATAGGGTCTCTGGCATAGAGCAGGGTATATTCCTTCCAACTGGGCTTGTTCCACTCTCTGTCCCTGCCTGTAAACCCCCCATACGTTTTGAGGTGATGTAAAGCCTCTGTCCCCTCCACACTGAGAGACCCGGGTTCAAATCCTGACTCAGCTGGCAAGAAGTTTTGTGGCCCTGAGTGCACCCTCTGACCTCCCAGTCCTGCACTCAACCCACTGACTCCCAGGAGAGATGAGGGTTTTCAGCGCCAGGGCAGTACCAGAGAACTAGCACTGGGCCAGCAGGGTGGCATGTTAAGATGCAGGCAACATCTTATATTTCTATAGCATCTTCCAGCTGCGGGGTGGAACAGACCAGCCACGCTGAACCAGCAAGACCCCAGAGTGGCTTAGGGTAGGGTGAGCAGTGAGATTGCAGTGGAATGTAGGGGAAAATAATGTAATTAGCCAGTGTGGCATTTCACCCTACTTAACAAATGCCCCGTCCAGCCACATCGCACCCCCCCTAATGCTGTCGTGTGATGGGTGGGACTGGAAAAGGATAGTCAGATTCCAGGAGGCTCTTAGTTTGGTGTGATCATATAATCATAGAATATCAGGGTTGGAAGGGACCTCAGGAGGTCATCTAGTCCAACCCCCTGCTCAAAGCAGGACCAATCCCCAACTAAATCATCCCCACCAGGGCTTTGTCAAGCCGGGCCTTAAAAACTTCTAAGGAAGGAGATTCCACCACCTCCCTAGGTAACGCATTCCAGGGCTTCACCACCCTCCTAGTGAAAAAGATTTTCCTACTATCCAACCTAAACCTCCCCCACTGCAACTTGAGACCATTACTCCTCGTTCTGTCATCTGTTACCACTGAGAACAGTCTAGAGCCATCCTCTTTGGAACCCCCTTTCAGGCAGTTGAAAGCAGCTATCAAATCCCCCCTCATTCTTCTCTTCTGCAGACTAAACAATCCCAGTTCCCTCAGCCTCTCCTCATAACTCATGTGTTCCAGTCCTCAAGTTGCAGTGGGGGAGGTTTAGATTGGATATTAGGAAAAACATTTTCACTAAGAGGGTGGTGAAACACTGGAATGCGTTACCTAGGGAGGTGGTAGAATCTCCTTCCTTAGTGGTTTTTAAGGTCAGGCTTGACAAAGCCCTGGCTGGGGTGATTTAACTGGGAATTGGTCCTGTTTCGAGCAGGGGGTTGGACTAGATGACCTTCTGGGGTCCCTTCCAACCCTGATATTCTATGATTCTATGATCATTTTTGTTGCCCTCCGCTTTCCAATTTTTTCACATCCTTCTTGTAGTGTGGGGCCCAAAACTGGACACAGTACTCCAAATGAGGCCTCACCAATGCCAAATAGAGGGGAACGATCACATCCTAATGCTCTGGAATGCAAGGCGGTGGCCAGGCCAAGAGATGAACACTTCTCAGCATGTGACACTGGCCTCTGGCCACGCACAGCAAAGATCTCTTTCCTACAACTCTGCCTGCTGCATCACTTATTGCCAAGGAAACAAGCTTGCTACTGCCTCACCAATGCCACTTCCTAGGATTCCTTTGGCAGTCTCCCATCCAAGTACCAAACACACCCGAAAACTGCTTAGCCCCCAGATGAGTTCCGGAGCCTCACATCCTCTTTGCGATTGATCAGAGGGTTTGGCCATTGGGGTTCCTTGCCAGATGTGCCTCGGCCCGGCTTTGGAGAGCTCCATCTTCCTGGCTGGGTCAGGTGATCTGGGAGAGTCTGGTCGCCTGATGTATCTTGTTTCTTTCTCAAAGCCACCTGCTTGTGGCTGTGGATCTGATGCTATTCCTCACTCCTGTTCACCTCCTCTGTTGTGCCGGATAATTCAGTCTTCACGCTGGAAACCTTCTTCCTAGGAGCTCTCTGCTCTGCTGCGAACGTTGCTTGCTCTTTATTTTTGTTTGCAGTGGGGGATTCACCATCACAGCTCAGAAGAGCTTATTCTTTCTCTGCAGTAGATCCCCAGCACCCTCAGAAATCTTCCCTCCGCACGCTAAAGTGTAAGTGTGTTTGGTCAGCCCCACCTGCCTGTTAAAGGGACACTGGCAGGTTGAAAACAGTAGGTCCTCTGGTCCTGCTGAACTGCTCCTAGGTCCTGATCCAAAGCCACTGTGAATCTTTCCACTGATTCCAGTAGGTACAGCCAGACTGGATCAGACCCGAGGTCCACCTACCCCAGGGTCCTGTCTCCGATAGTGGGCACTGCCAGACTGCTTCGGAGGAGTAAGAATCCCACTGTAGCAGACGTGGGATAAGCTGCCCCTCATGTAGGTCTCATCCCGACCTCTGATAGTGAGCATCTCAAGCCCTGACACATGTGCTTTGGATCAGGCCCTTATTACAGGACTGGAGGGGAAAGGCAAAAGAGGCCGTAATGCACCTCTACTCACTCCCCATCCTAATGCTGCCTGGAAACCAGTCCAGTTCCAGGCACAACTTAGAGCACCACCAGGGCTGCTCTACATTTCACCCAGCTACGCACAGTCTCATGGGTGGGGACTGCTGGAGCCCAGGGGCACTCCTGCCAGGCCACATGTCCCCAGAAACATCCCCTGGATGGGCAGCCGCTTTGCATAGCAGCTGGAGCTGGAGCTCACATGTATTTAAAGATCCCTGCACTTCCCTCTATATGTCACTTGGCCATTGCTGCCAGAAAAAAAGAGTGGGAAACAGGGATGATCATACTTCACAAGGGCTAATGACCTGAGGTGAACGACCTGATCCCACTGCTGCTGACCTACCTGACAAAGCCCTCTTTGGATTTCGGAAGGATCAAGCCCCAAATGAACAAAGGGCTTTGGCTCGATAGTGCCATAATTGTGCAAAGTGTTAGGAGCCTGATTCGTGCTCTCTACCCGCCGGATTCTGGGGCTTGGTAATTAATAGCTCTTGCAACGGGCTGGGAGCAATGGGGTGCTGGGTTGGAAGGACCCGGCTGTTAACAGAGTGGGCAGCTGTCTTGCTATGGGAAATATATCTGAAAGTGGTTCATTGAGCATGGTATTGTCACCAGGGCCAATGTGGAGTGTTTCTGAGGAATCCCTGTAGCTTACCGACTTGTGCTATAGTGTCTCATGAGAGGAATTCCTTCCTGACCCCATTGCTGATCACCTCATGCCCTGAAGCATGAGGATTAGTAGCGTCTGTAGTTTTATCCCAGCATGTGGAACTGCAGTTGCGGCTTTTATTGTGGAGAGACATTAGCCTCTGTATGGAAAAGATAAAAGTCAGTGTGATGTCCCTCTTCAAGGTCTGAAACCAGGATCTCCGTTCTTGAGCTAAAGGAATTACCCGATTAGCTAATGGTAGTAGGCTATTATCCTGTAATAGACCAGCCACTGGAGGGGCACATTTCACACACTTTGCCAGTGGGTTACCTAGCTTTCCAGCAGAAACCCAGTCCTGACCAACTTCCACCCCCATCCCTCTGATTTAGCCAAAACTAAATCAAGCCATCTGTAATTTCTCATGAATGATCCTACGCCAGGGTACATATTTTGTGGAAAGTTTGAGGCAAATGGGACAAGGCGTTTTGGAGATATGAGAGTTGTTGTTTAAGAAAAAGAAAAAAAACATGAGGTGTTTTCATTTCTTGAAAGTTTCCCAATGTTTTTTGGCTGGTCCTAGCATCGCAATGGCCTGGTCTGGTACCTCCCCGTTTGTTTCAGCCTGTTGGTCTCAGGCGAGTTCTAGGGTGGGGTGAGATCACATTATTCACTGTGATGGATGGATGCGTTAGGAACTCCACAGCGTTCTGAAGGAACGTGCGGCACCGATACAGGCCTTGGGAAGGCTGCAGCTGGCTGCTGTGAATCTGCAAAAGCACAAGCCAGCATTGCACATCAAGTACATCCGTTGTAGTGTTTGGGGCAGTGGTTCTCAGGCTGTGAGCTGCTTGCGGCCCAGTCAGCACACAGCTGCAGCCCACGTGACATCCTCAGGGCCATTCAGGCAGTATATATATTGTGTGGATGCGGCCCACATCACATGTAGAGGGCTGCATATGTGCCCCACAATAGTCAATAGGGTGAGAAGCACTGGTATGGGGGAAGGAGGCTCAGTTCCTGAGTTTAACGTTTTTATCCTTTCCCCTACAATGTTCCAGTACGGTTGTTTTCCCTCTTAACTCACTGATGCATGTTGTAACAAATCCATGGCCACCTGTGACTTCATGGCAACAGTGGGATTCGAACCGCGGTTCTTCCAAGCACGGCCCTCTAAAGGAGAATCTTCATGCACTGACCGAGATAGTGCACCTGTGACACACAGGGGGACAGTTCTGAGGCCACCCAAGAGAGGGCAGTGGTCCACTAGCTAAAAGTCATTGCAGTTCTGATGCATTCAGTGCAATTTAAAATTTCTTTCTTTCCCTGGGAAGTCATCTAAATGTCTATGAGAGGGATGGTGGCCATTTGGGGATTGAGACAGCGAGACAAACGGAAGGACAGAAAGAGACTCATTTCTAATGAGGAAACGATGCTTTTTCATGTCTCAAACACCCAACCCCGCCATCCCTGGCTTTGCTTCATCCCTGGATGTTTAATTGTTCCTCACCTGTAAAATGGGGGTGAGAATGCTTCCTTTATCTATCCTGCCTATTTAGGTGGTAAGCATATTACTCTGCGTGTTTGTGTGCAGCCCTGGGTGCTACGGAAATCAACTGAATCTCAGGAGAAAGTTGGGCCTTCAGAGAACCAGCGAGATTAGAACTCAGAGCCCTGGAAGCACAGGTCTCTGCCGGGGAGATAATTAGAGGGGTGGTATATGTTGGGATTCTCTCCAAGCCCTTTTCCACTCAGCTTCTCCAGAATATCTCACCAAGTTCTGGGAGCAAACTTCCTCCAGTTCTCTGGGATCCAAAAGCTCAGGTCAACTCTGCCTCGTCACTCAGGTTCTGCTCTGAGGTGCGTAGCAGCTCTATGCCAGGCCCAGGGGCAGGGGTTTAGATACAGGGTGAAACCACAATTGCAAATCATTTCACACCGTACACAGCTTATAGAATCATAAACACGTAGGAGTGGAAGGGACCTCGAGAGGTCATCTAGTCCAGTCCCCCGCACTCATGACAGGACTAAATGTTATCTAGACCAGCTCTGACAGGTGTTTGTCTAACCTGCTCTTAAAATTCTCCCATGACAGAGATTCCACAACTCCCTAGGTAATTTGTTCCAGTACTTAACTACCCTGACAGGAAATTTTTCCTAACGTCCAGCCTAAATCTCTCCTGCTGCAATATAAGCCCATTGCTTCCTGTTTTGTCCTGTCCTCAGTGGATAAGCAGAACAATTTATTACCCAACTCTTTATAATAACCTTTTATGTACTTTAAAACGATTATCATGTCTCCCTCAGTCTTCTCCAAACTTTTTACAATCTTCCCTCATAGGTCATGTTTTCTGGACCTTTAATCATTTTTGTTGCTCTTCTCTGGACTCTCTCCAATTTGTCCACATCTTTCTTGAAATGTGGTGCCCAGAACTGGACACAATGCTCCAATTGAGGCCTAATCAGCATGGAGTAGAGCGGAAGACTTCTCAAGTTTTGCTTACAACACTTCTGCTAATACATCCCAGAAGGATGTTTGCTTTTTTGCAACAGTGTTACACTGCTGACTCATATTTAGCTTGTGATCCACTATGACCCCCAGATCCCTTTCCGCAGTACTCCTTCCTAGGCAGTCATTTCCCATTGTGTATGTGTGGAACTGATTGTTCCTTCCTAAGTGGAGTACTTTGCATTTGTCCTTATTGAATTTCATCCCATTAATTTCAGACCAATCCTCCAGTGTGTCAAGATCCTTTTGAATTTTAATCCTATCCTCCAAAGCACTTGCAACCCCTCCCAGTTTGGTATCATCCGCAGACTTTATAAGTGTACTCTCTGAGCCATTATCCAAATCATTTAAGAAGATACTGAATAGACCCAGACCCAGGACAGATCCCTGTGGGACTCCACTTGATATGCTTTTCTAGCCTGACTGTGAACCATTGGTAACCACTCTCTGAGAAGTTTTCCAACCAGTTGTGCACCCACCTTATAGTAGGTTCATCTAGGTTGTATTTCCCTAGTTTACTTATGAGACGGTCACATGAGACAGTATCAAAAGCCTTACTAAAGTCAAGTTTCAGAGTAACAGCCTTGTTAGTCTGTATTCGCAAAAAGTGACCACTCTCCCTACAATGTGCATGATAATCAAGGTGGGCCATTTCCAGCACAAATCCAGGTTTTCTTACCCCCTACCCCCATACACACACAAACTCACTCTCCTGCTGGTAACAGCCCATCCAAAGCGACCACTCTCCCCACAATGTGCACGATAATCAAGGTGGGCCATTTCCAGCACAAATCCAGGTCTTCTCACCCCCCCCCCCACACAAACTCACTCTTCTGCTGGTAATAGCTCATCCAAACTGACCACTCTCCTTACAATGTGTATGATAATCAAGGTGGGCCATTTCCAGCATAAATCCAAGTTTAACCAGAACATCGGGGGGGGGGGGGAGGAAAAAACAAGGGGAAATAGGCTACCTTGCATAATGACTTAGCCACTCCCAGTCTCTATTTAAGCCTAAATTAATAGTATCCAATTTGCAAATGAATTCCAATTCAGCAGTTTCTCGCTGGAGTCTGAATTTGAAGTTTTTTTGTTGTAAGATAGCAACCTTCATGTCTGTAATTGCGTGACCAGAGAGATTGAAGTGTTCTCCGACTGGTTTATGAATGTTATAATTCTTGACGTCTGATTTGTGTCCATTTATTCTTTTACATAGAGACTGTCCAGTTTGACCAATGTACATGGCAGAGGGGCATTGCTGGCACATGATGGCATATATCACATTGGTGGATGTGCACCTCGATTATCATGCACATTGTAGGGAGAGTGGTCACTTTGGATAAGCTATTACCAGCAGGATAGTGAGTTTGTGTGTGTGTGTTTTGGGTGGGGGGGGGTGAGAAAACCTGGATTTGTGCTGGAAATGGCCCACCTTGATTTTCATACACATTGTAAGGAGAGTGGTCACTTTGGATAAGCTGTTACCAGCAGGAGAGTGAGTTTGTGTGTGTGGTTTTTGGAAGGGGGGTGTGTGAGAAAACCTGGAAGTTTGTGCTGGAAATGGCCCACCTTGATTATCATACACATTGTAAGGAGAGTGATCACTTTAGATAAGCTATTACCAGCAGGAGAATGGGGTGGGAGGAGGTATTGTTTTATGGTCTCTGTGTATATAATGTCTTCTGCAGTTTCCACGGTATGCATCTGATGAAGTGAGCTGTAGCTCACGAAAGCTTATGCTCAAATAAATTGGTTAGTCTCTAAGGTGCCACAAGTACTCCTTTTCTTTTTACTAAAGTCAGGATATACCACATCTACTGCTTCCCCCGCCCCCCATCCACAATGCTTGTTAGCCTGTCAAAGAAAGATATTAGGTTTATACACATTTGTCCTTGCTACTAACATCTACTTCTTGAATCTAATTGGTTTGGGGATCATACGGAGCACGTAAGGACCCGTTACTTTGCAGATCATGTAAGGCCCAATCACTGAGGTCCTCACCTCATCTACATTTCAAGCTTATCAGTGCAGGGTCTTCCAGCTTATCTCAATTAGCCTGAAAACACCATCTGGGACTCCAGCACACAGCCTGTCACACCCTTGCTTACAGTTTAACCTTGCACTCAAATCAAGCTAGATGCAAGGTTACTCACCCCAGCAAGATCTCTGCGCACAGTATGGTCTCCTAGGAGAAGTCCCATGTCCTGGCACATGTCGGAACGGACTGGACAAGACACTGGAAAGCATCCCATAGGGAACAGTGCTGCAATGGCAGGAAGAGACAAGAGTGGATGATGATCTAAAAAGCTTTTTTTCCATCTCTCTGCGGCTTGGGAAGATACATGACTCCTTTCTGTTATGGCAACAACCTTCCCATCACAGAGCTATAAACACAGGGGCACCTCACCAAGAACTAGCCAGAGGAGTGATTTCTGCTGGCAACTAGAATTTCAATGGGCATTTCCCCCCCTTCGTCACAGACTATTGTCTAAAATCCAGCCATCCCGTTCCCCTTCAAGCAATATCCTGTTAAATCAATCCCCTGCTAACCTTGCAATAAGTGTGAACTTCAGAACTTCACCCAGTGTGTTTGCTGGGGGTGGATCCAAGCCAGAAGCCCTGGAAGTGTGTGTGTGTGTGTCCCCTCTGTATATACAGGCCCCACTCTGTAATTTGAACCAAATGTCCTCATTTTGTTTCTCCTCCTTTTTATAAACAAGAGGGTAAGTTGCTAGGCGATTCCCAGATCCGGTGGCTTTCGGCCAGGTGAATCCTAATAAAATTTTAACTGATGATGATTTTTTATTTGGTTGGGTTTGGCTTTGATCCCTCACACCTCAGGCTGCACAATAAATAGAACTCGAGAGAAAGGAATGAAATCCCGAGCCTGGATCCAGAGCATGGTGTTGTCCCCCTTCCCTTCTAAATGGGTCCACCTCTCAACTCAGGTCTGGGGAATCTTTGATCTTAACTGTTTCAGCTGCTACTTCCAAGCCGAATTTTGAAAACAGAGCTCCTTGGGGTCTGATTTTCAGAAGGGCAGAGCACTGGAGTCCTGGGTGTTCGGCACCTCTAAAGATCAGGCAAACTCTGTCTCTGTGTGCGTGTGTGCACTTGTGTCTGCTTAGCATATATGCACACTGCCTAAGTGGCAGTCACATCCCTGTGGTCAATTGCAGTTCCCAGGCAGTATTCATGGACTCACAGACTTCAAAACCAGAAGGGACTATCGGGATCATCTAGCCTGACCTCCTGCACATTGCAGGCCGCAGAACCTCGCCCACCCACTCCTGTACTAGACCCACAACCTCTGGCTGAGTCACTGCTGTCCTCAAATCTTGATTTAAAGACGCTGAGTTACAGAGAATCCACCCTTTACACTAGTGCAAACCAGCAAGCGACCTGTGCCCCACGCTGCAGAGGAAGGCGACTTTCCCCCAGGGACTCTGCCAATCTGACCTGGGGGGAAATTCCTTCCTGACCCCATTGACTGTGTCACCTGCACTCTGCCCCCCCAGTCCATCTCCCCTGGGACTCATTCTAACATCCCAACCCCCCACCCCAAGCCATTTGACACATTTTCCATTTATTTTTAAGCAAAGTTGTCAGAGTCACATTTACTCCCTTTGTTCCCAGTTGTGGGATTTCCCCCGCAAAATATGGCGCCTGGACAGGCAAGAGTCAGTGCAGGGCCAGTGTTGGGTTTAGTCCATTGGGAGCCTGCAGGTTCATGCAGTTGGAAAGAGCAGATTGCCACCTTTCCCGGGCAGCAGTGCTTGGTGCCAGCCCTGGAAGAGCCCAAGATACCTGACGGCGGAGACATAACAGAGAACAGCTGCTTCAGTTTGTTTTCATAGAGTTTCAGGCCAGAAGGGGCCAGCAGACCCTATTGCCTGACGTGTATCACAGGTCATTACATTTCATCCAGATAGGTCAGTGTTAAGCCCACAAACTTTAGGCAGACCAAAGCATTTTAGTCTCTGCCACGGGCGGAGAACAGGAGAGACCAAGGTGGCATCAATGTGATGGCAAGGAATTGGTTCGGTGAGTCTCAGCGGTGCCTGGATTTTGCTGGCTGTACTTTTCCTCTCCCTCTGAGCTGGGCACTCACGGAGAGAGAAGCTTTCCTCTGCTCCAGACTCTCCGTGCCAGTGTGGCCGGGTGCTGGTCCTGGTGCTGCCCGGCTATTAGCTGGACACAACTGCACCGATGCAGGTACAGCAAGCGTGGGATGCCGTGACACCCTCCCGCTCAAGCGACCTGCTCCAGTAAAGGGGGCAGGAAGGGACAGGGTGTAGTGTTACATGAGTTGCATGCAAAAAGCAGCAGCAGCATCCCAGTGTTTGCATATCGTTCGCGCACCTAGAGAGCGCCATCAACTGGCAGGTTAGGGTAACATCTGTAGTATTGTCCCTACGCTTGAGGGTTCAATACAGTTGCTGTTGTGTCACCCCAAGATGGTTGCTGAGTGGAGCAGCTCTTAGCCCAGGGTGCTAGGGGGATTCCTAGCTGCACTGGAGACTGGGACAAGCGGCTGCTATAAGTTAGAGCAGCCCTGGGCTGCTGTAACTTACCCTCAGGATCATTTGAACCCCTGGAGCATCTCACCTTGGATAGGCCCCATCCCCCAGGCTCCAGGAGGCACAGCACAGAACCAGACCCATTGCAACTAAGGCACCTGACTCTCCCTCTGAGGTGGTGGTGAGGTGCTGCTGGATTCCTCTTCCGCCTGGCACCTCTCTGAGCTCATTGCCAGCCTCTCCCTGCCCTCCCCCCCTCCTGCCCCCCACTACTGCCACCAAGGCTGAGAGAGGGGCTGGCATCCAGCAGTGGCTGAGGGGCAAATCCATGGGGTGGGGTGATTCCAAGCAGGGGGAGGGGCCAAGTTATTCAGCACTGACTGCAGACCTCTCTGGATGTCACACACCTGCTTGTGGTCTAGGGTAGATCCTAAAAATCAGCTTGTACCCAGGTCACACCGGTAGGGAAACAGCCAGTTTCCTGAAGGGTTCACAGTGCCCCCGACAGGTGCAGCTCTTGGGACAGGAAGGGGGGAAGAATCCTGTAGGCAGGGGCAGTGTAGAGCAGCATATGGTAGTCACCCAGCTAGAACTTTTGGCTAGGACTCCAGGGCTAGCTGCACAACGGGGGAGAATGGTCCTGCCAGCTATGGCAGCTGGGAGCCATCACCTCCCCGCGGGCTTTGCCAAGCTTCTCACTGCATTAATCAGGCCGATGTCTCCAATTTCCTGCAGGGTCCCCTGGAAATAATGGGCTGCCGTGGACAGGGATTAGGTTCCAGCTGGGCCGAACAGGCTGGCAGCATCCCACCAGCCCAGAGGCTGGCATTAAAGCCATTTGTCATTACGTCTTGTGGGTCCAACGCCGACGGTGCAGTCACAGGCGAGTCTGAAAGGGCCAGGTTCCGGGCCGCATTCCGGCTGCTTGGTGCAATGCCAAGCAGCCTCCACCTGGCCTAATCAGCTGCCTGGTGCTTTCCCAGGTAGGGGGCCTGGCCAGGGGGATACGGGTGTGCTCAGGGCACCTCTGCACTCTGACTGCACACGTTGCACCAGTGAGTGACCTGACTGGAGTCTCCAGTGGCAAAAGGCCAAGGCATTGCCTATAGATCCTTCTACCACAGACAATGCAGGAGACGCATCTGTGTGAGAGGCCTCCAGGGGAAAGCCAAGTACTAACTCAGGAAGGGTTTAATTTATACCCTCACATTCCGAGTTGGTCTAGTTAACCTTGACAGCCCTTTAATCTCTGCTTCCTCGTTTGACTGGTTGACAGCTCCCGGGAAGCACTGCAAACCACTCCAGGAGCTGACAAAGCCAGGCTGCTGGTGTTAATTAGAGAGCAAAGAACTCAATCCCGGTCCCCAATTCCTGGCCAGCCAGGAAACCTGACTGTGCCACAATTACAGACCAAAAATAAAAAGCCCAGTCGGGCAGGTTTTAGCGCCGCTTAGGGAAGGGAAATGGACATTTTTAGTAGCTGGAAGGTTAAATGCAGGAAAACTAAATCCAGACCAAGCCATAATCTGCTGCCCCATAGCACACCCACCCCCAGCTTTCTGGCAACGCTGACTCCCCACCCATGCAGCACAGAACCTTGCCCCAAACCCAGGGATGTTCAAGGCACTCAGCCGAGACATAAAGCAATGTATGGGTCACTAGCCAGACTTGAGTGTATTCCCAGGCCAGCTCCATGTGGTTGAAGGAGACCATGTGCGTTTCCTCCCCAGTCCCACACAGATCCCCACCCCTGCGGGGTCTAGGGAACAGGGACGGTGGCCGATAGGGACTCAGATGGGATGGGTGTAGGTCTAGGCACAGATGGTCCCCTCCACATGCCTAGAGCTTGGGGCCAGAATTTGGGAATAGGCAAATGACCAAGAGCCATGTTCAGGTCCCTGTTTGCACCTGCAGGCGGTGCTATCAGTTTCGGGCCGTGCAGACCAATGGCCGTATTGCACAGTGGCAGCTGTCAGGTGGGGAGGGAGGTGTGAGGAGTGTTCCTTGGGGACCGGAGCTGCTGTTACCAGCGGCTCTCGGCCTGCCCCCTCCCGACTCCCTGTGCGCGTCTGACACCTGGTTCCTCTCTTTCTCCTGCAGTCTCCAGGCCACAGAGCTCCCCCGAGGACCTGAAGGCGCTGACAGGGAACGTGAACCGCCTGAACGAGAGCATCAGGGACATGCAGCTCAAGCTGCTGCAGCTGCCACTCAAAGGGGACATCCTGGACCACATCTGGCGGCTCCAGGATCTCTTGCAGAATCACTCAGACTCCCTCTTCCTGATGACGGGCTCCCTGCAGAAGCTGGAGGGGTTCCTCTGGAGCCTACAGACGCAGGCAAGCCAAACGGACAAGGCCGTGGCCAGCCTGAGAGACAGCTTGAACCATCAGAGCGACATGGCCCAGCTGGAGACCTACAGGCTCTGGGTGGAGGGCAACAGCAGCCGGCTGCTTCTGGAGCACCACGACAGCCTCCTGACCCACCTGGCCGCCCAGGTGGAGAGCCTGAGTGACCAGCTGACCGAGGTGGGCGGGGCCGTGGGCACCATCAACAGGACCTTTTCCTATGACGTGGGCCTCCACCACACCCGGATCCAGGACCTGCAGGTGCTGATCAGCAACGCCACGGAGGACACCCGGCAGATGAGGCGGATCCACATCGCCATGGAGCAGCAGCTGAAGCACGAGCTGGCCATCCTGAACGACGTGACCGAGGACCTGAGGCTGAAGGACTGGGAGCACTCCATTGCCTTGAGGAACATCTCCGTGATACGGGGTAAGGGCGTTCGGCTGGCTCTCCTCAGCCGAGGCCGATGGCGCCATGTGAACCCATCACATCACATGCACCAATGACTGTACAGCACTGCAGGGAGTTTACAGCCTACTACCACTGCCAGCTGATGGATTTACTCCTTTAGCTCAACAGGTGGAAGCTTCCCACGCAACTGCCTGGCTAGCTAAGGACAGGGGTGTGAGGGTCTCTTAGCAGAGCTGCAAGCTGAAAGCGTATTAATCATGTTTATGAACATAGTGCCTCAGGACTGCCTGAGCTCAAGGTCCCAGTGTGTCAGGAGCTGTACAGATACAGAATAGTAGACAGTCCCTGCCCTACATCCATCGGACACGGGGTGGGGGAAAGGGATGGCACGCAGAAGCCAAGCGATCAATGTGGTGTCCTCCAATGGCATGTGAGTGCTATCATTTTTGCGGGGCAGGGGTGGGTATAGTTAGGAGGGGATTCGCGAAACAGAAAGGCCAGGGAAGGGAGGAAGGGGACAGGGCAGGGGAGAGGGGCAGGTGTGGGGTGAGGCTGAAGTGAAGGTGAGGGAGCAGGTTGGCAGGGCAGAGAAAGTCCGGTCAGAGTGAAGCGTCCTGAGATTCCCGCTTGAGCTCCTTCTGCCACTGCTCTGCCAGCCACGGTCTCCGCTGGCTCCTCCCCGCGGGGGCTTAGGGCTTGTTCATGCTTGAAATGCTACAGCAGCCTAGCTGCAGCACTGGGGGAGGGGTTCTCCCATTCCCCCCCCCCCCCCCGCCTCTCCACTGAGCGGCAGTAGCCAGACGGACAGAAAAATTCTTCCGTCGACCTAGTGCTGTCTACACCGGGGGTTAGATCGCCTTCACTGCGTTGCTGAGGGGTGCGGATTAATCACACACACACCCCCGAGCGACGTAGCTGGGCCGACTGACTGCCTGAGTGTAGATCTGGCCCTCGCTGGAGAGGGAGAGGAGGCACGCCGGGGGGCCGAGCACAGGGGGTCCTTTCCCCCTCCTGCCCCAAATCAGCAGCCCCTGCTTCAACGGCTGCTGCGGCTACTCTGCCAACGTCAGCCTCCATGCGCCTCTCGGCTGGGCGTGGGGGAGAGGGGTATTGCCGACTATGTGTGGGGCCACCTGCTCACAGTCACAAGAGAAGAATGGAGCTGAACAAGGGAAGAAGCCCCAGTCTCTAGAGCCCCTGTCCGGTGTCTCTGGACTTCCAGCCCTACCCCCTAGCCCATTCTTCTGACCTTCCTGCCACGTCCTCGCTCTCCCTGGGCTGTTCTGCCTCGGGGAGGGGCAGCAGGCTAGTCGCCATGCTTTCACCTTCCTGCCGCCTGGGCGCAGGGCCGACAGCAGACATGTGCGGAGGTGGCTCTGGGGCCACCGGCTGCAGTTTCCAGTCAGCACTGAAGATGGAAACTTGTGTCCTGTAGGGTAGGTTTGAGTCTAGGAGGCGGCACTCCCTTCCGGCCGGCTTGCTTGTGGCTTGGTTTGAACCATAATGTGTGGTTTGGGATGGCTTTAACCACCCCTCTGGGTTTAGCGGCGCACCCTCGCGCTCAGCTTACTGCAGGGAAGCAGAGAGATGGCACGGAAGTGTCCGTAGAGAGCGTGTGTACCATGTTGTAGCCGGGTCGGCCCCAGGATATTAGCGAGAGCAGGTGGGGAATCAATAGCTTTTATTGGACCGACTTCTGTTGGTGAGAAACAAGCTTTCGAGCTTACACAGAGCTCTTCTGCAGGTCTGGGAAAGGTACCCAGAGTGTCACAGCTAAATGCGAGATGGAACAGATCGTTGAGCAAAAGTAGTTAGCGCATATGTCAAAGGACCATTCAAGGTGAAGTGGCCCATTAGTACATCTCCAATCATAGGGGGAAAGGGATGGGGAAAGGCTGGGGGGGTTATTAAGTGGGTTATAGATTATTGTAATAAGCCATAAATCCAGTGTCTATTCAGTCCATGATTTGTAGTGCCTAGCAAAGTTATGAAGTTCCCGTGCTGGGCTTTTGAAGGTGTTGTGCAAGTTTCCTTTGAGGCCGAGGACTGAGAGGTCAGCTATGGAGTGATTGCTCTGTGAAAAGTGTTCACTCATAGGCGACAGGGTGTTTTCATCTTTTATCCTTTCCCTGTGTGTGAGTTCATTTGCGAGTGTAGCAACTGTCTCTTTTCACCCACATAGTTGTTATTGGGGCATTTAGTGCACTGGGTGAGGTATCCCACATGTAGTCACAGACATGAGTAGGACCCATGGATCTTAAAAGGTGTGTTCAGTGTTGATCATTGTAGCGGTGGAGATATGTCTGCAGTTTTGCATCTGTTGTTCTAGCAGGGTCTGGCACTGCTTTGAGTTGGTGTGTCCTGGTTTGTGTGGAGCTTGCTTCTGATGATGAGCTTGGAGAGATTGAGGGGTTGTGTAAAGGCCAGAAGAGGGGGTTCAGGAAAGATTTCTTTCAGGATGGGTTGTCATTGTTTGATGATACCCTGTAGGGGTTCCCTTGTGGGATAGTAGGTGACAACTAGGGGTGTGCACTCAGAGTGTGTTTTAGTTCTGTGTTGAAGCAGGTTCTCTCGCGGTATTTGGATGGCCCGTTCCATGATGCGATCTACTTCTCTGATGCAGTGACCTTGTTTGGTGAAGGCGGTTTTGAGTGTATTAAGGTGCAAATCCTGGACTCTCTCCTCAGATCATATTTGGTGTCATCTGTGAGCCTGGCTGTAGAGAGCAGATTCAGAGAGCATGGGCATGTGGAGTGTTTCCCTTGGGCTTGGGTTGCCCGTGCCATGAACTGTAGTTTGAGCGGCTGGAACTGAAGAGAGGAAGTTGAGCAGCTAAGAGAGGACGGGAGAAGTTTTATAGTTACACAGTTTAAAGCTCTCTGTTTGGGAGACGTTATTTTCCATGACACCGATTTCACTCCAGTGATCAGTTGTGTCGTGCTGGAGAAAGGAAGTCATTGCTAAAGGTTCCACACCCTGTGTCCCTCCAATTAAGCCAGTGTTTCCCAAACTTTTGAAATCTGAGCTCAGGCCTCCAGAAAATGAAAGTAGCTGCCCTAGGAGGTGTTAAAGGGCCACTCGAAATGAGCTGTCACAGTAGATCATGTAGGTCTCCTTAATCTGATTGTTCCTCTCCTTTCTTCCTTACCTTGATGAGCTATAAAATGGTTGACAATGCTGACGTTTAAAGTATCATCATTGGCCTCCAAGTGAGCACCCACTGAAGTGACCCAGGCAGAGCTATTGTCTCAAGCTCTCTGCAGACTCAGGCAGGTGTCTCTGCATCAGCTTCACTCAGGTCACATTTTCAAGGCTTTATTCGCAACGATGATCACGAAAGACTAACTTTTTTTCAAAACACAAAGCTGAACCTGGAGATCAAGTGAGAGGCCCATCTCACCTGCCACCCCTGGCCCCTATTCTCCCCTGGCTAGTTCATCTTGTGCCCCACTCTTTAGAAAACACTGAATTCAATGTTACAGTTTGCAGCATCCACGCCGGGGAAGACCAGATAGATGATCCTAAGGTCAAAGGACGTGTCGAAATAAAATTCTCTCATTAAAATGCACCCTCCAGGCCTTCTCTTTTCATCCAAAAAAAGCAAAAATGGCTCAAGCCCAACTTTAAATAAACCCTTTGCAGGTCGCCTTTAAATATCGTTATATAATCCATGCTAGTACAGTACGGGTCTTTGTCCCACTTTAATGGCTGGAGTGTGTAAGAGGCTTATGAGCTAATGGCCCTGGAGTGTTAGAGATTCATGCTTTTAGCTCCACATGCCCTGGGTTCTGTTCCCCCAGACAGCCCGAGGAGGCTTTTCATTGCAGAGATTTTAGCTGGCCTACAGCACAAGATTTCCCGGTGAACTCAACCGGTGATCATACTATGCCCTGGAAGGTGAGGCTCTGTGTCACTGAAAGACAAAGGCCTCCTGGATATAATCATGCCACACCCCTATACCCGGGTGCGTTCTTCTGGCCAGCTAGCAACAAGTGGGTGGGAGGGCGTTTGCAGTTTTTCATCAAGCAAGGTTTATCTGTCTGTAAAATCAAGCAGCCTGCATGGAAATGAAAGGTTAAATGCCCAGCAGCTGAATTTGAACCCGGAAGTCGCTTTCAGTTCATGGGAGGTGAGTGGCGAGCTGGGAGGCAGAAGGGCCAGAGGATTGGGGGATAGCATTGACCGATTATCCAAACACAAGCCTCATAACGCTGGCTTCTGCTAGCTGCAAAAGGGGCCAGCTTGGGCCTGGGCTACAGAGGGCCAGGGGCTGGTACCCCTAGGCGAGCCAGGTAGCCCGTGTTCTGAGAGGATGCAGGTACATGTCAGTGGGCTTTGTGTGTGGATGGTCATGGTAGATGGTGTGTGGTGGATCTGGGCTTAAACATGGGTCAGAGCCCAGGTGTGCTGTGTAGACATAAGGCTGTGCACCTGCCCCTCCAGCATCACTGCAGGCCTCTCTAGGTGTGGCTTTGCCCCCCTGCCTGAGTGATTGGTTGTGGCTGAGGACAGGATGGATCCTGACACACAGGGTGTGTTACTGTGATGAATACAAGCACAGCAAACTCTCTCCAGATGGGCCAACCTCTGGGTTGACACTTTCTTGGCAGTCTCGTCCTCCACTCCCTCTCTTTTTGGATCTCCAGCTCTCCCGCTCTCTCCCTTTCCCACTCGCTGTCATCGCCAGCGTGCTGCGAATCAGGTAATTTATGATCCCGCCGCCCTGCTTGGCCGAGCCGCCTTCCGAAAGGGCTTTCTCCCCCTCCGCCTGTCCTCGGCTCAATGCAGCCAATGTTCCCAGTTGGGGAAGGGGGAGGTGGGAGCCCTCCTGCCTAGGTGGTGCCTTGCACCCCATACAGAGCCGAGGCTGCCTGGGGCTCTGGCATTCCCAGGCCGTTAGGAGAACAAGACAGCATCACGGTCCTAATTGCACAGTGGTTTGGAACCTCTGTTAGATATGGCCGAGAGAGGATTTTCTAGTGTGTGGATGACCAGATTCTTCCCCCACAGAATGTCTTCATCCAAAGCCCCGTGTATATTTTAAATCCACCCACATCCAGCAAGGGTTCTGACTGGCAGCTGAGTGGGACTCTGCTATAAATGAACTGATCATGCATGAGACAAATCCAACGTCTGCCCTTAAAAATCGGAGACTATGGCTCTGTGAACACCAAAGACCAAATCCTTACTGCTTTGTACACGCTGGGGCCCTGGTTACGGTTCCCTAGGTGCTACCGTAATAGAAATGATAAATAATCATTGTACAAACTTCAGGTCAAATCCATCCCTTGTGTAGCTCCATTGAAGTCAGTCTGACTAAACAAGGGATGAGTTTGGCTTGGTGTTTTCTTCCATTAGTACAGGCTACTAATAACCCTGGGCAGAGGCCACCTCAGTCCTGCTCTGCAGCCCCCACAGCTGTACCAGTCTCTCACCCTCCCCTCTTCCCAGCTCCGCCAATGCACCTCAGTCCTGATCTGTGTCCCCACTGGTCTGCCCCGCTTCCAGCTTGGCCAATGCCACTCAACTGTGATGTGTAGGCTCCCACCTGCTAGTCCAGTCCGGGGCTCCCCACACGCCGTCCTGCCAATGCCCCTTACGCCTGGCTTGCAGCACGCTCTGTTATCCTGTCTAGGTGTAACCCCCATTGGCAGCATGTGGGACTTAGGCTCTCCAGCGGCGGAGAGTTACGGGGGTTAGCCTTTTCTCTCAAGCGGTAGTGGCTTTTGAGTGGCCAAATATTATTGTATGTAAGACATGGGAGGTTGTGGAATCCCCGTCATGGGAGGTCTTTGAGAACAGGCCGGACAAACACCTGTCAGGGATGGTCCAGGTTGACTTGGTTCTGCCTCGGCACAGGGGGCTGGACTTGATGACCTCTCTCGAGGTCCCTTCCAGCCCGACATTTCTAGGACTCTATGAATCCCCACCCCCGATTTCTGGTGACAAATAGAGTTTTAACGGGAGACTGAGATTCCTGTGTAGTTTACATGTAAACTTCTGATGTCTGGCCGAAAAGCACTCATCATCTTGGGGTGGATGTTTTGTCTGATCTGTTGATGTGTATTAGTTATATTGATCAATTAGAAATGCCAGTTAGCACTGTCGTTTGGTGGGGTCCTGCTTTGTGATTGGAGCCAGAAGTATGAGTTATTACGAGAACTCCCGTGTGCTTGCCAGAGACAGTCACACTTAGGCAAGGCTCTCTGCCCTTGTAATATTTTTATGAGCACGGTTGGCAAAAGCACAAACACTCCAATCCAGCACAGAAGACAGAGATAATACGAAACGCGCCGAGCGTCCATGTACTCACACCATCCCTCGCAGAGGCTTCAAAGGGATGGGACAGATGATCCATGCATGGTTCTATCTCTTACGTGCCAAGAAGAGCCCAGTGGGTTGAGCCATGGATAGCCCTATCATAGGGCTCTGTGGCCACCATGAATATTCATAAGGATGTTTGGCCTCTGTGGTCCATATCTAAACTGTCTCACCCTAATAATGTGGCGTGTCATCTCCTTATAGGCTAGTATATCATTTACTGCAGGCTCATTTGCCTAGATGGCAGTTAGGTTACCATGTCATCCTTGTGGTTGACCGTCTGTGCCATGTTCCTATCCTAAAATATCCCACACTAGCATTAGCTGGTGTTTTGCGGTTACCTGCCGGGAGTTTCGTCAGACTTGTTCATGGCAGCATTCTGTCTTGTGAGATCCTAGAGCTACTCCAAGTCAGCTACTCGTGCTAAAACACCTGCTACAGCTTTATTGGGCCTTATGCTTCAACTTTGGCTAAGCTATTGTCTTACAGGCTTTGAGGCTATTACTGCTTTCGCTTATAACTTTACCTTACTTGGCAAATGCTTCCACCTATAGGCTGCAGGCGATATCAGCCTGAAACTCCTTATCCTCTTTCCTTGCCCCGCCTTCTCCTTTTATGACTACTTCCCCTTGCCAGTGGTACTGCTGATCAGACGGACACACAGCCGTGAACTGGTGGGTGTGTATTTGCTTGCACCCTCTACTGGATAAGTCAGAACTTCCCAGGCCTTTGTCATAGATCCTAGACTGCTGGCAGCTAATCGAACATTTCCCTTTAGTTCAGGTAGCTTTGGAAGCAGGAGGCTCTGAGTTCTATCCCTGCTGCTTCTGGGATTCCTTCATGGGCAGCCTAGTGGTCAAGGGCTCATTACAGCATTTTTAGGAGCATCCCTCCGGTCCCCTCCCCCCCTCCAAGGGCCTTGGTCTGCTCTGTCCACTGTCCACCCTGTCCACTGTCTTCCTCTTTCGGTGTCAGGAGGGCATGGGGGCACCACAGGTGACCATCTGCGTGGTCTTAAGACCAACTCCTGCCTTTGTGTGTGGGGAGGGTGGGGGAGCGGTTGAGTGTGGGGAGTCTTTGCCAACTGCGGGCAGACAGCTTCGGACGGTTGCTGGCTTTCATTAGTGAGCCCCCCGCCCCCATCTTAAACCTGTAATTTACTGAGGCCCTTTAAATTTAAAATCATTAAGCTAGTTTGATTGTCGCCCCTGGGGAGGGTCTGGGCTGAAAACAAGCTGGTGGCTCTGAACACATGGAAACTGTCTTTAACAAAACCATCCTGCCCCCAACACCCCGTTCTCACTAATGTGGGGGCACAGCTTGGATAGTTGTGGGGGGAGGTGATGGAAGTGGAGGGGGTGGGGACCAGCTGTAGGTTTTGGTGTGAAAGGGGCAATGCAGATCCATTTTGCAATGCCCCTGGGGAAAAGCACACACGTGTCTCTCCGGCTTAAGGGAAGTCAGGCGGGGCCCTGGCTCGGGTTATTTTCCAGTGCGCCTGTAACGCGAGGCCATGTGGAACTTTATGGAGCAGTTGCTGCGTGAGGGACCTTGAATCCAGCCACGCTGGAGCCAGCTGAGTGCAAGCGTAAGAGCTCTTCAGCCATGGGATGGTTTGGAGCCTTCTCTCTAGGTATTTCCTGGCTCGGGATCTGCTTTTTGGGGCCCCTGTGAAGTGAAGAGACTTTAACTGAAGGCCGGAAAGGGACATGCAGGTCAAATTTAGGTCCCAGTGCAGGCTCTGTGAATGCAGAAAAGGAACTTTTCTGAGAGCCCCAAGAGCAAACGGAAACGTTTCCAGGGTTGGCTTTGATTTTAAATCCAGTGAAGAGATCCTGGGTTGAACAAAGGACTGGTCCCCTGCGGCATTCGCAGCCCAGGCATTGCACCATAGGGCTAGGGCAGCAGAGCTCGAGAGTGAAACTGGCCACGAACCAAAGCAATGGGGACGAGTCTATGTTCAGGGCCTGTCCTGAGAGAACTAGAGACTCGGGTCTGGAATAGCGGGGGGGCTGTGGATGAGACTGAGCGACACCAGCAGAGCTGGAATTATGGGGGAAAGGGAGGTCACAGGTCAGGACTGAGGGGCATTGGCAGAGCTGTGTGTATGGAGAAGCTTCCAGAGCACCTGCTGTCATAATCTCCCTTCTCTGAGAACTTGGACAAGCCACAGAGGGAGCAAGCAAAGGTCCTGCCTTCAGAGCTGCTGTTTTCTCACCTCACTGAAAAACTCTTCATCCTCTCCTTTAATACCAGACATAGCTCTGCCCTTCATCCTCTCCTTTAACACCTGACATAGCTCCGCCCTTCATCCTCCCCTTTAATACCAGACATAGCTCCGCCCTTCATCCTCCCCTTTAATACCAGACATAGCTCCGCCCTTCATCCTCCCCTGTAAAACCTGGCATTACTGGTTTATACTTTAAGGATCCTTAACTCTGCTAGCCACAGATGTCTCCTTGTGCCTCTTTGCTTCCCTTACGAATTTTCTCCTATTCCTAGTTTCTGATTAGAGTCATTACTGTCAAGAGTCCCATTCTTCCATTTGTTATATATGATTTTTTTTAAAAATGATAGCTGCTTTCACTTCTTTCTGCTTCTAAGTCCAGTTGTTTTTGTTGCTGTTGTTGTTTTAAAAGCAGTGTAACATTCTTTCTCTCCTGTGGGATTGTGTCTTTTTGGGCATCTATAAAATATTCTTAAACAGTTCCTCATTATCATTCACATTTTTCTGTTTAAATGCTTTCTCTCAACTGATTTGGCTCATAATTGGTTTCAGCTTTGTGAAATTGCTGCTTTTAAATCGCCAGCTAGATGCATTACCGGTTGGACTTTATTCTGTTTGCACATAACAAATGTAATCAAGTTGTGATCCCTTGTACCTAAGCTACCACTTGTTTTTATTTCTGTGACCAATTCCTCTTTATCTGTTATGATGAAATCCAAGACAGGATTCCCCTGCATTGGAGGTTTTAATAGTTCCGAAGCAAATGTTTGCAGAAAATGATGAAATTTTGACTTTTCATTCCAATTCGGGATGAAAGGAAATTTTGACATGTCAGAATTTCTTCTGGGATGGAAATTCTGAATTTTGACCATCTCTAAACAGGCGCCTCTGACAGGAATTACTTGGTGAATTTCTCTGGCCTGTGCAATTCAGAAAGTCAAATGAGATGATCATGGCCTTGAAATCCATGAATCGGGGAAGAAGGCACCTGGTAAACTTCACCTCAGTCATGGCGCTTGTATGTTTTGGGACAGGGGCCTGCCTTTAATCCATGTCCATTAGGCACTTCCCACACTTTTCTGGGCATTTGCTAAATAATAATCGACAGCTAAGGGCAGAGGTGTGCATGTGTCCATCTGCTGCTGCTACTGCTCTGTCTAAAGAGCCACTAACCGTCTTTACGTGTCATATTTCAGGGCCTCCAGGACCAAAAGGAGACCAAGGCAATGAAGGAATGGAAGGCGAGCCTGGAGTTCCTGGTTTACCTGGACTAAGAGGTAACAGACTATGTACTAGGTGCCCACAGGAATTGCTCCAGGAAATATGCCGATCAACTTCAATGGGCTATGGCACACTGTTAGCACTATACAAATAATAAATAGCAGTAACAAAGAGATGAGCAAGACGCATTGGGTACCATCCCTCCAGCCAATACAGGTTTGTTTCCCAGAGTCGATTCTCCAGCACTTTGTCCAGTCTAGTTTTAAATGACTCAGAGGATGGAGTTTCCATCACAATCTTTAGGAGATTGATCCGTAAACTAGGAGATCTCATTGTCCTGACATTTTCCCCTACGTGCCTAATTTTTATTGTTGGCTTAATTCTGTTCTGTTAGTGTTACAACACATAACTACCTTTGAGTGGTTTTGTAGGGCCCCAGACCTAGCAAGTGGTCTTGCAATGTGACCTAGAAGTCCAGACACCAGCTCCACAGGCAATCAAGGAGTACTATTCCCAGCTGTGCCATTGATTTGCCATGTGACCTTGCTAACTTGCTGCCCCTTTCTGTGCCTCAGTTTCCCCACTTGTAAGACTCAGGGTACAGATGCCAGCCCTCCTTGAAACAAGCACCTCAAGGAGCTCTGGATAAAACACACTACAGAAGGGCTAATTATTACCCCTGGTTATGTCACCCGAGACAATTCCTCTCCCCGTCGTTTGCAGCATTCCAAATCCTTTGGAGCAACGATCTTGTTCCCCAGGCTTCTGAGCCATCTTGTGCATGCTTAGAGGCTGACTTCCAGAGATCACCGCCCTGGAAACTCAGCCCATATTACTTCTTGAACTCTTTCCCCTCTGTAATCCGATCCCCTTTCTCCTGCCATAAAGCTAGATTGGGTGGGATAGTTTAACTTCCTTTCGGTGCACTAGGTGTACTGTCCCACTATGCCTCCATAGAGTGACCACTGACTTAGAGCTGGCATGTAGCGGGCAGGCTCATGGGGGCCTTCAGGTGGCAATCAGCCATCAACCATACTCACAGGCATCCCAGATAGGGAGGGTACCCGGGTCCTCGAGCCGCTCCTGGAATTAGCGCTTCTGGGGTGGAGGGGGGGTGGCACATCAGTCGTCATCAGCCAGTCACTGCTGCCCAACGCTGTGATGCCTTTGCCATACTAACAACGTGATTTGGGTATGGAGCTAAACAAATTCCCTGCTTCTTTGCATTCCTATGGACACCCCCACGTGCTCAGAGATGCAAGGTGAGCCTTTGTCTCCGGCAGTGCTGATGGCTTGCTGGGATAGTTGCTGGGCCTGATAGTCTGCCAGAGTGGTCCTTTGATATCCTCCCATGCCGCCTTCATTCACTGGAGTAGCAATTTAATGTAAACAAACTAAGCATCTGATCACCTGCTCATTTCATAGCCACACGCTGCATGGTTTAGTGGAATTGACATTTCCAGCAAACCACTAACTTCTAAGCAGATGGTTTGCAGGCAGGAAACAAAGGGTTAGTATCAGCAAAAAAACAAAGTAAAACCAAAGGCAGCGGGAAGCAGCCGCACATGGGGTCCTGAAGTGCTGGGGAATGGGAATTTGAGATCCTGGTGGGGTTGGGAATCTGGACCTTTCTTAGGGGTTACATGAAACTTTTCCAAGTTTCAGGAAACATCCCCCCCCCTTAATTTAAACCATTGTTTGTCAAGGCAAATTCAATTAAAAACAAAAGGAAAGCATGTTTTTCTATCTAAGTGGAAGTCTGTGTGTAGGTCAAAAGGGGCTGAGACAGACATCTGTAGCGGCCCGGAACTCCCAGAACCAAGCTGAATCAGACCACAAAAGTTCTGAGCTGTTTGGGGACTGGCCCAGGTGGATACAAACTTACCCAAAGTTTGGGGGTGTTTTTTTTTAGTTCTGATCCAAATCTAGAATTCCAGATTTGCGAGCAAGTCTTGTAGGTGGCACAACCAGTATCATAAAACAACCTGGAGAAGTCAGATGGGGAAAAGGCCTATTCGACCATGCAGTTTATCTCCCAGGCAACGCAAGGCTGTTCCCTCCAGGGTATTCTCCAGGGCTTTGTCTGGCCTACTTTGTAACATCCCACGTGATGGGGCTTCCACGCCTTCTATTGGGAGACTATTACAAAGCTTCATGGACCTCCCTCCGTGTATCAGGACACCATGGGAGAGAAGTCCTTCCACCCCCCACATCAGACAGTTTCCCATTGAGCATGTGAAGAAGAATCGCTGGGTTAGGCATCTAATCCCATTTACACCCCAAGACACTGACACTATCCAAATGACTCTCCTTTCCCCACACCCTGTGGCATTGCTGGGGTGCAGAGAATCCCAGAATGCATCACCACACACAGAGTCAGCCAACACATTCTCTGTTTCATCCCACTCCCCATCTGATGAGAGAGTCACTCTCAGTTGGCTGCAAATACTCGTCTCTCGCCTGGAGAGGACAGGTTGGGTTTGACCATGTCAGCCACGTGACACGTTGGCTGAGTGCATCCCTGTCACCCTCTAGTGGCTGGATCCACAACTGCGACTTGCTGCTAGCCTTCCTCCTATAGCTCCGATGCTTAAAGGCATGGGGCGTGGTGCTAGAAGCCCTGTGTTCGAGCCTTGCTGATGACTTGTGTGTGCTAGGCTGGATGGTCTTGTAATACACACTCCCCTGCCCCAAGTGGGACTGTAAAACCAGCCAAGCTGGCAGAAAAACCCATCTGTTCTACTAAAGAGCTTGTCAGCAATGGCTACCCATGTTATTGCACGCTCGTTGACAGATTAATGGCTGTTTTTATTTGGGTTTAATCAGCATCACAAATGGATTGTCTGGCTGCTGCTGCTTTTTTTGTTTGTTAACTCTTTAAGATTTGTGTTAATTTTGAAACTTGCTTGTACATTTCCGCCGTTGCTGGCTCCTTTGTCTTTCACACGGGATCAAAGAAATTCTCCCAGCCACGGCACCGCCATGGCCTGGGGTTTAGAAAGGAATTCAGCTTGTGATGGGGTACAGGGGAAGCATGTAAAAGGCTAGCTGGCCAGCATTAATTCCCCTTCTGCATAGCACCTTCCCCCACTCAGACAGCTGCAACTAATCAGATCCTGAAGCCCCACGCCTGCCGTGGGATGGGGGAAGAATTATGATGTCCCTAGAATGCAGCGCAGAAAGGGTTAGGGCCTAGTCGGTATCCCCTGGCATTGATTGAAAACTCCCACTGACATGGGCTGCTAGGATGATCAGAGGAATAGAGAACCTACCTTGTTAGAGGGACTTAAGGATCTGGGCTTGTTTAGCCTAACCAAACAAAGGCTGAGGGGAGATGTGATTGTTCTCTATAAATACCTCAGAGCAGTGGGGGCCAACCTGCGGCTCCGGAGCCCCATGCGGCTCTTCAGACGTTAACATGCGGCTCCTTGTCTAGGCTCCGACTCCGGGGCTGGAGCGACAGGCGCCAAATTTCCAATGGGCCGGGGGGTGCTCACGGCTGAACCCCCGGCTCTGCCACAGGCCCTGCCCCCGCTCCACCCTTTCCTGCCCCTTCCCCTGACCCTGCCATGCCCACACTCCTCCCCCCTCCTCCCCAAAGCCTCCTGCACACCACAAAACAGATGATCGGGAGGGACGGGGAGACGCTGGGAGCTGGGCTGGGGGAGTTGATGGGGGGCCGCTGACGTATTTCTCTGGCTCTTTGGCAATGTACACTGATCAATTCTGGCTCCTTCTCAGACTCAGGTTGGCCACCCCTGCCACAGAGGGATAAACCCCAGGGAGGGAGAGGAGTTATTTCAGTTAAGGGCCAATATTGACACAAGAACAAATGGAGAGAAATTGGCCATCAATATGTTTAGGCTTGAAATTAGGCAAAGGTTTCTCACTGTCAGAGGAGTGAAGTTCTGGAACAGCCTCCCAAAGGGAGCAGTGGAGGGCAAAAAACCTAACTGGGTTCAAGACTGAGCTGGGTAAATTGGGGGGGGGGGGGATGATACAATAGCATATGAGTCATCCGTGACTTCTGTTAGCATCTACAATGGCAAGAGATGGGGACACTAGCTGGGGAGGGCTCTGAGTTGCTACAGAGAATTCTTTCCCAGGTGTCTGGCTGGTGGGTCTTGCCCACATGCTCAGGGTCTAACTGATTGTCATATTGGGGTCGGGTAGGAATTTTTCCCCACGTCAGATTGGCAGAGACCCTGGGGGTTTTCACCTTCCTCTGCAGCATGGGGCCTGGGTCACTTGCAGGTTTAAACTAGTGTAAATGTGGGATTCTCTGTAACTTGAAGTCTTCAAATCATGATTTGAGGACTTCAGTGACTCAGCCAGAGGTTCTGGGTCTGTTACAGGAGTGGGTGGGTGAGGTTCTGTGGCCTGCGATGTGCAGGGGGTCAGACTAGATGATCATGATGGTCCCTTCTGGTCTTAGAGTCTATGAGACCTCCCTGGCCACAGCACTGGGCCCTGAGGTTTCAATTCACCCATGCAGAGGGACCAGCACAAGGCCCAGGTAATGCTTAAGTCCCACTTTCACCCACAGATGGTGAATAGTCCTTGTACTATCCCTCTGCACAGGACATACATCTCCCTGAGTGAGCTGCCAGGGGTCACACAGCCAGCCAGGGCACAGGCAAGCGTGACGGGGCGGGGTGGCGCCAAGATGCTTTGGTTCCCTGTAACCGGCACTCTCAGAGGAGCATATCAACTCGAGTGGGAAAAGTCCAATGAGACTGGGACATGATGCCCAGTGCTAAGTCAGTTCAGGGTTCTTTAAAGGCCCTTTAGGAATGCTGTGGGACGGACCCAAGAGATTGGGCCATCCTGTGGATTCTGGAGCAGGTAGCAAGTAGCCGCCCTGCTCCCATCACATGCTGTGGTGTCCTGCAGGGAGGTTGCCCTTTTACATTTGGCTGGGTCGCTCTGCACCAAGCCGAGCCCCCACAAAGGCACCTGAAATGTTGCAACTTGAGCTGTAGATGTACCAACGGGTTCTTCACCGTGGCGGTTCTGATTAGGCTTGGGCCCAGACTAGAAGCCTGGATCCAGAGCCCCACTGAACACTGGGGAATTAGGCGTCTGTGTGTGAGTTTTGTAGTGCAGGCCTGTCTTCGGTTCTGATCGGCCAGGAGCAGCGAGGGGATTTGGTTTAGCAGGACAGCGGGATGGAGTGGGTGCACCTCTCGTTGGTCTCACATGGCCAGGTGGGCCCAGCAGAGCCAGTTAGCACTCAGGCAGCCTGCACGCCAGGTACCGCTCTTCGCCAGTTTGGTTTCCTGCTGTCATAACAACACCTTGTCTGTTGTTCGTTCCCAATCCAGGGCTCCCTGGGGAGAGAGGGCCTCTGGGACCACCCGGCCTGAAAGGAGACAAGGGAGACCTCGGCCCATCCGGCTCTACTGGGATGCGGGGATTCAAAGGTACTGTTCAGAGTTCATGCTCCAGATGCCTGGCATGTGGGTTCTTGGTTCTGTCTGGGCTTCCCGAGGCATGTTGGCTTTGGTCACACCTGCTGGTCAAATGTAGACGAGAGACGATATCTCCCATGTGCCCATATAGGGCCTGTTAATTAGTGGTGCTGAGCCCCTGCCGCTCCCCCTCAGCTTCGGTGGGAGTGGAGGGAGCTGAGAATCAGGCCATTCAGAGGCCTGGGATGAAGGAGGCTAAAACAGGGCCAGGATCCACCCAATCCCTGGGCGTCTGGACTTGCGTCAGGCTTTTTATACATCCCTCAGGGTGGGAGGGGAGTTTTCACGTGCACGCCTGCTAGTTAGCCTTATATCAAGTATTTTTTTCTGCCACTTCTTTTTGGTTTCTTGTGGTTTTGAAGAGTCTCATTATATCCCAGGTTAAAAACAGGTGTGAGATCATGGAGTGTAAACCATTATTTTGATGCCATGGTATAGTTAGAGTTTATGTACCTATTTTAGCAGAGCAAATGAGTAGGTAGGCTGTCTAAAAAAAATCGCATACTGTAAACTTAAAAAACACCCGTAAGAAATGGTTATGTTTCCAAAACATGCACTTTCTGACTCAAACAGCGTTTACTTTAGCTTATGGTAGCCAAGAAAGAACAACAGTCAAGTCTCCCTGAGGGGAGCACAGTGTGTGTGTGTCTTTGTAACACTCTACAGCAGCTCTAAAAACCAAAATGGCTGCTCTCTCTGCAGTTAGGCGCTGCACTTAGACATTTAAAGGTGCAGAAAATGAAAGCATCGTCATTTCAAGCCAGGTGCACCCACAGAAAGTTCCCAGTGAAGCCTGCTATTTCCTGCTTTGCATAAGAACCCCAGAGGGATGAAGTGTGGAGAGGTGGTCAGGCAGGGTTACTGGCATGCAACACATGCCTCTCATACAAATAGACAACTCCTAACACAGAAACAGAGCAATTGCCATACAGCCCCAGTTAGTCTGGTGTCTTAATAGAAATAGAAATCAGGAAGGTGAAAGAAACCCTCCAGTGAACACTTATGGAATAACCTGCCCTGAAGAGAACTTTCTTCCTGACCCCAGGCAGATACTAATGGGCTTCTACTATGAAACATGAGGGTTGATATTCCTCACACATTTTTTGTCCTGTTCCTGCAGATGATAGCCATATAAATGTCTAAACTTTTTAGGAATTCTACTATGCTCTTAACTTCAATAATACACTGTGACAGTGAGTTCTCCAGGTTAACGGTGCGTTGTGAAAACGAAACAAGTGTCTTCTTTTAACATACCTCTCACTCGGAATCACACACATGCACCTGGTGCACAGTGGGGAAAGTACCACAGAGAATGAAACCTTTCAGCTTTTCTATACATCCGTCAGGGATAGGAGACTGCATTAGATGGACCTCAGGACTGGATCAAGCTGTCTACTCTCAAATATGTATGTCACTGTAGTAGTTCAGCACTGCAGGAATTACCACCAGCATCATTCCAGTCCATTGAAAGGACCAGTTCCTCCATTTGTCCCTCGTTTCATGCCACCTTTGTAAGAGGAACCATTCCTGGTGGGTACACCACTCCCCCAGATTGTCAGCGAGCAAAGCTGCAGCTCTAGGAAGCTCTGTCCTAAAGAGAGGAGATGTGGGAAGAGAGATTTATGGGTGACATTGCTAAGTGGAGAGGAAGCCACACAAAGACTTCAGAGCTGCGGCCCTAGGTAAAGAAGGTGTCCTGCATATTTAGATCCTCATAATGCAAACCAAAGAAGAGCAGGCAGCGGAGTAGATGGTACTGACTAGCTCTTCTCCATCTCTGATGCTCTGTAGACAAGGGGGAAATTAATTCCTCGGGACTGGTTGTTTTGCAGCCAGGGAATGGGGGGGCAAAAGAATTTCCTTGACTTCCCTCCTATAAGGGTGAGTCGGAACTGGTTGCACTCTGGGGTGGAAACAGCACCTCCGTTCCTCAATAACTCAGTATGTCTTGGTTAAGTTGACTTGTCTTTGTTTGCCAGGTAAATATTCAGCGGTCCGCAATGGGCTCATCATGGGCAAGATGTCCCGCTGATTTGTTCTTGTCACCCTCTCTTCATGGCCCGTAGAGGATATAAGCACTAATATTACTACAGCTAGGAAGGATGTGGACAAGGATGTGGACTACAGAAGGGATGTGGACAAATTGGAGAGAGTCCAGTGGAAGGCAACAAAAATGCTTAGGGACTGGGGCCCATGACTTACGAGGAGAGGCTGAGGGAACAGGGCTTATTTGGTCTGCAGAAGAGAAGAGTGAGCGGGGATTTGATAGCAGCCTTCAACTACCTGAAGGGGATTCCAAAGAGGATGGAGCTCGGCTGTTCTCAGGGGTGGCAGATGACAGAACAAGGAGCAATGGTCTCAAGTTGCAGTGCGGGAGGTCTAGGTTGGATATTAGGAAACATTATTTCACTAGGAGGGTGGTGAAGCACTGGAATGCGTTACCTAGGGAGGGGGTGGAATCTCCACCCTTAGAGGTTTTTAAGGCCCGGCTTGACAAAGCCCTGGCTGGGATGATTTAGTTGGGGTTGGTCCTGCTTTGAGCAGGGGGTTGGACTAGATGACCTCCTGAGGTCTCTTCCAACTCTAACCTTCTACGATTATATGAACTAAGAGAAATTCTCCTTCATCTGGAGTCTGAGGGGAGTGAGAGCTTGCAGAGACAGTCCTGAGTTCTACTTCCAATGTTGCATGTGTGCAGTTGAGCTGGTGACTGTGATGTGGGCATTGTCATTAAATGCAGCCATGGATTCATTAAAATAAGGTCATGGGATTTCCGGTATCATATCGGTGAGATGCATCCGGCTGGAACTTTGTTTAGCCGCATGGATGTGTCCCATTGACTATGCAGCACTGTGCATGTTTCGTGGCCCCCATGGTGTGCTGCAGCATGCTAGCACTGGGAAGGGAGATATTTGACACTCATGCACCTCCGCGCAGGGGCATGCTGTCCCTGTCGGCACCCTGCAAACATGTGAGAAGAGGTGGGATCCCAGACCCAAAGGGCAGGGCCAGCAGGAGGGCAGAGAGCCCTTGTCTCTCAATGCCATGCAACAGCAAAACAAGAAGGATGCAGAAGGGCTCCCAGCTCTTCAAGGCAGATCTGGGGCACCATGATTTTGCCTTGTTCCATCTGTGCCACAAACCAAATGACGCTGCTTTGGCCCCAGAGATATGTCAGGATGCCTGGATCATGACCCTCAAAATCAAAGCCTGTCCTATAAGTCGTGGAATGAGTGGCAACCCCACCCCATTGTCACCACGGTAACTTTGGTGGCCACGTACCAGATACCAACCTGGTTTCTCAAGAGGGAGAATCTGCTCTCTGCATTGGCCTCCCAGATGTCCTCTGCTCGGCACCATCTTGCCTTCAAAGGGTTTCTGTGCTCCTAGGGCACAATTGGCTCTTCAAATCTCCCGGGTGAATAGACAGTATTTGTGCAGTGCTTGGAAGACGGAAAGCACTTGACACTGTGAGTTGCTGTTATTAGTCCAGGGCTCTCTCTCATTGGAAAAGAACAAAGAACCCATAAGCCCTGGTATGTCTGTGTGGGCACAGGACTGGAGCCGGCTCTGGGGTATGTGCAGAAAAACACAGCTAGCTTCCTTCTCAGCCTACACATGGCTTGATGCAGACAGCAGGGCCCACAAAAGTGTGGGCCTAGCCCTACGCAGGATGTACTGGTGCTGAAAGGGAGGAGGAAAGAAGAAGGGAAGATGAGAAGCTGAAGGAACAAGAGAATAAATGTGTGGGTTGCAGTAACTCCAGTTTGTTTTCTCTGTTTTACAGCCGCTGACAGTTTTCCTTACCAGGGTTTTTAGAGATGAGTACAGCCCCTGAGGACATGGGGCTTCAGCATCCGCAGCGGTGTCACTCACCAGGCTTGGTGGGCATCCCGCTCTAGCTCAGTCACAAGGTACAGGCTTGATGCAGGAACCACTGGCCTGTGTCCTGCAGCAGGTCAGACTAGATCAGGGGTTCTCAAACTTTTTTTCTTTTTGCTGGGACCCCCTTTGAAAATATTTCAGGCTGTGACGACACCCCCCCCAAAAATGTGACTGCCCTCCCCATACCAGGCCACCCTTACTTCTGCACTGCTGCTGCGGGCGGTGCTGCCTTCAGAGCTGGGCAGCCGGAGAGCACAGAAGTTAGGGTGACAATACCGCGACCTCCCCTACAATAGGTTTGCGACCCCCTTTTGGGTTGGGACCCCGTGTTTGAGAAATGCTGGACTAGATGATCATCACAGCCCTGCATCTTTTTCAAGAGCACTGCAATTCTTGGGGAGGGGGGTGGCAGCAGCTGGAAGCCAATCACACAACCTGCTTTTTGGCATCCCCCAGCCAAACCCACATTATAGTTGTGGTCTGTGGTTTTCTTTCCTTTCAGAGACGAGGGGACGGTAGATTTTTCTCATCGACGGTTGCCAAATAACAGCTTGACAGGCAAAGAGCATTAAGCAAATTAACCTTTACTTCAGTCCTAGGCAAACACTCCCCCTCTTAGCCCTGGAGTATGCTATTAAACACACATGTTTCCTGCACACCCATGCCAATGTGTGAGTGTGTGTGAGTGAGAGAGGGAATGTTTGAATCCTCGGCCCTGTAAATGTTTGTCCAACTTGACCCATTCAAGGCCAAAGTCTGCGTGAAAACAAAATTTGCCCAGCAGAAGGAGTGCCTATTGCTATCCAAGAGATGGGTCCAATAAGGAATCACATTCTCTGGATGGACAATGTTATTAGAGTTGCGGTTTGAACCTGCACACATAAAATAAATACATTAAACCGTCCTGTATGTGACTTAACGACTTCGGCGTGGGCCTGTCGGGAAATATTACACTGGGAATCACAGCCTATGATCTGGGAACACTGCCAAACCAGACGGGTTTTGTTTTTCTCACGGCGGGATAAGCTTTTCTCATGTTCAAGACGATGCTTGCGAAACTCCTTCAAAAGGTCTCTCCTCTTTTACGGCCTGCTCTTCCACTCCTCTTCCCACGTAAGAAAGACAGTCTCAACCCCTGTCCCATCATCTTTACAGTGAACTCTGTTGTCAAGATCATTTCATTTGCTTAAACCAGTCAATAGAGATTGCTACTTGCCCTGAGCTGGGACTCACGCTCTGAGTGTATGGTCTGGCTGCTGGGTAAAGAGTTTTCGTTAGCTACATTAATTTGATGGCCAGGGCATTAGGAATCAGCCTCCTTCCTGCAGAAATAAGAGAATGGGGATTGTTCATTTCCCCCACTCACATTGGCTCCATAGATGTTGATCTACCTGCCAAATGCATCTTAGACCCTAGCAGTCTATCTCCAAGGTTCGCATATCAGGCTGGGGCTGTGGACAGGAAGGTGACTTTTTCCAAGGTCAGGCTGGATCGCAAACATGGTTGTCAGAGTAGAGCAACAAGCAAGGTGGGAAAAGTCATGCATTTCTGCTGTCCATCCACCCAGGTTCTTATATGATCTTCATCGTGGTAGGGAAGCCAGGAATGGGCAACAGGGGCTGGATACTTGATGATTCCCTGTTCTGTTCATTCCCTCTGGGGCACCCGGCATTGGCCACTGGTCTGTCCCAATATGGCCATTCTTATGTTCTTAGAGTCTGGTGCCTGAGTTAATGAAAGACTAATTTTCACTGTCGGCCTCACATGGGATATGTCACTTGGCCAGCACACCCAGGGTTTGTAGGGGCGAGACAGCACTTTTCCCACTGGTCAGTAAGTGATTAGGTTAAATTCACCTGGATCTGATTTCTGATTGTCCTGGGCTGCCGGGCAATAAGGCTGCTGGGGCCTATATGATAAATTGTGTCTCATGATCTCATGCCTCTTCCAGCTCTGGGCTTAGACTAATCAATTGATCTGATCTGGCCACTATAAGAGGCCCCTGGACTTTCGGTGAATGTTGCCGTCTTTGATGTGCTTCCCTCAGTGGGTTAGAAACGACAGACTTTCTCTACCATCGAATGTGTAAGCTAGTCCCCTGGAGGGGTCACTGATCCATGCGCAGGAGGGGATGGAGGATGCGTGACCGAGAATACCCCGCCCTCTAGGGTTTAAACTTTTAGAATTTCCCTCCCTGCTGTATCCATGAGGGAACCACCCAGTGTTACCGCCCATGTTCTCGCACATGGGATCCCTTCCCACTTGCCCTTTTTCAGACTGTCGTCTACAAATGGCCCCTCCAAGTGGTTCAGGCTCAGGGGGAGATGGGCTAGGCCTCAGCTTCCAAACCTGGGTTTCAAAACTCCCCAAGTTCAGGGGTGTTCAGATCTGGGGGACTGGTCCAGGCCCATCTCCAATAAATGGCCAAATACGCTGGCGGTAATTGCTGAATTTCTGTGATTGATAGTCATGGCTGTAACTTAGAGGAAGCAGACACCTGGTGAGGCAATAGCCCAGTTCCATGCTTTCGGTGAAGGGCTGGTTTTCTGTACTAGTAACCTTTCATTGACACAGTGCTTTTTGTCTGTGTATAGTGAGCATAGTCATGTCACTGCTGAAATGCAGCCACGTCTGGGGTGGAGTGCTGCACCCAGCCAGGACTCTCCACACTGCATTGCGGCATTGGGGAGGGGAGATTTTCGCTGTGGTCACTGGGACAAATCCCTTCTCATTAGTAGCACCACTGGTAGAATAGATCAGACCTTGGTTTTAAGGTCTCATGAAAAAAACACCCTCACCCTATCCAAAGCCTGCACAGAGGTCAGTTTGTCTATATGGGAAGTACCACATGGAGGAATTGGATGGGAACTCGAACCAATGCAGGAGTTTGGCAGCTGTTACTAGAGCTAGTTCTGATTTTTTGACTTTGCAATTTCAGAAAACAGAAATGTGACATTGGTCTGGCAGGAGCCACCAAGTGGCACTGTTACACAGAGTCTGGCATGTTGTTGTTCTTAGTGTGCATGTTATGGTCGGTCTTTGAAGAAATGCGGTGTTGTTGTTAGCATTGTAGTGCACGTCTATGAATAGAAGTGTTGCGGTTTGCAACCAGCAGCAAGTTAGACACACTGGGCAGCATTGGTGCCCTGCCTTAATCTCTCACACTAGGATCAATTCTTAGGGCAGAGTTGCTCCCTGGGAACGGGGCACTGATGTGGGCTGAGAGTCCTGGAAGAGGGGCTTGTCTACATGTCATTTGTGACCACCTCTGTTCCAGGACTGGTGCGGTGTAAAGAAACAAGCTGCACAAGCAATATGCCCAAACTCCACGTCACTGATGTCTGCTGCAGTGGGAGGCCAGCCTGCAAGGCCCCGACATCTGCTACCACTCAGCAGCAAGGCAACACTATGCGTCTCCCCCAAATTCCAGCCCTGCCACCCCTCTCTGGACCCTGGGGTGAATCCCCAGAACACATCCTACCACCTTTCATGCAGGGCTGCTGGAGCAATTTTCATAGTGGGAGTGCTGATGATGGAAACCATGTATCTGGTGTTTGTTGTTACTACTTCAAGCCAAGGGGTGTGGCAACACCCCCAGCACACACAGTCCCAGCATGTCACGAGGCAAGTGTGCCCTGTCCCTGTTTTGGGATGGGGTCGGGGTCGTTACAGCCCCGCAGTTAAGTCCATTCAATCACCCTTAGCCTCGGGGTCTTACGGTCTCGGGGCCAAAGTCAATATGGCTGCCTTTCCCTCAGGGCTGTGTGGTGTACTAGCCAGAGTCAGTATGGACGTGCTGAGCCTTCTGGTAGGACAAATCTACAAACAGTCTAGGAAGCTCAGCCCTCAAGCAAGGTGGAGCTACAAGTAGACTAAGGATCAGGGGCTCCCTGACCCTTTATGTGGGGCAGAGCAGTAGACAGTCTATCGCCTGGCGTTTTGGCTCAGATAGATGGCAAATGAACGCAGGCCTCTTGGCCTAGGATGGGGAGGCTGCCACCGCCGGGGTGGGGATGGCAGCAGGGATAGGAGGACCCAGGCCCACCCTACTCCACTGAGTCCCAGCCCAGGGCCCTAACAGTGGCGGATGGTTCTGCCACTGGGTCAGCAGGGATCTGACTGCAACATGCTGACAGCACCCAGCCCAATGGTCAGCCCCCCTGGCCACTTCCTACCTCGTCTCCTAGTGTGGTGTGGAACAGGAGCACCAGCCGCTGCATCCATGGGACACTGGACATAGATCTCTTTCATGGTCCCCTCTCCAGCTGCTCCATCTCGGCCGCGTCCTTCGTCCTGCTGTTCTCTGTTCTGCACTCATCTGCTTTTCATCAGCAGAGCGGGCTCCAGGCAGGTTTCTTCCATTGGACACAGCTGAGGCAGGCCCTGGGAGCAATCGTCTTCCCAGAGCCTCCAAGCTAAAGGGCAAGAATTTCCTGGATCTTTTTTTTCTTTGCAACTCGTGTGTGTTGTTACCACGCAGAGACCAAATAGAAGGACGTGTCAAAGCCGGGCCTGGATATTGCTCGTTGAAGGGCTCGGGCCCGGGGGCAGCTTGCGGATGATTCGCGGAGAGGACCAGCAATCAGGGTGGTGCCCTTTCGTTCCTCTTGTTGCTTCCCTTCCGGTGACCTGCCAACAGGTGCGGGAGGGAGGAGAAGCAAAGGGTTTTAATAGGGGACTGCGATCCAGTCTCTGGGTATCATGTGCATGCACCTAGAGCAATAAACGAGTGCATTTTAAATGCATCTCGGATATGCCAGGGTTTTGTCCTGCAAGTTCCACTCAGGACGCAGTCCATAGGCAACAGCAGCAGCCCATGAAGGAGCAGCCCATGTTCCATGCCAGTTCTGGAATGGCCATACATTGCGTATGATGCAGCATAGCTGGTAGGTTTGAGCGCAGTACATAGAACGGATGGGAATGTATAGGAAGATGGGTACCACCACCACGCTCCATCCAGGCCTCTCTCATGCCTCTGATAGTAGCCAACACCAGATGCTTCAGCGGGATGCTATGCACACCATTAGTAACAGCTGTGTTTGTGTAACCAGTGCTGTGACACTCTTGTCTGACCCGATTACGGCACCGCACATCGGTTGTGTGCACCTGGCATCATTCCTTCACCACGCCTTCTAACCATGTTTGTTTCAGAGCATGCTGGGAAAACTCTGGGCAGCTATCCCATACTGCCTCAGGAGGGGCCTGGGGGACATGCCTAGAGAGGGATGTCCTAATGCATAGAGGGAAGAAAAAACAGCCAGGCCATTCACACAAGCACAGTTCAGCAAAATAGCAGTGTGAGGACATGATTGCTGGAGGGCTGCCACATGCAATCCAAACCACTAACAGAGATGACACACTGTTCATTATCACGGTTACTAACCATATCTCAACCAGGTTGTGTCAGGACACAGCACCATGTTTAAAGCCAGCCTGGTTACAGAGTAGAGGCCTTAATTCACCAGGATCATGACTAGGGCTGGTCAAAAATTTTCCACCAAAACACCTTCTTTTGTTTTTTTACAGGAAAATGGGGTTTGATTAACCCACGTTTTTCGTGAGAAGCGCCTGATCTCCATGGAACATCTCGATATTTGGTCAAAAAGGCAAATGCCCCAAAACCTGAAATGTTTTTGGCCAAAACCGGAAAATTTCAATTCAAAATCATGCTGCTGCACCTCATGGGAGTTGTAGTTCAGATACCTTATGCTCACTCTCTCTTCTGTCAAAAACAACGAGGAGTCTGGTGGCACCTTAAAGACTAACCGATTTATTTGGGCATAAGGTTTCGTGGGTAAAAAACCCACTTCGTCAGATGCATGGAGTGCAAATTACAAATACAGGCATAAATATACTGGCACATGAAGAGAAGGGATTTACCTCACCAGTAGAGAACCAGTGATGACAGGGCCAATTCAATTAGGGTGGACGTGGTCCACTCCCACTAATTGAGGAGGAGGTGTCAATACCAAGAGAGGGAAAGATGCTTTTGGAGTGACCCAGCCACTCCCAGTCCCTATTCAAGCCCAAATTAATGGTGTTAAATTTGCAAATGAATTCATAGAATCATAGAATCATAGAATAACAGAGTTGGAAGGGACCTCTGGAGGCCATCTAGTCCAACCCCCTGCCCAGAGCAGGACCAATCCCAACTAAATCATCCCTGCCAGGGCTTTGTCCAGCCTGATCTTAAAAACTTCTAAGGAAGGGGATTCCACCACCTCCCTAGGTAACGCATTCCAGTGTTTCACCACCCTCCTAGTGAAAAAATTTTTCCTAATATCCAACCTAAACCTCCTGCACTGCAACTTGAGACCATTACTCCTGTCCTGTCATCTGCTATCACTGAGAATAGTCTAGATCCATCCTCTTTGGATCCACCTTTCAGGTAGTTAAAAGCAGCTATCAAATCCCCCCTCATTCTTCTCTTCCGTAGACTAAACAATCCCAGTTCCCTCAGCCTCTCCTCATAACTCATGTGTTCCAGTTCCCTAATCATTTTTGTTGCCCTCCGCTGGACTCTTTCCAATTTTTCCACATCCTTCTTGTAGTGTGGGGCCCAAAACTGGACACGGTACTCCAGATGAGGCCTCACCTATGTCGAATAGAGGGGAACGATCACATCCCTTGATCTGCTGGCAATGCCCCTACTTATACACCCCAAAATGCCATTGGCCTTCTTGGCAACAAGGGCACACTGTTGACTCATATCCAGCTTCTCGTCCACTGTCACCCCTAGGTCCTTCTCTCCAGAACTGCTGCCGAGCCATTCGGTCCCTAGTCTGTAGCGGTGCATTGGATTCTTCCATCCTAAGTGCAGGACTCTGCACTTGTCCTTGTTGAACCTCATCAGATTTCTTCTGGCCCAATCCTCCAATTTGTCTAGGTCCCTCTGTATCCTATCCCTACCCTCCAGTGTATCTACCACTCCTCCCAGTTTAGTGTCATCCACAAACTTGCTGAGGGTGCAATCCACACCATCCTCCAGATCATTAATGAAGATATTGAACAAAACCGGCCCCAGGACCAACCCTTGGGGCACTCCGCTAGATACCGGCTGCCAACTAGACATGGAGGCATTGATCACTACCCGTTGAGCCCGACAATCTAGCCAACGTTCTACCCACCTTGTAGTGCATCCATTCAGCCCATACTTCTTTAATTTGCTGACAAAAATACTGTGGGAGACCATGTCAAAAGCTTTGCTAAAGTCGAGGAATAACACGTCCACTGCTTTCCCTTCATCCACAGAACCAGTTATCTCATCATAGAAGGCAATTAGATTAGTCAGGCATGACTTGCCCTTGGTGAATCCATGCTGACTCTTCCTGATCACTTTCCTGTCGTCTAAGTGCTTCAGAATTGATTCCTTGAGGACCTGCTCAATGATTTTTCCGGGGACTGAGGTGAGGCTGACTGGCCTGTAGTTCCCAGGATCATCCTTCTTCCCTTTTTTAAAGATGGGCACTACGTGAGCCTTTTTCCAATCTTCTGGGACTTCCCCTGATCGCCATGAGTTTTCAAAGATAATGGCCAATGGCTCTGCAATCACATCCGCCAATTCCTTTAGCACTCTCGGATGCAACGCATCCGGCCCCATGGACTTGTGTACGTCCAGTTTTTTTAAATAGTCCTGAACCACTTCTTCCTTCACAGAGGGCTGGCCACCTCCTCCCCATGCTGTGCTGCCCAGTGCGGTAGTCTGGGAGCTGACCTTGTTCGTGAAGACAGAGGCAAAAAAAGCATTGAGTACATTAGCTTTTTTCACATCCTCTGTCACTAGGTTGCCTCCCTCATTTAGTAAGGGGCCCACACTTTCCTTGGCTTTCTTCTTATTGCCAACATACCTGAAGAAACCCTTCTTGTTACTCTTAACATCCCTCGCTAGCTGCAACTCCAGGTGTGATTTAGCCTTCCTGATTCCATTCCTACATGCCTGAGCAATATTTATATACTTATCCCTGGTCATTTGTCCAATCTTCCACTTCTTGTAAGCCTCTTTTTTGTGTTCAAGATCAGCAAGGATTTCACTGTTAAGCCAAGCTGGTCGCCTGCCATATTTACTATTCTTTCTACATTGTAGAATTGTAGCTCTGCAGTTTCTCTTTGGAGTCTGTTTTTGAAGTTTTTGTGTTGAAGGATGGCTACTTTTAAATCTGTTACTGAGTGTTCAGGGAGACTGAAGTGTTCTCCTGCTGGCTTTTGTATGTTACCGTTCCTGATGTCTGATTTATGTCCATTTATTCTTTTACATAGAGACTGTCCAGTTTGGCCAATGTACATGGCAGAGGGGCATTGCTGGCACATGATAGCGTATGTCACATTAGCAGACGTGCAGGTGAATGAGCCTCTGATGGTGTGGCTGGTGTGGTTGAATCGTCTGATGGTGTCGCTAGAGTAGATATGGGGACAGAATAGGCAACGAGGTTTGCTACAGGGATTGGTTCCTGGGTTAGTGTTTCTGTTGTGTGGGGTGTAGTTGCTGGTGAATATTTGCTTCAGGTTTGGGGGCTGTCTGTAAGCGAGGACTGGCCTGTCTCCCAAGGCCTGTGAGAGTGATGGGTCGTCCTTCAGAATAGGTTGTAGATCATTGATGATGCGCTGGAGAGGGTTTAGCTGGGGGCTGTACGTGATGGCCAGTGGTGTTCTGTTATTTTCTTGGTTGGGCCTGTCCTGTTGTAGGTGACTTCTGGGTACCTGTCTCACTCTGTGGGCCGGGCTTTCTGGCTGGACTAATCAATTTTCCAACCAACAGTAAGCATGACCCTTAGATCAGGGGAGGGCAGATATTTCTTAGTCAGTCAGTCAGTCTGGAAACCCAGCTTAGTAGATCAGCTTGGTTCAGGGTGGGAAGGAGGAACTGAAATCCTTGCCAGCACTTTCAGAGTCAGCAGCAAAATTCAGATTTTCCCAGCTCATCTCATCTTGGTTTTTGTTCCTTCTATCCCAAAAATGTCCATAAACTTCCCCACTGCCCAGATTAACCTCTCTCATCACCCACTTCCCAACTTGTCTCGCCTAACTACTGGGTATGGTAGGGGAGCGTACGCACAGATAAAATGAACATCTGCAGCATACATATCCCACATCTGCAGCTAAGATCCAAACCCCACATTCTCCATCACGCGGTGGTACACCAGCCCTGTTCCTCTGAGCGGGACAACAGGTTCTTGCTAAGAGTCCTGCACTTAGGATAGAAGAATCCAATGCACCGCTACAGACTAGGGACCGAATGGCTCGGCAGCAGTTCTGCGGAAAAGGACCTAGGGGTTACAGTGGACAAGAAGCTGGATATGAGTCAACAGTGTGCCCTTGTTGCCAAGAAGGCCAATGGCATTTTGGGATGTATAAGTAGGGGCATTGCCAGCAGATCGAGGGGCGTGATCGTTCCCCTCTATTCGACACTGGTGAGGCCTCATCTGGAGTACTGTGTCCAGTTTTGGGCTCCACACTACAAGAAGGATGTGTAGAAATTGGAGAGAGTCCAGTGAAGGGCAACAAAAATGATTAGGGGACTGGAACACATGAGTTATGAGGAAAGGCTGAGGGAACTGGGGATGTTTAGTTTAGTTTATGTTTAGTTTTAGTTTTAGTTTATGTTTATGTTTAGTCTACGGAAGAGAAGAATGAGGGGGGATTTGATAGCTGCTTTCAACTACCTGAAAGGGGGTTCCAAAGAGGATAGCTCTAGACTGTTCTCAGTGGTAGCAGATGACAGAACAAGGAGTAATGGTCTCAAGTTGCAGTGGGGGAGATTTAGGTTGGATATTAGGAAAAACTTTTTCACTAGGAGGGTGGTGAAACACTGGAATCTGTTACCTAGGGAGGTGGTGGAATCTCCTTCCTTAGAAGTTTTTAAGGTCAGGCTTGACAAAGCCCTGGCTGGGATGATTTAATTGGGGATCGGTCCTGCTTTGAGCAGGGGGTTGGACTAGATGACCTCCTGAGTCCCTTCCAACCCTGATATTCTATGATTCTATCATTCTAAGATTGCAGGCAGACCTTGGGCAAAACCCACGCCCTTGCCAACGACTAGCACAACACTGTCTGCCAGTGATGGGATTTAAACTCCGAGGGGAGGTTAGTGACAATCAAGTGATGCCCAGGGCTCAGGCTGCATCAGGGTGAATTTCACCCTTTATCAACGTTTTGCCCTAACAAGCCCACAGCATATTTTGTAAGAATCTGGGTTTGCCTCAGTGTCCTAGGGCAAAATTTCCCCTCCCAGAACTGTTGGGCAGTGCAGGGGCTGCATTTCTACTCCAGGACCCTGTTTCAAGAGTGGCTCAGACTGTGTGCTCCAGAGGAAGAGATGCTGCTCTGACATTTAACTGTGTAATACCGTGTCCCAGGGAGAAGTCTCTTCCTCAGCTCAGCTGGCATTAGGTTTCGGACCTCCTCATATCTTATGCTGTCATTTGTATCCTCAGATATTGTTCTTCTCCATATAAATGTGAGTGAGAAATGAAAGAAATAAAGCACTGGTTGCCAAACAGGAAATGGCTCGTGAAATTAACATGTCCTGAATGTTCTCTTCCCCCAGAGTTTTCTGGCTTTATCTCCATTTGGTTCCTGAGCCAGAGATATTTTAGCAGATCTGAAGCTTATCCACTTTCTTGCACTGTGATGCATTTAGTCCATCACCACCTGATATGATCTTTCTCTCATTTCTCAGGTGATCGAGGCCAGAAAGGAGAGAAGGGAGACAGAGGTGGCGAAACAGGTAAGCAGCTGCTATCCTGAGCGGTAATCCCTGTTGAGCTTCTCCCAAGGAGGTTCTATAGGCCCTTCTGTTGGTCTATTGTAGATACTGCAATGGGTAGAGGGGGTGAGGAATTGCTTCTTTATTCTCCCCCAACATGTAAGTGACTAGACTGTGCCCTGAAGAATTAGACGGGAGTCCCACTTGCATGTCTTTGTGTCCCTTGTAGCTGTAGATCTTCTAGTCATAACATGATTGACTCCTCCTTAACAATATTCTGCCACTCTGTCTGGAGCTGCCCTGTGTGTAACACTGACATTTATACGCGGCCTGTGTTTATCCCTCTCTGCTGGACTTCTTCAGTGTTCTCCTTCAGTATCCCTCCAGCTTAGTGTCCACTCCAGCCCTGCCTCCTCCGCTCTGAGGAGACTGTGTCTACACCTGTGAAATGCTCCCCAGGCTTGGGTGTGGCTGAGACACAACTTCATGGTGCCAGGGCTCTTGGCTAGCCTGTGACATCAAGCTGCGTGATCAGAGAGGTTTTAAGGCAAAGGTTATTCTTCAGAGCAGTTCTCTTGAACCTTCTGTGCGCTAAGGGCTTGCCTACGTAAACAATTAGGCTGTGGCAAGCTGGGGTGTGAATCTAGCCTGTAACTAGTGTTAACCGTTTGTCAGAGCACTTCGAAGCAGGATGAGCTCAGATCACATTAACGAATGGTTCACGCGTGTCAGCAGGGCACACATGGACAGTTTAGTCCGCAGCAGGCTCGTGCTGGATTGAGTCACGCCCCAGCATGCTTCGGTCTAATGGTTCGTGTGGACAAGCCCTAAAACAACCTGGACCTGTGATTCTCCACTGACGCAGCTCCTCTGGTGGTACCAGGGGCGGAGTCTGCGGTGTAGCCCTTTGCCACTGTGGAGTCGAAGCCTCTTCGGGCTGTTAAGGAAGCTAAGTAGCCATGAGGTGAGAGGCAAAGATTTAGTCGGGGATCGGTCCTGCTTTGAGCAGGGGGTTGGACTAGGTGACCTCCTGAGGTCTCTTCCAACCCTGATCTTCTATGATTCTATGATTCTACTGCCACGGATCAGGAAGAAACTGAGACGGAGAGCAAAAAGTGGGAGCAAATGATCCATAGTCATCATGGCCAGAGGTTACCACAAGGTTCTGTATGAGGACCAGTGTTGTTCACTGGTAATCTGGGAAAAGGGGAGGATAAAGTGGCAAGATCTGCAGATGACACACAATGAACTGGGTTAGACTCATTGAGTCTACAAGACTATGAGGCCACGTCTACCCTACAACGACCCAGCTACAGCTGTGCCGCCATGGTGCCGGAGAGTGGATGCTTCCTACATCGACGGAAGGGGCTTTTCCATTGCTATGGGTAATCCATCTCTCCGAGAGGCGGTAGGTAGGACACCTCACTGGGTCTACACTGGGGACTGTCTCCCTAACTACACTGCACAAGCGTGACATTTTTCACAGTCCCGAGTGATGTAGCTAGGTTGATCTAGTTTTTACATGGAGACCAGGCTCCATGCCAGCTGAAATTCAGTACTGACAAATGCCACGGTAATGCACCTTGGAAGACCTAATTCGGAGTGCTGGTACGCACTGCTGAGTCTTCCAACATGGAGGAGAAGAATTCTGCATGCCTGGAGACTGAGGTGGGAGGTAGACATATTTATCACCATACACACTTGTGTACCGATGGTGCAGCAATTCCAGCATAGCCCTTATTCCACTGCCCAGCATCTCCTATTAAGACTATTGGAATATCCAAAGCAAAATCTTCCAGCGCTGTTAAACAAAACATGTCAGGACTGATTCTGCTGCAGCAAAGGCTCTTGGCAGTAGAGGGTTGGCTTCATCAAGGCTAATCAGGATCAGGACGTTAATACCTGCAGCTGAGTCTGGCTTTCTGCCTCCCGGTTCTTCCCTGGAAATAAACAGGGTCAGTGGATCAAGTTCAAATCTGTGAATTCATTTGGCCGTGCACATTTATTTATTTTTACTGGCAAATTAAGCTTGTTGCCTCTAAACTGGCTGTACAGTGCCAGAGTTGTGACCTTGTTCCTTCCCGGGCACAACCCTTCCAGAGCAGCCTGTCTTCAGGCTCCGGCAGTAATGAACACCAGACATCCCTTCCATGCACTAGTACTAGGGTGTTCTTTCACAAGGACAGCGTAGCATAGGGATGGGGCTTTGGGGCTGACCTAAGACTAACGCAATCAGGTGGTGACATGTCCTGGATGGGTCCCCTTTATAGTCTGGGCTGGGACTCTGGAACAACCACAGATCCCAGCTGAGCCATCCCAGGTTTTGCGTGAATACCCAGTGGGAGCTGGGACCAGATGTTATGGGGAGTGTTTAGCCACGCGTACACAGCTCTCCAGCCCAGCTGGATGTACTGCATAAAGCTGCTAGGTCTTTGCCTTAGCTAGCTGTGATGTATTCAACATAGGCTGGGATGCAGCAGTGGCAGAAGCCAGTGGCCTGGTGGGCTACCAATTAGTAAGTTGTAATAGCATGTGGGAGGAGGCGGGGTTCTGTTTCTTTCCCCAGATCAGTAGCAGGTGGTGGGGCCAATCCAGGAGAGGCTGCATCCAGCCTTCTTTCACCCGGAGGGTTGCAGCCATAACCAGAGGGCCCTGAGGATGGAGGAAGCGATAGGGAAGGGGAGCTGGCGGGAGGGGCTTGACAGGCTCACAAAACCCAGCCCCTGAAAAACACCAGGATGCAGATACAGACTCTGGATTCTTCCACCTGTGGAACCTGCCTCCCATGACAGATGTGCTCCATCAGAGCCAGGAAACAGCCGAGAGCTTTCCCAGGGGCTGGACCTAGACTGTGGAACTCACTGCCACAAGAGACAACTCGACCCACGAAATGTAAGACTCATCCCTTTGACTTAGTTTTCCCACTGTACGTGCTTTGTGCAGACACACACGAACGACAGACGCCTCTGTCATAAACCAGAGTTCTTTTTCCTGCCGCTGGGAAGGGAAGCAGAGCGAGAAATTGTTCTCTCTATTTTTTTTTTAACTCCTCAGGAAGTGCTCAGACCTGGCATGAATGGGCCCTCTGAGTGGACAGGGTGTGAGCTGGGGCACTGGCAGGGAATAAAGCCTTCTCTAGAAGCATGAAATCACTACTTCCAGGAATGCATGATCCCTCCCCTGCAAGCTGGAGCAGGCTAAACTCTCAAATAGCCTCCTCATGCCTTTGAATGGCTTTTCCAAGAATCCCTGCCGTGCAGAGGCTGGCCTGGAGGAGGGACCAGCCAGAGAGTCCTCTTCTGGGAAATGAGAAATCCCAGAGAGTAACCAGTTCCCTGAAGCGGTTTTTATTCCGGGCGTGGGAGAGGGACAGGAGGGTAAGCCGTGACATTATCTATGGGGCAGAGATCCTGGAGGAGTAAACAGGGCCCAGGGAGTGACACGCTCTCATGCCCTGCGTATGCTTCTGCAGGGACGGAAGGAGTGAAAGGCTGGGAAATAGGGGCTGACTGGGGCCGCAGGACCGCCCGGAGGACAGACGGCTCAACAGGCAGGAAGCAGTTAGTGCATCAAAAACAAAGGAGCCAGGCCATAGGCACCAACTCTGTGGGTGCTCTGAGGCTGAAGCACCCTCAGGAAAAACAAATAGGGGGTGCTCAGCACACACCAGCCACAGCTGTTCAGCGGGGGCCGCCTATCGGCTGTTTGGCGGCTGGCAGGAGGCACTCGGGGGGAGCGCAGCGAGTAGCGAGCGGTGGGCGGGGGGAGGGCCAAAGCAGAGGCGGGAAGAGGTGGAGCGAGGGCAGGGCCTCGGGGGGGGAGGGGCAGAGCAGGGGCGTGGCCTTGGCAGAAGGGGCGTGGCAGGGCGGGGCCTCGGGGAAGGGGCGGAGTTGGGGCGTGGCCTCGGGGCGGAGCGGGATTGGAGCACGCACCTGGAAAAATGTAAGTCGGCGCCTCTGAGCCAGGCCATGAAAGGAGGTTACAGGGCCGGGGTAAAGCGGCCGCAGGATGTGGCCGAGCAATGGGGAGCAGAAAGCCTGAGGCATAGAGGGAAGGGGGTCGATGGCGAGGGGCGCCGCCAGGGAGGAGCAGGGCTGAACTGGCCCAAAATGACCAGGTGGGCCACACCTGGGAACCATCCGGGGCTCCAGGTGCGGCCTCTGGAGCTAATTAGTAATGGAGCAGCTGAGCTGGGAGGAGGCTGCTCGCACCAGTGGGAAGGAGGGAGCTGCTGAGAAGAAAAGGAGTTCTCCCTAGAGAAGCCCTACAGCGGCTGAGGCTGGGAGGAACCCCCAGGGTAGAGCAGGCCTCGGCGCGGGGGCAAGCCCTGGGTGAGCCCCAAGAGACCTGCCCGGCTTAGGGCTGCCAGGCATCCGGTTTTCCACCAGAACGCTGGTGGAAAAGGGACCCTGGTGGCTCCAGTGAGCACAGCTGACCGTGCCATTAAAATTCCAGTTGGCAGCGCAGCAGGGCTAAGACAGGCTCCCTGGCTCTGCGCGGCTCTCGGAAGCAGCTGGCATGTCTGTCTCCTAGGTGCAGGGGCGGCCACAGGGGCTCTGTGCACTGCCCCACCCCAAGCGCCAGCTCTGCAGATCCCATTGGCCAGGAAATGCAGCCAATGGGAGCTGAGGGGGCGGCACCTGTGGGCACGGGCAGCGCGCAGAGCCCCCTGGCCCCTCTGCCTAGGAGCCAGAGAGACATGCTGGTCGCTTCCAGGAACCGTGCGGAGCCAGCTACGCTGCCAACCAGGAGCCATCTGAGGTAAGCGCCGCCCGCCCGGAGCCCACACCTCAACCCGCTCCCACACCCCAACTCCCTGCCCCAGCCCTGAGTCCCCTCCCGCACTCCGAGCCCCTCGGCCCCAGCCTGGAGCCCCCTCCTGCACCTCCAACCCCTCATCCCTGGCCCACTCTGGAGCCCGCACCCCCTGCGGGAGCCCTCACCCTTTCCCGCACCCCAACCCCCTGTCCCAGCCTGAAGAAAGCGAGTGAGGGTGCGGGAGAGTGAGCGAAGAAGGGAGGGGGGACGGAGTGAGTGGGGGCGGGTCCTCAGGGAAGGGGCAGGGACCATGGCAGCAAGAGTGCGGTTAGAAAGTTGCCAACCCTAGCCAGGCTCCCTGGGGAAGAGAGACAGTGAGGGGAGCTCAGAGAAGGGAGCTGGCCTAGGTCTCTGGACCACAGCATCCTATAGCTATGACTGACAGTGGTCCTAGCGATCCCTGATTGGCTCCTGGATCCTATGTAAAACCATGGGGTGGGCATATCAGGAAGTGTCCAGGCAAGAATGTGGATCTCCAGCTCTTTTTTCCCCGCGCTCCCAGCTCTGGCTCCTGATTGATCCCTGGAATGCCATCATGGACCCTGGTACCTGGTATTGACCCTCAGCCGAATGCCTGACTCTGCCTCTGGGTCAGACTTTTGGCCTAACTCCTGACTTTGACACTGGCTCCGACCACTGGCTCAGTTCGGCTATCCCAAGCTCCTGGCACTAGTCTTGCCTATCTTTGCCCAGGGTCCTGACACCTTGAGCCTCCCATCCAAGTGCTAGCCTGGCTCAAACCTGCTCAGCGCTAACCAGAGCGCTGACCAACACAAAATCCTAGCAACTTAGGGCTGGAAGGGACCTTGAGAGGTCATCTAGCCCAGGTCCCCATGCTGAGGCAGGGCTAAGTAAACCTAGACCATCCCTAGCAAGTGTTCGTCTGACCTGTTCTTACAAGCCTCCCAGGGAGATCCCATAACCTCCCTTGGTAACCTGTTCCAGAGCTTAACACCCCTTCTCATAAGAAAGTTTTCCCTAATATCTAGCTTAAAGCTTCCATACTGCAAACTAAGGCAATTAAGGAGCAGGTTGACCCAGAGGCGGATTTGAGTACGGGCTTCTTTATTGCGATACTTGTTCCCCTTGACCCAATTGTCGAGGAAGCACTGGATTAGTTACAGCACACTCTCTTTATCTAAGTTAGTATTTAAATTCCTACATTTACTGAAGTGAGCTGTAACTCACGAAAGCTTATGCTCAAATAAATTGGTTAGTCTCTAAGGTGCCACAAGTACTCCTTTTCTTTTTGCGAATACAGACTAACACGGCTGTTACTCTGAAACCTACATTTACTACAACACCCCAAAACCCTTTACGAAGTAAGAGAAACACCCATACGATTAGTAGACCCACCCCTATCGTTCACAGCAGTATGCATGTTATACAGGCATTGTTACCTTGAAAATACATTTCTTTGCAGTCATTTGTTGCTACAAATTCCCTGAATCTGCGGGTTCTCAGGGGAGGGAGGGAGGGGCCGTGACCCAGGGCTCGCTTGTGTAGCTGGGAAAGAAGGGAGGGGGAGATAACACCTCTTTACACAAAGGAGTTGGTTGTTGTTTTTTAGACAACTACTTATGCAGCTGCAAGGCTTATCAATTCTCAACAACAGGGAAGGGAAAAATATGGCAACTTATTTATTAAACAAAGCAATGCTGCCTGTCTGTGCCTTTCTTCCCTAATGCCATGTCAGCCTACCAGCAGCTCCCCAGGTCTTCACTTAACCCTAACATCTCCCAACACGCTTGTCCTGTCCTTGATGGACATGGAGTGCAAACAATCACCGCTCTTTCGGTAACCACCTTTTTATGTATTTAATGACTGTTATCATGTCTCCACCATCTGAGCTGGCTTTTCTCAAGACTAAACAGGCCCAGTGGTTTTAACCTTTCCTCAGAGGTCAGGTTTTCTAAACCTTTGATCATTTTTGTTCTTCTCCTCTGGACTCTCGCCCATTTGTCCACATCTTAAAGTGCGGTGCCCAGAACTGGACACGGTGCTCCAGCAGAGGCCTCACCAGTGCCTAGCAGGGCGGGACGGTCGCCTCCCGTGTCTTACGTCCAACGCACCGGTTAATGTGCAGCATTTGAGAGCACTGCAGTCAGAAGCAATCGAAGCTGCTGTGGGAAGGGCTGACACCCAAAAACCCTCTCTGTCGCCAGAGGCTCACCCTGTTATCATGTGTCCCTTCCTCACATGCGAGCGGCGCTGCAGCCTCCATATCAAAGAGCAAACTCCGACCTGCGTACGATAACGACGGTGGCTTTGAGACATTCTGCAGCAGAAAGCCTTCCTCTAGTGGGAGTGAACTCTTCTGTTCCAGGGCATCAATTCTGTTCCACTTCCTTACCAAGCAGATGGTCCCAATTATCCAGAAGGCGATGATATCTTGGTGCAGCTGTAGAGAATCAGGCCCTTGTTTTCTTAGCCACTCGGGTTTATTTCGCGTTTCCTTTCTTGTTTTTCTTTCTGGGATGGGAGGGGAGCGGGGGTTGGAAGCAATTGACGCAGTAAAAACAAACATGCGAAAGGAATGGAAATCTCAGGGGTTTATTGGGTATGGTGCAGAAGGAACAAATAATCCCCCATGCGCTGGGAAGTTGTTCCAAAAGACACAAGGCCAGACCATTTTGCAGGCAGTAGAATCATAGAATATCAGGGTTGGAAGGGACCTCAGGAGGTCATCTAGTCCAAGCCCCTGCTCAAAGCAGGACTGACCCCAACTAAATTATCCCAGCCAGGGCTTTGTCAAGCTTGACCTTAAAAACCTCTAAGGAAGGAGATTCCACCACCTCCTTAGGGAACCCATTCCAGTGCTTCACCACCCTCCTAGTGAAAAAGTTTTTCCTAATATCCAACCTAAACCTCCCCCACTGCAACTTGAGACCATTACTCCTCGTTCTGTCATCTGCCACCCCTGAGACCAGCCGAGCTCCATCCTCTTTGGAACCCCCCTTCAGGTAGTTGAAGGCTGCTATCAAATCCCCCCTCACTCTTCTCTTCTGCAGATGAAATAAGCCCAGTTCCCTCAGCCTCTCCTCATAAGTCATGTGCTCCAGTCCCCTAGTCATTTTTGTTGCCCTCCACTGGACTATTTCCAGTTTTTCCACATCCTTCTTGTAGTGTGGGGCCCAAAACTGGACACAATACTCCAGATGAGGCCTCACCAATGTCAAATAGAGGGGAATTATCACGTCCTTCGATCTGCTGGCAATGCCCCTACTTATACATCCCAAAATGCCATTGGCCTTCTTGGCAATTGCAGTATGGGCTTCTATACCCATACTAGCTTCAATCAAGCGTGCGTGACTAAAAATAAACCCAGCGCAGACTGGCCCTGCAAGTACACCCCCAGCGGCCCGGGTGTGCGTGTACAGCCCACACCAAGCCCGTGTTGCTGCATCTTCACTGCTATGTTAAGTCTTGAGAAAAGAAGACTGAAGGAGGAGGACCTTGGTAGTCTTCAAATTAGATCAAGTCTGTCACAAAGAGGACAGAGATCGATTGTTCTGCACATCCACTGAAGGTAGGACAAGAAATAAATGTCTTAGTCAGCAGGAAGGGAGAGTTAGGTTCAATATTGGGAAACACTTTCTAACTCTCAGGGGAGTTAAGCTCTGGAACAGGCTTCCAAGGGAGGTTGTCACTGGAGGGTTTTAAGAACAGGGTTGGTCTAGGTTTACTTGGTCCTGACTCAGCACAGGGGGCTGGACTCGATGACTCCTTGAGGCTCCTTCAAGACCAACATTTCTATGGTTCTCTTTCAGTCCCACTCGTTAGATTCAAGCTAGCACAGGTACGTGCTCCTGAGCTGCAGTGCAGACAGACCCATAGCGAGGGGCAGCTCCTGCCCTGAGGAGCTCACCATCTAAGCAGCTGAGAAAGATAAAGGAAGGATTTTGAGCTTCATTTTACAGATGGGGAATGAAGGTCCAGAGAAACAAAGTGACTGGCCAAGGTAGGAATTGAACCTACAGCTCCTATGTCCTAGTCCAGAGCCCCAAGGCCAGCTACCTACTGCAGGAAGGATGTCCTTAGCCACTTGACTCTTCCTGCCCTTGCCCTGCCCCTGTAGAGGTGCACTGATGATATAATGATGCTTTGCAGCAGGGAGGCAGAGATGGGGTATCTACACGTCTGGGTTTAGACTCTGAGCTTTTTAGATCGTAAGCTCTTCAGTGCAGGCGCCCGGCTTTGCTAGGTGTTTGTACAGCTCCACGCACACTGCTGACCCTGGTGTCAGATGGCCTTGCAGGTGAGACACTGGATGGTGTGTTCCATCCCTCGTGAGCCGGGGCTCTTGTGAGCCTAGGACAGTTTGTTATTGTCGGGTTGCTCATTTGGGCTGGGCTGGGCACGCGGGTTTGTTGTTGCAGGGCAGCTTGTCAGAACGGACTCGCTGGTGTTGGTGTCTTGGGTTTGGTTTTCTTAACCCTATGAATGATGTCCTGGATCTCGCCCACAGACAGAGCGGAAGAGGGTTCTCAGATGCTCCCGTCTGTCTCACTGTCGCTCTGTTACCCGCCCTCGCCCTAAGGCTTAATGGAAATGTCCCCTTCCCAAGAGCCTGTCCCGCTTCAGCCCTGGCCTGCCCTGGGGAGGGCACAGTGAGCACTCTGCCTTTAGCACAGAGCAAGCTTTGAGGAGGCTTATCCCCAGCCAAGCCCCATCCCCTGCACATGGCACGGAGCCATAATAAACCCCCCACACGGGAGAGAGGAGCTGGCCACCGGAGAGACACCTGACTGGCGTCTCACTGAGTGGTATGAGATCTCTCCTCGGCGCTGCAGGGAAGGTCCTGTCAGGGGCACCGTCAGGGGGCAGGAAAGGGGCATAGCTGTGGCCAGGCTCAAAGTGGGAAGGCATCTGTTGGCGCATCTGAACAACCTGGATCTCCTTGTCTGGAGCCTCCAGACTCCCCCTCTGTCTGGCCAATGGGAGAAGCGGCCGTGGCCGGTGCTCCCCTCCCCTGCTGACCATCACAGTTTGTCCAGAGATGTGCATTTATGGGGCCTTTGCGGATTCAAAGCAAAACTCAGTTTGCAAAGCTGAGCTCAGCGGGGATGGGCTGGGCACTAAGAGCCCTGGAGCGGGTCTGCTCCGCTGGGAAATACATATCCTAGTTCAGGCCAGATCATGGCACTCTGGAGTCCTGGGCGGGCAGGGGCCTCTTTGGGAACAGCAAAGCTTCTTTCCTCCCCCCGCCCTAAGCCCCTAGAGAAGCAGGGGTGTCACCAGCTCCTCCCAGCAGCTGGAGTGTTTCTGGTCGAGGGTGGAGTCAGGCAGGCAGCCCTCTTCTTCTGCCAGACCGGTGTTGGTGCAGGGGCCCTGGAACGCTGGCTTTTAGGAGCCAGCACCCTACTGAGACACATGAGGCAGTTCCCCTCCTCTCAGAGCCATTGCTTCGGGATCTCTGCAGACTGGAGCTATGTCTGCCCTACGAGGGAGGGGAGTGATTCCCCGGCTCGCATACTCAGGCTAGCTCCCATCGAGCTAGTACACGTATAAACGGCAGTGCAGCCGTGGTAGCACGGGTACCAGAAGGGGAGGCCCAGCTGAGCCATGCCGCACACAAACCCGCCGGCAACCGGTGGGTACGTAATTGACGTGGCTGAGGCCTGCCGCTGCTGCCCGTGCTCCCGCGGCTACACTGGGATTTATACTCCCGCTAGCTCAGCAGAGGCACGCGAGCAGGGGAATGCCCCGCCGAGCTCCGAGTGTAGACGTAGCCTCAGGCGGGCGTCCCTGTGTTGGTGACGCACAAGCCACATTTGCAACCGCGATGGTTAGAAACTGGCTTTCCATTCAACTTTCTTTTTCAATGAAATCATGTGACTCCCGGAGTTTTGGGGCCTGTAGTGTCTATGGCTGAATCCAGCTGCTGGACATACCAAATACCTGCGGGCGTGCCGTTAATGTAGACACAGCCGCGCCATCTCCAGAGTAAAATGGTTACACGGTAGTGAAAATGTGCCGATGGTTAAAAGCACGAGCCTGCTTAGGTATTTGGTTCTCAGTCGCTTCCTAGTAACAGTCACAGATGTGATGCAACGGCTCCGGGGAAAAGATCCTCTTTTCTGGCCACGAGTTTCTTCTCAATAGGACACAAGGCCATAAGCAGCCAGCACTCCCCAGAGCCCCGGGCTCGCCAGGGGTCCTCAGAGCAGACATGTGAATGGTTTCAAGATGTCTCGAGCCCACTGTATTTCATAGGAAGCACAGACCTCACCAAGCTTGACAGGCAATGACTGGTCACGAGCTTGCTTATACGCACCAGATGTGTCCATCGTAAGGTCCTTTAATGCTCTGCCAGGTATGGCTGAGGTTAGCTGAAATAGGGTATTTACACTATCACGCTGTCTTTGAAGTCCAGTAAGGGTCGGTCTGTTAAGTGTCTCTGCATCGTACTGTTTTGCTAATTGCCTAACCCGAACATGTAACAACATGGTCATCTGGCTGTCCGTTAGTTACAACAACTTGCCGTGGTTGATTTGGAATTTTTGAGTCGTCTTCTTGTTCTGCATCTGCTATCGGAAGAGTTTGCTCTGTTGATTGTTCTTTCTGTGGAACAAACTGTAGATGTTGAGGGTTTCTACTGAACTCTCCATTGTTGGTCTCAGTTACACATGATCGGGTGCTGAATTCTTTCTCTTTATGACAGCTGGAATTGTCCATCCTTTTTCTCCAACCAGTTTGGCATGAACACGGTCACCAAGTTCTAGACCTGGCAGTTCTTTGAGTGACATAGGTAGTAAAAGTGTGCGTTAGCTCTTGTAGCCTTTTTATCCAATTTGGCAACTCTTTTCATGTCTGCCCACTTGGAGAGAGAATCTTTTCCAAAAGTTGGAACAGTAATTTTGAGTTGTCTTCCCATCAGGAATTGTGCTGGACTATATCCAGTAGCCACTATTGGTGTGGATCTGTGACTCAGAAGAACGGGAATGGATCTTCCCGCTGTAGGATTTTCTTGGCTGTCTGTACAGCTCAGTCTCTCTGTTTGCTTGTGGGTAATGTGGGCTGCTAGTAATCAAAATCATATTTCATTCAGAATGACTTAAATTCTGCTGCAGTGACTTCTGGTCCATTGTCCATCATAATTGTCCTGGAATACTGAAGTGAGCAGAAGTGCACTTCAGTTTCCCAGTAACACTGTGATACGTTACATCGTTCAAGTACATTATTTCTGTATACCTGGAAAAATAGTCCACTACAACCAGGTAATGATGTCCTCTGAATTCGCATAAATCTGCAACTCCTCTTTTTCAAGGTCTCTCTGGTAAGGGTGTTTGTACGCTGTACAGTGCAGCATTGTCTTTGAAGTTGATTTGTACTCCACCTCCTCTCAAAAGTCCAAGATCATCAAATACTCCATTGAGTTCTTCTGCCTTTCTCACTAGGCCCATCCTGGCTGCCATGCTGTGGCTGAGCAGGCTGTTGATCTGCGTTCTTTGATCACAGGGTCCTTTAACCCTGAATGCAAAGCTTTTGTCTTTGTAAGTTGTTTCTGTGATGACCTGGCCCTTGCAGTTCAGAATCCCTGCAGGGCTAGTCAGAGCTGTGTCAGGTGACTCCAGCTCTGGGAGGGGTTGAAGGTGATTATAAGCCTATTCTCAGGTAACTGTGATGTCAGCTCCTGAATCAATTTTAAAGTCAGTAGTCTTGCCATGACTATTCAGTTTCACTCTCCAGGCAGGATCTTCTATGTCATCACAGGTGATAGATCCCAGAAACAATGGCTCTAGTCTTGAGTGTCTGTAAAAGGATCAACTCCCTGACTGCTTTGGTGCAGCAAACAGCTGCAGAATGTCCATATTTCGTGCATGTATCACACCATGCGCCTCTGGCTGGACATGCATCATTGATTGGAATATGACTTTTTCCATTCCTTCGGCATATAAGCTGGAATTTGTCCCTCTCAGCCTGGGAGTTCTCTCTCCTTGCCTCAGGAGTTTTACAATAAGGACTTTTAACACTCAAGTATCTGTTTCTAGCTTCTAAGCTAGTTCCAAGTTTTTCAAGTTGCTCCTGGCTGTTGTTTGACTAATTGATTCTGACTGCTTTGCTGTCTGTATAGCTCTGACTAGGATTAAATCTCTCTTCACTTATAGCTGCTGTGAAAAGTTTCTATCTGCTAACCCAATAGCCAGCCTGTCTCTGATATTTTCATGTTTTGCATTCCCAAAATCAGTTTTCAGTCAATGTATGCAGAGCTCTTATAAAACATTCAACATTTCCCTCCCTGGTTCTTGGATTCTCTAGTGAAAACATACTCTTCCATAAATCCATTTCTCTGAGTATGCACCAAACCTAGCCAGAAACCTTTCATGGTCGCTTTGTGACTGTTTTCAGTAAAGGGATTTAAAGTAGGGCTGTCGATTAATCGCAGTTAACTCACATGATTAACTCAAAAAATTGCACTGTTAAACAATAGAATACCAATTGAAATGTATTCAATATTTTGGGGTGTTTTTCTACATTTTCAAGTATATTGATTTCAGTCACAACCCAGAATGCAAAGTGTAAAGTTCTCACAGGCGTTCGCATGTCACTGTTGAGGCTGGTGTTGCAAGATATTTACATGCCAGATATGCTAAAGATTAATATGCCTCTTCATGCTTCAGCCATCATTCCAGAGGACATGCTGATGACATGCTGATGAGCATGCTTCCGTGCTGATGACACTTGTTAAAAAAATAATGCATTAATTAAATTTGTGACTGAACTCCTTAGGGGAGAATTGTATGTCTCCTGCTCTGTTTTACCCGCATTCTGCCATATATTTCATGTTATAGCAGTCTTGGATGATGACCCAGCACACGTTGTTCGTTTTAAGAACACTTTGACTGCAAATTTGACAAAATGCAAAGAAGATACCAATGTGAAATTTCTAAAGATAGCTAAAGCCCTCGACTCAAAATTTAAGAATCTGAAGTGCCTTCCAAAATCTTAGAGGGACGAGGTGTGGAACATGCTTTCAGAAGTTTTAAAAGAGCAACACTCTGATGAAGAAACTACAGAACCCAAACCACCAAAAAAGAAAATCAACCTTCTGCTGGTGGCATCTGACTCAGATAATGAAAATGAACATGTGTCGGTCTGCACTGCTTTGGATCATTCTCGAGCAGAACCCGGCATCAGCATGGACGCACGTCCTCTGGAATGGTGGTTGAAGCACGGAGGGGCATATGAATCGATAGTGCATCTGGCGTGTAAATATCTTCTGACGCCGGCTACAACAGTGCCATGCAAACACCTGTTCTCACTTTCAGGTGACATTGTAAACAAGAAGCAGGCAGCAGCATCTTCTGAAAATGTAAACAAACTTGTTTGTCTGAGCGATTGGCTGAACAAGAAGTAGCACTGATTGGACTTTTAAGCTCTAAAGTTTTATATTGTTTTATTTTTGAATACAGTTTTTTGTACATAATTCTACATTTTAAGTTCAACTTTCATGATAAAGAGATTGCTCTGCAGTACTTGTATTAAGTAAATTGAAAAATACTATTTTTTTTTATTTTTTACGGTACAAATATTTATAATAAAAAATGAATATAAAGTGAGCACTGTACACTTTGTATTCCGTGTTGTAACTGAAATCAATATAGTTGAAAATGTAAAAAACATCCAAAAATGTTTAAATAAATGGTATTCTATTATTGTTTAACCGTGCGATTAATCGCGATTAATTTTTTTAATCACTTGACAGCCCTAATTTAAAGATATGCTATGGGGAAGCGAGCAGAGCATAAATTAGAGAAGATACCCTTGTCTCTCCGGTTTCTGTGTGGAGCTCGTTTGCAATGCAAAATCTTGCGAAATCTTGTTTCCAGTCTGTCCCTTGGGAAGGTCTGTCAAAGCTGAAGTTCTCTGGGGCATTGAAGTCCGACACGTTGATGAGATTGTGCAGCCTGTGTTGCTGTATTCCTTCTGCTTCTGTTCTTAGTTTATGCCTGACTCCATGTCATGCTCCTGTCCCAGATAAGGATTGGCTACAGAGCTTGCTTATACACACCAGATGTGTTCATCATCAGATTCTTTAATGCTCTGCCTGGTACGGCTGAAGTTAGTTTAAGTAAGGTCATTCATACACAGCGCCTCCTCGTGGCTGGGCTGTATAATACAGTTTAGAAATCTGTTACAGCTTAGTGGGTAGGGGTCACATGGGCGTACGACTTTGGAGTCTGTACATTCGTGACACGTCGCTTCCAGTCTCAGCCTGAGACGTGGAGGTTTAGGCCAAAGGGGAGCGTTCAGAAGGTTCATATCTTGGGTTTCTCTGGCACAGTCCAGCTGCTGCTAGTTTAGAGGGGTCAGCCCATTTGGATCAGGGAGTTGGGAATTTGGATTTGTTGGCTGGCAGGGTACATCAGTGTTGAATGTGATACCAAATTTGGACTGGATTGAGCTGATTACCTGGAAGCTTTAAGCTGTGACCACAATAACAACAAAGTGTTGGATACAGAAGAGTCACTTCATCCAGTACCTAAATGCCACCACCTCTGGGGTGGAACGCAGCAGCTGTTTAGCTATGCACAGCAATTTAGGGCAGGAAGTGATGAAGAATCCCATACCCAATTGCAAAAGACCATTCAGCAGCACACCTTTGGGATGATTTGCATAATTCACTTGTGGCTTCTCCACTCATGAGCAATCAGAGAAATGTCGGGCTGAAAGGGACCTCGAGAGGTCATCGAGGCCAGCTCCCTGTGCTGAGGCAGGACCAAGGAAACCTAGACCATCCCTGACAGGTGTTTGTCCTGCCTGTTCTTTAAAACCTCCAATGACGGGGTTTCCACAACCTCTCTTGGAAGGCTAGTCCAGAACTTAACTCCCCTCCGAGTTAGAGCATTTTCCCTAATATCTAAATCTCCCTGGCTGCAGATTAAGCCCATTCCTTCTTGCCCTACCTTCCGTGGCTGTGGAGAACAACTGATCCCCATCTTCTTTACAACAGCCCTTCACATATGTGCAGACGGTTCTCAGGTCCCCCTGACTCGCCTTTTCTCAAGACTAAACAAGCCCAGCATTTTTTTAACCTCTCCTCACAGGTCAGGTTTTCTAAACCTTTGCTCATTTTTGTTGCTCTCCTCTGGCCTCTCTCCAATTTGTCCACTTCTTTCCCAAAGTCTGGCACCCAGAACTGGACACAGTGCTCCAGCTGAGGCCTCCCCAGTGCTGAGTAGAGTAGGATAATTACCTCCCGTGTCTTACATACACCACTTCTGTTCATACACCCCAGTATATTAGCCTCATTTTTTTCAGCTGCATCACACTGACTTATATTCAATTTCTGATCCACTAAACTCCCTGATCCTCTTCAGGAGTTTTACCACCTAGCCAGTTATTCCCCATTTTGTGATTGTGCATTTGGTTATTTTTTCCTTCCTAGGTGAAGTACTTAGGCGCTGATCTAAACTGAATTTCATCTTGTTGAATTCAGACCAACTGTCCAGTTAATGTTGCCATCCTGCACTCAGACCAGTGAAATATCTGTGCCACACAACAACATTATTATGTACCCTTTATATTGAGAGAGAGCAACTAGTGTAATTTGAGCATTTCTAAATGGTCAGATCCAAGGGTGCCGGAACATGGTGTGGGGGGGTCAGGGGCCATGGCCCTATCACTTTTTACCTGCCTTAAGGGTGAGCGATGGGAGAAAGGGGCAGAGAGGAGCAAGCGGGGGCAGAGCCTCAGAGGAAGGGGCTAAGCGAGGGCAGGTCCATGGTTCAGACATCAGTGGCCGCTCCACTTCTAGGGAGCTTCCGGTGCTCCTGGTCAGATCCCAACCCCTCTGAGCCTGTCAGAAATTGGAGACTGTGTCCTTCTATATCTCCAGCAAGGTGGGATGCTTGCAATGGAATCAAAAGCCATATTGAAACTTCCCTGTTTCCAGGCATTGTTACATACCTGAAACTCAGCCCAGGTGTAGCAAAAGGTTCTCAGAGATTCTTAATTTGAGTGAATTTGAGCCCAGTTTCCAGTGGACCCTGGAGTCAGTCAATGGTCTCATGTCAAAACCAGGGGGAGATCATGGTTTTAGAGCAAAACCAGGTGGAACATGGCTCTGTCCAGAGGTGACATGTGGGGGGATACGCGGGGGGTCACGTGCCCCGCCTCCACCCAGGTTTGCTGCTTGGCTTGTACTGAGCATGCTCCCATGGACTGAGCATGCTCCGTAACATCTGCTGAAGCATCTGCCCTCCCCCTGCGCCCTCCCCACTGTTGTCAGGTATGGGTCATCCCTGGCACTGTCAAATGCGTTCTCTTGGTTCTTGTGGGGTCAACTCAAAGTGACATGGGAAAGCGTACAAACCCAGGAGCGCAAAACCACCACCAGCTTTCGCACAAGCCCCAGCCAACCCAGCACTGCCGAATCTTATGCATCTCTCCTGCCTGCTCTCAGATTCACCACCTGACCTGGACGTAATGCAAAGGCAGCAATCCCTGGACTGGTTCCCCTCTTCTGCCTGCTCACAATGGTGCTTTACAGGAAAACATGTCTTAAGCCACACCCCAAGGGACCCGCAAAAAGGTGGAGACTTAGTCCAGGTGGATCTTAACGAGGTGTCAAACAAATTGGGGTTGGAACCTTTGGGGCTACTTTCAAATGGTCGCTTACGGCGGGGGCCACTTGTTTGGTGCTGGGAGACCCTTCACTGCCTACCTCAGTGATACTCCGACTGAGGCTCGGGAGCTGCAAGTGGCTCTTTAATGTGTCTCCTGTGGCTCTTTGCAGCACAAGATATTAAAACACGGTGTGACTGAATTATTAACCAGTCTACGTTATTAACCAATCGGGATGTTTTTACTATGATAAAAGAAAAGGAGTACTTGTGGCACCTTAGAGACTAACCAATTTATTTGAGCATGAGCTTTCGTGAGCTACAGCTCACTTCATCAGATGTTTACCGTGGTAAACATCTGATGAAGTGAGCTGTAGCTCACGAAAGCTCATGCTCAAATAAATTGGTTAGTCTCTAAGGTGCCACAAGTACTCCTTTTCTTTTTGCGAATACAGACTAACACGGCTGTTCCTCTGAAACCTTTACTATGATAGTGACCAATTGTAGTTGATAAAATAATAATACTTAGTCATTTTGCTGTGAGAATACTATATCTGCAAAACCTAAATATTTCCTTGTCCTGCTACATGACTATATCGCACTATAGTAAATGAAACAATGAATTAATACAACTCTTTTGGGGAATGCTGATCACTAATTCGTCTCCTGAACCACTGAGGCTTGAGTCTCACTGGCCTATGACAGGTTTCAGAGCAGCAGCCGTGTTAGTCTGTAGTCGCAAAAAGAACAGGAGGACTTGTGGCACCTTAGAGACGAACCAATTTATTTGAGCATCTCCAACCCCTCCTCCTCTGGCCTATGACGTCTACATTCGTGGAAATGTGGCCATTTAACACAACACCCTTGCATGGGTCACCGGCACTCGGGACGCACTAGGGATTCCACTGAGGATCTCTGGATCGAAAATCATGAGTCTGTAATACCAGAGCTAAATGAGCCAGCTGTGTTAGTGCAAAGCCATTGGCAGGTTCAATACCCGCTGTGGGGCCCGGCCACATGAGGGAGACAGTGGGTGAGTGAGGGTTGTGTAGCCATGCACATTAGGGCGGGCTTGGAACTGGTTTCCTTTGAAAAAAATTGACAACAGCTAAATACTCCGCACTGCTCTCTTCTCATTTTTTCTATATTTTTCCCCCGGTTTTCCACTGGAAACTGGGAAACTGAAAAAGAAGGAGTTTTGGGAATTTGAACATTTTTGCATATTTATCAGGGGTTTCTTGCGACCAGAACACTAAAAGAAGTAGGCCAGTTGGGCACAATGGTCCGATCTTTACTGAAAACTTGGAATCTGAAAATGGTTTTGGCGGGAAAAATGACTTTTTTTTTTTAAATCCCTTTTTCAGTAAACCCCGCCCCCCCCCCCCCCAGAGCTGTCAGAATTTCCAGTAGAAATGTCCATTTTGACAAAGCTGTCTTTACGCTGAAAAAAGGAAGGTTTCAAATGAAAAAAACTAACCAGCTGTGATTTAAAAGCAAAAAAACCTCCCTTTCCTTCTTTCCGGGACCCACTAATTGCAACCTCAGAATCGAATGTGGATGAGACAGTCACAGAGCGAATCCAGCCGTCCAGAGCCTCTTCTGTCATCCAGATCCAATTCATATCTAATCCCAGATAATGGGATTCAGGGAGTGTTTATTTCAACTTATTTTAGCGCTGCAGGAGGCTTTGCTTAAGGTTGTCTCCTCTTTGGCCTGATTTCTCCGCTGTGTGTGTTCCTCAGTCTTTCCCCGGCCAAATAAGCTGCAGTGGCCCCAGGCTTCTCCCCTCCCGAAAGAGAAGGAAGGTCATATCCAATGGGAGTGGGAGAGGAAAGGAGTCAGAGAGAGGGAGTGGAGGCAGGGAGAGGGGGGAAAAGAAAAGGGAAAAGACCCCATTAAAGTGGTTGGAAGTTCTGCCTTTGACTTCAGTGGAACCGGCATTCCACTCTTGATTGATTACATAGAGCCAGACGGATGCACCGCGGAGGTCAAGGCCATTGAGTTGAGTGGGAGAAGGATCAAGTTGATAGGAGCAGGCTTTGGTCCCCCAGTGGAGGCTGTGCCAGACAGTGTACTTGGTACTACGGGTGCTGTAAGCTGCAGGGGGCTGGAAGGACCGGGGTGCTCTGGTCTGGGGCGGGTAAGAACAGGGGGGAGGTTGAGAGGGGTGCTTGGAAGAGCTCCTGGCACTCTGTAGGGAGGGATGGCCCCAAAGGAGACACTCACCATCTGCTCTGTGTGTCTCTCTTCCCGACAGCCACCGTCGAGGAGGAGCTGATCCGGCTGGTGAACGGCTCCGTCCCCCACGAGGGGCGGGTGGAGGTGTTCCACGACCGGCACTGGGGGACGGTGTGCGACGACAGCTGGGACAAAAAGGACGGCGACGTGGCCTGCAGGATGCTGGGTTTCCGAGGCGCCGAGGAGGTGTACAGGATGGCCAAGTTCGGGCAAGGTAAGATGGCGAACTGTCCGCCGCCCAGCGTGGGGGCCTCCTCCCCTCAGCTAGAGGCCAGGGGCAGCACTGGACATGGCTACCAGGCCCTGCCAGCGTGCCTCACCCTGACCGGCAGCTGCCACCATTAAGGGGAGTTTCATCTCCACGGTCCACGCAGCTCTTGGCTTCTCTACCGAGGCTGCCAGTGACAGCGATAGCTATGAGCTGTCCAGGACTGTCCTTCGCTCACCGCGCAGAGGCCATGAAACGGCCCAATTTTCAGTCACTCCAGATTCCCAGTGGCAGCCTGAAGGCTCCCCCTGCCCCCATCTCCTGAGCCGTTCAGTCCTGAGGCTACTTTGCTTTGCTATCCCCAAGCTGGGAGGCCATGTGCCATCCAAGAGCTTCCAGTCACAGGAGGAAATCCACGGAGAAAATAAACCAAACTTGTCTCCAAATAAACCCTGCCGAGCATCGGCGGGTCCCGTGCCAGAGGGACAGGGGATGCTCTGGTGGTTTGAACTGTTGTCGTTTTGGGTTGGCTCCCACTCCTTCCTCACCCCAGGCCTTGGGTGTCTGCAAATATTTTGACGTTTGCCTGAAGGTTTCTGTGAAAACAGATCCCTGGCTCTTCTCCAGCCCAGCTCTTTCCCCGGCGCTTGCTTTTCTCTCACGCATACCCCCTAACCCTGCCTGTCGAAAAACTCTGCCCTAGGAAAAGTGCTCTGGGGATTGAGTGTCTGAGACATTCCCAGCACTGAAAGGGCCGGGGGAGGCTGGGTGAAAGCCAACACTGGCTGCTGCTTCCCCTTCTTTCTTCCCAACCTTTGTCCTAGAAACCTCCAGCTCAGCTCTATAAAACAACATAGATCGTTAGCAGGAATGAGCCACATGTACCCTCCTGTTTAGTGGGTTTTCACACCTAATAAATCAGTAGGTTTTGGAGAGGAAATATTACCTAGCCTGGCACCAGCTCTCAGTGGCCTGCCTTGGCTGGACTGTTGTGTAATTGACCAGGTTTCTTGTGGGAGCTCTTGATTGGAGATCAGCCCCCTACGGGACTGATGTGTCGACGTTCAGATGGTCTCTGTGGAGCAAGTCCTCCGTTGTGATGCTGCGGTTCCTTAGGACCCTTTGCAGGAGGGACAGTTGCACTGGGATTTTCAGTGGATCCCAGAGGAGGTGGATGCGCCTGCCGCCAATTGAATATCTGTCAGTGCACGTGAGCTACCAAACTCCCATAGACACCTCTGAAAATCACCACCTTCTGCCATAGAGTGGTCAGGCCTAACCACATAGAGCCTACTGCTCATAGGATGTGGACGTTCTCAGAGCCTTTACCATATGCAGAGGCCCAGCCACAAACCCTGCCCATTTATCTGGAGCAGAAGCAGAATATAGTCAGAAGGAAACACTGAAATACTCATTTCTGGATCCGTAAACCACTGCTCCAGAGATGGGCAAAACCAGAGGGCAGTTTAATTGTGCAATGCTTTGCCAGTGAATCACAAAACTCAGGCCTGGGGTGGTTTTGAGCCACATCCCGTTTTATCCAACTCTCCCACAGCTCAGGGCAGGGGCCCTTCAGCCAATCAGCTCTGTCTACCCCTGTGAGGCAGGGCAGTGCTATTATCCACATTGGATGGATGGGGAAACTGAGGCACGGAGTGGCTAAATGGTCACACCAGGGATTGAACCTAAGTCCCCAGCTGGTGCCCTAACCAGTAGGCTACTCTTCCTCTCCCGCAAGCAGTGCTGATGTTCATGCTGCTAGGCATACATGCCCCGTACTCCCACATCCACTCCAAACATGACACCTTCTGCACCCCGACAAAAACACCCCCAATATACACACAGCCCATACACACAGTTACCCCCATACCCACCAACACAATCCCATCTACACACAACCCCTGCCACACACATACAGATTCTGCTCCCAATACCACAGAAATGGAAAGGACAGAGGCAGGACCAAGTGAACCCAGACCACCCCCGGCAGGTGTTTGTCATGCCTCTGCTTAAAAGCCGCCCGGTCACGGGGATTCCACAACCTGCCTATACACACAGACTATACACAGCATCAGTTCCAATAAACACAACCCTGTATAGACACAGTTGCCCCTTATGCACAGCCCCATAACTCCAGTACACACACACACAGAGGAACACAGGCGTGCAACTCCAGATCATGTTGCTTCCTGGCTGGCGCCCCATCTCTTGACCAGTCGAGCGTGCATCTGGCCTGCCACAGACAAAGGCCGTGAAATGGTTTCCACCTGGAACAGTAACCAGCTGGGGCTCGCCCGCTGGCAAACGCAAAGCCCTGGTTTGGAGGGAGCCAGCCACGCGGCTGTCTCCTGTGTCAGTGTTTAGGCCAGAGTGAGATCCGAGAGCCAGTTAGCTGTTAAGCCCCCCAGCTGAAGTGGGAAATTAGATTGCAGGGAGTGCTTGGTCTGTGGCACTTTCAGCCGCCATTGGAACAAATGAAGTGAAACAGAGGGGAAAGCACACAGAGAGGCAGCGTCACCCAATCGGTAGAGCACTGGGCTGGCCCTCCCAAAACACAGCCTCCTTTCCTGCCTCTGCCACTGACCTGTTGTGTGACCTTGGGCGAGTCACTTTCTACCACACCTGTTTAGATTGTAAACCATTTAGGGCAAGGACTGTCCCTCGCTTGGGGGGGCAGTGGGGGGGAGTGTTGCAGCAGCTAGCACAAGGGGCTTTGATCTTAGCTGGAGCCTGTAGGTGCTACGGCTGTAATAATACTGTGAGTTCTGGGTTTGTTTTCCACAGCCTGAGGTCTGGTCCACGGGCTGGATCCAAGGCTTGCTGAAGTCAGTGGAAGTCTTTCCACCCACTTTGGAAGTTGAGGGTTTGACCCACGAAGGGTATCTCCGGCCCCCGCTCATTGCTCCCAACCGACCCAGGCCTAAAAGCAGGCACAGTCTGTGCCAAAGGCCCAAAATAAGGAGCACTAAACAATTATCCACTTAGGAAACTGAAAAGTGCCTCTGGATTCCTTCCGTCAGTAACTCTCTCCAGCCTCAGACCCATGTCTCTTTATTTGTGAGGGTGTGGCAAATGTAGGGAGAACACAGAAAGTATCCCATGCACTAAGGCAGTAGAAGATGGCAGGATTTTGCCAACCCCTGTAACACCCTGGGGAGGAGGTAAATAGTAGTATCCCCGTTTTACAGATAAGAAAGGTATTGACATCTAACTCCCATTGAAATCAAAACAGCTGGGACCTGGGCAAGGCAACAGAACAAGTCACAGGATGAGAGCCCAGGAGCTCCTACCCCCCCAAGCATGCATGCAGGCCATTGGACCTCAATTCATCTTGCTTTTGCCATCCTTTTCGCCCCCACCCCTCTCACACCTGCAGCTTCCCCCTAGCAAAGCACCCCAGCCCATCGTCATTTATCAAATCGAGCTGCGGGGAGCTAATCCTGAACATCTGGCAAAACTCACGGTGATTTATTGTGGCACGTAGAGAATTTTTCCTCTTGACACGATCGTAAAGCCCTGAAACCCATGCAGAGCGGAAGGACAGCTCGCTTGCTAGCCATCTGTTGTTTTAGCCCAGAGGTGACTTTGTGGCCAAAACTAACTCATCTCTCCCATTAATGCCGTCCATTTCCTTTCTTAGAAGGGGTTTTATCAGCTGCCCTTCCCTCTTGGCGGGGAGAATAAAACAATGGCAAAGAAATTGGCGGAAGTTTTCCCTGATCCGTTTTAATAAAAGAACAGTCGCATCATGGCCCCTAATTCTAGGAAAAACCCCACTGAGGCCGTCCAAACATTTCGTGTCTTAGCGTGTTTGGCTTGAACAGCCTGCGTTGTCAGAGACCATACTTGCCACTTAAAGAGGCAGCGTCCCTCTGCTGAGATGTCTGAACTGACCTTCCTTGATGTGTGTTTCTCCTCTGTAAAGTGACGATATGGATATGGCATCGAAGGGGCCCATCTTTCTCGCGTCTCCATGTTCCCCGGATCAAACCTGCTCCATTTCCAAGTACAGACCTGTTCACCGCCAGCCCTGCGAATGCGGCCCCGGGATCTTTGAGTCAAGCTGGGGTCTGTCCAGCTGGAAAGAGTCCGCAATTAGGACTCAGTTAACAAGTCGCTTGATGACGCGTGAGCCAGGAAAGAATGCGGCTCACTCTTCTGCAGGGCCAATGGGAATAAAACAGAGTACAAGCTTAGCACTGAGGGCCTGATTTAGTTGGGGATTGGTCCTGCTTTGAGCAGGGGGTTGGACTAGGTGACCTCCTGAGGTCCCTTCCAACCCTGATAGTCTATGATTCTCTGATTCTGCTACCCTTACTCACTTAGAGTAGTCCCTTAGGGCCTGATCCAAAGTCTGGGAACCTATCAATGGGCTTTGGATCAGGCCCTTACTGCCCCTTGCAATCAATGGGATGACTAGCTGGTAAAGTCTGCTCAGCTTGAGTCAGCAGGTCAGACCCTGAATGCTCCTGAGGAGCAGATCTGCTGAGTAAGAAGAGGGTCGCTTTTTCTTTTTCTTTTTTTTACAGTCACTTTTCTGAGTAGAAACACACTTTAACAGGGGGAGGTAAATCTACAAGAAGAACAAAGACAGCAAGAGCCAATCACAACGTGGAAAGACAGCATGGATCCCTAGCAGATGGAGCTGGTCCCCTGGGGAGGTATCCACCAGGAAGCAATGTGCCAGACCGGGCTTTGTGCCTCTCTGTGCCATCGGGGCGGATCTGGGTCTGACTCTTTAGCAGAGCTGGACGGGTAATGGACTTTCAGTCCCCCAGGAAAGCCGGACATTTTGAAATTTGTTTTTCTTTTGAGTTGGGACGAAAAATCGAAATGTCCGAATTCTTCACAGAGTGGACTGTCAGTTTCAGAAACATCAAACCGTTGTATTGTGAGAACTCTGAAACAGTATACGATCATATCCAACGTAACACACACCATAGCCGCTGAAGTTCATATGATACTCTCATATAAAAGTAAAAAAAATAAGACAAAATGACCACGTCCAAATGAACCGGTTTTTCCTGACAGCAGCAAAATGTTTTGACATTATCAAATCAATTCAGCTCGATGGATTCCCTTCCGGGGTGGACGGGAGACAGTCCCAACCCCAGGTCCCCGGCACTGTCTGCCAAGGAAGAGCCTTTTTAGACTGCTGGGGACTCCAGACGTCGTGGTTCGGGATGTGTCATGGGCTCTGAAGCCCGCCCCCTTCCTAGACCTCACAGCCCGAGCTCCCACCCAAATGGCAACTTCAACGCACAGTCTCTGCAGCCATTCTTAGCACAGTAGCACGGGCCTGGGTCTGTTGCGCCAGGTTTGGAGGCTCGCTCCCGCTTGCTGTGAAGACATTCCCTGGAAGACCAGACCGTCCACTGTCTCCGTGGCCATGGCCTCACCACCCCTCCCCTGCAGCCAGCGCCCCCGTGGCCCAGGCTCACGTGCTGGTCGGACGTGCCAGCTCTCGAGGCTGTGCCATCTGCACGTGGGACTCCCGCCCCTCCAGCTCTCGGAGAAGCTGGGGCTCAGGGCGAGATGGCTCCTTCTCAGTCTCTCCTGTGGGGGCCAAGGGGCATCGCAAACAGAATGACAAACATGGAGGCCTTGCCAGGCAGGTTAGAGCCCCATGCGAGCCGGTTCCTCCGAGCTGAAGGCTGGGCCGAGAGAGAGACGACACTTAAGTTTTTCCAAACGCCCTAACTAAAGCCCAGCAGTCTCCTCTCTGAGAGGACTCCTGCTGGGTGACTACAGCATGAAAGACCCTCCTGCCCCGCGCCGGACAAAGAGCTTGGCCTGAGCTCGGTGTCTGGCGCTCCACGCTGGGCAGCCAGCAAGGGCCGCGGGGGCTTTTCCTTCTTGCCAGCATGTGTGGTCGTCTCCGGGGGGCTTCGTGTCAGGAAATGTCTATTCTTCGGTGCCAAGAGACCGAAGCTAATGCCTCTAGCAGGGTCAGGCTGGTGTAGTCACTCGGTCCAGCCACCAGACGGAGACAGGCACACATGTGCCAGGCCAGCATGGTACATGTGCGCAGGGAAGAATGGTCTATTTATTCCCCTACCTATTTGCCGGTCACTTATTTCACGCTCCCGAGGCTATGCCCACTGCACCTGCTGGCACCTATTAGTCTCGTAATTTGATGAGCTGGGTCCCAGCAGCAAAGTCGAGGCCCATGTCTGAACGTCCCCAGCGTTCGTCGGGATGTGGGCGTCGGAGGCCTGTCACAGAGAAGCAAATGAGTGCAAGTGACACTCGCTCTCTTGCACTTAACCAGGCTGGGCGCCAGTGTGGTTTTGATCTCTCTGCTCTGTAATCAGATCCCGCGACACGGTATGTGGCTCATCGCCAGGCTGCCTCTGATACCGTCCAGCCCTGTTCCCAGGGATGGGGGGCCAAGAGGCCCTGACACATACAAGCTCAAAGGAACATTTGGGCGTGGGACCCCGCATCCCACCGTTCCATTCCACTCAAGAAAGAGATCTTGGACTCATTGTGGACAGTTCTCTGAAAACATCCACTCAATGTGCAGCGGCAGTCAAAAAAGCCAACAGAATGTTGGGCATCATTAAAAAAGTGACAGATAAGACAACAGAAAATATCGTATTGCCTCTGTATAAATCCATGTTACACCCACATCTTGAATATTGCGTGCAGATGTGGTCTCCCCATCTCAAAAAAAGAGATATTGGAATTGGAAAAGGTTCAGAAAAGGGCAACAAAAATGATTAGGGGTATGGTACAGCTTCCGTCTGAGGAGAGATTAATAAGACTGGGACTTTTCAGATTGGAAAAGAGACGACTAAGGGGTGATATGATGGAGGTCTATAAAATCGTGACTGGTGTGGAGAAAGTGAATAAGGAAGTGTTGTTTACTACTTCTCATAACACAAGAACTAGGGGCCACCAAATGAAATTAGCAGGCAGCAGGTTTAAAACAAACAAAAGGAAGTATTTTTTCACACAATGCACAGTCAACCCAAGGAACTATTTGCCAGAGGATGTTGTGAAGGCCAAGACGATAACAGGGTTCCAAAAAGAACTAGATAAGTTCATGGAGCATAGGGCCATCAATGGCTATTAGCCGGGATGGGCAGGGATGGTGTCTCTAGCCTCTGTTTTCCAGAAGCTCAGAATCGGCAACAGGGGATGGATCATTTGATGATTTCCTGTTCTGTTCATTCCCTCTGGGGCAACTGGCATTGGGCCACAATTGGAAGACAAGATACTGGACTAGATGGACCTTTGGTCTGACCTAGTATGGCCATTCTTATAATCTCGTTACCAACCAAGGCAGGAGTGTTTAACCCTGACAAGGGAGAGTCTAGCCTCTCTGGGACTCTCTCTGTTCCCAAAGATGCTGGGGCTCTGAGGAATTCATCCTTCTGGTTTTAACGAGAGATGGGCCATAGGCACAATGCCAGATCTGAACACCTCTGAATTCTGTGGGGAATCAGATCATAGTCAGGTCATCTGTTCAGTCCTGGTCAACATAAAAACCCTGGATCTGAGTCCCTTATAGCAGAGCTTTGTGTCTTGGCCTCATCAGTAGGTTTACTCTCAGAGTTAGAGAAATTTGAGTTTAAGCACAGTTCCAGTATGGTTTGCATCTTAGAGTTTCACACAGCTCGTAATTGGACTGTGGAACTCACTGCCACTGGATTTGTTGTTGAGGCCCAGAGTTGAATGTTGAGCAAGACACAAACAGAAACTGGACATTTAATAGGTTACAAGACTATTCCGAGCTATCCTAGTTAATGCTAGCAAAATTTTGGAAGGGATATAAAACCTCATGCTTCAGAGTTTATGCCAATCTCTATTAGGGATCAGGATGAGATCTTCACAGGGGAAAGGTTATTCCACATTTGCCTTCTGCAGGATTTCTTGCTCTTTTTTCAGAAGCTTCTGGTGCCATCACTGTCAGAGACAGGACATTGAACTAGACGGACCCCGGTCTGATCCAATCTGGCAAAGCCTATGTTCCTGTGAACCTATGAAATGGAAAGGAGGAAGACGTGGGTTTTTTTTTTTTGTTTGTTTTTTGCTTCTTTAGGATGGATGATGAAGGCCAGAAAGATTTCACTTTTGCCCTTCAAAATAAAATAAGAACATAAAAAGAGCCAGACTGGGTCAGATCAAAGGTCCATCTAGCCCAGTGTCCTGTCTTCCAACAGTGGCCAGTTCCAGGTACTTCAGAGGGAATGAACACAACAGAGCAATTTATTGAGTGATCCATCTCCTGTTGTCCAGTCCCAGTTCTGGCAGTCAGAGGCTTAGGGACATCCAGAGCATGGGGTTGCATCCCTGACCATCTTGGTTAATAGCATTAAAGGGGGTCTCCCTACCTGTTCTTTACATTACAAATTCAAACCCTGACAGACTCTGTGGATAACTAGAGATCTGGGAGGCTAGTGTGGAAGTGAAAGCTGATTAATTCAGAGGGGAAGTGATTTTTATTCAGACCATTAACAACTCTTTGCTTTTTGCTTGATTTTGTTTAACACATATGTAGCTCAAACACTATGGAGAAAAGCTCTCTTTGTTAAAGACACAGCAGCCCTACCCTTTTAACTAAAGGCCTAGCTAGCTCCAATTGCACATAGAATCATAGGACTGGAAGGGACCACGAGAGGTCATCTAGTCCAGTCCCCTGCACTCAACGCAGGGCTAAGTATTATCTAGACCATCCCTGTGGCTATCAGCTAGCCCTCCAACACACACATTCTGGACATTCCTGTTCTTCTTAGTTTAAAGAGGAAGCAGGAAAAAGCTTTTGAAAAGGCAATCCAGGCTCTCTTAGTACATCAGAAAGAAGCAAACCTGCCAATTCTCCCCTCTGCGGTGATCTCTCAGAGGTGGCTGCCTATCAGTGGTGGGTGACACGATCTTTGCAGGCCAGTGCTTTGTGATGCTGCTGCAGGCAAGCTGCTGGGTTTGGAGGTTTAAGCATTATCCCGGAATAAGACCAGGCTGTTACTGGAGGCAGCCTGGCATTGCAGCTAATGTTGCTGTCCCAATGTTTCCTCAGGTATCGGTCGGATCTGGATGGACGACGTTGCCTGCAAAGGCACAGAGGACAGTCTGTTTCAGTGCAGCTTCTCCAGCTGGGGGAAGAGCAACTGCGGCCACGCCGAGGACGCTGGATTGAAGTGCCTCACCCAGTGACCTCAAGGACAAGCCGCCAGCGAGAAGCCAGATTATCCCACTGGGAGGGGGCTGTGCCGAGAGAGAGGGACACACTGAGAAATGCTGCAGCAACCAACCCGTATATCCTTAGCCCAGCCACCTGCTCCAGGGTGACTGAGCGTCTGCCTTTTGCCTCCGGGCTCACTGCAGAGTCTGTTGTCTTCTGATCTGCTGTGACTCCTCTCCCGTGTGCCCCACTCTCCTGGGTAATATTAGCAATTCCTGTAGCCTTCCCCCTCCTTGCCTTGTCTGTCTCTTGCTCTCGCTTCTAGACCAAAGTTAAGGCTGCAGACCCATTATCCCTAGCCACCCCTTCTCCTTTCTCCAGCCCTGTAATATACATGGGTATTTTAATAGCAGCTGAGATGCATCATCTTGCCGCGGGCTAGTAGGACTGGACTGTGAGACCAGTGCAGACTCCAAGGTATATACGATGAGGAGCGATTGCACTTAGGCTGGCCGGAGACAGACGTAGTCTACTGTTTAGCTTTAGCAAGCCAGCGAACCAGCCCCAGCCTATGCGTCCTCAAACATTTTATCTGAGAAATAAATGTCTTTTTTTATTCTTCTCGAGTTCCCCACATTGCACCCCGTGGAAAGCAGAAGGCAGATGACTGGGGCCCGCGGGGAGTCGCCAGTCACAAAAGTCTACGCAAGCGAAGCCGTTGCTGAGAGAGATTCCTTACTCGTTACACCTGATGGGTGCAGAGGGTGCATCAGTTTATTTCAGCCCAGTAATATCTGACCTTGCTCTCTTTTTTTTATAGCTAGTCGTGGCCACATACATAGAGAAACCAGAGTTGCTTCGGCCAAAGGTGTAACTCCATGAGCTGGTTAAGTGATTAGGGGACTGGAACACATGACTTATGAGGAGAGGCTGAGGGAGCTGGGATTGTTTAGCCTGCAGAAGAGAAGAATGAGGGGGGATTTGATAGCTGCTTTCAACTACCTGAAAGGTGGTTCCAAAGAGGATGGCTCTAGACTGTTCTCAATGGTAGCAGATGACAGAACGAGGAGTAATGGTCTCAAGCTGCAGTGGGGGAGGTTTAGGTTGGATATTAGGAAAAACTTTTTCACTAAGAGGGTGGTGAAACACTGGAATGCGTTACCTAGGGAGGTGGTAGAATCTCCTTCCTTAGAGGTTTTTAAGGTCAGGCTTGACAAAGCCCTGGCTGGGATGATTTAACTGGGAATTGGTCCTGCTTTGAGCAGGGGGTTGGACTAGATGACCTTCTGGGGTCCCTTCCAACCCTGATATTCTATGATTCTATGATTCTAAGTAGCAAGCTGTGATAAACGTGGTGACCAGCCACTAGGGGGAGACACACTCTCACACGCTGAGCCGCTGTATTAGCTGCCTAGCGTTACGTGCCACGGTACGGCCATTCGCCGGCTTGCCACGCAGCTGCCACGCGGCTCTCGTCCTTGCCGTGTGATCCTGTGCCCGCCCAAAGGAGGGCAGTCCCACCGCATGGCTGGTCAGTGGCCAGGCAGCCTGGAAACGACCTCAGGGACCATTCCACAGTCGCTGTGCTGAAAGGAGCTGGCGGCCCAGTAAAAGAACCGTGTAGAAAGACACCAAGCCCTTTGTACCGCTCACCTTATTAAAGCCTGGACCGTCTCTTCTCAGGTCAGCCTTAGCCAAGGTCTCTGCTCCAGCGGAGCGCAGTGTGGTCTCGGCTGATCTCTAGCCTGCATGGGAACATCCGCTAACCCCCGGGGTATACGTTTGTCTTTATGGCCATGGGCTCTCTGGTGGGACTGCCACAAGGTGCCTGATTCACCTTCACGTCGCGCCTGTGTTTTTGAAATCAGGGCCGCGACTCTGATGAGCAATCGGAGTGAGGCGGGCCCACAGCTAAGTCGTGCCCACTGGGAAGGTGGTCTTTGTGGAATGGACACCAGTTCAGTGTGGGAACTGGAGAGACACCAGACACACTCCTTTCCTGTAGGCCGCCAACAACTGCCAACAATTTCTGGCGATAGCTGGCAGAGGACAGATTCAAACCAGCGACCTACAGGTGAAAGGGCTCACGATAAGCTCGTGAGACTGCATCTCTATTCCCAGCTGAAGGTGAGTAAACACATTGCTTCTTTGCAGTCCCCACTCTCCATCCTCCGGAAAGGGCCTAGCATGCACACAAGAATAAGGACATCGCTGACCCTTTGGGGGGACGGCATGGGTCCTGTCTTTACCAGAGCAGTGAGCTGGGATCCGATGGTAAGAGCAAGTTGACGTACCACATGTGATTAATGTTCTGTAATGTTCTGCAGCGGGCGGGGCATCCGGAATCATCCTGTCTTCTTCCGTGTAATTCAATGGCTCTTGTCAGTAGAAGCTACTGATTTTGACCCCGTATCCTTAGGTTCCGTCATGATGAGGCTACATATACCACTGGGTGCTCATGCAACATAGCCACCCACCTCTCAGTAACATTCAGAGGAGCCCTTACCCATGCACACAGACACATACCACAACAACACACGGCCCCCTCCCCCGTTTCACCGCTAGGGGGATGGTTTGTGGGGACCTCTCATGTTAGTTCTGTGAAGCTGCTTCAGACATCAAAATGTTCCCTAAGAACCGTGCACTATGGAACCAGACATTAATTCACTGGGGGCCTGAGCCAAAGCCCACTGAAATCAGTGGAAGACCCTCATTGACTCCAGTAGGCTTTTGGGTCAGGCCTCCAATCTGCCTAGTAATCTAGAGAAATAAAACACGTGGGGCTATTGAGGGACGTAAGACGTGGATCCTAAATACAATGATCATAGAGATAGAGAGTTTCAGGCCAGATGGACCCACCCGATCATCTAGACGGACCTGTCGATCTCGCCAGCAGCGCCAAGCCCAGTGGTGACTGGTTCATTATAAAGGTGTGGATTGGACTAACCTTGGAAAGAAGCGAGAAATGAGACACATTCTCGGGTTCTCTGAGTGAAATCTTGCTCCCTCTGACGGCGAGAGGAGTTTTGCCATTGAGTACAATGGAGTCCAGATTTCACCCCAGGATTCTTAATTGAACACTGAAACTGAGCCCTACAGAAGAAAGGCGGGAGAGGAACTAGCCCATGCTCCGTGCTACACTAGGTCCCGTGTTCAGCCTAGTGTGGGGAGATTAAAGTCCCACTTCAGCATCAGTCACCCAGTGGTTTTGCCCTGGCAAACATTTCCGTGTAGCAAAGAAGTGATTGTACCTCCCAGCATTTGTGCTGGCACTAGTTAAATACAGTAGTTCTGTGTCTTGGCTTTCACACCAAACCCTGTGGGCCTGTTTTAGCTGATGTACCTTGGTGTCACTCCATGGCGGTCACCGGTTCACACAGATGCTAAAGCCAGACAGGCTCATTCTGACAAGCTAGTTCAGCGGTTTTTAACCTTGGTCCATGGACCCCTGGGGGTCCGCAGACTAGGTCTGTGATTTCCAAAGGGGTCCGCGCCGCCATTCAAAATGAAGAAAGGTTGAAAACCATTGAACTACTAGACTGACCTTTCTGTTTAACCTGATCAGTTTCCCAGAGGGCGTGGTGGGGTCTCCATCACGGACAATGTTTAAATCAAGACTGGATGTTTTTCTAAAAGCTCTGCTCTAGGAATTATCGTGGGGCAGGTCGCTGGCCTGTGCTATACAGAAGGGCAGACTAGACTCTCACGCTGATCCCTTCTGGCCTTGGAGTCTATGGCTCCATGACCTTCTGCAAAACACAGGTCACACAATTCCACCCAGTAGTTCTTGCACTTGTCTCAGCCGTCATGGAGGAGGTAGGACAGAGCTGTTAGAAGGAGACCTCCTGTCTTGATTTATGGTATTTTACACCCTCTGAGGATCTGGCTCTACATTGTTCGCCTCTTTCACAAGGGTGATGAACACTTTTGCTGTAAAGATTGAATGAGCGCTGAGCTGTCTTCAGACATTCAAGGGGCCAATTAAATATCTATATGTCGCTGAGGTATCTATAGACATAGATCCGACCACAGACAAGACTCCGCAGAGCCAGGGCTTGGTGCTCCATCACAACTGAAGTTATGTGTACACATTAAACGCATCTCAGTGGCAAAGACACTCTGGGGGCCATCGATGCTGGTCCTGATTCTGTGGCTGCACTAGTGGACTCCTCGGTGCTGAAGGAGCAGCAGTGCCGAGGGCTTTTTCCAGCACCAAATTCCTGCCAAAGAAATATCTAATCAGGTGCCATCTTCTCTGCTCTTGATGCGTCAGGGTGCAATTCACCCTTATGCTGAGTGTTTGCAGACAGCCTATGCACCGTTGACTGCTTGCTGGGTCCTGAGTGATGCCTGGAGAATGTGCCGACCTGCTGGACTGGGGTGAATTTCATCCCCGGTAAATCCAGAGCTGGTACCGGGTGTTGGCCTATTGGATCCCTGTAAGGCATGGAGAGGGCGGGGAGTTCTACCCAACACAGTAAATAAGGAGGGGCAGGCTGCAGAACAAGGATCAGCCAGCTACAGGCAGACAAAGACAGCAAAAAACAGGGATGGGCGAATAGGTTGTAGGGTAAAACGAGGGGCCAGAGAGCAGAGAACCCACTGCTCTGAGAAGGAATCCAGAACTCTGCATACATCAGGCAGGGAGGGAGGCGCAGCCCTGGGGACTGAAGTTCTCTCTTTGTCCCCAGGAGATCACAGAATCATAGAATCATAGAATATCAGGGTTGGAAGGGACCTCAGGAGGCCATCTTGTCCAACCCCCTGCTCAAAGCAGGGCCAACCCCAACTAAATCATCCCAGCCAGAGCTTTGTCAAGCCGGGCCTTAAAAACCTCTAAGGATGGAGATCCCACCACCTCCCTAGGGAACCCATTCCAGTGCTACACCACCCTCCTAGTGAAATAGTGTTTCCTAATATCCAACCTAGACCTCCCGCACTGCAACTTGAGACCATTGCTCCTCGTTCTGTCATCTGCCACCACTGAGAACAGCCGAGCTCCATCCCCTTTGGAACCCCCCTCTTTGGTAGCTGGGATGGTGGGACCCTTTTCGCCATCCTGCTCTGCCAGCAGGCCTCGGTCCTGTTCTTATTTACACTGTAAGGCGATGGGCCAGGGACGGTGCCTGCATCTTTGTCTGCAACATGCCTCCTACATTTGGGATAAGTCTCTAATGAGAAGCGACGAGAAGCCCTGCCAGGACTGGGCTTTTTGCCATCTCGAGGAAGTTCTCACCTGCTCGGTGTCGTTCCCTGCCCATGCTGAGGCCGATCAGGGCTTGTGCCAAGCCCCCGTTTACTTCTCGTTAATGGTGAGGCAGCCTGGGGAGCATTTGTGCAGCATTTTTAAATGGGGATCACCATGAAGAGCTGCACCACGCGTCAGGCAAGGGGCCTGCTAAGTGGTTTCCCTGACTCTGAGGGCACGTCCTCACTGCACAGTTAGCCCAGCCCGGCCCCTGGTGATCAGCACCTGGCTTAGCCCAGCCTGGGTGTTAGCAGCCACACTGCAAGCCCTACCCGAGGTAGTGTCCTCCCTGGCATGTACTCCCCGGTATGTGTCGCTAGGACTTTGGGAAGGGTGCGTCCTGGAGCTCTTTCTGGAGCTGAGCCGCTCTACGATTATTCCCAGTGATTGATGGGAGAACTTGTCCGTCCTTCAGGGCACACGGGGGGAATTGTGGGAAGACATCAGAGCACTCGCAGCACCGGAGAGGCTGAGCCTGTCTCCTCACCGGAAAGCGGGCAGGCTCCCCGGGGAAGGGAAAGCAGCACCAGGCTCCAACCCACCCGCCCCCTGCCGGGCCAGCAAACCCAGGGTGGAAGCACCAGTGAACCTGTGTGAGAGGCTTTTGTGTGCTGATGGGAGCAGGGTTGGGGCAACACCCAAGTAATAGCTGCAGTGAAGACGGACCCAGACAGTGTAATGCCCCCGGTTAGCGATTGTTTCCTGGGATGATCGATTCCTTCTTTTGGCCCTGGGACAAACAACATTTCCTCTGTTTGTTTCAGGGTAAGGCATATAACCGCCAACATGGCTCTGAAGCACTGACGTTGCTTCCCCCAAAGGCTCCGGTGGGTGGGTTGTTTTACTTTTTGCTTTGCTTTTCGTTCAGCAATTCAGAGGGTTTCAGACCAGGTGGGCCCATGAGATCATCTAACCTGGCTGCCTATAGATCACAGGCCAGCAAATTTCAGGCGGCGACTCCTGCGTTGAGCCCAATAACTTGTGTTTGACTAAAGCATCTCCCGGAGAGGCAGCCAGTCTGGCTCGGAAGAGATGGTGGATCCATCGCTTCCCTGGGCCAGTCGTTCCAATGGCTGATCACCCTCACTGCCAAACATTTGTGCCTTGTTTCTAACGCGAATGTGCCTGGCTTCACTTCCGGCTGGTAGGTCTTGGCCTGCCCTTTGCCAAGAGCCCCGAGGCTTGCCTATGCTTGGCCTGCTACCATTCCCGCTGGAGTGCTTCAGCGGAGACACTGTGTTCGCTAACAGGAGGGGTTCTCCGGTCGGTGTTGTTAATCGTGCAAGGTGGGAGCTAGACCGATGGAAGAATATAGCGTGGTCTATACTAGGGATCGGTTCCACGTAGCTCCATCTCTTGGGGGGGTGCAGATTTTTCACACCCCTGCGAGCCGTAGTACGCCCAGGTCAGTTCCCAGTATAAACCAGCCCCCGAAAGCCCTCTAATACCTGGTATTTTTTCCTGGTGAAGAGTCTTAAACACTAATTAGGTCACACTGCGCTCAGGGCATAATATGCTAAGGGGCAGGGCAGGGCATTCCCCACCCCCAAATTTTAGGCATCCACAGATTTGTCCCAGCTGCCCCTCCATCATGCTATAGGGTGGCTGGGCCAAATCTGCTGCCCTAGGCGTCTGGGGGTTGGGGGGCAGCAGACTGTTTTGAGCGGCCTCTGACGCCACCCTCCTCTCCCTGCCGGCCGGACAGGAAGCAACAGCCTGGACCGCAGCTGAGCTCCAAGCCCTGTCCCGTGCCGGCCATCAGTGATTATGGCACAACTTTGCCCTTCCCCCAAATTTTTCTGAAATGACATCCTCGCGCTCAGCCTGCTTGGCGATCAGTGACACATGTCGCGCTCCTTCCGCCTTGCCCTGGCAGGCGGTTTCTTCAGCTTGCAAATCATTTCTGGGGCTCCCCCCTGCACCCTCCCCCGTTTCAAACTGTCCGAGCAACAGGCCACGACCCAGCAGGCCCCTGGGGCCGCAGTGCGGGGAGGCTGCCCTGGGGACATGGTGGTTAAACGCTGAGCGTGACTCTTCACGCTGAATGGCAGCAAGTGCCTCAAGCCCGCTCCAGGGCTCTGTGCCGTTCCTGGCTAAGGGTGCCAACCCTCCAGGAGTCTCCAGGAATTAAAAATTAATCTTTAATTAAAGAGTCTGTCATGTGCTGACAGCTCCAGGAATATCTCCAACCAGAACTGGCAACCCTATTGGCAACCCTGTGATGTGATTGGAAAGCAGAGTCTTGGTGGGATAATTCACATGACTGGAGTACTGTCATGGATGGTTATAAACTGTTCAGGAAGGACAGGCAGGGCAGAAAAGGTGGGGGAGTTGCACTGTATGTAAGGGAGCAGTATGACTGCTCAGAGCTCCGGTACGAAACTGCAGAAAAACCTGAGTGTCTCTGGATTAAGTTTAGAAGCATGAGCACCAAGGGTGATGTCATGGTGGGAGTCTGCTATAGACCACCGGACCAGGGGGATGAGGTGGACAAGACTTTCTTCCGGCAACTCGCAGAAGCTACTAGATCGCACGCCCTGGTTCTCATGGGCGACTTCAATCACCCTGATATCTGCTGGGAGAGCAATACAGCGGTGCACAGACAATCCAGGAAGTTTTTGGAAAATGTAGGGGACAATTTCCTGGTGCAAGTGCTGGAGGAACCAATGAGGGGCAGAGCTCTTCTTGACCCGCTGCTCACAAACTGGGAAGAATTAGTGGGGGAAGCAAAAGTGGATGGGAACCTGGGAGGCAGTGACCATGAGATGGTCGAGTTCCGGATCCTGACACAGGGAGGAAAGGAGAGCAGCAGAATACGGACCCTGGACTTCAGAAAAGCAGACCTTGACTCCCTCAGGGAACTGATGGGCAAGATCCCCTGGGAGAATAACATGAGGGGGAAAGGAGTCCAGGAGAGCTGGCTGTATTTTAAAGAATCCTTATTGAGGTTACAGGGACAAATCATCCCGATGTGTAGAAAGAATAGTAAATATGGCAGGCGACCAGCTTGGCTTAACAGTAAAATCCTTGCTGATCTTAAACACAAAAAAGAAGTTTACAAGAAGTGGAAGATTGGACAAATGACCAGGGAGGAGTATAAAAATATTCCTCGGGCATGCAGGAGTGAAATCAGGAAGGCCAAATCACATCTGGAGTTGCAGCTAGCAAGAGATATTAAGAGTAACAAGAAGGGTTTCTTCAGGTATGTTGGCCTCAAGAAGAAAGTCAAGGAAAGTGTGGGCCCCTTACTGAATGAGGGAGGCAACCTAGTGACAGAGGATGTGGAAAAAGCTTATACTCAATACTTTTTTTGCCTCTGTCTTCACGAACAAGGTCAGCTCCCAGACTACTGCACTGGGCAGCACAGCATGGGGAGGAGGTGACTAGCCCTCTGTGGAGAAAGAAGTGGTTCAGGACTATTTAGAAAATCTGGACGTGCAAAAGTCCATGGGGCAGGATGCATTGCACCCGAGAGTGCTAAAGGAGTTGGCGGATGTGATTGCAGAGCCATTGGCCATTATCTTTGAAAACTCATGGCGATTGGAGGAAGTCCTGGACGACTGGAAAAAGGCTCACATAGTGCCCATCTTTAAAAAAGGGAAGGAGGAGGATCCTGGGAACTACAGTCCAGTCAGCCTCACCTCAGTCCCTGGAAAAATCATTGAGCAGGTCCTCAAGGAATCAATTCTGAAGCACTTAGAGAAGAGGAAAGTGATCAGGAAGAGTCAGCATGGATTCACCAAGGGCGGGTCAGGCCTGACTAATCTAATTGCCTTCTATGACGAGATAACTGGCTCTGTGAATGAGGGGAAAGCAGTGGATGTGTTGTTCCTTGACTTTAGCAAAGCTTTTGATACGGTCTCCCACAGTATTCTTGCCAACAAGTTAAAGAAGTATGGGCTGGATGAATGGACTATAAGGTGGATAGAAAGCTGGCTAGATTGTCGGGCTCAACGGGTAGTGATCAATGGCTCCATGTCTAGTTGGCAACCGGTATCAAGCAAAATCAAGCCGGTATCAAGCAAAACCCAAGGGCTGGTTTTGTTCAATGTTTTCATAAATGATCTGGAGGATGGTGTGTATTGCACCCTCAGCAAGTTTGCAGACGACACTAAACTGGGAGGAGTGGTAGATACGCTGGAGGGTAGGGATAGGATACAGAGGGCCCTAGACAAATTGGAGGATTGGGCCAAAAGAAATCTGATGAGGTTCAACAAGGATAAGTGCTGAGTCCTGCACTTAGGACGGAAGAACCCAATGCACAGCTACAGACTAGGGACCAAATGGCTAGGCAGCAATTCTGCAGAGAAGGACCTAGGGGTGACAGTGGACGAGAAGCTGGATATGAGTCAACAGTGTGCCCTTGTTGCCAAGAAGGCCAATGGCATTTTGGGATGTATAAGTAGGGGCATTGCCAGCAGATCGAGGGACGTGATCGTTCCCTTCTATTCGACATTGGTGAGGCCTCATCTGGAGTACTGTGTCCAGTTTTGGGCCCCACACTACAAGAAGGATGTGGAAAAATTGGAGAGAGTCCAGCGAAGGGCAACAAAAATTATTAAGGGACTGGAGCACATGACTTATGAGGAGAGGCTGAGGGAACTGGGATTGTTTAGTCTACAGAAGAGAAGAATGAGGGGGGATTTGATAGCTGCTTTCAACTACCTGAAAGGTGGATCCAAAGAGGATGGATCTAGACTATTCTCAGTGGTAGCAGATGACAGAACAAGGAGTAATGGTCTCAAGTTGCAGTGGGGGAGGTTTAGGTTGGATATTGGGAAAAACTTTTTCACTAGGAGAGTGGTGAAACACTGGAATGGGTTTCCTAGGGAGGTGGTGGAATCTCCTTCCTTAGAAGTTTTTAAGGTCAGGCTTGACAAAGCCCTGGCTGGGATGATTTAATTGGGGATCGGTCCTGCTTTGAGCAGGGGCTTGGACTAGATGACCTCCTGAGGTTCTTTCCAACCCTGATATTCCATGATTCTATGATTCTATTCCTGGCTTTTCTATGGACTTGTCTATGGGCGCTTGGGGCAGCACCTGGCACTTCTGTGCCTCGGTTTCTCCATCTAGAATCATCCCCACCATGAGGTGTGTCGGGAGGCCGGAATCAAGCGTGCTGAGTTCCCGGAATGGAAGCTACAGGGAGGCTGAGTACTACCATCTCAGCGAGGGCTTGGCTACGCTTGGCAATTTACCGAAGTAGCCCTTCCAGCTTATTCTGGATAGTTCTCTCAGGTACGCCCCCATGTGGACATGCTTACTCCAGAATAGCTAGTTCAGTAATTAAAGCCTGGTCTGCCCCCTCCCGCCAGGCACCTGCGCCAGCTTGCTCCCTGCAGTTCTTTTTCTATAGTTCTATCTAGTTTTAACTGGCCCAAGCACTCAAGCTCGTATCCCCTTCTCTTCAAACTAACGGGTCCCTTGGTTAATTTCATTGTCATGCCACACAGCAAGCAACTCTCTTAAGGAGAGTCAACCCATTTGCTGTATGGGGGGGGGTAGATTATTAATAATGATTAATTAATTAATAAATTACCATAGCACCTAGGAGCCCCAGTCCTGGCTCAGGACACTACTGTGATGAGTGCTTTGCAAACGCAGAACCAAAAGACAGTACCTGCCCCAGGGGTTTACGAGCTAAGGTGGGGACAGGGGAGAGAGAGAGAGAGAGAGAGAAAGTATGTGTGTGTGTGTGTGTTTGTGTGTGTAGAGGGTGGAGATGGGTGGCAGGAGAGAGATCACTTGATCATTACCTGTTCGGTTCACTCCCTCAGGGGCACCTGGCACTGGCCACTGTCGGCAGACAGGACACTGGGCTGCATGGACCTTTGGTCTGACCCAGTACGGCCGTTCTTATGTGCCTGCGTGCACGCTGATGTGGTTGTGTGTATGACTGTTGCTCTGTGGGGGGCGGGGTATGTGTGTGTGCCTGAGTGTGAGTGCGTGTGTCTCTTTTGTGTGCACATGTGTGTCTATGTGTGTGCGCATGTGTCGCTTTTGTGTGTGCACTTGTGTGTGTGTGTGCGCACATGTGTGTCTATGTGTGTGCGCATGTGTCGCTTTTGTGTGTGCACTTGTGTGTGTACATATATTTGTGTGGTTTTATGTGTGTGTGTGTGTGAGTGTGCCTGTGTGTGAGTGCATGTCTCTTGTGTGTGTGTGTATGTATGTGTGAGAGTGTGCCTGTGTGTGAGTGCATGTCTCTTGTGTGTGTGTGTATGTATGTGTGAGAGTGTGCCTGTGTGTGAGTGCATGTCTCTTGTGTGTGTGTGTATGTGTGTGTGTATGTGTGTGTGTGTGTGTGAGAGAGTGTGCCTGTGTGAGAGTGCATGTCTCGTGTGTGTGTGTGTATGTGTGTGTGAGAGTGTGCCTGTGTGTGAGTGCATGTCTCTTGTGTGTGTGTGTATTTGTGTGTGTATTTGTGTGTGTGTGTGAGAGAGAGTGTGCCTGTGTGAGAGTGCATGTCTCTTGTGTGTGTGTGTATGTGTGTGTGAGAGTGTGCCTGTGTGTGAGTGCATGTCTCTTGTGTGTGTGTGTATTTGTGTGTGTGAGAGAGAGTGTGCCTGTGTGAGAGTGCATGTCTCGTGTGTGTGTATGTGTGTGTGAGAGTGTGCCTGTGTGTGAGTGCATGTCTCTTGTGTGTGTGTGTATTTGTGTGTGTGTATGTGTGTGTGTGAGAGAGAGTGTGCCTGTGTGAGAGTGCATGTCTCTTGTGTGTGTGTGTATGTGTGTGTGAGAGTGTGCCTGTGTGTGAGTGCATGTCTCTTGTGTATGTGTGTATTTGTGTGTGTGTGTGTGTGTGTGAGAGAGAGTGTGCCTGTGTGTGAGTGCATGTCTCTTGTGTGTGTGTGAGAGTGTGCCTGTGTGTGAGTGCATGTCTCTTGTGTGTGTGTGTGTATGTGTGTGTGTGTGTGAGTGTATGTCTCTTGTGTGTGTGTGTGTATGTGTGTGTGTGAGAGAGAGTGTGCCTGTGTGAGAGTGTATGTCTCTTGTGTGTGTGTGTGTATGTGTGTGTGTGTGAGTGTGCCTGTGTGAGAGTGTATGTCTCTTGTGTGTGTGTATGTGTGTGTGTGTGTGTGAGTGTGCCTGTGTGTGAGTGCATGTCTCTTGTGTGTGTGTATGTGTGTGTGTGTGTGAGTGTGCCTGTGTGTGAGTGCATGTCTCTTGTGTGTGTGTATGTGTGTGTGTGTGAGTGTGCCTGTGTGTGAGTGCATGTCTCTTGTGTGTGTGTGTGTATGTGTGTGTGTGTGTGAGTGCATGTCTCTTGTGTGTGTGTATGTGTGTGTGTGAGAGTGTGCCTGTGTGTGAGTGCATGTCTCTTGTGTGTGTGTGTGTATGTGTGTGTGTGTGTGAGTGTATGTCTCTTGTGTGTGTGTGTGTGAGAGAGAGTGTGCCTGTGTGAGAGTGTATGTCTCTTGTGTGTGTGTGTGTATGTGTGTGTGTGTGAGTGTGCCTGTGTGAGAGTGTATGTCTCTTGTGTGTGTGTATGTGTGTGTGTGTGTGTGAGTGTGCCTGTGTGTGAGTGCATGTCTCTTGTGTGTGTGTATGTGTGTGTGTGTGTGAGTGTGCCTGTGTGTGAGTGCATGTCTCTTGTGTGTGTGTATGTGTGTGTGTGTGAGTGTGCCTGTGTGTGAGTGCATGTCTCTTGTGTGTGTGTATGTGTGTGTGTGTGAGTGTGCCTGTGTGTGAGTGCATGTCTCTTGTGTGTGTGTGTGTGTGTGAGAGAGTGTGCCTGTGTGTGAGTGCCTGTCTCTTGTGTATGTGTATTTGTGTGTGTGTGTGTGTGTGTATTTGTGTGTGTGTGTGCGCACACGCGCGCATGGTGGGGGGCTGTCAGTGAGTGCGAACAACGATCTTCATAACTTTCCAGTCACTGCACCATTATTAATCAGGCTGCTGGAGATGAAGCTACCATGTTAAACCCCCTTGTCCTGCATCCTGAGCTGCCAGATCACTCGCTCAGAAAGCCGCTCACGCCAACGTGCTTCCCCTGCCCTGCCCCGCCCCGTGTGGCCTGAGCGGCTCGTGTGGCCTCTGGCTGCAGGCTGGCCAGCAGTGGCGTGACTTGAGCAGTTCCTGTATCGGGGTGGCACTCGTAGGGCTGGTGGCCCATATGTCTTCCGACTCCTGGCTGGCGTCAGCTCCCTGCATGGCCTCCGCCTCTGCCCTAGTGGCCTCGTGTGGCTGCAGCCCAGGAAAAGCACGGCGGAGATCCTCCTGCTGGGGCACTGGATGGCTCCAGGCGGTCTCAGAACTTGTCCTTCTCTGCCGCGACCATGTCCCCCTTCCTGGCAACAGGCACTGGGAAGCTCGCCACCCCCAGCACGATCCCCCTGCACGCCCTTAGCCAGTGCCATGCTAACACCCTCCTCTGTTTAGTGCCCTCTGGTGACTCCAGCGTCCTGCAGTTTGGGGCTCTTTGGCTGCAAGATTCCACTTTCAGTATAAACCAGTGGTTCAACTTCTCAACCTACCTGCCTCTGTGGGCACATATGCAGCTCTCTCAGTGATGTGGGCCGCATCCATGCAATATAGAGACTACCTGTATGGCCCTGAGCCGCCGCTGTGTGCTGATTGGGCCACAAGCAGCCCACGGGCCATGGGTTGCGAGCCACTGACAATACAAAGGCATTCTGGGATCCTGACACAGCCCACATTACATGGGAGTCTGGTAGTGTTGCCAACTTTCTAGTCACACAAAACCAAACACCCTAGCCCCGCCCCTGCCCCGCGGCCCCACCCCTGCCCCGCCTCTTTCCCGAGGCCCCGCCCCCTGTTCACGAGATTTCCCCCTCCCTCGGTGGCTCACTCTCCCCCACCCTCACTCACTTTCACAGGGCTGGGGCAGGGGGTTGGGGTGTGGGGTCCGGCTGGGAGTGCGGGCTCCGGGGTGGCGCTGGGGATGAGGGGTTTGGGGTGCAGGAGGGGTCTCCAGGCTGGAGGGTGGGGCCGAGGTATTCAGAGTGCAAGAGGGGGCTGTGGGTTGAGGCAGGGGGTTGTGGTGCAGGATGGGGGTGAGGACTCTGGTGTGGGGCCACGGATGAGGGGTTCAGGGTGTGGGAGGGGGCTCTGGGCTGGGGCAGGGAGTTGAGGTGCAGGGGGGGTGAGGGCTCCAGCTGGGTTGAAGGATCTGGGGTGGGGCTGTGGATGAGGGGTTTGAGGTGCAGGAGGGGGTTCAGGGTGTGGGAGGGGGCTGTGGGCTGGGGCAGGGGGTTGTGGATTGGGATTGGGGTGTGGGCTTACCTCGGGCGGCTCCCGGTCAGCGGCACAGTGGGGCTAAGGCAGGCTAATTCCTACCTAGCTTCTGGGTGAGCCAGAGTAGAGCTTTTAGAAAGAGACGCCAGGTCTTGATTAAAGACATCAAGTGATGGAGACTCCGCCACTTAACAAGGTGTTCCAATAGTTAATTGCCATCACTGTTAAAAATTGGCACCTTATCTCCAGTCTGAATTTGTCCAGCTTCAGCTGCCAAGCGGTGGCTCTTGTTACACCTTTCCCTGTTCGAGTGAAGCGATCTCTCCCCTCACAGCGACGTGTGGACCGGGATCAAGGATCTCTTGACCTTCTCCGCGTTAAACTACTCGGGTGCGGCTCTTTGAGTCTCTCACTCCGCAGCAGCTTTCCCAGGCCTCGAGCCATTCTGCTTGCTGCTTCCTGTACCCTTTCCAATGTGTCCCCCTCCTTGCTGAAGTGTGGACACCACAACTGCACAGTGTCTGGTAAGGGAGAGAGAGAAAAATGCCCTGTGCGCCAAAGGAAAACCTTACTTCACTTTGCTGGGCTTGGTTTCCCACCGGCATCTCTTCCAGCTCTTGGAAGAGAGAAAACACAACCTGGGCACAGGGTGTGAGCCAGCCAGAGGCCTGTAATTTGCAGGAAACGTACCTCTCTTTTCAGTCCCCATGCTCCCTCAGCATCTCCCCCAGCGAGAGAGGACACGACAACCTTCTCATGGCACAGTCACCACAGCGCCGCTGCAAGCAACGTACCGCCCGCCCGGTCCCCGTAGCGCCAGACCGATCACACCAGCCGCTGGGGAGTCACCCTAGCGCCTGCATAGTCACCGTGGTCGCAAAAGCCGGCAAAATCACCAAAGCGCCTGCATAATAAGCACAGGACACAGCAGGGACTCCTTTTTATAAAATCGTGGCTGGTGCGGAGAAAGGGAACAGGGAGGCATTGTTTGCGCCTTCTCGTAACACAAGAACTCGGGGCCACCCAATTAAATCAACAGGCAGCAGGTTGAAAACAACCAAAAGGCAGTATTTCTTCACACAACGCACAGTCAACCCATGGAACTCCTTGCCAGAGGATGGTGTGAAGGCCAAGACATTAACAGGGTTCAAAAAAGAACTAGATAAGTTCATGGAGGATAGGGCCATCAATGGCTGTTAGCCAGGATGGGCAGGGATGGTGCCCCTAGCCTCTGTTTGCCAGAGGCTGGGAATGAGCGACAGGGGATGGATCACTGGATGATTCCCTGTTCTGTTCATTCCCTCTGGGGCACCTGGCATTGGTGACCGGAGACTGGGCTAGGACCTTTGGTCTGACCCAGTGTGGCCGTTCTTATGTTCTTATGGGATAAAAACTCAATTGTCCTATAATGCTTATCAGCTGTGCTCAAAGAGATGTGGGCAGTGGATATCCATCCATCCATCCGATCACTATTGTATCTGCCATATTGATCAGTCTCTCTGTCTAGCTACTAAATTTTATCACTCATAACATCTGTCATAAATATAAAGGGAAGGGTAAACACCTTTAAATCCCTCCTGGCCAGAGGAAAAACCCTTTCACCTGTAGAGGGTTAAGAAGCTAGAATAACCTCCCTGGCACCTGACCAAAATGACCAATGAGGAGACAAGTTACTTTCAAAGCTTGGGGGGGGGGGAACAAAGGGTTCTCTGTGTCTGTGTGTTGCTTTTGCTGGGACCAGAGCAGGAATGCAGGTCAGAACTCCTGTAAAAAGTCAGTAAGTAATCTAGTTAGATATGCGTTAGATTCTGTTTTGTTTAAATGGCTGAGAAAATAAGCTGTGCTGGATAGAACGTAGATTCCTGTTTTTGTCTCTTTTTGTAACTTAAGGTTTTGCCTAGAGGGATTCTCTATGTTTTGAATCTGATTACCCTGTAAGGTATTTACCATCCTGATTTTACAGAGGTGATTCTTTTACTTTTTCTTCTATTAAAATTCTTCTTTTAAGAACCTGATTGCTTTTTCATTGTTCTTAAGATCCAAGGGTTTGGGTCTGTGTTCACCTATGCAAATTGGTGAGGATTTTTATCAAGCCTTCCCCAGGAAAGGGGGTGCAAGGGTTTGGGGAGGATTTGGGGGGAAAGACGTTTCCAAGCAGGCTCTTTCCCTATTATATTTGTTAGACGTTTGGTGGTGGCAGCAATAAAAGGACAAATGGTAAAATAGTTTGTGCCTTGGGAAAGTTTTAACCTAAACTGGTAAGAACAAGCTTAGGGGGTCTTTCATGCAGGGGGTCTTTCACCTCTGTACCCCAGAGTTCAGAGTGGGGGAGGGACCTTGACACCATCCCACAGATCTGAGGCAGATAAGACCTGTTGGCTCATCCCAGCACAGCCCCTGTCCACACACAGGGTTGTTCCTACAACACATTTTCTGGAGCTTTCTCCAACCTGTTCTTCAAAGCCTTAAGCCCTGTGGCTCCCCCCACTTGCCTTGGGGGGGAAGAAGTCACAGCCTAACGGAGCTCCCTGCCAGCAAGGCTTGCTTGAGACTCAGCTTGGGGTTTATGGAGCAACAAAACATTCAATCTTTGGGAAGAGCCCAGACCTCTACCACTTGAGTTAAAGGAATAACTCCGTTAGCTAGTAGCAATAGTAAGCTCTTATCCTCTTATGTGAGCCAACCACAAGAGGGGGGTCACAAAACAAAGTGAACCCGAGGATTAATTTTAGATACTTCAGATACCCATCAGGTATCATGTTCCACCCCTTTAGGCATCCCAGAAGGCTACTCACAGTTAGTTCATTGGGTCTTTGCAGTCAGTCTTCCCACCCCGCCAGCCCCTAGGAACATAGGAACATTTTTTTCTCTCTTTCTGTCCGTGCTGCATCCAGAATTTACTACAATGTTCTAGGGGTGGGCACAGCAGAATCACAGAGAGAAGGACGGCAGCCTTCCTTCCTGCTGTGTGACATGAAGCCTCTCTGGAGCTCAAAATTGCACGGGCCCCTGGTTTAGTATGAAAGAGCAAAGCAATATTATCATATCCAGGTGAGCGGCTGGGTTCCATGGGATAACCACAGGGGTGGAGAGGCTCTGGGCTAACCTAGCTAGGTTAGTGCATACAGCTAGGGCCAGCACTCGCTTGACAAGTCAGACAGTTGCTTTTGGACTTGATGCAATCCAGCTCCAGAACCTGCATTTGAAAGAGAGAGGGAAGCAGAGTCAAACCCTTGGAGCTGTGCGGCTAAATCCCCTAGTTGGCTTTGAAAATCTCAACCTAATGCTATGATCCAATGACAGAACATGGTTATGGTCCCGTCTGTACTGTATGTTGTGACCAGGGAAGGGACAAATCACCTTGTAATGACATCCCCTGACTTGACTGTACTTGCCGCATAGCCCATCTTACTATCATTAGTTATTATTTGTGTTGTCAGAGCACCTAGGAGCCCCTGGGGCTCATAGTGGTAGGCGCTGTACAAACAGAACAAAAACACAGTGCCTGTCCCAAAGAGTTGCCAACCTCAGTATAAGACAAGAGACAATAGATGGATACAGACAGAGGGGGGAATTCAAAGGAACAATATTAGTCAGCACTGATCAGTTCAGGACAAATTGCTTAGAGCAGGGCAGTCACAACCCTAGGTTGGGTGTCCCTTATTACTAAGGCATACCACTCCAACCAAACAGAGAGGACTTCGGTTTTACCCCAGAAGTCATATAAGCAATTCCCTCAGATATTCCAGTTCCCTTGTATCACCCCCAGCACCACTCCTTATGGGGATGAATGGTTATGAAAACCAATACCCCAGTAAAAGAGAAAATGTTCTCTCGATCCCAAAGGACCAAGCCTCAGACCCAGGTCAATATACCAGTCAGCTCTTACCCACAAATCACGCTGTTGCCAATCCTTTAGAAGCTAAAATCTAAAGGCTTATTCATAAAAAGAAGAAAATAGAGATGAGAGCCAAAATTGGTTAAATGGAATCAATGACACACAGCAATGGCAAAGTTCTTGGTTCAGGCTTGTAGCAGTGAAAGAATAAACTGCAGGCTCAAATCAAGTCTCTGGAGAACATCCACAGCTGGGATGGGTCATTCAATCCTTTGTTCAGAGCTTCAGTGTATTAAAGTTCCTCCAGGGGTAAGAAGCAGGACTGAAGACAAAATGGAGGGGTTTCCAGGGCCTTTTATATCCTCTGCCATGTGGAAGGCCACCCCTTTGTTCTTACTGTGGAAAATCACAGCAGCAAGATGGAGTTTGGAGTCACATGGGCAAGTTCCATGTCCATGCATGACTCGGTTCTTTACAGGTAGAGCAGCCATTGCTCACATGTTACCTTGAACATCCCCAGGGAGGCTCCTCATATATGGATTGGAGTCATCCAAGGTCCATTGTCAGTTAAGTATTTCTTGATAGGAATTTTCAGATTAATTGCCCATTCTCAAGAAGCTGACCAAATGCTTCACTGGTGCTACTTAGAATCAAACACATTGAGATACAAGTACATAGCCAATATTAATAACTTCAAATACAAAAATGATACACGCATACAGATACCATAACCATAACCAGCAAATTACAACCTTTTCAAGGACACCTTACTTGACTTCCTTTGTACAAGATTTGGTGCAACTATAGGACCTTGGTTGCAACAATGATCTATACGGTCACAGTTTGTGTCAATAACATCACAGCATGACAGACTATGGTCTCAGCCAATCCCTTAAAACATAGGTTTATTTAGACTACAGATTATTGGAAACAATAGCAGTAAGAAAGGCATTCTTCCCAACTGGGGTATTGACTCTGAAACCTAGTGATGACAAAGTATCAGTATCACGACATATTTAACTGCTGATTGGATTGGTCAAAATGCCCAACATCTAGTGTGCTGTGGCCTGAGAGGCTGCAGTCGTCTGAAAGGAGACAAGAACTGGGAGGATTGGGACAGCAGGATCTGCAGGAGGTGAGGAAGTGAATGAAAGAGCTAAGGACTGTGGAAGAGAGATTATTTTGAGAATACAAGCTGACAGATTCTTATTAGGGAGATGGGGATGAATCTGGGAAGAGGGTCTGCAACCCCATACCCATTGAAAGTAATGGAAGAACATCTCTCAGTGCCTTCACCCATTACTAGAACCAGAACTCAGCCCAAGTGTTGTGAAAAATTTCCATTTTTGCCCATCACTTGTCATTTGCACCTCAGACCTGGTCAGGGGTAGAGTGGGAAGCAGCGATGCTGCTTACATAGCTGGTTACAGCCAGTAACGATCAGTCCTCACCTCACCTGTGTGAGGCAGAGAGCTCACAGACCCATAGCAATGTAGGGCTGGAAGGGACCTCAAGAGGTCACCAAATCCAGCCCAGTTCAGCTGCCTTGCTGTAGCACTGGAAGTGACGACAAGCCCTGAGTCTGAAGATAAAGGGAAAACCTAGCTGACCGTGAAATGGGTGAGTCTGGGAAGCAGTCTTCCTGCTTTTGAAAGTGACATGTTTTGTGGCGTATCGTACATACACCCAGCAGCATTGTATCAGGCACAGTGTATATTTAATAAAGAGTCTGTTTCTAATTTGGCAAGTTTAGGGTTTTGCGCTGAGCCAGAGCGCACAGATCTTTTATTGCTCATTCAAATCAAAATGTGCTTCACAATGAAGGCAGAGCTTTTGATATGAGCTGCAGTGATTGCTAACCGGCTGAAAGTCGGAGTAATGGCTCACAGCACCAGAGTCTCAGTTTAAAATATACTGTAATCTTTTTCCCCTGGGTAATGCAAAGAAAATCAAGAGCCAGGTTCAAAGCTAGTATCCTCCTGACACAATGAATCAGCTCTTAATTCCCCAAGATCAGATCAGGACACATAGGATCCATGTGGTTCAAGTTAGTGGAAAACTCAGAAATTTCCTTCGTTCCCTTTACAGCTCTCAAGAGTCTATCTGTGTTCAGAAGATCTTTATCCATGACTTGGAAGAAAAAACAAAATCAGCACTCATAAAGTTTGCAGAGACTCTTACAAATAATTGGGATTTACTGTAGATAATCCACTGAACGGGAGCTCCCAGTGAGACGCTGTGGCCAAGAGAGAGAATGTGATCCTGGGATGCATAAACAGGGGAAGAGCAGAGAAGCTATTTGGCACTCTGTATTTGGCGGCCACTGCTGGAATCCTGTGTCCAGTTCTGATGCTCACATTCAAGAAGGATGTTGATAAATTGGAGAGGGGTCAGAGAAGAGCCACAAGAATGATTAAAAGATTCAAAACCTGACTGGTGGCGATAGACTCAGAGAGCCCAATCTATTTATCTTAAAGACAAGGTGAAGGGGTGACTTGATTACAGTCTATAGGTACCTGCATGGGGAATAAATATTTAATAATGGGCTCTTCAGTCTAGCAGAGAAAGGGATCACACGATCCAATGAATGGAAATTGGAGCTGAACAAATTCAGACTGTAAGTAAGGTGTACATTTTTAAGGGTGAGAGTAAATACCCATGGGATTCACTGGAATTACCGAGGCTTGTGGTGGATTCTCCATCACTGACAATGTTTAAATCAAGTCTGGGCATTTGTCTAAAAACTCTGTTGCTCTAGGAGTTCCTTTGGGGCAGGTCTCTGGGCTGTGTTATGCAGGGAGGTCAGACGAGATGATCACAATGGTCCCTTCTGGCCTTGGAATCTACGACTCTATAAGATCTCCGTTTCTCAGGACGCTTTATACCCTCTGTCATTCTGGCGGGCTCTGAAGCTGCCTCCTCTAGGTCACTTGCCCCTGAAGTATGACAGACAGACTTTGAAATGTGTGTGTGTTGGGAGAGAGGGCTGGAAACTCTGCCTGGATCAGAAGAGGGAGCTGACTATGCCAGGGAAGGGGTGTTCTAGTGGCGGAAGAACACCCACCCAGATCTCCCAAAGGGGGTCAGGTGGCTGGAAGCCCTAGGAGGGTTTGAGGGAAAAGTGGGGGGTGCTCTGTTCTTAGCACCAAGCGTTGGACCCCCTGCGAAAGAGCCAAATAAAGGGGCTTGCAGTCACTTCACTGCCATTACCACAACTTTAATAGCAGCGGGACCCTCCCTTTGTGCCCCGGAGAGAGCGGTTTAGGATTATGTGTCTACACACCGCTGGAATCTACTTGCCTCTCCTCTGTACTGCCCAGGCCACACACACCCCAACTCCTCACAGCACAGCAGAAACGTTGTGTTTAGGGCCTCCCAGCCCAGTGGCACTGAGCCTTTCCAACTGTTTCATTCCGCCTCGACCCTGCAGCCGATCGGGCGCCTTCCCTGCAGAGGTGGCTGCGTTTCAGTGGTGGGTGACGTGAGCCCTAGGTTTGGCCTGGAGGAATGACAGCCATGTGCATGTCTATTAGTAGTAGGAACTTTGGAGAATGTGATTTTGTTTGTAAACCTCCTGCCAGGTGGAATCGGCAGCACCAAGGGCTGCTTCCAACCCTCATCTTCTGTGATTCTATGGTTGGTTAGGGGACTCCATCCCATTGTGGCAGATGATGACCCGGTCTCAGTTATTCATGCTGTCGCCATCTCTCAGCTGGACTAGAGCAATACGTCAGACCTGGGCATGAAGCTTTCACTGCTCAGGAAACTAAATCTAGTGCAGAACGCTGCAACACGTCGCCTCACTGAGACAGGCTACCGGGAGCACATCACACCTGTCCTCTGCACTCTACACTGGCTCCCCGAGCGAGTCAAGTTCAAGAGCTTGGTCCTTCTCTTCAAGGCGTTCCATGATTGGTGACTACGGTACACACAACAGCCCAAAGCTCTGGGCTGAGGACTGTAGCCAGCAGCTCCGCTCCTCTGGCACAGCAGAACGTTCTGTCACGGAGCAAAGCTCGTCGGTGTGGGAGAGAGAACTTTCTCAGTGGCTGGTCCCAGACTGTGCAATCATAGAGTCATAGAAGATTAGGGTTGGTCATCTAGTCCAACCCCCTGCTCAACCCCAACTAAATCATCCCAGCCAGGGCTTTGTCAAGCCGGGCCTCAAAAACCTCTAAGGAAGGAGATTCTACCACCTCCCTAGGTAACGCATTCCAGGGCTTCACCACCCTCCTAGTGAAATAGTGTTTCCTAATATCCAACCTAGACCTCCCCCACTGCAACTTGAGACCATTGCTCCTTGTTCTGTCATCTGCCACCACTGAGAACAGCTGAGCTCCATCCTCTTTGGACCCCCGCTTCAGGTAGCTGAAGGCTGCTATCAAATCCCTCCTCACTCTTCTCTTCTGCAGACTAAACAAGCCCAGCTCCCTCAGCCTCTCCTCCTAAGTCATGTGCTCCAACCCCCTAATCATTTTCGTTGCCTCTGCTGGACTCTCTCCAATTTGTCCACATCCTTCCTGTAGTGGGGGGCCCAAAACTGGACACAGTACTTCAGATGTGGCCTCACCAGTGCCGAATACAGGGGAATAATCACTTCCCTCGATCTGCTGGCAACGCTCCTACTAATACAGCCCAATATGCCATTGGCCTTCTTGGCAACAAGGGCACACTGCTGACTCATATCCAGCTTCTCGTCCACTGTCACCCCTAGGTCCTTTTCTGCAGAACTGCTGCTTAGCCAGTCGGTCCCCAGCCTGTAGCGGTTCCTGGGATTCTTCTGTCCTAAGTGCAGCACTCTGCACTTGTCCTTTTTGAACCTCATCAGATTTCTTTTGGCCCAATCCTCCAGTTTGTCTAGGTCACTCTGGACCCTATCCCTACCCTCCGGCGTATCTACCTCTCCCCCAGCTTAGTGTCATCTGCGAACTTGCTGAGGGTGCAGTCCATCCTGTCATCCAGATCATTAATAAAGATGTTAAACAAAATTGGCCCCAGGACCAACGCCTGCGGTACTCCGCTAGATACCGGCAATGAACTCACCCAGGAGCTAAGGCCCATCCCAAACCATCTTTGACTTGCCTTCTTGAACATAAACACAGAGCACCCTGAGTGTGTCTATATTATACTCAAAAAAATCCAAACCAAAGCACTCCGCACCTCGCAGACACGCGACAAACGTACAGGCGCATTGCTTCACGTGCGCTGGGAAGACGCCCAGCCACCGTGGCATAAGATCTGATACGGACTAGAATAGAAATGGGTCTTTAACACGGTTACAGCAGTTATTTTTTGTCCACATATGCAAAAAAAATTACTGTTTTCTACAACCAGGGTTCCTGGTGCAGCACGAATTGGGCTTGAAGCTGATGTGTTATCACCAGGCACGTGGGTGTGAGCGAGAGCAGGGGGAGGAGAAAGGAATGATGCAATTTTTCAGCCATTGTTAAAACAAAGTAATAGAGCTGTTTCTGCAGACCTCAGACAAATCAAGGCTCACCTTGCTACCCCCTAACCATCGCGTGAAGGCATAGAGGGCCAGCATTATGCATTTGGAGAGGGAAACTGTTTTTTAAAACCCCCCAGATGGGTCCAGCCAGGAGGGCTAGGGGTAGGGTTTAAAAAATGGTAACATAGGGCCAAGAAAACCTGAGCAAACAGCTCCAGCTGCTCCCTCTGCTGCCTGTAATTACGTACAGCAGCCTACTGGTTGCTTGTTGAAAAGCCACACTTCATTTAAACAGGTATTTTTAAAAAATCGGGAAGAAAAAGGTTATTTTAAAAAGTGCTACGTTTGGTTAGTTGCCAAGCATTGCGTTTATTGGCTTTTAAGCTACTTTTTATTGCTAAAGAAACAAATTTGGAATTTCTACTGGAAACATAGAGCTTTTGCCATTTTCATCATGCCCAGCACATGACAAATCCTGGTCTTAATCATGACAGATGGTCCTCCTGGCCTTGTTAAGTTTATATGAGGACTGTTTTGAGGAACGATGGTCCAGTGCTTAGGGCGCTAGCCTGCATCGTGGGAGACTTGGCTTCAAGCCCCCTCTCTGCTACAGACTCCCTGTGAGACCTTGGGCAAGTCACTTATTCTGTGCCTCAGTTTCCCATCTGTGCAATGGGGATAATAGCACTGCCCTGCCTTACAGGAGTGTTGTGAGGATAAATCCATTACAGACTGGGAGGTGCTCCAGTGCGGGTCATGTAAGTACCTCAGATAGACAGTGACCATGTGACCATCAGGGATCAATCATGCAGGAGGTTCTTATTGGCTCTGGACTGTATTGTACCTTAGGGGGGGAACTCAGATGTGCTGTAAGGGGTGCAGCTTCCAGTGAAGTCTATGGATTTGGTGTCAGGGGTTTCAGAACTGATTTAACTTCCAGTGACTTTTCTGTCAATGCTGCTTATTAACGATGGGCCCAAAGCTTTTAACAGGACCATCTGGACTTTGTTGGGTCTGATCAAACAGAACTCGTATTTACGAGGCCCATCTCCACTTCTTATGAACTGTCTTGTTTATTAGAACCAGGGTCAGTCAGGAATCTCCCCACTTTTACCATTCGATAGTGTCTGCTCTTATGGGAGAGGAGACTTCCACACAGCCCAAGGGGGCACAGTCTACAAGAGTTATAGTGATATCAAGCACTTCTCATCTGCATAGATCAAACCACTTCACAACGGTGGGTATCACCATCCTCATCGCACACCTAAGGGAAACTGAGGCACAGAAAAGGGACATGATTTGCCAAAGTCATGCAAGAAGTCATATTAAGAAAGGTGCCCTGGTTTTCCACTTTGAACTTCTGATCACCCTACCATTAAAACCTAATTAGCCAAAGGAGAATCTCCACTAGATGAAAGCAGTATAAGTCTTATGACACACAGCTGGGTAGTTCTGATTCCATTCAGTATTAGGCACTGGGTGTACACACACATACATACTAACCAACTCATTACACCCTCTAATATACAATAACTATAAAGCAGAACGTGCTCAAGACCGGCGAGAACAGGTCAGGTGCAACATATCACATCAGTGGAGAGTAACTCACCTCCTGCAACCCTCCAGACTGGCAGTTTTCTCTGTAAAGGCAAATGGTTCCATCACCAAAAACTGAACCTCTTGGGCACCATGTAGGCCCCCCCCAGACAGCAGCCCACTGCAGAGACACTAACATCCCTGCCCAAGGACGTCTAGCTGAGCTTTAACTTGCTGGGGGGGTGATGGCAGCATGGGGGAGCAGCATTCGGCAGACGGGGGAAAGGTTAACACCCCATGGAGTTATTTAAATTCCATTCCTTCCAGTCCTTGTGCAGTCCATGCTTGCAGACAATACATGCGAAGGCCTTAATTCTCTATAGCGCCCCTGGGGGCTCAGGAGTGGGGTTCTAATTCCAGGTCGAACCCACAGCCGTCAGGGATTTGTTTTCTGATTCCAGGTCGGCCACAGGAATAGACATTCTCATGAGATTCCAGCCCCTGGTGGCAGATGTCTCTGGAGATCACTGGCTGTCTGCTCCTCTCGTGAGATCTCCACCGTTTTGCGAGAAGATCCCATGAGATGTTAAGAGCTGTGAAATCTGACCTCCAAACCCAAACCCTTCATCGGCCTTGAATCTGAATCCCTAAAACGCCAGGCTGAATCTGATCTGGATCCAGACACCGCCTCCTCTGAACTGACTATCCCTACGCCACAGCGCCAACACGGACAGGGTGGTCATCAGCGGGGATCAGCCCTGGCACTTTCAGCACCACGAACCCAGACCTCTTCCACTCGCAGTGAAGGAGGAACGCTTGCTCTAAGCTGCCAGCTGTTGCAGCCCTCAGAGCCCTCCCTAGATGCAGACATGACTGCGCCCAATAAGCCATTACATCTCGCTACCTGCGATGGGGTGTGTGAACCCCACACTGCCCAGAAAGGGTTAATAAATTGCTGGGGGGCTCAATCAGCCCCCCCACCCCACCCCTGCCAGAGCTGTCTGGCAGGGAGGGGGCACTGAAAGGAGACAGTGGGCTCAGCTGGGGACTGAGTGGGAAGGAGAACAGATTGGCAGCTTCCCGGTTACATGAAAAGTCGGACTGACACAGACTGTTAGTTTGATTTGTTCCCAGGAACCCTCCGGTGAGCCATATGGCAAGCGGCTGCAGATGGTGGCTGCTGAACGAAAGGGGGCTCACAGCTGAGCCTGGCGGGGCTGAAGGCTCTGTTGGTTTTGTGTTTACGTTAGATTGGGGACGCTGCTACCCGGGAAAGGACCGGACTCTCTCGGTGACTCGGCTGGAGAGCTAAGCCACCTCCATAATCAAACTGTGGTGAAGAGTCTCTTGGGGAAACTGAGGCAGAACAGCTGAAGTGCCGCACCACACCACAAGGGGGCAAGCGGGGACAGCACCGATGCCGAAGTACCACCCAGCACAGGCCTGTAAGCCAGGAACCACCCAAACAGCCTCCCCCGGAGCTCAGCTTGCCAAACACAAAGTGCTATGCAGAGAAGAACCCCGCCCTGCCGGGAGCCTGGCAAGCCCTCTTCCATCCACAGCCCCACAGTGCAGCAGGATCTCCAATACGCTGGCGAACGGCATGGGGTCCTACAATGAACTACAGTGCCAAGCAGGCCATGTAGACAGGACTGACTCCGTTGCACCAGTCCTGAGAGGGGAGGGGGAAAGGAGTCCCACAGAGAAGGCTCGGTGGGGGTTGGTTTACAGGGGATGAGACATTCAGTGTAAGTCATTGTCGGGGAGACACTACTGTACAAACAGCAAATGCTACTGGTGTATTAATGCTGGATTTGACTCACCTCCAGGGCCACAACTGGGAGAACACTGACTCTCTCTTGTGTCTCCACAGGGAGCCGCTTTCTCTCCTGGGGAGGCAGGGTTGCCAACTTTCTACTGGCACAAAACCAAACACCCTTGCCCCGCCCCTGCCCCACCCTCCTCTGAGGCACCGCCCATGCCCCGCCCCTTCTAAGAGGCCCCACCCCCGCTCACTCCATCCCCTCTGTCGCTCACTCTCCCCACCCTCATTTTCACTCACTCTCTCATTTTCACCAGGCTATTCATGGTTATTCATAATTGTTGGCTGTAACGCAAGCAACCTGCAGGCCTGTATCCTGTATGATTAGCTAGAGCAAGTTAGTATGAGTGTTTGTGAACTTTGGCATAGATAGATGGCCTACCGGTCGCCCCCCTTAACTTTGGGGAACTGAACGGGGAACCGAACAAAGAAGTGAATCTGTTTACCTGAGGTCTGGAGCAGACCGGTAACCGCAGGGACACCGCAGAACATGGAAGTCATGAGTTAGGCCAAGGGTAACGGCTTCAGGAATGAGATAATCGATACTAATAGGTATGGATATATGTCATAATACGTTAACCCCGAAGGATTTATGTGGGTGAGGAAATAAGATTTGGGAATGGTAGGTTGGGCCTAGATTCCGTCAGTGGCCAGTACCAGGACCCTATAAGAGGGCAAACAATCATGCAAAGGGGTCGCTTTTTCCTATCTTCTATCACGCTTCCAGCTCAGCTTCACACTACAGCCCAGCTACTCAACATTCGAACCTAATCCCTGCCAACTTGGGAAGCCTGGACCATCAGTTCCTCGGGCCGGCCAGAGACGAGGCTGGTCCTCTGTCTCCTACTACCAGGTCTCCAGGGAAGGGTGTGAGTATGCTAGTTTAAGTAGTCTTTTAGAATAGAGATGTTACCACTCGGCGCCATAGAATTGTATTACTTCTTTGTGACTCTGTTTTGCAACGTTTCTTCTTCTTTCATTCATTTTAATAACAACAAGTTTGAATTGTCCTCGGTATAAGTGTCCTTGCCATACACCCCGAGAGTCCTCTCACGATACTGAACTCTGTGCTCTCTATCCCTGTCGCCTGAACTGGGACAAGATCCGAAAATATCTTCTGATCAGATCAGTGGTGAGCCACAGTATACTAGCCCATAAATTCAGGTCACCAGTCTAAACCCTGGGGAGGGACAGGGATTCCGCATGGTGACCTGAAGGGGCAAGGGAGGCTGAGGAATGGGGTGAAACTGAGGACAGGGAAATGGAGGCTGAATATCAGGAAAATGGTCCTGACCATGTGGCAGTGAAATAGTCTGCAGAGGGGAGGGCATGGGAGCCCTGTCGTTTGGGACATTCAGAATGGGGCTGAACAAAGTCCCAGAAAAGATGGCACCAGTTGGGGCTCTGGCAGCAAGCTCACTTTCCTGCAGCGAGACTAGAACCGGTGACCACCTGGGTGCTCCTGAAACTCCTTTTCCAGAAGCCCCCCTGGCCCTTCTCATCACAGTCAGCTGTCTAATTGTCACAGAACCATCCAGGCTCCCACATGCCATCTGAGAGAGCTTCCCGACCGCCATCCCTCCTTTTGGCAGGAGTGCTCTTCTTTCCCCTTATCCCGCTGGGGAAGCAGTTTTCTAACCAAAGGAGAGATGGTGGCTAGCCAGAATGAAGGCGTGAGCCACATTTCTGACCCGCTGCAGTCACGCAGAACAGACTGGTCACCTTTCAGGGACCGCCAATGAGAACGTCAAGAATCAGAGCCAAATCTGGGATTCTCCTGCATCCAGTTGCAAGATTCCAGGTCACAGAATCATATTAGCTACTTGAGACCTTTTTTCGGGGTGGGCGGAGGTAGGGAAGGAATTGCAGCATAGCAGTTATGCATTCTACCATATCAAGGCAGACTGCCCGAGTCCCACGCTAAGACGAGCAGTGGGAATGGCATGTGACATCAGCTGTTTCCTATGGGGTGCTTTGCTACCTGCCTACTACACTGGCATTGTTGTGTCTTTTGCTCTTTACACAACAGAAATAAGAGGAAGGATGGCCCAGTGGTTAGGGCGCTGACATAGAACCTGGGTTCAATTCTCTGCTCTGCCCATGTGTCCGGTGTGGCTTCGGGCTAGTCACTTACCTGCTCTGTGCCTCAGTTTCCCTTCTGTGCAATGGGGATGATAGCACTGCCTTGCCCCACAGGGGTGTTGTGAAGGTAAATACATTAAAGACTGCTTTGGTGATGGGGGGATGGGTGCGTAAGTTCCTAAAACAGCTGGAGAAATGGCCAGGGCATGGTTGGGTTTCAAAATGACTGTGTTTGCTAAATATACACAAATAAGCAAGGCCTAGCTACATATACGCTGCTGCCCTGGGTGATTCGTGGTGACTAAACCGTGGAGCATGGTGAGAGCCACTAGCAGGCTCACAAAGTATCTAAAGGGACACACGACAGGTAAACAGGCAATTGAAAAATTTCTTCTCTTTCCATCCCTTGGTACCGTGATTCTTTACAGCCGGGCTACTTTGAGTCTAAGGGCTGGTCTCCACACCCCAGACAGACATGGCTATAGCAAGCCAACGCCCGCTGTAGACAACACTAGGCCAACCTAGCCCCCGCCCCCAGGGAGGTGGGTTGCCTACAGGAGAACCCCTCCCGTCGGCGTGGGCAGTGTCTACCCATGCCATGCCACCTCAGTGCAGATAATAGAGCGTCATCATCAGCCATGCTCATTTCCAGTACTTCCTCCGAGGCTATTTCTTCCCACACCTTATTTGGTTTCATGGCAGACAGTTTAATGCGGGCTAGTGGATGGGATTCGTGCTCCGGACCTGAGGGGCGAGCCTCTTGAATATTAAATGGAACAGCTTTACGGAGAAGAGGCCTGTGTTCCCCAGCCGGTCCGACGAGAGGGCTATAAATTCTATGACTCTGCTTCCGTGGCCACGTTGTGCCATTTTGCCTGCGTTAACCCTTTAGCGAGCAGAGCCAATCTCCGCCCACTCCCCAGGCATAGAGTTTAAGGCCAGACGGGACCACCAGATCTTCTGTCTGACGTCCGAGCACAGGCCACCCGCACCACCCCGCTCCCACACACTTAAGCCCGACAACTTAAATGAGACCATAGTACTAGAGCCCTGGGAATCATAGAATCATAGAATATCAGGGTTGGAAGGGACCTCAGGAGGTCATCTAGTCCAACCCCCTGCTCAAAAGCAGGACCAATCCCCAATTAAATCATCCCAGCCAGGGCTTTGTCAAGCCTGACCTTAAAAACTTCTAAGGAAGGAGATTCCACCACCTCCCTAGGTAACGCATTCCAGTGTTTCACCACCCTCCTAGTGAAAAAGTTTTTCCTAATATCCAACCTAAACCTCCCCCACTGCAACTTGAGACCATTACTCCTTGTCCTGTCCTCTTCTACCACTGAGAATAGTCTAGAACCATCCTCTCTGGAACCACCTTTCAGGTAGTTGAAAGCAGCTATCAAATCCCCCCTCATTCTTCTCTTCTGCAGACTAAACAATCCCAGTTCCCTCAGCCTCTCCTCATAAGTCATGTGTTCCAGACCCCTAATCATTTTTGTTGCCCTTCACTGGACTTTTTCCAATTTATCCACATCCTTCTTGTAGTGTGGGGCCCAAAACTGGACACAGTACTCCAGATGAGGCCTCACCAATGTCGAATAGAGGGGAACGATCACGTCCCTCGATCTGCTCGCTATGTCCCTACTTATACATCCCAAAATGCCATTGGCCTTCTTGGCAACAAGGGCACACTGTTGACTCATATCCAGCTTCTCGTCCACTGTCACCCCTAGGTCCTTTTCCGCAGAGCTGCTGCCTAGCCATTCGGCCCCTAGTCTGTAGCTGTGCATTGGGTTCTTCCGTCCTAAGTGCAGGACCCTGCACTTATCCTTATTGAACCTCATCAGATTTCTTTTGGCCCAATCCTCCAATTTGTCTAGGTCCCTCTGTATCCTATCCCTGCCCTCCAGCATATCTACCACTCCTCCCAGTTTAGTATCATCCGCAAATTTGCTGAGAGTGCAATCCACACCATCCTCCAGATAATTTATGAAGATATGAAGCCGAGACTATTCCGGGCCACAGGCAGAGAATAGGAGGGACCGAAGTGCTCAAGGCCCCTGCGATGACAGGGAAATGGTGAAGTGTGATACACACCCAAATGATCCCAGCAAGTGACCGTGAGCACCTGCACGCTGCAGAGGAAGGAGAAACCCCCCCAAGGTCTCTGCCTTTCTGATCTGGGGGAAAATTCCTTCCCCACCCCACACATGGCGATAATCAGCTACACCCTGAGCCTGTGAGCAAGAAGCACCCAGCCAAGCAGGCCCTCCACGGCCAATGTCCCATCTCCAGCCGTCCTATCCCCGGTGCTCCGAGCATCGCCCCAGGTGAAGGACGTGGTGCGGCTCCTCCGTCACCCACCCTGGCTGCCGGCATCGGCAGTTTGGCTGGGAAGAAGGGTGGCAGGTCCAAAATCCCCCTGCCTCCGCCCCCAGCAGTCCCAAGCTGTCCTAACGGCCCCTCAGGCTGCTCCGACGTACCCAAGGCGGACGCACCTGCCCAGGATTGGGGGAGCACAGAGGTGTTTCCAATTTCTCCTCCTTCCCAGGCCCCCAGCCAAGTCTGCCGCCCCTCTATGGGCCGCTCATTCTGCTCGATCCTTTGTCTGTGGCCAGGCAGGGGCTCCACCCTCACACACAGCTCAGAGGTGCCCCCCTTCCCAGCCCTACACCGTGCCACCTTCCCCCTCGCCATCCCAGGCCTTGATGATTCTGCCCTGCTTCCGTCTCCTCACCCGACCCACCTGGCCCCTGGTTGTGCTGCTCCCACTGCAGTGGCAGACGGGCAGGTGCCCCCCTGCCATGTACATTGGCCAAACTGGACAGTCTCTACGTAAAAGAATAAATGGACACAAATCAGACATCAAGAATTATAACATTCAAAAACCAGTCGGAGAACACTTCAATCTCTTTGATCACTCGATTACAGACCTAAAAGTTGCAATTCTTCAACAAAAAAACTTCAGAAACAGACTCCAACAAGAGACTGCTGAATTGGAATTAATTTGCAAACTGGATACAATTAACTTAGGCTTGAATAGAGACTGGGAGTGGTTGAGTCATTACACAAAGTTAAACTATTTCCCCCATGTTTATTCTGCCCCCCTCCCCCCACTGTTCCTCAGATGTTCTTGTGGCACCTTAGAGACTAACCAATTTATTTGAGCATGAGCTTTCGTGAGCTACAGCTCACTTCGAAAGCTCATGCTCAAATAAATTGGTTAGTCTCTAAGGTGCCACAAGTACTCCTTTTCTTTTTGCGAATACAGACTAACACGGCTGTTACTCTGAAACCTGTCAGATGTTCTTGTTAACTGCTGGAAATGACCCACCTTGATTATCACTACAAAAGCTTTTCTTCTCCCCCCCCACCCCCCGCCCTGGCTCTCCTGCTGGTAATAGCTCATCTTAAGTGATCACTCTCCTTACAGTGTGCATGATAAACACCCATTTTTTCATGTTCTGTGTGTATATAAATCTCCCCACTGTATTTTCCACTGAATGCATCCGATGAAGTGAGCTGTAGCTCACAAAAGCTCATGCTCAAATAAATTAGTTAGTCTCTAAGGTGCCACAAGTCCTCCTTTTCTTTTGCGGATACAGACTAACACGGCTGCTACTCTGAAACCTGATGCTCTTGAAATAGCCACTTATTAGGAAAACTGGAAACAACTGGCTAGTTTGTACAAGTTTCTCTTGACTAAATTCCAACTTCCTCCAGCCTAATAATAATAATAATTAATCCACGTCAACATAGCACCTTTCATCCCAAAAGCACTCGACAGTGGAGGGGCTGGAGGTCACTTGGAACCAAAACCTTAATCAAGGTTGCTCAGGGGCCTGGCTGCACAGCTGTACAGCCCCGAATGATTTGCCTTCCCAAACAATCATCAGGCAAGACAGAGGACTCTGGGCTCCATCCAGTATTTAAAAGTGAGGTTTAAAAAAAAAATAGACTCAAGGAAGGAAGGAACGATGGTCTAGTGGTTAGAGCAAATCACTGGGAACCTGGAGATCTGGATTCTATCCCTAGCTCTGAAACCGATGTATTGTGAAACCCTCAGAAAATCCCTTAAACTTGCTTGCCATGTCTTCACCCTTTGGAGCAGGGACTGGCCCTAAACCATGCATCTGTACAGCACCTAGCACAATGGGGCCCTGATCTCAATTCGGGCCTCTAGACGGCACGGCAGTACTACTAAGCAAGAACGTTACCTTCATAAAATGACAGCTCCACGAGCTGCTGTTGCAAAGCAACCCACGGGCTTTGCTCAAGGAAGAGTTTAGTGGCGGTTTTAAGAACATAGGGACTAATCCAAAGACTCCCATGGACTTTAATGGATTCTGGATCAGGCCCACAACACGCCCATCTGTGGAAATGGTTTTAGTCACCATCAATTTAAAAAAAAAACAAACCCCTCACTTTGAAATACAAAACACACTGAAACTCCTGAAGCCGTGTTCCTGTGTTGTGGCATTTAAAGCAGCACATTTAACAAGAAAGGGTTTGAGGGGTTTTTATTCACTCTCACACGCCACTGAACTGCTATTCGAAAACCTGGTTTTTATTTGGCCACCTGAGTTTGCAGATTAAGCATTTTATTTATGGCTATTTTCAAACCCTATTGAAGACCCAGTTTGAAAAACATTGCCACCCTCTGTGTACAGGACCAGGTTTTGTATCTTTTCAGCTGAGTTGGTCTAAGAGAATCAAAGAAAATAATCAATTTTTTCCCCTTAAAGGAGAACTCCAAAGATGTATGAAAATAGACACACAAAATTTGCTTTATCTCTAAGCAAACTGGCTATTGCCCCAGGTAGGTGTCTGCTGGGGACTGGGTAATTATGTTTTATGGGGCCACTAGTGGGTGCTATGCTAGGGAAAAGGAAGGCTTTCGGGCCAGCAGGAAGAGGATGAATCAGGACTCATTCCAGTAGCCAGTCCTGCCCTCCCTGTTGACAGCCTCCTCTTCTTCCCCCGACCTGCCCTGCAGCAGAAATGTAGATCCCTTTTGAAGGAGGGAATGATGCAAACAGAGGACTAGGTGGGAGGCAGGAAACAGAGAGCGATGGGTTTGCGTATGGCACCAGATTCCATACACCTAGACTTAACTGTTGGTGGGAAATCTGGAAAGATTCCACCACAGGATAAAAGATCCACCTATGACTCTCAAGTCAAGTACCTCCATCTCTGAAAGCAACTAAAGAAAGCCCTGAGATGCTCACTTTCAACACACATGGGCAATGTACAGCAAATGACGCCTCTTGCAAGTGTCATGGGCACTGGGGAAAGACCAAGGAGCATTGGGTTCTCCAAAGATCTGTTGGATCTGATCTTGCAGAGCACGGTTGAGGTGATTCTAGAGGCAGCTAGGTGTTGAGTCAAGCAGAATAAAGTGCACACATGACAACCCGGAGAATGGAATGCTCCAAACAGTCACAAGTACGGATCCCAAGTTTGATTCCATAGAGACTAACCAATTTAATATCTGCTGCAGTTTCCACGGTATGCATCCGATGAAGTGAGCTGTAGCTCACGAAAGCTCATGCTCAAATAAATTGGTTAGTCTCGAAGGTGCCACAAGTACTCCTTTTCTTTTTGTGAATACAGACTAACACGGCTGTTACTCTGAAACCTGAAGTTTGATTCCCTAGTTCCTGAGCTGGGAGGGCCCAGGGCATGTGAGGTGTAAAACTCTCAAGCATTAGAGAGCTCATGACAGGTAGAGTCTTTATTCCCACTACTGGCAGGGCAGTTTGATAAACTGTTTTCGGTCACTTTTAAAATTGACTCAGAAAGGTAAACTTAAAAATGGCTCCAAAGCATTATAGTATGTACTGCATCCACCCACAATATTTCTAAGTGCCTCTCAGTGTCGTATCTAGTGCTGTGGCCGTTCAGAAAACCCACATGGGAAAAGAGCAGGCATGCTGGATTGAATGCAGGAGAAGAGGGGAGATGCTGCGGGTGGATAGAATATCTTGGGGTCTGCACAGAGGGGAATGTTGGGGCACAAAAGATGGGGTACATTGGATAACGTCAAAGCAGGTGGGGCTGGATGGGAGGTGAAGTGTCAGGTGGCCTTTTCCTGTTCCTAAAGTAATGTAGGTTTCAGAGTAACAGCCGTGTTAGTCTGTATTTGCAAAAAGAAAAAGAGGACTTGTGGCACCTTAGAGACTAACAAATTTATTTGAGCATAAGCTTTCGTGAGCTACAGCTCACTTCATCGGATGCATACTGTGGAAAGTATAGAAAATCTTTTTATACACACAAAGCATGAAAAAATACCTCCCCCCACCCCACTCTCCTGCTGGTAATAGCTTATCTAAAGTGATCACTCTCCTTACAATGTGTATGATAATCAAGTCGGGCCATTTCCAGCACAAATCCAGGTTCTCTCTTCCCCCCCCCACCCCATTTGCTCCAACCCCTCAGACAGAGACAAACACCTACAAGATCTCTATCAAGCCTTCTTACAACTACAATACCCACCTGCAGAAGTGAAGAAACAGATTGATAGCCAGAAGAGTTCCCAGAAGTCACCTACTACGGGACAGGCCTAACAAAGAAAATAACAGAACGCCACTAGCCGTCACCTTCAGCCCCCAACTAAAACCCCTCCAACGCATTATTAAGGATCTACAACCTATCCTGAAGGATGACCCAACACTCTCACAAATCTTGGGAGACAGGCCAGTCCTTGCCTACAGACAGCCCCCCAACCTGAAGCAAATACTCACCGGCAACCACATACCACACAACAGAACCACTAACCCAGGAACCTATCCTTGCAACAAAGCCCGTTGCCAACTGTGCCCACATATCTATTCAGGGGACACCATCATAGGGCCTAATCACATCAGCCACACTATCAGAGGCTCGTTCACCTGCACATCCACCAATGTGATATATGCCATCATGTACCAGCAATGCCCCTCTGCCATGTACATTGGTCAAACTGGACAGTCTCTACGTAAAAGAATAAATGGACACAAATCAGACGTCAAGAATTATAACATTCATAAACCAGTCGGAGAACACTTCAATCTCTCTGGTCACGCGATTACAGACATGAAAGTTGCGATATTACAACAAAAAAACTTCAAATCCAGACTCCAGCGAGAGACGGCTGAATTGGAATTCATTTGCAAATTTGATACAATTAACTTAGGCTTGAATAGAGACTGGGAGTGGCTAAGTCATTATGCAAGGTAACCTATTTCCCCTTGTTTTTTCCTACCCGCCCCCCCCAGACGTTCTTGTTAAACCCTGGATTTGTGCTGGAAATGGCCCACCTTGATTATCATACACATTGTAAGGAGAGTGGTCACTTTAGATAAGCTATTACCAGCAGGAGAGTGGGGTGGGGGGAAGTATTTTTTCATGCTTTGTGTGTATAAAAAGATCTTCTATACTTTCCACAGTATGCATCCGATGAAGTGAGCTGTAGCTCACGAAAGCTTATTCTCAAATAAATTGGTTAGTCTCTAAGGTGCCACAAGTACTCCTTTTCTTTTTGCTAAAGTAATGTAGAGTCTTCTGATTTCCGCTCTCCCCTCTAATCCACTGCCCATCTCTGAGATAGGAGCTGAGAATATAGAACCCTGTACGCACACACACTGCCTGTCTGACACTAGGATGTTAACTAATAGTAGGATATTGACTAGGGTGTTAGCTTACACCATCTCCTGCAGAACAAAGTACAACAGGAAGACATGGAAATATCATCAATGTGGTTTTGCGAGTGGCTTTATAAATTTGGTTCCAACTCCCCCAACAGATGAGATGGGATCTTTCCAGATTTATAATTCCTCTGAAAACACCCCCGCGGCCCGGCCTGCCTTTCCATGGAAGAGAAATCAAGCTGTATTGCTTTTGGCACACTGAGTCTTTCACCCCAGCCGCTTGTCAAGTTCCCAGGCACACTGGGCAGAACAGTTTAGTTCCTCTAGACGTGAAGGACAAGCTAACAAGACCCTGGTGGACCTCAGAGAAGCACACACTGGTAAATACTCCAATTTACCCCGAGCAAATGCATTACTCGACCATCAGCCCTGTGGCCAGAATGCCAGTGGTGAGTTTAAGCTAACTGCTGAAGCTTTTTGCACAGCATGTCTGTGTGTATATGAGAGACACAGACAGAATGACTAATAAAGAATATCAAAACAATTTTTTCCACTTAAGCTTCTTTTACATTGCTCCTGCCAAATAAATAAACACACAATACTGACCAATTCTAGGGGGGTTTTCTTCTTCAAAAGCACTTTACAAGCAACAATTCATCCTGTGTGTTACGAGCTGTCAAGGTTCCTTTCCCACTCTGAACGCTAGGGTACAGATGTGGGGACCTGCATGAAAAACCTCCTAAGCTTATCTTTACCAGCTTAGGTCAAAACTTTCCCAAGGTACAAAATATTCCACCCTTTGTCCTTGGATTGGCCACTACCACCACCAAACAAATACTGGTTACTGGGGAAGAGCTGTTTGGAAATGTCTTTCCCCCCAAAATACTTCCCAAAACCTTGCACTCCACTTCCTGGACAAGGTTTGGTAAAAAGCCTCACCAATTTGCCTAGGTGACTACAGACCCAAACCCTTGGATCTGAGAACAATGAAAAAGCATTCAGTTTTCTTACAAGAAGACTTTTAATAGAAATAGAAGTCAATAGAAATCACCTCTGTAAAATCAGGATGGTAGATACCTTACAGGGTAATTAGATTCAAAACAGAGAACCCCTCTAGGCAAAACCTTAAGTTACAAAAAAGATACACAGACAGAAATAGTTATTCTATTCAGCACAATTCTTTTCTCAGCCATTTAAAGAAATCATAATCTAACACGTACCTAGCTAGATTACTTACTAAAAGTTCTAAGATTCCATTCCTGGTCTATCCCCGGCAGAAACAGCATACAGACAGACACACAGACCCTTTGTTTCTCTCCCTCCTCCCAGCTTTTGAAAGTATCTTGTCTCCTCATTGGTCATTTTGGTCAGGTGCCAGCGAGGTTACCTTTAGCTTCTTAACCCTTTACAGGTAAGAGGAGCTTTCCCCTGGCCAGGAGGGATTTCAAAGGGGTTTACCCTTCCCTTTATATTTATGACACGAGCATTAAAAATAGCCCCACAATCACCTTACTTCTGGCCTGATCCCAGCAACTTCAGTAGACCTTGGAACTGGATCCCACAGAACTGCAGATAAGAACATAAGAACGGCCACGCTGGGTCAGACCAAAGGTCCATCGAGCCCAGTCTCCGGTCTTCTGACAGTGGCCAATGCCAGGTGTTTCAGAGGGAATGGACAGAACAGGGAATCATCAAGTGATCCATCCCCTGTTGCCCATTCCCAGCTTCTGGCAAACAGAGGCTCAGGACACCATTCCTGCTCTTCCTGGCTAATAGATAAATTCATGGAGGATAGGTCCATCAATGGCTAGTTCTTTTTTGAACCCTATTGTAGTCTTGGCCTTCACAACATCCTCTGGCAAGGTTGACATTGTTGAATGACATTGTATGGAATTAAGATCAGTTCCGTGAAGATACAGGTATGTGAAATGTTTACTATTGAAATATAAACTTCTTATCTATTTTGAGGTTTTTTAACACTATGTATAGTTAACCCCTGGAATTTACTGGGATAGGATATTGTTGAGGCCAAGAGCTTAGCAAGGTTTTTAATTGGATTAGGTATCTTTATGAATAAGAATAGCAATTGCAGTTATACAAACTAGGATCAGAATTACAAGATTTTTCACGCTTCATATTGCAAGAACAGGAAATTGCATGGGGTTTTTTTTTTCATAACTTCATAACTGTTGTGTCCGTTGTGCAGTGTTGCCAGCTCTTGTGGATTTATTGCAAATCTCACCATATTTGATGTTTGATGTTTTTCTTCAAGCCCCAGCTTCTGGAATCATGTGATTAGGTGAACATGGCAGCTTTCATTTAAATAAAAAGTGTCTAGCCCTCATGTTTGCAGAGAATGGTTGAAAACAAACAAAAGGAAGTATTTCTTCACACAACACACAGTCAACCTGTGGAACTCCTTGCCAGGGGATGTTGTGAAGGCCAAAAGCGTAACCAGGTTCAAAAAAGAACTAGATCAGTTCCTGGAGGACAGGTCCATCCATGGCTATTAGCCACGATGGTCAGGGACACAACCCCCTGCTCTGGGTATCCCTAAACCTCTGACGGCCAGGAACTGGGACTGGATGACGGGGGATGGATCACTTGATAACTTCCCTGTTTTGTTCATCCCTTTTGAAGCATCCAGCATTGGCTATCATCGGAAAAGATGATACGGAGCTAGATGGGTCCTGGGTCTGACACAGTATGTCCTTATGTGATTCACGTGCACTAGAAGGCTCAAAAACTAAAAGGCAAATGAAAAGAACCCAAAATCTATCTCATGATTTTTTGACCTGACTCGTGATTTCTGAACACTTGGGGTTAGCAATGCTGCTTGTGGCAAAGAAGTATCAAGGCTTGGTTGTAACAAACATGACGGGGATTCTTTACGGAGTCTAATGGGTACAGGCCAATCCCATGGTTCTCTCTGGCTCTCCAGCTCCCAAACTGAATAACAACAGATTGTGCCCCTTGCACCTCCCGAAATCCTGACCTGGCCTATGCAGTCACGGAAAAGACAGCGGACTGTCTACAATAACCAGAGTCCCAAATAGCTCCACAGCCAAGCCCCTTGATTTCTGTGGCATGATGCTACTGAAATCTGTGGCATACTAGGAATTCCTTGGCTACCTGAGGCACACCCTAAATTAAATTATACTCAACAGTACTGACTGTTATTCATTGGGATCCAAATCCTGAAGCCCTTAATTTTGACCTAACTCAGGCAGGCAGTAGCGGGTGAAGGAAACACATGGCAATAAGGGGGAGGAGGAAGTGTACTGTCCTTATGCAGATGGCAGTCGGTGAAAAGCAGGTGGGCACTGATACTCCAGTGATAAGCATGGTCTAAGAACCTACATAGAACAGAAGATAGGAAGTGAGAAAAAGAGAATTCGTGCTACAAGCTGGGGACTCATCACATGGAAGCAAAAGAGGAGGAAAGAGACCTGGGTGTGTGCTTCGATCACAGGATGACTACGTACCACCAAGGTGATGCGGCTGTGAAAAAGGCATTCAGCCAGGCACTTCCAGTAGAGAAATACGAATGCCATTGCACAAGGTGTTGAGAAGAACTCATTTGGAACACTGTACAATCCTGAGCACCCATGGTTAAGAAAGATTAATTTAAACTGCAGCAGCTGCAGAGAAGAGCTACTAGGATGATCGGGGAGTGGCCAGCCTATCTTATGAGAAAACAGTGGAAAGCTTGGCTTGTTTGGCCTGGCAAAAGGAAGGCTGAGAGGGGATGACTGGTCTCTATAAATACATTGGGGGGGTCAATACCACAGAGGGTGAAGAGCTAGGTAAACTGGTGGCACAAGAATAAATGGAAATAAACTGGCCATGAACAAATTCAGGCTGGAATTTAGAGGAGGGTTTCTACTCATCAGAAGGGTTGAGGTTCTGGCACAGTCTCCAAATAGGAGTGGAGGGGCAAATAACTCAGTTTTAAGAGAGAGCTGGACACATGTTGAGTGCAAATGTCTGATGGGACTGCTTGTGATGGGGGGACAGTCAGGGCTCAACAGCCATGAGGTTCACTGTTAGGGCTTCCCCCTCGCCCTTCCCTTGGTCCTTGTCACAGAGACAGAAAGCAGAAAACCAGAGTCCAAAGTGCAGGCAATGCGATGTTTATTGGATTAATCAAGCATATTGTGACAGGGTCGGGCCAGATGGCTATAGAAGAGTAATAGAAGGCAGGCTAATCAGGGCACCTGGGTTTAAAAAGGAGCTCACTTCAGTTTGTGGTGTGCGTGTGAGGAGCTGGGAGCAAAGGCGCAAGGAGCTGAGAGTGAGAACGCGGACTGTTGGAGGACTGAGGAGTACAAGCATTATCAGGCACCAGGAGGAAGGTCCTGTGGTGAGGATAAAGAAGGGGTTGGGAGGAGGCCATGGGGAAGTAGCCCAGGGAATTGTATCTGTTGCCCAGCTGTTCCAGGAGGCACTCTAGACAGCTGCATGCCACAGGGCCCTGGGCTGGAACCCGGAGTAGAGGGCGGGCCCGGGTTCCCCCCAAACCTCCCAACTCCTGGTCAGACACAGGAGGAGTCGACCTGGACTGTGAATTCAGAAAAACGGCCAAGCTGAGGGCTGCTGTGAAGCTCCAAGGCGAGTAAATCCGCCAATAAGTGCAAGACCCACCAAGGTAGAGCAGGAACTTTGTCACAATATCCACAGCTCTGCACACCGGTAGAGCTTTTTCCTGTCCCTGTTTCCCCTCCTCTTTCTTAGTAGGCCTAACTATACCTGCAGTGCACGCCCCTGGCAACACCCCTTACAATTTAGGGTCATGTTCCATTTTGGAGGGTCGTGAGTCTGGGGGCTTCAGTACCACCTCTTGTGTACCCCATGAGGGGGGTAAGGAGTGAGGTTGTGTTTCGCCCAGGGTCACCCTTTCTTTGGCTATTTAGCGTTTCTTATGCCTCCTCTCATCTCCCCTTGCCCCTCCCGACTTGTTGCTTGACCTTGCCTTGAGATAGGAGCCAAGGCAGTCGCATATTAAATTCCCACCAAAAGCCAGTAATGCTTTAGCTGTATTCCTTATCTTTTCTCATTATACTAACAAACCCATCTGGTTGGGCAGAAGCAACAGACGGTGTCTTTGTTCTTTCTTCACACATGTAAGCAGGGTCTGAATGATATTACTACAGATATAAGAATATCGTAAGTCAAACGGGCAAACAAACCCTGAAATGTCTATCTCAGGCAGATACACAGGCCTGAATGCTATATTAACATAACTAACATTCATGTCCGGTTTACGTCTTACGTTCCTAAAGCGCATGGCTTAAGGTTTCAGCTGCCCACTGGCAGGGATCAAGAAGGGATATTTCTCCCCACAGTGTGTATTGGAAGGCATTTTTAATCTCCTTCCTTTGAAGCATCAGGGATGTCCCTGGCTGGGGGACGGGACATTGGCTGGGGTGGGCCAGGGCTGTGAGGTGGCACGGAGCATCCTCTCGCTCAGGGGCTCAGCTGTCTGGCTCTTGCGCACAGGCCCAGGGGTCGAGCTGATCCCCGTACGTGGAGTCAGGAAGGAATTTTCCCCCAGCTCAGATTGGCAGTGACCTTTTGTTCACCTTGGGATAATTGGTAAACATAATTCAATTTGTGGCCTTGAGCATTCAAGGGGTGGAGACAGGGATCTACAATCTTATTCCCAGTGTCCAGTTAAAAGATGCCTGGCTGGACAATATTTTCTCCTCCAGGAGCAGGCTGAGTGTCTAGCTGGAGCACACTCAATGCAGCTAAAGCTCTCCCTTGTGATGGGGAGCAAGAGGCGGGCAGAGAGAATTTCTCCACTGAGCAGGCTTCAGCTGGGAGCTAAAACAGGATAAATAATAATCCCTAGCTGTCATATAGCATCTTTTCTTCCATAGATACCAAAGTGCTTTACAAACGAGGTCAGTATCATTATCCCAATTTAACAATGGGGAAACTGAGGCAGGAGGAAGGAAGAGACTTGCCCCAGGTCACCCCACAGCCAGTTGCAGAGCTGGAAACTGATCTGAGCTCTCATGGGTGCCAGCCCCGTTCCCTATCCACTAGGTTACACTACCTCACTGGCATCCAGCAGAGGAATTGCCAGAAAATCTGCCTTTTTGCAATCCAAGAGGAATCTGAAGCAGCTGCTCCAGAGGGTGAGTTCCCCGTGGTCTTGGCGTATCGCTTAAAAACCGCTCTGCCGCTCTAGCTCCAAAAGTCCCTTCTGGGCTGTGACAAAACCGGCCGCCTCTCATCCCCCCGCAAGGAAGTGGCTGGGGAAGGTGAGACCAAGCGAGAACAAGAGGCCTCGCGGAAACTGCTCTGCAGCCTGAACTCCAGCAGTTGCTGCCGGCACCCATGTCAGACACCGCACACGCAGGCAGCGGGGATCGCACCCCTGGCCCCAGCCAGGGCTGTGCCCAACAGGGAGGCGTCACTCAGATCAGGGGATAGCCCGCCATAAACACCACCCATAAACCGAGGGCCATCCAAGGAGAAAAAGGTCGCAGCCCAGGGAGGAGGGGGTTGTCCCCTGCTCCCCCCAAGCGCCACCAGGGGGTTGGCCCCTGCTCCCCACCTGGGGATGGGCCCCCTGCTTCCCCGCAAAGGGAAGGATGGACCCCTGCTCTCCCAGCCCCCCCCCCCCCGGGGATTGGACCCCTGCTCTCCCAGCCCCCCCGGGGATTGGACCCCTGCTCTCCCAGCCCCCCCCGGGATTGGGCCCCTGCTCCCCCCAGCCCCCCCGGCATTGGGCCCCTGCTCTCCCAGCCCCCCCACCCCCGGGGGATTGGGCCCCTGCTCCCCCCAGCCCCCCCACCCCCGGGGGATTGGGCCCCTGCTCCCCCCAGCCCCCCCGGGATTGGGCCCCTGCTCCCCCCAGCCCCCCCCGGGATTGGGCCCCTGCTCCCCCCAGCCCCCCCGGGATTGGGCCCCTGCTCCCCCCAGCCCCCCCCCGGGGGAGCGATGGGTCCCCGCCCCTTGCAGGAGCCCCGTGGCGGCTGACACACGCCCCCCTCCCCCCTGTCCCGTGGCTCCGCCCACCCCAATGGGCCCGCCCCCTCGCGCTCCGCGCCCCGCCCCTCCTGTTGCACGCTCCCGGCCGACCCTGTTTGGGCCGCGCGGCCGCCGTAGCCGCTGGGGGGGGGGGGGCTCTGGGATCAGCGCGCGCGGATTCAAATGGCAGCGGTTGAGCAGTGAACGGAGCCGCGGCAGGTAACGGGCCGGGATTCGCCCCTCCCCCCTGGGGGAGGGGACCCAGGAGTCCTGTGCTTCCCCCCCCACCCGCATCCCGGAGCCGGGGAGGGGACCCAGGAGTCCTGTGCTTCCCCCCCCACCCGCATCCCGGAGCCGGGGAGGGGACCCAGGAGTCCTGTGCTTCCCCCCCCCACCCGCATCCCCCGGAGCCGGGGAGGGGACCCAGGAGTCCTGTGCTTCCCCCCCCACCCGCATCCCGGAGCCGGGGAGGGGACCCAGGAGTCCTGTGCTCCCCCCCCCCCGCATCCCCCTGAGCCGGGGAGGGGACCCAGGAGTCCTGTGTGGCCCCCCGCATCCCCCTGAGCCGGGGAGGGGACCCAGGAGTCCTGTGTGGCCCCCCGCATCCCCCTGAGCCGGGGAGGGGACCCAGGAGTCCTGTGTGGCCCCCCGCATCCACCTGAGCTGGGGAGGGGACCCAGGAGTCCTGTGCTCCCCCCCCCCCCGCATCCCCCTGAGCCGGGGAGGGGACCCAGGAGTCCTGTGCTTCCCCCCCCACCCGCATCCCGGAGCCGGGGAGGGGACCCAGGAGTCCTGTGCTCCCCCCCCCCCCCCGCATCCCCCTGAGCTGGGGAGGGGACCCAGGAGTCCTGTGTGCTTTCCCCCCACTCCTCCCATCCACTCGAGCGGGGGAGGGGACCCAGGAGTCCTGTGTCCCGTCTGATCCACCTGAGCCTGGGAGAGCTCTGTCTATGTGCACTCTCAAGCTTGTCTTTCTCACCAACAGAAGCTGGTCTGATGAAAGCTATTACCTCCCCCACCTTGTCTCTCTAATATCCCGGGGCCGCATGGCTAAAACAACACTGCAAACAACTTGTTCGGGCAGCTAGAAAGCTCTGACCTGGGTTGCAGTGTCGGTTCAGGTTTCCCTTAAGTTCAGGACAAAATCTACAGCACATATTTATAGAATGTGCTAATTAGTATGAATTATAGACTGTGCTTAAAGGTCTGGTAGGAGATAGATAGATGATGTTCTGCACTGGAGAAATACATTGCAGGCAGATCTAATGTAAATTGCAACTCTCTTGTGTCATAAAGCTCAGGACAATTATCCACAATGGAAACAGCAACTGCCTTCAAGACTCCTAACAAAATAATTAATAGGAAGAAATCTGGTAAGTTGTATTCAAATATGGCCTCTGGTTAACTATTGTAGAATAGGGTTAATTTTATCCCCTAAAACGCTTCCACTGAAGTATAATCAATACTGAAGTTTTTTTAGTCAGATTATGCCTGGGTCCAGTGTTTCACAATACAAAGCTAGTGGTGGTGTGGTTTTAGTTGCCTAATAAACAAGATAGTGCTGATCATGTCCTGTTAGAATGACTATTTATAAACATAACCATTACAATGTGGATTTGAAAGTGAGAGAAAAATAAGTTTGTTTTGAGATCAGACTTTAAATTACTGGGAAAATAAAACTCCACGTGAAGTTTTGTTAAAGATTTCCATTGAGATGTACACCAAGGATGGTATGACGCATACATATTTGGATGGTTTCCTGAAGTCTAATCAAAGAAGAGGAGGTTTGTTAAGCGCTTTTTTTAAAAAAAAACTAAATCTCATCTACCTCTCTTCCATACAAAGCTCCAAGTACAGTTGTAGTCAAAAATGCTTGTAGCAAGAGCTTTGAGATCTTCAGATGGAAGGTGCTAAAGAAATGGAATGATTTTTTTCTTGGTTTGTGTTTTTAGACAATGGGCCATGCGGACCTTCAGCTTCTGTAGTAATTCCAGCCTCTCCTTTCATGCAGAAGCTTGGTTATGGAACTGGAGTAAATGTTTACCTTATGAAAAGGTAAGTGTAAGAACATAAACAGGATAGGGTGGCCATTACCTGGGACTTTAGATCATATACTACTAGGATAGATTTTTTAAAGAGACTTCTGTGCTGATGAAAGATGCTGGCTTGCCTGTCTTGGAAACTGAAATCTATCCACAGCTTGTGTACACAAGATGCCCCATACGCCCTTATCAGTATGCCTTAAACCTAAACTGGAGTCATCACTACTAGCTCAGTCTTCATGGCTCATTAATTCTTGGAGACTTTGCTGGGATTACCCCACACTGCTGGAGTTCCTCTGAGGTTGACTATAATATATGACTGTAGTAGAAATTCGAACTCTGTGCTGTGCAGTGTATGATTTATTATTAAGTTGGCAAAATTAATTTCATAGTTTTAGGTTTACTGTTTAATTCCACAAATTAATTGTACATCCATCATTATGTGAATGTTACTCTTGGCCAACACTGAATAGATGCCTGTGATAGATCTTTCATCACTGATGTCAAATATGGATGGGACAATGCTTCATTTTCTAACAGAGCGAATTTTTTCCATACAGATCTCCTAAAGGCTTGTCTCGTTCCCCATGGGCTGTGAAGAAAATTAATCCAAAATGTGACAATAAGCAGCAAAATATATATCAACAGAGGCTGAATGAAGAAGCCAAGATTCTGAAAAACCTTCAGCACCCAAACATTGTAGGTAAGTTTCAGACACAACTTAAGATGCTTAATTTGTAAATGTAACTATTGGAGCCATCTCTGAGGCTTAGTAAGGCAGGTGTCTCCTTCCTGATGTTGCCTTCCCAGAGCCGGGGGGGAGGGCACAAATGGCCCTGGACCTTGTTTGAGCAGCAGAGGGTGCATGTGCATATCCCCTGACCCCTACATTCCATAGAGAGTACAAATGTACTGGCCCCTCCAACTCTCCCTTCATTCCTCTCTATCCACCAGCTGGCATGGTCACACTGCAACTAGTTTCTTCCTCCATCAGGTATTACCTTGGCCGTGTATAGAGTTCCAAATCTATCGATTTGGCTTAACAGGTCATGTAACTCTCTGTGTAACATTAAGCGTAACCTTAAAAGATCTAATTCTGGCCAGCGTACTGGTGCTGCCATGAAGGAGAATTCAGAAATACCTCAATATCCCACTTCTAGCATGTGGGTTATCAAAGCATTGTAGAGTCGCTCTCTTTCTGTCCCCACAGGAGAGGAATGAACCAGAGATCTTATTCGCAGGCATGCTAGGCTTATCCCAGAGCAGCCTTGCAAAGCTTCAGATTGCCTGCTGGCATCCTGTAGACTCCCTTCAGTGCCCAGATCCTACAAACACTTACACAAGTTTAACTTTACTATATGGGTATACTTGGTCCTGCCTCAGCACAAGGGACTGGACTAGGTGACCTGTCAACATCCCTTCCAGCCCTACACTTATATGATTTTTCGCAATGACTACAATTAGACTTCTCACATGCACAAAATTAAGTATGTGCCAGTATTTATAGGTTCAGGACCTGAGGGAATAGTGACAACATATTAGAATGTGTCCAGTGTAGGGTGCTAGAAATCTTTTATTGATATCTGGGGTGGTGTCATTAACACACTGAATAAAATGCCAAACTTGACATTTCAAAAAGCAGACAAACAGAAATGAGCACAGCATCAAGTACAAAAAGTGGTTACAGCCAAAGATTGCGCTCTAAATACTTTGTAAGCAGACACAGGCATTCTGGTAGCTTGTTCAGTCCAGCTCTTTACTGGATCTTTGATGCTGTGCGCTCATTAATAATAATAAAATGAATTAATGTATGCAAAATAAGCCAGTTCCTGAGTTATGGAAAGTCTAGAACCTCTTGAAAACAGCTTCTATAAAAATTCTTGACTTTCAGTGTTAGTAATAGTTTGTGAAACCATGGTATATTCAGTGAAGTTTTGGTTACTACCGTAATATATCATTAATCCCTGGGATTATTACCTTTGTCACTGAAATCAGCAGTTGATTTAGCTTTTTTCTTTACTGTACATTTTAAAAAAAAATCAAGATGTTTTCATTTTTGCTAGAAATACCATAAGTGCTCCAGGAGAATTTTATCAATTTATATCCCCCCAAATGATGAGTGTTCTCCCTTCTCAACAAGAATTCAATGGCCAAGAACATTGTATTGAGGTTTCATATTGCAAAGATTTCATTGCTTTTGCAAAATGTACTACAGAACACGTACATGATTATTTGTCCGTTATACAATGGGAAAAATCATGCAAAAACGCAAGTGTCATCTTTTTAGTTGGGGAGAAATTTGCAAAGTCATAACATAATATGTTAATATCAGGGAGTTTATCCTGGGAAATTATGTGAAGTCAACTAATTATCCTTTAACTTACAATAAAATAGTCTAAACCATTTATTAAATGCTGAAACCATTTTAAAACCCCATGCGCCATTCTATTGAACATAGTCAAATGCCATGGCCAAGACTGTCAAAAGGGGCTAATGATTTTTGCGTGCCTCAAGTTTTAGGTGTCCAGTTTGAGACACTGTAAATGAGTCTGATTTCAGTGCAGAGGCACTCAGCACTTTCTGAAAATTAGACACCTCTCCCTAAAATGTCTCAAGTTGGGCACCCATTTCTGGAAAACTTGGCCTGTGGCTTTATATGGAAAAAACCTGAAGGCCGGTATGTGCTGTGAAAATTTTCCCAAAAACTCTTAACTGGTTTTCCCAGGTCAGTTAATTTGAATTTTAAATGGGTTGGAGTTGTAATGTAGAGCAGGCTCCAGGTGGCCTAAACCAGTTTCAAATGGTCCAGGCTGCCTGAAACCTGGCTTATATTATGGCTCCAAATGGTTTTAAAATTGGTTTTGTTGAAACTGTTGTTAAAACTAGTTAGAATTTTTGGGGAGAAACCCTAGCGCTGATCAGGCTAAAGGTGGTCACAGAAGTTGTGGTCATTACAGTTATACAGCTGTAACTGTGAACACTTTGATATTGTTTGTTTACTTATTCACAAAATTCCGTAATGATGGGTGGCCTAAATATCATTGTGAATTAGTGAGACTGCTGTCAAATTGTGCTACGCGTAAAATGCCTCTTCTGGTCCCCTAAAAACAGATTACATCTCTAATTGTTTTAAGGATACCGTGCATTTACTCAGGCCAACGATGGAAGCATGTGCCTTGCTATGGAATACGGAGGAGAAAAATCTCTCAATGACTTAATTGAAGAGAGAAATACAAAACATCAGGGCCCTTTTCCTCCTGCTACAATTCTCAAAGTTGCCTTGAACATGGCAAGAGGGTTGAAGGTATGTTTTCTAGTGATATTAGCTTTTTCATGGCAGAGCTGTATACAGGGGTGATACTTTATTTTCCCAGTAACTCAACCTGAGAGAATCCAAAGGATGCTGCACTAGTATCGGCGCGTGGTTTGCAGATGCCACAAGTCCTTGTTAAGGTGCCACTCTGGTTTCATGGAACGTGATCTTGAGACCAAAGAGACCACAATCCCATTGTGCGAGGTGCTGTACAAACACGGAATTAAACGATAGTCCCTGCCCCAAACAGCTTACAGTGAAAGTAACCCAATAAGTGATACAACTTTGTTAATACGGGCCCCCACTGGCTTACTCACACTTTTCCATTCCTTTGGGAATCACCCACTTTTCCTTCTTGCTAGCTGCTAGAGTCCACCCTCAGCCTCATGCTGGCAGCCAATAAAGGAGCTCTGGCACCAGCAGACGTTGTGGGTAGGTGGGATGGGCAGATAATCTGACCGGAAGGCTGAGGGGTTTGGTCCTGAAGATACTGGAGGGGTACACAGAGAGAGGCATAAGAAAGAAAGAAAAAAGCAGCCGTATCGCTCTCCCCTACCACCTGCAGGGCCCCTGGGCAGTTTTATTCACTGATATTTTTAGTAAAAGTCACGGACAGGTCACAGGCTGTGAATTTTTGTTTACAGCCCGTGACCTGTCTGTGACTTTTACTAAAAATACCCGGGACTAAAACGTAGCCTTAGTTATAAGCCATGAAAATGGAAGGTTGCATGGAACAGCCTTTTCAGTGATAGTTCTCGCATTGTTGTTAGTGTCACAGTAGCAATGTAAAAACGTTGGGCTAGATTCTCCGCTCGTGTAAATCCGCATCGCTCCATTGAAGTCTGCTTGTTTGTCTCATTCATCTGATATATCATGTCTTCTAGATTAGTAGATTCTTTGGGGCAGGGACTGTTGGACCTAGCACAACTGAAACCGTAAGATGACTCTGCAGTATGAATGTTAAATAATAATATGATGATGCTTCACTGCCCAAACCTGTTTTAAAATAGCCTCTTTCTCTGTTTATTGCTTCTCATCTGTGAGTGGGATGCTATTTGTTCCTTTTTCTGCCTTGCAGTATCTGCATAACGATAAGAAACTGCTCCACGGAGACATCAAGTCTTCTAACGTTGTCATTAAAGGTGACTTTGAGTCGATAAAAATCTGCGATGTGGGAGTGTCCCTGCCACTGGATGAAAACATGACTGGTATGTGGGGCTGTCAGCTTGGACTGCTCCAGTCATCTGGACACTATGGGTGTCCGGGACCAGAAAACTAAAGCTAGCTTTTGACCTGGAAGGGGCAAGGATGACCTACTGGTCTAAACTGAGGTGGTGTCTGCTCTGTGTAGACATTAAAGATCCCATTGTGTTTTCATAAAAGGAGTTTGCTGTGCAAGGATGCAGTTTCCGTCCCTGGCTCTATGCCATGTGGTTGCTACTCTTTGCCCCAGAGATGGCTGCATTTCAGTGGAGGTGCTTCTTATAGTTTAAGTGCCTTCCAGGTGAATGGTGCTGCATAATTGCAAGAAACTTCCATGTTACCCCAAAGGGCCCCATATTGCATTTCTTGGACCCCCAAACTCACCTTAACATGCATAGGAGTTCCAGTGTACAAGGAACACTGGATTAGGCCTAACAGATTTTGAACTGGCATCTGGCTGTGGGGAAACCTTAACTCTTGCTTGAGAGTTAAGTAAATTAACCTTCTATTTCATAGTTCTGGAGACCAGCCTGAGCCAATTGTGAAAATTATCAATGTTTTACTTAACTACAACAAGAAGCAGATGTCTAATGGCCTGTTGGTATAGCTGTCAAAAGCAGGAATGTGTTTGGGTTAATTACAAAATCACTTCCCCCTCTGTTTCTTTCCCCAGTGCTTGGGTTTGCACCAGCTGACTGATGTATGAAGCTGCACTATTAGATTTTTATTAGTAACTCTTTCATTTTATAAGGGAAGAGAAGGGAATGTTGCCATGACAAAATGGGCTTTGGAGCCGGGAGGGGATAGGGCCACAGGAATGATCTCCCAGTGCGGAGGGTAGTTAAACACATTAAATTATGGGGTGACTGCAAAGAACAAGTCCTCTAGATTAGAAGAACCTTCAGCCCAGCTCTGAGTGAAGTCTTGTGGTGTGTCACATGGAGACAATATCCAACTGGCCAAAAAACGACACTGAGTCCTTATCCATAGGTAAAGCTGCAAGTTTGTCACGGAAATCACGGATTCCAGGACCTCCGTGACTTCTGCAGCGGCCGGTGCAGCTGGCCCAGGGGCTGCCAGCTCAGGCAGCCCCTGGGCCAGCTGCTGCTGGGGCAATCTTGAGCCACCTCAGCCCCCCTCAGCAGCAGCAGGAGTTTGGGTGTGGGAGGAGGCTCAGGGCTGGGGGTGAAGGCTCTGGGCGGTGCTTACCTCGGGGGGCTCCCCAGAAGCAGCCACCTGTCCCTCCCTCCACTCCTAGCAAACGTCTCTCCGCTGGCTGCCTCTGCCCTCAGGCACTGACCCCGCAGCTCCCATTGGCCGCGGTTCCTGGCTAATGGGAGCTGCAGAGCTAGCGCTTGGGGTGGAGGCAGCATATGGAGCCATCTGGCCACACCTTTGCCTAGGGGGGAGCCATAAGGAGCCAGGTAAGGGGCCTGCCAAACCTCCTCCTCCCCCCCAGCACCAGCAGGGGTGCCAGGCCGCATGCTGCAGCCTGCTCCCCCAGCACCAGCAGGGGTCCTGGGCTGCTCCCCCCAGAGCACCCACGGCGCCCCCCGGGCCATTCCCCCCCAGGGCACCCAGGCCACGCCACTCCCCCACTGCCCAAGATTTAGTTAGGGGTATATAATACAAGTCATGGATTGGTTATGGGCCGTGAATTTTTGTTTACTGTCCGTGACCTGTCCATGACTTTTTATTAAAAATACCCGTAGCCTTCGCCGTGGGGTATCCAAGAATTAAAGAATGATGGTCTACAAAGTGATAAGGATTCTAACATTAATTTCTCATTAGTGCCAAATACTTCTGAAGATCAGCCTTGCAGCACAAGTGTAATGTTTCTCGAGCAGCTGTGAGCCTTCTGATAGCTCAGTGAATTATTAGGCAATGGGGAAAGTGTGCCGAAGCCACTGCTTGCTGGAGCATCAGCGTACAGCTCAGCACGCTGGCTTCACTAAAAAGCAACGTGCTGCACCAAAATCTCTTCTGCAGGAGCGAGCGGGCATCAAGTCAGTGACTGGGTCTCCTTATTCAGTCAGATACCGACATTTTTTCAACTCTTTATAAGATTAACTAGGAGCTCTTGGAGACTTTAAAAACATACTGACCAGTAATAAACCTTTGCTGGATTAAAGAAAGGTAAATCGTTGTCTTGCTAGCAGCGGGTCACCTGGCATGATGTAAATTCATCCCTCCATCCCAGCCACCTTCAGACAACAGCTGGGAAATGGCCTCTGTCAGAGGCGTTGTCCTCTGGCTTTAATAGAACTCTTGTTGATTGACTGGGAGAGGTAGAGTTGATTCATCAGTGTAATAGATCGCAGGTGCTGCACCTCGGGATCATATTCCAATCCAGGCCTCTCTGCCGGCATAAGGTTCCCACGAATCACAAAGGTGAGATTCTAGACCTTTCTCTGCTAGATTGAAGAGCCCATCCATGATTAAATATTTGCTCCCCATGTAGATACTTACAGACTATAATCAAGTCACCCCTTAAACTTCTCTTTTGTTAAGATTGGGCTCTCTGAGTCTGTCACTACAAGGCAGGTTTCTAATCCTTTAATCCTTCTTGTGGCTCTTCTCCGACCCCTCTCCAATTTATCAACATCCTTCTTGAATTGTGGGCACCAGCACTGGACACAGGATTCCAGCAGCGGTTGCACCAGTGTCAAATACAGAGGTCAAATAACCTCTCTGCTCCTGCTAGAGATTCTCCTGTTTTATGCATCCCAGGATTACATTAGCTCTTTTGGCCACAATGTCACAGTGGGAGCTCGTATTCAGCTGATTATCCACCAGGACCCCCAAATCTTTGTCAGAGTCACTGCCTCCCAGGATAGAGTCCCCCATCCTGTAAGTATGGCCTGCAGTCTTTGTCCAGGATACGAACCCTGGACTTCAGGAAAGCAGACTTCGACTCCCTCAGGGAACGGATGGCCAGGATCCCCTGGGGGACTAACTTGAAGGGGAAAGGAGTCCAGGAGAGCTGGCTGTATTTCAAGGAATCCCTGTTGAGGTTACAGGGACAAACCATCCCGATGAGTCGAAAGAATAGTAAATATGGCAGGCGACCAGCTTGGCTTAATGGTGAAATCCTAGCGGATCTTAAACATAAAAAAGAGGCTTACAAGAAGTGGAAGGTTGGACATATGACCAGGGAAGAGTATAAAAATATTGCTCGGGCATGTAGGAATGATATCAGGAGGGCCAAATCGCACCTAGAGCTGCAGCTAGCCAGAGATGTCAAGAGTAACAAGAAGGGTTTCTTCAGGTATGTTGGCAACAAGAAGAAAGCCAAGGAAAGTGTGGGCCCCTTACTGAATGAGGGAGGCAACCTAGTGACAGAGGATGTGGAAAAAGCTAATGTACTCAATGCTTTTTTTGCCTCTGTTTTCACTAACAAGGTCAGCTCCCAGACTGCTGCGCTGGGCATCGCAAAATGGGGAAGAGATGGCCAGCCCTCTGTGGAGATAGAGGTGCTTAGGGACTATTTAGAAAAGCTGGACGTGCACAAGTCCATGGGGCCGGACGAGTTGCATCCGAGAGTGCTGAAGGAATTGGCGGCTGTGATTGCAGAGCCATTGGCCATTATCTTTGAAAACTCGTGGCGAACGGGGGAAGGCCCGGATGACTGGAAAAAGGCTAATGTAGTGCCAATCTTTAAAAAAGGGAAGAAGGAGGATCCTGGGAACTACAGGCCAGTCAGCCTCACCTCAGTCCCTGGAAAAATCATGGAGCAGGTCCTCAAAGAATCAATCCTGAAGCACTTGCATGAGAGGAAAGTGATCAGGAACAGTCAGCATGGATTCACCAAGGGAAGGTCATGCCTGACTAATCTAATCGCCTTCTATGATGAGATTACTGGTTCTGTGGATGAAGGGAAAGCAGTGGATGTATTGTTTCTTGACTTTAGCAAAGCTTTTGACACGGTCTCCCACAGTATTCTTGTCAGCAAGTTAAGGAAGTATGGGCTGGAAGAATGCACTATAAGGTGGGTAGAAAGCTGGCTAGATTGTCGGGCTCAACGGGTAGTTATCAATGGCTCCATGTCTAGTTGGCAGCCGGTATCAAGTGGAGTGCCCCAAGGGTCGGTCCTGGGGCCGGTTTTGTTCAATATCTTCATAAATGATCTGGAGGATGGTGTGGATTGCACTCTCAGCAAATTTGCGGATGATACTAAACTGGGAGGAGTGGTAGATACGCTGGAGGGGAGGGATAGGATACAGAAGGACCTAGACAAATTGGAGGATTGGGCCAAAAGAAATCTGATGAGGTTCAATAAGGATAAGTGCAGGGTCCTGCACTTAGGACAGAAGAACCCAATGCACAGCTACAGACTAGGGACCGAATGGCTAGGCAGCAGTTCTGCGGAAAAGGACCTAGGGGTGACAGTGGACGAGAAGCTGGATATGAGTCAGCAGTGTGCCCTTGTTGCCAAGAAGGCCAATGGCATTTTGGGATGTATAAGTAGGGGCATAGCGAGCAGATCGAGGGACGTGATCGTTCCCCTCTATTCGACATTGGTGAGGCCTCATCTGGAGTACTGTGTCCAGTTTTGGGCCCCACACTACAAGAAGGATGTGGATAAATTGGAGAGAGTCCAGCGAAGGGCAACAAAAATGATTAGGGGTCTAGAACACATGACTTATGAGGAGAGGCTGAGGGAACTGGGATTGTTTAGCCTGCAGAAGAGAAGAATGAGGGGGGATTTGATAGCTGCTTTCAACTACCTGAAAGGGGGTTCCAAAGAGGATGGCTCTAGACTGTTCTCAATGGTAGCAGATGACAGAACGAGGAGTAATGGTCTCAAGCTGCAGTGGGGGAGGTTTAGATTGGATATTAGGAAAATCTTTTTCACTAAGAGGGTGGTGAAACACTGGAATGCGTTACCTAGGGAGGTGGTAGAATCTCCTTCCTTAGAGGTTTTTAAGGTCAGGCTTGACAAAGCCCTGGCTGGGATGATTTAACTGGGAATTGGTCCTGCTTCGAGCAGGGGGTTGGACTAGATGACCTTCTGGGGTCCCTTCCAACCCTTATATTCTATGATTCTGTGGGGTACACATTTACATTTAGCAGTATTAAAATACACACTGTTTGCTCACGTTCATTATTGATGACCTGTGCTCATTTACCACTTCCCTGACTTTGGTTGTGTCACCTGCAAACTTTATCAGTGATTTTGTTTTCTTCCAGGTCATTGATAAAAATGTCAAATAGCATAGCAATAGCAAGAACCGATCCCTGAGCCACTCCACTAGAAACACACCCATTCAGTGATGATTCCCTATTCACAATTGCATTTTAAGACCTATCAGTTAGCCAGTTTTTTAATCCATTTAATATGTGCCATGTTCATTTTATATTCTAGTGTTTTAATCAAAATTTTGTGCAGTACCAAGTCAAGCGCCTTATAGAAGCCTAAGTATATCACGTAGCACTATTACCTTTATCAACCAAATTCATCAAAGAAAGAGATCAAGTTAGTTTGATAACTACGGTTTTTCCATAAATCCATGTTGATTGGCATTAATTACATTACTCTCCTTTATTAAAGAACTAATGGAGTCCTGTATCAGCTGCTCCATTATCTTGCTCAGGATTGATGTCAGGCTGACGGGTCTATAATTACCTGGGTCCTCCCCCTTACCCTTTTTAAAGAACTGGCACAATATTAGCTTTCTTCTGGAACTTTCCCAGTCCCCCAGAATTTATTGAAAGTCAACAATAACGCTCCAACAAGCTCCTCAGCCAGCTCTCTTAAAACTCTTGGGTTTGTTAACTGAATCTGATTATTTTAAAATGTCTAACTTTAGTAGCTGTTGTTTAACATCCTCTAGAGATACTGGTGGAATGAAAAGAGTGTTATCACCATTTGATGAGACTACATTATCTGTTTTCCCCCCCACCTCCCCCAAATACAGAACAGAAATGTTTATTGAACACTTTTGCTTTTCTACATTATTACTGATGATTCTACCATTTCCATCTATTGTTAGGATACCATTGTTAGGTTTCTTTTTGTTCCTAAATATATTTAAAAATTCCTTATTGTTTTTAACTGTGCTGGTCATAGATTTCTCCTTGCGTCCCTCTGCTTCCCTTATCAGTTTTCTCCCAATTCCTGCCTCCTGATTTATAGTATTACTGTCAACTTCCATTTTCTTCCATTTGTTATATATATATTTATTTATATTTTACAGTACAACTTTCTTCTTTGACTGTTGCTTTTTGGGCATCTTATAAAGTGTTCTTAAATGATCCCCAATTATCATTCACATTCAGAACATGTTTGTTAGTCATGCTGTTCAAGCAGACCAAATGCTAAATGATCCTAACTCCTCAGTGTATTAAATCCTGAACTGGAGCTTCTAGTATTCTGTTGATCTTAAGACCCATGCCTCATAGCGCCAAGCAGGCAGACTTTGCAGTGGAATCTATTTGTGGTGTCCTGTGTCGTTCCTAAAACGTGCATGATTTTAGTAGAAGTCTATATTCGGTGCTTATTATCCTTGACTTAAATCTGCAGCACAGAACAGGATATCTGCATGATGAGGTACAGGCCCTGCGCTGGTGCAAAATGTTACCTTTCTACAGTATGTAGCTTAGTCCCCCTGCGCTCTTTAGGTGTGAATCTAATCACTGGGTGTTGGGACACACCTCAAACTTGATTCTTTCTGTTCATTTTAAGACCTCTTCTAAAGTAGGGGGAGAAAATGTTTTTAACAATTAACACACTGTGTTAAAATCCTAGTGTGGACAAGTCAAGCCGTAGTTTTAACACACTAGCAGGGTATGGTGACCCCTCACTTCCTCCTAGAGTTTGCTTTGCCCAGCTAACGCATCTTCAAATCCTAGTGTAGTTGAGGCAGTTATGGTTTAACATGTTAAGTACACCGTTTTTCCTAGTGTGGACATGGCTTGAGTCACGTGTTGTTTCTCTTCAGTGAGTGACCCGGAGGCACTTTACATTGGCACGGAGCCATGGAAACCTAAGGAAGCTCTGGAGGATGGTGGTGTTATCACTGATAAGGCGGACATCTTTGCTTTTGGACTGACTCTGTGGGAGATGATGACCCTTTCCATACCTCATCTGAACCTGCCTGATGATGATGATGATGACGATGAAGGTCAGCTTTTATTTCTTACAGTCCCAACTCTTAAAATCAAGCACCTCTTGCAGGAAGCTGCCCTTAAAGATGGATTTACCCAATAGTGGAACTGACTGTGTCGAATATTTGTATGTGCAGGGGATGCCTTAGGGCTTGTCTACACTACCAAGCCTACACTTGCACCGCTGTAGGATTGCTCCTGTAACTCCTCTGTGCCAACGGGAGAGTTCTCCCATCGACATAATAAAACCACCCCCACAAGCGGCAATAGCTATGTTGTCAGGAGAAGCTCTCCTGCCAACAAAGGGCTGCCCACACCGGTGCTTCTGTCGGTGTAACTTACATTACCTAGGGGTGGTTTTTTTGTTTTGTTTTTTCCACACCCCGAGCGACATAAGTTATACTGACAAAAGTGGTTGGGTAGACAAGCCTTTAGTGTTTCTTTAACGCACATCCACTAGCGAAGACACGTGTCAATCATGACCTGCTATCAATACAACTAGAAAAACAATTAAACTGTCTTGTGTTCATCTACTTAAATAGCCTATTGAAAGACGACATAAGGAAATAGTGAGGGGAAAGGTTAGCCAAGACCTTTCTCTGCTCACTGATTTTTTTTTTAACCCTTTCTTTTGCTTCTGAGAACTGCCTGGCTGGTAAGTTTCCAGTTGTCTCACCTTGCCGGGAGCGTGTTGCAGCACAGAAGAGGCACTCAAAGCTACTCGGGGGGAGGGGGCTTACTGCAAAACATGTGCCTGGCTGCTGTGCACAATGGTTTTGCAGGTGGCTGAGCTGCTTTAAAGTTTGTTTGGCTTTTTAAATCCAAATGAGTTGTTAAATGTGCCTAATTAATCATTTTAAATACTGACGTGCCCCATAAGAAGTCCAGCTGCTTGTTAAACAGCTGCAGGAGAATTCTCCCTTGAAATTCTGCTGCTTATCAAATTCCTCTCAACACTAAACTTGGCACGAGAACCAAGTTACAACTGGATAGTCCCTCAACATGGTTCCCGTTGTGAAGTGTAGATAGGACCAAAGCACGTTTCTGAATCATGCTACGGCCCTGCTAAAAGCTAAGTGAAGTTGCTTAGATTATGATTCTGGTCCATCTATACTGCAAGACTGAGTCATGTTTTAATTGTGTTGGGGAAGGGATCTACCATGGGGGTAGCTGCAGTTTAACTAGGACCAAAGTGATGTGGTCAGCATGACAGTCAAAGGATAACAACATTCTTCTCCAGCCCAGCAAACTGAGCTCAACAAGGCGTCAGAGGCAATTGGACTACTCAGACTCGGAAGCCAAAATAGATGCATAACCTAGTTGAACAGTGTGAATGTGTCCCCAGGATCTCTAGATCTGAAAACATCCGCCTCCCCTGCTTGAACTAACAGTCGTCCAGCTCCTAGACTTAGTCTTGCAGATGGCCCAGCCAGTGCGTTATTATAGTAGCATTTAAACAGCTCCTGGCTTTACATTTTTGGGTTAGGGCTTATATTGTAATAGCGCAGTGATATTTCCATTTCCTTGTTAAAAGGCCAGTGCTGCTCCATTCAGGCACCTTGTCTCTGCTGCACAAAAGTCGGACAGCCTCACTAATCCGTGACTGCTGTTTTAGACGCTGGCTGGCCCAAGTACCAGTACTCTCCTCCTTCCACCAAAAAGTGGTCCTCAAACAGAACAAAACGGCCCTTTGAAAGGGGGCACTAGATGGTGCGGGTGACTGGGGATGAAATCTGTAGGGTTATAAGGGGATAACCTGGGATCCCTAGATTGTCACCTTAGTTCCAGCCAAGGCCAGAAGTGATCGGAAGTTGGCCCTTAACTATCTGGCTCTTTTGGTGAGTTGTGTGAAGAGGGTTGGGTGGTATCAGGCCAATCTATGAGCACATATATGCATGTTGCCAAAACCCCACCGCCCGTACTGACGCTGAAACGTGTTGGCTGACTAGACAGACCAAGGAGGGAGTAGGTTCTGGAGACACCCTCCTTCTCTTACCTTTAGAAGTGGTCCTGCCAGGTTACTTTTGAGGCACGTTGGCAGAGTGGAAGAAGCATATGCTGTTGACTCCTATGCTGTATCCGTACTGGATCCGTGGAGGTTTCAGTCTCCAAGCCAGCACTGAATTCACTATTTTTTTAAGGAGAGTGGTAACTTTATCCAAAAAATCAATATAAATACGACCAATGTAATTTGAATCCTAAAACTGTCATTCTAGGTAGAAACTCCTCCCAAAATAAGTCTGATAGAGAAGTTTCTAACCATCAGAGGACTGAAGTTCTGGAACAACCTTCTAAGGGAAGCAGTGGGGGCAAAAGACATCTGGCTTCAAGACTAAGCTTGATAAGTTTTTATGGAAGGGATGATATGATGGGATAGCCTAATTTTGGCAATTAATTGAGCTTCAACTATTAGCGGTAGATATGCCCAATGGCCTGTGATGGGATGTTAGATGGGGTGGGATCTGAGTTACTACAGAGAATTCTTTCCTGGGTGTCTGGCTGGTGAGTCTTGCCCACATGCTCAGGGTTTAGCTGATGGCCATATTTGGGGTCAGGAAGGAATTTTCCTCCAAGGCAGAGGTCCTGGGGGGTTTTCGCCTTCCTCTGCAACATTGGGCACCGGTCACTTGCTGGATGATTCTCTCTACCTCAAAGTCTTTACACCATGATTTGAGGACTTCAATAGCTCAGACATAGGTTAGAGGTTTGTTACAGGAGTAGGTGGGTGAGATTCTGTGGACTGCGTTATGCAGGAGGTCAGACTAGACCATAATGGTCCCTTCTGACCTTAAAGTCTATGATTCTATGACTCCCTTTGCTCTGGCCTTCAAACAAGCTGTCCAGTCCAGCAGCAACCCTAGAGCTTTCTTTGTTCCTCTAACTCAAGCCCCAGTATCTCCACAAAGTGCCAGAGCAGTCAACATATTGACATACAAATAAGCACAGTTGGCATCTCGCTGAGCTTCCTAATCCTGACATTCAACACACCTCTTAAGATGGAGTAGGGTTTGCCTACACCAGGTGTGTGACCAAGACTGTTACACCCTGTGGGAAGTAGTGAAGTATATGACTTTAAAGTTAACAGTTGGACAACTAAAAAAAGATTTTTAAAAAATCACTAAACTTTCACCTTAGCTAACAGAAAATTTCATTCAGGTAGAATCTGATCCTAATGAAGCTGATAGCAGTACTGAAACCGACTTCAGTGGGATAAGAGTAAACATGTAAATTAAACAAGGAAATTACAAATTGGTATTTAAAAATCTCTGGAAATACTTCAGAATCTCCCTGGCTATAAACCATGCAGCTGTATAATCACTTGGGGGGGTGTTCCTGTTTTAATGAGATTCCAACAGGAAACATGGCTTGCTGGCAAGTATCTAGACGTGGTAACTGCAGGGAGGCTTTTGCATTTGTCCCAACGGTCCGCAGTTGGCGCTTTTTCTGAGGGGGTCTAGAAAACCAAATGATTGATTATAGTTTGAAGTGGTAGACTGTAAATGCAAAGGGACTGAATCAGCAAACCAAAGTGGCAGAGGCCCAGCTGCTTCTGAAGCGTTGCCGCATGTGAGATGATCCATGGGCTTGTAAGCAAAACAAACAAGATCTAAGGTAGCATGTGCTGAACTCTGGCTCTAGAATGGCAAGCAACTCTTCAAAGGACCAGTTCTGTGGTTCTCCTGCTCCCTACCCTTCAAACCCCCATTCAGAGGAGGAAAAGACTGCATGGGTTAAATGGATGGATGGCCCTTGAGAAGGTGGCATTCACTTTCCAATTAAGACTGCCAATTACTGCTGCTGACTTGTTTTAAATGTTCTTTGCCAGAAACAACATTTGATGAAGAGGACTTTGATGATGAGGCGTATTACGCAGCTCTGGGCACCAGGCCACCACTGAACATGGAGGAGCTGGACCAGTCATACCAGAAAGTGATTGAAATGTTTTCCATCTGCACGTGTGAGGACCCGAAGCAGCGCCCCGCTGCTGCACACATTGTCGCAGTCTTGGAGGAAGACATGCATCACCAGTAACTGATGATTTCATATCTCTGCATTCTGATGGGGAATTCTTTAAGTAGTAACCTTTGCACTGGATAAGTTCATAGCATTCTGTAGCTTTAAACAAATATTAAGCATTTGAGAAAAAACTAGCACTTCCTTAAAACAGATAGTGCTGATGTGAATTTGATTTAATAAAATATTGGTTTGTAACAAGATAGCTGTGTTTGACATAAGAACTTTAATCTTTTTAAATATCATGTGCTTGTCTCGATTACACTTCAGGCATTTTTATAAACAGTAAGGTAACTTAAGTACATGACTTCCTGCAATGCTGAGAGTTCCACACTGTCCATTCATCTGGCAGCTAGTTGTGTCCAAATCAGTAAACTTTTTTTGAACCATATTTTAAGTATTGTTGCCATCAGGTACGCTGAGTGGGAGCTTTGACTTATTTTCAACTTTGTCAAGTATGTGTTGAGAGATCTTAATTACGTATGCCTTGAGTTTCCCATTTGTAAACTGAGGAAAAGACAGAGTACTACTTTGTAAAGTGCTTTAAGAACCCATGATTTAGTGCTCAGGTGTTAACTGCCTTAGAGCAGGGGTCAGTAACCTATGGCACGCTCAGCCCGCTGCCAAACCCAGGCCAGGACCCCGGCAGGCAGCAGTGTGCCATTAAAAATCCTGCCTGCCCCAGCCTGCTCTTTTCTGCCCCCCTACCTCCTGCAGGGTGAAGCAGCTTGGTCCTGCTGGCTGGCTGCTATTTTTCTGCCCCCCGTCCCCCCAGTGTGCTGGGTTCCTGCCCCTCCTCCTCTCCCTCACTGATCCCATCAGCTGATGGCCAGAGAAGCGGCTCCAGGGAGGAGAGGAGGTGGAATCAGGGCATATTCCCTCCAGGCCCCTCCTGTGACCCCCTTAGGGCAGGGAGTGACCCCAGCCCACCCCCCAGCCCTAACTCCTGCACCCCCCTCACACGCCCCCAGCCCTGACTACAGCACCCCCCTCATGCCCCCAGCCCTGACTCCTGCACCCTGCACATTCCCACCCCCACCCTGAGCACCAAATGGGAGCTCCTGCACCCCTCGCACCAAATGGGAGCTGCCCAGGTAAGCGCTCCATACCCAAGCCTCCTACCCCAGCCCTGTGCTCAGTGCAGAGAGAGAAAGAGAATGGGCTAGAACAAGGGAGATGGTAGGTACCCACTTTATGTGGGCAGGGCTGGGATCCCAGTCCAGCAGCAGGCTCAGTGGAGCTGGCAGCCGGGACCCTAGCTGGCAGGAGCTGGCAGATTGAACCCCAGACCAGCAGCAGGCTGAGCAGCTCAGCCCGCTGCCGGTCCGGGGTCCCGGCCCCTTGCCAGCCAGGGTCCTGGCCGCAGGCCCTGCTCAGCCTGCTGCGGGCCTAGGTGAATGGAACCCCAGGCTGGCAGCGGGCCGGCGGCATAAGATCAGCATTTTAATTTTAAATGAAGCTTCTTAAACATTTTGAAAATCTTGTTTACTGTACATACAACAATAGTTTAGTTATATAATATATAGACTTTTAGAGAGACCTTCCAAAAAAAGGACATTAAAATGTATTACTGGCATGCGAAACCTTAAAGTGCATAAATGAAGACTTGGCACACCACTTCTGAAAGGTTGCCAACCCCTGCCTTAGACTGTTATGGATTGTTGGAATTAGTAGAGGTAATGAGGTGGAGCTAGTTCTGGCCTTTGCCTGCAGAGTCACCTCGTGTTACTGGAACCAGGCAAAGGGTAGTCAGACAAGATAGGACTGATGGGCTGCAAGAGACATAGAAGCCTCATTTGGAGGCTACTGATAGCTGGAAAACATGAGCAGCCCCCCCCCCCAATCTTTAACTAAGAGGCAATCATACTTAAACCACCATGAGCAGTAAGACATCACTTTCCCTAAAGTGCTCTATCTACCAATAGTTCTTAATGGGGTGGGGGCTGTGAGCAGGTTTTAGGGGGTCTCAGAAACAGGGCTAGCATTAAGCTCACTGGGGCCCAGGAAAGAAAGCCACAATCTGAGCCACATAGCCTGGGGCTAAGGGCAAGTGCCCTGCTTGCTACTCCCTAATGCCAGCCTTAGGTTTTATTGGAAGAAAAACCAGTTGTGGCACAGGTGGGCCTTTGAGTTTTTATAGCATGTTGGGGGGGCCTTAAAGAAAAAAGTTTCAGAATCAACTAAATGAAGGTTAGTTCATACTTTATTGGGCTGTCTACAGTTGCAGACCCATCAGTGGTTACTGTTTTCAAGAATCTTTAGTCAGAAGAACTAGAAACAAATTGTGTAGATTTTTGACTACAGCTTTGTAACAAGGTGAGGACTCCCTGGTTATGCAACTTCAAAATACACATGTACATTCTAACAGAACTGTATAGAACAGGCTGTGAAGAACCTAGAATGACAAGCATTTCAAGTGTAGGCCAATTACTTCAGTGCAGACTAATTATATGCTAGTAGCCATAACAAAAATGAAAGGGGAGTGGACACAAGGAAAACAAAGATAGCAAAACAGAAATTAAAGCCAGAGCATAAGGAGAAAGATTTTGTACTCTTGTAAGGCCATGAGTCAGGTGAGTTTTATCAGAGTTGATGAGCAGGTTGTGCCAGGGCAAAAAAAACCCAGTATGCTTACAAAGGTTAAAATAGTTGAAGACACTTAAGCAAATCAGTCCACCTAGCTAACATCCTAGGAAACTAAAGTAGTAATCCACTGCATTTAGAAACCTGACTCAGCAGCAGAGAGAAGTGGCTGACATACCATCCTTAGTAAAATACAGATATTGGTAATAGCATTATCAGTTTAGAGAACAAGCCATGCCTCAAAACTAGTGAAAGATTATATCTGGAGGGAAATAAATACGTGCCAATTTCAATTCGCAGAGGCCAGGAAGAGTAGTCGGACTTCACTCAAATATATTTATAGTTAAGGGGAGATGTGATACTAGGGGAGGTAAAGACCAGACCACACCTGTTTCCTGGAGAATAGCATGGCAGTAAAACTAGGGATTAAATAGAGCCCATAAAAGAGTTTCCCTCTGGCTCCTTCACATGAGTCCTCTAATGCAGAAAACTGTTGCAAGAAGTTAGCACTACTGCTGCTTGATTTGTCAGTGGAAAGGTGGAGACCAACCCTGCAAGCCAGAGAATGACTAATTGAGTGACTAGGAAAATTTACATGGGATTGTGAATTCAAAGGGGCCGCTGGAGCCTTAAAATAGGATAAAGGGATTCATTTAAAAAAAAACTTCTGAACCCAAGATGCAAGTGATCATCCAACTGCTTGTACTTGTAACCTTCAGAAATGAGGCACCCAATTAAATTTCAGAGGACTTTTATTGAACAAACTATCCGTATCACCACCACCAGTGCAAGAATACTACCAAGTCTGTCTACAGCAAGATTTAGGATCAATCTTAACTTTAATCCCTGAGCAGCAGGTGGAGATTCTATCTGAGCATATCTAGACTAAGTTACTGAAAAATACACCCTTTATTCATATTAATAGTCCCATTGACTTTTGGGCATAAGGGGTCCAGGCCACAGCTACAAGTGCTTTACATCCGCTCCTGCCTCAGGTAAGTTTTAGAGCTGTGTCAGTAACAGCAACCAGCAGGTATGTTTTGCTTTATCTTCTGTTCACTGCAACTCCCACTCTGGAAAGGTACCATATAGGTCTAGAGTCCTCACCCAGTCACTTGACTCCCAGCATGCAACTTCTAGCACCAGGTATATTCTATATCTGCAACATCCCTGGAACACTGGTATCTCCCTCAGCAGCACAGAGAGCAGAACACTGGTCTCCAGCTGTACCAAAGCAAGTAGCATACATATAAAGTTTCAAGATTAGCTGGAGTCTCCCTCATATCCTGTGGTATGAAGTAGCCAGACATTTATCCAAGCCAAATCTAACTCAGAGAAATCTTTATATTAATATAATTATCTTTGAAATTTACAAGTTATTGCAATAAAAACTTTAGCTTTCAGAACAAACATTTAGAATCAAACTTGGGTTTAGTTTCATAAAGTACAAACATTAAAATACAGAACACAATTATGTACAGAAAGTGACATTCTTTTAACTCCATGCCCTTTAACTTGATCAAGCAGCAAGAGTTAGCATTCAGTAGGAATCTAAAATGGAACATGGCTGAATAAGACAATTAAACATGAAAACTGCTTTACATTTAGCAAACTAAACAGCTCCAGTTCAGTTTAACTGTGATTGTTTGGAATTGGTCTTAACTAATAAAATTGTAAACAAGGAAGTTAGGGGTTTGGCAGTATTTGGTTGCAAACAGCTTGCCATCTGGTGTTGGGTCAGAGAAGGCGATTTCATCAGTGCTTAGGTAACAACCATACATGAATGTGTTTCTGAAACAGATAAGGACAGTTATTAGTGCAGTACAAGAGTTTGGTTCTGCCTCAGTATTTATATGGCTCTTATTACTGTAATATAAATGCCTGTGTTTTGTTCCCTGACCTCTTCTATACTTTGACAGCATTTTCATTATATACACTTTTTTCCAAACTGGGGGAAGCCATTTCTGGGTAGACTTTACTCCATGTAATTTGACATAAAAAGCAGCAGCACCGGAGTGATTACCATATTTGAAACAGGAGAATATAGCAGGTACAGTACTAGAGCAATTTTATTCAGAAGTTTAATCTGAAAACAAGTGGTTTCAGATTACCAATATCACAGTCAGGATTTGATAAGTGAAGTTCACCATAGTAATCTGTTAAACTTGCTCTGTGCATTCGCACATTAAATGTATACTGGAGAACAGTTGCTTGGAGGCATCTGCAGGTCAGTGACCAGAAGGATGCATTTTAAAACAGTCAGCAACAGCTAACCAGCTAAGATGGTAACAGTTCTCAATGAAAGAGAAAATCCATTCATTTCATACTCTCTAGAAATGTGAAGGTTCCCAACCACAGCAGCTACTTACCAGGAATAAACTGGTGTTTTAAGAAGCTGCATTACAATAGACATGTGAAATACAGACTGCAATGGCAGACTAAGTATTTATTCATTTTGAAGTCTTACAAATTCTCAGAGTACTGGGCCAACATCAACTGTTAACTTAGGGTTAACAAGCAAACAAAGCCCACACCTATTAAATGGTTCAGAGCCTATATTCTATTTGGTTAAACGTGAAATAACCCCAACCCTGAGCATACAGGGTGATGTTTTGAAAAGTGCTCAGCCTTGGCTAAACTCTGCTCTCATGGTGACTTCAGTGGAAGCAAAGTCTGGCCAAAGGAGAGCACTGTCAAAAATCCAAGCCACAATACTTACATGGTTCTATGCATTTCTATTCCACCCACCACAATAGCACCAGGGCACAGATTGATGTCGGACTAAGTGCATATTTCAATCTGTTCAATCAGTTCTTTGCACTGTGACATGAACCTCTCAGACTTGCTGAAATACATTAGCTTACACCTTTCCTAAAAACATTTACTTAATGTTTTTGCTGTGAGCACTTTCTTCCCCCTGAAAATAAACCAAGCTGAAGTCTTCTTCCCATCATGTGTGCATCCATATTAATGGCTTACTTAGCAGTTTCATTTTGGGAGAGGCATCCCTTTTCCTTACCTGACTACATCCACCATACGACGTGCAATGCCTCTTCTCCGCATCAGGCTGAACACCCAGATTCTACTGATCCCACAAATGGCAACTTCCGGCTTTATGGAACAACGCCAGGCACGATGGTGCTGCAGGACATCCTGATTAGGGGACTGCGGAACATTAGGCTCAGACAGCACTCGGAATGCCTATCAAGGACAAACACTAAGTCAAATGAGTCTCTATCCTAAGGGAAATACGGAAACTCATGCAGGTGAGTTTGCTGCTGTAACACCAAAGGCAATCAACTATTTATTATGCTGGTCCTCTAAAGAAAGGTAAATGGCTACATAAACCACCTTTACCCAACATCTGAATTCAGCTGAAGGTACACTGAATGGAAGATTTTTGCACCCATCACTAACAACTTGGTTAATTCTTGTCACTTGCATTTTCATGATGGTGAGAGTGTAGAGCTCTAAAACCATCCAGCCAACCCCATTTCCCTGCCCCCCTTTACAAGGCCAGGAGTACCTGTGACATATAGGCTTAGATCAATGCTAACAACCCCAAGAGTCTGAATGCAAATTTTCTTTCATCTTATACAATTAAGATACTATTTAGAACACATACCTGTTTGATTTGTTCAGCAATTAAACAACCAACTATCTTCCTTTCATTGGACACAAAAAAGTAGGTTTTAATCTTGGATGGGCAGCTTAACACAATTTGTTTAAATCCCAGTTCATTATCTACAAGTTCTCGCACATCTTCTGCCTATAGATGTTAGGACAAGAGGTTCAGAGATGCACGTAAGAGTCTAGGAAAGACATAGTTTGAGTTCAGAGAAGTAATCGATTTCAAACAGAGGGCTTGTGCACCTGAATGGAACTCAGTGATCACCACAATGGAAGTTCACTGTCCAACTGCAGAGCATCTAGCAACTCATTAAAAGCACTAGCAGCTTGTGCCAAATACATAGTTTGGTAGGTGTGCACTATTGTGAGATTTATGCAACTGGAATAGTCTCCTACAGAATGGTAGAAGGTTCATTGCTTGATACATTTGAGTAGACAATCCTTTATGCTATTGTGGACATTCTTCCACAGACAGAAAGATAGTCTCTTAGAGACTCTCCCTATCCTTTAATATTTATGCAACATGCAAACCGTTGTCTTTGTGGAAGATGGGAGCTCAGCCTAAAGTCATGGGTGAGGGTGTCATTGCACACTGACACATAGCTCACATGGTAAAGGCAGCAGATTGGTATTCCCCACTCCATGACTGACGAGATGTGAGGGGAAGGGCCCAGCCAAAACTTAGCCTGTGACTTGAATCACAGGAGCTTTGTTAACATAGCAGCAGCTGCTTCTCACTAGCTGCTATGTGGACTGATTCCAAATCAGCTGAGACAGGTTTTCATTGCTTTTTAACAAAGCACAGTAATAACTAAGCCACACAGAAAGCCAGCAACTCTAAGCAGCACTAGTGCCTTATACTAGGCAGACTCCAGGACTGGGGACTTCCCTCTCTATTTTAGGATACTCTGGTCTAATGTATTCCTGCTCACTCCGCAAATCTCTCTCCTGGCTCTTATACTGCTAATCACCATACTATCCATGTACATAAACACCCTCTCTCAGAGCCACTGGGCTTCTAAACAGTGTTACTTTTCAACAGCACCAAAAGAAACCCACTGGGTACTTCCAGCACCTCAGGTAGTTTAACTTCAACAGAATCTAGAAAAACAACATACACAACTGTATAAACATTTCTTTTAATAATCAATTTAGCTAAAGATTTTCCACTTAGTGTGAAAGTTGTGTGTTTCAGGCTGGATTTTACAAACAATCTGGAGCATGGAGGACAAGCTCTTACCAAGTGTTTCTACAAGAGGGTAGCAAGAGCAATGTTCTACAAATGACAGTATCCCAAAAGTCTGTTCTTACCTCAAGTATCTTAGGGCCAGATTGTGAACTACTTTCACTGATGAGCAGTCACTCACACAAGTAGCCCTATTAACTCCAGTGAGACTACTCCTGTGAATTAACTGCTCATGATTGTGAATAAGAGAAACTGGAAGACTAACACGGCTGCCATAAGATTACTTAGCTCCAAGATTTGTAAAGAAGAAAAGAGTTTAAACAAAAGTAGGTATCAGCCCTATCTGCAGTGAGGTGAGTGACTTGCCCAAGGTCACAAAGGAATTCTGCGGCAAAGATGAGACTAGAACCCATATCTTCCGCCTCCTGGATCTATGAATCGGCCACAAGTTCATCCCTCCTCTAAGTATTGTAGAAACCAGCCATGTTAATTCCTTGCAGAGTGATCACTGAGTGAGAGGTTGATCACTAAATAGGATTTCTCCTGACAAGTGGGACACAAGTGATTATTATTTAGAATTAATATTGTAGTAGCACCTACAGACCCCGGCCCTATCATGCTAGGCACTGAACAGACAAAGCTAGAAAGAAATATTGCACCTTTTTGATGGCATATTTTGGATCATCTGGAAGGACCAAAACCATTTTCCCATCCCAGAACTCTGCTACCACACGCTCTTTCTTCCAACCCTACCACAGAGAAAAAAAGAAAGTTATTTGCCAGGAAGAAAAAAACAAAAGGATTCAGCTAAGGCTTCTTTAATAAAAGAGACTCCATAGTTGTAATGTGAACCCTCCCAGTTTGCAGGCAGGAAATCAAATCACGTACGTTAACCCGTTAGCTCACATATGTCAATAAAAGGCAATTGCTGGAATAACAGATAAGTAATTTAATTTGTTCATGTTATTTGGATACAAAACCTTTGCCTAGTATAGCTTTAACTCTATACCCAACAATAAGTACTACTTCAAGGGTTCTTTGGCAAAAGCATCAGCCATTGCCTTACCACATATTTAATTCCCTCAAGGAACCTCTGGTGATGCTGGATGTGTTGGGCTTCATCCTCTGGGCTGGCAGCTGTATAGATCATGCCACATGATTTGCATATGATGGCACCAAAATGCTTCTGTCCAGCATCCTGTCATTACAAAGGAAAGTCAGAAGTGTCAGAGATGACAGAGGACAAGCTTTTGTTTTTTTTTTTATAGACTATTCAGAACTGTACATAGCACTTCACATATTCAAGGCATATAATGAACATAATCTCTACAGTATGCCCTTCATGAGATAGGTGCCATTGTATGGCTAGAAACACTAAAGCACAGAGACTGAGGGAATGGCATAAGGCCACAGACTGAGCAGGTGAGCAAGTGGCAGGGCTGGGATTATTTAGCCAATTCCATGGTCATTCCTCCAGACCACAGTGCCTCCTGTTTTTATATCAAAAATTCACTAAGTCATTCTGTATTTGTTGTGTTTTTTTGGAAGGCAATGCGGAAACAAGGAATTAAACTCCAAGGTTTTTTTAAAAGCAGATAAAATTAATAAAGAACAAACTGTAATAAAAAATGCAGCTCTAAATGTAAGGCACAATGGGAATCCATTGTTGGAGTTCCCCAAGACCTCAGGTCAATTCCAGGCTCATCACTCAGGTTCCTCTATATGACATATAGCAAAGGTACACTGAATTGATGAGACTCAAACACAGGGAATTGGCCTCTTCCTTTACATGGTACATTGCATCACATTTTGGGATTGCCTTGGTTACTTACTCTGTAGGAACCAATCCCTGTACAGCACGATCTGTCCACGCACTGCCTATGAACGACTTTTTTACCTCATAAGTCAGAAATGTAAAGATCTTATCCATTGTTATCTTGCCCACTGTAAAAGGTTCCCTGTTGTTCACCCTTATCTTAGTTAGTACAGACATTCTGTTCCCAGCCTGCTGATCCATTTACCGCCCTAATCCTGTCTCCCAAGAAATGAGGCCTCACCTATGTCCAATTACTCATGTCAAGCCAGGCCTGTGTGCATACAGGTGACTTAGCTTATTGCAAGTGACACACGGGGCTTAATGACAGGTTTCAGAGTAACAGCCGTGTTAGTCTGTATTCGCTAAAAGAAAAGGAGTACTTGTGGCACCTTAGAGACTAACCAATTTATTTGAGCATGAGCTTTCGTGAGCTACAGCTCACTTCATCAGATGCGTACCGTGGAAACTGCAGCAGACTTTATATACACACAGAGAATATGAAACAATACCTCCTCCCACCCCACTGTCCTGCTGGTAATAGCTTAATGATGCCATTCAGTCACATACCATTGTAAGGCCAGGACTTCAAAGGGAATGAACTATATACACAGGACAGCACTAGGTGAGGATTTCATCCCTCATATCTGTTATATGAAACCCTCCATTGGTTAAATGGGGTTGCATTTCAGTCACAGATAAACTCCCAGGTACAGAATGTTTTAGACAACATCCCTACTGTGGTACTGTCCTTCATGACCTTAGTTGTCCACTAATGTGGCTGCAGCATTATGCTGGCTCTGCTCAGGCAACAAATCATGCAGCAATAGGAAACAAAGGATTTCTGTGTCAAGCAAATTCACTCCTATGGTATCCATACAGGCATTTTTAATAGCAAATTCTACATTTCCTATTTATTCACAGATATAGTAAAGCTTTAACCCCAAGTAAACCTTAGAAAAGAGTTTCACAAATAGTGGCACAATCTTTACATTTGAAGTTTTGGAGACAGATTTATACAATTCATTAGAGCTGTACATATACAGTGTTTGAGATTTATATGTAAGGGAATCTAGTACTGGTTAGCCTGAAAGCTCATTTCACTACTATCACATGGTAGCGCAAGCTCCCCTAAGAATGAGTAACAGCCCACAGAGGGATACTCACAATGATCATCTGGTCTTTAAAGTCTTTGCTTAGGTCTTTTGTTTTCTTGCTGGTTTTCTGGAAGGTATGAACCATTTTTGTAGGTGGGCTGAATCCCAGGGGAGAAGCCAGATCATCTGGGAAAGGCTGTGGTCTGAAAGTAGTTTCAGAGTTGCATCTGAATTAGTCATTTCACACTCTCAGTCAGATTGAACACTGACGTGACTAACTCCCCAGAACAGACCAGCAAAGGAACTCAACAGATGTGTGCAGGTTAGTTCTTCCTGTTTCAAGAGACCCCATACTAAAACTGATAGTAGGAAGCTGGACTGATGGCAGTATTGAGATGTAAACAACCAAGGTTCTAAGGGCTGCACCAAAAAACAAAGTCAAGGCTTTGAGGAACAACACTGCATCTAGACTCTAACCCCAAACCTGTAGCTCTAGAACTGTTCTAGAGGAAGAATACAAGAGCCTACATCTGAAGTGTTAAATCTGATCTCAAGGACACTCCATACTGCAGATATGAGTCAACGGAGCTAAGCTGCCAGGATTCCTGCTCCTTACATTCACTGAGGATGGTGGCTCTAACAAGGTTGATGACCACTGATCTAAGTGTTCCTGTGCTCAGAGGAAAAGAGACAATGGGTGAAAGCCCTTGCTACTCCATACACACAAACACGGGAGCATCACTCCCTCTCTCATCCCCCTTTAAGAAAAGGGACATGAACTATGAAAATGTTTAAGGCTGGGGCATTAATCATACAAAAAGTTGGGACGATATCTTTGAATGCCCCAACAGTAACTGTAACTTGGTCTCTCAAGCACATCCTTCACATGCCCTATAGTACCTCAGACCACCTCTCCCCGAGTTCTGCTCCAGCAGTGGAGATTATCTGAGATTCTGAAATAACAGGTACCAGATTTAGATAATAGAATTGGAGGCATTTTCAGGGAAAGTCCCTCAATTCTGGGACTCAATTCTCCATTCTGGTCCAATGGAGACAAAGTTTTGCAAACTTTCAAAATAAATAGTAAGGCTAATAGAGGGCATGGGTAAATTGAGAGAAGATCTGGAAAGGGTTGTTCATGAGACTATTGACCCAGATGAAGTCTTTATATGAATTTTTAAAAACATTTATGTGAAACTTGCTCTTTGGAAAAGCACACATTAAAACTGTTAATAAATAAGTGGTGCTTTATAGAATTACCTTTAGTGCTTCAGCTACACACAAGCTGGCAGGGTTACTTTAGGAACTACCACTTTAAATTTGCTGTTGTACAACAGCCTTAACATGGGATTAACAGAGATAAGCACTGAACAGTTTTCTAGGTTTGGATGCTAAGGACAGTTCCCAAAGCAGAGAGCTAAAGTATAGTTCTAGTAGAAAAAGTTTCTACTCATCTATTCCCAAGAGACAGTGTAGGAGGTAACAGCAAATCCAAGGCCATATTTTAGTTAATCACAAACACCAGGATTTCGGCATATTCCAGAATTCCATTTGCATCAATATGGAAGGTATTTGAAAAGCCCCCACAAGGGAACAATGTAAATATGTAATCAGATCTCTCTCACACACACTCTTAAGTGGCAGAGAATTATAAGTTTGACAAGTTATTTGGGTTTTTTGGTTTTTTTTTTTTTTGCTCTTTCAGAACTAAAACAATTTTTAAATGATTTTATGTTCACAACAAATTCTATCAGAATGTTTTGATTACTAGCAATCTGCTCCAAAGAAAGATGACTAAATAAGACAGAGGGATTAGTGGTTTTTGTTCTGCATGGGAAAACAGAACATTTCCACTGGAAACATAATATGGCAATGGATTTGTCAAACAAATAAGTCATCAGAGTCATGGACACATTAGCATGAGCATATTCTACAAGGAAGATTATTTGCAGGACTGTACTAATCTATTTAACAGCACAAGGTGTTCATATTGTTACAGATAATCACACAGATCAATCTTATAAAGTTATGCAATATAATGAAGGGCAATGCTAAAGGCCAGTGCCCAACAGACCTTTGAAACACATGCTCAACTAGATAAAGGTTGGGTTAGAACAAAGGGAAGAGCACGAATAGAAAATAGAAGCTTCAATTCTTTTCACATCTGCGTGGCAACTTTTAACTTCTCTATCTTGCAATCCCCTTTTTACACAAAAAAGATGGTCTGAACACCAGTGGCATTGGGTATTATGGAAAGGCTTATCAGCTGAGAAACGTTGACTGTACCATATCTGGTATAACCACATCATACTCCTTACGCAGTTAAAGATTTAACAAGAGACAACACTTGAACCCAGTGCAATTATATTAGATATATGAACTTCTCAGATGGTTGAAAGTTCACGGGGTCTTCCATATAGTACTTCCCAGTGTACCAGATACCCTCACATTTCTGGAACAGTCATATTGCTAGCATTAATCACTACAATATAGAGAAAGCCACACTACTAAAGAAGAGCAGCAGAAAGGTAGTCTACCAAACTGACATGAAGTTTAAGAAGTGACAGTATTTTAGAATGGTAGCCTTGTTAGTCTGTATCAGCAAAAACAACGAGGAATCCTTGTGGCACCTTAGAGACTAACAAATTTACTTGGGCATAAGCTTTCATGGGCTAGAACCCACTTCATCAGATGCATGGAGTGGAAAACACAGGAGCAGGCATAAATACACAGCACATGAAAAGATGGGAGTTGCCTTACCAAGTGAGAGGTCAGTCTAACGAGACAACTCAATTAACAGTAGGATACCAAGGGAGGAAAACTAACTTTTGTAGTCGTAATGAGAGTGGCCCATTTCAAACAGTTGACAAGAAGGTGTGAGTAACAGTAGGGGGAAATTAGTATGGGGGAAATTAGGTTTAGGTTTTATAATGACCCAACCACTCCCAGTTTTTATTCAGGCCTAATGTGTTGGTGTCCAGTTTGCAAATTAATTCCAGTTCTGCAGTTTCACGTTGGAGTCTGTTTTTGAAGTTTTTTGGTTGAAGAATTGCCACTTTTAGGTCTGTTATTGACTGACCAGGGAGACTGAAGTGTTCTCCTCACACTTGGTAAGGCAACTCCCATCTTTTCATGTATTTATACCTCATCCTGTATTTTCCACTCCATGCACCTGATAAAGTGGGTTCTAGCCCACAAAAGCTTATGCCCAAATAAATTTGTTAGTCTCCAAGGTGCCACAAGAACTCCTAGTAGTATTTTAGAACATTCACATGGGCAAGTTACACAAGCATTCTGGGAACTGTAGTTCAAATAATCTCAGTAAACATGACTTTACTTCAGAAACAGGAACTATTTCACTAGTTTGAAACTTAATATAAGATAGTAATAGTCAGAGATGGAAAATATTACTAGGGTATCAAGTCCCTATGCTAAGGCCTGATATTGTCTTCCTCCATTCCACTAGACAATTTTTATTATTTATATTCCAGCAGTACATACAGGACCCAACTGAGATCAAGGCTCCACTGTGCTAGGCTAGACAGATTCACATAGGAGACAATTCCTGCTCAGAAGAATTTATAAACTAAAATGACAAGTCAGACAAAAGATGGGGAAAGTAATATTATCCTCGCTTTATAGATGGGGAAAATAAGGCAGACAGAGATTAAGTAATTTGCCCAACATCACACAAGTAAAGTGTGGTAGAGCCAGGAACTGAACCCACATCTCTAAATTCCAAGTCTGCAGCTTAGCCCAAAGAAAGAATAGTCATAGAATCATAGAATCATAGAATATAAGGGTTGGAAGGGACCCCAGAAGGTCATCTAGTCCAACCCCCTGCTCAAAGCAGGACCAATTCCCAGTTAAATCATCCCAGCCAGGGCTTTGTCAAGCCTGACCTTAAAAACCTCTAAGGAAGGAGATTCTACCACCTCCCTAGGTAACGCATTCCAGTGTTTCACCACCCTCATAGTGAAAAAGTTTTTCCTAATATCCAATCTAAACCTCCCCCACTGCAGCTTGAGACCATTACTCCTCGTTCTGTCATCTGATACCATTGAGAACAGTCTAGAGCCATCCTCTTTGGAACCCCTTTTCAGGTAGTTGAAAACAGCTATCAAATCCCCCCTCATTCTTCTCTTCTGCAGGCTAAACAATCCCAGCTCCCTCAGCCTCTCCTCATAACTCATATGTTCCAGACCCCTAATCATTTTTGTTGCCCTTCGCTGGACTCTCTCCAATTTATCCACATCCTTCTTGAAGTGTGGGGCCCAAAACTGGACACAGTACTCCAGATGAGGCCTCACCAATGTCGAATAGAGGGGAACGATCACGTCCCTCGATCTGCTGGCAATGCCCCTACTTATACATCCCAAAATGCCATTGGCCTTCTTGGCAACAAGGGCACACTGCTGACTCATATCCAGCTTCTCGTCCACTGTCACCCCTAGGTCCTTTTCCGCAGAACTGCTGCCTAGCCATTCGGTCCCTAGTCTGTAGCTGTGCATTGGGTTCTTCCGTCCTAAGTGCAGGACCCTGCACTTATCCTTATTGAACCTCATCAGATTTCTTTTGGCCCAATCCTCCAATTTGTCTAGGTCCCTCTGTATCCTATCCCTCCCCTCCAGCGTATCTACCACTCCTCCCAGTTTAGTGTTTCATCTTCCCTCTCAAAAATAAAATCCAACACTTTCATATCTTAATGATGGCTATTTCTCAGCCCTCACCACATCTCACTGGTAAAGAGAAATTGTTTGTTATTTTTGGAATTTATGATCTCTTATTTTTTAAAATCTGATTTTTGGAGGTATTGCTCAAACTTCTGTCTCATTCTTGGAGAGTGTTCGAGTAAAACAGACATACCTTGCTTTGTTGACTGAGGGTGTACTGAATATGGGATAGACAACATCTGCTGAAGGGGACACTGGAAAGAGTCACACAATTTGTTAGTATTGGACACAATGACGATACAAAACATGTGGGTATCTAGAAAAGGGGCCTAGGTGAACCAGTAGTTTCAATTGATACACAAGCATGAAAAACTCTGAACTCCCAATACTCAAGAGTTTACATTAGCATTAGAAAATTTTTGGTACTGCAACAAATAAAACCCACTCAATATTTTTATATGGAACTTGCTATTTTTGATCCAATTAACTATTGACAGAATATCCTGTGCTTTATGCTTTGAAAAAAAGACTGTTGCAAGCCAAGGGTCAGGGCAAACCAAATCTCCAGTAGAACCTTCACCAGGGAACACGTGAAAATTCTTATTAGAGCAAATTGTTGCATCAATAGCTTAATAGTCTTCTGCTATTAATAAAATTATGTCTAACACCATTTCTCGTAACCCAGACTTTCCCAACTTGTGATCTTATAGCTAAAGCATACTCTGTATTCATGGTTTCACAATCTTAGAGAAAGTGTGATGTCACAAATTCAGCACTAGACTTCACTGCAACAGAAGAAATTTCAGTCCCTTTTTAGCAAAATTGATGAGGAAAACAAAGTAAAAAAAGGTAAATATTGTCCCACAAGGGTGGAAGACCTTCTTCATAGTTCAGCTGTTGGACTGCCTTTAATTTCCATAGCATTTTGACTATATTTGCCAATAGCCAAAGAGCAGCATTTTTCCCTCCCATCAGATTCCACATCAGACACAGAAAACAGATAGCAATACAGAGGCAAGCCAGAAGAGAGGCCTAAACAGTAATTTTATAATCAATCCCTTTAAGAAAAATACTCTCTATGAAGTTGAGCTACATAATTCCTTACTTAGTGATCTTGGGACATAAACATCATGACAGGTGCCTAGACCAATACAGCTACAGCATTATTTACCTTTATTATTCTCTGTTGGAGACTGACTGAAAGGAATATTCTCTTGATCGTTGAACTCACGGTTTATGGAAGATCCAGCTTCATCCGAGTTCTGTAATACAGATAAACATTCTCAAAATTCTTACAACAAAAAAACTTCAAATCCAGACTCCAGCGAGAAACTGCTGAATTGGAATTCATTTGCAAATTGGATACTATTAATTTAGGCTTAAATAGAGACTGGGAGTGGCTAAGTCATTATGCAAGGTAGCCTGTTTCCTCTTGTTTTTTCCTACCCCCCCCCCCCCCAGATGTTCTGGTTTAACTTGGATTTAAACTTGGAGAGTGGTCAGTTTAGATAAGCTATTACCAGCAGGAGAGTGAGTTTGTGTGTGTATGGGGGTGGGGGGGATGTGAGAAAACCTGGATCTATGCAGGAAATAGCCCGACTTGATTATGTAAAGAGTTGTCACTTTGGATGGGCTAGCACCAGCAGGAGAGTGAATTTGTGGGGGGGGGTGGAGGGTGAGAAAACCTGGATTTGTGCTGGAAATGGCCCACCTGTTGATCACTTTAGATAAGCTATTACCAGCAGGACAGTGGGGTGGGAGGAGGTATTGTTTCATATTCTCTGTGTGTATATAAAGTCTGCTGCAGTTTCCACGGTATACATCTGATGAAGTGAGCTGTAGCTCACGAAAGCTCATGCTCAAATAAATTGGTTAGTCTCTAAGGTGCCACAAGTACTCCTTTTCTATTCTCAAAGAAAAACCTGTCAGCTTGACTTAGTTTCCAGTTTGCTAGTTACACAATCTCACGTAGCTCAAGTGCTCAGGGCACAGGCCAAATGTGGCCAAGGATATTCTGAAATGCAACTAACAGCCTTTATCCTCTTCAATACAGAAACGTGGTTTGCAGAGGCTAGAGGTTCCACCATGTAATGCTCCACCTTGAGCTGAACATTACTGGATAATACTGTATGCTGAAATCTGCAGTCTCATGGGCTGCACCTCAGTATTGAAGAAGCTTTTTTGGGGGGGCGCAAGTTATTTATGGCCAGGTTTACGGCAAGTTGTCAATGTCCCTCACGTGGCTTTCTACTGCTTCTAGCTGCAGTTCTGTAGGATTATTTCTTCATTTCAATATTTTTGGTATCCTGGTCCTACACAGGTGTCTATAATTCTGAAACTGCAAAGCCTTTGGGAACTTCCTGCAAAGATTCAACGAATGACCATGTTAGATTGATTTTTACCTTAAACTTCTGCCCAACTTCTAGCTTCTATGACAACTAGAACATATTAATCCTCCCCTCCCCGTTACGAAAACCATAATCCCATGGACAGCCACCAATTAAAACCATCAAGTCAAACAGGAGCTGTTTGAGACTAGATCAAGGCACAAAGTTGGCCTATAATTTTTTGATAGCAAATCCAGTGATACAAATTCATTTCCATACACCCAAGGCTTCTGAAAATGCAGTTTATTATCCTAAGAGCCTGCAACCACAGCAGGCCCAGCTGCTTTGAAGTTATATTTTTTATTTTATATGCAAGATTGTTGACCTACCCAACATTTGTATTTTATTAATGTTGTATTGTAAAAACACGCTGGCAATCAAGTAAGGAATGTGATGGATACATTAATACAGTACAAATGAACACAGAAGGCAATAAATAGCTCTTTATTAAACCAACACAGGAGCATAAAACACATTAGTCCAATAAAAGCTAATACTCACCTTGTCTATTGTTTTCCTTCAAGGACCAGTACAGCTATGAAAAAGCATTTCAATACCACTTATCCTCTCCTCCAAACACCTTTTAGGTGCCAGAAAATAGAAGTAAAATGTGAGATTAAGTATAATGAAATAGGCCCCAAACCTGGTTTGCATTAGGTATTTTATTGCTCCACTCTTCCATTGGCAATCTTACCTGTGGCATCTATACACTGAGTTAGAAACCAGAACCTATCTCCAAAACGAAACAATTCTCTAGCAACCCACAAAAGTAAGACTTAGTGGGAGCTAATTCATCAGTGTTGATTTTTGAGAGTCATTTTTAAATTTAAACCATTTGAGTGCTGAACATGCGTTTGATTGTCATACAAGGTATGTTTTTAAGAGTCATACCCTTACTCTGTCCCTAGAACTAGAGGCCCCACTTTTCAAAGGCCTAGTGATTTTAGGTGCCTCATTGACTGAGACATCCTAAAGAAGCCTGGCTGGAAGTGCTCAGACCTATCTAAAAATTAGGCCCCTATAAATTGTCTCAGGTTGTACACCATAACACTCATACATCCAAAATCACTAGGCACTTTTGAAAGTTTGGGTCAAAACATTTGGCCATTTTGAATTTCACCCTTCTTTATTATGCAACCACCTCCTCGCTGGTCTCCCTAATACCCACCTTACTCCACTAGTCTATTCTGCAGACAGCACCTAAAATCCTTTTCTTTCCGCCACAGAACATAGAATCATAGAATATCAGGGTTGGAAGGGACCTCAGAAAGTCATCAAGTCCAACCCCCTGCTCAAAGCAGGACCTAATCCCCAACTAAATCATCCCAGCCAGGGCTTTGTCAAGCCTCCCTTTGTTACCTCCCTAGGTAACCCATTCCAGTGTTTCACCACCCTCCTAGTGAAAAAGCTTTTCCTAATATCCAACCTAGACCTCCCCCACTGCAACTTGAGACCATTACTCCTCGTTCTGTCATCTGTTACCACTGAGAACAGTCTAGAGCCATCCTCTTGGAACCCCCTTTCAGGTAGTTGAAAGCAGCTATCGAATCCCCCCTCATTCTTCTCTTCTGCAGATTAAATAATCCCAGTTCCCTCAGCCTTTCCTCATAAGTCATGTGCTCCAGCCCCCTGATCATTTTTGTTGTCTTCCGCTGGACTCTTTCCAATTTTTTCACATCCTTCTTGTAGTGTGGGGCCCAAAACTGGACACAGTACTCCAGATGAGGCCTCACCAATGCCGAATAGACGGGAATTATCACGTCCCTCGATCTGCTGGCAATGCTCCTACATATACAGCCCAAAATGCCATTAGCCTTCTTGGCAACAAGAGCACACTGTTGACTCATATCCAGTTTCTCGTCCACTGTAACCCGTAGGTCCCTTTCTGCAGAACTGCTTCCTAGCCACTCGGTCCCTAGTCTGTAAAAGTGCATGGGATACTTCCCTCCTAAGTACAGGACTCTGCACTTGTCCTTGTTGAACCTCAGATTTCTTTTGGCCCAATCCTCTAATTTGTCTAGGTCCCTCTGCATCCTATCCCTACCCTCCAGCATATCTACCACTCCTCACAGTTTAGTGTCATCTGCAAACTTGCTGAGGGTGCAATCCACGCCATCCTCCAGATCATTAATGAAGATATTGAACAAAACTGGCCCCAGGACTGAACCTTGGGGCACTCCACTTGATAAACATGTTACCACATCTCTTTGAACCCAAGCCTACACCACCCTTCTTCAACTTCGTTCTGAATTATACTGCACTTTCTATCCTTCCCACTCTCAGCTTCACATCTTCTCTGATACTACCTCCTATGTCCGAATTCCCACCCTGTCTCCAAGTCTACATACACCAAGCCACCTATTATCAAAAGAAAGATGCTCTAAGCTAAAAGTTTCCGCCAAATCTCATTGTGCATTCACTTTTCCATCTGTTTGGACTTAGATCCTCTCAGAACATCTCCTTTCTTGTATAGCACTGAACACTGTAGCTCACGAAAGCTCATGCTCAAATAAATTGGTTAGTCTCTAAGGTGCCACAAGTACTCCTTTTCTTTTTGTGAATACAGACTAACATGGCTGTTGCTCTGAAACCAGTGCTTAATAAGTTATTCCTGGGGGAATTCTGTGCCAAAAATTAAAAATTCTGCATGCAATATTTTAAAATTCTGAAAAATTCTACATATTTGTCAAAATTAACACAATATAATCATACAACTTCAAATTATTTTGGTGATTTTTTTCAAAATATCTGTCAGCAAGTATGTTTGTAACAATACAGACAGCAAAAAAAATTCAAAAAATGTTTTTTGACAACTAGATTCCTTACTAGGCATATTAATACAGAACTTTGAGTGATAATTCATTTAAACTACAATCCAAAACTGTATTTCCCGGATCCCTCAGAAGTGTTGCAACGGCTTGGAGAAGTTAGGGGTAATGGAGGAGCTGAGGGAGAGTGAAGTAATTGCTGGGAAGGAGCCTGGGAGTGAACCTGGAGGGTTGTTGGGTATGGGTGGGAGAAGTACAGAACAGGTTTTCGGGGGGTTTTTTTGGGGGGGGGCAGGGGAGTGATTGTTAGGGAGTTGGGGAGCCTTCCCTATGCAGACACTGGCTGACCCCTAGCTCCCATTCAGTCAGGCACATCTGCCCCATCCCCATGTGGCCCTGCACCCCACTTCCCCCATCCCCATATGTCCCAGCAAACCCCTCGGCCCCTTCCTCCATCTCCCCACACCCCTATTCCCATTCAGCCCCTGCCCCAGTCTGTCCCTCCCACTAGCCCTTCTGAACCCCAGTATATGTGACCTCCCGCAGCAGCCCCGTGTGCTCCGCTCCATCTCTCCCTCTCCATATCCTGTGCCTCCTAACCAGGTTCCATGAGTAGGCTGCTGTGAGGAACGCAGCCGGCTACTACTGCCAGTGAGACCACCTGCTCTCTGTTCTGGTGCCACAACAGCCTCTGGTGGGCAAGAGGTGCAACTGCAGCACCTCTCCAGCAGAATGTATTTTCTGCAGAGAAGGAATTTGTGGGGAACAATGGTGCAAAATCCCCCCCGCCCCTTTATCTTATACTGCTCCTTATCTTATACTGAAGAGCCACCATCCTCAGAAGCTAAAAGGTTAAAATATTTTGGATAGAGACCAGCTCAGTAAATCCATTGTTACTGCTTCACTTAAGCATAATAAGATTGGGTTTAATCTCACCCCTTGGACTGGGGAATCTGTAGAACCAGCACACAGACTCTACAAGGAAAGGAATTACTCTAGGGCAATCTTTGCATTCAAGATTGGAGTTCATTTGTAGCATTCCCAAGTCACCACTCAGGCCTCACTGGCTACTAGCAAGGGTACAAACAGAATCCTCAGGACCCAGAAGAAGTCTCAAAACAAATCTGGAAACAGATTTGTTTCTTTGCTCAATTGTTTGTTTCACTTTGACACTGAGGCTAACAAGGAAACATCTCAAAGAGAGTACCTTGGCAGGGACCTTGAGAATTCTGGCTTCCTCTGGAGACTTGAGCCTGATCTTTTAGGATCAGGTAGGGTATGCTACTTATCAATTCCTTGGAACTGCAGGGAACCCATGGCTTCGCACACTTCTTGGTACAGTAAAAAAACAGTTGTGATTATTCGATGTCCCTTCCATTTTATATTATGCCTCTCAACAGATTGCTTTTTTAAAAGTGAAGTCAATATTTTGGAAATGCAATACTTACTGGTAGACTTAATTACCAGCCTAATTAGGACATAAAGGGGATATAAGTGTAGACAGAGTGCGTTAAAGGTAGAGTACAAAGAACAAATATATTGTGTTTGTGCCTTTATGGTTAAGATTTATGAAGTCAACCTGAAAGTTCCCCAACTACCAAGTCATATTCTCCCACACCCCCCCCCCCTTTTTTTAAAGGCATTACAATTTCAGGTCTTGTCTACCCTGAAGGCTCTATGGTAACCAATGGTCAAGTTAAATGACAACACAAGACTTAAGCGACAAAGCTGAACAATTAAAAGGGTAAGAGATTTTTAATCTAACAGTTTAAGCCTGCATTTTTACTAATAACTATGCAACTCTTGCACCAAGTACACTTGGGAGAAAAGTTGGCTTTGTTGAAGATTCAATACTGATGTTAGGATATAGATATGACACAGACAAGGAGAATGCTCGGACTATAAATCTGAGCCTCAACGAGTCCTCCAGCCAAACAAGGAAGTTCCACACTTCATATTCCTGATATTTATAAGGTTTTTAAAAAAGCAGATTTTTTAACTGACTTTTATGCTGCATTAAAGAAAGTAAAAAAGGGTATGAATCCAATTTTACAAAAACTCCTTTTGGGTAAGCTTTCCTCTCAGCTAACCTAAACCTAAATAGCAATAGTGACCAGTAGATGGAACAAAGCAGCAGTGAAGAGATGAGAGTTCAATTCTCAAGACTTCTGTGTACATTTACATATGTCACTCGAAGTATGGATTTAAGTTATTAGTTTCAGCGCTGCCCTACTCCACAGCATCCTGCATCCACATGCTCAGGAATTCAAACCCGCACTGACAAAGAGCTTTCTAGTTACTGCCTGAGGTCACATGAATCAGAAGAAAATCTTTAAGGAATATCTTTCTTTGATACAGCTCTCAAACATGCCTTACTTAAAGTACCATACACTTTCCCTGTGCTTCAGAATGATTAGAACTAGCAATGCAACTTCATCCTTGCTGAACAAAGCAAGTACACACTTTTAATATACACACAAATCTTAAGTGACACTCTCCATGCTACTTACCAGGTTCCTTGTATCAGTCTCCTCTGGAGTCAAAGGCTTTGAGGAATCAGAGCGGCTGAATGGGATCAATTCAACTTTCTGCATTGAGACATTCAATTTGTGAATGACCTTCTTTTGACTTATGTTATTGGCCAATTTCACCCTATCCTCTCTATCTTCATTCCCTTTCTTCTGGGGCACACTTGCACATTTTGATACCTCACTGGCCTTGGCAACTTCGTTTTTATCATCTGAGTGAAACTCTGTATCTCCTGATAGTCTCAGCTGGTCACCCTCTGCTGCAGAACTAGAGAGAAGCTGGGAGGATTTAAGGCCTGAAGGCAGCTTTTTAGGACCAGAATGGGATTTCTTCCCAGTGGAAAAGAATGCTGCTCCCATCTGGAGCTTCAGCAGGGGTTTCATTTTCATGCTTAGGACTCGGAAAGGACCCTCCATTTTCTTTTCAATTGGGCGAATAACGTTCTCCTTTTCCACAACAGGTTTGACAGGGGCTATATCTACCTTGGCTTTCTTAGAGTTTCTTGGTAAAATCTTGGTGTGCCTAGAATCAGTCTGACGTTTGGATGTTTTTGAGCTTGCATTCCTGAGGAGGTTCATATTTCCCTGTACTTTCTCCGTCCTATTGGCAGTGGGGAGGTCTCCATCGTTGTCCCTCCAACTAAGAGGGCGGCTTTCATTTACCAGTTTCCTCTCCAGTGGGGTAAGATACTGCTTTTCTTTGCTGTAGAAGGATGCAGCAGGCACAATGGGCTTGTATGGGGAACCAGATTTTGGAGACACTTTACTCAGGAACTCCCTACATGCTGTCATTGGGATGCTGGCTATCTGAAGTGGGGAATTATCAAGCTTCCTTGACATGGAGGATTTCAGAGGGCAAGCCTGGTTTTCTTTATCCTCATCACTAAATCTAGGTGGCCATTTTGTTCGAGAAGCAAAGGTCCGATCTGTAGATGTCTTGACTGGAGACAGATCCACGGTGATGTCCATCATCAATTTTTTTGCTGGAGTCCCAAGTGCTAAGAACATGCTACAAAAATAAAAAAATAAAACAAATATTTCCCTCTTCTACAGATTGGAGAATCCTTCAGGCATAGTCAAGGCTCTGTTTAAGTCACACTAAAGTTTTTCTTAAAACAGTTTCCTCTATTGGTAAATAATCACAGAACTTATCTAGGGTGTTTTGTTTTTTTTAAACCACACTCACTGTAGTATTCAAGCACCTTAATAAAGAGCTGTATACTACCTTCCATCTACAGTTTCTATAAATGTCACTGGGACCTGAAAATATGAACAGAGGGCAGCACAGGGTCTACGATTTTTCCCCTAACAGTAGTGACAAATAGATCTCTTTGCCTGCCTGTATTAAAGGCTTGGTCTACACTTAAAAGTTAGGCTGACAGCCACCTCGGTCAGGAGTGTGAATAAAATAAATCACATCCCTGAGCGACACAGATATGCTGACCTAACCCGCAGTGTAGGTGCCGCTGTGTTGACTGAAGGATGCTTCTGTCAATGTAGCTACCGTCATTTGGGAAGGGGGTATTGCTAGACCTAAGGAAAAACCCCTTCGGTCAGCTACCTCTATGGTACAGGGCTATGCCAGCATTGCTAGTGGCGTAGCTATGCTGCTGTAGCATCTGTAGTGCAGACAAGCCCTTAGAGCACAACTGCCATTTTACTTCTTTATTAATCATAAGCAGCATCAATTCTGCCACTAGAGCTCCAAGAATAATATCTGACATCTTATATTCCCTTAAGCAGAGAAAAAAATATTGTAAATCTTCCCCACTTGGCTCATTTTAGAGCAACACTCAACTTAAAATCACACTTCCAAAAATGTTTTTTCTTCAACTTGTTTTGAGTAACACCTATGATTACTACAACTAAAAGAACAGAGGAAAAGTTACATTTTCTTTTATTTTTGTATCCTTTATGCATTTGGCAGATCATACTGTGTACAATTTTCCCTTTTTTTGCAAGTCTTTCACACAGCAATGAGAAAAACATGAATATGTCAGAGCAAGTTTACTACCTGAAACTACTTTTAAACTTGTTTTTTTAATGTCACTAAAATTCCAGTAGCTAATGCCCCTTTAAACATGAAGTCAGTCTGGCTTCATGCAGGCACAAAAGCCTAGCCCTGCAGAACACAGTGCAGGACTGGGAGCTTAAGTGTCAAAATTTAAAACCAAACAAAAACTACACCATTTATATTCCTTTAGGAGAGCTGTAAAACAGTTTCCAAGTCACTTGATCCAATGTAAAACTACTAATTCACTAATATCTCTCCTTTTAAAGTATCTTATACATTTACATTTCAAAATTAAATAATGGAACCATCTTGTGACCTCATTAGGGCTGGGAGTGAGTTCTGCAGTTTGTAAAAGTTATGCAAATGTACAGTACTAGATACAAGTGATTTCCAAGTAAGATAAAACCACCCCAGTACAAACCAGTGTGTTGTTGCCCCATTAACCCAGACTTACAGCAGACAGTTTAATCTTTTTATCATAATTTTTAAGTCTATATATTCATATTCAAATTATAGTCATAATTTTTAAGTCTATATATTCTATTAGATGTAGAATCTTTTACAGCTTAGGGTTTCTTTCTACCTTAAATAAAGCTGTCAAGCTGCTCAGTACAATACATTTATAAAGCATTATGCATTACTAAAGAATGAAAAAGCCACTTAAGTTATTGCATCTCATAACTTTCCCCCCCATTTTATAGTAAAAGCATTGAGGGAATTAAAACATTTCTTCTGTTCTCAGTACATGAAGTGAACTATTAAATAATTTGTTTTCAGTGTAATAAATTGCAAAGACAAGATTATGAACAGATAAACACACCTATCAGAGCTGGAAGAACTACGATTCCTTTTTCTTGGAGTAACAGCTGCCATCTCAATAAAGTGCCTGAAAGTTAGAAGACATTTCAAGATATAATTTATGAAGTTATATTACACAGAAATATAACCGTATTATAAATGATATAACATTCACTCTTTAAAATAGGCTTAAAATATCTGTAATACTAAGTAAAAAAGTTAACAAGCACACGCATACCAACCTAAAAGGGCCACTTTCCATTGGTTTCTAGAGTAAACATTTTCTTATTTTTAAAGAAAGAACATTTAAAGGAAAATGACTATTCCTAAACCTAATTTCCAAATATCTTCCATCTCCGAAATATCATGGCCCATTAATTCTCAAACTTTCCCGAAAAAAGCCTTCTCTTGGCAGGGGACCACACATGAGAAACTTCAGGCAGAAAGGATTTACGAAGAAACCCTTTTGAGGAGACAAGGAAAACAAAAAGCCCCATCAGTACTGAAGCTAAATTAAAGTATTAAAGGCCATTTCTCATGTGCCATCTACAAATACATTAGTGTACCGCAATATTTGCTTATTGCATAATGCCAGTGTGCCTAAAATTCTTTTATATAGTTCATTGATTGTGGTATTACATGGCTATAATAAAGATAGGAATTTGGTGAGACAACATAAATAGGGCCAAACCATTTTACAGCAATGTTTAAATGGCAGTTCCCAAATTTGATTTAAGCCATAATGTAGATGGAGTTACAATGAAGCTGGAGAAGTCTCTTTACATTAGCTGACCCTCATGGAACAAAAGAACTGAAATCCCAGCTCAGACAGTGGTCCCTGTAGTCAAGCATCCTATCTTCAATGCTGTACCAGATGCTTCAGAGGAAGGTGCAAGAAACCTGGATAAGGTATAATTGTTGACTAATCTGCCAATAAGAGGAGTTTCCTCCTGACCCATGTCAGTTAGCAGTTCACTTCTGCCTGGACGCATGAGGGTTTATAACCTATGTAATAAAAAAATTGCTATCCTAACTAATAGGACTCTGGATATGCTCACTATTCATATAAATATCCAATCCTTTCTTTGAATCCTATTAAGATATTGGCTTTAAACATATCTTGTGGCCAAAGGTTAGTTATGCATTGGATAAATAAGTATTTCCTTTTATCAGTTTGAAATTTAATGCTTTTCAATTTAATTTATGTCGATTTGCTCTTGCCTTATGGGTAAGGTAAATAAAAGTGTCCCATTTACTTTTTCTACACCATTAATTTTGCATATCCCAGTTTGTCTTCTCTCTAAACTAAAAAAGCCTCACTATTTCCATATGAAAGCTGGCCAGGCATCTAGAGAGTGAAAAACTACCAGATGAGATTCTTACCCCAGAGAGGGATGGCAGCATTCTGCATTTATTACTTGCTCTTCTCTGCTCCACTATTTGATCTGAAGTTGTGAGTTACTTTGCAAGCAATCAGTGCTTTACAATGCTACAGAGCCACCAAGACCACTGCTTGCAAGTCTATTTTTTTCATTTTTTGAAACTTTCCTTCCTGAACACACACAAGGACCAGAAAATTATGTGCAAAATAGCTAAAGATGACCACAACCTTCCACTTTCTTTGGGCACAAACAGAACAAAATACCGTTTTTTCCTTCTTTACATGGTAACCCACGTCAGGTCCATAATGAGGATAGCAAAACATGAGAGAGGAAAGGTATTATTAATCACAGTAGCAGCTAAGGATCAACCAAGAACGGAGCCCCAGTGTGCTAGGCACTGTATTAACACAGTGGCAGACAGTTCCTGACTTGAAGAATTTACAGTCTAAATAGACCAGACATACACATGGGGGGTGTAGATTAGAACACAACAGCAAAACGAACAATGGCTACATCTACACTGACAGCAGGGGTAGACTACTGGCACTACATGTGGTAGCTACACACCATATGGAAAGGCTCTGGGGAGAGGGGGGCGTGAAGAGAGGCAGTAGGACACGACACTGCTGAAAATAGCAGCATAGATGGGGGGCGGCATTGTTTGGACATGTAGAAATCCCATGTAGGTTATACAACCTGGAGGATCAGGCATGTAGCGCATGCTATTCTACTAAGCCACCTCTCCCTATCTACACTGCTATTTTTTGCCAAGCTAGCTGAGCATGAAGTGCCCATACCTTGCAGGCTGTGTAGGCGTCACCAGTGTGACGGCAGCAAACAGCACTTCAGTGCCAGGATTGAGGGGGGGGGGTTGGGGGGGGAGAATTAGTAAGAAAGAGGGGGATCAGTAGAAAGAAAATGGGCAGGTGGGGGGGGCAATGGGATCAAAGCAGGAGAGAAGAGGATGAGGGAGGCAGGGGTGGAACTAAGCGGAGGGGAAGAGATGGGGGAGGGGGCCGGAGCAGACAGCCAATCAGCAAAGGGCAAAGGCCCCTCCAAAGGACACAACACTCCCGGAGGCTCCCTGTTCTGGCTGCTTCTAGGGGAGTCTCTGGCTGGCTCCTCCTGCAGCGTTTCCTCAAGGCCCCCGCGTGGGGGGAGGGGGAGCAGGTGCCAGCCGCCCCCCCCCCCCCCGTCAGCTCAGAGAGGAAGGGTCGCCCCTGCACAGTCCTGGGGGGGGGGGGGGTCGCTGGGCGGGGCTCCAGGGCCTAGGCCGAGCTCTGACATCAGAGGCCAGGAGCCCTGCGGTGGGGACTGCCCCTCCTTGCCCCACGCTGCTATGGAGTGTGGCTATATGGTCCTGTGCCCTAAGGAGCCGCACGGGTAAGGCCCCATCCCTCCCAGGACGCTATTTATCCGGGACCCGTAGGGCGCACGCAGCCCCCCGCCTCAGGCGGGAGCCGCTGACCTCAATCCCCGAGACCGCCGCTCTTGGTGCGAGAGAGGGCCGGGGTCTGCAGCTCCAGGCAAAAAATCACCTCAGCGCCGCCGCCAACCGCCTCTCCTTCGAATCCGCGCGGGCTCCGGCGCGCGCGCACCCCAGTCCCGCCCCTCGCCGGCCAGCCCGGCTCCCATTGGACGCACCTGTCGTCATTCGCCGTCCCTCACGTCCATTGGCCAAGCTCTTTGCTTGCAGCCACGACCCGACGGCGTGAGGACCACCACCCCCCACTACCGCCCGCCAGCCAATCAGAGCTCTGGAACGCACGCGGCGCGCTCAGCTTCCATTGTCAACATTGGCCCCCGCCCCTCACTCAGTCTCGGAGACTGCAATTCCCACCATGCACTGCAGGGGAAAAAAGGCGGCCTCCTACGATGAAGTCCTGTCGCAATGCTTGCCGGAAGCTGTAGTCCTCTTGCGTCACAGCCAGAGCGAAGCGGAGCATTGCACGCTGGGAGTGGCATTGTGAGCAGAATAGAGTATTGCATGCTGGGACCGGTGCGGCCCTAGCAACCACAGTGCAGTCCCCTGGAAAGCCATAGTGTGTTATAACATGATCCCTCCCACGTGTTAATTCGTCTGTGGCAGACAACCTCTTTAATCCACTGCAGATCAGGCCTCAGTCTTACTGAATGCTTACTGACTTCCTATTGATTGTGACTTTCGTGCTGTAATTCAGACTATCAATCTAGAGATGAAATTCCAGTGTCCTGAGCCATCCAGCCCCAGGAGCTCCAAAATCTGTTAGCATTTACAAATTTCTTTCTTCAAAAACTTTGCAGACTGTTGCCTTTAAAAGGTTTCAGTTAGTCTGTAGCCGCAAAAAGAAAAGGAGGACTTGTGGCACCTTAGAGACCAACCAGTTTATTTGAGCATAAGCTTTCGCGAGCTACAGCTCACAAGTGGGCTGTAGCTCATGAAAGCTTATGCTCAAATAAATTGGTTGGTCTCTAAGGTGCCACAAGTCCTCCTTTTCTTTTTGCCTTTAAAAGATGTCCTTAACTATTACTAGGCTTTTGTTCATTTGATTGCTGTGCTTATTAGTGTTTGAGCATTTAAATGGTCCCACTCTTGCTCAGAAATTTAAAAAATGGGAGGTGAATGGTGGTAATTTCCAAAGTTAAAAACAAAATCCATCAATCCAAAACAAAATTGGAAAATAATTTTGCTGCATGGGGCAAGAATGTTGCTGCATTGTCGAGAGGAAGAGACAGGAAAAGATTGTTGTTTGTAGTGTTTTTGTAGCCCAGGATATGACAGAGCCAAGCTAGGTGAGATAATATCTCTTATTGGACCAGCAGAAAGCTTGAAAGATTGTCTGTCTCACCAACAGAAGTTGCTCCAATAAAAGATGTTACGCCACCGACCTTGTCCCTTAGAGTATGTATTAATTACTTATGCCAATCAATTTGTTCCATCATGTATTTATCTGTAACACCATTTCCCAGACCTGACGAGCTCTGTCTAGCCAAAAAGCTTGTCTCTTTCAGCAAAAGACAATGATCCAATAAAAGATATTACCTCACTTACCTTGAATCTGAGGCATTGATTGTGTCAGACTGAAATTTGTATGGGGCTGACGATAGGACAAGAAGCAATGGGCTTAAATTGCAGCAAGGGTGCAACTGTCAGGGTGGTTAAGCACTGGAATAAACTGCTTAAGAAGGCTGTGGAATCTCCATCATTAGAGATTTTTAAGAGCAGGTTAGACAAACACCTGTCAGAAATGGTCTAGACAACACTTAGTCCTGCCAAGAGTGCAGGGGACTAGACTAGATGACCTGTCAAGGTCCCTTCCAGTCCTACGATTCTATGATTACCTTAACCAATATTAGTGCCTACAAGCCTCTCTCTAATGGGCTATGGCCTCACTGTTCTGGTCACTGTACATGCACATACCAAAAACAACAGTCCCTGCCGAAAGGAAGTTATAATCCAAAATGTCTATCGGCATTTCTATTGGCCCACATCATCAGGGACTAAGTGCTCCAGAGAGAGGCACTAAGCCCGCGTCTACACTAGAGACATTTGCACCAATGCAACATTACACGCCCCCCAAAAGTGGCCAAGGTGACGCAGGACCAGAGCTGCAGACCCACCAGGTCTGTGTGCTAACCACAGCACCATGTTGGGGACACTGGGCACTACACGAGGTAGCTCGGGAAGTTCACCGACAAGAACTTCCAGAGCCGTGGACCCACCAACAAACAGCCATCCTTGCAACAGAAGGCTGCAACGCACATGCGCACAACCGACTACAGCAACCTGCCCAGAGTCCAAATCTGCGCATGCGCACGGCTTGCCCACTCTCCCCGACCTCTAATTGCGCTCAAGCCGCCGTTCTGACGCCGGCGCATGCGTACGGCCGGCGGTTTGCGCGAGCCTTTCCGTTTCCGGTGCGCGGTTCCGGAAGCCGGCCGGAAGTCGGGGCGTGACGAGCGTCCTAGCGCCAGAAGCGGGCCGCGAGAGCCGGGAGCAGCCCGGGCGGGCCGGCCGAGGAGCCGGGACTCAGCCGCCGCCATGGTGTTCTACTTCACCTCCAGCGGTGAGCCCGCGGCGCCGCCAGCCCCTCCCCCCCCAGCGCCCCCATCCCCCGCCTCGGGCCCCCATCCCCCGCCTCGGGCCCCCCGACCCCCTTCCTCTGTGTCCCTCCGGCCCCCCTATCCCCCCGCCTCGGGCCCCCCGACCCCCTTCCTCTGTGTCCCTCCGGCCCCCCTATCCCCCCGCCTCGGGCCCCCCGACCCCCTTCCTCTGTGTCCCTCCGGCCCCCCTATCCCCCCGCCTCGGGCCCCCCGACCCCCTTCCTCTGTGTCCCTCCGGCCCCCCATCCCCCGCCTCGGGCCCCCCGACCCCCTTCCTCTGTGTCCCTCCGGCCCCCCATCCCCCGCCTCGGGCCCCCCGACCCCCTTCCTCTGTGTCCCTCCGGCCCCCCATCCCCCGCCTCGGGCCCCCCGACCCCCTTCCTCTGTGTCCCTCCGGCCCCCCATCCCCCGCCTCGGGCCCCCCGACCCCCTTCCTCTGTGTCCCTCCGGCCCCCCATCCCCCGCCTCGGGCCCCCCGACCCCCTTCCTCTGTGTCCCTCCGGCCCCCCATCCCCCGCCTCGGGCCCCCCGACCCCCTTCCTCTGTGTCCCTCCGGCCCCCCCCATCCCCCGCCTCGGGCCCCCCGACCCCCTTCCTCTGTGTCCCTCCGGCCCCCCATCCCCCGCCTCGGGCCCCCCGACCCCCTTCCTCTGTGTCCCTCCGGCCCCCCATCCCCCGCCTCGGGCCCCCCGACCCCCTTCCTCTGTGTCCCTCCGGCCCCCCCCATCCCCCGCCTCGGGCCCCCCGACCCCCTTCCTCTGTGTCCCTCCGGCCCCCCCCATCCCCCGCCTCGGGCCCCCCGACCCCCTTCCTCTGTGTCCCTCCGGCCCCCCATCCCCCGCCTCGGGCCCCCCGACCCCCTTCCTCTGTGTCCCTCCGGCCCCCCATCCCCCGCCTCGGGCCCCCCGACCCCCTTCCTCTGTGTCCCTCCGGCCCCCCTATCCCCCCGCCTCGGGCCCCCCGACCCCCTTCCTCTGTGTCCCTCCGGCCCCCCATCCCCCGCCTCGGGCCCCCCGACCCCCTTCCTCTGTGTCCCTCCGGCCCCCCTATCCCCCCGCCTCGGGCCCCCCGACCCCCTTCCTCTGTGTCCCTCCGGCCCCCCTATCCCCCCGCCTCGGGCCCCCCGACCCCCTTCCTCTGTGTCCCTCCGGCCCCCCATCCCCCGCCTCGGGCCCCCCGACCCCCTTCCTCTGTGTCCCTCCGGCCCCCCATCCCCCGCCTCGGGCCCCCCGACCCCCTTCCTCTGTGTCCCTCCGGCCCCCCATCCCCCGCCTCGGGCCCCCCGACCCCCTTCCTCTGTGTCCCTCCGGCCCCCCATCCCCCGCCTCGGGCCCCCCGACCCCCTTCCTCTGTGTCCCTCCGGCCCCCCATCCCCCGCCTCGGGCCCCCCGACCCCCTTCCTCTGTGTCCCTCCGGCCCCCCCCATCCCCCGCCTCGGGCCCCCCGACCCCCTTCCTCTGTGTCCCTCCGGCCCCCCATCCCCCGCCTCGGGCCCCCCGACCCCCTTCCTCTGTGTCCCTCCGGCCCCCCATCCCCCGCCTCGGGCCCCCCGACCCCCTTCCTCTGTGTCCCTCCGGCCCCCCCCATCCCCCGCCTCGGGCCCCCCGACCCCCTTCCTCTGTGTCCCTCCGGCCCCCCCCATCCCCCGCCTCGGGCCCCCCGACCCCCTTCCTCTGTGTCCCTCCGGCCCCCCATCCCCCGCCTCGGGCCCCCCGACCCCCTTCCTCTGTGTCCCTCCGGCCCCCCATCCCCCGCCTCGGGCCCCCCGACCCCCTTCCTCTGTGTCCCTCCGGCCCCCCCCATCCCCCGCCTCGGGCCCCCCGACCCCCTTCCTCTGTGTCCCTCCGGCCCCCCCCATCCCCCGCCTCGGGCCCCCCGACCCCCTTCCTCTGTGTCCCTCCGGCCCCCCATCCCCCGCCTCGGGCCCCCCGACCCCCTTCCTCTGTGTCCCTCCGGCCCCCCATCCCCCGCCTCGGGCCCCCCGACCCCCTTCCTCTGTGTCCCTCCGGCCCCCCATCCCCCGCCTCGGGCCCCCCGACCCCCTTCCTCTGTGTCCCTCCGGCCCCCCCCATCCCCCGCCTCGACCCCCCGACCCCCTTCCTCTGTGTCCCTCCGGCCCCCCCCATCCCCCGCCTCGGGCCCCCCGACCCCCTTCCTCTGTGTCCCTCCGGCCCCCCCCATCCCCCGCCTCGACCCCCCGACCCCCTTCCTCTGTGTCCCTCCGGCCCCCCCATCCCCCGCCTCGGGCCCCCCGACCCCCTTCCTCTGTGTCCCTCCGGCCCCCCCCATCCCCCGCCTCGGGCCCCCCGACCCCCTTCCTCTGTGTCCCTCCGGCCCCCCATCCCCCGCCTCGGGCCCCCCGACCCCCTTCCTCTGTGTCCCTCCGGCCCCCCATCCCCCGCCTCGGGCCCCCCGACCCCCTTCCTCTGTGTCCCTCCGGCCCCCCATCCCCCGCCTCGGGCCCCCCCTGACCCCCTTCCTCTGTGTCCCTCCGGCCCCCCTATCCCCCGCCTCGGGCCCCCCGACCCCCTTCACCTGTGTCCCTCCGGCCCCCCTATCCCCCGCCTCGGGCCCCCCGACCCCCTTCCTCTGTGTCCCTCCGGCCCCCCATCCCCCGCCTCGGGCCCCCCCGACCCCCTTCCTCTGTGTCCCTCCGGCCCCCCATCCCCCGCCTCGACCCCCCGACCCCCTTCCTCTGTGTCCCTCCGGCCCCCCCATCCCCCGCCTCGGGCCCCCCTGACCCCCTTCTTCTGTGTCCCTCCGGCCCCCCATCCCCCGCCTCGGGCCCCCCCTGACCTCCTTCCTCTGTGTCCCTCCGGCCCCCCATCCCCCGCCTCGGGCCCCCCGACCCCCTTCCTCTGTGTCCCTCCGGCCCCCCATCCCCCGCCTCGGGCCCCCCGACCCCCTTCCTCTGTGTCCCTCCGGCCCCCCATCCCCCGCCTCGGGCCCCCCCTGACCTCCTTCCTCTGTGTCCCTCCGGCCCCCCATCCCCCGCCTCGGGCCCCCCGACCCCCTTCCTCTGTGTCCCTCCGGCCCCCCATCCCCCGCCTCGGGCCCCCCGACCCCCTTCCTCTGTGTCCCTCCGGCCCCCCATCCCCCGCCTCGGGCCCCCCGACCCCCTTCCTCTGTGTCCCTCCGGCCCCCCATCCCCCGCCTCGGGCCCCCCGACCCCCTTCCTCTGTGTCCCTCCGGCCCCCCATCCCCCGCCTCGGGCCCCCCGACCCCCTTCCTCTGTGTCCCTCCGGCCCCCCCCATCCCCCGCCTCGGGCCCCCCGACCCCCTTCCTCTGTGTCCCTCCGGCCCCCCATCCCCCGCCTCGGGCCCCCCGACCCCCTTCCTCTGTGTCCCTCCGGCCCCCCATCCCCCGCCTCGGGCCCCCCGACCCCCTTCCTCTGTGTCCCTCCGGCCCCCCATCCCCCGCCTCGGGCCCCCCCTGACCCCCTTCCTCTGTGTCCCTCCGGCCCCCCTATCCCCCGCCTCGGGCCCCCCGACCCCCTTCACCTGTGTCCCTCCGGCCCCCCTATCCCCCGCCTCGGGCCCCCCGACCCCCTTCCTCTGTGTCCCTCCGGCCCCCCATCCCCCGCCTCGGGCCCCCCCGACCCCCTTCCTCTGTGTCCCTCCGGCCCCCCATCCCCCGCCTCGACCCCCCGACCCCCTTCCTCTGTGTCCCTCCGGCCCCCCCATCCCCCGCCTCGGGCCCCCCTGACCCCCTTCTTCTGTGTCCCTCCGGCCCCCCATCCCCCGCCTCGGGCCCCCCCTGACCTCCTTCCTCTGTGTCCCTCCGGCCCCCCATCCCCCGCCTCGGGCCCCCCGACCCCCTTCCTCTGTGTCCCTCCGGCCCCCCATCCCCCGCCTCGGGCCCCCCGACCCCCTTCCTCTGTGTCCCTCCGGCCCCCCATCCCCCGCCTCGGGCCCCCCCTGACCTCCTTCCTCTGTGTCCCTCCGGCCCCCCATCCCCCGCCTCGGGCCCCCCGACCCCCTTCCTCTGTGTCCCTCCGGCCCCCCATCCCCCGCCTCGGGCCCCCCGACCCCCTTCCTCTGTGTCCCTCCGGCCCCCCATCCCCCGCCTCGGGCCCCCCCTGACCCCCTTCCTCTGTGTCCCTCCGGCCCCCCATCCCCCGCCTCGGGCCCCCCGACCCCCTTCCTCTGTGTCCCTCCGGCCCCCCTATCCCCCGCCTCGGGCCCCCCGACCCCCTTCCTCTGTGTCCCTCCGGCCCCCCTATCCCCCGCCTCGGGCCCCCCGACCCCCTTCCTCTGTGTCCCTCCGGCCCCCCATCCCCCGCCTCGGGCCCCCCCTGACCCCCTTCCTCTGTGTCCCTCCGGCCCCCCATCCCCCGCCTCGGGCCCCCCGACCCCCTTCCTCTGTGTCCCTCCGGCCCCCCTATCCCCCGCCTCGGGCCCCCCCTGACCCCCTTCCTCTGTGTCCCTCCGACCCCCCATCCCCCGCCTCGGGCCCCCCCGACCCCCTTCACCTGTGTCCCTCCGGCCCCCCTATCCCCCGCCTCGGGCCCCCCGACCCCCTTCACCTGTGTCCCTCCGGCCCCCCATCCCCCCGCCTCGGGCCCCCCGACCCCCTTCCTCTGTGTCCCTCCGGCCCCCCATCCCCCGCCTCGGGCCCCCCGACCCCCTTCCTCTGTGTCCCTCCGGCCCCCCCCATCCCCCGCCTCGGGCCCCCCCTGACCCCCTTCCTCTGTGTCCCTCCGGCCCCCCTATCGCCCCGCCTCGGGCCCCCCCGACCCCCTTCCTCTGTGTCCCTCCGGCCCCCCATCCCCCGCCTCGGGCCCCCCGACCCCCTTCCTCTGTGTCCCTCCGGCCCCCCATCCCCCCGCCTCGGGCCCCCCCGACCCCCTTCCTCTGTGTCCCTCCGGCCCCCCCCATCCCCCCGCCTCGGGCCCCCCGACCCCCTTCCTCTGTGTCCCTCCGGCCCCCCCCATCCCCCCGCCTCGGGCCCCCCGACCCCCTTCCTCTGTGTCCCTCCGGCCCCCCATCCCCCGCCTCGGGCCCCCCGACCCCCTTCCTCTGTGTCCCTCCGGCCCCCCATCCCCCGCCTCGGGCCCCCCCTGACCCCCTTCCTCTGTGTCCCTCCGGCCCCCCATCCCCCGCCTCGGGCCCCCCCTGACCCCCTTCCTCTGTGTCCCTCCGGCCCCCCATCCCCCGCCTCGGGCCCCCCCCGACCCCCTTCCTCTGTGTCCCTCCGGCCCCCCATCCCCCGCCTCGGGCCCCCCCCCCGACCCCCTTCCTCTGTGTCCCTCCGGCCCCCCTATCCCCCCGCCTCGGGCCCCCCCGACCCCCTTCCTCTGTGTCCCTCCGGCCCCCCATCCCCCGCCTCGGGCCCCCCCCGACCCCCTTCCTCTGTGTCCCTCCGGCCCCCCATCCCCCGCCTCGGGCCCCCCGACCCCCTTCCTCTGTGTCCCTCCGGCCCCCCATCCCCCGCCTCGGGCCCCCCCCGACCCCCTTCCTCTGTGTCCCTCCGGCCCCCCATCCCCCGCCTCGGGCCCCCCGACCCCCTTCCTCTGTGTCCCTCCGGCCCCCCATCCCCCGCCTCGGGCCCCCCCTGACCCCCTTCCTCTGTGTCCCTCCGGCCCCCCATCCCCCGCCTCGGGCCCCCCCGACCCCCTTCCTCTGTGTCCCTCCGGCCCCCCTATCCCCCCGCCTCGGGCCCCCCTGACCCCCTTCTTCTGTGTCCCTCCGGCCCCCCTATCCCCCGCCTCGGGCCCCCCCCGACCCCCTTCACCTGTGTCCCTCCGGCCCCCCATCCCCCGCCTCGGGCCCCCCCTGACCCCCTTCCTCTGTGTCCCTCCGGCCCCCCATCCCCCGCCTCGGGCCCCCCGACCCCCTTCCTCTGTGTCCCTCCGGCCCCCCATCCCCCGCCTCGGGCCCCCCCGACCCCCTTCACCTGTGTCCCTCCGGCCCCCCTATCCCCCGCCTCGGGCCCCCCGACCCCCTTCCTCTGTGTCCCTCCGGCCCCCCTATCCCCCGCCTCGGGCCCCCCGACCCCCTTCACCTGTGTCCCTCCGGCCCCCCTATCCCCCGCCTCGGGCCCCCCGACCCCCTTCACCTGTGTCCCTCCGGCCCCCCTATCCCCCGCCTCGGGCCCCCCGACCCCCTTCCTCTGTGTCCCTCCGGCCCCCCTATCCCCCCGCCTCGGGCCCCCTGACCCCCTTCCTCTGTGTCCCTCCGGCCCCCCTATCCCCCCGCCTCGGGCCCCCTGACCCCCTTCCTCTGTGTCCCTCCGGCCCCCCTATCCCCCCGCCTCGGGCCCCCCCTGACCCCCTTCCTCTGTGTCCCTCCGGCCCCCCATCCCCCGCCTCGGGCCCCCCCGACCCCCTTCCTCTGTGTCCCTCCGGCCCCCCTATCCCCCCGCCTCGGGCCCCCCCGACCCCCTTCTTCTGTGTCCCTCCGGCCCCCCTATCCCCCGCCTCGGGCCCCCCCCGACCCCCTTCACCTGTGTCCCTCCGGCCCCCCATCCCCCGCCTCGGGCCCCCCCGACCCCCTTCCTCTGTGTCCCTCCGGCCCCCCATCCCCCGCCTCGGGCCCCCCGACCCCCTTCCTCTGTGTCCCTCCGGCCCCCCATCCCCCGCCTCGGGCCCCCCCTGACCCCCTTCCTCTGTGTCCCTCCGGCCCCCCTATCCCCCGCCTCGGGCCCCCCGACCCCCTTCACCTGTGTCCCTCCGGCCCCCCTATCCCCCGCCTCGGGCCCCCCGACCCCCTTCACCTGTGTCCCTCCGGCCCCCCTATCCCCCGCCTCGGGCCCCCCGACCCCCTTCCTCTGTGTCCCTCCGGCCCCCCATCCCCCGCCTCGGGCCCCCCGACCCCCTTCCTCTGTGTCCCTCCGGCCCCCCATCCCCCGCCTCGGGCCCCCCGACCCCCTTCCTCTGTGTCCCTCCGGCCCCCCTATCCCCCGCCTCGGGCCCCCCCTGACCCCCTTCCTCTGTGTCCCTCCGACCCCCCATCCCCTGCCTCGGGCCCCCCCGACCCCCTTCACCTGTGTCCCTCCGGCCCCCCTATCCCCCGCCTCGGGCCCCCCGACCCCCTTCACCTGTGTCCCTCCGGCCCCCCATCCCCCCGCCTCGGGCCCCCCGACCCCCTTCACCTGTGTCCCCCCGGCCCCCCTATCCCCCGCCTCGGGCCCCCCCGACCCCCTTCACCTGTTTCCCTCCGGCCCCCCTATCCCCCGCCGGACCCACATCTCCCCGCCTCGGCCCCCCCCCGACCTCCTTCTCCTGTGTCCCTCCGGCCCCCCCATCCCCCCGCCTCGGTTCCCCCCTGACCCCCTTCACCTGTGTCCCTCCGGCCCCCCTATCCCCCCGCCTCGGGCCCCCCGACCCCCTTCTTCTGTGTCCCTCCGGCCCCCCATCCCCCCGCCTCGGGCCCCCCCCGACCCCCTTCCTCTGTGTCCCTCCGGCCCCCCTATCCCCCGCCGGACCCACATCCCCCCGCCTCGGGCCCCCCCGACCCCCTTCTTCTGTGTCCCTCCGGCCCCCCTATCCCCCGCCTCGGGCCCCCCGACCCCCTTCACCTGTGTCCCTCCGGCCCCCCATCCCCCGCCTCGGGCCCCCCCTGACCCCCTTCACCTGTGTCCCTCCGGCCCCCCTATCCCCCGCCTCGGGCCCCCCGACCCCCTTCACCTGTGTCCCTCCGGCCCCCCTATCCCCCCGCCTCGGGCCCCCCGACCCCCTTCTTCTGTGTCCCTCCGGCCCCCATCCCCCGCCGGGCCCCCATCCCCCCGCCTCGGGCCCCCCCGATCTCCTTCACCTGTGTCCCTCCGGCCCCCCCCATCCACCCGCCTCGGCCCCCCCCGACCCCCTTCTCCTGTGTCCCTCGGCCCCCCCGACCCCCTTCTTCTGTGTCCCTCCGGCCCCCCTATCCCCCGCCGGACCCACATCCCCCCGCCTCGGCCCCCCCCCGACCTCCTTCTCCTGTGTCCCTCGGGCCCCCCCGACCTCCTTCTCCTGTGTCCCTCGGGCCCCCCCCATCCCCCCGCCTCGGTTCCCCCCTGACCCCCTTCACCTGTGTCCCTCCGGCCCCCCTATCCCCCCGCCTCGATTCCCCCCTGACCCCCTTCCTCTGTGTCCCTCCGGCCCCCCCATCCCCCCGCCTCGGTTCCCCCCTGACCCCCTTCCTCTGTGTCCCTCCGGCCCCCCCCACCCCCCCGCCTCGGTTCCCCCCTGACCCCCTTCCTCTGTGTCCCTCCGGCCCCCCTATCCCCCTGCCTCGGGCCCCCCGACCCCCTTCCTCTGTGTCCCTCCGGCCCCCCTATCCCCCCGCCTCGGGCCCCCCGACCCCCTTCTTCTGTGTCCCTCCGGCCCCCCTATCCCCCGCCGGGCCCACATCCCCCCGCCTCGGGCCCCCCCGACCTCCTTCTCCTGTGTCCCTCCGGCCCCCCCATCCCCCCACCTCGGTTCCCCCCTGACCCCCTTCACCTGTGTCCCTCCGGCCCCCCCCATCCCCCCGCCTCGGGCCCCCCTACCCCCTTCTTCTGTGTCCCTCCGGCCCCCCTATCCCCCGCCGGACCCACATCCCCCCGCCTCGGCCCCCCCTGAACCCCTTCTCCTGTGTCCCTCCGGCCCCCCCCATCCCCCCGCCTCGGTTCCCCCCCGACCCCCTTCTTCTGTGTCCCTCGGGCCCCCCCGACCCCCTTCTTCTGTGTCCCTCCGGCCCCCTATCCCCCGCCTCGGGCCCCCCGACCCCCTTCACCTGTGTCTCTCTGGCCCCCCCATCCCCCCGCCTCGGCCCCCCCCGACCCCCTTCACCTGTGTTCCTCCGGTCCCCCCATCCCCCCGCCTCGGGCCCCCCCCCGACCCCCTTCTCCTGTGTCCCTCGGGGCCCCCCCCCGACCCCCTTCTCCTGTGTCCCTCGGGGCCCCCCCCCGACCCCCTTCTGTCCCCCTCAGGCCTTTTCAACCCTGCAGCCCCATCCCCCCTCCGACCCACAGCCCTGACTCGGGCCCCCCAATCCCCCGCCGGGCCCTCCCGAACTCCTTCTCCAGTGTCTTGCCGACCTACCCTGTTGTGTGCTAGCCACTGTCACTGCTTCTACCTGTGGAGAGGCTCTGTCTTCGTCTTCCCTGACTCCTGCTCCTTGGAAAGTGGAAAGGATGCAGGAATGTTCTACTTCACATCAAGTCCTCTGGCCCCCTGATAACCTTGTTGTGTCTCCTCAGGAGGCCACAACTCACAGTTTGAAAACCTGTGATCTAGGGGATTCTTGTGATGTCATACACTAAAGTCTTAAATGGCCAGAATTAGAGAGAGAACAATAACCTCCTGGGAGTTATTTAAAACATTGTCCATTGAAACCCAAGTGCATCAGATCATACGAGTTGAAAGGTTCTGCTGCTGGTCATCTAATCCATTCCTGTAGCTTTGTGTCAGGATTGATTTCATTTTCACAAAACCATCCCAGGTCACTAAAAGTCCCCCAAAGGGGCTGATTCATAGTATGTGAGATATGGTTGATATTACCACCATTGAATGTGCCATATAGGTAAGTAGCCTTTCTTTCCGTGGAGTTCCTCCAACTGGCTTGGGATCAGACCCCGTGTTTCTAAAGGAGACTTTTCTCTACACTGCTTCCTCCATGTAACTTCTCACCGTGCTGACTTCCATCTTCTGTTTTTCAGAGGCCAGGTCAATGTTGCGTGAAACTCCTCAGTCTTGATGGTTCAGCAGATTTCTCTACTTCCTGTATCTTATTTGTAGCTATCCAGTAAAAATCTGGACTCAGTGTTATATTTACACTGAGACCTAGATATGTTTTTATTTTTATCAATATAAGCTAGATGTTAGTCCCTGTTTACTGTAATTTCTGAGTTTGTAAGCAATTGATAATTTGGCTGGCTCGAAGTACTGTTTATGTTCACACACAGTATGGTTTTTACTCAGTAATCATGGAAACTAACCATGTGTCACCGTGGCCAGTGACCTAGGCTAGCATATAACTTTATTTTTGCTACTAAGGTTGTAACTCTGTGTTGCCATATGTAAGGGACCACCTAACTGACTGTATAACATGGTTAGGCAGTGGTCCTTCCTCCCAATTTTCTCTACAGTTGGATATCCCAAAGTATATTGCCCCTCTTGTTCCCCTGCCTTGTCGTCAAGTGCGCTGTCCCTTGCTGAGGGAGTTATGGGAGAGCTGCCCAGTTTTTCCCAGAATGGCATGATACAGATGTCTAGGCAGAGTGGTGGGTGTGGACACCCAAGGAGAGAGAGGAATTAGGTAGGATGCTTCAAGAACTTAGGTTTCAGAGTAGCAGCCGTGTTAGTCTGTATTCGCAAAAAGAAAAGGGGTACTAGTGGCACCCTAGAGATAAATAAATTGGTTAGTCTCTAAGGTGCCACTAGTACTCCTTTTCTTTTTTCAAGAACTTAGGTGACTTGTCCAAGGCCACAAAGGGAGTCAGCATCAGAGCTGTGAATTTCTGACTCCCAGTCCTATGCTGAGATGATAGGATTGCACCCTACTTTTTTTTATATAAAGCTATAGTGAGCCCGAACCTCATGAAGTGTCTTGCCCCGAGGACTGTCATACTGCTGACTAGTCTTCCAAGGGAATTGGTGGAAACTTAGTTCTTTGTTCTCTATGACTTTTTAAAGTGACTCAATCTTGCTCTGGCCCCGGGAAGGGAATGGGATGGATTAGATGTTCGGAGATATAGATCAGGGGTTCTCAAACCAGGGGTCAGGACCCTTCAGGGGGTCACGAGGTTATTACATGGGGGGGGGGTCATGAGCTGTCAACCTCCACCCCAAACTCTGCTTTGCCTCCAGCATTTATAATGGTGTTAAATATATAAAAAATGTTTTTAATTTATAAGGGGGGGTCACACTCAGAGGCTTGCTGTGTGAAAGGGGTCACCAGTAAAAAAAAAAAGTTTGAGAGCCACTGACATAGATGGTGTATTTGTCAGTACCTCTGTGCACAGTTTTGTCTGAAACGCCTTTTGATGTGTCCTCTTTCTATCCCTCAGTTGTTCCCTCCGTTTACACAATTTACATGGGAAAAGATAAATATGAAAGTAAGTACATGAAAATACTTGGCAAGGCTTGATACGTTGGGGTTTGCTTTTTTTGCCTTTTTAACCTTGTTTTTTAATTTTTCTGTTTGATTTTACTGCGTTGATAGAAGGCAGATTTTTCATGATAGCTGCTTTGCAAATCATACTATATAGTAACTTCTTATGCAGTCTATAGCATTACTTTATACCATTGTCTGGGACTGGTGAGAGGGGAAGCTGTGTGTGGGCTTGATCTGAAGTCAGTGGGCACTCTGGACTTTTTGTCAGGCTATAAAATGGTCAAGGAAACAATGGTAGAAGCCTAGTATGGTTTGACAGCACTTTATTTGTTTAGTTTAATTGTTCCCTGCATAATTGGTCAGTTTTTTCCCATCTTGAGTTAGTGTTCTTCAAATTATGTTTTCTGTTGCTGTGTCCTCTTCCAACAAACCAGGGTACAGTCCTGCTTTATTTCATGTCACTGCTTGCCATTCAGTACTTAAGGCAAAACCAAAATTAGCACTTCAATTGAAGAGAGTTGGTGCTTTTATCTTGGGAATTGCTCTCTTGAAAATCTCCTACATAGGATAGTTATGCAAAGATCAGTGTCTCCCAATAAAAAAAATCCCTGAGACTGGAGTGGAGGAAAAGGGGGAGAACTTAGAACTGTTCAGAGTTTTGGCCTTCGCACCTTTGTGCCCGAGAGCACTGTGTGTTTCAGGCCTTATTTGGGGATCCATCACACTCACTCTCCAGGTGCCATATTGTAGTGCAAACACTCTTGATATTAAGGCCCTTTAGCTTTTAAAAAGTAACTAGTGGTGTGTCAAAATGAGTTCAGGACCCTAACTCAAGCAATCATTTCCCCTCATTGCCAGTCTCCCAATGGGCCGTTTGGCTGGCTGCTGGGGGAGGTATCCTTCTTTGCTCAGTTTTCTTTTTTTAATGCCTGCAGATGAAGACCTGATAAAATATGGCTGGCCTGAAGATATTTGGTAGGTACTGAAAAGAGCCATGTAAGTCCTTTATGCTTGTGAAATGAAATGCCCTTCATAGTGAACTTCAGTGGGAGGCTCTTCTGGCTACTATAGGTGCTATTCAGAATATTAACTAGTTTAAACACAATCACAGAGGGCTGTTATAGAGTAGCACCTAGAGGTCCCAACTGAGGCTGGGGACACGCTGTGTTAGGTACTTTCTCACACACATAGTAAGAGCTGGTCCCTGCCCCCCAAAGCATTTGTCATAGAATCATAGAGTTGGAAGGGACCTCAGGAGGTCATCTAGTCCAACCCCCTGCTCAAAGCAGGACCAATCCCCAATTTTTGCCCCATATCCCTAAATGGCCCCCTCAAGGATTGAACTCACAACCCTGGGTTTAGCAGGCCAAAGCTCAAACCACTGAGCTATCCACATGGCTTGTGTGCACATGGAATAGGTGTGCCCACACATGGAACTATTCAGGAATAGGTCCATTTTGGTCAATTTCACAGTCATAGGATTTAAAAAATTGTAAATTTCATGATTTCAGCTATTTAAATCTGAAATGTCACAGTGTTGTAATTGTAGAGGTCCTGACTCAACAAGGAATTGTGTGTGTGGGGGGGGGGCGGGTGTCACAAGGTTATTGTAGGGGAGGTTGCAGTTCTGCTATTCTTACTTCGGCGCTGCTGCTGGAGGGGCGTTGCCTTCAAAGCTGGGGGCCCAGCGAACAGCTGCTGCTCTCCGGCTGCCCAGCTCTGAAGTAAGGGTGGCAATACCATGACCTGCCTAAAATAACCTTGCAACCCCCCTACAACTCCCTTTTGGGTCAGGACCCCCAATTTGAGAAACGCTGGTTTCCCCCATGAAATCTATATAATGTAGTATACAAGCACATAAAATACCAGATTTTGTGGGCAGAGACCAGATTTCATGGTTCGTGATGTGTTTTTTATGGCCAAGACTTTAGTAGGGCCTTAGTGATAGGGGAGACGGGCACAGAGGTGAAATAACATGTCCCAGGTCACATGGCAGATCAGCAACAGTGAAGGGAATAGAACCGAGGTCTCCTGACCCCCAGATCAGTATCCTCTCTGCAGGAGCATGCTGGGTCTCCAACCCAATCCCTTTGTCTGATTTCTTCTTGTACATGTATATACACAATGTCACCATCATGTCTACTGTATACACACGCTGCCTGGCAGAGTGAAATATTCCCTGTCGTCTTGTCTCAGCTCTTACCTTTGTTCTGGCTCCATGAGTTGAGCTTGAATGACTCTCAGAATCATGAGAGGCAAAAGCTGTGCGTAACCTAAGCAGACCTAACTGGTCGCATGCACAGGGGTGGCTGTGGGCACTGCTCTCTACCACGCATGTTGACGTAGTTTTGGTCCCCCTACATGGAAAAGGAAATAATCAGAGAGGGCAGTTAGGACAACTCACTGTTAGCTGCAAATATACTATCGATTGCTGTTTGTGTTAATCCTTGCCAAATTTTCTATGTTGGCAGTGGCCAAATTTGCTTGGGGCCTTGTAAAGCTGTTAGATGATAAATGGAATGGGCCAGTTGTTTCAGTAGACAGGCTTCCACATACAAACCCCATCATCTTAATTGATACTTGCTTCCTTGTTCGCCATTTCAGTTGAGAGGCTAACAATTGAGTGGGCCACATAGACTGTCCTCCCTTCTCATTCCTAGAGATGGTCTTTTTGGGGGTGGACTGAGGCATATTGGTGGAGCTAGTGAGTAAGAAGTGTGCCCTGCCTCTGCTTTTCTTGCACCAGCTCTGCAAATTGAGAATGTAAGACTCTGGGAGTATGTATACCCTGCCGTAAAACACCTGCGGTTGGCCTGTATCAGCTGTCTTGGGCTTGTGGGGCTTGGACTGCAGGGTTATAAAATTGCAGTGTAGCATCACCGGGCTCCAGAGCCTAGGCTCCTGCCTGAGCCCGGACATCTACACTGAAATTTTATAACCCGGGCACCCAAGTTCCATGAGCCCAAGTCAGCTGACATGGGCCACCTGTGAGTGTTTTATTGCAATATAGACATACCCTATGATGGGAGATCCTTGGGTCTTGTTAGAGTAACCGTCACTTTTAATAACATGCTTTGCTATAGTGATATACTAATTTGTTTCTCTCATATCATTAGTTAGTTAGAAAGCCATTCTATGCATCCGATGAAGTGAGCTGTAGCTCACGAAAGCTTATGCTCTAATAAATTTGTTAGTCTCCACGGTGCCACAAGTACTCCTTTTCTTTTTTTAGAAAGGGTAGACATCTATGTCATTTCCCTAGGAATCACTAGAGGGAGCAAATCGCAATATCTTATTCATAAGATCTTTCTGTTAATGTCTAAGTATATTATGTTTCAAAGAAAATATTTAGCTTTTCAATTTCCTCCTCTTACAGATGGTTGAATATTTGCTCAAAGATTGAAACACCTGATAAGGTGTAACAATTCCGTTGCATGCTGTCAAATATGCATGTTCAGAATTTATTTTAATGCTTTTACCTGTGGGACTCCTAGTCTGTTATGGCAAGCTGTATTGTAGCATTTATTTCATAGCAAGAGACCCTCTGCTAAATGTGCCTTTTTATTCTGTAGGTTTCATGTGGATAAGCTCTCCTCTGCACATGTGTACCTCCGATTACACAAGGTAATCACAGAATCCTGGTGCAGTTAAACAAATATGTACTGATATAACAGTGACCTGCAAAGGATTGCTTAAAAATTGAGTTTGTATCCTCTCATTTCCAGAAAATATTTTTTCAGGAGTTGGCTTTCTCTGCTTATTTTTGAACCCTCGAACTTTCAGGAATGTTAAGTCTAGTTCTCCCTGGTTTAGGAGGGTTTGTTGCCTCCAATATTTATTGAGATTATACACCTAAATGTGGGGGATTTGTGTTCTGATGATGCGCATAATATGCTAGGCATTATTCACACATATAGGAAGTCACGATACCTGCCCTGAAGATCTTACAATCTGAGGCTCCCATTCCACTATGAACTCTGAATGCATAGACCCACCTGCTCACAACATGGAGCCTCTGATGTTAATGGCGGTCTGCAAGGGCGCAGGTGTGTAGCAGAACTTGGGCATCTGTTAGTATGCAACCTAGGAAGGGCAGGGGAAACGGTGCAACCAAAATATAGGACAAAGCTGGAAGTCTCCTCATCTGAGTACAGTGCCTGATCAATGTTCCCTCTAATTTTTTCCATCCATGTGCAGAATGAATTTTGTTATGTGCACTAATATCGAGGTGATGTGCGCCACCAGTAGAAACAAAAAACCTCACTATAATATATATTTTTAAAAAGTTACCATAGGGATAATTACTCCAGTCAGGACAGGTTAAGCATTTTAGAACTCACTGCTCAAAGAATTAAATTTAAGCATAAAAGAGAAATAAAACCACAAATAACAGCACTTTGAAAGAATAAAATTACCAAGAATATATGTGCATTGCAGGAAGTACCAAGAAGTAACAACAGTAACACAAGTACGTGTTGGGAGATGTGTGTGTGCGTGCGTGTGCATCAGTACCCCCTTCTCTCTCCTGCCTTTGCCGTGCTCTGCACAGCAAGCAGGAGGGTCCCAGGAGCAGCTCGCCAGGGGCTCCAAGGCAGAGGGCAGGATCAACATGACTGCAGAGCAGCAGGGGGAGGGCGCCTGAACACACACCCCCGGATGTGCACGGTACCTGATTCACTCCTGGGTGACTGTGCAGCTTTGAGGGAACACAGCTCCTGGCTCTGCCATGGATTTGTGAGACCTAGAATGATTAGTCCTATCTCTACCTCATTCCCCTTTCAGTAAAATGGGGCTAATACCTCTGAGGGGTATAGAGGCAAAACTGTTTGTAAAGTGGTTTGAAATCCTTGGCTGGTAGGTGCTATAGAAGTGTAAAGTATTATAAGCTGTGTGTGTAATGCAGGGGCTCATACCTCTGTTTGCATAGCATGGTCCAAGTGCACTGTTGGTGTGGTGTTTATTCTGTGTTCATAAGTCCCATATTGCTCCCTCAAACGGCACAGTAAACCACTCATGTTTCATTGGTCTGTTTTAGGGGCAAACAGTGGATGATATTCCCAAAGAAGTTTTGATAGACTGCGCCCATCTAGTGAAGGCCAATAGCATTCAAGGTAACATTTACTATTGAAATTGGCAAGTCTCCTATGGAGGTTAAGGGACTGTGTACGGGGGCGGGGGGAGTGTGTCTGTGGGGGTGTCTATTCCATCCCAAATTCCTGAAATTTCTTGTTTTTGACGTCAGAATAATGTGAAGTTTAAGTACACTTCATAGATTGTTGTTTTCATGGGAAACAGATGTCACTTGCAACAGCTGGTGCTGCTGCTGATATTTTCATACTGAAACTTTAATCTCCTGATTCCTGATGGTGCCTCTAAGCCAAAAGGGGTCTTGCAATTTTCCCTCTAATACCCACTTGAGGCCCTCTTTGTAGCAGGCAGCCTTCTGGCAAAGCCAGACTCCATCTGGAGTTAGTTAACACTTTTTTTTGGTCCTTGCTGCCACAGAACGCGATATAGCAAAGTCCTTCTGTTCCATTGCAATGCTGTTACTTCAGATAGGAGGAAGAGGACAGATCCTTACAAATGTTACTGACTAGAAGCTATGTAACACAGCATGACTCTGGCTGATTGTGGAGACTGCTCGTCAGAAGGTTTGGGGTAGGGACGGAGAATAGAAATATTTCCCACTTCTGAGCCGTTGATACAAGAACTCTCCTTTCTCCCCTTACTGCTCTGTAGGCTGCAAAATGAACAACATCAACGTGGTGTATACGCCGTGGACCAACCTGAAGAAAACGGCTGACATGGATGTGGGACAGATAGGGTTTCACAGACAAAAGGATGTAAGTGGTTGCTATGCAGCTGCAAAGAAACCCACCAGCTGACTGCAGTACCTTCCTTCTCCATCATACTGCCATATTGAGAGTGAGCATACTGAGTCTCACGCAGGGGCTCTAAATCAGGGGAAACTACTGTGGTCCAGGGGCATGGGAAAAATCCCAGCTGTTTTTTGGTGGGCTAAACTAAGTTTCCACTTGGGTATCGGAATATAGTAAAGCAGCGGTTCTCAAACTGTGGGTCGGGACCCCATTTTAATGGGGTTGTCAGGGCTGGCTTTGACTTGCTGGGGCCCGGCGCCAAAGCCTGAGCCCCACCACCCGAAGCTCGAGGGCTTCAGTCCTGGGCAGCAGGGCTCAGGGTAGAGGCCCCCTGCCTGGAGCTGAAGCCATTGGGCTTTGACTTTAGCCACCTGGAGCAGTGGGGCTAGGATGGGCTCAGGCTTTGGTCCCCCATCCTGGGGTCAGGTAGTAATTTTTGTTGTCCGAAAGGAGTTGTGGTGTAATGAAGTTTGAGAACCCCTGTAGTAAAGTAAAACCACTACAACAAATGGAAGGCACAAGTTACAACAGGGATACAGAGCTGAGTAATTCGTTATGGTCAGTATAAAATATTGCCAGTATACAACCAAGTGTCAGATACACTTTCTGCTTGAATTTCCACCTACGCTTGGATTATCGTCTGCAGTAAGATTGAAGCCCCTCTGGCCTGGTAACACCATAATCGCAGCTGGTTTGCTTCTGACTGGTAACATTTGTAATAGGTGACCCCTATCTTCTGGAAGTGGGAAGTCTTGAAAATCAGGCTTCATCAGATCCTCTTTCCTGTAAAATCTGGGTTTTTTCATAATTTTCAATGTTGAAGAAACTTCCAGACTTAAAGCATGAATCTAGTTGTCACTTTCAAAATTGCTGACTGTCAGACTTGCATTCAGAGAAGAGTTCTCTCTTAGCACTCAGGTGAGCATCCTGCCAGGAAATCGTAAAGACTGACTTCAGAGCACTAGAACGATGTGTGTAAAAGAGCTAGGTTGTCAGGGGAGAGAAGGAAAGATCGTCTAGCGGTAAAGGCCCGGGTCTTGGATCTGAGTCCGCCTCTCACCCTTCCACAGATTTCCTCTGTGACTTTGGGGAAGCCATTTAATCTCTTGGGGCCCTGATCCAAAGCCCTTTGAAGTCAATGGACTCGCATGGACTTCAACAGATTTTGACTCAGGCTGTTGGTGCTTGATTTTCCAGTCTTGAGAATTGGGATTGTACCTTTCTGGGTGTGTTAAGACTTTTGACTGTAAACTAGTTTGAGATCCTTGGGTGGTAGGTTCTGTAGAAGTGTAAAGTGCTTGTTAAAACACACATCGGTACTGAGGTACCCTGGGTTGAAGACAGTGGTCCACAGAATGGGCACAACACACTCAGCAGCATGAGCTTCCCTTGCCAGCATGCTCAGCCCATGTCCACTGAAACTCACTTCAGGATTGGGTGGATGACCATTCTGCATGATTCAGTCAATCCTGGGCCCCTCTGCTGAGACTTCAGCCAAGAAAACCCATTAGTGATAGTTGTGATGGTGGTTTGTGTTCTTGGGCCCATCGGAGATTGTACTGAGTTCCCAGCTCTTTTCACACAGGCCACTGAACAGCACCAGATGGCCATGACTTTCCATCCGTTTAAATGAGATTCAGGAGCCAAATGTAGAGGAGAAAATGCTCCTTTTCTTGTAATTTACCTCACTGTGTGGAAAGTCTTTCTCAGTGAAATGCAAGGTGGAAGCGTTTTTTCGTAAGGATTATAGTTCTTTCCATCCCAAAGGTGAGAACAGTGACAGTGGAGAAGAAGGTGAATGAGATACTGAACAGGCTAGAGAAGACCAAAGTGGAGCGGTTCCCTGACCTAGCTGCTGAGAAGGAAGCCCGGGACAGAGAGGAGAGGAATGAGAAAAAAGCCCAGATCCAAGAGATGAAACGGAAAGAGAAGGAGGAAATGAAGAAAAAGAAAGAAATGGAAGATCTCAGGTGAGTAATGGCTGTGACTAACTCTAACTGTGAGTATTTCCTATCAGTGGTGGGAGCAAGACTTTGATCAGGGCATGTCGTGGTTCCTGCTGAATCAGTCGTACTCTGTTCTGTCTTAGACTGGTACAGTCTTAAGAAATAGTATTTGCTGTACCTGGCAACCCTTTCTTTGCCTTTGTCTTGAGAATTAGATGTATTCACCCAATTCACTTACTAGAAACTGGAGTGAGGAATAGTTCGCAGAGCTGGGAGTCAGGACTCCTGGGTTCTTTTCCCACCTGTGCCACCAACTTGCTGTATGAACTTGGACAAGTCACTGAACTCTGTGAAATGGGTAGAATTGCCTGCTATACCTATAAAGCACTGAATTGCTCTAGTGAAAATCAAAGCCTGTGTAGTGCTTGTCAAGCTTCAAAGCACTTCACAAATAGTGATTTTAAAAACACAAATTAATCCTAGTGTACATGAAAGGCGTTATGTACGCTTGTAAATGCACAGTGATGAACAGCTGCATGTGTTGATCTTCCAATCTGACAGCAGACAGGCAGAAAACATTTGTGACCATGTTGGTCCTTGAGAAAAGAGTAGATAAGGTAGATCTGTTAACCCCCGACTACCAAACAAACCTGGACGCACATGAGTGTGTCTGACCCTATGACTGCTTTGTACATATAAAATGTTACAATAAAGAAGTAATTTAGATGGTCATGAGGCTGGAATTCGGGGAGCCTAGATCCTACAGCTCCTGTTGGTGCACTCAGTAATTCAAAGGAGCAATAACTTACAGCCCCAACACAGAGGCATCTGAGTCCCAGTTCAATTTCTGAAGGCAAGAGGAGTGCTGGTGGGGACATTGGATTACAGCTCACACCATCTCTCTCACCTATGAGCTGCTTTAGCCATCCACAAGCCACTTTTATAGTAATCCTCAAGCAAAGGATTTTATAACCCCTTATTAGTTGTCTCGCTGGTAGTGTATCTGGACAAAGCTGTGAAGAATGAATGTTGTAGAAAACCCATGCACTGGCTCCTAGTTGATGGACTATGGTGACCTCTTCTATCTCTGACTTAAGAGTTTTTTTTTGTGCCAAGGTATCTTTGCTCCCCACGGTACACTGATGCTTCAGTTAGGGACGGAGTATGTTCTTCGGAAGACAAGCTAATGTTGAGATCTGATGTGTTTGAATTCCCTCTGAAGAATAGGAGGGCTAATCTTGTCAGCACTCTGCCCTGTTTCATAATGTACATTTAAAAATGCATCTTGCTACATAATTTCTCTTCCCTTACAGGAGCTACTCTTCACTAATGAAGTCTGAGAACATGTCTTCCAACCAGGTATGTTCAGGCTGGCACCTGTGAAGACCTTGCTTCCAGAGCCTGAATAAGAATCAGAGTAGGGTATGAGGATACAGATGCGAAAGCAAGTTTCAGCCCAGTAGCTGCATGTGGTGAATTGTTCCACGCGTTATCCCCCTCTTACCTTTGGAGTTACAGAACAAAATCCAAGGAGAGGGGAAGTGCATGATTACAGGGAAAGGGAGTCTCCTTCCTGCAATGTCCTCCAGAGATGTTAAACGGGACAAGGATGCATCCGCTCCTTTTTCTCTCCAGTCTGCTGCTCTGAATTCCCTTTGGTTGCGTACAGAGCCTCTTGTCAGTAGGGATGAGACGTTTTGTGTGGGAAGGATGACTGTGCTATGGTGGGACAGCTACCAAAAGGAGAGTAAGAATTTTAAGTGAAATTCTGTTTGTCCTTTTGCCTGTTTAGTCCAATGTCTGGTTTGTCTTGGGGCTGGTGGAATCACATATCTTTGTATTACTCTATGACTAAAGGTGTACATAGTCCTTAAACCAAGGGTGTCTCACTTGTCCCTGAGGAGTAGGCAATCTAAAGGCCAACTGAAGCCAAGACATGGGACAATAGACCAGGAGAGGAAGGGCCAGGAGACTATAGAGAGGCAGCTGAGATTACTTGAAGAGGTGGATTTAAAGGAGGAGAGAAGGAAGCATCTTGTGTTAGGAGCCGCATGCTATGAGACAGAGCTGGGAGTCAGAGCAGTGAGACAAGGACTGAGATGACCACGGGCAAACATAAGGAAAATGAGTGCTGAGAGATGAATGGGAGCTGGGTTACATAAGGAGCTAAACTGAGTGAGGAAGGCATCGTTTCCCTTGTGCGTACTAGGGCTCTTGCATCCCTTTGCTTTGTGCCTGGTATCCTTTCTCTGAAAGCAAGTACCCTCACGTTCTGTTGCATTGGTGATATCTCCAGGCAAACGAGGAGCTCAGAGTGCCTCTCACAAATTTTAATTTAAAATCTGTTCACCCATCACATCCCCAGAGGCTCAGCAGCTGCTTGAGATAGGTTTATGGTTTTCATGGGGTGTTTTTTGTTTTCTTGGGGGGGAGGGGTGACTCTTCTGGCTGGTTTCCAGATCACAGATGACCGTGATAGAGTAAAAAGAACTATGCGGTTTAAGCAGCGGCTCCTCCTGCTATGCATGTGCAAGCTGTGTCTGGTTAGTGACATGCCATATGAGGAAATGTAAAGGAAATGCCCATGTATGGGGTCATCAGCCCTCTCTGTGTCTAAGCTACATGTGTTGTCAGACTGGTGCCTTTATGCTGGAGTCAGATCAAGTTAAGGTCACAAAGGGCTGATACACAGGAGTGCTGGCAAGAGACTGAGCTCCACTTCATGGCACGAGGCGCATGATATAGGTAAAGGTTACTGAAGTAACCAGGTCAAGGGTTATCCGAGCTTAATCACCAGCCCCTGCCTCCCAGGGTTACACATGGATGGATGACCTGCTGTACTAGGAACGTGTGGCGCTCATTTACTGGATGGCTAGCAAGCGTTGCAGATTTTATATTTCATCTGTAGTTGTACAGTTGGCTGGTTGGGTCCCAGGCTTTGAGTTAGAGGGGAAATCTCTCAGTGGGGCATACTTCTTGAATGAATAGGAGAATACTAGTATTCAACATGTGAAATGTTAGCAGCAACATCCAAAGGACCTAGCTTTGGGATTTGTTAGTTTCAGAACTTTGACCATGAGCCTGTTGAGTAAGCTGAGGCTGATTTTGTGGCCTATGTATGGAAACCAGAAAAAACTCCGCCACTTCCTTAAACAATGGGAGAGACAGCTGACTACACCAGCAGCTTTGTCTGAGCGTCTGCAGACTGCCTAAGATTTCTAAAGGTGTCTGCACCTCCATTTGAAATTTTTTAGGGTCAGCAAATGAAGAAAGTGTAGTCCAGTGGCTTTCAACTTATCTCGCCAGTGTTAAACTTCCATTTTAAAAAGGTATCTCAATAATTCCCTTCTTTCTTTCTCCACAGGATGGCAATGATTCAGATGACTTCATGTGAATTGGGCACTCTCTCTTTTCTGAATCGTGAGATGGACTCTGTCTTAATTTTTCACTCTCAATAAGATGCCAAAAAACCAAATTCTGACTTCAGTTTCAGGCCCTGTTTGCACCTTCACTGGCAATATCTGACCAGATCTGTGCCATGTATCTCCTAAAAACAGTATCTTAACTGTGTGTGTGTGTGTGTGTGTGTGTGTGAGAGAGAGAAGGGGGGGGTGGAGCATACGTTCTGGATCTACAAGGATCTTGATATATTTATTTTGAGGGAGGGGCTCTTAATGTGAGCTACAGGAGTGTTGTGCTGCCTTAGTGAATTGGCAATAGACTTATTTAAAAAATGTTTCCATTACTGTAATGTCTCCCTGGTATAAATTCAAGCCTGAAATCAGAATTGCTGGCCTGAGGACTCTGCTCCCCTCTTGCTGAGCGATTCTTGTTGATGGGATGTGTGTGTTCATCAAAACCAGGGGATCCCTATAAACAAGGGGTGCCTGTATTTGGCCCAGCTGATGGGCAGATTGAAAATCCGCCTGGAGCCAGAGAGCTCCACCTATCTTGTAAATGTAGTAAAGCGTAGCTGCCCTCGTTTTAATATGGAGCTGCCGCCTCTGGAGACGAGTCTTGGCCTGCATAACAGCCTGACCATTCTGAGTGAGGTGGAGCAATGCATGCTGGGGGTGTGGTGTTAGGCTGCACACCTGTAGATGAGGATAGTCCTAAATTGGACTGGGCTACACGCATGGCTCCGCTCTTTTAGAGGATTAACTTTGCAAATAAAGAGTGTTGGCGTTTGAAAAGCCCGTAAGCTGACTCGGAACGCTTAACTAAGTAACTCGTGATGTGGATAATAGTACATTCAAAATGATGGTGGTAACTATCGCAACGTGTATATATGTTAGAATTAAAATCATAACAGCTGTTAAAGCGTGTTGCTGTTGGGGGTCCTCTGTTCACAGTGTTGTGTGGACTCAAAACATGGGATTATAGCTGGGGGAGGAACATGAGGGAGGGCTCGCGTATGAGTAGTTGTGGAGATAGGGTAAGCGGGGGAGGGGGGCACCCTGATATTAACCCCCCTCCCCCCCCCCAGCAAGCAGGAGGCTCCTGGGAGCAGCTCTGAGGCAGAGGGCAGGAGCAGCACATGGCAGGGTGGGAGGGAGAGCTGAGCTGCATGCAATTGATACCCTGCTGGGCGGCTGCCGCACAGGGAACTTAAGGGAGCGGGGAGCTGATGGGGGGGCTGCTGCTCCACCCTGGTTCCAAGCCCCCCCCGGGCTTGTGCCAACGGGCTGCTCCTCCTGAAAGCAGTGGACAAAGCAGGCGGCTTCCAAACAGTGTTATAAGGGAGCCTTGCGCAACTTTAAACGAGCATGTTCCCTAATTGATCAGCAACGAAACAATGTTAACCAGGATCTATGTGTCTCAGCTGAATGTTGTACAGGTCTGAAAAAGCGCTGTGAGTATCCTCTCTTGCTACAGTGGGGGAAGAGCAGTTTAAACGCACAAGGAGATCCAGTGTCTGCCCCCCTCTGAAGATCCGAATCCTCTCCTGGCCCCCACTGCTGCTGTTTTATCCCCCTTAGTCATGCCCCAGTGCAGCCTCCACCTCTGCCAGGGAAGCAGGTGATCTAGAGGAGTAGAAAGTGAGCTCTCTCTGGAGACTCCAGGATAGCAATTCTATTAATCCTGCAGTGTTGTCTCCATAGAATCATAGAATATAAGGGTTGGAAGGGACCCCAGAAGGTCATCTAGTCCAACCCCCTGCTCGAAGCAGGACCAAATCCCAGTTAAATCATCCCAGCCAGGGCTTTGTCAAGCCTGACCTTAAAAACCTCTAAGGAAGGAGATTCTACCACCTCCCTAGGTAACGCATTCCAGCGTTTCACCACCCTCTTAGTGAAAAAGTTTTTCCTAATATCCAATCTAAACCTCCCCCACTGCAACTTGAGACCATTACTCCTCGTTCTGTCATCTGCTACCATTGAGAACAGTCTAGATCCATCCTCTTTGGAACCCCCGTTTCAGGTAGTTGAAAGCAGCTATCAAATCCCCCCTCATTCTTCTCTTCTGCAGGCTAAACAATCCCAGCTCCCTCAGCCTCTCCTCATAACTCGTGTGTTCTAGACCCCTAATCATTTTTGTTGCCCAATCATTGCTGTTGGGGGTCCTCTGTTCACAGTGTTGTGTGGACTCAAAACATGGGATTATAGCTGGGGGAGGAACATGAGGGAGGGCTCGCGTATGAGTAGTTGTGGAGATAGGGTAAGTGGGGGAGGGGGGCACCCTGATATTAACCCCCCCCCACAGCAAGCAGGAGGCTCCTGGGAGCAGCACATGGCAGGGTGGGAGGGAGAGCTGAGCTGCACGCAATTGATACCCTGCTGGGCGGCTGGGGGTTGATGATGTGACTGTGAACCCCACAGTCAGGCTGGGCCCTGTTGTGTTTGGTGCTTTTCACCTGTGCAGAGGGGCCAGTGATTTGAGTAGGTCCCGGGACTACATTCTCCTCCTGCGAGGCGACCCTATCTGATCAGGGGTCAGGTATGCTGATGGGGCTGGGTGGGAGCAGTTTGCACAGCATCAGCCAGGCTAGTCTCTGTTTCTCTCCAACATCTGTCCTGGAACTCACGTGATGGTTTCAAGCTGTCTTTCCAAATGGAGTTGATTGGGTTCGGTGGCGGTATTGGCTGGCTGCCCCCCTCAGGCTGGCCTGTGTTCTTCCCAGGGTCAAACCTGATGGTCCCTTTTGGCCTTAAAATCTCTGAAGCACGCAAGTGCGGCTGGGCTAGTGCCTGAGTGTATTGCAGGATTACTAGCCAGCTGCCGGCCAGTTATTCAGAGGGAATTTTACTCGGTTGCTGCTTGGGCTAGTAGCTGTCACATGCTTGCTGTAAAGCACAGCTTCCGCTTCCCTTTACTGAAAGCGCGGTTAACCATTATTGGACTTGGGGCCGGGAACGCTGCTTTCTGGCTCCTGGTGTGGATTTAGCTAGGAATTTCCAGTGTGGGGGCTTGAATTGCTCCTGGAAAGGGGCTAGGTCTAGCAGCCCTGCGGAAACCCTAACCACAGACCAGGCACGGCTTGGGCAGTGCAGCAGGCTTCCTTTGCAGCCCTGCTGATGCGCTTCAGCCCTGTGCCAGAGGGGTCTATTCTAGAAATGAGAAGTGGGTCTTCACTGCTTACCCCAATACCTGAGCGGTCTGCAGGGGAGGCTAATTCCCACTAGGATGATAGCTTAGTGATGTCAAATTTCTCCTATTTAGGGGATGGATTGAGACTAACTGACCCGTTAGAGGAGTGGCTGTCGGGTGGCTCTCTCAGCCTTCTGGTCACTGCCAGGCCAGGCTCCATTCAAGCTGCAGACCTGAAGCTAAGGGTATGTGCAATGAAACCTCCCGGGCTGGGGACACGGAGTTGTTTCATTGCAGTGTAGACATTCAATCCGCTGGTGTCTAGTTGCTGTGTAGATGTATCCCTCTATCCATTTAAACAAGGTATTTGGAATCTTATGGCCATGCCCATCTGACCTCTTGTGGCCATAAGGAACGTTCCTGCCACTGGCTGAGTGCCTGGCTTTAATAATATTACTGTAAAACTAACGTGAAGGAAATGAAAGAATGAGAGAACCCTGGGGCTTCTTATGTGGGAGGGAGGTCAGAAGATCCAGGCTCATGGCTGCCACCCCATCTTCAGCTGTGCCCGGGTACTGCAGCTCAGGCTATGGGCAAGCCCTTGCTGCTCTGAGGGCCTGCTGCAATGAAATAGGGAGTACGCGCTCTTTGCTTTTGCGGCTACAGCGAGCGTTAGGGGCCCACTTGGAAGGGTGCTCTGGTGGCTAGGGCACTAGCCAGGAATGTAAGTGAATCAGGTTCAGTTCACTGCTCTGTTGCAGACTCCAGGTGTGACCTTGGGCAAGTCACATAGTCTCCTTTCCTCAGTTTCCCCATCTGTATAATGGGGATAGTAGTTCTTCCCTACAAACACAATAAAGAGGTTAGGAAGTGCTTGGCTGTGATGGGGGCCACGTAAGTACCTAAGATAGAGCTGGTCCTAATAGCAATAATGACTGTGTTGCTAACAACTAGCTGGGTATTCTGGGCTCTATTAATCCATCCCCGCTGCTGTGCTTAGATTATTGGGTTTGCCACAGCCAGCTAGTGCCCAAAGTCTAGTGTACCTGCCCCTAGTCATGGCTAATACCTAGCTTGCCTCTGAAGCACTAAAAAAACTTCACCAACCCCCGCAGTGAGCAGGGGCCGCCGGGGGGAGCCCCCTGGAGAAGAATCTTGTCTTCTATCTAAAAGGAAGCCGCAGCATGCTGTGGCGTGAACCAGTTTCTACACAAGCTGGGCTCCCCCTCTCCTGCAGGGGCGGGGAAACGATCCCTGTCCTTCTCAAAGGTGTCAAGGTTGGGGTGCATTTCAGAGAATTCTCATTAAGCCCCATCATAACCCCTGCTCCCTCACTTGACCCCCAACTGCTGGGGGGACCCTGTGCACCTCAAATGGGGTTGGGAAACCGCTATCTGATGGTAGAGGGCTCTCGTCTTAAGCAGGCGAAGGCCCAACATGAGCCAATGGCTGGGAGTTGAAGCGGGACAAATTGAAACTGAAAAGATGCAATTTTTTATTAGTTAGCCATTGGACCTGCCCAATTTTAGGGAACTAGCCATTGGAACAGCTTCCCATGGGATATGGTGGATTCTCCATTACTTGAAGTCTTTAAATCAGGTGTATCAAACAGAACAGTTTCACTTAACTTGCAGATTTCCCATGAATCTTTGGGCTTGGCTGCCCAGCCCTGGGGTCCGCACTGTGGGGCAGTGATTTGTAGAGCACACTTGCATGGTGCTCTAACCCCCCTGTGTAGAACCTGCTAGTGTCCATCTTGTTTCAAATAGGACAACATCTCTGGACACCAGGGAACACTGAGTGCATGCCAGCAGGGCCCACACGGGGCACTTGGAGCACAGCATGCGGCTTTGCTCTATAAATCACATGCCATGTAGTCCTGACTTGCTGTGCTGGTGTCTGCAAACCTCACGGACCGGTGTAGACCCGCTTGGTTGCATTTAAGAGGTGCTGGGGAGGCGTGAGTCTGGCAGAAGCAATATGTGTCTATGGGAGGGGGAATGGCACTGAAGAGCGCTTCGCTACCAGCGGAAACATAGAGACTCCAACCTGGCAAATCAAAGACAAGGAAACGTTAAACAGAATGAATGTAATTAATGACCAGCAGAGTTTCTCTTCAGCCTGTTCTGTTTTAATAGCTCTTGCTGACTGTGGCCTGCTCAAGTGGGAGGGCATCAGGTCAGGCCCATCGCAGGACATGAGTTTGATGCCCTTGCTTTAGATGGAGGCTGGATGTGGCTCTGGAAGAGGTGCTATAGCCCAATCAAAAGTTCTGGCCTTGATGCAGGAATCACACGGTGAAATCTATGGCCGGTGTTCTGTAGCACGGTCAGCGGCAGGTGATCATCATGGCCCCTATTAGCCGTAAACTCTGAATCTGGGAAATTAGATATGCCTACCTTTGGCTAGGACTAGTAACTGGCATCTCTCCCAGGACTTTGGGTTCCACCTCTGAGTTCTAACAGCTCTGGGAAGCCAAAGTTCACGTGCTCTTGTGAAGGGGAAATGTAGGATTAATTGAAGCTGTCAAAGCAGAGGAATCCAGTGAATTATGAGGCAGCTCTGCTCGATGTGTTTGGAAGGCTCCCCTGCAGACAGATGGCTTCAGAGACAGGGTTATAAATTACAAATGGCAGAGAAAACGAAAGGGAATGGGAAATAAAAATATTATGGCCTTTAAACTCTGGGTCCTTTTCCTGTTTAAGACGATTTCCTGTCTGAGCTGCCCTCTCTCTGTGCTGGGATGCCCTGAATCCAGCTAACACAATGCTGGAAGCACTTAAGGTCTGAAATCTCATGGTGTTTTGCCTCACTTTTATAGCCTGAATAGACTGAGTAAAAACAGCACATTTCAATTAGCTGCCTAAGGGCAAGAAATAGCCGTAAGTGGGTTCTGCTGATTAGTTTGTGGCCAGACATGTTAGCATTTGTTTTAAAATGCGGGCGGGGCAGGATAGGATTTACAACACACCATTGTGTCCAAGCTTTAGCCTTCTAAGAATTCACAGGTGTTACTATACTGCAGATCCCAACCACTCACAACTGCACAAAACTGCTGGAGCTCAAGGAGACTCTCCATTAGCTGTTAGCAGTGTAGGGCTGCTGACACTCGGTGGGGCAGTTCTGATTCCATCCGGTAGAGGGGATGATTTGATTTTTTTTTTTTTTTTTTTTTTTTTAAGTATGGCTAAAACCAAGCGTTTTTAAGTTGTAAACTTTTCTCAGCTCCCTGCTGCCACCTCTGGGACTAGGGAATGTGAAGGAACAAGAGGAAACAAACTGGGGTGGGTGTATCCCTGATGCAGGGCAGAAACAAAGAGCCCACATCTTCATCAAGCCCCAGCCCCTCTGGAGCCTAACCCTGTGGTATCTTCCTGCTTCCCTCTGTCAGCTGCTCCTCTGGAGATGGGGCATGGCAGGGATCCGCTTTATATGCGATCAGATGTGCAGATGATGTCAAAGTGGTGTAATGGGGTGGAATTCTATGGCCTGTGAGATACGGGACATCAGACTAGATCACTGACTTGACCGTCCCCATGCCACACACCTTGTTCGACACCACTCTCTGTGGAGCACGACTATAGCCTTGTTCCCCATTATTCTTCCTCTCAAGACCCTTGCTTGTCAATATCCTAACTCTCTTTTGAGGGCCTTGCGGATCTCTTAAACAACCCCTGACAGACGACACGTCCCTGACTTCTGGCTTTGCCAAAACACTGAACTTTTACTTAATCAGATGAAACATGACAACAGCATTCAGTAACCCTTCCCCTCGGGAAACCTTATATCACCCGAGCGATTCTTCCTTTCCTCATCACAGTCTAGTTCCCCCACCCTCTCTGTGATCCTTCGCCAACCGATGCCCCTTCCAATTCAAACCCACCCGCTCCAACGTTCCTGCCGAGCTTCCATCCCAAAAACCCAGCCTCCGTCTCTGCGTGCACCCACCGTGTTCTTTTGGTCGTCGTCCCACAACGTAGCCCCTCCAAGTTTTGCTTAACGCTTACCCTGTGACGCCCCCTGGATCCGTACCATTTCAATGAGCATAGTCCCTTCTCCGCATCACCATGGTCCCTTCTGGCCTATGAATCTGTAGGCTGCTCTGCATGCAACAATCCGATCAACCTAGCTAACGTGGCTCAGCCCCTGTGCGCTGTCGTTCCATTGACCTAACCCCTGTGTGCACATGGCGAAGTTCACAGAAGAATTCTGTTGAGCTAGTTACCACCTCTGGGGGGGGGGGGGTTAACTACGGCGATGGGGAGCGACTACAGTGCAACTGCCACTCCAGAGCTGTGCTTTTTTGCAGCTGTAGTGTGCTTGGGGAGGAGATGAAAGAAACAACCCAGAGCCAGCGGGGCAGGAGGTGCCCGAGGCTCATCTGTTGCCATCACGTTCAGGGCAGTTAGTTTTCATCCTGCCTTATTACGTCCCCATGCAACGGGGCGCTCTCAGCGCTGCAGACCGTGGAGGGTCTGAGATCTGACGGGCGGGTCACCCTCACCTGGATTTTGTCCCTCGCCCCACGTGTGATTAACGTGGGGGCCGCTAGATGGAAGCAGAGAACAACGGTTGCTCAGCAGAGACGTCTGCCTCCCAGGCTCTGAAGGTCCCTGGTGCCTGTGACAGATCCCCGTCCCCTCCCCTCCACGGGGTGTTTCGGGTGGAGTCCTGTGGCGTGGAGTCCCTCTGCCGGTTGAGCATGAAAGGTGAGAATTGCACTGGAGCGGGGCCAGTCCTCTTGATTCAAGAAAACCCCAGGTGAGCCTGAAACATCAGACGGCTCAAGCCACAGAGCATGTAGTGGAGAGGGGTCAAAGGTCACACAGCGGTGGGACCAAAAGGTGGCTGAACCTACCTCTTACCTGGAACAAGAGGGGCTGTTCTTCCATCCTAGTGCTGAATATCTTACCCAGGCCAGCAGGAATCATAGAATCATAGAATATAAGGGTTGGAAGGGACCCCAGAAGGTCATCTAGTCCAACCCCCTGCTCGAAGCAGGACCAATTCCCAGTTAAATCATCCCAGCCAGGGCTTTGTCAAGCCTGACCTTAAAAACCTCTAAGGAAGGAGATTCTACCACCTCCCTAGGTAACGCATTCCAGTGTTTCACCACCCTCTTAGTGAAAAAGTTTTTCCTAATATCCAATCTAAACCTCCCCCACTGCAGCTTGAGACCATTACTCCTTGTTCTGTCATCTGCTACCATTAACAGTCTAGAGCCATCCTCTTTGGAACCCCCTTTCAGGTAGTTGAAAGCAGCTATCAAATCCCCCCTCATTCTTCTCTTCTGCAGGCTAAACAATCCCAGCTCCCTCAGCCTCTCCTCATAACTCATGTGTTCCAGACCCCTAATCATTTTGGTTGCCCTTCGCTGGACTCTCTCCAATTTATCCACATCCTTCTTGAAGTGTGGGGCCCAAAACTGGACACAGTACTCCAGATGAGGCCTCACCAATGTCGAATAGAGGGGAACGATCACGTCCCTCGATCTGCTCGCTATGCCCCTACTTATACATCCCAAAATGCCATTGGCCTTCTTGGCAACAAGGGCACACTGCTGACTCACACTGGATCCCCTTTGCGGGAGTTCTGCATCCTTCTTGGCCTCCGGCTCCCCACCAGACCTGTGTGATCTTCTGCCCCGGCTTTAAAAGCACGTTGTAGGCTGGCTGTATAACTGACCCTCCTGGGGTTGGCAGCAGGAGTTGAACCCTGGACCATCAGCATGAACTACTCGCTACTACCTGAACTAAAAGAGCGTATCTGTTAGCAAGCAGCTATAGCAGACTTTTAGCCTCGTCTGTGGACGAGCCTCGCGCCTCGCAAACTCCTAATGCCCCTGGGTCTTTCCAGCAGAGCTCCACCGCCAGGATAAAAGGTCGCATGACAAGATGATTGAGGAGGGGGCTGCACCCAGGCATGGAAGGATCTGATTTGAAATGGTAAATATCTGTTACCGTCGGTAACCAAAACCCAGCTGGGGTGAAATATTCCAGCATTATTGATGGTTAACGGAGAGGGGAAGTTAAAAACAGAGATGGAGCCAAAGATCAAAGGTGCTTGGATCAAGGGTTTGGCTTGGCCCAGACAGGCAGGGCCTGGCCAGCATGTTCAAAGCTGGCTCTGAACCTTCCCTCTGTTGGGAAGTGTTTGTGCAACACAGTTGCTTTGTGTCTGTCTACATTGCAATCGGGGCGTGTGACTGGCGCTAGTGTAGACGGACCTGAGCTAGCTTTAAGCTAGCTAGACCAAAGGCCATGGCAGTGTAGACGCACCCTGAGTGGGCAGGACCCTGTCTCCCTCTAGTGGCCCCACTGACTATTGCAGCCCGCTGTGTACTCACAGCTAAAGGAGCCCTAACATTACCTCAGATTAGGGGTAGTCTCTGGTTTTGGGGCAGCAGTTCTTGGGATCTTGCCATGTCTGTATTACTGCAGCTGTGGTTGGTTGCACTTGGATGTAGGGAGTTTGCGGTAAGGCCAACCTCACTTGTTCACGAAGAACGAGTCAAGGCTCCAAAATCACAAGATCGCAAGACTCGTAAATGTTGGGATCTTTCTATTTGCCTTGTTTCCTGAGCCTTGAGTGGTGTTTTCAAGCTTTTCTCTGCAATCACGAGGGTGAGAAACTTTTACTTTTAAATGAAAGCTGCAATCCTCCCATAGTCGCCTGAGGGGGGCCAGAGCTGAGACCTTCAGGAAAAGCGCCAGCTAGCACGAGGCTTGCACTAGATCAGGAGACCTGGTGCCCCTGTGTTTGGTTCAGACCCATTACAAACATACATTGCACCAGTAGACGCTCAGATACTAGAGTGATGAGGGCCATGTGGGCAGCTAAATAATTCGACTGATGGACAGCTGGTGCCATTGTAGCTGTCCATTCCACCTGCTGATCAGTCAGTCAGAATCAGTCCCTTTATTCCTGAATCCCAAACTCCACAGTCACTGAATTTTGCACAAACCACAGCTAGCCCAGGACTGAACGTTTAAGTCAATGGAAAATTAAAGCCCCAGCAAACAAACTTGGGAATCAACATGTCGACCCTGATCTCCCAGAAATAACCCAGCAAAGCACCTAACTGAGCTGATCCATGTGGGAAAACCTACCCTTCCCTCAGAGCGGCTCTCCCCCATGGTCACCTGGGACTCCTTGAAGAAAAGGAGTACTTGTGGCACCTTAGAGACTAACCAATTTATTTGAGCATGAGCTTTCGTGAGCTACAGCTCACTTCATCAGATGTTTACCGTGGAAACTGCAGCAGACTTTATATACAGTTTCCACGGTAAACATCTGATGAAGTGAGCTGTAGCTCACGAAAGCTCATGCTCAAATAAATTGGTTAGTCTCTAAGGTGCCACAAGTACTCCTTTTCTTTTTGCGAATACAGACTAACACGGCTGTTCCTCTGAAACCTGGGACTCCTTGCTCTCTCTCGGGTCTCGCTACCCTGCAGCATCAATCCGGGCATCTCCTCTGGGTAGGTCTGTCTGCCAGGCTCAGCGCGGCCGTGTCTTGCAGCCAGGCACTCCTTGGGGAGCTCTCTCGGTGACCCAGGGGCTGCTAGCAGCACTGAAGCCATTGTCATAGCCCCGGGTCCAGCTTAGCAGTTGGGTCTGACTGTGGAGTTGGATTATCTGCCTGGCTCCGGCAGAACCACGAGGATTAATTATTTGGATTGTGCTCGGCGCTGTACGACCAGAACACAGAGAGGGTGCCTGCCCGAAGAGCTACATATGTAAGTAGCAGACAAAAGCCAGCAGGTGGAGAGAGACAGAGGAGGAAACAGCAAACAGTTCTGAGTGGGGGATGGACAGAGGTCTCGGCCCACCAGCTGCCTGGCCGTGGTCGAGTTTTCTGCAGGCACCAGGCAGAGTTCGAAGGAAGACGACGAGGTGGCTTTGTGGATACAGGAAGCTCCTTCCACCGGTGTGCCGCACAAAGGCATGTTAGGCTGGTATCCTAGGCCGATTGAGGGTAGGAGCCGACGGTGCACTAGCGAATGGGAGGATCGGAGGGCGGGGATGGGCCATGCAGGGCCTGGAAAGTGCAGCTGAGCAGTTGGTGTGTGATGGGAGGGAGAAAGGGGAGCCAGGGGAGGGAGACATGGTCGAAGTGACGAGCCAGGGAATTGATCTTTGCAGGAAGACAATCTCATTGGAACGCCAAGTAGCCATCGCCCTCCCACGGCCAACAGAGATCCCAGTGCGTGGGCAGTGCCTACGTGATTCCATTGACTAGCTGAGGCCGTGGCTTTGGGTTTCCTAATGGTCCACACCCAAGGTACGCTAGATGCTGTGCAGAGCGATGGACAGACACCGTCCCCTGCCAGGGAGATTTCCCGTGAGCGAAAGTCATTCCAGTGCATCCCAGTCTCCGTCCCAGCCTTCTGTAATCTGCCCGCTTTGCCTTGGCTTTCAGTAGGTGAAGATCTGGGTCGGGGAGTCACCTCAAAGGACGGAGGCGGTGGACCCATGGCCTGAGCGTCATGGCCACAGTGGAGGTGGGAGAAGGGCTGCAGCCTGCACGCCTGGCCACCTCAGTCGTTCCAGGCGCCCAGGTGCCTGCAATGTTCAGCCAGCGTCTTCTCAACAGCCCAAACCCATTCGAGCCGGGAGGGCCTCGCCCACGGCCCCGGGGAGGCCCTGGCAGCAAACCAGCAGGAATGATGCACGGTGTTCTGCAAACGCCTCCAAAACAAGCAAGTCCAGGCTGGAGAGCGAGAACGTCCCCACCCCCCGAACCCTGCTGTGCTTTCCCAAGTGCCAGGGAGACAGCCACTTCTCCTGCCACGGCCGCAGACACCTGCCTCTCACCCCAGAGCAGATACAGCACCCAGCTAGAAGACCCAGGGGGGGTTGCTGGCCGGGGTGGGAGCCAAGGAGCATGAGTCTCCCCATGTAGAGCCTGATTCCCAACCACCTGGACCATTGAGACATCCTTTGTACCTGTGCGAAGTGAGAGCCACGACAACGCAAGGTGGGGGCCATTGATGGAGCGGAGTTACTCCTGATTTATGCCAGGGTCAGCGAGAGGAGACTTGGGCCCATGGGGAGGCTGGGTGCCAGTCACTGGGATAAGGAGGAGCTATTGAGCTTGATGGGTATATTTAAAAATCTAGCTAGAAAATTTGGATCTTGATCCAGGTTCCAGCTCCCAAGTTCCAGGGCACATGGAATCAGTGTATGTTTCCAGGTGATCCCTAGTAAAGCTGAGCGGCCCTTTGCTGAGAGATCCTCCCGGTACAGTCTATAACATTCCCAGACACTCCAGCTTTTGCATCCTGCTACCTCTGCTCCAAACTGGCCTGGCACTTTCCCGGAACAACCCTTTTCTAGACCAGGTGATCAAAGTGCTTTACAAACACTGGAAAACTAGTGCATCACCCCCGCCTCCCAATTAGGAATCCTTGTCCCCATTTTGCAGATGGGGAAACTGAGGCACAGAGAGGTGAATTTGTTTCCTTGCAGTCACCTGAGAGAGAGAGTAGAACCCAGGAGTCCTGGCTCCTAACCCTCCTTGCTCTCACCTGTTCAGGTATTCTGGCTGACAGCTAAGGAGCACTCCCCCCTCGCGCTGCGCAGAGCAGGGAGTCCAGCAGCACGTGGCTGGAGCAGGAGCGTGCTAGCACTCAGGTTCACAGCCAGGCCTCACTGTACCAGGGCTAACCGACAACGTGTCACCCAGGACAAAGCAAGTGTCTCTTAGCAGGGAGGATGGTGGAATGAGCCAGTGAGCCCATCCCTGTCCCTCAGGGCAGCTGGTTCAGTTCGAGGAGTGACTCAAGATCTCTGGTGCCTCCATCCTTGCAGCTGGTCAGACTCAGCCCCGGATCGCTCAGTGCCAGGCCAGCCGCTTGCGGGCCGACTGCCCTGCTGGGGTCTCACATGGCCTGGAACAAGAACCAGTCACGCCCAGGCCCAGCAGCCATCGGACAGGGTCGGCTTTTGCTCTCTACTGGTGTTGTCGATGCCCTAACATGGGCAAGTCACTGAGGCCCAGCTTCTCAAAGGAATGTAGGGGCCTAACTCCCATTGATTTCACTCACTATGCCTGAGGATCTGGGCCGTAGTGTCTCTGTGCCTCAGTTTCCCCATCTGTAAAATGGGGGGAGGGCACCAGCGCTGCCCTGTTGCACCACCAGAGATGCTGAGGTGCTCAGATGCTAACGGCGATGGGACCATGTAAGTGCCAAAGAGAGCGATCGGCATCGTGACTGAGCCGGGCTGAACCATCACCAATCCATTGAGCCAGCCCCAAATTCCATGAGCGGGAGCCAGAAGCTGGAGCTCAACCCATCTAGATGGGAGGGAATTTTGGATCCAGGTTACAGCTCCAGCCCTTGTTTATACAGCAAATCCTGGCACTACCCTGTGTATCTCCCACACCCCACCCACACTCTCTAACGCCTCTCCTTCCTGAGCCTTCACCTTGCCTCTCCGCTAACGCCCCAGGACCCCATGTGCTAGGCCCTGCACAGATACAGAACAACAAGTCAGTCTCTGCCCCCAGGAGTTTCCAATCTAAGTATAATTCCAAGCTACCGGGGAGTCAGTAGAATAGCTCTGCATCTCCATGCAGGGTCCTGGATCCTCGCACCTGGTTACGCCATGGGTGGCTCCTGCTCTGCCGAGATTCATTTAAACACAAAGGCTTTTCTGTGGCCTAGGAGCTTTCTATCAAGTGAGCAGCGTTCAATGGGTCCAGACGGTTTTTGCTTGAAGGCAACTAAGAATTTCTGTCCCCTCCTGGGACTTGAACCTTAGAAGCCAAACCGGTATTTGTGCCACTCAGCGATAAAGAGCACACTCCAAAAGATCTCAGTGGCACTATGATGGCCCATTCAGCGGAGACTGAGCTGAGCTACTTGCACCAGGATCAGGATCTCCTAGGGGCATCTGGCGCCAGAGTTTTCATTGGGTCTGTTGCAGAGAAAAGGGTCATTGCAAAATGTGGCGTGAGACCAATGTTTACATTTTGGGAGGTGCTCGTGTGGGAGGTTTAGCTTCAGGGCCCAGCTGTGATGCAACACAATGCGGGGGGGGGCAACACAACGTGGGGGGAGGGGGCATGCTAAGGCTCCGGGTCCCATTGTGCTAGGCACTGTACAAACCCATCGGAAGCGCTCGCAACCTCCAGAGTTTCAGTTCTAGTGTGACTTTCCTGTGGGGAGTATCTCCGTCATCCTCTCCGAGTTAACAACAGCCATGTAGTAATTGGCGCATGCTTTCCACTACTAGGGCCTGACCCGTGTCAGCCCTTACAGTCAATCCCCAAGGGGCTGGGGCGGGATTGTCCCCAAGGGGATGTTCTCCATCGGTCTGGTTTAGTTTTTATATGTCCCAAGTGACGGGGCTTGCCCCCTTCCTCTGAGCCCCAGCCAGCTACTGTCAGCAAGCTTTCCCATCACGCCCTGCTTCATTTCCTTGCCCGCCCCTGGTTGTAGCCCTCTGGGAACACCCCAAAAAACCCAGTTCCCTCCTTGGTGTTTAGCCCCGTTAGCACCTTGCAGCCATTCCTCCGGCCCCTGCACTCGGTTGCTGCTTAGCCAAGCGAGGCAGATTTAGATTAAGCTCTTCTAATCCTTCCCCCGGAGTCAATAGCCTCTTTCATAGAGCGGGCTGTGTTTTTCAAGTGTTCGCACATTGAAAGCTCATCTTTTAAAGTTACTTTGTCATCAGAAATGCCCGGTGCCAGCCCCGCAGCTGGGAAAATGTTGACATTGGCTCTGGTGGCTCGAAAATAAAGCCTCCAAGCCCCAAGGCTTTGGCGTTCTCTCGGCACTTATCTTTATGTAATCGCGCACCTTCCTGCTGAGCTGGTGGCATCAGGGGCACTTTTCAGTAACAGGCCAACAGGGGGTGGGGGCCTTTAACCCCACGGGCAGGCCCCTAGCTATGGAAAATTGCCCTCTCCTGCCTCCAGTGCTCCAGCTGGAGGGATGCCATTTTGGAAAGGGGGAGTGTTGTCTGGTGGTTAGAGGAGGGAGCTGGACGTCAGGTGTTCTGAATACTAATCCTACCTTACCATGTGACCTTGGGCACTTCCTTCACCTTTTCTGTGCCTCAGTTTCCCCAGTTGTAAAATGGGGCTATTACCATATTCGTGGGGAAGGAGGGGCTCTGAGGCTTAGTTCATGCTTCTCAAGCATTGTGAGACCCTCCCATGAAATACATAGGACTGTAGCAAATCTGGACATCACAGATTCTGCCCACCATCACCATTTGGACCGTTATGGCAGCAGGATTAGAAACTTCTTGCTCCAAAATCCCATGCTTCTGCCACTTGAACTAAAGAAGACTCTCCATTAGATGTTTGCAGTACAGGGCCTAGGACACACAGTTCAGCAGTTCTGATTTTTTTCCAAAAAAGGGTCAGGGTAACACAGACACCCCAGCTAGTTCTTCATCAGTCCCCCAGATTAGGTGCAATAACAATGTGAAACAGCCTGGTGGAGACTGATGGAGCAAGGCAGGTAGAGGATCTCCGAGTCTCAGCTCCCAGCAAGTGTGCACAGAGATCAGGAGACAAGGGGTTAATCTGGTGGGGGTTGGGGTGCTCTCACCCCCATTTACACATGGGGGGCTTCCTTTCCAGGGTGCACCGGGACTATCTCTCACCCCTTCTCACTTGGTTTGGCCGGAGAGCAGCTCTTGCGTGCCGTGCTTGGCATCCAGTGATAACACGAGTGGTAAATGTTACCAGCCGCTCTCTTGGCTCCAGGTGAAAGAGGCTCTTGTGCCGAGGGGGAGGTTTGCCTCCCCGCGTATGTAAACGATCATCCGATTATTCCCAGGGCCTCTGGCTCAGGCGTATCCTGAGAGCCTGAGCTACTGCTGATTCTCTCCTTCTCGCTAAGCGTATTAGGGCTCAGAGGGTGGCGATTTTGTCACCAGTCTTGCAATGCTGGGGGGGGGTTCCCCTCAAGCCCCAGCTGCTGGAGTCATGGGATTAGGTGAGATCTCAGTTTGCGTTACACCAAGAAAAGGAAGCTGCTAGCCCACCTGCTGCAGAGCAATGCTTGGAAACACAAATGGCAGGTGACCGTAAAGGCTTTGGAGCCAGAAGGGAGTGAAGCAGAACCCACCATCGGTTATATAAATCTCACGATTTTTAAGGTCAATCTCATGGGCCCTGACTCATGAGTCGGGAACCCCCCAGGCTGGCGGGGCTTGGGCGGCTGGAATTCAGGTGCCCGTCTGTGCCTGCCTCCCTCCCGGGATCAGCCATCACTCATGCCTCCTGCAGGGCCGGGTTCTGCCCATTATCACAGGCAGGGCTGGACCCAAAACATTTGGCAGAGCCTCTCAGCTGGAGGCAGCCCTGGGCATATTTCCACCCAAAGTGGGGGTGGCTGTGATGGGGGCTTGGAGCCAGCGCCAAGGGGACCCCTGTGGCTGGAGGTGTTTTTATCCTTCCATCAGGTGTGGCCCGTGGCTCCCCCGTGACAGCCCCTAGGCAGCGGCTGCAGAGCGCACATCTGGGCTTGGTTAGCGGATGGTGCTCAACTTCTGCCAGTCCCTCTTACGCCCCCGAGTCCCTGGAGCCCTGCCTCGCCCTTTCCCTCACTGCTGACCTGTTGCTGTCGTTGGAGACCTGCCAGGGTCTCTGCCAGCCCAGCGGAGGGGGCCTGCCCAGCACAGAATCCCAGCCTTGCCTTTAACCCTCAGGCTGCTGCTGGAGTCCTGGAGGTCGACACCCATTATCTGGACAAAATAACCCAGCTGCATCGTCCTCTTGGGACAGGCACCAGACTGACAGCCCTGGAGATCGCTGGCTACCCCCGGAGCAGCTTCCCCGCCAGCCCCCCCACCTCTGGGACCTGGCAGAACCCCTCCAGGAGGCAAATCTACGGCCCACTCCTCGCTTCCAATAGAGATGTAGATTTCCGAGGGACATGGCTGCTTGGGTGGAGCAGCGCTGAGACCCCCCACCTTCTCAGATGGCAATGCCTTGGGGTCGGCAGGAACCGGGGCCAGTTTCAAACCCAGCCCTCCATGCCCCAACACGGGCTGCTGGGGGTTGAGCCGTGGGGGAAGCCGGCCCCTGGGGCAGGGGGGAGCCGAACCCGGCCCTGGAGGCAATTGGGTTTGCATTAAAAACACGAGAACTGCCAGCCTGGCTCAGACCTGAGATCTGTCCGGCCAACTAGCCTGTCTCTGACCCCGGCCAGCACCAACTTCAGAGGAAAGGCCAAGACCTGCCTGATAATCTAGGTCCAACCCGCCACAGAGACTGGCTGACGCAGAGGCTTTTGAACATCTGGTCACCCTAGGACCAAAGGCCACTCGCCTCGTGTCTTCCCCCGACCGCTCCTTGCCTCGGCTGGGTTTGGCTAACGCATTTGAAATGTTACCCTCCCTCCCCGGCAGGCGAACGCCCGGGAAGGGCTGCCCATGGCACTAGTCAGCTGCCCTGGCCACGGGAGGCTGCCAAGCCAGGCAGCAGGGGAGGGAGAGTAACATTTCTCCCGCAGCAGGGGAAGGCGTCCACACGCCAGCATTAACATGCTGGCTGCCCGGTGTTATCATCAAGTGGTTTGCAGGCCTCTCCTGCCAGCGGGGCTCTAGACCCGCCCTCTTCCCCCAGCAGAGAGCGTGTTCCCTAGGGTGACCAGATAGCAACTGTGAACAAACGGGACATCTGGTCACCCTAGTGTTCCCGGGACATCGGTTCCAGTGGGATTTTGTGATCCAGGCCATGCAAGTTTCCATGGGCTCGAGGAGTTCCTGGGAAAGAGGCTGCCGGCTCCTTTAACAGCCCCAGGGGCTTGTTTGGGGAGAGGAAGCGTTTTCGTATCCCTGCCAGCCGGGCCTTTACCCAGCCCTGGTGTAACCTGGAGCCATTTAAAGGGCCGACTGGGGTGAATGAAAGGGCCAGGGAGACCTCTTCGGGCTTTGGGTATAAGATCAGCTGCTCCTCCTTGGATCCAGCCCTGTGGAGGGACTGTCGGCAAAGGGATTTAGCGGCAGGGCTCTTGTCTGTGCAGGAGGCGGCAGAGTGGGCTAGTGTAGAAGGGGCTGTGCTGTGAGACCTGGGTTTTAGTCCTAGCTCTGCTACGGACGAGTGACAGCCCTGCTCTGTGCCTCAGTTTCCCTGTGGGTGCAACGTGATGCTATAAATAGAGTTGGATGGGGAGAGAAAGCCGTTGGTTTTCTTCCATGCAAGATCAAAAGCCCAGCCTTGCATGGGATCAGAGGGACGAGACTTTGTTAAGTTCTCTTGCAATGGCAGAATAGAGGCTTCTGGGTACTGGATGAATCGACTGATGCGGTCACTGGATCGTGGGCAAAAAGTGCTCCTCCCAAACCCCTCCAAGAACCCCTCTTCCCCACTCCCTGCCCTGACCCCTCCCTGGGTGGGAGCATTGTCTTTCATGGGACTCAAAGGGGAAAAGAAAACACACACACACACACACTCTGGAAAGCTGGGGGCTTCTTTGGTTTCTTTGGTTGTTTCTTTTGAAAATCGAACGTACCTTTGGCTTGAGGCACCATTGCTGAGAGCAGCAGAAATGCCCAGCTCCTGCACATGACCCCACCCCACTCCCAAAACACACAGACACACACACACCCGCTCGGTTCCCAGTAATCACAGACGGTAACAGATCTACGAAACAAGCTGACACCCCAGCCTTCTCCCCACTCGCCGGTCATTACGAGGCTGCTTAGCCCTGGAAGGCGACACCAGCAGGGAAAATACAAACCGGTTGTGGGAGCCTTTTGCTCCACATATCCAGAGGCCTAGCGCCCTGCGAGAGGAGGATCCGCTTAGATCAGGGGTGGGCAAACTTTTTGGCCCAAGGGCCACATCGGGGTGTGAAACTGTATGGAGGGCCGGGTAGAGAAGGCTGTGCTCCCCCAAATAGCCTAGACCCCCCCCATCCGCCCCCTCCCACTTCCCGCCCCCCTCAGAACCCCCAACCCATCCAACCCCCCCTGCTCCTTGTCCCCTGACCGCCCCCTCCCAGGACCCCCGCCCCTATCTGCCCCCCGGACCCCATCCCTTATCCAACCCCTCCCGCCCCCTCCCTGTCCCCCGACTGCCCCCCGGACCCTCTACTCCTTTATCCAACCTCCCACCCCCCACTGCCGCCCCCTTCTTACCATGCAGCTCAGAGCCGCAGGAGCTCGTAGCCACGCCACCGGGTCGGAGCCAGCCACGCCGTCCGCTGAGCAGCGTGGCTGTGGGGAAAGGGGGACAGTGGGGGAGGGGCGTCCCCAGCCAGGAGCTCAGGGGCCAGGCAGGACTCTCCTGCAGGCCGGATGTGGCCCGCGGGCCATAGTTTGCCCACTTCTGTCTTAGATCCATTCTACACCCATCTCTCGGGGGTTCTGTGCCTGCTCCCTCCCATGGTTCTGCTGCACGCTGCCCTCCACTGATGTACCCTGGCCCTGACCTTCAGGGGGTGACAGAGGAGAGTTAGTCTCCATGCTGCCTCTGTCCTTGGCCTCTTTGCTGACTCTGAGTTCCCTCCCACTTTCTCCCCCCTCCAATTCCCTTTTTCTTGCCATAAAATGTATAACAAATCTGTGGTGGCCAGGAGGGCTAGAACTGGATCCTCCTGTGCCAAAGGTTTCTGCCTGTTGAGCTAATGGAGAACCACCATTAGCACTTAGCAGTATAGGGTTTATGACACACACAGGTGAGCCGTTTGGATTCCAACCAGCAGAGGGCAGCGGTACAGCACACACCATCCAGTATACTACAAGTTCAAATGAAAGCAGACCGTAGAAACCGTTGGGGCTGTTGACAGCTTCCAGTTGCACTTTGCTTCTGGATTAGTCTGTATTAAAAGGCAGTGTGGCCTAGTGGATAGAGCACTAGGCCAAAGGAAACCTGGGTTCTATGCCCGGCTCTGCTGCTGGGTGACCTTGGGCAAGTCATTTCCCCTCCCCGTGCCTCAGTTTCCCCATATTTGAAGTGGGGAGCATGACACTGACCTCCCTTGTAAAGCGCGTTAAGATGCATGGCTGAGGAGTGCTACGTAAGCGCTGGGTGTTATTACAGGGACTCTCGTTACTGTGGGGAAAAAGAAGTTTCACCGTCATCATCCTGATAAGCAAAGAGCAATCTGCTTGGCCCCTCTGCGGCGTCGGCAGACACGTCGCAAGCATCGCGGGACCTTTCCTCCGGCTCTTTACTTCTCCGGCCGTCAAGCCAGAATGCTGGGGAAGGAGACGCAGCTCATCAGGGAAAGCAAACCAGTCAATCAATGGTGCCCCCCAGTGTGAGCAAGCTACCTTGTCCCCAGGAGAAGGGACTGGAGCTGCGGAAGAAGTGGGAGACGGGAGACGGGAGACAGGTTAGCCCCATTTTATGGGGAAACGGAGGCACAGAGTGATGAAAATCAGTGTTTTCCACAGCGATCTCTGATTTTGGGTCAGCCTCCCACTGACTTCAGCTGCAGCTGTGGATGCTCGGCCTCCCCTGAAAACCAAGCCGCACTGGTCTCAAGTTGGGAAGCTGAGGCATCCAAACTCTGAGCTCACTTTTGAAACCCCTGGCCCCAGTGACTTGCCACAGTGTTGCCCAGGGAGTCAGGGGAGAGGCCGGGAGCAAACCCAGGTGTCCTGTCTCCCAATGTCCCGCTCTAACGCCTAGGCACCACTTTCAGCAAACAACAACAAAGGAATACAATGCAGAATGGGCCGTTTTAACGTGGTGTTCACAATTCAAGAGAGGGGTTCAGAGAAGAGCCACGAGAATGATCAAAGGGATAGAAACCACGTCTCAGAATGACAGCCGCAAGAAGCTCAGCCTGTTTAGCTTAACACAAGACGGTTAAGGGGTGACTTGATCACAGTCTGTAAGTACCTACATGGGTAGCAAATATTTAGTCATGGACTCTTCAGTCTAGCAGAGAAAGGGATCTCACGATCCAATGGCTGGAAGTTGAAGCTAGACAAATTCAGACTGGAAACAAGGATACATTTTTAGCACTGAGAGTAATAAACCATTGGAACAATTTACCAAAGGCCATGGTGGATTCTCCATCACTGACCATTTTTAAATCAAGACTGGATGTTTTCCTAAAAGACCTGCTCTAGGAATTATCAAGGGGCAGTTCTCTGGCCAGTGCTATACAGAAGGTCAGACTAGATGATTACAATGGTTCCTTCTGGCCTTGGAATCTATGAATATTTTTATCATCCAAACCCGGTTTACCCCAGCAAATGGAGAAAGAAATCTGTGGAAGCAGAAGCCACCAGCTGGCACTATGGTTCAGGGCACTGGCCTTTCATATCAGCCAGACCCGTCTCCAGCTGCCATCCTACAAAAGCTTGGGTTTGTAGCATATTGGCATTCTTTGCAAAGAAAAAATTAAGAAGTAGCTTCGGTTTGGGATGGAAGACAGTTTGTTTGAAGGCCGACGAGCCGCTCAGGTCATAAGGCAGGATGCGGTTGCTGGTCTCTCAACCATGAGGTCACACGCATCCCACAACCGCACACAGTTCAGTACTGCCGGAAGGGTCTGTTTAGAAGATGTCTGGGAGCGGGATAACGGGGAGCAGGGGCCTGCAGGCCAGGACCCAGGGAAAGCTGCAGAGCTACTGTGCGGGGAGCCCGGGGCTGGGCTAGCAGAAAGAGCTGCAGCTCCAAAGTTTGGAGCCCCAGACTGGGCTAACAGGGAATGCCGTGGCTCAGAATTTAAGGTGGCTTTTCAACCCTGCGTCGCGATTGCAGGGAGTTCCCCAGATACAGCCTGAGGCACTTTGGCAGAGTCAAGAGGGCAGGACTGGAATAAGAGGGGCAGAGATGCCATAGGTCAGGATTGAGGGGCACTGGCGTGGAATAGAATGGCCATTTCACCACTTCTGGGGTGTATCATGGCAGCTGTTTAACGGCCCACAGCAACACTACACAACAGTTTAGGACAGGAAGTTGTAGAAGGGCAGACCCACTGCTGGGGCGCCTCCTCGTGGCTGAGTGTAGCATAGCAGGCTCTCCTTCTCTAGAGCCCTCTGCTGACAGTCGGTCCAGGCCCATGGCAGTCGACCTCTTCTCACAACTTGGTCTTCTGGCCAGGTCTTGTTTTAGCCCCACTCCTTCCAGGGTAACAAATAGTCCAACCAACCAGTCCAATAGCTTCACAAAAGATCTTCAGCCCTGGCTCTGGGCCCCAGGATCCTCATGTCATCCATATCCCCTTCTCAGGGCCGCACGCTGCCTTCCCAGTGGCTGGCTGGGGAGGCCCAGGCCCTCCCACTATATGGGGTTCCAGTCCGGAGACCCTATAACCAGCTGCCTCGGTCTGCTCCCTCAGACTCTTTGCTGCGGCTTCCCTGGACTTCTGCCTACCATAGCCTGCCAGCGGCCCTCTCCCACAGCTTCTCTAGATCCAGCCTTTCCTCAGGGCTGGGATGTGCGGGGCTCTCCCAGGGGATCCCCAACAAATCCAAAGCAGAGGTGCCAACTTTCACCAGTTTCTGCTCTCCTCGGCCTTGGCCTTTCATGCCACCTACGTTCCCCTAATGCAGCCCGTGATTGCACAGTGTATCATGTAGCTCTGTCCTTTAGCCCATGGATGCCACCTCCACAGGGGCACGCACTCCCCTGGTGTCACCCTGGTAAACCCAGGCGCCAGCCGGGACAGGCTGAGAGAGCGTTCAGAACAGGTTCCTAGCAACTGGACAATGACAGCAAGTCGTTTGGAATAACAAATACTAATAAAGGCAGGCCCCAAAGCAATGGCGTTGGGAGACTCATTCTGTCAATTACCCAACCTCTTCCTCAGCTCTCTGAGCTAGTTCTGTACCAGAGGCCGGGGGCAAAGTCTACTTTAATTATAGAGTGAATCAGAGCATTAGCACAGCACTCCGGCTCATCAACTCCATGGCCACCAGAAGTCCCAGGGCATCGTTAACCTCCCTAGCGCCGCTTCTCCGCCATCTTGCTGGCAGGCTGTGGGCTGCCAAGGCGTACTGCTTCATAAATGCAGGCAGCTCGCAGGAGGTGCCTTGCTGGGCAACTCCGCTTGCTCCCAGCCGGTCCGTTTCGGGTGACTAGAACGTACCACCCGAGCCATCAGAGCTGCCTGGCCTGGCCCTACCCACGTCGGTCGAGTCCAAGGGAAGAGCTAGCTGGGCAGTGGCAGACTAGGACTGTCACGTTAGAGAGGGTTGGGGGCGGGTGGGCGCTCAGGATTACAGGAGCAGGGTGGGGTTTGGGGACAGCAGCAGACCTAGGGGTGTACGGGGAGACTTTGGCAAACCAGTAAAGTGCCTGAAGCCACTATGGCTTATTGCTAAAAGCAGCCAAGTCAGCAGGCTGTAAATTGGCCAAGTCAGCAGGCTTAGCTTAACCAAGGCAGGAGGAGAGGAGGGGTCTTTGGGTGCCACAGAGAGGGCAGCTTGACCCCGCGTCCTTCCTGATAAGAATTGCCTTGAAGTAGCTGATACATGCATCTTAGAAGAGCAGGATGTGCCCCAGGAATGTCTATTGGGGCCTCAAGGCTGCAAACTCTGGAAAAACCCACCCCTGGCTAATCGATAATCAGAAGGAACCTCTCACTTGACTATTGAAATGGCTTGCTTAACAAGTTTTCTGTAAGGGACACGTCTTTCTATTACTAATGTATAAATAAGGGGGGAAAGTTTGAGGTAGTTGGACTCTTTTTGGACTCTCCCTCTGGATACAACTTGCAGGCCCCACTGGCAGACGGAAGATTTGGCCACCGGAAGCCTGCCCCTGTGCCACTCGAGAGCCGCAGTCAGCTTTGGTAATTATCAAGGGTTGGGGTATTTTACTAACCTGTTTGCTTGAGACTAAGTCAAGTTTAGCTTTAAGTGAAAGCCCTCTTGTGTTGTCCTGTTTGTGCCAGCCATCGATCGGCCCCGTGTCTCCCCTGATTTATTTCCTGACCCCACCTCGCACAGAGTAAAGGTTACCAAGAGCTTTGGGTTGAAAGAACCTCGGGTAACAGGGGAGGCCCAGGCCTGGACTAGCCGGAGCTGGGTCAGCACTGAGGGGCAGCCGCAGGGGAGCGCTTGCACTGGAATAGCAGGTGGGGCTGCAGATGAGGACAGGGAGACTTTGGCACGGTTGGGTAGAGGAGAAAGAGCAGTGACTGCAAACCTTGCTGGCTCCTGGCTTCACCCTCTTGGAGGCTCTGCGAAAGGAGAAACTGCCTGCGTTAGCTTCCCACCCACATGTCCAGCCAGGCAGGCTGGTCGGAACATTTCAGTCCAGCGAGCCCCAGTCACATGGAACCACCACCAGAGCCCTTGTTGCTTTGCCTTCCCCATACGACTCAGCCTCTCCGTTCAGCCTGAACTCAGCTGGGTTCTCCGGCCGGGGGAGAACCAGCTTGAAAGGGGAAAATCATTGGCTGGAAGACGAAGGGCCGCTCTGATCCCGGGGCACTTCAGCGACGGGTACAGGAAATCAAGCCACAAGGAAGGGTGGAGGGCGCAGAGGAGCATTAAAAGCACCTTCACCTCTTGATTGCATGTTTGAGTCCAGCAGCAGGCACTGCTAGTTATTTGCCCAGCCAGCAGGGCTGTTTGGTGGCCTCTGTGTAATGAATTCACTGGCCCTCTGGTTAGCAATCCTAGCGGAGGGGCCAGGCGTCAAACTTCACTGGGGATGAATCACCTGCCACAGAGCCCTGTTATATAAACCACACATGCAGTGTGGAAGCCCAGGTCTAGAACCCTTGACCTCCAGGGCCCCAGACATCTAGATCTTGAGCTAAAGAGCAGCTCCCTTAGTGGCACCTTAGAGACTAACCAATTTATCTGAGCATAAGCTTTTGTGAGCTACAGTTCACTTCATCGGGTGCATGCAGTGGGAAATACAGTGGGGAGATTTGCAGCAGCAGGTCTGTTGCACACCTTTGTCCCCTGGGGCTCAAACCCGTGGTCAGTGCAGGGTTCCGAACTGAAGTGCAAGGGAGGAGCAGCTGGCGTCTCTCCCCGTCTAACTTATTCCCCCAGTTCCTTACTTCTTCCATTGCCAGTGGATCTTTTCTTTGCCGTCCCTCCCGTCCCGCTCCTTCTGCAGCGAGGTGGCAGGACATGGGTTATTTGACTGGCTTAACAAAGAGCCCCACAGCCAGGCTTAGGCAATTAGTAACTCTGGGAAGAAAACAGGAAGCAGCATTGCCAACAGCAACAAGCAGCCTGGGGAGCTGGATCCCGCGCCCTGCGGGGGAGCAGAGGGTGGGGAGCGACTGCCTTTCCCACCGGAAGTCTGCAAACACCCTGACAAAGGAACGGAGCCAGGAGGGGAGCCCCTCCCCCCAAGCACCTCTTCTCGAGGTCCGGTCCAGCCCCACGTCTCTGATTCTGTAAGAGACTTGGCAGTGCCGTGCAAATCGCTGTCGCTCCGTCCCTGCTCTTCGCAGTGCTCCGAGCGCCTTCCAACAGCAAAGATGCAGCCTAACCAGTAGGAAAGGGGGCAGGCCAGTGAATGGTGGCCCAGAGCTTCTGGAGGAGTTTTTCAGCAGTAGCGCCTGGCAGGCCTGGTCCTGGGACCACGGACTACGTCGCGCCAGGTGCTGTACAAACACAGAACCAAGAGACAGTCCCTGCCCCAAAGCGCTGCCAGTCAAAGCTCTGTATAAGAGACAATGGCTGGAGACAGACGGGGAGTCCAAGGAAACACCGAGATGCTATTGGTCAGCCTGACGGTGGTCTCGGCACACCAGCAGCCGAACCGTTGTCAGGCTTTGTCCAGGCCTCATGGCAAAGGAGGGGTTTGACGGAAGATAACAGGTAGTTTGGTGGTGGGTTACGGGAGTGCCTCCCACACGTGAGGGGCAGCAGGGGAGAAGGCACAAGGGTGCTTGTTTGAAAATGTAATATGGGGGTGATGGAGGGCAGAGGTTGCCCTGTAGCGGCTGAGACCCCAGACAGGATAAAGGACCTGCTACTGCTGCTAGCTAAGGGAGCTGTCCTGTAGCTCCAGAGCCTAGAGGCCTGTGTCTTTGGAGCTGCTGGGCCAAAGCTACCTGGGGAGGAGCACTCTCAGGTGGGAACAGGAGACAAACGCATCCAATGCGGGGCAGCACCTGCTGGATACAGGGAGAGGGGCCGGCCCCTCCAAGAGAGCGGGACTCTTAGGGGCAGAGTGACACCTTCAGCTGGGCTAGTTGGAGCCACGTGACGCTCACGCCTGCACCTTTGCAGGCAGACTTTCACCAGCAGGCATGGGGGCTTCAGCAGGGCCCTGAAACAACTGAAGAGCTTCGCAGCCGCCTGGCTTCGCCTTTCACATGCGTTGGCCCCACCGGTGTAGCGATGACTCTACTGCCCTCTACTGGAGAGAACCAGAACTGCTCCAGTGTGTGTCCCAAGCCCTCTACTGCCCACAGCTGCTGAGGGAGGACCCGATTCCAGCTGGTGTGGCAGGGGCCTGTGGAGCGGGAGGGGCGGCGTTCTGCCCTTGCTGTCCCTGGGACGTTCAGAGAGGCTGCAGGAAAGTGACAAGGGCAACGGTCCCAATGGCCCTAAATGGGGGGGTCCAGCTTCTGTGGAAGGATGGCTGGTACAGGGTCGGGCAGCGTGCACGTAACAGAGAGCTTTTGTGCGCTGGGCTCTTGCGGGCTGAGCAGAGCTGTACCTGGCCAGTGTGTGGGCGGGAGATCACCGCGAAGGGCAGCTCAGCAGATGCAGACAGCCACCCTGGAGGAGCAGGAGCGGGCAGCGTGGCCCCTTGCTTGACAGCTGGCAAAGGCGCCTCCGACCCCATTCAGTCCTCCACAGCTGAAGGAGGCGTGGGTGGCAGATAAGGAGGCCGGACAGATACAGGCATCTGGGGGGTCCCTGAGCTGGGTGCGTGCGGAGGGAGGGGGGGTAATACATGTGCTAAGGCATTTCCCCTGCCCCCTGCCTTAGGAAAAAACAGTCTTCTGCAGGAGGCAGCAATCTGTAGTGGTTAGGGAAGGGGAGTGGGGATCAGGACTCCTGGGTTCTATTCCCAGCTGTGACCTTGGCCTCAGTCTCCCCGCTGCATACGGGGCAGCCCCCAGCCCAGTGCCGCCCCGCTGTGTGTGCTCGGTTACTAGTCAGAGCGCTGGGCCCTGCAGCAGGAGACGGTCGCGTTTGCTCTGGAACCTCGATCCTTTGCTCAGCCGCAGTCATCCAGCAGGCTCCTCACCAGGGCCCTGGGCTTCTGCCTCCCTCTTCTCCTTCCCCACACAGCTGTGTGGGGAGCCCAGAGCTCGCACAGTGGGGAAGGGGGGCTGTGGGTCAGGATTGAGGGGCATCGGCAGAGCTTTGTGGGGAGCCCGGGGCTGGCACAGTGGGGAAGGGGGGCTGTGGGTCAGGATTGAGGGGCATCAGCAGAGCTGTATTGGGAGCCCAGGGCTGGCACTGTGGGGAAGGGGGGCTGTGGGTCAGGATTGAGGGGCATCAGCAGAGCTGTATTGGGAGCCCAGGGCTGGCACTGTGGGGAAGGGGGGCTGTGGGTCAGGATTGAGGGGCATCAGCAGAGCTGTATTGGGAGCCCAGGGCTGGCACTGTGGGGAAGGGGGGCTGTGGGTCAGGATTGAGGGGCATCAGCAGAGCTGTATTGGGAGCCCAGGGCTGGCACTGTGGGGAAGGGGGGCTGTGGGTCAGGATTGAGGGGCATCGGCAGAGCTTTGTGGGGAGCCCAGGGCTGGTACAGTGGGGAAGGGGGGCTGTGGGTCAGGATTGAGGGGCATCAGCAGAGCTGTATTGGGAGCCCAGGGCTGGTACAGTGGGGAAGGGGGGCTGTGGGTCTGGATTGAGGGGCATCAGCAGAGCTGTATTGGGAGCCCAGGGCTGGCACTGTGGGGAAGGGGGGCTGTGGGTCTGGATTGAGGGGCATCAGCAGAGCTGTATTGGGAGCCCAGGGCTGGCACTGTGGGGAAGGGGGGCTGTGGGTCTGGATTGAGGGGCATCAGCAGAGCTGTATTGGGAGCCCAGGGCTGGCACTGTGGGGAAGGGGGGCTGTGGGTCAGGATTGAGGGGCATCAGCAGAGCTGTATTGGGAGCCCAGGGCTGGCACTGTGGGGAAGGGGGGCTGTGGGTCTGGATTGAGGGGCATCAGCAGAGCTGTATTGGGAGCCCAGGGCTGGCACTGTGGGGAAGGGGGGCTGTGGGTCAGGATTGAGGGGCATCGGCAGAGCTTTGTGGGGAGCCCAGGGCTGGCACAGTGGGGAAGGGGGGCTCTGGGTCAGGATTGAGGGGCATCGGCAGAGCTGTGTGGAGAGCCCAGGGCTGGGGTAGTGGGGATCGGCACAGAGAAGGCTCTGTAACACAGATGGTCGGCCACCACAACCCACCAGGCTGGGGACCCTTCGGGAGGTGCCTTCGTGCTGTGATCTCCTCCTGCATTAGTCCTCAAGGGCCTGCCCCAGCCTGGACTTCCCACGCTCGCCCTGCTCAGCAAATACGGCAGCCGGGCCAAGCCAAAGCACCAGCCCCGTCTGGCCGCACAGCCGCCTCCACCAGGGTTATCCTCCCAGGGCGGGGCGAGGCCGAACGGTATAAAGCAGGGAGTCCTGCGTATACCCAGGAGGAGCGAGAGGAGGGGGCTCTGTAGCTTTTCTGATGCAGCCTGCTGCTCTTTCCCACAGCGGGTCTCTGCCCACCTGTGTCCACAGGTGGACCCGGAGTGCAGCTGTTGCTGTTTCTCTCCAAGGCCTCCTGGAATCGCTCAGCTTAGCACAAGCTGCTGCCTCTGTAGCCGTTCCTTTGTCCCTTCCCGCAATCTCTGCAAGGTGATTGTGAGGTTCCGGCAACGGGACTCAGAGCAGGGAGGACACCCCGCAAAGGGGACATGGGATGAACCCCGCCAGCAGAACCAGAGGAAGTCAGCTGAAGTTCATAGAAATGACTACAGGCCACAAATGAGAGCAAGACCTCATTGTGCTAGGCGCTGCACAGACATGGCAGGAGAGACGGCCCCTGCCCCAATGACCTTGCAATCTAAACAGAGATGGGGAAGCCCCACACAAAGTCTGTGGGAGAACTGGGGATTGAATTCAGATCTCAGCTTATTACCCTCAGCACTGGAGCAGCCTTTCTCACACTCTGTGTTATTACACACACAAAACTATGTTCAAAGACATTTATTAAGGCTGCAAAGCCAAGTGCTCTAAAGATAGAGCATGCCAGAATTAAGCTTGCCTGTGTAACCTTAATTCAGCCCCCTTGTGTGTATGCAGTATGATACGGTCTTTAATTACATGCTCACATGCTAAGGTTTCCAAATCTCCGAACTTTTCCAGAATCATTCAGCCTGAGGCCAACACCCAACATGAAAACTTTTAGCCTAAATGGTTGAAGTTTGACAAAGTTATAAGCAGCTGAAAACAGGGTCTTAGATGGGGAAGTGTTTCCAGCCCAACCCACACTGTTGTAAAACGGCATGAGCGTCAATGGACATAGGGACGAGATAATAGCAGAACCGTAATGCAGGCTCATACAAATGCATCACACTTATGTGGCCTCTTTAAGCAATTTGCAAACATAAGCCCCACCCCTTCTCTCAGAGGTGAGCATCATTTTACAGATGGGGAAACTGAGGCATAAAGAGGGGCTGGGACTCTTGGTTAAGGTTATACAGGAAATCAGTGGCAGAGACAGGACTGGAACCCAGGCTGCGTCCTGACTCTTGCTTTGATACCCTCCCAATGCCAGTTCCTGGCGATCTGACTCACAGCCTGGAGTTCTACCCACCAGACAACTCTCCCTCCTAGAGCTTAGAATAGGCAGGTGTCCTGGCTGCCAGCACCCGGCTTTGGCTACTAGACAGCCCTGTGCTACTTACGATCCTCTTTCTTCTCCTTCTCAAGAAATAGAAATCAGGGCTGGCTGCCGCCAGGCCCCCAGAGCCTCCAGGAAGCCAGTGAAACAAGCCCATAAATTTTGCTAAGTGGGGTCGGGTGTGGGGAGCAGCACTGCCAGCCACTTGAAATAAACCAACTCCTCTGCCATGCTGCAGATGGGGAGAGCCATCCAACCCAGCTTTTCCCTTGAGCTGTGTATTTCTCTTGGCACCGGCGGCTGTAGCCCAGATCCCCATGCCAGGGAAACCTGGTACACAGAGTGAAGTTGGCTTGGAGGCTGAGAGGGGAGAGATGGCTGCCAGCAGACACCATCTGTTCCACTTACAGAGAGAGGAAAACAACTCACGCCCACCTGCCCTCCTGTCTACCCTGGCATTTCTATGCTGGGGCCTGAGCTGAGACAGCCAGTTGGGATTTTAAGCACTGCTCTGAGCAGGGTTCGAGATCGATCAGTTTCATTATCCCCAGGTAACCGATGGGCAAACTGAGGCACAGAGCAGTGATGTGACTTGCCAGAGGTCGCCCAGCCGGCCAATGGCAGAGCCGGAACTAGAAACCCATGTGTCTGGGACTCTATCCTCTAGACCACACTGCCTCCTCCTAGGTGACAAGGTTGTCACGGCACCAGCACCTCGTCTACACCAGGCCCCTCCCCATTGCCGGCAGCCAGAGCAATGATGGGAAAGCTAGATAAGGTGTGTGACCCGGCTGATCAGCTCCTGGGGCCCTTGTGGGGAATACAGCAGGGGAGGGGCTGACTGCAAATGACTGGACTGCTGCATGCCTCTGTGTCAGCATGTCTAGACTTAAGGTCTGGTTCAGTTCCTGTTGAAATCAAAGGGAATCCTTTCCTGGACTTCCCATACGCTGCCAGCCAAAGAGCTCAGCACGGCTGCCCTTGTAGTCGGAGCGCCGTGCTCGGTGTGAGGAGACCTGGCTTCAAGGCCTGGCTCTGTTACAGGTTCCCTCTGTGACCATCCATGGGCAAGTCACTTTGAGGTGAGGAGGGACCGAGTGGTGTACCTGTGCCAGCTAAACCCTCCAGCGCAGATGCAGTGATAGGGCTCTAGAAGAGCTCGTACCAGGAGAGCTGATGTCGGTTCCCCTGACTGGCACAAGCTACCCTGGGATAATTGTACCCACGCGAGGGTTCAGTGAAAAATCACCTCCCTAAGCAACAGAGCTCTGCTAAGAACTTCAGTCTGAGTCTCTCTGGGATTCACTTCCCCAGCTATAAAATGGGGGTATAATCATCGTAGCAACGCAGGGCCGGAAGGGAGCTCGAGAGGCCGTCTAGTCCAGCCCCCTGCGCTGAGGCAGGACCAAGTAAACCTGGCCCACCCCAAACAGGGGTGTGTCCAACTTGGTCTTACAAACCTCCAGTCATGGGGATTCCACAACCTCTCTGGAAAGCCAGAGCTTAGCCACCCTGAGAGTTGGGAAGTTTTTCCTAATATCGAACCTAGCTCTCCCTTGCTGCAGATAAGGCCCTTTATGTCTTGTCCTCCCATCCGTGGGCATGGAGAACAACTGATCCCCGTCCTCTCTGTAATGGCCCTTCACGGATTTGAAGCCTGTTACCAGGTTGCCCTCAGTCTTCTTTTCTCAAGACTAAAGGTACCCGGTTTCTTCACATTTCCCTCCTGGGTCAGATTTTCTAAACCTTTTGTAGCCAGTTATTTGAGTTTATTGTTCATTTATTGTGTTACAATTAACTAACATGTTATGTCATATATAATCACTGTATGCTAAATAGATATGGTCAATGCTCCATTTTTTACTAAGCTTTGACATTTGGTTTGGTTTTTCCATAATCCATATGGGATTTCATCATTTATTGGCGAAGATTTACCTTCACTTGTAATATGATTTATATTTTCCCCGCCCCAGGGTTCCTTAATTAAGGGAGAGATTCTATTCAATCCACAAAAGGCATTTGTTCATTTTCTTTTATGTCATATTTAAGAACAAGTTTTTTTACCTATTACTTTTAACCTTTCAATAAAATTTGGAAAATAATTCCTCCAAGTTTCTGGACCTCCAGTGGAAAATCCTTCAACAATACAAACTTTCACTTAGTCTTTAATGCGAACCATATTCCAATCTATACAGGCTTGACATATGACTCTGTACCTTTGTATTGTCAAAGTTGTATTATTGGTCCATGTGGAAAACAAAGTTTTATCCCAAGTCTTATTTGTAAATTGTCTGTTTCCTAGTGGACAGGACCCCCGTTTTTCCTCCTCACCGAAACTCAGATCACATCTGGAACTACCTGGCTCCTTTGGTGGAAGCGGTGGGGATAGCAGACTGAGTGGGCCATAGACACCTGGTCCCCCTCTCGCTGCAGTGATGGCCATTCTGGGTCACAGGTCATGAGCTTCACCCCACCCTGGTCTGACCTATGTGGGGCACCACGGCAGCATGGCTCACACACACCTTCCGAGTCCCAGACCCGGCCAGGAGATATTCCCTAGGTGGGGGGAGGGTTGTAGTCCGTCGGCGACCTGGAAGGAGCGTGGGCGCATGATGGGTGGGGGTCTATCAGGGGACTGCATGGAGGAGGGTACAGAGGTGAGAGTGTGAGAAAGACACGGGGCGTGGATCGATGTGTGGCTGGGGGTGAGCAGATGGGGACATGGCAAGAGTTTAAAAAGTCCTGTAAAGGGGCAGCACAAGTTTCACTGGTCTGAGAGGACCCAGGAACGCCATGTCCCTGAGGGCCGCCTCCTGTTGCCAGCTCTAGTCACTGCCTATTTTCCCGTAAGAACAGAAGAACGGCCACACTGGGTCGGACCAAAGGTCCATCTAGCCCGGAGTCCGGTCTTCCCACAGCGGCCAGCGCCAGGTGCCCCAGAGGGAATGAACAGAACAGGGAATCCTCAAGTGATCCATCCCCTGTCGCCATTCCCAGCTTCTGGCAAACAGAGGGTAGGGACACCAGCCCTGCCCAGCCTGGCTAAGAGTTCCTTGGGTTGATTGTGCATTGTGGGAAGAAATACTTCCTTTGTTTGTTTTCAACCTGCTGCCTTTTATTTTCGTTTGGTAGCCCCTAGTTCTTGTGTTCTGAGAAGGAGTAAATAACACTTCCTTATTCCCTTTCTCCACACCAGTCGTGATTTTACAGACCTCTATCATATGCCCCCTTAGTTGTCTCTTTCCCAAGATGAAAAGTCCCAGTCCTATTAATCTCTCCTCATATGGAAGCTGTTCCATACCCCTAGTCATTTTTGTGGCCTTTTTCTGAACCTTTTCCAATTCCAATATCTCTTTTTTGAGATGGGGAGACCACATCCGCACACAGTATTCAAGCTGTGGGCGTCCCATGGATTTATATAGAGGCAATAGGATATTTTCTGTCTTACTATCTCTCCCTTTCTTAATGATTCCCAGCATTCGGGTCGCTTTTTTGACTGCCGCTGCACACTGAGTGGATGTTTTCAGAGAACTATCCACAATGCCTCCAAGATCTTTCTTGAACAGTAACAGCTCATTTAGACCCCATCATTTTATATGTATAGTTGGGATTATGTTTTCCAATGTGCATTACTTTGCATTTATCAACCTTGAATTTCATCTGCCGTTTTGTTGCCCAGTCACCCAGTTTTGTGAGATCCTTTTGTAGCTCTTCGCGGTCTGCCTGGGACTTAAGTATCTTGAGTAGTTTTGTATCATCTGCACATTTTGCCACCTCACTGTTTACCCCTTTTTCCAGATCATTGGTGACTATGTTGAATAGGACTGGTCCCAGAACAGACCCCTGGGGGACACCACTACTTACCTCTCTCCATTTTGAAAACTGACCATTTATTCCTGTCCTTTGTTTCCTATCTTTTAATCAGTTTCCGAACCATGAGAGCACCTTCCCTCTTAGCCCATGACAGTTTACACCAGCATCTCACTTACAGCGCACTCCCAGCACAGCCAGCTCCTAGGCCGTGCAGAGCCGAGGCAAGCAGCCGCCACGGGGGAGATGGCCGTGGGCGGAGTGGCTCTGACGTTGCCAGCAGGCCTGCAGCTTTAAAATGGACTGCACCAGAGCCCTGGATGCAACATGCCCGGATTTCGGGGTGGTTTGGATCTGGGGCTGAAATTCTCGGCTTGGGCCCGTCACCTGCAGTGAACTACGACCTCGAGGTAGAAGAGCGTGCCAAACCTCTTGCTGATTCAGCGTCGGGGCTGCTCGCCCCTTCCCTCGAAGGGTTTTCTACAGACTCTTCCCAGGCTGTTTCCTCTGCCTCGGGCCGGAATCGCCCCTAATTAGAACCAGCCTCTGGCGCGGCTGCCGGGGCGTTTGTTCCCCTTTGATGGTGGCCGACGGAAATCCGAGCTGCAGGCGCATCGGTCCCCGCAAGGCATGAAGCTTCTGCTTGAGCTCTGGGAAATGCCTTTGTCCCACCGGGTCATCCTTGCTTTCACAGCCACGGCAGGAGACGGGACAACAGTCTCCTGGTGGCATGGATTGTGTGACCTGCCTCCCAGAGCTCAGCCCAGCCTGGACACCTGGGACCTGTGCTTTGTCCCTCTGTGCATCGCAAAGGGCCTTAGCGTGGGTGGAACCAGCCCTTTGACCACAGCTCCAGCACAAAGTACGTCAGGGTCCTGCTCTCAGCCCCTGGGGCGGGGAGCGGGTTGGACCGTGGCTGTTCTTCATGTCCCGGAGACCGTCCAGGGCCACGGGCAGCACAGCGTAAATTCAAGCATCCTGAGGCTGCTCTGACTCCCAGCAGGGGCGGAGCAGGACCCCGCACGGCCCCAGAACCCGGGGAGGCTAAAAGTGACATCTCTCGCCCTCCCACCCCATCTTCGCCCCGGACCTGGCTCTGGGGAAGCTCAGATCTGTCTCGTGCATGGATGGCACAGACCCAGACATCTCGGCACAGGGCCAGCCTGTGCACACCAACCCAAATGCCCCGAGCTTTGGGGCCAATAGACTCAGCTCCGGTTCTGGAACTGGCCAGCAGGGCTTGGGCTGAGCCTGGCTACGAACCCAGAGCTCTCAGCTTGGCTAGCAAAGTGGTGAGCTGCAGGGTGATCACGGCTTGTTCGAGTCTTTGCATTAAAAGCCAACACAGGGGCCAAAGGGCTGCTGGAAAGCCAGCTAGTGGTGAGAGCAGGCGTCTGGGAGCCAGGACTCCTGGGTTCTCTCTCCTGTTCGGGCAAGCTGTTTTGTGACCTGAGGCCCTTGATTTTGGCTGTCCCCATTTCTGGGAGCCCAGCTAGAGACACGCAGGAGCTGCTTTCCAGCACCGCTGGCCCCTCGCAGGCCTCGTTGCTGCCAACTGGAATTGTGGGTGAAAATCAGACCCTGGATCCCAGCATGCACCTGGGCAATTGGGACCCAGCAAGGAGATTTCCCAGTGGAAAATCTGAGCTAAACACGCGTGTCCAGAATAAAAACTCTGGGGCCACCTCGACAGCTGTCACTGGGCTGCAGTCACTCGGCCCTTCTGGAATTCAGATCCTCTAGTTCCAAAAGCCCATGTCCCTGCTACTGGGGCTAAAGGAGAATCTCCACTAGCTGGTGGCAGTTATAAGGCCTATGACACACAGTAGATCCATTAGGACCCCTCCCAGTATAGGGCAGGGACACATGCACACATGCTCACTTGCACACATGCTTACTTGCACACACACGTGCGTACACCCCCACTGGCCAGTTGGTTACGTGCGTATGGAGATGTACAGCTTACTCCTGGCCTTTCAGATCATCCATGGGGGCAACAGAGCTGAGTCTTTGCTCCCTTGTTCCCCTCCCAGGCTGCTCTCCCCCCGTCCCCAGCTGATTTACAACGTCAGTCCCTCCCACAGCACCGAGCCCGGCCGGATCTCAGGGGTTTATGTCAAACCCTCAATTTTAGTTGGCTGCAGCATTTTGCAACTCATGGCTTGCTGGTTCCCATGGCATCTGCCGTTCCCACTGCGAAGGGCCGGAGGTGCTTGGCTTCCAGGCCACGTAGAAATTAGAGGTCAGTGCTAGCAGTGTCTTCCTGCGGCGCAGTGGTTGAGGGGAGAGTGCTGGGGGTTGGGGGGTGAGCGAGGGGCCGGGCGCTTCAGCCCAGAGCTTGCATTTCCTCCAAGCACAGAAGGGAGGCCTCTGGAGCTGGCCAAGGCCGGCTGGGTCCTGTCTCCTCCACCTCGCTGCCAGCCAGTAGATGAGATACTCTCGGGAGACTCTTCCTCAGTGTGTCTCGTTGTCACTGGGTGCCCGAGGTCGGGGGGCTGCCCAAATCCCCCTCCCTGCCACCAAACCCTTCCTGCCTGGCACGTGCAGCCTCAGTACACAGAGCTCTCTGTCCACCCAACCCCCCTCCCCGCTCGGCACCCAGCACCAGGAGGAGAGCCACTTGAAGATGGCCTGGAGCCAGCTGCCTGGACCCCGGCATCTACTGCACGGCCTCGACCCCTTGCCACTGCCAGCCGTCGGGCGCCGGCACAGGTCTCTGGAGGGGAGGCTGCTGGGCCTCTCTGTAATTCCCTCCTGGCGTCGCCCGTTTCCCGTGGAACGAGCGGTGACTTCAGGGAAATGAGTCTGGGTTCGGCGCAGGCCGGTCACTCGATCCCGGCAAGCTTTCTGCCACGGGATGAGGGGGTTTCGCCAGCTGGACTTTGTTCCAGGCTTTCTCTGTCCTGCGGGGAGCCACCGGCCCATCCAGCTGTGCACCGAGCCAGAGCGGGGTTTGGTCTGGACCCAGGCGGGCTTTGGTACTACCTGGAGCCATGATGGGCAGACTCCCAGGCAAGCTCCTCGCTGTGGAGAGAGCTGCTGCACACCCCACCCTGTGTGGCCCCGTGGGGGTGTTTTCACCCCACTGTTCATCGGTTCCTATCTGCCCCAGGGACTGAAAGTCACGGCCCCCTGCTTAGCAGCCTTGCTGAAGTGAGACCATGCAGAGGTGGTTTCCTGAGCTTCTGTGGCTCCTTGGGCGGGATGCTGTCGCAGACTCAGACCCATTGAATTTCACCTGCCGTTTCGTTGCCAGTCCCCCAGTTTTGTGAGTTCTGTTCCAACTGGAAATAAACAGGGCCATAGGGGCTGTCCCAGGACTAGGCCAAGGGTCCACGTGACGTGCAGCAGGGTCCTGCCCCCGCTGGAGAGCCACACTTCTGGCCGGTTGTACAACACACGGGGACTTTTCCTCCTGGTCCCAGCAGCTCCTGGGCTTGTGCCCGTAGCCGGAGGGGCGCTCTCCCCCGGTGATTTTATCCCAGCAAGGTGTCGTTGCATTCACTCTCCCCATCTGTCTCCAGCTCTGGCTCCCCCTAATCCATGCGGCTAGTGCTTATGCCGCTCGCTTTCCCTTTCATGCACCCACAGTCGCGGGCCCCTGTGTAAACAGAACCAAAGGCCACAGTAGCTACCAAGGCTGTTCCCCGGGGGACTCGTCCGGCTCCTCTTCCTTTCCTGTGCCAGGCCAAGCTACAGCCATGGCAGAGATTCCCAGGACACGGAGAGCCCCCGGAGCCGGTTATCGGCCAGGGCCAGCAGTGGTGGCTCCAGCGGTGAAAACCGACGCCTCCCGACCTCTGACTGTCACTCTCTTAGCAGCTGGCCCTGGGACAGCTGGCGCAGGGGTGGGATCAGATGGATACAATGTGGAAAGGCCCCCGCAGGGTCTGTTTGCTTGACTGAGTTCCCCGGCTGGTTTGATCAGGGCGCTGAGCCAGTCATGCCGCAATGCGGCCCACGCAGCACGTCGTGATAGAGAGCTCGGCACCGGGTTCTGGGTCTCCTCTCACTTATGCTGGTGCAAACCGGGCCCGAGGTCGCCGAGTTAGCCCAGTGCCGGTGAGAGCAGGACCAGCCCCGGAGCCCTAACTGCCCCTGGCCCCCACAACTTGCAGCCCCTGGTACAGAACGTGCTGGGGGATGGGAAGGGTGAACATGGCCCTCCAGCTCTCTGGGGCAGCGGAGTGGCCCATAGACAGCCATTCAAAGCTGGGGTTTCGTGTGCGGGGGCTGCTTGCTGTCATAGAATCATAGAATATCAGGGTTGGAAGGGACTCAGGAGGTCATCTAGTCCAACCCCCTGCTCAAAGCAGGACCAATCCCCAATTAAATCATCCCAGCCAGGGCTTAGTCAAGCCTGACCTTACAAACTTCTAAGGAAGGAGATTCTACCACCTCCCTAGGGAACCCATTCCAGTGTTTCACCACCCTCCTAGTGAAAAAGTTTTTCCTAATATCCAACCTAAACCTCCCCCACTGCAACTTGAGACCATTACTCCTTGTCCTGTCCTCTTCCACCACTGAGAATAGTCTAGAACCATCCGCTCTGGAACCACCTCTCAGGTAGTTGAAAGCAGCTATCAAATCCCCCCTCATTCTTCTCTTCTGCAGACTAAACAATCCCGGTTCCCTCAGCCTCTCCTCATAACTCATGTGTTCCAGACCCCTAATCATTTTTCTTGCCCTTCGCTGGACTCTCTCCAATTTATCCACATCCTTCTTGTAGTGTGGGGCCCAAAACTGGATACAGTACTCCAGATGAGGCCTCACCAATGTCGAATAGAGGGGAACGATCACGTCCCCCGATCTGCTCGCTATGCCCCTACTTATACATCCCAAAATGCCATTGGCCTTCTTGGCAACAAGGGCACACTGCTGACTCATATCCAGCTTCTCGTCCACTGTCACCCCTAGGTCCTTTTCCGCAGAACTGCTGCCTAGCCATTCGGTCCCTAGTCTGTAGCTGTGCATTGGGTTCTTCCGTCCTAAGTGCAGGACCCTGCACTTATCCTTATTGAACCTCATCAGATTTCTTTTGGCCCAATCCTCCAATTTGTCTAGGTCCCTCTGTATCCTAACCCTGCCCTCCAGCGTATCTACCACTCCTCCCAGTTTAGTATCATCCGCAAATTTGCTGAGAGTGCAATCCACACCATCCTCCAGATCATTTATGAAGATATTGAACAAAACCGGCCCCAGGACCGACCCCTGGGGCACTCCACTTGACACTGTCAGTGGCCTGTGATCTACAGGAGGTCAGACAGATGATCTGGTGGGCCCTTTTGGATGCTAAAGCATTTAGAGCAGCCTGGGGGTTGCTCTAATTTATATCGGGGGCCAGGCCTGGCATCCTTCGGGGTACAGATCTGGCCTAATGCCACCCAATGTGCTTACGCTGAGTGCGCTGAAGGTCGCAGCACAGAATGGCGGCAGGGCCTTGAATTCAGGTGGGCTCTTTGAGTGCGATTGTGAGGGAGAGGGTGGGAGTGTCGTGGGAGGCACCGTGTGCTGCGGGCTCTGGGATACGTCCTGCTAAGTAGCTGGGCGGGCGACAGCCAGTCGGGATTGTAACATTGCCTAAACGGGCGATTTCCTGGGTGTTTACTAGCTATGTGGGTAGCAAATGAGCAATCAGAACTGTGAGTTAAAGACTTTTTGGGGGGGGGGCACATGAACGCACCCGCCCCCCCCACGTGTGTGCACACGCACACCCACCCATACACCCACACACACCCATGCACACCCACGCACACCCACCCACACACCCACGCACACCCACCCACACACCCACGCAGACCCACGCGCACATCCACACACACCCACGCACACCCATGCACACCCACGCACACGTACACGCACCCCACCCCCACCCCCATGGACACAAGCGCACACCCACATGCACGCTCGCACTCACACACACCCACTCACACCCACACACAGGCGCACATTCTCTACGCCCGCCAGCCCAAGGCGCGTGAAATCGGTGGGGTTGCGCTCATGAGGACGGTACTGAACGCGGAAGGAAGTGCGGAATCAGAACGGGTGTTTCCATCCAAGAAAGAATACCAAAAGCCCATCAGTGCCATCGTCCAGACAGCCTGTATGCCCTTAACTCTGCCCCCTTGTGTGTGCGTTATGAGGCACGCTCTAATTTCACAGCCACACATTTTTTTTCTCCAGGACCCTGCCTCTGGGTGATGCCCAGAGAATGAGGCCGGGATATATTAGGAATGAGGCTGGGGCCTACCCCAAGGCTGAGCCCCTCCGCTGATGCTCCTCAGCCCTGAGCACCATTGCTAGTCCAGCCCGTAATCTCCACTGCGGTTCCTGCCCCCTCTCCACCTCAGGGCGCCCACAGGCTGCGGTTTGCTCTCTAACACGCTCCCTCCCTGCACGCCTCACCCCGTCCCCGTGAGGCACGTGGAGGTCGAATCAATTGCCAAGGCCACACAGAAAGTCGGGGTAGAACCCCAGAGTTCCTGGCACTCAGGCCTGTGTGCAGGCCACTAGGCCATGCAGAGAAGACAATGGAAAGGAGAACAGCTGCCCCCTTGGAATCATGGGGGAACTGATGAGGTGGGAGATGCTCCCCTGATCTGTCAGTCCCCCACCTGGTGTTAGACTAACAGGGGCGCTCCCCGAGCGATCCCCAATCGGTGCTTTAATGGGGAAGGCAAGATCCACCGAGGCCCCAATGTGACCCCTTGATGCTCACTAGGGGCAGCCTCAGAGTGTACAGGGATCCCCTGGGTCTGATCTCGACATAATCATCAAAGGGTGTCAAGTAAGGTCTCTCCTGAAAGCCCAATCATTGTGAATTGTCTGTACTGGTAAAAGGGAAGGAGTAATGTGTCCCCACTAAACTACGGGCTTAAGGGCTGTGAGTTGGGGCTGGTCACCAGGTGATAAACAAGTTTCTTTCATGCTTATCTCCCAGTCTGGCTAGCTGTAAACTGAGTACTGGGTATGTCGCAATGGAGGCCTGTCTGCAGTCCAAGCCAAACCAAGCCATTATAAAAGCAACAGGAAAGGAACCTGCAGGAAAAAAACAAAACCAGGGGGGGCCGGGGGGGCGGGGAGGGCATAACCTGTCTATGAGTGAAGACAATGGATTGTTGGGGGTATAACTTGGGGTGCAAAGAGACACCCTTCCCCTAGGGGACAAGCTGGCCGCAGGCTTGGCTTACAGTTTCACTGGGTATCCCCTTTTTCTAGTTAACACTGCGCATGATACAAGGAACTCCTGATTTACCTGCTTCATAATCATCCATTATTTCATAGGCTTCAATCAGGCGCTCTCCTGCTTGGCTCGTCTTGAAACAATGTTGATATTCCAGTCTCTCCTGTGACAGAGTCTCTCCTGGCTTTGAATAACCGTGGACCCCTTCTACCTTGTTGTTATTCAGCAGTATAATGTCACTGTCTAATCAAGAAAAGGAGTACTTGTGGCACCTTAGAGACTAACCAATTTATTTGAGCGTGAGCTCAAATAAATTGGTTAGTCTCTAAGGTGCCACAAGTACTCCTTTTCTTTTTGCGAATACAGACTAACACGGCTGTTCCTCTGAAAACTGTCTAATCAGCGCAGTCCCTGCACCCGGAGCGAGCACCGCGGTGTCGGCTGGTTTCAGTGACTGAAGCCAGCGTTCCCTGTGAAGGGGGCAGTCGGAGCTACGTGCTGTCAGTGAAGCGGCGCGGTGATCCGGAGGGGTGACTGGTAAACTGGGGGGGGGGACAGGGGGGACGACTGTTCCTTTGGAAATAGCGGTGTGACGCTGGCAGACCAGATGCCAGCTTGTGCCCAGGCCTCAGTGGACACTTATAAATGCATCGCTGGAAAGCGGGCTTGCTCCCCTGTGTGTTAGCATCACCACAATGGACATCAGATGTTCAGTTGATGAGTGGTGTTTCGTGTTTTTTAAAAATGCTTGTAAGCTGCTGCATGTATTGTCCTCAATCGCCTGTACCCCAGGTTATAAAGTGATAGCCAGCATCTGCGCTGTAAACCTCTGTGACTACGTAACTCATCAAACAGAGCAGAACATAAGAGCGGCCAGACTGGGTCAGACCAAAGGTCCATCTAGCCCAGTATCCTGTCCTCTGACTGTGCCCAATGCCAGGTGCCCCAGAGGGAATGAACAGAACAGGGAATCATCATGTGATCCATCCCCTGTCGCCCATCCCCAGCTTCTGGCAGACAGAGGCTAGGGACACCATCCCTGCCTAGCCTGGCTAACAGTCATTGATGGAGCTATCCTCCATGAACGCATCTAGTACTTTTTGGAACCCTGTTATAGTCTTGGCCTTCACAACATCCTCTGGCAAGGAGTTCCACAGGTTGACTGTGCGTTGTGTGAAGAAATACTTCCTTTTGTTTGTTTTCAACCTGCTGCCTCTTAATTTCATGTGGTGACCCTGAGTTCTTGTGTTATGTGAAGGAGTAAATAACACTTCCTTCTTTACTTTCTCCACACCAGTCACGACTTTATAGACCTCTATCATATCTCTCTATAGTTGTCTCTTTCCCAAACTGAAAAGTCCCAGTCTTATTAATCTCTCCACAGACGGAAGCTCTTCCAGACACCTAATCATTTTTGTGGCCCTTTCTGAACCTTTTCCAATTCCAATATATCTTTTTTGAGATGGGGAGACCAGATCTGCATGCAGTATTCAAGATGTGGGCATACTGTGGATTTATATAGAGGCAACATGATATTTTCTGTCCTATTATCTCTCCCATTCTTAATGATTCCCAGCTTTCTGTTCTGTTTTTTGGCTGCCATTGCACACTGAGTAGTTGTTTTAAGAGAACTATCCACAATGCCTCCAAGATCTCCTTCTTGAGTGGTAACAGCTAATTTAGACCCCATCATTTTCTATTTATAGTAGGGATTATGTTTTTCAATGTGCATTACTTTGCATTTATCAACCTTGAATTTCATCTGCCATTTTCTTGCCCAGTCACTCAGTTTTGTGAGATCCCTTCGCAGTCTGCTTTGGACTCAACTAGCTTGAGTAGTTTTGTATCATCTGCAAATTTTGCCACCTCACTGTTTACCCCTTTTTCTGGATCGTTTATGAACAGAGAGAAAGCCTTGTAGAATGCAGATGACGGTCTCTAACTAGAAGATGCTAAATCCTGTTCATTAAACACAAATGAGCCATTGTGCTAGAACAGGGCTCTCAACCTTTCCAGACTACTGTGCCCCTTTCAGGAGTCGGATTTGTCTTGCGTACCCCAAGTTTCACCTCACTTCAAAACAACTTGCTCACAAAATCAGACATAAAAATACAAGTGTCCCAGCCCACTGCTACTGACAAATGGCTGACTTTCTCATTTCCCCATATAATTATAAAATACATCGATTGGAATATAAATATGGTACTTACGTGTCAGTGTATAGCATATAGAACAGTATAAACAAATCAGTGTCTGTATGAAATTTTAATTCGTACTGACTTGGCTAGTGCTTTTTGTGTAGCCTCTTGTAAAACGAGGCAAATATCTACATGAGTTGAGGTACCCCCTGGAAGAGCTCTGCGCACCCCCAGAGGTACGTGTATCCCTGGTTGAGAATCACTGTGCTAGATCAAGGATCAAAGACTTTTTTAAGTGCATCCCCTCCACCCTCATGAAGCAGGGACCTGTGTGGGAACTGTTGCTATCAGCTTGATTTCCGAGGGAAGAAGATATAAAAATGCCTCACAAGGAAAAAGCATCGTCTCTTTGAACTCTCACGGGGCCAGAGACAGTAGCTAAAGCAGAGACCCCCGGGGTCAACCTGGGTCCGCCCTGAAAGACATTTTGAAGGGACAGATTATTACAGCCTTGTCACCTTTAGGAACCATAGATGGTAACTCAGGTGCCTGTATGTTTCCTTGCTTTAACATGAAAATGACTCTCATTTCTTCTTCCTAGTTAATAAACGGTTAGTTTTATGCCAGGATTGTCTTCAGGCGTTGTCTTTGGTGTAAGATCTAGAGTACCAGTTGATCTGCGGTAAGTGACTGGTCTCTTGGCACTGGGAGCAACCTAAATGTGGTGTGATTTTTGGTGTAAGTGACCAGGGATCTCTAAATCCAGCTTGCCTGGTGGTAACATAGATCCGGAGAGCCCAAGGGGACTGTCTTTGACCCATGGTAAGACTGTTGCAGAGATCCAGGAGTTCACACCACCAGCTTGGGGCGTCTGCCCTGCTTTCGACAGTCTGCCCGGGGGTGGGGACTTACGGTTGTGAGCGCCTCCAGACAGTGTGACAAGCGGGTCTGTGAATTCGGGGAGCATCCAGTGGGCCAGGGGCTGGGCGTGCCAGGGTGATGCTTAGAGGGATCGGGGGTCGGGGTGTAGCTATTGCTAATCTGCAGCGAGAGAGCAGGGTCTGCGTAGGCTGGGGGAGGACAGTGCTTGAGTTGCCGGGGGCTGGTGGAGTCGGGGAGCTGACCTCCGGCAGGCACAGACAAGGCTCCCTCACACTAAGGGCAGGTGGCAACGCTGGGTACCCCCAGGAAGTGTCACATTCACCAACATGCCCTGGGGGACCATCCTCCCTCACCCCAATCTGGCAGTCCAGACACCTTCCATCTCCAATTGATACCCCAGGGCATGGCTGGTGCCTGCCATTCCCAGGGAATGGATCTGGCTGGGGCCAGGTGGGGTGGGGTGGGGGGTGGACAGAGGTTTCAGAAGGCCAATTCCCCTTGGAGGGGAAAAGCCCTGTAACATCTTGAGTCATTTGAGCCACACCAGCTGATCACTGCCCACCTCCTTCTGGAGGGGGCCAGATGTGCCGGAGCGGCCGCAGGAGCTGGGAGCAGTGGAGAGCCTCCCATGTCCTCTCAGAAAGCAGCTCTGTTGTACTGGTGAACTACCCATCTTGGGAGCTTTGCCGCTGTGAATACCCCATCTGCGATCACACCCCGGGACTGCAGGATCGCTCCGTGGTTCTTGTAAACCTTGATGGTCGGTCGTGCCCCTGGAAAGAGCTTGCAAAAACCCCTGCAAACCCCTGCAAAAACCATCGGATGTCTGAAATATTTCTTACCCACAATAGGTAAGACAGGCGGGAACGTAATAAGCACTAAATAAGTGCACCGAGCATATGCCAGCAACAGCTCCAGGCTCGTCGTGGCTTGCTGGTCTGGGCGTTGCAACTGCTGCAGCCAGGGTCTGCAAGCAAGGCCCCCACATCAGAGGGGCTGGGTCAAAACGTGTGTGAGCGGCATGTGCCCGGATGCATGGGGGCGCAGTGCCGCTCGCTCAACTTCGGCTTGGCCGATCTCCTGCCATCGTGCCGGAGGGGTGGCGGGGCCGAAGCTGAGTGGTGCTGTGAACCCCGTGCACCCGGTCGCAGCTTCCGCAGTGGGGAGCAGCCCAGCCAGCCCCATTGGACTGGAGCTGCAGACTGCCACTGTGGGGTCAGTGCGGGGCAGGTCTGCACCCCTCTCCCAGGGACAGGACCTGACCCCCACAGGTCTTCCAGCCTCCCGGGGACAGGACCTGATTCCCCCACCTCTCTGGCCCTCCCACATGGTTGTGACCCACAGGTTGAGTAACCCTGCTATAGACACACCCAGGGAGTCCCGGCTTCATTTGGGGGCGGCAGGAGGTGTCTCCTCTTGGATCCCCAATTCTTGCTCCCTTCCTCATGCGGGGAGGGTTCCCCCTTCCATCCCTGCTGTCCCTAAACAGCTGGTCAGCACCGATCTGGGGCCTGCCAGCATGATTGATGCTGAAATCTCCCCGTCAGGAGGGGAGCCCCTCACCTCCCGAGGTGCCAGCCGGGAGTGGGGTGTCTCCAGGAGCCAGCCGTGCATTGGGCACTCGTCGCTTTGCCTAAACATCAAAGCAATGGGAAATGCCGCACACACAAAGCCAGGGCGCGGGCTCTCCCCATACGGTCGTATCTTTATTGACCCAGGAATACATTTGCAACTATATCGTAGGTAGATACTGGGGTGAAAAGGGCAGGAGATGACGCAACCCAGCTGCACCATGTAGCACACACGCGACATCACACCAGCCTGCGACATGTCTCATTGCGGAAGGCACCCTCGGCGCTCAGCAGGAATGGGGCAGGACCCCCTCCCGCCCTACGGCTGCCTGGTCCCAGATCCAAGTGCTTGTCCCTTTCTCAAGGGAAGGGCAGGGGACTTTGTCTAGGGGATGGGTTCCTCGGGCCTGGCACAGGGGTGACAGCCAGACCGGGCACTCCCCAGCGTGCTGGTGTTTTAGGTGGGTTTGGGGGGTTGAGGCAGGCTGGGGGATGGGGTTGGACGGTCCTGCAGGTAGATGCCCACGCCAGCCCGGGCTCAGAGCACGAGAGGCAGGGTCTGAACCGTAATACAGTGGCTGTTCCGGGGCAGGGCCGGCTCAGATAGCGAGGCTGAGGGTTGTTTTCCCACAGGCCTCTGGGAGGCCGTTTTGCCCAAAGTTTTGTGCCTGCCATGAACCGTGGGCCCCATGTTTGAACAGAGGCAGGGCCTGGGCCCGTCATCCTGGTGCAGCGCTGGGGCCGCCTGCCGGTCAGGGTCTCAGATCCAGGGTCTCCCCAGCCTCTTCACCGCTCCTCTTCCCAATCCCCCCCAGCTCTCCAGACAGCCCGAGACCTCCCCCAGCCTGCTTCACCTCTAGGCCCCCTGTCCAGACTGCTCCCCAGCACTGTCTCCCACCAAACACTTCCTCTTCCATTTGGCTCATGACCCCGGTCCCACAGCTCAGCCTCCCCCACCGCCCTGGGTGCTCCCCAAAAGCCACGTAGTGCCTCTCCCCGGCCTTCTGCCACTTCTCTAGGCCTCCCCTTCCTTCCCCACCACTAGCTTCCTGCTCCCCCCTGTACTTCCCAGCCGCTGCAGCTGTGTAAAGTCCCCCCCATGGCTGGTTCCCCCATGCTCCAACAGACATTGACCCCATGGTGATGGATTGCTGAATAGGAACAGATGGGGACTGAGCTGGGCCAGTGGCAGATCTCCCTCCGTCTCTATCTAACCCACCGCTGCAAACAGGCCCGAATGGCTGTAACAAGCAGCGCTCTCCAGCCACACCTCTAGAAGCTGGGGGCCGGGGGGAGGGGGTCTGGTTGTTCCCATTTCACAGATGGGGAAACTGAGGGGGACGTGAAAAGAAAATTAGAAGGGGGCAGATTCAGAAGGTGATAAAAGGAAATATTTTTTTCACACAAGGCACAGTTAGTCTGTGGAACTCACTGCCACTGGAGGCCATTGAGGCCAACAACTGAGCATGAGTCAAAGGGGACTTGGGCATGTCTGTGGATAACAGGACTATCCAGACTTATAACTAACCGTTAGAGATCAGGATTAGCGCTTTGTCAGGGGCAGGTTCTCCCTCATCAGCAACTGGTGCGGGGGAGGAGGGGGTGTCTCAGACCGTCCTCTGAAACATCTGATGCTAACGGCTGCCGGAGACAGGATGCTGGGCTAGCTGGGCCGCGGGGCTGAGCCAGTCTGCCAATTCCTGCGAAACCCTGGTCTACTGGCTCCCGCCGCCAGGCACCGGCTCCTGCAGCTCTCTGCCAGGGACTGCCGCATCCCGCAGCCGGAATCCGAAGACCCGGGTTCAGTTCCCAGCTGACTGGCTGACTCGCTGTGTGACCCCTTCCTAGCCTCTCATTGACTCCCACCCAGCTTCTGCCATGAGCAGGGGGCGATCGAAACACGATTCCGAGCTGTGCAGACCAGCCACGGAGGTAGCGGTGCTCCTCTTGATCAGCCACCGGCCAGGGAGTCAGGGGCTTTGGGTCTAACGCCAGCCCTACCCCTGGCTCAGCAAGTGGCTTTCGGCAGGTCACCAGGGCCTCGGTAGCTGTCAAATGAGCTTTTCATGGATCCCAAGGCCAGAAGGGCCCACTGTGATCGTTTAGTCTGACCCCCCCGCATGACACAGGCCAGAGACCCACCCCAGAATAATTCCTAGAGCAGAAGCTTTGAGACAAAAGTCCAATCGCGATTTAAAAATGGCACTGATGACGAATCGAGCACGGCCCGTGGTAAGTTGCTCTAATGGTTAAGTACCCCCCACTTTGTAAATTGCACACCTTATTTCCAGTCTGAATTTGTCTAGCTTCAACTCCAAGCCATTGCGTAGTGTTGGACCTTTCTCAGCTAGACTCAAGAGCCCATGATTAGATACTTGTAGACTGTGATCAAGTCACCCCCACCCGGCTCTTTGTGAAGCTAAATAGATTGAGCTCCTTGAGCCTGTCACCATAGCATACGTTCTCTGACCCTTTCATCAGTCATGGCTCCTCTCTGACCCCCCTGCAATTTGTCAGCATCCTTCTTAGGGGCTCTCGATGCAAAGGGGCTGGAGGTTTTACACGGGAATTTGGAGCCTGCTGGCTTGGCTGCCTAGGGCACAGTGTCTGCTCCCCAAATCCCTCGATCCTGACTTAGAGGGAACCCTTTTCACGGGGAGCAGGGATTCCAGGGATCATTCGATCCTTGGCCCCTCTATCGCAAGCGGCCAGGGAGGGTGCCATCTGAGATGGCGGGTGATGGTGCCATGGGCCTCTGCCTACCAGGAGCTGAACGGGTACCGACAGCTGAGGCCACCTGGACCAAGCCCAACTGGCTGCCATGCGGGTCAGGAGGGAGAATCGAAGTGTCCGAATACAGAACTGTGGGATGCTCAGGGATGGCCCCGACCAGCTGTGGCATGAGAGCGCGGTGCCCAGACCCACTTGCAGTGAGCAAGGTCTGGAGCAGAGGCTGCAGGGAAAGAAGTGGATGATGGAAACCAAGGCAATGATGTGACTGGAGGCACGTCCATCTGTGCCAGGCAGCAAAACGCCCAGGCTCTGCCAGCGAAAGGGAGACATGGGAAACCTGCTTGGACCCAGCTCCCCAGATCCCAGCAGCAGGGCAAAGCCCAGTGCATTCTTGGCAAGGCCTAGCAGAGTCCCAAAGCCAGAGTCTCTCTCACACACACACGCACTCCCATTGACACACGAAGATTTAGCTCTTTGCCTTTCAAACATCCCCGCGTGTCTGGGTCAAACAGGAACAAGCAGGATCTTGGAAAGGGAAGGGCAGGACGTGGACAGCGCTGGTTTCCCATCCCGGGGGGGGCCGTGCTGCCCTTGGCTGTCTCTGAGGGCATGTGAACGAACAACAGGTGCTGGCTGCTGGGGGCACTGTGCAGGTCAGCATGGATCCAGGTCCTAACAGTGAGCGGGGATCCCAGCCGCTCTGCTCAGGAAGGACGTCCCGGGAGGGATGTGGGGGGTCGGCCTGCCTGCTGGGATCACCGGCTGAATCTCCTGCAGGGCCAGGGGGATGCTGGTGACAGACCTTGGGATGCGCCTCCAGCCAGATGGCACATTTACTCAGCAGTGCAGAGACCTCCCCTCCCCGTCCCAGCTGGGCCAGCGTCCCGTAGGGCAGGGCTGCGGGTGGGGCTGGCTTAGACACCCGGCGGCCCCGGTAAGCCTGGGGGCCCACGCACGCCGGGGTCTCCCTTCGGACCCGGTGGCCCAAGCTGGCCTGCTGACCCTGGCTTCCCTGGGATCCCTGGCTTCCCTTGTGGCCCTGCTGGACCCACTGGCCCTGGAGCTCCCTCCAGCCCCTGAGGGCCTATGTCGCCTTTCAGGCCTATCTGTCCTTTGAGGCCAGCTTGCCCAAAGCTGCCCTTAGCACCTTTAAAGCCCGGCACGCCTTTCACGCCAATAGGTCCCCTCTCGCCTTGAGGGCCTGGGATGCCTGGAGGTCCTCTGGAGCCCTGTGGGCCAGGAGAGCCCAGGCCACCAGCATCGCCCTTTTCCCCCTTTCTTCCTGCGGGCCCCTTCACTCCCATGTCACCTTTGAGTCCTCTGGGTCCAGGGAGGCCAGGCACACCTGCAGGGGAAAGGATCAAGTGGTGAGTGCAGAACATCGTTAACCAGTGTTACCTGGGTTACAGTATCCAGGCAACATGAAAGGAACAGGTGGGGAGGGCAGAGCATTGTTAACCAGTGTTACCTTGGTTACAGTGTCCTGGCAATGGGAGCCTGAGTGGTCCTCCTGCCCCGCAAGGGGCATGCCACTGGACAGCACTGAGCTCTGCAGCTGGAGACCCCCCCGCCCCACCCCAGGCAGGTGACACGTTAAGGCAACGAAGGACCAAAGTCCATGGGCACGAATCACATGGGAGATGCCTACCCCATCCTAACCCTGCTCAATGTCACAGAAGAGAGGGAGCCTAGCCAATGCACCCAGGGAGGGAAGCATCTTTCCTGCCCCTGCTCCCCGCCCCAGGGTTTGGAGAGCGGGTTGACCCTCCGCCAGAATCGTTGGGGTTAATCGTCCAGCTCCCAGGAAATGGCTGGTGTCTGAGTAATTGTCCGATCTCCAGCTGGGGGAGACTGTTGTGGAATTGACTGGCATCCCTTGGGAACCACATGGAGAAGTCCACCAGCAGGAGCCAAGGGAAGGCGCCCATCCCCTGCCAGCTCCTCCTGTTTACCCTCCCTGCCCATTAGAGATGCCGTCATGTGTTGACTCAAGCGGCCCTGCCAGCAGACAGACACACAGCGAGGCACTGTCTGAAGCTAGGGGCTTTGGGGGAGGAACTGCACCTACTGCCCGGCCCTGCCAGGTCAATGTTTTGCATTGCTCCCTTTTTCCGTAACAGGACCACAGCAACAAGAATGGCAGCCAGGAGAGCTAGGTGTGTTTGTGCCAGGGAGGCTTCCTGCTCTCTGGGAAGCTGGGATTAACCCTTGCTCCCCCTTCACCGCTAAGCACTAGTGGCGTGCTCTATCTCTGGACTGCAACATGCTGCTAGAGGGGGGTTAGCTAATATGGGATGTCAATAGGAGGTTCCCCGGTGCTGGAGCACCCTGGGTGTCTTGGCCAAATTCCAGCATGGGCAATGTTCTCCCTCTCTATACTCCCTCCTGCAGCTTTCTCTTGCCCTGGCTGCAGTGTGTTGCCAACCAGCTGCTGTGCTCCATCCCAGAGGTGGCTGCATTTCAATGGTCGCTAAAGTAATTCCTATGCCCTGGCTTTTGCCCAGCAGGTTCCCAAAGAGCTTTCCAAAAGGCAGGGTTTGGAAGTCTGCCTGTACAGCTGGGGGAATAGTGACTAGGCTGGGGAAGGGTTTGAGGTGAGAGACTGGGCCTAGGCACTTGTCCAGTGGTGCGGGGGGGAGAGGGGGGGCAGGAGATGGGGAGGGAGGGCTCTGTAGCTGCTTGGGCGGGGGTTGGATATAGATGATAGTGTTATTTATAGCACCCCTGTGTGGGTCAGACCCCCCTCATCACAGAGCAAGACACGGCAGACCTGAAATGGGCCCTGGCTTCAGAATTCAGAGCTGCTGCTGCCCGAGGTGACGGGGTAGCTCCCCTGGGAGGCAGCAGTAATAGGCTATTATCCTGCAAGCAGGGCAGCTACGGGAGGGACGAAGCCAACGCACGCTCAACAAGCCTGTCACTCCAGCGGCCCGTGACGCTGCTAAGCTCACCCCCACGTGATCAATCCCGCAGTCGTTAGAAAACCCAGGAGACATCGCTCAATCAGACCCCGGGGGAAGGACGGGACAGAGGCTTGGCTGAGATGGTCCAGTGCTGATTTAATACGGGGAGTGAGGGGCTGCAACACACGCTTTGGGGCACTAGGGGGCACTCGCGGGGAGGGTAATAACAGGGAAGCCAGCTGCTGGCCAGGGCGAATTATCTTAATTAAAGGAGCCAGCCCTGATCGGGGAGGAGGGAGGAGAATGAGCAGGGTCATTGGCAAATGAGCGCCCTACAACACAAATGACCGGCTAGACATAGGTGGTTTGCTAATAGATGAGCTGCCGGTGGATGGGGAAGGTCCCAGGCCTGGCCCCCTTGCCGGAGACAGGGCCATTCGAGTGACCGCATGGGGCATGATAAAACTGGGGATGGGAAGAGAGAGGAAGCCGGGTGAACAGCAGGAGCCCGTTAATGACAGCAGAGGAGCGGGCAACCCAGTAAGGATGCAGCTGAGGTCGGTCCATGAATGCCTCCAAGTCTGGCAGGGCTGGGTGGGCCACGGCCGAGAGAGAGCCCTGCGGCCGTGTCTCGTGGTGTCCTTGCAGAGCCGGGCACGCAGCCAGCCCAGCCCGCGCTCTGCACATCCCATAATCAAGGATAATCCGTCTTCCCTCCAGAGGCAGCCCGGAGGGCAGGCAGGACAGCATCAGCGGCCCAGAGCCAATGGTGTTGGAGGTGTGGGGGGGATGATTTTGTGATGGGGGGGGTGTTATGGTGTATGGGTGAGTATATATGGGTGTAGAGGGGAGAGGATGTTGGGTGTAGGGGGATGTGTTGTGATGTGTGTGTTACAGTGTGTGGGTGAGTGGATGTGGATGTGGAGAGGAGAGTGGGTAGGGTGTGGGGATGTATTGTGATTGTGTGTACGTTATGGTATGTAGGTAAGTGTATATGGATGTAGAGGGGAGAGGGTGTTGGTTGGAGGTGCATTGTGATGTGTGTGTTACGGTGTGTGGGTGAGGGTATATAGGTATGAAGGGGAGAGGGGGTTGGGTGTGGGGATGCGTTGTGATGTGTGTGTGTTATGGTATGTGGCTGTTTGTATATGGGTGTGCAGGGGAGAGGGGGTTGGAGCTGTGGGGGGATGCGTTGTGATGAGGTATGTGTGTGTTATGGTGGGAGGTGAGTGTATATGGGTGTAGAGGGGAGAGAGGGTTGGATGTGAGGATGCGTTGTGATGTGTGTGTGTGTGTTACAGTGCGTGGGTGAGTGTCTCTTGGTGGGGAGTGGAGGGGTGGGGAGGTGCAGGGCGAGGTGTGTGTTACGGTGGGGGGGTGAGTGTCTCTTGGTGAGGAGTGGAGGGGTGGGGGAGGTGCATTGCGATGTGTGTGTTACGGTGGGGGGGTGAGTGTCTCTTGGTGAGGAGTGGAGGGTGGGGGAGGTGCATTGCGATGTGTGTGTTACAGTGTGGGGGTGAGTGTCTCTTGGTGAGGAGTGGAGGGGTGGGGAGGTGCAGGGCGATGTGTGTGTTACGGTGGGGGGGTGAGTGTCTCTTGGTGGGGAGTGGAGGGGTGGGGGAGGTGCAGGGCGAGGTGTGTGTTACGGTGGGGGGGTGAGTGTCTCTTGGTGGGGAGTGGAGGGTGGGGAGGTGCATTGCGAGGTGTGTGTTACGGTGGGGGGGTGAGTGTCTCTTGGTGAGGAGTGGAGGGTGGGGGAGGTGCATTGTGAGGTGTGTGTTACGGTGGGGGGGTGAGTGTCTCTTGGTGAGGAGTGGAGGGTGGGGAGGTGCAGGGTGATGTGTGTGTTACGGTGGGGGGGTGAGTGTCTCTTGGTGAGGAGTGGAGGGGTGGGGAGGTGCAGGGTGATGTGTGTGTTACGGTGGGGGGGTGAGTGTCTCTTGGTGAGGAGTGGAGGGTGGGGGAGGTGCATTGCGAGGTGTGTGTTACGGTGGGGGGGTGAGTGTCTCTTGGTGGGGAGTGGAGGGGTGGGGAGGTGCAGGGTGAGGTGTGTGTTACGGTGGGGGGGTGAGTGTCTCTTGGTGGGGAGTGGAGGGGTGGGGAGGTGCATTGCGAGGTGTGTGTTACGGTGGGGGGGTGAGTGTCTGTTGGTGAGGAGTGGAGGGTGGGGGAGGTGCATTGCGAGGTGTGTGTTACGGTGGGGGGGTGAGTGTCTCTTGGTGGGGAGTGGAGGGGTGGGGGAGGTGCATTGCGAGGTGTGTGTTACGGTGGGGGGGTGAGTGTCTCTTGGTGGGGAGTGGAGGGGTGGGGAGGTGCAGGGTGAGGTGTGTGTTACGGTGGGGGGGTGAGTGTCTCTTGGTGAGGAGTGGAGGGTGGGGGAGGTGCATTGCGAGGTGTGTGTTACGGTGGGGGGGTGAGTGTCTCTTGGTGAGGAGTGGAGGGGTGGGGGAGGTGCATTGCGATGTGTGTGTTACGGTGGGGGGGTGAGTGTCTCTTGGTGGGGAGTGGAGGGTGGGGGAGGTGCATTGCGAGGTGTGTGTTACGGTGGGGGGGTGAGTGTCTCTTGGTGGGGAGTGGAGGGTGGGGGAGGTGCATTGTGATGTGTGTGTTACGGTGGGGGGGTGAGTGTCTCTTGGTGAGGAGTGGAGGGTGGGGGAGGTGCATTGCGAGGTGTGTGTTACGGTGGGGGGGTGAGTGTCTCTTGGTGAGGAGTGGAGGGGTGGGGAGGTGCAGGGTGAGGTGTGTGTTACGGTGGGGGGGTGAGTGTCTCTTGGTGAGGAGTGGAGGGGTGGGGAGGTGCATTGCGAGGTGTGTGTTACGGTGGGGGGGTGAGTGTCTCTTGGTGAGGAGTGGAGGGTGGGGGAGGTGCAGGGCGATGTGTGTGTTACGGTGGGGGGGTGAGTGTCTGTTGGTGAGGAGTGGAGGGGTGGGGAGGTGCAGGGCAATGTGTGTGTTACGGTGGGGGGGTGAGTGTCTCTTGGTGGGGAGTGGAGGGTGGGGAGGTGCATTGTGATGTGTGTGTTACGGTGGGGGGGTGAGTGTCTCTTGGTGGGGAGTGGAGGGGTGGGGAGGTGCAGGGTGATGTGTGTGTTACGGTGGGGGGGTGAGTGTCTCTTGGTGAGGAGTGGAGGGGTGGGGAGGTGCAGGGCGATGTGTGTGTTACGGTGGGGGGGTGAGTGTCTCTTGGTGGGGAGTGGAGGGGTGGGGAGGTGCAGGGCGATGTGTGTGTTACGGTGGGGGGGTGAGTGTCTCTTGGTGAGGAGTGGAGGGGTGGGGAGGTGCAGGGCGATGTGTGTGTTACGGTGGGGGGGTGAGTGTCTGTTGGTGAGGAGTGGAGGGGTGGGGAGGTGCAGGGCGATGTGTGTGTTACGGTGGGGGGGTGAGTGTCTGTTGGTGAGGAGTGGAGGGGTGGGGAGGTGCATTGCGATGTGTGTGTTACGGTGGGGGGGTGAGTGTCTCTTGGTGGGGAGTGGAGGGGTGGGGAGGTGCAGGGCGATGTGTGTGTTACGGTGGGGGGGTGAGTGTCTCTTGGTGAGGAGTGGAGGGTGGGGGAGGTGCAGGGCGATGTGTGTGTTACGGTGGGGGGGTGAGTGTCTGTTGGTGAGGAGTGGAGGGGTGGGGAGGTGCAGGGCGATGTGTGTGTTACGGTGGGGGGGTGAGTGTCTCTTGGTGAGGAGTGGAGGGGTGGGGAGGTGCATTGCGATGTGTGTGTTACGGTGGGGGGGTGAGTGTCTCTTGGTGGGGAGTGGAGGGGTGGGGAGGTGCATTGTGATGTGTGTGTTACGGTGGGGGGGTGAGTGTCTCTTGGTGAGGAGTGGAGGGGTGGGGAGGTGCATTGCGATGTGTGTGTTACGGTGGGGGGGTGAGTGTCTCTTGGTGAGGAGTGGAGGGGTGGGGGAGGTGCAGGGCGATGTGTGTGTTACGGTGGGGGGGTGAGTGTCTCTTGGTGAGGAGTGGAGGGGTGGGGAGGTGCAGGGCGATGTGTGTGTTACGGTGGGGGGGTGAGTGTCTCTTGGTGAGGAGTGGAGGGGTGGGGGAGGTGCAGGGCGATGTGTGTGTTACGGTGGGGGGGTGAGTGTCTCTTGGTGAGGAGTGGAGGGTGGGGGAGGTGCATTGCGAGGTGTGTGTTACGGTGGGGGGGTGAGTGTCTCTTGGTGAGGAGTGGAGGGGTGGGGAGGTGCATTGCGATGTGTGTGTTACGGTGGGTGGGTGAGTGTCTCTTGGTGGGGAGTGGAGGGGTGGGGAGGTGCAGGGCGATGTGTGTGTTACGGTGGGGGGGTGAGTGTCTCTTGGTGGGGAGTGGAGGGTGGGGGAGGTGCAGGGTGAGGTGTGTGTGTTTGTGACGTGTGGGCTCCAGCCCTGTTTTCACCAGGGCGCTGGCAGGCCGTGGTTTCCCTCTGTGCTGTGGGTGCCACCCACAGCAGCAGCAGCGGTTACCCCAGCTGCCCAGGGCCGAGCACGTCACAGCGGCTAGGGCTGTGGGGAGCCCGGCTGGAGACACCATAAAGGGGCCCGCAAGCGCTGAGCCCCCTCCCCACCACTGAAAACCAGGCCCCTTCAAGTGTCTCCTGTCAAGCACCAAAGATCACTCATCACTTCTGAAATCACGGCCCTGAGATATTTGTGGTAGAACCAGTGGCCCAAGATACCTCCAAAAGCCCCTGTCTGCAGCCAAAATCCTCCCATTCAGACACAGAACAAGAGCTAGCTCCCCCATTTGGGTCACCTGTCTGCTGCCTCAGTTTCCCCCCTGGGCTCCCTGGTGAACGCACACACACTCGCGTGGGTCGCCACCACAGAAGAGCTTTATGAGCTTGCTACTTCTTCCACCCCAGGGGCCTGGTCCTTCACCGCTGGCAGTCCCGGGTTCGAGCCCCGGCCCAGATGTACCCACGTGCAACTCGCCTCGTAAGATGGTGACGTTGCGCAGGATCTCCCCGTGCCTGACGTCCACCACTTTCATTTCCTCCATGACCATGGACAGGTTGCGGATGTCGAAGTCCAGCCGGGCGCTGAGCAGGCTGAACCGCTCCCTCAGCAGGTCCGTGGTGCCCAGCATCAGGCTGACGGACTTGTTCAGGTAATACATCTCCTCGGCCTGGGAGTGGAAGCCCAAGGTGCAGGAGAGCCGCACGTCGTCCAGGTACTTGAGCATGCTGTGCACGTGGCTGTCTGTGGCGTTGATGTTGGTGAAGATGGTGCTGATCTCGATCTCGTGGGAGGTCATGCGCCCCTCCAGGGTCTCGAACTGCTCCGCCGTCCGGTTCTGCGTGTACCTGGTGTGGTACTGCAGGTCGTGCGTGTTCTCCTCGTGGTCGTCCAGGAAGGAGGAGATATTATCCAGCTGCAGCTGGAGCCCCATCACCTGTAACACCAGGTCATGCATGCCTTCTGAGTTCTGGCTGATCCTCTGCGAGGCCAAGCTCATGCTGGCCTGCATGCTCTTGACCAGCTCGCTGGTCTTGGAGGAGGTGGCCCTCAAGCTTCCAAAGAGCCGGGTATAGTTCTGCCACTCGGTCACGACCTTCTGCAGTGTCAGCGTCTCCTCGTCCATCTTCCGCTGGATGGCGTGGATCCACTCCGAGGTCTGCCCCACCGTGAAGTTCATCTGCTCCACCACCGCCTTGACGTCGTACCGCTCCTGCAGCAGCCCCTTCAGGGAGTCATCCAGAGCCGAGGTGGCTGCCTGCCAGCCTCTCACCTGGGCTAGGAAATGCCCCAAGGTCTGGTTGACCTGCCGGATGGAGAATGAGCAGCCGTCCATCTCACTGGTGATCTTGCTGCTGGTGGATGAGAGCTGCTGGTAACTCTGCGAGGTCCGGTCCAGCAGGATCTCCTGGACCAAGAGCATCTTCTGAATCTCCTCCAGCTCTTCCTGCAACTTGCTTATCTCCTGCCCCAGCTGCCTTGTGTCGTGGCAAAAGGAGCAGTTTCCCGAGGATTTCTGATCTGAACGAGAGATACATAGCTCTGTCATGCTGTGCGCCAAGCAATGACACACAAGTCAGCTGTGGAGAATGGACACATCCCCCTCGGACTAGACCCCGGTGTCTGCGAGGCTCTCTCCACAACACGTTCTTCTCCCCATGTGCTCTGGGATTCCTACTAGTTGGACACAGGTACTGCTAAGCCACATGTGGGCAAACTACAGATCTCTACAGTGGGGGAGGCCCAAGAACCAGGACTGCCTGGGTTCTAATCCCAGCTCTGACACTGACTCCCTGCACAGCTTTGGGCAAGTCACCTATCACTATGTGCCTCAGTTTCCCCCACATGTAAAACAAGGATAGTGATACTTAACCTGCCTTTGGAACACACTTTGCCATCGACCCATAGAGTGTGCTCAGGATTATTATGATCCAGCTTTCCCATATTTCCTACAGGAACTTTTACAAGGAAATTATGGGAGAGATGTAGGCCTTCCCTCCTCCCCCTCGGACTTCCTCCTAGTTCTTTCTCCAGTCAGGATAGAGGCTCACACTGAAGGCTCTGTAAGACCTTCCCTGCACCAGCCCCCTTCCAACTGCTAGAGCAAACAGCAGCTTCCACCCAGCTGACTGGCAGCAGAATTGCCCTTCCCATACGGTGCTTGCACCACTGACCACCAACCCCCCTAATCCCATCTGAGTAGTGACCCCGCAAAGTCCCTGAACTCCAAGGGCTACTCTGCTGCCCGAGGGTTCGCAGCCCATGGTAAGGAGATATAATGGGGCCAGTGCTCCGTGGGGATCAGAACACTCACCGAGCTCCTGGAGGTTCTCCTGGACAGACACGATCTTCTTCTCATAGTAAGTCTGGGTCGAGCTGATGTCATCGGCTATGGAATTGACCTTCTTAAAGACTGCGGGGAAGAGAGATGGGAATATGGGGGGTGGTCTGTGCTTTCAGCTCTTCTAGGTAAAGTGAGTGAATAATGATATTTTTCTGGAAACCAATTTGTCCGAAATGGATTCTCTTCCAATAGAAAGAGCTGTTAGTCGGTTTTAGCATTAGCAGACATTTTGGGCCAAATCCCCAGCTGTTAGAAACTGATGAAGCTCCTCTGAACTCAATGGGGCCAGATTCCTCTCTGGTGTAAATAAGCATAGCTCCATTTAAATCAATGGGGTCAGATGCCCAGCTGGCATACATTTACACCAGCTAAAGTCCTGACCTCTAATCTTTTGAATATATAAGAAATGGAAGAAAGTGGAAGTTGACAGTAATGAAAATAAATCATAAGCTAGGTATTGGAGAACAATGATAAGGGACGCAAAGGGACACATGGAGAAATCCATGGCCAGCAGAGTTAAGGACAATAAGGAGTTTTCTAAGTATATTAGGAACAAAAAGAATCCTGACAATGGTATTGGTCCATTACTAGATGGAAATGGTAGAACTGTCAATAGTAACGTAAAAAAGGCAGAAGTGTTCAATAAATATTTATATTCTGTATTTGAGGAAAAAGCAGACAATGCAATCTCAACATATGATAACACTCTTTCCATTCCACTAGTATCTCAGGAGGATGTTAAACAGCAGCTTCAAAAGTTTACATTTCTAAATCAGTGGGTCCAAGAGTTTTAGAAGAGCTGGCTGAGGAGCTCACTGGACCACTAATGTAGATTTTCAATAAGTCTTGTAACACTGAGGAAGTTCCAGAAGACTGGAAGAAATCTAATGTCAGGCCAATAGCTAAAAAGGACAAATGGGATGACCCAGGTATTTATAGGCCAGTCAGCCGGACATCGATTCCAGGGAAGACAATGGAGCAGCTGATATGGGACTCGATTAATAAAAAAATAAAAGAGGGTAATGTCATTAATGCCAATCAGCATGGGTTTTTACGGAAAATAGATCCTGTCAAGCTAACTTGATATCTTTTTGTGATGAGATTAAGAACATAGAATATAAGAACTACCATATTAGGTCAGACCTATGGTCCATCTAGCCCAGTATTCTGTCTTTTGATAGTGGCCGGTGCCAGATGCTTCAGGGGAAATGAACAGAACAGAACAGGGCAATTACTGAGTGATCCATCGTCCAGCCCCAGCTACTGGCAGTTGGAGGTCTAGGGACACCCAGAGCGTGGGATTGCCCCCTGACCATTTTGATTAATAGCCATTGATGGTCCTATCCTCCATAAATTTACCTAGTTCTTTTTTTAACCCAGTTATACTTCTGGCCGTCACAACATCCTCTGGCAATGAGTTCCACAGGTTGACTGTGCGTTATGTGATGAAGTACTTCCTTTAGTTTGTTTTAAGCCTGGTGTCTGTTAATTTAATTGGGGGAGCCTTGGTTTTTGTGTTACATGAAGGGGTAAATAACACCTCATTACTCACTTTCTCCACACCAGTCATCATTTTATAGACCTCCATCATATCCCCCCTTAGTCATCTCTTTTCCAAGCTGAAAAGTCCCAGTCTTTAACGTCTCTCTGCACATGGAAGGTGTTACATACCCTCAATCATTTTTGTTGTCCTTCTCTGTACTTTTCCCAATTCTAATATATCTTTTTTGAGATGGGGCAACCAGAACTGGATACAGTATTTAAGATGAAGAATTATTTATTATTCAGTTCAAAGCCAAATGCACTGCAGGCCCCACAAGAGAAAGGCTGGTCCAGTGGTTAGGCCACCAGTCTAGGACTGGGGAGACCTGGGTACAAGTCCCTGCTCAGCTGTAGACTCCCTGCGTGACCTCAGGAGAGTCACTCAATCGCTCTGTGCCTCAGTTTCCCCATCTGTACAATGGTGATCGCAGCCCTGCCCTGCCTCACAGAGGGGTAGTGAGGATAAAGATTGTGAGGTGCTGTGATACCAGGGTGATGAGCGCCTGGGATGGGGTGTGCACCCCACACCAGTCCTGACAGAGTTAGCAAGGGCCTGAGAAACCAGTTAGGTTACCTGGTGGCACCTGAGAGAGGGAGGGCCAGGGCTAACTGAGAGCAAAACCCAGCCGGGGAAGGGCTGGGCCAGCACCATAAAGCCAAGAGGCTGAAAGCAGAAGGGGCCTGCAGTTGCTCCAAGAGGCATCCAGGAAGAGGAGGAAACGCAGCAGGAGGGTAAGTCCGGGGATCCTGCCCTGGAGTAAGGCATCTGGCCAGTAGCCAGCAGGGGGGAAGTAGTAGCTATGGGGAGTGGGGAAGGCTCCAGTGGTGAACCCAGAAGCAGGAGAGAGAAGATAGGGAAGGAGCCCAAGGAAACAGGGATGGGGCTAAGGACCTTGGCTGGAACCCATGTAGCATGCAGGCCTGGGTACCCCTGCCAGCCACTGGTGCAATGGTACAGAGCTAGAAGGGTTGAACACCGGCTGGCACCAGCATTCGGGCAGGAATCTGGTTGGACTTTGTAACCCCGGAAGGGGTGGTCTAAGTGATGGGCTGGCCGGAGGGCGAAGTTACCTGCAGAAAGGCTATTGCGGAGCAAGCGCCAAGCAGCCAGGGGGCACCTGACATGGCCGGAGCGACACCCCCCAACCTAGATGTGCTGGTGGTGAGTGGTGACCCCATTCCAGTGCCATATAAGGACCGCAAGCAGAAAGAACCCTGCCCTCTGCACAAGGAGCTTTCCGAATAGGCTTGCTTTTCCGCAGGAGCTCAGCAACCCCCAGGGAATGAGGGATGCTTCTGTAGCCCCCCCAAGAGCACCGGGCACTAAACAGAGAGACAAGTCCTCATGACACCAGTGCACAGTGGTGTAAATCAGGATGGTGGCACTGGGCACCTGCTTGGTGCTGGCATGAAGCTCAACATCTGTGCCCAGAGGATCTTACGGTCTAAGGCCACTTCTGACCTGGAAATCTCTCATCCCACCCATCCTAGAGCCTAAGGCCAGAAGGGATCACCGGATCAGCTACCTGACCTCTTGTGTATCCCAGGCAACTAGCCCCACCCAGCTCCTGCCCACAAAACCTCTCGCCAGCCGTGGCCAAACCTGCGGCTTCAGAGGAAGGAGACAAAAAAACCCAAACCAGAATACACTGAGGGGGAAAATAGCCCTTCCTGACCCCTGCAGGTGACCAGCAGAAGCTCTGAAGCATGAGAATCTGCCTAACCCTAAACCTGGGGCAGATTCTTCCTCTCCCCTCTGCCTTTCTTACCAAGGCAGGTCTGACCCTGCAATCGGATCAGCCACTGGGGATGGGCACCGGGGTCTGTGCAGCTCAACACAGACATGATCCAGACCAGGTTCGTGGTTAAGAGAGAGCAGGGGTGTGTGTGTGTGTGTGTGTGTGAATATTGGCCCCCGGGGGCAAGAGCCATTTCCATGCTGGGTGCTGCTCACTTTCCAGTGGGAGCAGCGGCGGCTCCCCATCCATCTCCCTCTGCTGATTTCCTCCTAGATGTAATTTACAAGCAATGAACGTGACCAGAGAATGTCTATTTGTAATGGGCGCTGGACATGCGGGAAACCTTCCAAGGCGCTGGAGCGGCCAGCCGTTGCTGAAGCGTAACAAGGGGAGGAGAAAGCGGAGCCAGCATTGGAAAGGATTTGCTCGAATCCTTTGGGTGGGTGGGATTGACGGGGCTGCACCCTCAGCCGGTGGAAATCGGGGGGAGCTGCGTGGAAGTCAACAGCGCTCGGCCACTTTGTACCAGCTGGGGTCTGGCCCACTCATGCTATTTCTACAAAGGACCACCCGGCGTTTCCAACCCGTGCCAAGCGAGCCAACCCCTGTGTCAGCTTTGCAGAAACGCTGTCTCCCACATCACCTCCCTTTGCCAAGAGCTTCTCCCATATCATGACTCTGTGGTGGGCCTCTTCCCGTCCAAACCTGATTATGGAGGCAATTTTCATGGGATGACAAATGGGAGCGGCAGCCAAAGGCTAAAACGACACTAGCCTCCTGCTGCTCTGGAGTGCGGGGTGGGCAAGGAGCCCAGAGCGGGCGGGAATCAGACCCGCCAAGGGAAGCCAACCCTTCTTCAGGAGTTTGGAAAGGGAAAGGTTATGGACCAGGGAAAGGTCACCTACGCTGGGGCATTCGTTGAGCTGCTGCACCAGGGCTCTGCAGGCCAGGGGAGAAGGGACGGGTGCTGGCGGGCAGACAGGGTCAGGAGAGGTTCTGGGTTTGGATCGGAGGTCCCAGCCCGAAGCGCTGTCTCAAGCGCGTTAAGTCTGACCATTGACTCAGCCCCTGACTGGGCGTGTTCAGGTTCAGATCTGGGAATAGGCGCCCCCCAGGCTGCGGGTGCTAGGTTCTGGTTTGGCCCATTGCAGAGACATGGGATTAACAACCTAGCTGGGCTGAAGACGGAGCTTGTCAACTGTACAAATGGGATTCCAGGATGGGGAGGCCCAGGAGAAGACTCGATGACCCAGATGGGCCCGGCCAGGCCTGTGTTCCCAGCTCCCACCCTGATGCCCGCGGGAGCAGCTTCCCTGTAAGTGGATGCAGTTCTACGGCGAAGGTGGTGAGTTTGGATCCAGCTCTTGGTTTGGCCCCATCATCTGTGACAAAACAACTTGTTTGTTCTATCTAATCTCTCGCAGGTACCTGCAGGGCCCCCATCACCGCAGTATCTGGGCTCTTCACAATCGTTAATGGATTTAGCCTCTCTTTGCCCCCGCCCCCCGCTAGCTTCTCGGAGCCCAAGGAATGTGCCAGGCCCCTGCTCGGGGATGCCCAGGGAAGGGGAAGCCCCTTTACCCCAGTGCCGGATGAGGCCCTATCTAATGGCACTGTACTGCATCAGCACAGACTGCAGCTGGGTCAGGTCCAGCCGGCCGGTCTCTGCGGGCAGCCTGGCTGTGGAGCAGTCATCGCACAGCATGGCAAGATTGCCTCACCATGTCAGCGTGGCAGCCAGCTGGTGCTGCAGGGCCAGCCCAGCAGGCCTCCACTCCCCTGGTGCAGTGGGCCAGCCAGATGGCAGGGATCCATGGAGAAGACCTGTGTTCTGGTGGCCCATCCTAGCTGGGGAGGAGGAGAAGCCCAGGGTGTGTAGGAACTTCCATAGAGCAGGGAGGAGAGGGCTGTTCCAGGCCACCCATGCTTAGCTCCTCGCAGCTGGTGAGAGAGCGGAGCTCAAGCAGAGGTTCCTCCTATACCCAGGGCTGTGGGATCTGGCAGCTCTCTGCCCAAAATAAAACACTGCAAAACAAGCCGAAAGGAAACCACCCGGCCAATTACTGTGCTTAACTGGCACGAAAGCCCTGTCCCAAACAAGAGATTTCCCGGGCAAAACTTCTGGCCTACAGCTCTGAGGGACTGTGGGTGGTCTTCGCTTGTTGTGGGAGGCAGAAACCTACTCTGCGACTGCGGAATTTCTCCAGGGCATTGTCTCCAGGTTCTCTGCTCCCCGGTGGGCTGCAGGTCAGGGGAGCCATTCTGCTTTCCCACAGAAGCAGCCACAAGAAGACCAAGATGCCAGGCTCACTGGTGAGCAGTGCCCTGCCGGGATGCTCGCTGGGTCTCAGACCATGAGCTCTGTGCTGAGAATCAGGGGATGGAGAGGGGGTTGGATGCTGGCTTGGTTTGGACGGGTGCTTGTCTAGTGCCCGGGGCACTGGAGATCTGGGTTCTCTTCCTGGCCCTGCAAGGGCTTGAGGGACAGCGAGGGAACAGACACAGCTAGATGGTGATGGTAGGAGGCAAAGGGGAGCACTTGTGATATAAGAGGGCTGATGGGTGGGACTGAATTATGAGTGTTCAGGCAGTGGATTGGAGCTGGTCATTGTTATGAACTAGGGGTCACCAAATGAAATTAATAGGCAGCAATTTTAAAACAAACAAAAGGAAGTATTTTTTCATACAACGCACAGTCAACCTGTGGAACTCCTTGCCAGAGGATGTTGTGAATACCAAGACTATAACGGGATTCAAAAAATAACTAGATAAGTTCATGTAGGACAGGTCCATCAATGGCTATTAGCCAGGGTGGGCAGGGATGGTGTCCCTAGCCTCTGTTTGCCAGAAGCTGGGAATGGGCGACAGGATGGATCACTTGATGATTCCCTGGTCCGTTTGTTCCCTCTGGGGCACCTGGCATTGGCCACTGTCGGAAGACCAGATACTGGGCTAGATGGACCTTTGGTCTGACCCAGTATGGCCGTTCTTATGTCTCTATGGCATGAGGGCTCTGCAGCATATAACAAATCCCTGCAGCAGCAAGCCCCGTTACCCACGAGTGGCTGCTGGAGCAGTTGCGGGAACATAGACACCATAAATCTTGGGCTTTACGACTGGCTGCATATGGCCACACTCAGAACTTCACAGCAGCAGTGGGGACAGCACCCAGAGCTTTCTGCTCCCAAAGCCCAGGCCCCTGCTGCCATAGCTAAAGGGGAGTCTCTGTTAGCAGTAGAGGGGCTATAACACACAGCAAAGCAGTTTGGATTCTATCTGCTAGTGATGTCAGGGATGCACATGCATACTTAACCCGAGCAGGCGAGTGGCTCAGGCCCTAGTGTTAGGAGACCCAGGTTTTAGTCCAGCTCTGTCACTGATCCACTGCATGAGCTTGGGCAAGTCACTTCCCCTCTGTGCCTCAGTTTCCTCATGGGTAAAACGGGGGTGATTGTCTTTCTCCCCCGCCCACCCCCCACCTTTGTGATGTGAGGATTTCAAGAGCTAAATACCACGATTATTACAATCCTCCAAGCCCCATGGTGACCAGGTGGGTTTCCCAGGCAGGGAAATCCCGTGTTACGCTGGTCCGCTCGTGTTTCCTGGGGAGGGGCAGGCAGGAAGGAAAAGGGAGTCAGGTCCCCCGAGGCTGCGCTCACCCAGGGACGCCAGCACCATCACGGCGATGATCAGCAAGACGCAGAAGACGTACAGCCCTTTGACAGAGGTCTGGAGCGACAGGTTCTTCTGGCACCGGCTGCAGTTGGTCCGTGTCCTGCCTGAACACGGACAAAGGCGAGAAGGGAAGGTTGGACTTTTCTGGCACAAGGCCTGGAGTCCACCCTCCGCAGATGGGCAGGAAGGATGCACCCCTCAAGCCCCTCTGTTCGCCCCCACCCTGCCACACACGGCCCTCCCGGTTGTGAGCTCTGGGGCAGCTAACCCTATTTACATCCCATCAGCTGGCTGCGCAGCGCCATCCGGTGGATCTCTTTAAGCAGAGGGTAGAATCAAGGACGTCCCCCACAAATCAACCCATTTTGTCCACCAGATCTAAGAGCATCTCCCTGGGTCCCCTCTGGTACTGACAGCAGAAAGGCCAGGCTGGGAGCCTGAGGTAACGGCAGAGCTGGAGAGAGGGTAAAGAAAGGAAAAACGCCGTGTTTCTGCCTCCTCCTGGCTCTGTGTCCTTCGTTTAGAGAGTCCCTCCCCCGCATCCCTCTTTCAAAGGCTATGAACAAGGATCCTGCCCTGCAGCCTGCAGTCGCCCACTCTGGGATAACAGTCCCATGGGTTGGCACGGCCCAGGCTTTGGGGTAGGAGCCGTTCGCCCGCTCCAGCCGGGGCACAACCAATGCTGGGGTTAGCTAGCTGGGGGTGGACAGGACACGGGGCTGGAGGCCAACGTCCTTTGAACGCAATGGAAAGGCTCCCACTGACTCTGGTGGGCCGAGGACTAGGCCTGGATGCATTTGCTCTGCCCCTGCCTGGCCATGACGAGGGCCGGGTTTGTACAGGTTTTTGGGCAGCTCAAGACGCAGCCGGGTGCTGAGGGGGATTTTTAAAAGCACCCTGAGGTGCCTAAAAACTTTCAAAAACCCCAGGCCTAGGGTCCCAGCCAGCCAGGGCCGAAGCCCACTTGTCAGAGCCTGCCCTGAGCATCTCCTCAGTCACCTCCTCTAGCCAAAGTGAGGAGAGATCGGGGTTCTCCAGGGCTGGCCGAGGGCTCTGAACCCAGCTGGCTGGGCTCCCTTCTCCAGAGAGCAAGCATCAAGCCCGGAGCACAGGACCTGGGGCAGTCCCTGCCCTTCCATTAGGTGATGGTACTGACAGATGCCTCAGGCTGGTGGGACTTCATAGGGACCCCCCTGCCATATAGGCAGCAGCCCCCCTCCGTGACTGCCTAGCCCGAGCCAGGGCTCAGCAACTGTGCAGACTGAGAGTGAATCTGGGAACTGGAGAACCCCAGGGTCCTTTCGCGTCTCGACTCCGGACACTACAAGCTACTCCTGTCTCTGCTCTCCTACACCTGCCCGCCAGCAGAGGGAAAAGGCCACCATTCAGGGAACAAAAACTGCTCGCCTTCTTCACACCCTTCCCCAAGACAAGGCCCTGGTTCCCTCCCTCCCTCCCCCTCAGTTATGGGCACCTGGGCTAATTAAAGTTCTCCCCCATACAGCACGTCACAGCCTCGGGGCCTCGCCATGTGGAGCGAGCATCTAGGGAGCATCCCTGCATTGACCACGGGGAATGGAGTGGGCGACACCTGATGGGCCTTCACATGCACCGAACTTCCCAGGCCGGTCGGTGCCCTCACCGTCTGGTCTGTATCTGAAGGATGGCATGTCGTCGTCTTCTCCAATGAGGTCTTCTTCTGAAAGACAGGCAGATGCTTCAGAGCTTTCCCTGACTTTGCTCCACGGAATCACTAGCCGTGACGGCAGAGGGCCAGACTGTGCCACCCGTCCCCACCCTGCGTAGCCCCTTACTCTACAAAGGGCTCCAGTGGATGCCACTCGGCCTGAGTAGGGGCAGCAGAAGCCAGCTGGCGGTGGAAGGTGCAAAGCTGGGTCCATGGTTACGATCTATTTTGGGCCTTTCTCCCATAAACTCCTTTGGGCTCAGTTCCCTCGAGCTTCCTCCCGGGCCAGCCAGGCGGTTTGGAAGGTGGGAAGACGCCCAGGCAGGCTGCGTTGGAAAACACACCGTCCGAGCTCCGCTTTGTTTCTAAACAAGTGACGCACGTTCCCAGCAGCTGCAGTTAGCTAGAGCGAGCTGCAGTCCCACAGGTTTCCGTGCCAGCCACTGGTTGGGCTCAGCTCAGCAACAGGGAAGGAGCCTGTCCTGTTCCCAGCATTGCTCTTCTGCCTGTAGACATCTGCTGGGTCCTAAAGCCTTTCAGCCTGTTGGCAACCATCAAGGGCTAGATTAATCCCGGGATCCTGACTCCAATGCACTGGAGCCTATCCCGGACTGCGGGGAAAGCGCTCGGGCTCATGTGCATCTTTGACCCCAGGTTACTGAGAGCAAGACGCTTTCCCGGCATATGCACAAGAAGTAGAGGTGCAGGGGGTGCTGCAGCACCCCCTTGTTTTATGTGGGGCCACTGGCCCCACTCCCCAGCTGCTGGCTCCATGCATAAAACCTGGAGGTGCTTCCTGCCCCTATGCCCTGCTCCTGGACCCCTGCCCACACTCTGCTCCCGAACCCCTCAGCTCATGTGGGGCTTGGGTCTCAGTCGCTGGCCGCTGGCCCTCGCTCGCTGGCCCCATGCCGGCCCCACCCCCGCTCCCAGCCCTCTGCTCCCAGGGACTGCCCCAATACCAGCCCTGTGCCCGGGGCTCTGCTCCTGGGGCCCTGGCCGCTGGCCCCGCTCCCCTACCGCTGGCCCCAGGCCTGGGGCCCCGCGCCCAGCCCCACGGCTGGGGCTCACTTCTTGGCCCTGCATGTGGGGTCCCAGCTGCTGGCCCCTGCCCAGGGCTCCACTCCTTGCCCCACACCCGCCCCCAGCTGTGGCTTCAGCCCCGGCCCCTTACCCCTGTCTGGGTCCCCCCCTCAAGGAGACACAGCCTTGCTCCCAGCCTCAGGACTGGCTTTCCCATGATGCACACTAACCTGTGGAACTCCTTGCCACAAGATAGCACTGAGGCCAAGGGCTTAGCAGGCTCGTGCGTTTAGATGGATAATGAGAATAACCCCAATACATTAGACAGGACAGAAAAAGGGATAAGGGATATAAACTCTCCTGCTTCAGGGGAATCCCTGATTGATGGACGTTGGGAAGAAACTTCCCCTCTGGGCAAGTTATTCCATAATTGCTCACCAGGGCATTTCTTGCATCTTCCTCTGAAGCAGCTGGGACCAGTCACTGGTGGGGACAGGACGCTGCCCTAGCTGAATGTTTTGTGAAGCTCAATAAAGATAAGTGCTAAGTATCTGCTCGAATAGGAGGCATTTATATTTCTAGCTGAGGCAGCGCTCTCTAGATGAACCACGAGAAGCACCCCTGCTGGGCCAAAGCCACTCATCAGAGAGGGGGAGAACACCAGACCTGACATAGTCCTACTCTGGGACACCAGCCCCAGGATGGACACTGACCCACAGCCCCTGCTACCCCAGCTGGGGCTCCCCACCCTCAGCTCTGCCAGTGCCCCTCAATCCTGACCCGCAGCCCCCTCTTCCCGTTGTTCTTGGGCAGAGGCTGCCAATCACATACTGAGCTTGTGCAACAGACAAAAAGGTTGCTAGGGCTTCGACACGACCCAGACCCACGTTCCCACGGCGAATGAATCGGGATTTGACCGGAGGCCTCCAGCAGCCACAGGGTTGATGTGCCCGCCACCCGGCCCCTTCTGATCTGCTCTCCTCATCATAGAATCATAGAATATCAGGGTTGGAAGGGACCCCAGAAGGTCATCTAGTCCAACCCCCTGCTCGAAGCAGGACCAAATCCCAGTTAAATCATCCCAGCCAGGGCTTTATCAAGCCTGACCTTAAAAACCTCTAAGGAAGGAGATTCTACCACCTCCCTAGGTAACGCATTCCAGTGTTTCACCACCCTCATAGTGAAAAAGTTTTTCCTAATATCCAATCTAAACCTCCCCCCCTGCAACTTGAGACCATTACTCCTCGTTCTGTCATCTGATACCATTGAGAACAGTCTAGAGCCATCCTCTTTGGAACCCCCTTTCAGGTAGTTGAAAGCAGCTATCAAATCCCCCCTCATTCTTCTCTTCTGCAGGCTAAACAATCCCAGCTCCCTCAGCCTCTCCTCATAACTCATGTGTTCTAGATCCCTAATCATTTTTGTTGCCCTTCGCTGGACTCTCTCCAATTTATCCACATCCTTCTTGTAGTGTGGGGCCCAAAACTGGACACAGTACTCCAGATGAGGCCTCACCAATGTCAAATAGAGGGGAACGATCATGTCCCTCGATCTGCTCGCTGCCCTACTTATACATCCCAAAATGCCATTGGCCTTCTTGGCAACAAGGGCACACTGCTGACTCATATCCAGCTTCTCATCCACTGTCACCCCTAGGTCCTTTTCCGCATGTCACCTTCTGTTACAAACTCCCACGCCAGGCCAGTGGGGTGTTGGAGGGGGTCAGCTGATGGGCTGGGCTGGAGCCAGCCCTTAACTCCAGTCGTGGCACCAGGGCTGGATTTGGCCCAGTTGTTGTTTTGTGGATCAGGGACGCTAGGTGCTGTACACATGCACAGTAAAGAACATGCCCTGCCCTGCCCATCTCACACTCTAAGGAGAAAAGACAGAATGATTAACCCCATTTTATAGCTGGGGCCCAGAGACACACAGAGATCTAGCACCTCACCCAAGAGGCCGCAGCAAAGCCAGGAAGAGACACCGTATCTCCTGAGTTCCAGCCCAGTGCACTAGCCAACACTTCCTTCGCACTGAGCCCTGAACAGTGCAGGTGTTTGTGAAGGGACCAGCCCACTGGGGTTTCTTGTTAACCAGCAGGAAGGAAGAACCTGGCGTATCTCCCATGCTGAAAGATGGAGGGCCCCATCCTGACTCCTCGAGGGGCTCAAGTTATCACCCCCAAGTTCTTGACCAGTGCAGGGAGCAAGGCTTCAACCCCTCCTGGGTGGAGAGGGCCCGGGGGGTCAAGGGGAACCGGCGCAGCTGAGGGTCTGGCCCCATTGACCTGGGTCCTCCTCAAAGCGTCATTAGAAAGCGGAAGGCCCCTTTCAAAATCCCCCCCTAAATCCAGCCTCTCTCATTCAGAATCTGCAGGGCTCTCCTCCCATGCAGACTGAGACCCTGGGCAGCCCTGCTGGGTCAGATCCAGAACCAAAGGGCAGGGCAGAACACGTGGTGGCATTGTTCACAAATGAGAAGATGCAGTCAAGTCCCTCTGGCTATGCCCCGCAAATGGCTTCTTATCCCGACTTGTCCCAAGGATCTGCTCCCCAGGTCTGGGTTGGACGGAACCGAAATCCTGCAAAATTTCATCACAGGGGACTCCCTAAACCTCACCTGTATCTGAACCAAATCCATCTCTCTTGGTAACGTACAACATGCTGTTATGGGCAAACACATGCATGCTGAGGAAAGAATGACACATCTTCCTTTCTCCCCTTGACCTAGAGAGGCTGGTAAATTAATCATAGAGACAAGGAAAGACTGAAATACACAAGGAGCGATCCAGGCCGCTCACTGCCTCTGTAGCGTGTTTTGTTTCACACGAGAACGGTCACAGGACAGGAAAGGGGAAAAAAGAGATCTCGCCTGAGTCTAATTTCCCCTGACACTGCAGATAATATGCACAATTCAGCTCCTCATCATCGAGTCGCTGCATTGAATAAAGGCACTAATGAGGCCTAATCTGCTTCCAAATATTTCCTGAGCCGTAACATTCGGAAGTGGGTTCTGAGGGTGGTTGGACTGGGGTTTCGCCTTGGCATGTCAAAAACACGGGAGAGCCAACTGTGAAATACAGATTGTGCTTTCAAACCACTTCCCACTAAACTCCAGGGCTGCTGGGGAGAGAATGTTGAACATAGACAGGATTTTGGCTTAGCCTCATCCCAACTAAGTGTCTTACTTTAGACAGTGCCATGTCCAGAGGCTTCTTCATTACAAGATGTTGTGCTTTAAAGAGTCAAAGGATGGGATGCATTTCTGCAGCAGCCCTTGCTGACAGATGACCTGTGCCCCATTAGGGTTGGAATGTCACCCTGGAGGTAATAAAAAGTGGTGTTTATTAACATCCATCTGGAGCACAGTTTGTACATTGTTCTGGATCTGAACCCCAATTCTTAGCATTCTCCCTGAGTACAGTCATAGGTAGGTTACAGGCTACATTGACTCTGACAACATGCTTTGGAGTTTCTTTTAAATTACAGGGTGTAGGGGGGGAAAAACCTCAGAGGTTAAATTAGATTTATGTAATTAGGATTTTTACTGTCTTTCCATGGACATGGGAATTTCCCACTTGGCTACCAAGGTCTAGACAGATGTCTAATCAATTAGGGAATTACATGAACATTGATTTTCCTGATCAGTCCTACTGCCCAGGGAAGTCAGATGACAGCTAGGAACCATCTGTCAGTCTTGGATGTAACCAAATTTACTTAACAGATATGTCCAAAAAAATTCCACTGAGATTTCTAGCACATGAAAGAGCCACATCTTACGGCTTTGATGTAATTACCATGAAACAGGACGGTTTAGCCAATAGGATCAAACTATGCAAATAGCTGAGAGTCAGTTTCATGCTGAGTGGCTGAATCCCCTGCCAAAGCCAGAATTCTACCCATCAAGAAGAAAGAACAATCTGTAATTTACTGCTTGGAAGTGAAATTGTAAAGGCTAAAAAAAGATTCTCTCCCTTAACCAGGGCCCGGGGAAGTTCTGCAATATGGGGGTTATGAAAACTTGCTGCAGTTCTGATCTGCAGCTGGCTCCATCCCAAAGCTCTAATCTCAAAGTGCAAAAACTCCGTCAAAATCCCCAGGTTTCATATCAAAACTAGAAAGGCACAAAAATAACCAAGGAAACACTGTGACATTTGCAATAGCTTTCTGTGGACAAAGGCCAGTCGTTTACCTGTGAGTAGGTTCGCAAACCTGAGTTACTGTTTTCATTCTGTGATCAACGCTACTTTCTATTCATTCTACAGGAACGGTCAAAACTGCAGGTTTTGAGATTTACAAATTCCGCGGAGATTCTCTCACATGGCCCTTGACTCATGAACCATGCAGAACTGAAAATGACACATGGCTTGATTCTGTTCTCAGTTATACCTGTGTAATTCCCGAGTAACTAACCCCGCTGACATCAGAAGAGCTACACCGGTGTAAACCCGAGGTGAGCTGAGAACAAGGCATATAATTGATGTGACTCCATAAATTAGTCGCAGGTTTGCGCCGATCTAGGTTCACAAGATGGAAAAACCCTCCTGCACCGTGGTCCGAGAGCTTAGTTTGAACCAACAACCTTCAGCACCAAAGCACAGACTTGAGCTAAGGAGTAACTCCATTATCTGGTGCCACTAGTAAGCACTTATCCTCTGTGGATGCATAACACCCACATTACGAGGATACCCAGCCCAAGTGCGGCTTTATAACCCCTCGCAAAACTGGGTGAGTTCTGCACGTTCACAGGCTCCTTCACAAACATTTCATCTGTCTCTCTTTGCAACACCTGATCTCTAGCAAGGCCAAATGTTACCAAACAAACACCCAGGAGGGGAGAGGAAACTATTTGTATACAAGATTTTAATTTTTGTAGTTTTAATCCTGTGTGTGATTATATTAATGTGTGGTCGGTCAGGTATTTTTAACAAAACAACCCAGCAAGTGGTCTTCTGGTTGTGATTGAATCAAAAAGCCAATTGATTCGTGCTCTGTTGATGCCTGTGATCTCACCAGAGACCTTCCCAGGGTGCACATATCGCTCACAGTCACCTGCGCAGCCATCCCGCTCCTCCACCTTCTGTTCCCCCTCTGTGGACGACATCAAGGCAGCCTGCAGCCCCGAATGGGCACACACCCCACCTCTCAGTGGTGTCAGGGCACGGTGTCAAGCTGGGAGGCGAGGCCAAAGCGGGTTGTAATCACCCGAGAGCCATGAGGTCAGTTTGCCTGGCATTAACCCTGGTGCTTTGCCTTGGTCATTGGAGCCAGATGCCCTGCCCCAGCAAGACCCAGCCGTAACAGATTCCGGGGTACAACGTAGCTGCTCCCTCCACAGAGCTCCGACTGTGCTCTCCCCGCAGAGAGACAGAGAGAGAAGAGGACAATTCCCGCCAACAGTAATGGGACGTGTAAAGTATTGGGTGAGGTTCTCAGGAGGTCAGGCTAGATGATCATAAAGGGTCCCTCTTAGCGTTAGCATCTGAAAAATCCCAGAAGCAAACTGCCACCACAAAGAATAACACTTTGCATTTCCACAGCACTGCCACTGGAAGATGGCAAAGGGCTGTTATGAGAAACATGGAGCCTCCCAGCCCACCACTGGGAGGCCAGTGTCATTTCATAGATGGGGAAACTGAGGCATGGGGGAGCATGACTTGCCCAAGACCACAAAGTAAGGTCAATGGCAGGGCTGTGAATAGAATCCAGCAGCTGAGATGTCCTGTGTGTGGCCTAACCACGAGGCATGCTTCCCCTCTCAGGTCTTTCTCCTCTCTCTGCATCCATCCAGGAACACAAATGAGGAGGCCAAGCCGAACACTGTACAAATGGGACACGCAAAGCATCAAGCAACTGACAACTTACTTGCCAATGCTCAACCATAACTCAGACCTAGTTCTTCTGTTATTTACTTGGACAGCATATTATGAACACGTATGAAATGGTGCACATGAGTCCATGTCAACTATACATGTAAATTCGATGGAAGACACTCATGTTCCTGATAAGGTGAAAGACACTGAGCAGTCCTGCAACTCTATACTGCTTCTCTGGCTCACTTATTGGATGTGGAGAAGCTAGGAGTGTGGTCTGAAGATAATACCAGTCCTTAAGCTATAATTAATGCAGCAGTGGGAGGTCAGGATTATTAAGTGTGATTTTCAGTCCTCTGATGTGTGCACTGAACATAAGAATGGCCCTACTGGGTCAGACCAAAGGTCGATCTAGCCCAGTATCCTGTCTGCCGACAGCGGCCAATGCCAGGTGCCCCAGAGGGAATGAACAGAACAGGTAATCATCAAGTGATCCATCCCCGTCAACCATTCCCAGCTTCTGGCAAATAGAGGCTAGGGATGCCATCCCTGCCCATCCTGCCTAATAGCCATTGATGGACCTATCCTCCATGAATTTATCTAGTTCTTTTTTGACCCCTGTTATAGTCTTGGCCTTCACAACATCCTCTGGCAAGGTGTTCCACAGGTTGACTGTGCGTTGTGTGAAGAAATACTTCTTTTTATTTGTTTTAAACCTGCTGCCTACTAATTTCATTTGGTGACCCCTAGTTCTTGTGTTATGAGGAGTAGTAAACAACACTTCCTTATCTACTTTCTCCACACCAGTCATGATTTTATAGACCTCTATCATATCTCCCCTTAGCCATCTCTTTTCCAAGCTGAAAAGTCCCAGTCTTATTAATCTCTCCTGATACGGAAGCCGTTCCAGACCCCTAATCATTTTTGTTGCCCTTTTCTGAACCTTTTCCAATTCCAATATAACTTTTTTGAGATGGGGCGACCATATCTGGATGCAGTATTCAAGGTGTGGGAGTCCCATGGATTTATACAGAGGCAACATGGTATTTTCTGTCCTAATTTCTATCCCTTTCTTAATTATTCCCAGCATTCCGTTTGCTTTTTTGACTGAAGCTGCCTATTGGTTGAATTGAAGGGAGCGTGCGGGAGTGAGTGGTCCGACTGTGTCCCGATGCTAATGGGCCTGACGACTGGGATTGGGTTGGGTGTGGATGTTGCCTAGACTCAGAGAATTGCAGATTTTAAAGCCAGCAGAGACCGTTGTGATCATCTAGTCTGACCTGCATCACACAGGCCCTACTTCCTGTCTGAACTAGACCAGCTGTTTAAAAAAACATCCACTCGCGAGTGAAAAATTGTCAGTGATGGAGATATGATCTCTCTTGACTTCAGTAAGACCTTTGATACTGTCTCATGTGATTGTCTCATGAGCAAACTAGGGAAATACAACCTAGATGGAGCTACTATAAGGTGGGTACACAACTGGTTGGAAAATCATACTCAGAGGGTAGTTACCAATAGTCCAGGCCAGGCTGGAAGGGCATAATGAGTGGGGTCCCACAGGGATCTATTCTGGGTCTGGTTCTGTTCAATATCTCCAGAAATGATTTAGATAATGGCAGAGAGAGAGTACACTGATAAAGTTTGTGGATAATACCAACAAACATAATTAAAGATCTAGAAAACATGACCTACAAGGGAAGATTGAAAAAGTTGGGTTTGTTTAGTCTGGAGAAGAGAACATTGAGGCGGGACACGATAATGGTCTTTAAGTGTGTACAAAGAGGAGGGTGATAAATTGTTCTCCTTATCCACTGAGGACAGGACAAGAAGCAATGGGCTTCAACTGGAGCAATGGAGACTTAGGTTGGACATTAGGAAAAACTTCCTGTCAGGGTAGCTAAGCACTGAAATAAATTGCTGAGGGAGACTGTGGAATCTCTGTCAAGGGAGGTTTTTAAGAGCAGGTTAGACATAGGCACCAATTTCTGCTCCCACCGGTGGGTGCTCAACCCCCCTTTGCCATTGTCCCCCCCCGCCCGACTCCACCACTGCCCCCATTCCAACCCCTTCTCCAAAGTCCCCACCCCAACTCCGCCCCCTCCCTGCCCCTATTCCGACTCCTTCTCCAAATCCTGGCCTCGCGTCTTCCCCGCCTCCTCCCCTGAGCACGCCACATTCCTGTCCCTCCCAGCATGCTACCAAACAGCTGTTTGGTGGCGGCCGGGCAGGAAGCACTGGGAGGTAGGTGGAGGAGCGGCGACACATGTGCTCAGGGGAGGACGAGGAGGTGGGGCATGGGAGGGTGGAGAGCTTGGCTGCCGGTGGGTGCAGAGCACCCACTAATTTTTCCCCGTGGGTGCTCCAGCCCTGGAGCACCCACGGAGTCAGCGCCTATGCGTGGCAGGGATGATCTAGATCAGCAGTTCTCAAACGACCACATGTTAATGAGGTCACCAAATCTGGCTTAGACTTGCTGGGGTCTGGGGCTGACACTGAAGCCCGAGTACCACTGTGCGGGGCCAAAGCCTGAGGGCTTTAGCCCTGGGCATCAGAACTCAGATTACAGGCCCCTGCCTGGGACTGATGCCCTTGGGCTTCAGATTTGTCCATCCGTCTGTCCCCCCTCAACTTGGGGCTCAGGCTGGCTCAGGCTTCGGTTCCCCCCTCCCGGGGCGATGTCGTAATTTTTATTGTCAAAAGGGGGTCAAGATGCAATGAAGTTTGAGAACCTCTGGTCTAGATAATACTTAGTCCTGCCTCAGGCAGAGCACTGGACTAGATGACCTCCCGAGGTCCTTTCCAGTCCCAAATTTCTATGATTCTATGAATGCACTACCAACCCTTGGTAAATCGTTCCAAAGGTTAATTATCCTTGAATTGGCTTTAACTTCGACCCCTAGTCATTAGACTTTGTTCTGCCTTTGCCAATAGCTTGAAGGGCTCCCTAATATCAAAGATCTTCTCCCTGAGTAGGAACATACCTACCCTGACTCGGTCACCTCTGAGCCTTCCCTTCCATGAACTAAACAGAGCAAGCTCCTGAATCCTTTCATTGTAAGGCAGGTTTTCCAGACCTGTGCTCCTGATTCCTAGTTAATGCTTGCAGTGTTCTGAGCAAATGCTCTCGAGCGCTAAATTAACCCAGGTTTCCATGTGTGACTCCACAGACTTTGCAAACAGATATTCAACGGGGCTTGAATTTCAGCCTCTGACAGGGTTGCATTTAGCACCAGTTTAAAAAACTCCCTCTCCTTTACACAGGGGCTGTCGGAGCCTGGCCATGCGTGTCATTTGCCAAGGCAGGAAAGCTGCCCTCTGACTCTCCATCACACATGCACCACCGTGGCGAGCGGCTCAAATATTTGCCATCTGATGGAGTGCACCGGGCAGCAAGTTTACAGTTTAGCTGGAACTCTCAGCCCTCGGATGGTTATTTCTGGGCGGCCAGTTTGGAACGTGCCCATGCTGCCTCCCAGCACCTGGGGCACGGCATTTCTCCATGGCCGGCATTATAGTTGCGGGGTGGTGGGGGAATGGCTGGACCCGCTCCGATGAGAATCAGCCACCGTCATCATCCTAAACTCTGCCTTTGACCCTAGCGAGCTTTACACATTGTATGCAGGCAGTGCAGCCCGCTCTGGGGTGGAGGGATCGTGCTGCATGGAACTCAGTTTATCTGCCTTGAAAAGACAAAAGGCGGAGCCAACCCTCCCATGTGGCTGTCGGGTCCTTACCCGGCCCCCATTATCACGGCATCCAAGCATGTTACCATCGCAAACCCTTTCTCCTGTATTAACCTTCCTGGGCAGGGAAACTGCAGCTTTAGGACCTTGCAAACCCGCCACCTAGCCCTCTAAGCACCCCTTCCCCCGGGGTCGCAATGCTCTCCAGTGTCTCTGAGCAGGGGCGAAGATACTGCAGCGCCATCAGAGGATACAGGGCGGCAGGGGGCTGCCAGGCGGGCACTCAGAAATCCCTGTGAGCTAAGATGCAAACAGAGAAGCTTCCATCCTCCCAGGCCCGGAACAAACTCACTCCCAAGCCCCGTCCCGGAGCTGGCAGCCTGCCATATGCTCTCCTGCGCACCAGGAAGGATGAATCCCTCTAGGCAGCGTGGATGGTGTGCAGTACCAGAGCACAGCATCCTTGCTCACCACTGCTCGACAGGCAGGGCTGACAGGGGTGGGGAGGGCAGCGGCTGGCCCTGGGGGAAGGGAAGGCAGCTCCTCGCATGGCTGATCTTGCACCAGTCCCCATGGACACACACAGCACTGAAGGGATGACGTCCTTGGCACAGGGATGGGGGACGCCCTGGATCCGCGCTGGGGCTCCCTCTTCAGGATCCTGCCACAGGCAGATGGAGCAGGGGGGTTGGGACAGTGAGGGCTGGTCGGAGGGGATTTCTCAGCTCCTGACCCCAGTGTCTCAGCCCCTTCCCCACCTTATACCACAAAACTATTCCTTGTCCCCTCCCCTCTCTGCTCCCAAACGCTCTCTCCCCGACCCCTGTCTGCCCCCCTTGCTGTCCCCAATTCTGTATCTGAATTCAATGCAATGTCTATACCGAGGAAGGTTCTCTGGCCTGTGTTAGACAGGGAGGCTCAGAGCAGGGGGTCCCTTCCGGCCTTGGGATCTGTGAATCTGTTTCTCCTCAACCACCCCACTTTCAGCACCCCCAATTCACTGGGTCCATTCCCGGTCAGCTGCCTCCCCGGTCCCCTTAACCCTGGGCTGGATACTCCCACCTCGCCCAGGGCAGCCAGGAGACAAAAGAGCACCTTGTACCTTGCAGGGGCTGCTGTACCCGGGTGCAGAACTCACCTTTCATGGTCCTCTCGTCAGGGGCACGGAGGGGCCGGGAGCTGCTGCTCCGTCCAAGCAAGCGGGTTCTGGGGAGAGAAACGCCCAGGAAGGGAGGCTGGTCAGCCCCTGTATGGGAAAGGCCCCACAGCCGCCTCCCTGCCGACACGTACCCCCCTTAGTGCTCTGAGCCAGGGTCGCCTCTCCTCGTGGGCATCCCCGTCTGGCCTGCTTGGCTTCAACGAGCCGAGTGCATGATCCTGGCTCCTCCTGGCTCCCCCTTTCCTCTCTCTCTTGCTCTTGCTCCTTGGTCGGCAGCCCAGATCAACTTCCTCGCTATTTCAAAACCACCCCGAGCAGCGGGTCCGTGCCCCGCCGTCTCCCCTGGCAGCCTCCACTCCTCCCATGGCCGCGGCCTGGGGGGCTGGCTGGGGCGAGCCAGCGTCGGAGTTCTCTCCGCCCGAGCTCGCCCACCGGAATACGACACACAAAGTATGTGCTGGAGAAGACAGGCTGCTCCCCGCTCCCTCCCGCCAGTCCTAATTGCTAACAAATGTCCAGGCTCCAGCAAAGAGCGGGGACTCTGCTGTGTGGGAGGAACGGGGCGGGGGCAGCTGGGGTGGGGATTGGGGTGGGGAACGGGCCTCCCCAGAGCTGGGGTTTAGCTAGCTGCAAAGTTCGGTCGGCTCTGAGCCTCTACAAAACTGCAGGAGCGTTTGGAGCCAGGGGGTTGGGTCTGCCCGTCTACAGAAATCGGGGACAGCTGGGATCCAGTTCAGACCCAAACTCAGGGGGGAGGGAGCTGGTCAGTGATGCTGGTCCTGCCAACCCTAGGGGCCAGATCCTAAACGGAGCCGGCACCTGGCTCGGGGAGGGCACGTTTCCCGATCTGGGGTCCTGCGTCAGTCCATTTATAGAAATAGGGGCCAACGGGGCATTTGGGGGAATGACGTTCAGCTCTGGGGTGCTGGGTCTGTCGGTCGCAGAGACGGGGAAAGTGGAGCCGCATTAACCCTTTCGCGGCTGCTGCCATGTTGGGTTAGCAAGTGAGCGGAGGGGCTGGTACGCAGAGAACGGGCAGCTTCAGTTCCTCACCTGAGGAGCAGCTCCCACATCTGCTGCTCTCGAGGGTGTAGCACGGTCACCAGCGTTTAGCAACGGCTTTTCGGGAATGGGCAGCTTGCATCCAAACCAGTTTGGAAGCGAGTCCCAGCGTCTTGTAGACAACAAATCCTGCATCTCGGCAGGGGGGTTGACTACATGACCCTTGCGGTCCCTTCTCACCCTGTGGTTTCAGGTTTCTAGGATTCCCTGCTCTGAGCAGTCCCCGGTCTGGAGTGTCTCACCAAGGCCCTGCCAATACTTGCTGGGGGTGGCGACGGAATCCAAGGGTGCGTCTAAAAACAGGCCCTTCTGGTTGGGAAGGGACCCCCCAGGAATTAGAGTCTCTGGGTCTGTAGCAAGTCATGGCAAGTGCACAAAGCACAGGAAGAAGAACGCAGGGCAATGGCGTTATTTCCTGGGGGGCTAAGTTAAGTCCCAGTGCACTTCACGAGGCAGAGCCGGTCTGACCCCTCCGTCGATGACAGCTCGGGCCAGCGAGTGCACCGTGGCCACGGGAAACGGTCGGATTTGGAGGCACTCTGGCGGGGACTTTGACCCCAGATGGCCCACCCACCAAGGCTCCTGGTGTATTGCAGCAACACCAAGGGCTCCTGGGCAGGGGCCCACAGAATTCTGAACAATGGGGTCCTAGGCAGCTTGGGGGACGTGGTGGGACCAGGCTGAGAACTCCGGGTGGTGTTGCAGATAGCAGCCCCCATGGCAGTGAAGAGCTGGGGCTGGGCTGTAATGACTCTACCAGGGGTGCAGGGCACAGGGAGACTTGGTGACTCTCTCTGACTCATGATTCGTGCTGCCTGGTCTCACCACGCAGGGTCTCCCTAAGCCCTGGCCTGGACTCCACAGTCAGGGAATCCTAAACTTCCTATTTGGGGTGCTGGTGTCTCTGAGCCGGCACCTTGGGCACAGCAAGCCCTCCTTGCTCTGGGCAGGGTCCCAGTGGATGCCTGACCCCATTTGCAAGTGAGGAACACCACAGTAGCGGGGTCGATGGGAGCCAGGCAAAGAGGCCGATGCTGCCTCTGCATGCTTCTCTCTAGCCTTGGAGCCAGACCTGAGAAGGGCTGCGTGACCCCTTGCTGCCCTCTGCTGCGGGAAAGGGAAGCGAGAGCACAGAACGCAGCCTTTCAAATCAGCTCGCTTGTTGGCCCTACAGGCTGAAGGCCCCTGACACAGCATGGGCAGCACGGGCTTCCCCACCGGAGGAACCCTGCTCTAGGGCTGAGCATGCTCCACGCCTGCGATGGTGCAAGGGGCTGGGCAGTTCCACTCTGATCTTCAACGGTATTTAGGCACTTAACGTCCATTGATTTAGATAATGGCATAGAGAGAACACTTATAAAGTTTGCAGACGATGCCAAGCTGGGCAGGGTTGCAAGTGCTTTAGAGGACAGGATTAAAATTCAAAGTGATCTGGACAAACTGGAGAAATGGTGTTAAGTAAATAGGATGAAATTCAATAAGGACAAATGCAAAGTACTTCACATAGGAAGAAACAATCAGTTGCACACATACAAAATGTCTAGGAAGGAGAACTGTGGAAAGGGATCTGGGGGTCACAGTGGACCACGAGCTAAATATGAGTCAACAGTGTAACACTGTTGAAAAAAAAGCGAACATCCTTCTGGGATGTATTAGCAGGAGTGTAGTAAGCAAGACAGGAGAAGTAATTCTGCTGCTCTACTCAGTGCTGATTAGGCCTCAGCTGGAGTATCGTGTTTAGTTCTGGGCCCCACATTTCAGGAAGAATGTGGACAAATTGGAGAAAGGCCAGAGAAGAGCAACAAAAATGATGAAAGGTCTAGAAAACATGACCTGTGACGGAAGATTGAAAAAAACTGGGTTTGTTTAGTCTGGAGAAGAGAAGACTGAGAGGGGACATGAGAGCAGTTTTCAAGTACATAAAAGATTGTTACAAGGAGGAGAGAGAAAAATTGGTCTTCTTAACCTCTGAGGAGAGGACAAGAAGCAATGGGCTTAAACTGCAGCAAGGCAGGGTTAGGTTGGATTTTAGGAAAAACTTCCTAACTGTCAGGGTGGTTAAGCACTGGAATAAATTACCTAGGCGGGTTGTGGAATCTCCATCACTGGAAATTTTTAAGAGCTGGTTGGACAAACACCTGTCAGGGATGGTCTAATACTTAGTCCTGTCATGAGTGCAGGGGACTGGACTAGATGATCTCTCGAGGTCCCTTCTAATCCCAAGACTCAGGCACCTAAATCTGCTGAAGTTATAGGCCTCAGACACCTCTCTCCTTGGGCCTGAACAAGACTCCACTAATTTTGCCTGATCAGTAGCTGCTGCATGATGCCAAAGCTGGGTTAGATTTGAACCCATGACTTAGGGGCATGCTACCCCTAACAGCCCAGGGAGCCATCTCCCAAGAGATGCACGCTTAGCCAACCCCATGACCGAGATCCAGATGCAGCCCAAGCTCCCTCAGGAGCCAGGGGAGGAGAGCTGCACTGGGGGAATCAATCCAGTTCTAGGTCATTATAGACCAAAGCCTGAGCTGGGGAGTTTACCGGCAGAGTCTCATCCAAGTGTTCCCAGATTCCTGCAGTGTTTGGCCGGAATGTGCTGACTTGATCCCGTACCGTAAAGCACCATTATACACCACAAGCCTATACACAGGCGCCATCAGGCCCCACTCACATGTGGTATTTATGCTTATTAGGGATGTCATTAGGCCCTATATATTCCCTTGGCCCAGTCGCTTCACTGCCAGGTTTTAACCCAGTTCAGCTAGCCCCAGGGCCAGGGCAATTTATAGGCCCCCTAATGCCACACTCTAGTTAAAATAAACCTATATGTGGGTTACATTATGAAATTTACCAACAGCACAACCACACCTAGCCCTCCCGGTCTGGGAAACTGCCGGAAGCAGGCTGGGCAAAGGGTGGGGTAGGAGAAAGGGCAGCAAGACTGGAAAAATAAGTTGTGCAGCAGAGAGATGGGAAGGGTTAAAAAGCCACGTGTAGCCTCCAAACACCTGCCAAGCATCCCCTGTCCGCAGTCCTGCCCGGAGTGACAGAAGGGACAGTTTCCTGCAATCTGCTTGGAAAACCTTATTGAATGATGTTTAAATCTCTTTGGAGTCCATTGTGCTAAATACAAAGGGTTTGTGTTATTGTGGGCGAGGATCGTGGGTAACCTTTCTGCAGGGGATCAATGGGACATGAACTCTGGGAAGTGTTCTGAACTTCAAAGGATTCGACAGTGACAAGAGGGACTTTGGAGACAAAGAGTATGAAGTGCCTGGGGAAAGTCTAGCGGGAGGCGAATGGAAATGCAAATTCCCAACTCCAGTTACGCAAAAACTCAGGCTTTGAAGCTACCCCCTGATGAGGGCGATTGTCTGCGGATTACCTGTTCCTAAAGGTCAATGGTTCAGGTGATATAAAGAAACAGGCCAAGTGGCCCAACTAATCTGAGTTGAGGCTGTTGCAAACTTGCAGCCACAGCAAAACCCTGTGGTGGGGCTAGAAGGACTGACTCTTCCCAGAGCCCTTGTTGGAATCGGGGTGATCTTTGGTAAGCCCGTTAGCATGTGTGTAGGTTCTTTGAGTCTTTTTACTATGTTCTCTTGGTAATGCTTTCACCTTAAGAATAAAGGCACTTGCTTAGAAAGGGCGGGGTGGTCACTTCTAACTGGGGGCAATTATGCTCTTTATGGCCTCCGAAGAGAGAGCAAAGTGTAGACACTGGGCTGTTTAGGCAGTCTGGCTTGCTGGGGATATCACAGTGTAGGCAGGGAACTGTGCAGCCTGGAAATACCCCGGTCAGGAGGGAGAGAGATGTGGGTCTCCACCAATGTTCCCTCTAATTTTTGACAGGCCGTGCGAGCAAAAAATTTCTTCTGTGCAAATTTTTGATGGGCCATGTGCGCAAAAATTTTCTTCTGTGCAAACTGTTGTGCTTCTGTGCAAATTTTTGTGCTTCTGTGCAAATGTTTGTGTGCGCGGTGTTTCGCCGTGTGCACAGGCTTTAGGATCTGTGAGCACATAACATGCACACAGCTTAACGGGAACAGTGGTCTCCGCCCAAGAGAGGTGCTGGCTAGGAATCAGAAGCCCAACAGGGGGTGCCTATAAGCGTGAAGTACAGATGCAGTTACCCTGAACTGTGACTCAGATTCAAATGTTAAGGCCAGAAGGGACCATCATGATCATCTGGTCTGACCTCCTGCACATGGCAGGCCAGAAAACCTCACCCACCCCCTCCTATAATAGACCCACAACCTCTGGCTGAGTCACTGAAGTCCTCAAATCGTGATGTCAAGACTTCAAGTTACAGAGAATCCAACATTTACATTAATTTAAACCTGCAAGTGAGCCCACACGCAGAGGAAAGAAAAAACAAACAAACAATCTCTGCCAACCTGACTCCAAATACAGCGATCAGTTAGACCCTGGGCATGTCTGCAAGCCCCACCAGCCAGATACCTAGGAAAGAATTCTCTGTAGTAACTAAGAGCCCTCCACATACAGTGACCTATCTCTGGCCACTGGGGATATTTGCTACTAGCTGTCGCTGACGGGCCACATGCCGTTGTAAGCCATCTCATCATCCCATCCCCTCCATCAGCTTATCAAGCTGAGTCTTGAAGCCAGTTAGGTTTTTGCCCCCATTGCTCACCTTGGAAGGCTGTTCCAGGACTTCATTCACCTGGGAATGAGCCACCCACCTCCTAAGGGCTGCTGTGCCATTCCGCCCCCAACCTCCCCGCCCCCCATTGTGCCTCTCATTACAGAAGGGCAGGCAGCTGGGAAGGAGGAGCACAACTTATCTGCTAGCCCCCAACGGAGCCAGGATCTGGCTGGACAAGCTGTGATGAGGGAGACAGGCCTCGGGAGGTGATGCACACAGCAAAGAGACTGGTGGGGGTCCCATTGGGGACATTATGTGGAGACGGCTGGTGGCCATGGGAGGATGGAGGAGAAGGGAGGAGGCTGTGGGTAGAGAAAGAAGGGAGGAGGAGGGAGAAGAGAAGATGTAGTTGGTAGAGAGAGGCCTGAATGGGTTTGCGGTTAATGGGGGGAGGGCAGGACTCCTGGGTTCTATTTCCAGCCCTACCACTAACTCTGGGCCTTAGTTTTCCCCTTCCCAAAGGGGGATGCTCTTCCTGAGCCATCTGTCGGGGGGAAAAGGGGGCAGGAAGAAGGAGCACAGCGTAGCATCATCCCTGGTAACATATCCCTAGATGGCCAGACAGGCCAACTCACTGCCTGAGGCCCCAGAGCTAGCCGGAGACAGGGAAGGGGCAGGCAAACCTGAGCTCTGCAGCTCCCACCAGCTCCACCCCCTGCAGGGGGGCAGGATCGGACCCTTTAATCTCTCCTAAGGCACCTGCAGCAAAAGGGGGCAACCTGGGCTCCTAGCCAGGGGCAGGGGGGAAAGGAAAGGGGCAGTGAAGTGCCTGGTGTTTCCCAAACCAGGGTATGGGGCGGGGCTGCAAACAGACCTTGAGCCCCCATGGTCGCTGCTGGCCTGAGTGACCCCCAGGGGGCTGGGCAGGGCTTACTGAATGGGGCAGGGCCTCAGGGGCACCCAGTAGCTGGAGCAGCCCAAGGCACCAGCCTGGACCGGGGGGACCCAGGCAGGAGCGCATTTACGGCCCTGCCAGAGAGCGGGGCGGCCGGGCGCCCCTCACCGCAGCCTCGCTCCAGCGGCCCCCTTCAGCCGGGGAGCCGCCGGGCCTGCGGCTGGGCAGGGAGGCGGCAGCCCGGCCGTGCGCGGTGCGAGGGCGCCCGCTGGCGGCCGCCGCGGCGGGAGGCGGGGGCCGGCGGGGCCCCCTTCCAGGCCGTTCTGCGGGCGTGACTCAGAGCGCGGCGGCGGGGGAGCCGGGGCTATAAATACGGCGCCCAGCGCCGCAGTCCCCGCTTGCGCAGCGCAGGACGCGGAGCCGCAGAGGTGAGCCCCGCAGGGCTGCGGGGGGCGAGCTCGCGGGGGGCTGGCTGGCTGGGGGATTGTTTGACCCCCGCCGCCTTAGTCGCGCAAACTCCGCCGGCAGCTGCCCGTGCGCCCTGCCGGGGTGAGGGTCTGCGGCCAGGCGTGTGCGCGCCACAGGCTCCGCAGGGGCGGCCCTCGCCGCTGGGCAAAGCTGCCGCAGGGCACGAAGCTGGCGCTGGGCGCAAGGGCTGGAGCTGGAGGCTGCGGGGAAGGGGCGCTCTCCGCTTCCCCGGCGTCCGGGGCTGTGCGCGCCCTGGGGAGGGCGGAGAGACGGGTGTGGGGGCTCCTGATCCGTCCTGGGTGGGAGGGGGGTGGATCCATGCAGCGATCCCTAGGGAAAGAGGGCGCCGGGTTAGGTTGGCTAGTGGCCCTCGCTCACCCTGCCCGTCTGGGGAAAGGACCTGCACACCCCTTTTGCACCTCAGAGAAGGGATGGGCTTGCAAGGGCTTTCGCTGACAGATTGGTGGGTGTAACTAAGGGCTGGGCACTGCTTGGCCCAATGGGGGGGGGGGGGCATTTAACTGTCTGTCCCCCCCGCCAGCTCTCAGCAGCATCCCCTGTGTTTCCACCTTCCCTGCAGGTATGTAACCCAGGAGAATTCTTTAATGGTTCTGAATCCTCATGCTTCAAGGCTCCCCTCCTGGCGTCAGGAGGGAATTCCTACATCTTGGCCAGTTCTGGGGCCTCGCGTGGGAATGGGCTGCTCTTGGACATGTCATACTGGGCTACAGGCCCTAGTGATTTGCCATGTCATGGCCATTTCTAGCTTTTCACTGGCATGTCTTGCTTACGGTGACGTGAAAGTGGGGTGCTAATAATCAATGTATGAGAGAGAAGGCCTGAGCGTGAAAGAGTGATACAGTTAGTGGATCTTGGCATTCACGGTTGGTTCTCGTGATCAGACCATTGGCCTGGCAAACCTGGGAACTTGGCCTCTAGGAGTTCCCAGTGCCAGCTGCTTCAAAGGAAGGAGAAATTCGCCTGGTGCAATGCAGTGAGCAACAGTGTTGCTGCCAGGGACTATTTTATTGCAGGTCTTGTGATAGTTGCTGTTTTCTTTCAAAACCCCAGGAAGTCACATCCTGGCTTTCTTGTTAAAAAGTAACCTTCCAGCCCTGCTAGGGGCAGAGAAGCTTGAAAATGGGACCTCTGCTCGAGGCCTGGAAGGCCAATTAAAAAAAAAAATCCAGCTTTTGTTTTTAATCTCCAGATTGTTTTAAAACAAAAAGAATCTCTTGGGGCTCTGACTCATAGTATTTAAACATTGGGAAAATAACCATAATGCACCTCGCCAGTTGAGCAATGCGGGGTGGGGGGGGATAACCACAATGCACCTGGCTAGTTGCCTAGTGTGGGGGTGAGGAATGCATGGATGTTTGGGGGGGGGCGGGGAATTTGTCAAAACCAGGAGTAGTTTCATAGCACCGCCTGGTTCAGGGAGCCTGCGCTGGTGGGGAGTGGGAGTTCAAGGTAAAGGCACAATGCTCTCCAACCACAACACCGTACAGCTACGCCACTGTCCTTGAAGCAATTGCCCTGTAGGGAGGGGGGCCGCACAGGCCATATTGTTCCCCCTCCTAAACCACATTGAAGAGATTTACGTGGGACCCATGCAATGCCGGGGTAATGCCCAGGGCTGCAGTCAGGTTGTGCTCCGGGCTTCCATCACAAGCGAGATGAGTCTCCAATCTTATCCTAACTCCAACTAGATGCTGGACAACTTTAGATGAAAACAACCCCCCAATTCAGCAGGGTTGTCGATCTCTGTTTCACTCAGGACTGCCGCATCAGAGCTGTGTGTGCGAAGGCCGGGCCTGGAGGAGTAGGGAGGCTGTGGGGTCAGGATTGGGATGGGGGGCATCTATGGAGCTGTCTCAGGGAGCTGGGGAATAGCAGGGGGCTGTGGGTCAGGATTGGGGGACATCTGCAGCACAGGGGAGTGCAGGCTGGATTAATGGAGTAGCTTCGTTCCTTCACTTCCTACAGCTCTAAATAACCCTGGAGCCCATGGCACTGGACCAGTTCTGATCTCCCTGGCTTGCCTTGTGTTTCTTTCCTTGTCCTCCTGTCCAGTCCCCCCTCCCTGTGAGAGGTGCTACTTTCCAGCTCACCCCCCCTACCCCCCCAGACTCCTACACTTCCCTCTACCCCCCTCTCCGTTGCCGTGCAGCTCCTGCTGCTCAGCCCCCTCTGGGCCAGCTCCGATCGATCCTGCTGGCTCTGGCCCTGAGGGATCTGGTGTTTCTGGCAAGGTCGTTCAGTATCTTATCACTTTAGTGTCATTCGCTTGGGCTGGGTCCAGCCCCACCACAGAGCTGGAGCTAAACCCAGTCTGGGTGCCGCCCCACTTCCCCGGTGCTGCTGGCAAATGGGGCCACCTGTGCAGAATCCCGCTTGATGCAGGACTCTGCATTGATTCCTGCTGTCTCCAGATGTGAAAATCCCCAGTGACCACCCTGTCCCCTATAAAAGCTCCCTATGCCAAAGGCTTAATTCAAAGCATCCCCCGCTGCCTAGGACTGAAAGGGAAGCCCAGGAAGCAATGAGCATGCAGTGAAGTGCGTGCTACCTGCTGATCTGCGAGGCAGTGCCGTTCAGTGGCTACAGCATGGAGCTCGGAGGCAGGAGGGTCTGTGTGGCCTGTGCCTTGCTGTACTTCAGTTTCCCCAGCTGTTGCATGGGGATCGTGCTACGAGCCCATCTTTGAGATCTGCTGATCAGAGATCCTGATCATTAACTTTATTTCTGCTGATCTCCACTCTCCTGGTGTCTGACGCACTTGCCCCCATTGTAACCGGCTGTAGGCGCTACGCTTGAAGGCAAACCTGTCCGGCATCTGGTTCTGACAAACAGGCGAGCTGGGCTCTCGCCGGTGGAGGAAAACCTTTCATGGTCTTTCCTGGCTGGAAAGTGCAGGAAGCTTTGCTCAGCCTCGGGGGCTCCGTGTTTTGTTACACATCCTCCAGCTGGATTTGGGGTGTGCGAAAGCGAGGGCTGAGCGCTGCTCTGTGCCTGCATCCCGCACAGCTGTAGCGAATGGGAGACAGCAGAGATGGGCCTCTGCTGGTTAGTTTTTTTTCTCCTCCTTTAGTCTCTAGCTTCCATCAGGATTCGATGGAGCTGCTCACTAACACTGCAGGCGAGAAATCTGAGGCAGCCTGGCCCCAGACTCCCCCAAGCCCATGCCAATTGCGTTGTGATTCACTAACCTGTCGGGAAAGAGTCCCCCCAAGCAGGGCTGGAACTGGTTGTCCTCCAGCTGCTCACATCGGTTGGGGGCTCTTATGTAAGATCTTGCGATTGCTGCACAATAGAGACGTTCCCAGACATCAGGTTTTGGCATCTGCTCCCGGACTGAGTTCATGGCTGCAGTAGCTCCCCCGGCCAGAAATTCGTGGGCATTTGGGTCACAGCAGGGACACCAGGGCCTTCTGCTTGTATAAATAAGCAGATACCCCTGGGTGTGGGGGGTTGAGTCATTAGAATGAGTCATAGCTCATTTTTCTCCTGTGGTTTTTTGTTTTGGTTCTCAGGGCAAAGCTTGGCTAAGCCATCGTAATTCTCAGCGACAGCCTGGCTTGCTCATGGTTGGAGCAGTCACTCTTCAGTCCTCCTTTATTCAATCCTCTTGCTTTGAAATCTGTGGGTTCATGCGAATCGGGGACTCCTAGAGTGCAGACCCTCCTCTGCCTGTGGCCAAAGAGCCATCTCCCCTGAGCCGAGAACAGCCCTGCTCCCCCCATGAGCATTACTCCGTGTCCCCGGTCCAGACATCCACCCCAGCAAGTCTCTGATGTGGCTGGGATAGAGTTGGAGCTGGATCCAAATGCCCCAGACCACTGAGCCATCAGAATCCAGATCCTATTTTTCCAGCTTGCTGATATCAAAATCCCTCCCTAAAGGGTCATTAGCAGGATAGAACCTGGGACCTTCAGCACAAAAAACATGGACCGTGATCTAAATGAGTAACTCCATAAGCTGGTAGCAGTAGTTGGCTCTTATCCTCTGTGTGGACCAGCCCTTGAGGTATTGGAGATGCTGAACCGGTGGGTTAAACAGTCACTTCAATACAAGCACTTATCCAGGGTCTATGCTGGGCATCGCTATGGTGCTAGAGGGATAAACAGGCTGCTGTAATATGTAGCACTTAGGAAAGACCTGATGATTTCATGGTGCTTCCCAAACACCTGTGTGAGGTAACCTCTCCCCCTTCCACTGTAGTGTGGGGATAAGTGACATGCCCATGGCCATGACGGGAGCCTGGGTCAGAGCAGAAGTTAGAGCTTAGTTCTTCCTGGCTCCCAGGCCTCTGGTCAGGCTGGTGGAGTTTGGCTCTCTTGTTAAATCCCAGACAATTTTTAGCCCCGTATCTTGAATGCGTTTCTGTCTCTCGGGCATCTGGGCTGGAGCAGCCTGTTATATTCATTTAGATGCAGAGCAGGGGCTAAAGCTGTCAACGTCACTAGTCACCGTCCAGTGTTAAACAAGGCTGGGGGTTAGCACCATGGCAAACCTACCTTTTCAAATGGTTTGTAAAACCTATGAAAGATCTAGAAAAGCCGTTGGAGTATTTGAAATGTAAAGTATCGAGTCAGGCTTTTGTTTGAACAACATCCCTTGTTCCTTTTACCTGGAGACCATTTTTAGAAGGAAAAGCCCCCAGTTTGGCCGTCTCTTAGATGGCGTCAAAGATGGCAGGTAGTGGTTGGGACACATCTGGAGGCGGCGATCTCATCTGGGTTGCTCTCTGGCCTGTTCTGGCCAGGACATCTCTCAGGGGGAGGCTGAAGAAGGTCCAGGGGAAGGTGGGGCCCCAGTTGGGATGGGGAAGCTTGCTGGAGTAGCCTGTCTGTTTTTCTTGGTTTGTTTTGTACTTTTTCCCCATTCAGCTATTTTTTCTTCTATGGATCCCAAAAGCGAGTGATGGGCAGAATAGCCCATCCCCTCGTTATTTTGTCCATGAATTAGGCCTAAACTCTGACATACTTATTTCTGGCTCCAGGTCCTGTGTGTTGTCATGAGCATAATTGCAACACTGTCCTTGAATCAGATCAACTGGCCTTTTTGTTTAGATTCATTCAGTCGCTCTGTCTCCTTGTACCTTGTCCTGGCACGATTTGTCCTCCTAGGTTATTGTAACATCCTATGAGTGTTCACAGACTTGTGACCGCTTGAGCTCCTGTTTGGGTAAATATGTAGGCCCTCGGCCTGGGGAGCCTGCCCAAGTTCTCCTCCCTGTCTTTCAGGCCTGCACAGGACCTTGGAGTTTGCTCGGGGGTAAGGAAGATGAGGCTGCTGCTGCTCTCGCTGCTGGGGCTTCTGCTGTCCCAGGAGGAAGGCCAGGCCCTGGTTCCACCCAATGAATTGCAACGTAAGTGGCATTGGCGAGGCTCCGTGCGCCAGGGCGGAAGCTCCCCAGGTGGCTGGGGCTGGTGGGATTGGCACATGCGGAGTAATTCAGGACACACAGCGCCACCAACTGCATGAAGCTCAGGTGCAGGGCCAGGCAGGCTGTTACAGGGATCAGTTTCTCTGATTTGTGCCCCATGCTCCAGCTGACAGGTGCCCCGCCAGCCACTGACCACGGCTGTTACTTGGGCTTTCCTGCTAGGGCTTGCCTTTAGGACCCCCAAAAAGCGGCTCTATTTATCTATGGCGCCCATCACCATTGTACTGATTGCCTGTAAGAGTCAGGGGAGCAGCGTGTGCATGGGGGGTTAAACTGGGGTGTGGGACCCCAGTGTTTATATGGAACGCTCAGGGGAGGGGGCTAGGCTGATGTGGGTTTAAATCTGAAACGTGGCAAACCTCCAGGAGTTTGGCTGAGTTTCTCTTCGGATTAGGCTGGAAAGAACCAGAAACTGGGTGCAAGAGCCCCCAGGAACCAAAACAAAAGATCAGGGATGAACCTGGTCAATTTACTGAGGGCAGTGGTGGATTCGCCATCAATGATGTATTTTTTTTTTTTTTTATTTTTAAATCAAAACTGGATGTTTTTCTTAAAGCTCTGCTCTAGGAATTGAGGGGTAGTCTCTGGCCTGTGCTGTACAGGAGATCACAATGGTCCCTTCTGGCCTGGGAATCTAGGAATCTGTGGTCCAAACCCCTGAGGCCAGGACCCCAAGCTCTGGGGAAATCTGGATCTGGGCGGTGTGGATCAGGACCATCTAAACAAACTTCTCCCCCAAGTCCCTGGCATCAGGAGTGTCTTGGGTCCAAGCCAGGTGCTTGCATCATGAGATCATTTCTCCCACAGCTTCCTGCTAGGTAACACCGCACAAGTATCAACTCTTCAGGGTTTGCTAAGTCGGGTCCTGTGGACAATGATGTACCCGAGTAGCAGACCTGAGAGCAGGCTGTTGCGGCTCTGAGAGAGGAGTGGGCTCGGGGGGACTGGGTGGGATCAGTCTTTACTCTAGATCTTTGGCACCAAAATTCAGTTGTTCTTGGCTACCTCCCTCTGGCACGGTCCCAGCCAAATCTAAGCAAGGTTAAAACGGAGCTGGGCAAATAAGAAGTTTGTGTGAAATTTCAGCTGAATTGGATTTGACCCTTTTGGGGGCAAATAGGCTTTGGAGATGCAAATATTTGGGTGGGAAAGATGTTATGTCAAATCTGGGCAGCCATCTTAGAAGAGGTGTCCTCAGCAGAAGGCCATCTTAGCGTAGCTCTCCTGAGGTAATTAACTTCGTCTCCCCTTCCCCCCCCACCCCTTTCAGAAATGTCTGTAGCAGGGAGCAAATACATAGACACCCAGATCGAGAATGCCATCAACGGGGTGAAGCAGATGAAAAGCCTCATGGACAAAACCAGCAAAGACCACCAGGAGATCCTGACCACGCTGGAGGAGACCAAGCAGAAGAAAGAGGTGAGCAAGTGGCAGGCAGGGAAACCAATGGGAGAATATCCCTACAAAGCTTGCCGCTGAATCTCACCACGATTCGGGCCACGGGGGTCCGATGGTTGCATGGAACGTGACTGCGTCACTTATCCTCTCTGCATTGGGAGCTTGGGGGACAATCTCTAGTGAATCCACAGCCCCCCTGAGGTTCCCTGGGTGGTGGTGGTGGGCTTCCCATGCTAGTCAGCAGCAGCTTCCTGGCAAGAGTGGGGCTAGAACTATGATTCTCCTGCATTAAAGACCCAGGCTCCTGCCTCTTGAGCTAAGGGAGAATCCCTGTTAGCTGCCCAGCCCCTCACAGTCGGGGCTTTAACCCATTCACTTCCAGCAAGCCATGCAACTAGCCAAGGAAACGGAGAAGAAGCTGACCGAGAAGCCGGATGTGTGCAATGAGACCATGCTGGCCCTGTGGGAGGAATGTAAGCCTTGCCTGAAGCAGACCTGCATGAGGTTCTATTCCAGGACGTGCAGGAGCGGCTCGGGCCTGGTTGGCCGGCAGGTGAGCGAGCTGTTCAGTCTAGGCCCTTCTCTAGCGCTTGGCATCATGCTGTAGAAGAGCCTGGACCTCTTTCCACCAGGGTGTGGGACACAGTGGAAGATCAGCAGGGCTTGTACGGGAGAGGAGTAGCATGTGAATTAGGTGATGTGGCTGAGGATGGCGCCTTTAGGGCTCCTTGGCACCAGGAGACCCGTGAGCCTGTGCTTTCTTGGTAGACAACCTCAATCGCTCCAACTCTGAGATGGACAGAATGCACTGGGGGGGCTCTAGCCTTGATTATCTCCCGGCCGCTGGAGAGCCAACAGGAGTTAAATGATGGCCATTGTCCACCCCACCTTCCATATGGATGTGGGTCCGCAGCACCTGTTCCCTGTGGTCCATAGCAGTCACTGACTTGGCCCAGTTGAGGCTGGTAGGGAGCAGGTCTCCCTGTGATGCAGCGGTGTGGGCCCCAGCTCTGTGTAGGGTGGGTGGCGGGTGGGTCTGCAGAGGCCTGCCAGCTCACTGCGTCCTGTCCCTGCCTTGCTCTGGTAGCTGGAGGAGTTCCTGAACCGCTCCTCCCCCATCTCCATCTGGGTGAACGGCGAGCGCATTGACTCCCTGCTAGAGGAGGACCAGCAGCAGGGCCGCTGGCTGGAGGACCTGGAGGAGCGTTACAGCATGGTGGAGGACAGTGTGGACGACCTGTTCCAGGAGAGCACGCGGGCCTACGGCCGCATGGCCCCGTTCTTCCGCTCGCCCTTCGCGGGGAGCTCCCGCAGGGCCATGCATGCCCCCTTCCGCTTCCGCTTCCCCTTCGCAAACGCCAGGGTGGTCCGTGACACACACCCCTTCTTCTCCCCACTCCGGCACCATGGCTTCCACCGCCTCTTCGAGCCGCTCTTTGAGATGACCCAGCGCATGTTCGAGGGAGCCCAGAAGGCCATGGAGCAGGACGGCCAGTGGTTCGAAGGCAGCCAGGACCCCCTGCTGGGAGGGTCCACCACAGGTGGGGGATGTTCAAGGGCCCAGGGGCAGATCCAGCAGAGCTGGGGGGCGGGGGGGTAATGACCAGGGCTGGAGAACCTGCCCCCAGGCACACACTAGTCACCAGGGGCGAGTCCAGAAGGAATTGGGATTCCCTTATCTAGCACTATCCTTGTGCCAAAGACACTGTTTTAAACAGTGAGTGTGGTTAACCCTTGGAACAACTTATCTAGGGATGGGGGGCAGGGGAGGTTCTCCATCACTGGCCATCTTAAAATCAAGATCGGATATTCTAGTTCAGAGAGGAACTAACGCAGGGCAGTCCTATGGCCTGTGTATACAGGAGGCCAGAGTAGGTGATCAGTGGTTCCTTCTGGCCTTAATCTGTGGGGTCCCCACCCCAAGAAGGCCTCCACTCTGGGGACAAATGGTCTGGTTTGCATAGCTGGCCCCACAGCTGGGCACCTTGGCAGAGCCCACTGTAGAGCTAGTGGGGAAATTTTTCCAACCAAATGTTTGGGTTCAGCAAAAGGGGTGTGTGTGTGTGTGTGTGTAGGGGGGGTTGTTTTTAAGAAAATCAAAAAATGTTGAAATCCTGGAATTTCCCACAACATGGAATGTCTGGTTTCCGCCCAGCTCCAGTCCTGCCTGGAGCAAGCCCCACACTGAGTCGTCCCACCCCCTCCCCCCCATGACCCTGTTATACTTTCAGCAATGGTCAGAGCAGACTGCAACAGCAGTCCAGGTCCCATCTGCTGCTCACAAAGGAGGGGGAGCGGTCTCCCGCCCCCACACGTGCTCCGATCCCTGGGTTTATTTTGCGAGGCAGCCGCTCTCATGGAATGAGCGGGCTGCAGGAGAAGGGCACTGGTCAGCTCCCTGCTGAGCAGGGGGCTGGCCTTTCTAGTTCAAATAGCCACTTGGGGAAACGGCACGAGGTGCCCCCAGATCCCATGACAGAGGTTTGCTCCCGTGAGCTGAGCACAAGGCGGTGAGCGGGGGAGAACGCTGACTTCCGCCCCAGCATGGGGCGAGTCGCTTCATGTCTCTGCCTCATGTTCCCTAGCCATCGAGTGGGTCTGACTCTGACAAATCCATGGGTACCTAGGGCTCAGAGATTGTCTCTATGCTGCACTTGGGCCACTGGGAAGTTTGCAGCAAAGCTAGACCCTGTAACCTCCCACTCCAGATAACAGCACAGGCCCTGGCCATTTGAGCTAAAGGGGACGCTCTGTGGGCTCATAGCAGCACAAGGCCTATGACACACAGATGAGCAGCTCTGATTCTGTCCAGTAGAGGGCAGTGCTGGTTGCCTCACCTCCCTTACCCGGGTGGGCAAGACTTGATTAACTAATGTATTAATAGTCTGAGGATGAAAGGTGCTAACAATACCACTGGAATTACGACAGGAGGTGATGTATTGCCTCCTCTTGGCTTGGCTTGAAAGCAATCGCAGAGCATTTTCAAGCCCTCTTGTAGAATAAATAAATGTCAGAGCCAGGGAATTATGGCAAAAGCAATCTGAAGCTTATTTACACTCCTAAGTAGGTAATTCACAAGTTCATAAATCATTTGCCAGACTTAATAGGAATAACAGGACAGACTATATAAACCTTCAATTCTTGTGTGGGTGTCTTAGGGATAGCAGTTACTGAAAAGACTCCAGGGTCTGGTTAATTGCTATATTTCCCTGGTTCTGAATGGCTGCAGTATTCTCTGTTTCCCATCCTGAGCTGCTATGCAGAGTTGCTGTGCTCTAAACAGCTGCCACACTCCACCCCAGAAGCAGCTGCATTTTAGTGGGGCAGGAAGGCCTTACTGTCTACATGACTAGTACTTTGTAAAGAGCATTGGAGTGCAAGGTGCTGTACGAATGCATGAGAGCTGGTGCATCTGGCAGTGTTAGGCGGTTTTGCCCGTGCTGAGAAGTAAAGCTATACCGCTGTGGTGTCTCCTCCCTCCCGCACCCCTTCAGAGACTCTCAACTCCAGCGACAACCGCATGGTGTGCCGGGAAATCCGCCGCAATTCTGCTGGCTGCCTGAAGATGAAGGACAAGTGTGAAAAATGCCAGGAAATTCTGTCTGTAGGTGAGCAAAGGAGACCCAGTATAACCAGGGGCTGGTAACTGCCTGTAGCTTCATAGATAAACACACCACAGGGGGAGTAGAACCTGCTTCCTCTAGTTCCATCCCTGCCTGGTCAGCACCTTTCACCAGCTCTGGGGCGTCTCACCCCTCTTGGGTGAGATAAATGGGCTCTTCTCCAGATGTGATTTCCCCCCCCCAATGTATTTTGTGTTTCTAGATTGGGCAGGTGGGTGCAGAATATTGCAGATTTCAGTACTGGTTCAATATCTTAGACGCCGATGTGTAACCAGCATTTAGGCCCCCACAGATCCAGCACCAGGTTCTCAGTGGTGTAAACTGGCACAGCTGCAGCAGAGTCACACCAATCGACACCTCCTCAGAGCTGCCATAGACCTCGGTCACCAGCCCACATGTAACATGGAGGGGAACGGGAGGGGAGGCCTTCTGCACCAGACCCCCCAGGCCTCAATCAACCGAGCAGCCGGTGGTTCTGAGCGCCAAGTGGCGGCTGGCCGGCTCCAGGTTTGGTGATGGGGTGCAAGTGGACTCGGGTGCTGTTAACCTCCCTGCCCTGCATTAGCCAGCAGGGGAGCCGGGCTGGAGGGCCTGGTGCTGTTAGGGGAGATGCGATCATGTCCTAACACGTCAGCGGCGCTGGTCGGTTGGCTTTGCTGGTGGAGCAATCAAGGGCCGACAAAGCCATGGAGCCAGAGTCCCGCACTGATCCCTTGGCGGGGGTCTCGACAGGGTTTAGACCCACTGTCAGGGCAGTAGGCGGGGAGCCAGGTGTCCTGCTGCTCTCCTGCTTTCAGGGATCCTGGCAAGTCTGTCTTTGACCCCTTCTTGTGTTTGTAATGCCCTCTTCTTCCCCCCCCCCCCCCCCGGGTTGAAGACTGCTCCCAGACGGACCCAGCCCAGGGCCAGCTGCGGGAGCAGTTTGAGGACGCCCTGCGCCTGGCGGAGCGCTTCACCCGCAAGTATGACGAGCTGCTGAGGACCTTCCAGGAGGAGATGCTCAACACCTCCAGCCTCCTGGACCAGCTCAACAAGCAGTTCGGCTGGGTGTCCCGCCTGGCCAACCTCACCCAGAACGGCGACGGCATGCTGCAGGTCACCACGGTGGGTCCCCGCTGCCCTTCCTGCGCTGCTTGGGGGGGGGGGGGGGGTGCCATGGGCTGCTAAGATCAGTGGACAGCATGGGAACCATAGATTTCCCTCCCCCGTCCTGTCCCCCCGCTGGCCCATGGGGCACTCCCTGTGGTCTCCGGAGAACTGGTGGGTATGTGACCCTCCCTCTTCACCACAAAGAGCCTGGACTGGAGGCAGCTGACTGCAAGGAGGGACCAGCTGAGGGGCAGAGCAGGGGACTAGGGGGCATGGAGGAGCAGGGTGGCCCATTGGAGCCTGGCATTGGGTGCTACCTGGTTGGCACCAGCTGGTGCCGCCCAAATGAATGAGGCATCAAGGCCAGTTGGGAAGCCAACCTCTCCGAGGGGCTCTACGCTGCCAGGACTGGCCCGTTCCCCCACGGCCCCCTCCCCAGCTATATCCCCCCCCACCCCGGGGATCCTGCATCACGCTGCCCGTGTGCCCAGCTGGGTGCGGTGCTCCTGAGTTCGGCTCAGCTGCAAGCGCTGGCTCCCATGGCCCCCTGTCCCCTCCCCTGAATAGCAGAGAGCTGGGAAGAGGCAAAGTGGGTCAGGAGTGGGATGCATATAATCAGGCAACTGTCTCCAGGGCAAAAGTGCTTCTCTCCCCAGACAGTCTGACACAAGCCTTTGAGCTGTACAGGGCCAGCTGCGGGCAGGGCCACGCGGGGCTGCTGCCACTGGCATCTGCCCATGCTTCAGGGGCCCCAGGCTGGACTAGAAGCAGGGGGGCTGCGGGTCAGCAGTGAGGGGTCCCGGTGGATCTGAGGGCTGGACTGGCCGGGACGGGATTGAAGGGCACCAGCGGAGCTCTCCACTTTCCCCCGTCCCCTGGTGCTGGATGCCTAAAGCCCTGGGCCTGTGCTAACGGGCTCCTTCCCGCTTCCTCTCCTAGGTGCTTTCCAAGACCCCCAACCGCAAGGATTCCCCCAGGCCTTCTGACACCCAAGTGACCGTGCAGCTCTTCGACTCGGATCCACTGTCCCTGACGGTGCCGGGCGAGATCCCCTGGGACGACCCCAAGTTCATGGAGGTGGTAGCGGACGAGGCTCTGAAGCACTACAAGCAGAATGCCATGTGAGTTCGCAGCCCCGGCACGTAGGCTCCCAGCCCGGAGCAGCTGCTGAGCTCAGCCGAGAGCAGAAAAGCCTTGCTTAGGCCAGAGTGCTCTGGGGTGTTAGCTCGTCAGGGCTCATAAGCTAAGTAGGGTCAGGCCAGGTCAGACTTCCCCTCCCCTTAAAATCCTTCCCCCAGTCTCAACCGCGATAAGCGGCTGCTTCTCATATTCCCATCCTATGTTGTATAGTACTGCTGTGTTCCACTCCAGAAATGGCTGCATTTCAGTGGTGGGTGGGCAGAGGTTTGCAACCGTGAGCGTCATAAATGACCTTGGGATGGAAAGGGCCAGAGAAATGACCAGTCACCATCAAAAGGAACCCTGCTCCAACCTCTCCAAACCCCCATCACTCATTTGTACTGGGCTGCGTTATATGATTTGTATTCTAGCAACACACTGTTAGGTGCTGCACAAACCCACAAAGACCATCCCTGCCCTAAAGAACTCATGCTCTAAACAGACAAGACCGACAAAAGATGGGGGGGGGAAGGCAGGAAATAGTCTCTGCTTTGCAGCTGGGTATACTGAGGCAGACTCCATGACTTGCCCATAGAATCGAGGGACCTTGAGAGGTCTGGTCCAGTCCCCTGCACTCATGGCAGGACTAAGCTTTATCAGACCATCCCTGACAGGTGTCTGTCCAACCTGCTCTTAAAACCCCCCAATGACAGATTCTAGAATTTATTCCTGGGCAATTTATTCCAGTGCTTAGCTACAAAGCCTGCAGCAGAACTGGGAGCTGAGCCCCAGACTAGGCCTTTAGCACCAGGCCAACTCTTCTCTGAGGAGGATCTGATTTCCTTAACCCTCTCCTGGCCCTATGCCACCCTACACCCCACTCCGCCACCCCATAACCTGTGCTGTGCTAAACTCAATGCACCATCTCTTCTTTCCAACAGCGAGTGACACCGTCGTCTGCCCCTGATCTTCAGTCTCGTCTTCGGAAGAGATAAGCCATAGCCTTCAGCGATGCCCTTCTCCATGCTGCATAGACCCCCTAGAGCTGCAGAGGAGCCCTCGGCCTGGCACGCAGCCCTGATTCGCGCTCTGCACTAGTAGGTTAAACACTGTACTTTGCTGCTGGGTTGTAGGGACCCAAAACGAGAAATAAAATTTTAGATCTGACACGGAGAACCTGCCTGGCTTGGTGTAGTTTATTGGCTTGGCCTCTGCGACCAAAAAGGCACAAGAAGCAGGGGGGGTGAGGGAAATGCGGTGGTTCTTTAGTGGCTGAAGGAGGGCGCAGGTGAGGTGGGCTTCAGAGGGCATTCCAACCCACTGGTCCAGCTCAGTGTAGTCATTATTCCACCATATGACCCATGCTCTCAGCCCAGATCTACCGCACCTTCCACCTGCAGCACTCCCTGGAGGTGGGTCGCAGGCAGGAACCCAGCACGGGGCTTGTGCATTTGAAAAGCACAAGCCTGCACCTAACGGTGCAGCTCCACCAACCGCAGGCAGCAGCCTCAGACGTGGGCCCTAGCCTCTACGGCCAAGCTAGGAGCCCCACTGTGGCACAAAGGAGAAGCCCTCAGGTAGCATATTCATGGGTGCCATAGCAGCCCTGCTGCCAGGGCAGGGGGGGATGTGCAGAGTGCTGGTTAGGACAGCTCTCTAAAATGCCCCACCCTTAACCACATGAACAGCCCCTGGGGCTGGCTCCAGCCAGGGGCTGTCAACCCACAAGTGGAAAATCAAAGAACTATCCACATCCACCCCAAGCTGCAGCCAATCTGGCCCTACAACACCCTTTCCCCCAGCCCGTTGGGGCCCAGGCAGCTAGCTCAGGTTGGAGTTTGAAATACCAGGAAGGGCCCATGGGCAAGAAGAGGCCAAGAGAGAACCTTGGCCAGAGCACAACGCTCATTAGGTGGGCCGCAGAGCCTCCCTTGGTCTCCTCCTGCAGCCAGTGGACACTCTGGCCCTGACTGCGCTGGGAGGGACGTGCGCCCAGTGCCGGCGAGACAGCTGGTCCCAGAGTCCAGCCCAAAGCGCTTCCACGCTCACCAGGCCCCAGCCCAGAACCCAAGAGAGCCAGAGCTTGTCTCATCACACTGCTCGCATGAGATCCCTGCAGGGACTGATCCATGTTCACAGGGGGCTGGGGCAGCTTGAGGGGGTGAGCAAATTGGGGGGCATGCCCAGACAACACCCATAGCACAGGGAGGGGGCTAGCTGTGTAACGTGGCAGGATCTAATACATCTGCACAGCTCTGAGGCCAAGCGTGATGTGGGAGGGGATGAACTGACCCAAGGGTAGTTGGGGGGCAAAGGTTTGTAGGAACAGTGCCAGGCCCGAGAAGGGCATTCCCCCAGGTAACAGTCCACTATGCTCCAGTGCTGGCCTGGCCCAGGCAGGGGTGGGGGTCCCCCATGCCATCCCCACTAGGACTTGTCAGGGCAGCGCAGTCACCAGGGCTTAGCCCAGCCCCACAGGCACTCCACATCCCAGCTCGCAGATCCTGGTGCCCCCTCGGGGGGTGCCCCCTACTGACCACCCATGGCCAGTTGCTGGAGGGCGGCAGCCACAGAGGCGACGGCGGCGGTGTTGGCCTGGCAGTGGTAGAAGCCGGAATGGGTGGAGAAGCAGCCGTCCACGGTGTGCAGGAGGCCCGGGTGCTGGGCCTCCCGCTTGCTGCTGGCATAGAGCTCGGCCCGCTCCTTGGGCTGGTGATGCAGCACCACCAGGATCGTCTTCCTCGCCGCTGGGCCGGAGAGGAGAGAACAGGAGTGAGGGGCAGATTAAGGTTTCCTGGGGCCTTAGGACGCAGCAAGTAGGAGGGAGAAGTCCTTCCCCACCCCTTCCGCCTGTGACCCCACCCTCATTCCCCCCCTTCTGCCTGCAGCCCCTTCCCCAGGCCTGCCCCCATTCCATGCAGGGTCCCCCGCAGCCACAAGACCAGAGAATCTCCATCCCTGCACCACAGCCCCAGGCCACAGTGGGGGTCTGGGTGATGAGGCTTCCCCTGACTCTGCCCAGTGCTTTGGAGCACTGGGGCTTCTGGTGGGGGCCTCCTCCACCCAGCAGCTGTGGCCACCGGAGGGGGCTTCCCCCAACCCCGTCTGGCAGCTGCTGCTGCAGAGTCGGGTCAGGGTGTGGGGACTTTCCCAGCCCTGGCAGCCGGGGCTCCAGGCGTCTGCCAGGAGCAGTGGATTTTTTCCAGAGGCCCCCAGGCACGGGCCCAGGGGCTAATCTGCCACTGTAAGTTAGGGGGCAGAGCACAAAGGGGAGGGCAGGGTCAAGGAGCGATGGCTGGGGTGGGGATTGAGGTGCACCAGCCAGGCCAGTCCCTGGCCATTCAATGCCTGCACCAGGGTCCACCTGTTTAATAGGCTCTGCTCTTAGTCACCTAGTTTAAGGGAAGTGGGGGGCGACTGCTGGAGAACGGCTCAGTCCATGCAGGGGAAAGGCCACTCACCAGAGATCCCCTCCAGGGCATTGCTGATGTCTGTGCCCAAGCGGGACGAGATGGGGCAGAAGAGCAGCAGCGGGCAGCTGGAGTGCAGCTCGTACTCCCCTGCCTGCAGGGAGATACCCTGGGCCGTAAGGAGCTGAGCCACCTGGTCCAAGAACTGCCTCTCGCAGCCAGCCGTCTTACCGCTCACGCAGACCTGCAGGGGCAAGGCTGGCAGGGAACAGGGTGGGTTAGAGACCAGTCTCCCCTCGGTCCTTGGCTCAGCCAGTTCCAATGAGAGCTAGCAGGATGGAGCGGCAGGGCCGTGTGCCCAGCTGTGAGCTAGGCCCAGCTCTGTTCCTGTGCAGGGCAGTCTGCCCCCAGTGGCTGCAAACCCAAAGGGGTATAAGCCCTAACCCTACTATGGGTAAGGGCAAATCCCTGATGCCACAGAAGACTGGTACTCAAGGGGGCTGGAGGAGCCTGTCTCTTTTAACCCTGCCAAATTGATCCAGCTGTTCTCAAGTATCAATTTGGTTCAGGGGGGAAAGCTGGGGCTCTGGTATGAGTTTGCTGGCCCTCGTTCCCCCACTTATCCAGCAGCACAAAATATGCCCTTCCCCCCACACCCCAATCAGCACAGCCCCCCATACACACCCAGCAGCGCTAGCTCCCCCCGCCCACCTCCCCATATGCACCCAGCAGCGCCAACCCCCCAACCCACCCCCACACCCAGCAGTGCCAATCCTCCTCTGCAGCTCCTGCAGCCTCAATCCCATAGGATTGTGGGTAAAGACGGTCATGGGGGGAAGAGGGGCTGCAGGAGGGTCTTTCAGCTGTTTCAGGGGCTGCAGTTCAATCAGGGTGGAGCACTGCTGCCCGAATCAATCGAGGCGACCCCAGCCCCACTGCTCCCTCGGCTTGCCTGGCTTTAGGTCTCTGGTCCCTGCTCCTCACAGGGGAAAGGAACCCCCATTCCAGCCCTACCCAGGCTCCCCGATGTTAACCCGGTCAGGCAAAGTGCCTGCCCACGGCATGCCAGTGCCTACCTGTGCTCCGGGTAGCCAGGGAAGGCGATGTCTGGGAGGTCCAGGGGGACGATGCCCAGCAAGCTGGAGGCTGGCTGGCTGGTTTCAGGGGTGGTGGGGCTGCCAACCTGCCCTTCAACTCCTCCACCTCCTGCCGTAGTCTCTGGTTCTCAACGAGCACGCGGCTGGCGATTCTGACGGGCGCGTCTAGTGCCTGCAGGAATTCCAGTGTCTCGGGGTCCGAGGAGCCTTTCAGAGCCTGCGGGGAGTGGAAGGGGCTCAGTGCTATTCAACATCCCAGCACAGGGGACAGGCACCAGCCAGGGAGACGGTGCAAGATCCCGGTCTCACCAGGGACCAGGACTCCTGGGTTCTCTCCCTGACTCGCTGCGTGACCTTGGGCAAGTCACTCAGGCAGGCCCAGATCCTCCAAGGCGTTTAGGCGCCTAACTCCCAGTGCTGCGGTGTCTCTGTGCCTCAGTTTCCCCAGCTGTACAATGTGGATAATAGCACGTCCCAGTCGCTGGGTGTTGTGAGGATAAATACATCAAACCCTGTGAGGAGCTCAGGCAGATGGAGCCTGGGAGGCAGCAGGTACTGTCTAAACCCAGAGAGGGCCATGGGTCAACCAACGTGACAAAGGAACGGCTGAGGGCTGCCCTACAGATGGGTTTTGTACCAGAACTATGGGGGACAGAAAGCTGATTCTTTACTGAGTCATGCTGATCAAAGCCCCAGTGTGGACACAGTTAACCGGGATAGAGGTGCCAGATATCAGGAGAGCTTAGTCCCTGGGATTTTTAAGTCAAGGTCAGTCAAACACCCGTCAGGGCTGGTCCAGACAACACTTAGTCCTGCCTCAGTGCAGAGGACTGGACTAGACGATCTGTCGAGGGCCTTTCCAGCCCTATGTTTCTAGGAGCCTACATGTTTCGCAAAGCAATGCTCCAGTCCAAACAGGAATTCATCCGAGGAAGTCCTGCAGCCTGCGGTAGGACAGACTAGATGACCACAGTGGTCCCTTCTGGCCTTGGAACCTACGAACCCCCTTCTTGAACAGAGCTAGCTATACCCATATAAGCACCTTTATTCAGTCCTGGCATAACTGTGTCCACACTAGGGGGCGTTGTACCACTCGAACCAGACCGGAGTAGCTAATGCGGTACGACTCCTATATGCTGCAGACAAGGCATGAGATGCAGAAACGCTTCCTGAGCCGAGCGTCCCAAGCGCAGGGAAGCAGGAGAAAGAGATCCCACAAGTCGTCGGGAATCGTCAGCCAGTGATGAGGAAAGAAATGGGATCTCACTCTACCCAGCAACCTGGTCCTTCGATCGCCAGCTCTTTGGGGTAGGGACCGCCGTTTTGTACAGCACCTAGCACCATCCTGGACCAGGACTGGGGTGCCAGGCTCTATCATATTAGAAATAAACGACAGATGTATTTACTAGTTATTACTCGTCCTTGTCAGTAGATCAGTGACAAATGGATGCAGGATCGAGCCCCAGAGACAGCGTGTAGCTTTACCCTGGGTGTCTCTTACTCTGAGAGGTACACAGTAGTTTGTCTCTAATATGAGCCGTCGTGTGTAGATTTGATCATGTTGACAAAGTCTCAGTGAATCTGAATGGTCAGAAAGTCCCTCACCTCCAGCTGAGCCTGCAGCCTCTCCGCTGTCTTCCGGAGCTCTTGGGCTGTTCCAGCTGCTCCCCGGGCTCTGTTAGCACCGAGCTTAAAGACAAAGAGACAATCGAACAATAGCAATCATGCCCAGTGTTTTGGCCTGGTTTCAATCTCTTTGTCCCTTGCCATCACGTGAGTTTCAGGGGACATCAGAGGATCGCTTCAAATCAAGGGCTCAATCAACCCACAGGTTCTGGAACTAGGGGTGCTGGGGGGCTGCCGCAACCCCTGGCTTGAAGCGGCTTCTATCATATCCAGGGTTTACAGTTTGGTTCAATGGCTCTCAGCCCCCCCATGATACAAACGGTTCCAGCACCAGTGAATCAAACTGTGCAACAGTCTCCCACTGGGCATATATCTGAACTACCCACAGCCCTGGAACACGGCTGCAGTGACGGGGGGTGGGCAGTGGGGGGGGTGCTGTGTGCAAGAGGGACCTAAAGTGCCTTTTCTGTCTCTATCTTTTGTGAGTATCAACTGCTTAAGGAACAGGGCTGGGAGTCAGGCCTCCTGGGTCCTATTCCTGGTTCTACCACTGGTGGACAGCCCTTCTTTCTGCCTCAGTTTCCCCATCTATAACAGGGGACTATGGTACTTCCCTTGCCTCCTGGCAATCCTCAGTGAATTCACATGCCTAAACATGCAGCTAAGCCAAAAATTGGGGGAGTGGTAAATAACGAAGAGGACAGGCGCAAGCAAACAATATGCAGTTTAATAGGGCTCAGTGTAAAGGTATACATTTGGAAACAAAGAATGCAGGCCACAGTTATAGGCTGGGGAATTCTATCCTAGGAAGCAGCGACTCTGACAAAGATCTGGGGCTCGTGGTGGATACTTGGCTCAACATGAACTCCCAGTGTGATGCTGTGACCAAACTAACACAGCTCTTACTCTGAAAAGAGGTAATGTGATCCTGGGATGTATAAATGGGGAATCTCTAGCAGGAGCAGAGAGGTTATTCGACCTCTGTATTTGGCCCTGGTGCAACCGCTGCTGGAATCCTGTGTCCAGTGCTGGTGCCCACAATTCAAGAAGGATGTTGATAAATTGGAGAGGGGTCAGAGAAGAGCCGTGAGAACGATTAAAGGATTAGAAACCTGCCTTCTAGTGACAGACACAAAGAGCCGAATCCATTTAGCTTAGCAAAGAAAATATAAGAACAGCCACGCTGGGTCAGACCAAGGGTCCATCAAGCCCAGTATCCGGTCTTCCAACAGTGGCCAATGCCAGGTGCTTCAGAGGGAATGAACAGAACAGGGAATCATCAAGTGATCCATCCCCTGTCGCCCATTCCTAACTTCTGGCAAACAGAGGCTAGGGACACCATCCCTGCCCATCCTGCCTAATAGCCATTGATGGACCTACCCTCCATGCATTTATCTAGTTCTTTTTTGACCCCTGTTATAGTCTTGGCCTTCACAACATCCTCTGGCAAGGAGTTCCACAGGCTGACTGTGCGTTGTGTGAAGAAATACTTCCTTTTGTTTGTTTTCAACCTGCTGCCTGTTAATTTAATTGGGTGGCCCCAAGTTCTTGTGTAATAAGGAGTAAATAATTACTTATTTACTTTCTTCACACCAGTCATGATTTTACAGATCTCTATCATATCTCCCCTTAGTTGTCTCTTTTCCAAGCTGAAAAGTCCCAGTTTTATTAATCTATCCTCATCTGGAAGCTGTTCCATACCCTTAATCCTTTTTGCTGCCCTTTTCTGTACCCTTTCCAATTCCAATGTATCTTTTGTGAGATGGGGTGACTTGATCTCAGTCTATAAGTATCTACATTGGGAACAAATGTTTACTAATGGGTTCTTCAATCCAGCAGAGAAAGGTCTAACATGATCCAATGCCTGGAAATTGAAACTAGACAAATTCGCACTGGAAATAAGACATCAGTTTTTAATGGTAAGAGTAATTAGCAACCATTTCCCAAGGGTTGTGGCCGACTCTCCATCACTGCCAATGTTTAAATCAAGATTGGATGTTTTCCTAAAAGCTCTGCTCTGGGAATTAATTATTCTGGGGCAGTTCTGTGGCCTGTGCCATAGAGGGGGTCAGAGTAGATCATCACAGCGGTCCCTTCCTGGGCTTTGAGATTCCTGGATGTCAAGGGAATTAGGCTCAAATCCTCAAAGGTATTTAGGCTCCTCCCTTCCATCAAAAATCAACAGAAGGGAGGAGCCTAAATATCTTCCAGGATCTGGGCCTCAGTATCGAAACTTGGCTATTTTTTAAAGTCCTAGTTAACTAGGGAGAAAGCCAGGGAGGGGGGGGAGCCCATTCTAGAGTTATTCCTGTCCCCCAGCTCATACCCGGCACCTCTCAAATAACAGCCCCCCCCCCCCCAGTTGCTATTGCTCGGGCTGTCGCCCCAGGGCTGCACCCAAAGCATCTTCCAGCGCCGCTGGCCTAGGCTGGCCCCCTAACTGTGCCTTCCCAGCCCGCCCTGCAATGCACCCAGCTCTGGGGTGGAGCGCCGCCGCAGCCCCACAACCAGGGCCTGAGGCAGGGCCGCGCTGGGCGTCCTCACCTGGGGCATCGGGGTGTCCGGCTCCCCGTCCGGCCGGTCCCTGCGGCTGGACGCCTCGGGGCCCTTCGCAAATACGGAGAGGAGCCAGGCCATCAGGACGGGTCCCCGCCACTCGGCGGGGCTGGGGTCAGCGCCTCCCCCCGGCGCCGCAGAGCCGAGCTCCGGCCCGCGGGCGGTGCAAGCGGCCGGGCAGCTCCCGGGCTCGGCTCCTGCGCGCTGGCCAGGCTCGGGGCTCGCCCCGCCGCCGGGAGACTCCCCTGCGCCCGCCTGCCCCTCCGTGCGGCTGCAGCGCGCCCCTTGGCCGCTCTCGGCCATTTCCTGCCAGGCGAAAGCGAAAGCAGCCCGGCCCGGGAGCCGGCGCGCCCAGCCCCGCTCCGCGCAGCCCGCCGGCTCCTCCCGCGGCCGGGGATTTCCGCCCCCCTGCGCCCTGCAAACTCCCCGGTGCAAAGCCTCAGCTGGACACGAGCAGGCGCCCGCTCCTGCCAGGCCGGGGCGTGGTTGACTCTGAGCTTCCGCCCTGTGACATTAACCCTTGTGGCCTTTAGCAGGCGATGATGCTTTAGCTTCTTATGTCACCATCGAGCTCTTCACACCCCCCTCCCCCCGCGTAGTTAACCTGTGGAACTCATTGCCAGGGGACGTTGCGAAGGCCAAAAGTATAACGGGCTTCAGAAAAGAACTAGAGAAGTTCCAGGAGGACAGGTCCAGCAATGGCTGTTAGCCAAGACGGTCAGAGACGCAACCCCCTGCTCTGGGTGTCCCTAGCCTCTGACTGTGAGAAGCTGGGCTGGACGACAGAGGGTGGATCATTTGAAATTGCCCTGTTCTGTTCATTCCCTCTGAAACATCTTCGGGCACCGGCCACTGGCAGAAGACTGGGCTAGATGGATATTGGACTGACCCTATATGGCCATTATGTTCAGAACTGGGGAAGGTACCCAGATCTTAACACCCTAACCCTCAATTGTCCACTTAATTTTGTTTTCTCCTACAGCAGGGGTTCTCATCCTTTTTGTGTCTGAGACCCTCCCAACATGCTATGAAAACTCCAGGACCTAGTGAGGGCTCCTGGCTTCAGCTACGGAGCGGGTGGGGGTCTCGGGGCTTTAGCCCTGCATGACTGGAGGCTCAGGGCTTCAGCTGCTGACAGTAGGGGGGCACCTCCAGGCTTCCTCCTTGCAGGGCACCAGGGCTCTGGGCTCCCTGGCTTTAGCCCCTTGAGGCACGGAGGCTCAGGGCTTCTGCCCCTTGAGGGCACAGGAGCTTGTGAATCTGGGTTTCGGCCCCACGCTTGAGATCCATGGGGGGCACCAGGGCTCAGGGCTTCTGCCCCATGGGGGATTCCAGGGCTCGTGGCTTCAGCTCAGCAGCTCCACACTTCAGCCCTGCGGGGGGGACCAAGACTCTGGGTTTCACGCCACGGCTCCTGGCTTCAGCCCCTTGGGGGTGCTGGGGCTCAGGCTTCAGCTGCAGGTCCCCATGGAATCTCATACAACCCCCCCAGCCCCAGGGGCTCCTGGTTGAGAACCGCTGTCCTACAGCAGGTGTGAACCAATAATCTGACCCAATTTGTATTTAGTGCCGACACGCCGGTTACCTTCCCCAGACCAGTACAAGAGCTCTGTGAAGCTCAAAAGCTTCTACTTCCCAACAGATGGTCCAACAAAAGACTTTCTCTCACCTACCTTCTCTCTTTCCTATCCTGGGACCAACACAGCTGCATCGACGCCACAAACAGTCTTAGGCTTGGCAGAATTTAATTTTTTTTTATATAGTGTCCGGGGCTAATCTCTCTGTTTTATTCTGAAGCATTTTTTGACGTTTATCAATTTAAATGTTCACAATTGTGGGAAATCACGGTGGGGAGAGGCCCGCACTTATTTAATGGTGGTCGACATTCATAATTCAAGAAGTGAAAGCTTGATAAACGGTTCAAAGACAAATTGTCAATGTCACATGTCAAAATACACATCGAAATGATCCTTGAATCAACAAAGCAAATCTGGTTTGATGGTTCATTGATGCGGCCATTTGTAACCAGCCTAATTCCAAGCTCTAAATCACTGGATTTTCACTCTAAGTGCAAGTTTTCAAGCAGCGTTTTTCTTACTTTGACGGTGTGTAAATTTTCATTGTTATTGATGAAAACATGGTTCGCTCAGTTTGTGAAATCGACGTTTGCTGACATAAATCCAACCCTTCCAAACCTGCCTATTTTATAAGGCTCCCACCACCATGGCAGCTGAGTCCCTCATGATCTTTAAACCGAAACACATGTGCACAATCTTTGCGGTCCTGAAATGGGAAGTAGGGCAGAGTGCTGTCACTCCTATTTTAGGGAGGGGAAACTGAGGCACAGAAAGGCTAAGTCTACAGCTCAAGTGCCTACAGGGAATCTAGGTTGGAGTAGACTTGAACTCCTGTCTTCCAAACCCTAAGCCATCCGTCCTCTCATAATTAGCTTATGGTTTCCTTGCTCATCCTGATCACTGTATTCGCCTGCTGCCTCCTACCTTATACTTCAGGCCAGGGGCTCTCTCTCTCTAAGGATCTGTACAGCACCTAGCGTAACAGGGCCACAATCCTGATAGATGCTCCAAGCACCACCCCAGTAAGCTGCACATATGCAGCAAGCCTGCATGCAAATTGTTGAGAGTTACAGACACCGCAGAGGGAGTTCCTAAGAGAAGGAGGCTATGCGGCATGGCTGCCCGGAGAACCGCCCCCTTCACCTAGCGACAGGGGTTCCTCAGTGGGGAAGGGGAGGAATTCAGCCCTGGGTTGAGGGCCAGTGCAATGCCAAGGCAGCCCCCAAGTCCCACTTCAGCCCCATAAGCAGGACTTAATTTGTGCCTCTGCCTTCCTTTGCCCCTCTCCTCAGAGCCAAATCCCCCCCCCCCCCCGAGCCATTGACCAGGGGTGCATTCTCCCACAGCTCTGCAAGGAAGCCCAAACCCCAGCTCCCTGTCATGGCCTCCTCATGCTTCTTACTGAGAGGAAAGAGGTGTCGGATTGGTAGCACCGCCTGCAGGAAATGGGGGTCCCTGATCCAGGGAAAGGGCCCCAGACACTGCTGGGCAGAGCATTGCATTGCAAGGGACACCCAGGACCCTCTGCTGCAGCCTCCTCTCAGGGTTCAGCTGATCGCCCTATTTGGGGTCGGGAAGGAATTTTCCTCCAGGGCAGCTTGGAAGAGGCCCTGGAGGTTTTTCACCTTCCTCTGTAGCATGGGGCACGCGTCACTTGCTGGAGGATTCTGTGCTCCTTGAAGTCTTTAAACCATGATTTGAGGACTTCAATAGCTCAGACATAGGTGAGAGGTTTATTGCAGGAGTGGGTGGGTGAAATTCTGTGGCCTGCGTTGAGCAGGAGGTCAGACCGGACGATCATAATGGTCCCTTCTGACCTTAGTATCTATGAATCCCAGGCTCTTCAAGAGCCGCCCATCACCCGGACATCGGAGCGCCTGCTGCAGGCTGTGCCCAGTGCCCCCAGGTGGCGGAGTGGGTCCGCAGCAGCAGTGACCTGTCCAGCCAAGACACACAGGGCAGAGCCTGCAGAGGTGACATGCCAACGGGGGGCATCTCTGCCAACCCAGCCAGAAGGTGCTTTGCCCCAGCATCGGCTCCAAGGATGCTAGTTTCCCCAGGCTGCACTTCCACATCATAGGAGCCAGCAGGCCCTGCATGCAGCTTCTCTACCCCTCTCGGCCCAAATAACTCGCCCCCTCCTCTCCCCGGGGATGGGCTGGAAGTGAGCATTTCCACAAAGCTGGAAGGTTTGGGGGATGTAACATCCATCTTAGCAGCCCCAAACATGGGCATGGCCCTCTCTGTACCAGTTCCTGCCACGCCGCCGACATGCGGGCAGCGGAGGATGTACGTAGGGGATTGCACACAGCTGGCTCCCGGGAAGGAAATCAGCTTCCAGAGCTGACTGGGGCCTAGGGAGGGAGGATCCCACCTGGCATGCACTGCATCAGGGCAGATCAGCTCCTGGCCTGAGCCCCGCAAACCGAACAGGAAAGCAGGTGGACAGAGGGAGAGCAATGGGGCTGCTTTTACTCCATTGTGTAAGGGAGAAAGGTTTTGAATTTTATTGGAGGTTGGGAGGGTGCGTGGGAAGGAGGGAATGAATGAGCTGGGGAGGAGAAATGCAGAGGAGAGTGAAGAGAGAGAACCCAGGCTCCCCAGCCGGACCCTGTTCTGCAGGGTCCTGGACAAGCCTTGGGGAATTCAGAGTCACACTACTGAAGTGAGTTAAACGTTCGTGAAGGAGGGTTAATACCACGGGGTCCATTGTGTTAAACATGCAAAACTGTGCACCTGGAGGGGGGGATACGACCCTAGTTCCTCCGGTTATCAGCCCTTTGAAGCCAGCCCCTGGGGAGAAACGCAATACAAGTCCAAACTCCATGCTCCAGGGGCCAAAGAAAAGATTTCTGGATAAATACCCTGATTTTAAACCCACGCAGGGCCTTCCTCCTGAGCCAGCACAGACAGGACCTCTGGTCCACAGCGGGTCCCAAGCCTCAGGGCAGGGGTGGGAGGACCAGGCCCCATAAGCCGGGGTGCTTGGTGTGAGCTGAAGCTGTGATGAGCTAGAACCCACACGGAAACCCCTGGAGCATGGCGGTGAAGGACCCAGAACCCATAGGGGGGGGGGGGGGGGGGACGACACAGGGGGGGGAGCTGGGCACGCAAGTTCCTGTGATGGTTTCTCTGCAGTGCCTTTACCTTAACCCTAACACAGGCCAGCAGAGGAAGTGCTGTACGATCGCTGTAACGCCGGGAGGCACCGGGAACCAGCTCAGAGGGGAAAGCAAGCAGGCCTGCCTGGGCAGCCTGGCCGTGCTGGGCACAACCCAGGGAAGGCAGGGAACCCTGGTCAGAAGGGAGAGAGAGGGGGCTCCACCCCGGAGCAGTAGCAGCCTGGGGGCTGAGAGCAGGTGTCCTCGCTGAAGGGGGAATACAGGCGGGGGGCTCTGAAATATGACCACCTCCCACCTGCGCTGGAAGGGGCAGGGAAAGCAATGAGGACGGGCACGGGGAGGTACCTCGGGGCAAGGCCCTGGGCCAGTTCAAGGACATTGAGGGACGGCGGAGCCCCGGTAAGGGCTCAGCTCTGCATGGGAGGAGGCAGGAGGGGGAAGCTGGCCAGCAGGCCCAGGCACCGCTGGGAACAGAGAACAACCCTGTATGCAGCAGGCAGAGGAAGCCCCAGCAGGAGGGTGAGCGATTCCAGTAAAAGAGAGACAAGGCCCAGACTTCTCCCCCGACCCCAGGCAGCTGCTGCAGAGGGGGCTCCCTGGTCTGTGCTTTACTGGTTACAAGACACACTGCTCAGTGCTCCAAGGCAAGATGGGCATCATGTCCCTCCCAGGCCAGGCCACGCCTGTATCGCCCCCGCTGCAGGGCGGGTCAGGCTGCGAGCGCCCTGGCTGGGGTGAGTCCAGCAGCTTCGATCGCTCCCTGCCTGGCGTGACAACCTTCCCCTGAACAGAGGGAGCAGGGCAGGAACCAGCCCACAGGGGCGTGGTGCCTATGTACACACTGCATGCCCCAGCCCTACAGCCCATTCCAGCCAGCCCCTGCAGGGAGGACGCCATTTTGTAGAACAAAATGGCCCCCTCCGCCCAGTGTGACCTTGCACACGCTGTCTGCACAAGGTCACACCCTGCACGCATGCACGGAATGGCACATCTTCCTGCACATGGCACGGCGCGCCCCTGCCAGCCACCTGTGCTCCACTGGCCCCCGGCAGCCCAGCTCCTAGGGGCCAGCGGGCAGCATTAAAGTCCCCCAACACCACCCTGGGTGCAGCAAACAGGGCCCCACCCTGCAGACGGCTTCAGCTCTGTGCCAGGAGATGGCTGAAGCAGAGAGCTTCCAGGGGAGGGGAATAGAGACCTCCATGCATGGGAGAGTAGGCACTTGCTGGGAGATGAAAGCACCACCCCCTTCTTCCCAGCTATACAAGGCAGAAGGGTGATCCCCCGCAGATAAGGGCCCCGCCTTCAACCTGGGCTTGGGGCACCGTGGAACCAACAAGCCCCCGGCCTGCGTTCCACTCTTACGCCTCCAGGCAGGGCTGGCGTGTGCGGCTAACGCAGAGCGAGCGTTGCAGAGAAGCGTTTGCCCTCCACAGCTGCTCTCATGGGGCCTCCCAGGCCCGTCCATGAGTCCAGTGCTCCTCCAGGCTCCATCTGCAAGCGGGACAGAATAGGGGTCATGGGCCTGTCCCACTAGCCTGGCGTAACGGTTTCCTCCAGTCACACCGTCAGACGCTGCAGGTGGGTAGAGCAAGTCCTCCTCCTTGGGGGGCAGGGGAGAAGGTGAAGGTGCCCCCGATGAAGGTCGCCAACAAGGGCACGCATGGCCCTTGCTGGTCCATCAACCCATCCTGGCACAGCCCTGGGTCGTGCAGCCAGGCAGGCGGCAGAGGTCAGGGAGAAGGAAGGGGACCCACAGAACAGGATGTCACTGCGACCTCCTGGGAGGAAGGGGCGCATAACCCGTGTGCGCCATTGGTAGGGCAGGGCCTCCGCTGGGGATGGGCAGAGGCATTTTAATCGGGAGGGGGAGCACCTCTAGTGACCTTCACTCTCCGAATCCCGGAGGAGCCAGATCGAGCCCCAGAGGAGCCGTGCCCAGAATGCCTGGAGGCCCAGTAGAGCCAACAGAGCACAGAGAGGCAGGCTCGGTGTCCCAGACCGTGCCAGGGGGCTGGGGGGGGGAGGCGGGGGCGGGGATCTGGCATCCACGCCCCATGGGGTCCGGCTCCTCAGCTGTCCCCGTTGATGGGTGCCCTCTCCCCTCCCAGCAGGTTCTCCCTCTCGGCCTCAGAGCCCACGGCACCCGCTGGGGGCCGGCGCCAGGGCAGCCTGGCGAGCAGGGGCTGGTGCAGGCCGTTGTAGAGGGCGGCGCCGGCCAGGAGGATGAGGAAACCCAGGATCTCCAGGCCGTGGAAGGTCTCCCAGCCCACGGCCAGGCTGACGGCCCAGATGACCACGGTGCGCAGGCTGTCCAGCACCATGCGGGTGGTGGCGCTGATCTCCTTGGTGACGCTGATGCCGGCGAAGTTGAAGAAGGCGATGCTGCTGATGTTGCCCACCAGGGCCAGGGCGATGAGGGGTTGGCGGCCGATCTGGCAGAAGGCATCCAGCGTGTCCTCCAGCACCTGCCGCGGGCTGCCGCTGAAGCTGCCCGCCGGGATGTAGTACATGGGGATCAACAGCAGGGACAGGATGACGAAGCCAAAGAAACCTGGGAGGGAGCAAGGCGGGGGTGGTGATGGGGGGGGCAGAAAAGCCAGGCGCTGCTGGTTGGGGCTCATTCCCCAAGAGTCCCCCCCACCCCCCCTTAACATGGGGCCTTTCCTTCCCCGGGAATCCATCTGGGGCCCCTGAACGCTGGATCTGGGTTTTGCGGTGGGATGGATTTCGGGAGAAAGATGCAGTTTTTCAGAGGCTGTCCTGAGTCACGCAGGATCCAGTCACCCCCCCCGCCAGGCACAAGTGAGCTGCAGGGGTGGGAAATGAACCAGAGTTTTAAGGAGACCTCCCCTAGACCCACCCTATATTCCTCCCCCTTGCTGCAGTATCCACCCCCGACGCTGTTTCAGTCACATGGAAAGCAGCCTAGCTAAAGACAGCTCTTCCAAGCACCCCCAGCCCCATTTACTGTGACTGGAGTGGTGGGTGGCAACAAAGAGACCCTTGCTCCCCTCCCACCAGCTGCCAGTTTGCCCTTGCTGCCTGGGTGCAGACCCCGGACCCTATGTTTTCAGTGGACAGGGACACTTCAGGTGCCCCCCATAAACGCTTCAGTCCCCACAGCCTAGCGCCAGCCTCGGAGGCTGCGATGCAGGATGCCGCCTGCTGCGTCTCCCAGTGCGAGCGGCAAGGGGGCTCGGCCGCAGGCTCCCTGCTCGGAGTCAGTAGCCCAGAGCGGCCCACAGGTCACCAGAGCTCCTCCACCTAGCACCCGGTATGGGGCTCCCGCCACCCAGCCCCCTCCCCCCGCTGCCACCTACCCTCCGTGCCGACGGCCCGCAGCGGGTGCACGTCGTGTTTGTAGATGAACTTCTCCTCCAGCACCATCTGAATGGCGACGATCACCTGGGCCATGATGATGAGCAGGTCACCTGGAGGGGGGCGGGGAAGAGAGAACGTGGGGGGGTCTCCAGACACAGCGACGCCCCACCCGCCGGGCGGAGTAATCACAGCAGGGATCTATTGCATTCAGGACCCGCATTCCCGCAGCCAGTCCCACCCAGCGCTGCAGTCCCACTCGGAAAAATCTATCCCCAGTGACGACCCCCTCTCAGATTCCTTCGTGGCCCTCCCAGGCTGTCTTCCCCCCCCACGTACCTGTGATGACCTCGCTCAGCTTGTGCGTCTCGTCGCGGCTGCCGAGCATGTCCGCCAGCCCCACCACCACCAGCCCGGCCATGGTGACCAAGATCCCCAGCCACTGGCTCGGCACCAGCTTGCGGCCCAGGAAGGCCACCGAGAGCAGCCCGGTGAAGATGATCACGGCCCCGCGCAGCATCTGGAAGCTGGAGGCGCTGGTCATGTTCAGGGCTACGGCGAAGGAACGTGCTTGTGAGTGGAGCTGCCGGACCAGACACGCCTCAATCCTGACCCCCAGCTAGGCCATTCCTCCCCTCCCCCCTAGATGCACCGCAGCCCCATTGCTATTCCTGTCCTGCCAGCTGTCTCCACACCAGGCCATTACAGGAGCCCATTTAGCAAGGGACTCATTGTTCCCCTCCAGAGTAGCATGCGGGTGGGTGACTACGTCGCCTTCTGGTGGCGGGAAGCCCAGAGGATAAATGCCTTTATACCAGTACAGCTTGCAGAGCATCTCCTCCAACTCAAACGCTCTGGTTTATCACCAGGATCCCGGTTCTAGCCCCCCAAAAGGCAGCACGATGAGGCCTTTTAAATCTGGGAGGCATGGAGGGAGCGACTGTGCCCAGCAGAATGTTTCAGCCGCGGCATCCTTCCCAGCCTGCAGTCAAAGCTTCCCCCGCTCCCCGTCCCTCCAACGGCTCCAGCCTGCGGCTCGAGAACACAACCACCGGACGTTAAATAGGATTTAATCAGCATCAGTCTGAGCGACGTCTCCTTTGACATGCTCGCAATTAATTGTGCTTCATCCATCGCGCGTGGGAGGGTCACCGGCTCAATGCCGCTCCCAGCGAGGGAGTTTTTGGGGTGACTTTCATTGGAGCTGTGAGCTCTGTGCCGAGACCTTGTGGAAAGGGCCCCTCCCCCTCTGCTCAAGGGCAGGACAGCTTGCGTTTTGTGGTGGATGGTTTTATTTCCTGATTTTAACGTGACCGAGCCAGCTGAGCAAGAACCCCTTTCCGAGCCTTCTCTCGCGGCCAGAACTCCTCACACCACTAGGTCCAGGAGCAGCCAGAATGAGATTTGTGCCCCTGGTTTTAAAGCCCGTTTCCCCCCCAACCTTGCCCCTTGTGTTATTTATAGCTGGCAAAGTGCCCGCAACTCACAACATTTCCCACCCACTCTGCACAGGGGTGAATGAGGATGACCCAAGCATCAGGGCGGTGGGGAATCGGGCCCTGAGTTTCTAGGGGGGGTTATTAAAACTGATTATTTTCATAAAGGACATCGGAACATAAGAGCTTCTTAGCCATTTGCGGACACAAGGCTTCCGTCCTCACCTTGATTGGCTGGAGGAAGGAAGTGGTCAAAGCAGATGATTTGGGGGATGGCTAGCTTAGAGGAAGGACTGTGCCAAAGTTAGGACGCTACCTTGGGAATCAGGAGGCCAGGGTTCAAATCCTAGCTCCGCCAGATTCCCTGTGCGACTGTGGGCAAGTCGCTGCCAGTCTGTGCCTCAGTTTCCCCTCTGTACACTAGAGCTAATAGCTCTGCCTCACAGAGGGGTCGCACGGAAAGCTGCACTCCAGAGTGTGAGGTGCTCAGACGCGACAGTAACGGGGCCAGATAAGTACTTAAGATAACTTCAGTTTCTGCCCACTTAGGAGAGGTCACCCCCTACAGGAAGCGGGCCTCATTCCGAGAGAAGGTGCAATCTCCGGAGAGCTGACTGGGGAACACACATTGTTCGGTGGCCTGTTGGTTTGGTCTCTCTGCAAAACAGATGAGCAATGCAGTGCTCCGGGGGGATTAACTGTGGGGCGTTAACCCCCCCAGGAAGGACCACCTGCAAAAAGGCATGACGTTCCATAGGGTTTTAAAGACAACTCCACTTGCCCCTTGCTTATCAGGTGCCCCCTTCCGCCCCCCAGGCCCGGAGCACCCAGCACTTACCCACATACATGATGCTGGTCCCGGTCATGTCGCACAGCGCCGGGGGCAGGAAGAGCAGCGGGTTGAAGGGCTGCGCGGGGGCCAGGCTGGGCTCTGCTCGCCGCCGGTCCCTGCAGACCAGGAGGTAGAAGGCAGCCAGGCAGGAGAATTCGCCCAGGAACATTCCCACGGCCTGAAACATGGACACGGCAGCTCTGTGGGGAGGCGGCTCGGCAGAGACGGGGCGCTGGTATCTCAGGGGCAGCCGCAGCTCCGCACCCAGTGACTGCTCCCCGGAGCAAGGCAGACCCAGGAAGCTCTGCCGCCCCACAGCTCCAGCCTCCCCTTCAGCTGTGCCAGTGGATCCCGCAGGCCCTGGATGGCGGGACAGGCCAGAGCTTAAAACATTATACCATCAGCTGCGCAAACCTGCTGATCCGGGAAGGGGTGGAGAGACGGGGAGGTGGGGGGAGGACATGACACCCCCCCCCAGAATAACCCCCTCTGCTCCCCGAAAGGCGCTGCCATCAGGGCGGGCCAGGGAGGAAGCATGGTCAACAGCTGGCCTGAACCCAGCTCTGCTGAGCCCCATCTCCCCTCCCCCCGCCAGGGGGGCTGGGAGGAGAGATCTGCCACGAGCGGGGCGTGCGTGCGCCCTCCGAGTCCGCACGCCTGGTGAAAGCCACGGCCCCGCGGGGCACCGGCCGTACCTGGAGGAAGGGATGCTGGAAGCTGTGCTCTGCAGTCCCACCGCAGTCCCCCGCGTTGAAGTTGTCAGCCCATCTGAAACCGAGACGGGGTGGGGGGGAGGGTTGCCGTTAGAATAGGAAACCTGCAGAGCGTAAATCCCGGCCCTTCCCCTTTCAACGAACCAGGGACCTGCTACAGTGACCCCAGCTACCGCTAAGCCAGGGTCCCCAAACATTTTACCTCACGCCCCCCCCACCTCTCCGTGTCCCCCCAAACTGGGGCCAGGAGCAGGGCCACGGCTCTGGGAGGGGGGGACACAGACAGGGGTAAGGGGGCTGGGGTCATAGCTAGAGGCTGAGGCCGGCAGCCAGTGCCAGCAGCCAGGACCTCGGACATGGGGCCGGCAGCAGGGACTGGGTCCAGGAGCGGAGCTGGGGGTGCTCCCTCCCTGCCCCCTGTGGGGGCTGGCCCAGGCCCCAGCTGCACCCTCCCGAATGCTCCTCCATAGGGGCGCATGCCTCCCCAGACTGGGGACCTCTATGCTAAGTCCTGCTGGAAAACAGCCGGGGCCGGAGACTCTTGCATGCAGCTACAACCGGGAGACAGCCCCTTCTGACCGACCAGATCCGCTCCGGGTCGAGCAAGACTCACTCCCACCAGCCCAGCGCAGCGCTGGCAGAGCGAGCTGGATTCTCCTCCGGCTCACGCATCCCCAAGAGCGGCGCTACCCAACGGACACTTTTCAGAGCAGACGGGCAGCCCCCTTCCTTTAGCCTGCGGGGGAAACCAGTGCGCAGCCGTAACGGGGCAAGGTTCTTCCGCAGCCGGCAAGGAAAAGTAGTCTCTAAGTATCGCACTAGGTAGCGGAGGGATCTCCGGTATTTACCGAGGAACATGGCTCGGCCGAGGACACTTCCCCACCGGGCAGGTGGAGAGCAAACTGCGCCAAGGGAGTGCTGCGTTTTAAAAATGAACAGCTCTCTGCACAGCTGCATCACCTCGGCCCGCTTCTTACTGGGAGCATGGTCCAGCTATTAAAGCAGGGGCCCGAGACCCAGGACTCCTGGGTTCCAGCTTGCTCCATCAGCCCAAGCCATTATTCGCTGTTTCGTGGCTGGTTGGGGAATATTTGCCTCCCAGGATGCTGGGAGGGGAGGTTATCGATCTGGAGATCTTTGGATGACAGGCGCTAAGGAGAGGACAGGCTGATCTCTGCTTCAATCATGTCTTAGCCCTGTACCGGCCCACTGAGGATTACTTAGGACTGGCTGAAAGACAGGAGGAATTCTTTGCCCCCCACCCCCTTTTCTCATCCAATGAAATCTGTAAAGGTCTGGACAAGCTCTTGGGTTACCCCCAACCCACCACCCTTTAGGAAAGTGCTTGAGGTCACGGAGCGGCTCACAGCATTTCATAAACAAATGAGCTTTATTCAATACCCCCCCACAGATCACGGTATATCCAGGACGGGGAAAGCGCCGTCTTCCTGTCACACAACCTGGCCTCTGCCCTGGGCAGCCTGCACGACAGAACTGAGAGGTGGAAAGTGTTTCAGGTCAAGTCCAGCTCCCTGCAAATGCAAAATCATGGCCGACCATCAAGGCCCCGGCCCAGCACCCGGCAGTCTGGCGTCAGCAAGTTCTCTAGCAGCGTTTTTGGACTGAATTTAAAGGGATTCATCCAATCTGGGCTGTGTCCTTTGCACTATGTGTTTTGACATTATGTGTTTTAAGCTGCACCCAAGTTCTCCATGTGTTACGTGTTCTGACAACATAAACCCCACATTGCTGAAGATTAGATTGCAAGGCGGAAGGTGAGGGGTTTTTGGAGGGAACAGCTGGTGCTTTTAACGGTTTGAGAGGGTAGGAGAAACCCACCAGCTGGATGGCTTTTAAGCGATCAGCAGTGAGACAGTTGGCAATTTAAGCAGAGTTAACACATCAACCTGAAGGGGGCACTCCACCCCTCCCTTAGCGGGCGTTTCAGCCTGGCTGCCACCCCAGAAGGACTACACTGCATCTGTTTGCATTTGGAAGGCTTACCTGACAGCCATAAATACCAGACCCTTACAATTCTGGGGCAAAGGATAGATTTTGCAACTAAGAAGCATGCTGCAGAATACACAGGGCCTGGCCTACTGGACACATACTGCTGCTTTATCTAGCCTAATATGTCACCAGGACTAGACGGACAATGAATCAGAACAGAAGGGGACTGCATTTGTCTCACTCCAGTCACCTTGGCTGCCCAGATTTCTGTTCCTAGAGAATAAGTCCAACTTTTCAGGCGGGATCACTAGGCTGGAGCTGTTCCCGTTAGTCTGGGCCAGTGACGCTCAGGGCTCTCTTTGATGGGAGCCGTTGGGCGTGCTTCACAGGCTTGCAGATTTGGGGAAGCGGTTAAGAGCAGCAGCGTGCACAGTCCAGCCGGGGAACAAAGGGAAGAGCCTTGCTTTGAGAAGCTGTCAGAGCTCTAGCTGCGTAGGCAAGCCACAGAACACTGTCTGAGCAGAGTCAGGGGTTCAAGTCCCCCATGGCCATGACACCCACCCAGAATGACAGTTCAGTATCAGGGACACCTCCCAGCAGTGGGCAACACAGTGCCCCACGTACCCACACTGCTGTCGGTGATTTGGAGACTGACTGCAGCTGGGCCGCCTTCTCCAGCCCTCACTTCTGGGGCAGGTTGGCAGAGGAGCCATTGCCTCAGGGGACTGACGTCTCTGCAGTTCACACTCAGCGGGGAACGCTTGCCCGGTCCCGGGAATATTTTCAAGAGTTTTGAATTTTTTACCATCCCGAATTGGAACCGCAACAAAAATCTTGACGTCTGTGGCCGAACGAGCTGTCAGAAGATTTTTGTTTGGGTCAAGCCAAGTGTTTCATTTTGATCGTCTCTCTTTTTTCTTTTCAGCCTAGCAAGCTTACGTTCTGAAAAGAAGTCACTTTGAACTGGAAAACTTGCCACGTTTCTCCCAAGTTGGGAGATTCGTCCAAACCAGCCCCATCTTGTGAACCCTTTCTGCTTTGACAAATTAGCATTTTTGGGGGACAAAAAGGGATTTGTCAGGGATTTGTCAAAGAGTTCCCAGCCAGTGTTACAGTTTACAAAACTCCTGACATGCAGCCAAGGTAAAGCGCTCTTTGGAGACCACCCCAGCAGCAGATACTTCCCAGGAGGGAAAAGGTTGCTTTCAAAGGGGCCTGCAGACACAAGGGCTGTCACGTGGCCAGTCGTTGTACAGACTCGCCTGCAAGCCCAGTGGTGAGCACAAAGCTTTAAGTTTCCTGGCACCAATTCCAGCCCCACCCTGGCCGGGAGTGACAGTGAGGCGAACCGGACACCTCTATGTAACAGACAGAGTAAGAGAGCCCTGGCCCCTGGGAATCAGATGTCAGCTCCGCATTAATCTTCACTAGATCAGCCATGGTTGCGGGGAAAGAGAGATGCCTAGTGAGAGCCGGGGATCCCTCCAACCAGGGAGCAGCACCCCCTTTGCAGACAGGTGATCCTGTGCATGCGGAGATAGGAATGGCGGGGCAGCCCTTGGGGAGGTGAAGGCTGAGCCAGCTGTCCAGCCGCCTCCCATCCCCTTCCTCCGCAACATTAACCCATCTGGAGGCAGGTTTCTGCACCCAGCAGCAACAGGCTAACAAGAGAGAGGGGCCCCTCCTCTGCCCCAGTGTGTCCAAGCCATGGGGCCAGCCCCAGCCCAGCACTGCTTGCCCAAGGGCAGCTTTCAGAACAGCACCATCGGCCGCCCAGGGGGGTTGCATCAGCTGCTGGCAGGGGACAGGAAGGGGAGAGCGTTCTACCCCTACGAACGGCACTGCCTTTGCCCCGGATGTGAGACGGGCAGAGGCTGATCCTGGGCCCAATTCCCCCTGCCCTGCCCCTTCACACCCATGTTACGCAGACGCCAGGCAGGGAGAGACAAGGGCCTGTGATTAGCTTCCTTCCCCAATCACGCTCGTTCTATGCCACATCCTCGCTCAGCTGCCAGCAGGCGTGCTGCTCAGCGGGAGCTGCCGGCCCAGCATCCAGTTCCGCCAAACCAGAGAGGGAACGTTCGAGGCTCCACCGGCTCCGTGCTTCAAGCCGATGGTCTCCCTTGCCCCTCCAACACTGGCACAACCACCTCCACCCCAGAGGTGGCTGCAATTCAGACCCAAGGTCTCACCAACTAGCTTCCTATCCTCTGATCGGACGTGCTTTCGGGTCTGCCTCTGCGGGACTCCTAGTTTGTTCCTAGACGATGACGGCCAGGGGAGGTGGGTGACCGGGTCTAGGGATGGATCTGTCTCGCCAGCAGTTTAACTAGTTCCCATGTGCGCCTAACACCCCACCCTCACCCCCCAGACACCCACACATCAGAGAGCCAACATGAACCCGGCTAGCTTAGCTGAGGAATTCACAAGGTCAGTCCCCAGGTAATTACACAGAGGTGAGGGCCCCAGGGGAGGTTCAGGGATGGATAGCCTGTTCTCAGACGTGCGGAACAGAACGGGGATGCAAAGTGCTACCTGGGGAAGGGAAGTTTGATATGTGGGGAAAGGGGGTGTTTCCAGGGCTTTGTTCTCAGACCCCCGAGCTGCTGAGAAGAGCTGAGTTTGAAGCCTGAGAAGCCAAGGTCCCCGTTTCCACAAAACAAGGGGAGTAACCAGTGGCAGGGCAAACACACTGCACCAGGCTTCCAGCCTCCCCATCTTCTCCGCCCCCCTTCCCCGATCTTTAAGCGCCCATGATTTGCCACACACGTGTCCACCCTTCATAGGGGCAGAGCTGCTCACAAAGTGCCCGTGGAACACACACACACGCCGTCTGCTGTAGTGGATGCCGGTTACTCGCTGTCGCGCTGCCTGGAGCGGCTCGCGACCGTGAGTGCCCACCTCCGGGCAGACTGTCAGAAAAGAGGGCAGACACCCCAAACGGGTGGGGTGGTCTATAATCAGATTTCCCCAAGAGAATGTGAACTCCTGGGTCACTAGACCAGTCTTACCACGGAGTCACAGACACTCCCCTTGGCCTCTCCAGTCTCTCTCGCCACCCAGACAAACTGGTCTTCGTGATCAGTGGTCGCTTACGTCAAAAAGCGCACCGCATCAGGTTGCTCCCAGTCCCAAGAGACCAGTCATTTACCCCCATCAATTGGTACCACAGATCTTACACCAAAGACTACTCGAGAACTGGCTACCAGTGTTAACTAACTAATGATTTATTAGCAAAGAAAAAGTGAGTTATTGAGGGGCTAAAGCAGGTAAAATATATGCACAGGTGAGTCAGAGTCTATCATTCCAAATGGTAGCGGAGATGTAGCAATCTGCCAGTTTCCCCAAAGTCTCTCAGAGCTACCCAGAATAACCCTGGGGATCTCCCTCGTCTGGTGCACCGTTAGAATCCAGACAGCCCAGAGACAAGGATCTTTCCCTGAATCCACACTTCTGTCTTCTTCTCCCAGAAAACAAGCTGCCAGGGTCACTACCCACGGGTGGGCTCTGAGGACAGAGAGTGAGAAATGCATCTAGAGTCTTCTCTCCGATCACCACACACAATGGCCACTTGCTTTGAAAGTGACATTTCCCGCTAAAGTTCCTCGTTTGCATTCTCGAGGCTCTCTCTCCCCGTCGAGGGCTTATTAAGGCTGCGTCTACACTACACAGCGTTTAGTGACGTGGCTGTGTCCGAGCCGCTAAAAGCCACGCAGTGTAGCTACTGTCTGTCGGCTCTCCTGCCGACAAAACTCTTCCACCCGCCATGAGCAGCATTTGCACTCTCCTGCCGACCACGCGCTGTTCACACTGGGACTGTGGCGGCAAAATTTGTGTCTTTTTGGGCGGGAGGGGAGGTGTTGGGTTTAACTCCTCTGAAAGACCACCGTTTTGTCATTCAATTGCCAGTGTAGACACAGCCTCAGTGACGGGGTACACGCAGTGGAAACATTCGCTGCTCCATTATAGCGGGAGACAGACAAGTGAAAACACTGCAGGCATAGGAACCGACTCCACGGATACGCCAGGGCTGGAGCACCTGTAACCCACACACCTCTGGGCGTGGTGCTCTGTCCCATCTAGTGGCACCAAGACCACTTCGAGATTAATGAGTCTGCTCTACAGCTTTAGCCAAGAGCCACATGGCTTTCAGCTCATGCAGGAGAGACTCACACATTTAGTTCCTGAGGTCCCAGGTTCAATCCCTCCTGCCTGCCAATGACCGAGGTCTGTCGGTGTTACACACACATGGAAAGGCAGCCACGTTTCCCCCCCCCGCGCCTGCTGCAATCAGCTGTTCCGTGGTGCATGTGAGGGAGGGAAGGAGCAGGGACGGGGCATGCTCAGGGGAGGTGGTGGGAAGAGGCAGGGTGGGGCCTGGGGCAGGGGTGGGAAGAGGTGGGGCTGGGCAGGGCCGAGCACCCTCCGGGTTAGGTTGGAGAGGAAATCAGCACCTATGAACGCAGGTAACATCCCACTAGTTTTCAGGAAGTTTAAACACCAAACACAAGCACTTTGAGCTCATAGACAAGTGACTCGACCTGGCTTCCACCTATGCATCTGTCAGCACCCAGCGAGGCCGGGGCTTCGGCATGAGCGGGCACCTAGTCTGCCAGCGTCACACTGGCAATGCTGATGAAGACAGCTTTCGAGTATTAGCAACGGTCCCCTGAGCACCGATCCCGTCGCACGGACTTTAACAGGAGTTAGCTATTAGCAGGGTGGATAAAAATCAATGATTTTTTTTAAAAAATCTGTTTTTTATTTAAATCGGATTTTTTTGATAAAAAGGTTTTTTCCTCAAAAATCAATCTAAAGATAGTTTTAATTAAGATACATTATAGCTCAAAGATCTCATCATGGAATAGGGATTATACATTCTAATTCTATAGTATGAGACAATATATTCATGTCACGTTTAAGAAAAGTTTTGTAAATGAGTTCCAAAACTTTGTGGATTAGGGACCCAATCTTATGGGGTTCCAGGGGCTTCTGTAGAGATTATTTAGGTTGATTTTTCTATCTACCCAATGGGAGTCAGTGCTCAGTCTAGAAAATACCACCAGAGATGCTTAGTTTTGCAGTTCTCAAACTGTGGATTTGTGTCTCCAGAGATAAGATACTTGTTAACAGCAAAAATTCTTTTAAATAAATAAATAATATATAGAGGTGAGAAATTGTTAAATAAAACAATTGAAATGTCTGTCTGGTGATGTTCTCCTCCTAATACAGCCTGGCAAGAAAGTCCTCCAAATATTAAAGATTAACCTTTTGAATTGGAGATAGTTCACCTCCCAATGACTTCCTCAATATCTGCTTCAATTATCTTTGGTAAATGAAATAACCAAACAATCATTTTCTGATATAGCTGTAAAACTCATCTGAAAAGTTTTCAAAATAAAACATCAAAATTAGAAGTGTGTAGTGTGTCCCTTCTAAAAATGAAACCTATATCTATCTCTGAGTTGTGAAGAATATGTACTGAGGTTATAACAACCAACAAGAAGGCACTTTTATGTAGAAATCCATGATTAAATCGAGTCTTTCTGACTAGTGATTTAAATCAAATCCACCCTGGATATTAGGAACGTTTTTGAGCAGGGAGAGGTACCGTGCAGGCCCACAGGCCCCCCTTCCCCATTGAAAGCCCCAGCTGCAGGCAGATTTGTAGGGCTGCAAAGGAAGGAAGCCCTGGGACATGTCAAGCCCAGGCCCCTAAGCTGCAGCCAGGGTTTTCCAAGGAGAGCAGGATGCTGGGAGTTCATGGGGCTGCACGGAACCCCTCCCTGGACTCTACCCTGGATCCTGCTTCCCGTGGCCCTGGCTGCAGGCAGGTTTGTAGGGCTGCAGCCAGGGAACAGAGAGTTTGAGACTAACCGGCACCCACCGTACGTCACAGAAACAAGGGGATTTCGACGCAGTTTCCCAAACAGGAAAAAGTCAAAACCGTTGTATATGAAAGTGAAAGGGCTCAAAAGCGGGTTTGATTGCTCCCAAGAGGAAATATTTTGGAATTTCCATCGTGTGGGAACATTTTTTTTTGTTCTGACTCCGAAGTTTTTTTTTTGTTCCAAATATCACAACATCCCCAGGCGTGGCCATTCCGGTTCCCAACCTGTGCAACATATGGGGGGCTACTGCCACGTACAGAGGCCACCTTAAGTCTCCCAGCCTCAATCAGTCCAACGCACCCTGGATGTAAGTACAACCCCTATCAGATCAGCAACTGTGACGAAGCAGGACTGTTCTTAACGTTTCCTCTGAATAGTGTGGGGGTGCCTCAGTTTCCCCTAGGCAGTTCTTAAGTATCTAGGGGGTGGGATAAGGGTGTATGATCGTTGCAGAGCCCTAGAGGGCAGGTGTGTGCAGGGGTCTGGACACAGAGAATAGCCCACACCCTGTTTCCTGGCAACTGATGGCCTGGGCCCTTCCCCCCCTGCCAGGTGAGAGCTAAAGGGTTGGAGAACAAAGGAATCAGGTGACCTCCTGGCCCGGGAAAGGGAAAAAGCCCAGAGGAGGAGGGGCTGGAGAGAGTTTCAGTTTGGGGCTGGCTGGGGACGTGGAATGAAGTGCAGACATGGTTGTCTGGCTCACTGCCCCCAAAATGGACCCAGCTGAGGGGTCCTGTTCTCTGCACCTACAAGCTCTGTTTTAGACCATGTTCCTGTTGTCTAATAAACCTCTGTTTTACCGGCTGGCTAAGAGTTATGTCTGACTGCGGAGTTGGGGGGCAAGACCCTCTGGCTTCCCCCGGAACCCGCCTGGGTGGACTCGCTGTGGGAAGCGCAGGGAGGGGCAGAGGAGGCTGAATGCTCCGAGGTCAGACCCAGGAAGGTGGAAGCAGTGTGAGCTGTGTGTCCTGAAGACAGTCTGCTCCCCGAGAGGAGACTTCCCCAGAGTCCTGACTGGCTTCGTAGGGAGCAGTTCCAGAGCATCGCCCAGGGACTCCGTGACAGCAACGGCCTTGAGCCACTTGTGCCACCGGCCTGAATTTAAAAATCGACCACGCAAATTAAATTGCCCGTGGATTCAAGGTCACTTCTAACCGGGGTGGGGAAATCAGGAGAGGCAAAGCTGAGTTTTGTTGGAGAAGCAGAGAGCATGGGTTGCATCTTGCACCACGAGTGTAGGTAGCATCTGTGCCATCCTTTGAGCACCAGGAAGGATGTGTTAAAATGCGGCCTCAATGCTCAGCAGGAAAAGCTAGAGGGACCGGAGGTCACAACCCAGACAGTCACGAAGTAGGGCAGGGGGTGTGTGACGGAAGGCGCCCCGGTATGTCACAGAGTGGAAGCCGCTTTCTTGACTTTGCTCATGTCTTTCACGCTAAGTCAGCAGAGTTTCTGCACAAGTCAGGGCAGAGCCTGACCTCACCTGCCACATGACCAGACACCCATCAACCCCGCCAGCTGACCACCACACTGACTCAGCTCTGCATTTCGCAAGAGGCATACAAAACGACTAATCAGAGGTTTCTGTTGAGACGCTTGCCAAGGCAGGGGCTCAGGAGATGTGGGGTCGCTTCCTGGGCCACCTTGGGCAAGTTGCTTTAATTTCCCCGTGACTCAGTTTCCGCATCTGCGATTTCATTCATTGCAGCAAAGAGCTCGGATACAACAAAGACGGGGTAGACAACGCTCCCTACTCGCCTGAGGGCGCAAGAAGCCGGGAGATCAGAGCTGGCTTCCTATCCCTCTCCCCATGCAGGCTTTGCAGGAAGGGAAGTGGCCAAATCCCCACTCTCAGCTCTTTCACTGGCTGCAGGGGGAAAGGAAGCCCCATTTCTAACCAACTGCATGTCCTTGGCTTTATAGCACTGCAACCTTTGCAAGGCCTAGAAACCAGAAGCAACTTAACAGCGAGTTTACACACAGCCCCACGGCAGGAATTAGCTCCAGCTTGGTGAAGAGTCAAGTCCCATAGGCGGGACCAGCCCATGGACAGATGCGTAAGTTGTAGCTGTTGGGCCGAACAGGTGCAGCTGTGTGGGCCGGGCTAGGAGATCTCAGTGCATACCTAATTGGCAGTGGCCTGGCATTTTGGGGGCAGGCAGAGAAATGGGTAGAAGAAATCTCCCCTCCCCATATGGTGCAGCGCTGCCCAGCAAGGGATATTATGACTTCCCTTGCAGAGCGGGGCATTGCCACCCTCAGAGGAGGGACTGTTCCGTTTCCGGGCGCTATTCCTCACGCTGAGCCACCTTATGAAAGGAGAACCCCAACCCAGACAGGATTTGACCTCGGCAACAGGTTAACTCACTTTGCTGTGTCTGGCGGGGGGCTGTTCCTGGCTGACCTTCAGAGCATTAGCTCCGCATCAAAGGCCCGTGGCTACGTGCCCCTTCGGAGCAAGTTACTCCAGGGCCAGAGCCGGGCTCCCCGCCGAGAGCCTTCTGGAGGTGGAGCCGAAAGCACGGGACACACACATGCCAGTGGGTTAAGCGCCGGCCACACACGGCGCAGCAGGTGGAGAACTGAGGCACGGAACGGGCTGTGTCCACACGCACAGCAGCAGGACCTTAACCCCACCGGGGTAGTGACAGGGTCACAACCCCCCCTCAACATGGAGCAAAGGGCCCATCCAACCGCAGCTCCCCCCATGGGAAGGGAGGGCCATTCCCCCAGCTCCCCCAACCCTGGTCCCAGGAGAAATAGGGTCCCTTCAACACCCAGCCTCCCCCCATTTACTGAGGGCTGGAGGGAGACTGAGGGCCCCACCAGGGGAGCCCCGATCACCCAGATCAGAGCCTATCTCCTACCCTCCCCACCAGACAGACCAGGGGGGAGCCCACAGAAAACACCCCCTATCTCTTTGCACCCCGCGTTGCTCCCCGGGACCAGGCCCCCCCCCGCCAGCAGCGCCCCCCGCGTTGCTCCCCGGAACCCGGGGGCAGGGCCCCCCCCCCCGCCAGCAGCGCCCCCCGCGTTGCTCCCCGGGACCCGGGCCCCCCCCGCCAGCAGCGCCCCCCGCGTTGCTCCCCGGGACCCGGGGGCAGGGCCCCCCCCCGCCAGCAGCGACCCCCGCGTTGCTCCCCGGGACCCGGGGGCAGGGCCCCCCCCCCGCCAGCAGCGACCCCCGCGTTGCTCCCCGGGACCCGGGGGCAGGGCCCCCCCCCCCGCCAGCAGCGCCCCCCGCGTTGCTCCCCGGGACCCGGGCCCCCCCCGCCAGCAGCGCCCCCCGCGTTGCTCCCCGGGACCCGGGGGCAGGGCCCCCCCCGCCAGCAGCGCCCCCCGCGTTGCTCCCCGGGACCCGGGCCCCCCCCCGCCAGCAGCGCCCCCCGCGTTGCTCCCCGGGACCCGGGGGCAGGGCCCCCCCCCCGCCAGCAGCGACCCCCGCGTTGCTCCCCGGGACCCGGGGGCAGGGCCCCCCCCCGCCAGCAGCGACCCCCGCGTTGCTCCCCGGGACCCGGGGGCAGGGCCCCCCCCCGCCAGCAGCGCCCCCCGCGTTGCTCCCCGGGACCCGGGGGCAGGGCCCCCCCCCTCCAGCAGCGCCCCCCGCGTTGCTCCCCGGGACCCGGGCCCCCCCCGCCAGCAGCGCCCCCCGCGTTGCTCCCCGGGGCCCGGGGGCAGGGACCCCCCAAGCTACGCTCCCGCTCCGCGGCGACTCACTTGGCCGAGAGGGTGTTGATGGAGCCGGTGGCCAGCATCAGCCCGGCCAGGAAGAGCTGGTACCGGGTCCAGGCCATGCTGCGGGGCCGGGCTCGCTCCCCCCGCCGCCCGGGCCCGCCGCGGCAGCTCCAGGGGCGGAGCGAGCCCCGGGCGGGGGAAGAGGAGTCGGGGGAGGGGAGGTCACATGACCGCAGTCAGCTGAGAGAACCAGCCCAGGCCCCTTTTTGCAACCTGACCCCCCCACCCGTGGGGGGGGGCCCGATCCTCGCCCGGCCCCACCGAGCAGCGGGGCTGGGGCCAGGGGCTGCCCGGCCGCAAGCCCTGGGATGGACTGGAGCAGGCTCGGGCCCCCCCGGCTGCTCCCCGTGGGGCAGGGCAGCAGGCAGAGCTTGGGGGGCTCTGAGCCAGGGAGCCGTGCCCCATGGCCGGGGGGCGCAAACCTGCCAGGGCTCAGGTGGAAGGGGTGGGGGGTTGGCAGGCAAGGCTGTGCCAAGGAGAGACGGAGCCAAGGCAAGGTCCAGGAAACAGGCCTCGCCTTGCCGGGCGTCTACAAGGTGGTGGGACCCGCCCTGGCTGCGTTTTCTGGCGGCTTCCTGGCAAGGGGTGACAGTAACTTCTGTGCAGATGGTTGTTGACCCAACAGAGCAAATCTCACCCCGTCACGGCTCTACCCAGCCCAGTAACGTGGATAGATTCCGAGGCCAGACCACTGTGATCATGTAGCCTGACCCCCTGGGTAACCCAGGCCAGAGACCTGCCCCACAATAATCCCTAGAGCAGCTGATCTTTTAGAAAAACAGCTGGTCTTGATTCTAAAAATTGCCAGTGATGGAGACTCCACCAGGCCCTGGGGTAAATTGTTCCAATGGTTAATTACTCTCACTCTGACAAATGTACGCCTTACAGTGTTTCCCTCTGAATTTGTCCATCTGCAGCCATTGGATCGTGTTAGATCTTTCTCCGCTAGATTGAAGAGCCCTTTCTTAACACAAATATTTGTTCCCCATGTAGGTAAATAGAGACTGTTAGCGAGTCATGCTGTAACCTCTTTGTTAAGCTAAATAGATTGAGCTCCTTGATGCTGTCATTACAAGGCAGGTTTTCCAGTCCTTTAATCATTCTCAGGGCTGTTCTCTGAACTGTCTCCAATTAATAAACCTCCTTCTTGAACTGTGGACACCCAGAACTGGACACAGGATTCCAGCAGCGGTCGCCCCAGTCCCAAACCCAGAGACAAAATGACCTCTCTGTTCAAGATCCCCCGTTTATGCATTAGCTCTTTTGCACTGGAAACTCATGTTTAGCTGATTATCCATGACCCCCCAAATCTTTTTCAGTCCCTGCTTCCCAGGATTGAGTCCCCCATCCTGTAAGTGCAGCGTGCACTCTTTGTTCCCAGACGTACATGTTTACATTTAGCAGCTTACTAAGTGATCCAGATCTCTCTGTATCAGTGACCTGTCCTCTTAAGTATTTACCACTCTCGCAATCTTTGTGTCATCTGCAGACTTTACAGTGATGATTTCATGTTTTCTTTCCATTCATTGATAAAAATGCTAAATATAGGGCCAAGAACTGATCCCTGTGGGACCCCTCTAGAAACACACCCACTCAGTGATGATTGCCTATTTACAATTATATTTTGACACCTATCACTTAGCCAGTTTTAATCCATGTAATGTGTGCCATGTTAATTTGGTATCATTCTAGTTTTATAATCAAAATGTGATGTGGTACCAAGTCAAATGCCTTACAGAAGTCCAAGTATATTACATCAGCCTTATTACCCTTATCAATTCAACTTGTAATCTCATAAAAAAGATCTCACATTAGTTTGACAGGATCTATTTCCATAAACCCATATTGATTGTCATTAATTACATCCTCCTCCTTTAATTCTTTAGCAACTGAGTTCCATACCCGTTGGTCCATTGTCTTGCCTGGGATCCGTGTCAGGCTGACATGCCTATAACTACCTCAGGCATCCTATTTACCCTTGTAAAATAGTGGCACAATGCTAGCTTTCTCGCAGTCTTCTGGCACTTTCCCAATGTTCCAGGACTCATTGAATATCAGCAGTCATGGCCTAGCAAGCTCAACAGCCAGCTCTTTGAAAACTCTTGAAAGCAATTTATCTGGACCATATCTTCCAGAAAGGCATTCAGTCTTGATATGAAGACATCAGACTTCCTTTGTTTGTTCCAGGGACCATCACAGTCCTGTAACCTGGCTGCCATCTTTGGCTCAGACCTCTCTGTAGGCCCTCACATCCAGACTAACTCTAAATCTTGCTGGTTTTTTTCTGCATCACATCTCTACGGTTTGGCCTTTCCTATCCATGCCCACAGCTGCACTTTTCATCCCAGCTCATCCTCTGGCACCTTGGTTGCTGCAACAGCCTCCTCTCTGGTCTTGACAGACGCAAACTTGCCCTGCTCTGGTCCATTCAGAATACTGCTGCCAAAATCATTTCCCCGGCCCATCGCTTTGCAGCCCTCCATTGGCTCCCCTTTCTCTAGCATACCTTCCTGGCCAATCCTCACCTACCTCTCATCTCATTCACTACTGAGATATTGACTACCAGCTAGGTTCAGAAAAGGGCCACACAAATGTTGAGGGGGATGGAACAGCTTCCACCTGAGGAGAGATTAATAAGACTGGGACTTTTCAGCTTGGAAAAGAGACGACTAAGATGGGATGATTGAGGTCTATAAAATCATGAGTGGTGTGGAGAAAGTGAATAGGGAAGTGTTATTTACTCCTTCTCATAACACAAGAACTAGAGGTCACCCAATGAAATGAATAGGCAGCAGGTTGAAAACAAACAAAAGGAAGAATTTCTTCACGCAACGCACAGTCAACCTGTGGAACTCCTTGCCTGGTGATGCTGTGAAGGCCAAGACTATAACAGAGTTAAAAAAAAGAACTAGATAAGTTCATGGAGGATAGGACCATCAATGGCTATTAACCAGAATGGGCAGGGATGCAACCCCATGCTCTGAGTGTCCTGAGCCTCTGTTCGCCTGAAGCTGGGACTGGACGACAGGGGATGGATCACTTGATGACTGTCTGTTCTGTTAATTCCCTCTGAAGCACCTGGCATTGGCCGCTGTTGGAAGACAGGATACTGAGCTGGATGGACCACTGGCATGGCCGTTCTTATGCTCTTACCTCCGATTCGCCCATGATGCCAAGGTCCACCACCCACTTGTTCAGTTTTCATATAAGCACCTTTGTGTGCTCCCCCTGCCGCTCCTCGCCTTTGGGACAAGTTCGTCACAAACACCCACAAAACGACCTCATTATCCTCCTCCACTGCAAAACTCTGCTGGGCTGTGATGCCTGCAGAAAACTTCATGACAGGGTGCTGCTGGGCCCAGACCACTGCCTGTCGTGGGATCGATAGTGTCTCATCGCTTCCTTGTACTCCTCCATCTGTCTGTCTCCACCTGATGCCTCTTGTCTTATACTTCCACTGCCAGCTCTCTGGGGCCAGGGACTGTCTTTTCGTCCTGTGCTTGTGCAGTGCCGAACACACTGGGGTCCTAATCTGCCACTAGAGCTCCAAGACACCGTACGGACGAGGCCTTTGCCTGTGGCCATGTTGTAAGGCCTAAGGCCTTTGCCTGTAGCCATATGAGGAAAGCAGCAGCCATTAGGCAAGAAGCAGAAAGTCACATCCTCATATTCCATCTAAATTACATTAAAACAATGTAATATCGGGCCGTGACGGAGACACTCCTGTCCTAATAGCACCCACCACCACCAGATAAAGAAACAGATCATAGAATCATAGAATCATAGAATATAAGGGTTGGAAGGGACCCCAGAAGGTCATCTAGTCCAACCCCCTGCTCGAAGCAGGACCAATTCCCAGTTAAATCATCCCAGCCAGGGCTTTGTCAAGCCTGACCTTAAAAACCTCTAAGGAAGGAGATTCTACCACCTCCCTAGGTAACGCATTCCAGTGTTTCACCACCCTCTTAGTGAAAAAGTTTTTCCTAATATCCAATCTAAACCTCCCCCACTGCAACTTGAGACAACTCCTCGTTCTGTCATCTGATACCATTGAGAACAGTCTAGAGCCATCCTCTTTGGAACCCCCTTTCAGGTAGTTGAAAGCAGCTATCAAATCCCCCCTCATTCTTCTCTTCTGCAGGCTAAACAATCCCAGCTCCCTCAGCCTCTCCTCATAACTCATGTGTTCCAGACCCCTAATCATTTTTGTTGCCCTTCGCTGGACTCTCTCCAATTTATCCACTTCCTTCTTGAAGTGTGGGGCCCAAAACTGGACACAGTACTCCAGATGAGGCCTCACCAATGTCGAATAGAGGGGAACGATCACGTCCCTCGATCTGCTCGCTATGCCCCTACTTATACATCCCAAAATGCCATTGGCCTTCTTGGCAACAAGGGCACACTGCTGACTCATATCCAGCTTCTCGTCCACTGTCACCCCTAGGTCCTTTTCCGCAGAACTGCTGCCTAGCCATTCGGTCCCTAGTCTGTAGCTGTGCATTGGGTTCTTCCGTCCTAAGTGCAGGACCCTGCACTTATCCTTATTGAACCTCATCATCCGATCTTAAGATGGTTAAAGAAAACGTAGTTTGCTAGCATCCTGTCCGGCAAGGAATCACTTATCAATAGTTGTGGCACCTTAGAGACTAACCAATTTATTTGAGCATAAGCTTTCGTGAGCTACAGCTCACTTCATCCGATGCACACGAAAGCTGATGCTCAAATAAATTGGTTAGTCTCTAAGGTGCCACAAGTCCTCCTTTTCTTTTTGCGAATACAGAGTAACACGGCTGTTACTCTGAAACTTATCAATAGTTTTGCTTGTGAAATCCTCATTTCTTTATTGTTCTGTCTTTATGGTCCCGACTTCTCTATTGTTTATCTGTATGGTCTCTGTCTGGTTCTTTGATTGTTTCGGTCTGTTACATAATTAATTTTGCTAAGTGTACATTAATTAAGGTGGTGAGGTAGGACTGGTTAAAGAATAGGATTGATTAGAGAATTGTTTACTAATATTTTAGCAAAAAGATTAGTTAAGGTACAGCTAAGCAGGAGTCAAGTTTCACTATATAAACTGGGGTCCAAAAGGAAGTTCTTGGGAACCAGCTCCAGGACACAGCCCCAAGATCAGAGCTGCCAGACCTCAACACCCTGCTAACCACACGGCGCAGCTTCTACCTCTCCCCCCAGCTTAATGTCATCTGCAAACTTGCTGAGGGTGCAGTCCCATTGCATCATCCAGATCGTTAATGAAGATGTTGAACAAAACTGGCCCCAGGACTGAGCCCTGGGGCACTCCGCTTGATACCGGCTGCCAACTAGACATCGAGCCGTTGATCACTAACCGTCGCGCCCGACAATCTAGCCAGCTTTCTATCCACCTTATAGTCTATTTGTTGAATCTGTACTTCTTTAACTTGCTGGCAAGAATACTGTTGGAGACCGTATGAAACGTTTTGCTAAAGTCAAGGTACATCACGTCCACCATTTTCCCCATATCAACAGAGCCAGTTATCTCACCCTCAATTTGCTCTGCAAGTCAGCAGGCTAGTTCTGTACCGTTCGTTGGTTCTCGATGCCTGGCTGATGGATCTCTCTCACCTGCTCCAGGGCTAAACCTGATGGACACGTGCAGCTAGGAAGGGAATTCTCCTCAGGCCAGACTGGCAGGGATCCTGGCGGGGGGGTTCATCTTCCTCTACAGCGTGGAGCATGGATCACCTCATCCCAGCACATCTCACCTGCCCTTGCAGGGGCCCGGGGCGTTGGTACCCCCTTGGTCATCCCCCTTGTCTGCCTGTGACACACAACTTGGCCTCCCTTTGGGCTTAATTCACAGGATGCTGGAGCCTCGGGAAGGGGCTGGTTGGTGGTGGTAGTGGGGGGAGGACATCTGTGGCTGTGCACACAGCATCAACCCGGCTCTGCGACCTGGCCAGTCTGGGCGGGCCTGGGTTTGTACCCACACTGTTGGCACAGGCCTAGCGGCGCGGCACGGGGAGGGCAATCACAGTCAAGCCCAGAATCTGTAGCGCCGGTCACTGAATCCCCAGCGCCTGCCTCCAGCCACATGCGATTGCAGCCGCGGTCTGATGGCCAGCCTCCTGCGTTCTCGCCGCGGGGTGTTCTCGCTGGAGGCAGCCAGACATGCCAGTCGCCTCTGAGATCGCCAGAGCCACATCCTGCCCGCTGAGATCCGAGCCTCCGACGCGCCCCAGGGTGAAACCGGAGGGGGCAGCGGGTGCAGGGCTCTCCCCTCCTCTGCCTCCTTTGGTCCCACCGCAGCTGGCTGTGGAGGAGGAGGGCAGGTGGAAAGGGGCCCAGGGCAAAAGCGTCTCCCCCTGCCTGTGCTCTCCGCATGCTGGGGCTCTCTCTCCCGGCAGATGGCACTGCTGCAGCAGCTTTGGGAACAGCCGGAGCGGATCTCTTCCTCCTGCTGCTGTGTGAAGTCATTATTTCCTCGCTTGCTGGCTGGAGAGCAGACAGCAAAGCCGCATTTGCTTTACAGAGCGGGGCTGCTCAGGGGCTGGGCTGCCAGGGAAAGGAGTGTAATCAGGATCGCATTCGCAAACCACAAATCAGCCCCTCTCCTCCCCCCACCTCTGCCAAAATAGCATGAGATTGGCTTAAAAATCATGAGAGCTTTTTTTAAAATAATAACCATCGGTTCTATTTCTTTGCTTTTTGGTTTCTGCCTTTGGCAGGGAGGTGGAGGTGGGGGGTGTTTGGGGGCTTTCCTCTGCAACAAGCAGGGTTAGGAATTTGTGTTTGCTTTAAAATGAAAGCTGTGATTCTACCGTAATCCCAGGCCTCCAGGAGCTGGGAGTTTAAGAAACGCACTGGCTAGCAGGAGGCGTGCGATAAAACAGCACGGCTGCATCATGCCCTGCTGGGCTCCACAGATGCCAAAGAGCATGCTGTTTTGGTGGGCGGGGAAGTTTTCCAGAGGGAGATCTCCAATGCAAGCTCTGAGGTTGGCATCTTCGGGACACATCTCTGCAACCTGGCACCGCGCCGGGTGTCAATTCCACGCTGATTCAGAGTGGCCAGGAACGCCCCTCCCCTTGGCATCACCAGCATCTCTCCCCTTGGTCTCCCATCCGAACACTGACCCACCCTGCCCGGTCTGGCACCCGCAAGCTGGGATCTCACCCCCGGCGAGCCCGCCTGTACGCCTCAAGCTACCAAAGTGGCTGCATGAGAATTTATGGCCACAGAGGACAGCCCGGTCTCCTGCCATCCGTGCCAGCATGGGGAATGGCCCCCTCCAGCCTATTCCACTGGGGTGGGGGCAGGATCAGCCCCTCCAGCCTATTCCCCTGGGGTGGGGGCAGGATCAGCCCCTCCAGCCTATTCCCCTGGGGGGACAGGATCACCCCTCCCCCAACTTATTCTCCTGTGGGGGGCAGGATCACCCTTTACAGCCAAGTTCCCCCTCAGGGGGCCAGGATCAGCCCCTCCGCTCATCCTCCCCCCGTGTGGTTCTATAGGACCCGTGCACTGGGGCTCTGACCCCTTGCCCTGGGACAGCATCCTGCCCCCTACCTGATTTCCCTGCCAGGAAACATTTGCTCCGAGTCTGTGTAGATTTCTCCTCTGCTCAGTCTCATCCCCTGGCTCCCAGCTAAGGCCCCCCCCTCCCACCCGAGCACCCGCTGGGATCCAGGGTATTTCACGAGCCAGGGGCCTGGGAAGGCTGCGTTTACACCTGGTGTGGATTTTTCCAGCCAAGCAGCTAACCCCCTGGAAGTGCGCTGCTGTCTTACACCAGCCCAGAGACAAATTGTTTTTCCATCCGACGTCAGCCTCCCGGGGCCGTGACCTGCAGGAGGCCAGGGGGGAAAATCATGGAAAAATGCTGAAAAGGTCTTTGCCAAGGTTATTTTCATTCCCTGGCTTCCATCAGCGGCGAAAGGAGCGATTGGCGGGGCAGTGCGGCAGGTTCCGAGCGAGGCTCCCCGCTGCAGCAGGCGTGTTCGGGCCCACAAGTGAGACACAGCGTTCTCCCTCTGCCTGCCGTGCTTCGGCCACCGGGATCCGGCACCGCAGCTGTCTCAGAGCGACCGTGCAGGACAGGAAGTGAAGGGGGGATTTTAGGGAGGCGGAATGTAATCACCCAAAGGGCTTGGCTCACTTACACTGATCGCTTTGTCTGCCACTGAAATGCAGCCACGTCTAGGGTGGGGCACGGCAGCTGTTGACCCGCATACAGTAATGCTGGCTAAGAGGCTAAGACAGGAAGTGAGAAAGGATACTGTTTACAGGTGAACCTGAAAGCAAAGGCTTGGTAGGCAGCGTGCAATGGCCACACCAGACTTAAGCCAGGACGCAGGGCTAATGCCCTGATAAAAGCCCCAGGTTTCATTGTACTGCACCTAGCGCAACGGGACCCAGCCTGGCTGTGGTCCTGTAGGTGGCACTGCAATCCAAATGTTAAATATTACGATTATTCTTTAACAACTGCAGATTAAATGTTAAATACGTTAAAAAATCCAAATGTTAAATATTACGATTATCCTTTAACAACAAAGCAGTCATGGCTTTGGTTTCATGTCTCATCTCCAACACCACAGCGCCCCCTACCATTAGGATGGGGCATTGGTTCAGAGTGAAGAGCGGCCCCTACTGGCTCTCTAATGCAGCACCTGGGTTTTCATTGGAAGTCTCTCTCTCCACTTCCAGGGTTTGCAGTGACACCCGCCCCTAGTGGCACAGTACTGCTGCCTCCCGGACCTGGCTTAACCCCATGATCCTGCGTGCGCTATGCGGAACCAACACATTCCCACGTGGCCATCTGGTCACCACTTATTGCAGGGTGCTCAGCGCTGTACAAAACTCACAGGAAACGACGCCTCCTGGAACTCGCAGGCTAAATGGCCCTACTGCACAGCCCTACTTAAATGCCCTGCCTGCCTCTTCCAATATGCCGGGAGCTCCTGCTCTCACGCCAAGCAGAGGCGCCTCCCAAAACAGGAGTCCCAGCAGGCGTCATGGTACAAAACCAGGGAGCTGCGCGAGCAGCAAAGAGCCGCTGTGCTTGTATTTCTTATGGGCCAGCACCAGTGCTGCAGGGGAAGCCGTGGAGCTCTGCTGGGCTGGCCCCATGAAATCACACGGGAGTGGCCTGGCTCTTTGGTTTGAGCGATGCCCTTTTTTCCCAGTTTGCTCTGCAGCCAGGTGCTAGGTAGGGCCCAGCTTCACGCTCAGGTCTTGAGGTTTGGTTTTATTAACCAAGAAAGTAACGATCACATAAAGTTCAGCTGAAACTGTCTCCCCGGGCTGCACTGCTCCTCACCCAAGCTGGCTCAGCCCACACTCTAGATCCTCTCTCCCTCAGAGACCCCCTTCCCCCTCCCTTAGCGCCAGGCCACTTGCCTCAGGGAGTCAACAGAACCCATTTAACCCTTTCCCACTGGGCCAAACCGTTTGCTAACAGGGCGGGGGTGTTCTAGGCAAACCCCGAGAACCTGTTCCCCTTTCTCCTACTGAACTGGGCTCTCTCGTTCTCTGCTCCTTTCTCACCTCCCTATCCCATCTACAAGGCCCCTGGGGTGCTCCGAGGCCCAGCTGCTGACCCTGCGCTTCCCTCGAGGCAAGGGGCTATGACAGTTGCCCCCAGAGTCAGCCACATCCCGGCGCGTGGAAAGTGAAAATGAAATAAAAACCAATCTAAATGCATGGTGTCCTCCCCCCTCTCCAGCTTGCAGCCTCTCCCTGGCCCTGTAGCCTCATTGATTTCTCCTTCTTTGGTGACACCGAGTGCACGCTCATTTTTCATAATCCCTCACTCGAGACGGAGAGACAAACACACAGACGAGCGGGTTTAGAGATTTATAACCAGTGGAAAATAACAAGATGATAAGATCAGCCCTGGTCCCTCTGCTATCCATTGGAGGGGGAAGGGGGAGGAAGCCAGGCACGGACGAAGCGCTCAGGAAGAGGGGAGGTCTGGTAGGCAAAGCGTGGGTGTTTGCTCTGTGCCAGGTGAAGCCAGCGACGTGTTTGCACAGAGATTTTGTTAGCTCAGACTTGATTAAAACCTGCTTCTCGGACAGTTAGCGGGGTGGGATTTCATGCAGGTGGGGCAGAGCTGACGATGGAACTGATCGACGTCCAAAGGGGCTCGAGCCGCCTGGCTCAGGGCCCCCGGTTCATCTTCGCTGGGAAAGGCAGGGGAAATCCCAACGCTGTGGCCAGCTGGGGTTTCGCCGCTGTCATGTTTCCGCGTGTGGAACTTCGTGGCGAGAGATCAGGCCCCCCTGTTCCAGAAGCACAGACCCTGCTGTCACTTGGGCATCCATCTCTCTGTCACCGCAGCATCTGAGTTCCCCACAAACATTAACGAACTGAGCTGCAGAGCACCCCGCTGAGGGAGGTCAGTGCTCGCATCCCTGGTTTGCAGAGGGAAAACCCAGGCCTGGCCTTACCCTACATCCCCCACACACAGATAGTGGCAAAGCCAAGAGCTGAATCCCAGTCTCCAAGTCTGGCGCCTTCTTCAGGGTCTGACTTGGGATCAGCAGTACAGGGCATATGAAACACAGCTGGGCAGATTTAATTTATTCCAGTAGTAACACACACTTGCCTCAGTTTATTCCAGGTCCTGCACACAGTATGGCTAGAGACTACACAGCCAAGGGCATTCACTTTAACAGGAGATGGATTTTCTTAGGTTGGGGTGAACTTTCACCACATATGAAAACATTCGTGCGTTAATTAATTACAACCTGCTCTGGGAGGGGAGGCAGGCCATGCTGGCGTTTGCAGGGCGCTTTGAATGTGGAAAGCGCTGTGTAAGCGCTGGTTTTTATAGCCCAGAAGTGGCAGCGTGGCTCTGTTTAGAAAACGTATAAACAGAGGATGATATAGGAACCCAGGAGCTGCCATGCTAGGGCTGAGCGGGGTGCTGTGTCCCCTGGTGCACTCAGCTTTGCGTCTTCTAAAGCTCGGCGGGGGGACAGTGGCTGGGTGGGGAACCGGGACGCAATGCCTAGATGCACTGTGCTAGGAGATGTAAATCTTTGGCCCTAGCCACTAGGGGTTGACGTGATCACAGGCACTGAGGCACTCATTGGCAGTGCCAGGTAGGAGACCTTAGGTATCCGTCCATCCTGGGTTTTAGTATCCTAGCCCCATACTGTGGCACCTGTCCAGATTCCTGCTCAGTCAGCACCAGCTAAGCTGGAGAAAACAGCTCAGAGCTCCCGTGGGGATGGTGGCTTGCAAGAAGCCGGTGGGCCGGACCGGAATCAGAGAGGCAGAGAGGCCGGTGGTCTGGCTAGCTTCAGGAATGTGTGTGCAGTTGGGCCACATGGTTAGCAGCTTTCCAGTAACCCCAGCTGCTGGTGTTTATTTATAGCTTCCACTGTTTGTCTTGTGCGAGCTATAAAAATACAGAGCAGCCATCTGTGAGGAAAAGCAGCTGCTAAAAATACCCTGATGGACTGGCACCTGTGTGGATGTTACCACTTCCTTCTACTACAGAGAATCTGCACTGCTCGGCTGTGTGTCATATGCCCTATACTGCTAACAGTGATTCTCTTGAGCTAAACTATGTGCTTTGGGGGCGGGAGGATGCAAAATCTGGTCCCTGGTGATGCCTGAAAGTTCAAAGGGGCAACAGTAGGGGACAAAAAAGTGACAACTGAGTCTTACTCCTTGTTAACACTGTCACTTACCTTAACATCTCTGACTTTTGGTAGCTGTGATGCTGGCAGACCAGGTGCCAGCTCATGCCCCAAGCTCAGTGGAGCACTGACAGATACCTAGCTGGAGTCAGTCTGGCTCACTTGTGTTAAAACAGGTGGTAGAATTATAAGAACGTTTTTAGTGTTTAGCCTTTATTGAGTGATTGTCAGTGGCTGCCTGCAGTCCCCTCACTTACAACATCTGTACCCCATATTGTACTCCTGGGGGAATTCTGTGCCACTGCGCATGCGCAGAATTTATGTCCCCCATAGATTTCTTTGCTTCCCCACAGAAAAATGACTTTCTGATGAGGAGGTGAAGAGAAGTCACAAGAGCGATAATGCAGCCCTCCCCAGCAGTATGTTTCGGGTGCCCAGGGCAGCCGGCAGAGAGATAAATTACTGTGGGGCATGGGGCAGGACAGGGGAAGACCCAGCTGGTGGCTCCTCCCTGCACTGGGCTTAGCTGCTAGTCCCAGCTGGACTGGGGAGGACGGTACTTCCTCTTTCCCTGCATGGCATCTGGGGCTGGGTCAGACCCACCCCCAGATTTCTCCCTGGGCTGCAGGAAGCTCTGCAAACTCCCCACCCCCACCCTGCTTCCTGCACCAATTGCTCCTCGGCTGCAGGGGGAGGGATCCCTGTACAGGGAGCTGCTTCCGCATCGGCCCAACCCCCGTGCATCCAGACCCCCTTATACCCAGACCCTCCTGCCAAGCCTCACCTCTCCCCCCACACTCAGAATCCCCCCCGATGAGCCCCACTCCCCCTGCACCTGGACCACCCCGACAAGTCACCCGCATCCAGATACCCACCCCACCAAGCCCCAACCCCACTGAGTCCCACTTCCCCAGTATCTGGACCCCACACTGAGCCCCCACACCCAGACTCCCCTGCCGACATCTATCCCCCCTGACAACCCCAACCACCTTCACCTGGACCCCCCTTCAGAGTCCCATTACTGTTGCACCCAGAACCCCCCAACAAGCCCCTGGGCATCCAGATCCCTCCTGTACCCAGATCCCGCACTGAGCCGCTTGCACCCAGATTGCCCTACACAGAATCCTCTTAACCCACACCTGGATCCCCCCACACTAAGCCCCTCCACACTTGGATCCTGCCTGCCTACACCTGGTGCACCTGGCATGGAGGGACAAGGCACTGGGGTGTTTCTGGGGCAGGCCCAGTCCTTGCACTGTGTCAGGGTTGGGTGCAGCCTCACCGCTGAGTCCGTGTCCCGGGCATGAGCTGCAGTGATCTCCCACCTCTGTGCAGCCGGTGACCTGTGCTCCCAGCTCCCCAATGCCATGCTGGAGCCTCCACATTTATTTGACAAATACAATTTTCAGATTTTTGCAGAATTTTAAAATATTGTGAGCAGAATTTTTAATTTGGGGGGGGGCAGATTTTTTAATTTTTTGGCGCAGAATGCCCGCAGGAGTAATATTGCAAGATAATATCTGAGGAGTTGTATTATAAGCCTCTCTGACTGTGTAAATCACCAAACAAGAGAGAGAGACATAAACTAGTGTGAAGTGCTGATCTCTAACAGAAGGCATAATGTCCTGCCCCACTGGAAAGATCCATCGACACCAAATGGACTAGAGTGGGGTGTTAAAGAGGACAAAAGGCACTGGTTGTTCTGCCCTCTCCCCCCATTAAGAGGAGTCATGCCAGTGGATTCCTCCTGTCAGCTGAATTTTCAGCTCAGAGCACAAGGGAGGAGGGGGACAAAAACTCCTAACAAGAGGGACCTGGATTGCTAAACTGCTTGGACTCTGGAGGGCCAGGTTTACTAGGCATCAGCAAGAAATCCCCAGCTGCTTAGCCTGGGTTAGCTCTAAAGGTCGTATAAAGCTTGCTGATTATAGAAGCTTCTATTACTTTTTAAAATTTAAGATTATAACTCATTGGTGTATCTGTTTACCTGCTTAGGCCTTGTAAATAACTCCCTGGTTTCTCTTTCCTACTTAATACATCTGTATATAGTTTATTACAAAATTGGCTACAAGCGTTGTCTTTCATCTGAGATCTAAGGTGCAATTGACCTGGGGTCAGTGACTGTTCCTTTGGGACTGGGAGTAACCTGAATATAGCTGTGATCCTTGGCATAAGGGACCCTCTATCACAAAGGCAGGCTCATCAGGGTGTCCAGTCAGATCCGAGTGCCCAAGGGGACTGTCTGGGACGCCATGGTAGGGCTGTTATCGTGCCTGGGGTGTTTACACTCGGTGGGTGGAATCGGAGTCCAGAACTCACAGCTAGTTTGGGGTTTGTGCCCTGCTCTCGAGTCCCTGCAGGTAGCATTCCCACAGTAACCGTGGGCATCAGAGGATCTGTCCACAGTGCCTGGGCTGGCATCACCATACTAGCTTTAATCTCTTTAATGCAGCTCAAACCAGCAGGGAAGATGCCAGCACGCCCCAGGGTCCATGCCACCGCCCCTTCACTGCTCTCTCTGGCCATGCTAGTTAGATTAAGGGCAGCACAGTATTCCAGCCTCTGTTGCAGTGTAGACACACCCGTGTCAGACCGGCCCCCGGGCAACCCCCTGTCGTCTGTCTCTGCTCACACCCGGGCGAAGTGAGGTGGGGATCAGAGCTCCCAGTCGGCACTTCGCACTCCCTGATTTGCTACCGTGGTGGCAGCTGGTGGCAGATTTGAAGGAGATCAAGGTGCAGACACAGACATGAGTGGCCGTGGATTTTTTTTCTCATATAAAATCTATCCAAAGGGAGCACCCCAAAGCCTGGGGAGCAACGTGCAGGGGTGAGAGCAAACCCTGGTGGTTGGAACTGCCTGGGGCCGTGCCTGGAGCTGGACAGACAGATGGGAACTCTCCTCGGGACCTTGGGCTGTTGCAACCCCTGCGATGTGTGAGCCGGTGCCTGTCCCACGCCAGAGAGACCAGCAGTTCTCCTGGCCAAAGCCCACCTTGGCCCTGGCACAGCAAGGCAGCTGGGGCGGCCTGGCCCCAGCTACAGCAGGACGGGATTTTCTTCCTTCTACCCACAACAGTTCTGATTTTTCGGCAAAAATTTGAATCCTGCAAAATTTCAGTCGAAAACCGAAATATTTCTATTTGGAAAGAGAACCGCAGTGGCTCACGGGACTTGTAGTGCAGGTGCCTTGTGCTCCCATTCTCCTCTATAGGTGGGGCTCCCTAGTTGCACCACATCTCCCATGATGCACCATGGTCTCCCCTCTTGGAGAGCGGAGGCCGTGTGTCACGGAAGTCCCTGGCTGTGCTGCATCCTGGGAGACGAAGTCTGACTTTCAGGCCTTACAGCACAGATCTCTGAGCTAAAGGAGGTGACTCCTGGAGCTGGCAGCAGCAGTAGTCGTCTGTTATCCCCCATGTGGCGCACTTAGGCAGGAATGAGCCCTGCACTAACCACGCTCCCAGATTAGCTCCTGAGAGGTCCCAGTCTGTGGCGTGGCAGTGGGAGGTGGGTGGGCCCCGTCTACACACCAAGACCAGACTGAAGTGTAACTAGCTTCCCCAGCACAATTGCTGTACAGCCCAGACAGTGCCTTAGTCCCTGATGGGCACAGAGGTGATTTCATCAATGAATGGCCCTGGACCCAGATGCATTCTCTCCACAGGGTGGATGGGCAGCGGCAAACTGCCCCACAGCCCCTGCTGGCATTGCCACCCTCTGGGGGCCCGTTCTACGCTGAGGGGGGGCAACAACCCCCATCGCTGCCCATTCTGCTGGCATTTCCCGCGCTGTGGGCACCAGTCCAGCCAGAATGGGCCTGAGACATGCCAGATCTCAGGGGGGCCTTTACTTTGCCCCACCTCCCTGTGGGGTGAGAGGCGTGTCCCTGAGGGCATCCCCATGTCCTTTCATTCCCTCACACTCACCCTGCTTGTGTCCAAGCAGGAACGAACAGGTGTCCATGGGTGGGGCTATAGGGCTAGTGTGTAGGGTGAATGGGGCTGTGTGTGGGATTATAGGGCTGGCGTGTGGGGTGAGAGGGCTGGTGTGTGGGGCGAGAGGGGCCGTGTGTGGGGTTACAGGGCTGGCATGTGTGGGGTTACAGGGCTGGTGTGTGGGGCGAGAGGGGCCGTGTGTGGGATTATAGAGTTGGTATGTGGGGCAAGAGGGGCCATGTGTGGGGCTATAGGGCTGGTATATAGGGTGGATGGGGCTGTGTGTGGGGTTATCGGGCTGGCGTGTGGGGCGAGAGGGGCCATGTGTGGGATTATAGGGCTGCTGTGTGGGGCGAGAGGGGCCGTGTGTTTGGTTAGCGTGTGGGATGAGAGGCTGTGTGTGGGGTTACAGGGCTGGCGTGTGGGGCGAGAGGGGCCGTGTGTGGGGTTATCGGGCTGGCGTGTGGGGCGAGAGGGGCCGTGTGTTTGGTTAGCATGTGGGATGAGAGGGGCTGTGTGTGGGGTTACAGGGCTGGTGTGTGGGGCGAGAGGGGCCGTGTGTGGGATTATAGGGTTGGTATGTGGGGCAAGAGGGGCCGTGTGTGGGGCTATAGGGCTGGTATATAGGGTGGATGGGGCTGTGTGTGGGGTTATCGGGCTGGCGTGTGGGGCGAGAGGGGCCATGTGTGGGATCATAGGGCTGCTGTGTGGGGCGAGAGGGGCCGTGTGTTTTGTTAGCGTGTGGGATGAGAGGGGCTATGTGTGGGGTTACAGGGCTGGCGTGTGGGGCGAGAGGGGCCGTGTGTTTGGTTAGCGTGTGGGATGAGAGGGGCCGTGTGTTTGGTTAGCGTGTGGGATGAGAGGCTGTGTGTGGGGTTACAGGGCTGGCGTGTGGGGCGAGAGGGGCCGTGTGTTTGGTTAGTGTGTGGGATGAGAGGGGCTGTGTGTGGGGTTACAGGGCTGGTGTGTGGGGCGAGAGGGGCCGTGTGTAGGGTGAGAGGGCTGGCGTGTGGGGCGAAAGGGTCCTGTCCCAGGAGCGCCAGGCCAGCAGACGGGGAGGGGAGCAGGCGGTAGCTACGGGGCAGGGAAGAGGGGAACCTGGCCCAGGGGCTGTGGCCGGAGGTGCAGACATTGGCAGGCCTGGGTGGGGAGACACGTCTTGCCCTGTGCTCCGGAGCCTGGCCCGGGACCCTGGAGGGGACGGGAGCTGGTGGGAATTTGTTGCTCCTGACCCGCCCCGGGACTTGGGACCAGAGAAGAGCCCGTGACCCTAGCTCCACTCGGCCCGTTCCGGCAGCGGGGCTGGGACCCTTATCAGTGCCAGCCTGGACAAAGGAGGGTTTCCGGCCGGCGGCCGGCCCCTCGCCTGTCCCCTGGAGGCGAAGCAGCAGCCGGGGCTTCACTTGGAGCCCTGTTGTGACCTGCCCCGGGCGGCCACAGTCTGCACCGGCCGGCCCTGCTCAGACAGACCGGGGCCCGTGGCGCCCGGGCTCCGGGAAGAGTCAGGGCTGGGGGCCCGGCTCCACCAACGTTCGGAGCTGGGTCTCTGCCCCGGCCCCGCCTGCTGCCCCCGCGCGCCTCCCCCTGGCCCCGGAGCACCCCGGCCTCCGGCGGGTGGCTGCCCGGCTGCTCGGCGCGGCGCTCCCTCGCCGGCAGCCCTCCCCGCCCCCGGCACCCACCGGGAGGCAACGCCGAAGGGGTTTCCGGGGGACGGAGTCTGGACCTCACCTGAGCAGCTGCTGGGGCTTGGGTGAGTGTCCGACCGTGTGATCTGCACTCCCCCCCCGGCCGCGCCTGCAGCCACCACTCCTGCCCCACGCTGGGCAAGGGGCAGCCCCATCCCCCGCGAGGCTACGGTGAGGGGCAGCAGGCTGCAGCAGGGGAGGAGGCCCCATGTGATGGCAGCCCACTCCCCCCCGAGGGGGCTTCCTGGACCTGAAAGGGGTCCGGACCCCAGGAACACGTGCAGTGATGGTGCTGGATGAGTCTGCTGCCGGGGGGGAGAGGGCTTGGGGGACTGTGGAGTCCTCCTCTCTGGCCCCAGCTCCGGGGCAGCCTGCCGGCACCCCAAACTCCTCATCCCCAGCCCTGCCCCAACCCAGACCCTCATCCCCCCACATCCCAACCCTCTGTCCTAGCCCTGAGCCCCCTCCCCACACCCCAAACCCCTCATCCCCAGCCCCACCCCACGGGCGGGCGGGACTTGGACCCATTCTGGACACCACCAAAAATTATACAAACCTGCCACCCCTGACCGGGGCATGGACGTCACCTGCACACGGCTTGGGCAGGCACCTGGGGCCAGGAGAAGGAGCGGGATGGGGTGCTGGGGGCGGTGTGAGAGGAAGGGGCAGAGGGAGGGGGTGGATGATGAAGGCCACAAGTGAGTTCTCAGTGCGTCAGCCATCAGCCCCGCTGCTGTGAGCCAGCGGCTGCAGCTTGCTCATGCTCCGGATTATCCAGGGATTTAGATATTTGTTGATTAAAAAAAAAAAATGCCATCCCGGACGGCGCATGTGCCCCAGCCGCTGCCCCCGACGGTGCCAGAGGCAGGGTTATGGGGGCCATGGGCTGGAGCTTCAGCCAGGGACATAGTTATCACTGGGTCGGCACAGGCCAGCTGTCTCTCTGGGGGCCCAGCCTCCAGCGGGGGCCAGTGCAGGATATTGCAAAGGAAGCTGCCCCATTGCCTACTCCCGGTTATCTCAGTGCCGCTGGTGGCCCCGGTCACTGGGAGCATGTGGGGAAGGATAAACAAAAATCAATCTGCGACTCGGCTTTTTGATTTCAAAAGGGCTGACTTTCAAAAATTAAGGAAATTAGTTAGGGAAGTGGATTGGACTGAAGAATTTATGGGTCTAAAGGCAGAGCAGGCCTGGGATTACTTTAAGTCAAAGCTGCAGAAGCTATCGGAAGCCTGCATCCCAAGAAAGGGGAAAAAATTCATAGGGAGGAGTTGTAGACCAAGGTGGATGAGCAAGCATCTCAGAGAGGTGGTGAAGAAAAAGCAGAAAGCCTACAGGGAGTGGAAGATGGGAGGGATCAGCAAGGAAAGCTACCTTATTGAGGTCAGAACATGTAGGGAAAAAGTGAGACAGGCTAAAAGTCAAGTAGAGTTGGACCTTGCAAAGGGAATTAAAACCAATAGTAAAAGGTTCTGTAGCCATATAAATAAGAAGAAAACAAAGAAAGAAGACGTGGGACCGCTAAACACTGACGATGGAGTGGAGGTCAAGGATAATCTAGGCATGGCCCAATATCTAAACAAAGACTTTGCCTCAGTCTTTAATAAGACGAATGAGGATCTTAGGGATAATGGTAGCATGACAAATGGGAATGAGGATATGGAAGTAAATATTACCATATCTGAGGTAGAAGCAAAACTCGAACAGCTTAATGGGACTAAATCGGGGGGCCCAGATAATCTTCATCCAAGAATATTAAAGGAATTGGCACACGAAATTGCAAGCCCATTAGCAAGAATTGTTAATGAATCTGTAAACTCAGGGGTTGTACCGTATAACTGGAGAATTGCTAACATAGTTCCTATTTTTAAGAAAGGAAAAAAAGTGATCCGGGTAACTACAGGCCTGTTAGTTTGACATCTGTAGTATGCAAGGTCTTGGAAAAAATTTTGAAGGAGAAAGTAGTTGAGGACATCAAGGTCAATGGTAAATGGGACAAAATACAACATGGTTTTACAAAAGGTAGATTGTGCCAAACCAACCTGATCTCCTTCTTTGAGAAAGTAACAGATTTTTAGACAAAGGAAACACAGTGGATCTAATTTACCTAGATTTCAGTAAGGCGTTTGATACGGTGCCACGTGGGAAATTATTAGTTAAATTGGAAAAGATGGGGATCAATATGAAAATTGAAAGGTGGATAAGGAATTGGTTAAAAGGGAGACTACAACGGGTCCTACTGAAAGGTGAACTGTCAGGCTGGAGGGAGGTTACCAGTGGAGTTCCTCAGGGATCGGTTTTGGGACCAATCTTAGTTAATCTTTTTATTACTGACCTTGGCACAAAAAGTGGGAGTGTGCTAATAAAGTTTGCAGATGACACAAAGCTGGGAGGTATTGCCAATTCAGAGAAGGACCAGGAGATCATATGGGAGGATCTGAATGACCTTGTCAACTGGAGTAATAGTAATAGGATGAAATTTAATAGTGAAAAGTGTGAGGTCATGCATTTAGGGATTAATAACAAGAATTTTGGTTATAAGTTGTGGACGGATCAATTAGAAGTAACGGAGGAGGAGAAGGACCTTGGAGTATTGGTTGATCATAGGATGACAATGAGCCACCAATGTGATATGGCCGTGAAAAAAGCTAATGGGGTCTTGAGATGCATCAGGCGAGGTATTTCCAGTAGAGATAAGGAGGTGTGAGTACCGTTATACAAGGCACTGGTGAGACCTCATCTGGAATACGGCGTGCAGTTCTGGTCTCCCATGTTTAAGAAGGATGAATTCAAACTGGAACAGGTACAGAGAAGGGCTACTAAGATGATCCGAGGAATGGAAAATTTGTCTTATGAAAGGAGACTCAAGGAGCTTGGCTTGTTTAGCCTAACCAAAAGAAGGCTGAGGGGAGATATGCTCTCTGTAAATATATCAGAGGGATAAATACCGGAGAGGGAGAGGAATTATTTAAGCTCAATACCAATGTGTACACAAGAACAAATGGATATAAACTGGCCATCAGGAAGTTTAGACTTGAAATTAGACAAAGGTTTCTAACCATCAGAGGAGTGTAGTTCTGGAATAGCCTTCCAAGGGAAGCAGTGGGGGCAAAAGACCTATCTGGCTTCAAGATTAAAATCGATAAGTTTATGGAGGAGATGGTATGATGGGATAACATGATTTTGGCAATTAATTGATCTTTAAATATTCATGGTAAATAGGCCCAATGGCCTGTGATGGGATGTTAGATGGGGTGGGATCTGAGTTACTACAGAGAATTCTTTCCTGGGTATCTGGCTGGTGAATCTTGCCCATATGGTCAGGGTTCAGCTGATTGCCATAGTTGGGGTCGGGAAGAAATTTTCCTCCAGGGCAGATTGGAAGAGGCCCTGGGGTTTTTTTGCCTTCCTCTGTAGCATGGGGCACGGGTCACTTGCTGGAGGATTCTCTGCTCCTTGAAGTCTTTAAACCACGATTTGAGGACTTCAATAGCATAGACATAGTTGAGAGATTTATCGCAGGAGTGGCTGGGTGAGATTCTGTGGCCTGCATTGTGCATGAGGTCAGACTAGATGATCATAATGGTCCCTTCTGACCTTAGTATCTATGAATCTATGAATCGTTCCTGATCCTGGATGCTCATGCCCTACAGCATGAGGATTCGTCACTGGTACCCTCAATACTGTAGACAGCATTTTACTTGTCTCCGTTCCCCAATACTAGCCCCGTAGGGGAGGGGCTAGCAAAGCACAAAGCATTGATCAGCTATTCCCTGGGCCCAGCCCAGAAGGTTTACAGCAATGGCTGTGCTCGGTGCTGCCACAGGGGGGCACTGTGTTCCTTCAGATTGAAGTCAGCTTTGCCAGGCGCCTGATGGAGATGGGAGCAGGTCCAATCGCTCTTTGGCACCCTCGTCTGGCTGATGCTTGGAGCGGCACCACCAAAGAGTAATAAAGAATCCCTGGCTCTTGTCTAGCACATTTCATCTGCAGATCTCAAAGCACTTCACAGAAGAGGTCAGGCTTATTAGCCCCATTTGCAGATGGGTAAACCGAGGCACAGAGAGGAGGAAGTGACTTGCCCGAGGTCACCCAGCAGGCCAGCAGCAGAGGTGGGGAGAGAAGCCAGATCTCCTGGGCCCCAGTCCACTGCCCCTGCTGCCGGAGTGAGCAGCACCAACAGGCTAGGAGCTTGGAGGTACAGGAGAAGGGGAGTATAAAGGGAGAAAAGCAGAGGTGCCCAGTAACTCCTTCCCCACAGTTCTCCTCCCATGACCACTGCCATTTTGTGGGTTCCCCTAAAATAGCCTGCAGCTCATTCCCCAGCGCAGGGATCTTCCCTGTTGGCTAGAAAATCCGACACGTGGAAGGGGAATGGGACTTTATTGGGGGGCCTCTGGGGACATGGCCATCTGGGGCGGGGGCATTGGGAAGGAGGACTCAGACACAGTGCCCCCAGCAACTGGCATCACGTGGGGCTGCCTGAGACGTTCCCCAGGGCATTAGCCTGGTGGGGTCTGTCCCGGCAGGAGGAGTGTAGTCATGTACTAGCTCAGCAAGTGACCAGGTCGCCGTCTAGTGGCTGGGACCACAGGGCGGATAAAAGGCCTATTGCTACCAGCTCAAGGAGCTGAACGTCCCGCCCACAATGCCACGTGGGCAGCGTTGCCGGCGAACATGTGTCTGCACACACACGTGGCTTGGCTGCAGTGTGAGCAGCGCCACCAGGTGTGTATGGGGCCTGAGGAGCGTTGGGACCTGCCGGTTTGGTGCTCGGACAGTCCCCTGGGAAAACGGTCTGAGCGGACGGGGGAGACGGGAGCAAAGCAAATCAGGTGGAAAATGCCCCTGTGGGAGGGAAGGATGGATCTGGGGGTCCCCCGCTGCCTCACACTTCAGCTGCCCCAGGCGACTCCCAGAGCTGCTTGAGTGACTTATCCCAGTTGAAACGTCTCTCCAGGCTGCTGATTTGCAGGCTCGTGGGGTGGGCTGGGACAGCCGCGTGTTATCCTGATGGCCTCTCTTGGACAATCGCTGTGATTCGCTGATTCACACAAGGCAAAGCTCTCTCTCCTCTGTGCTCCCTTTGGGCCGATGGAGCCATGCACTGGAGGGCAGGTATGTCAGGCAGCTCCCAGGTAGGGCGGATGGGATGACACTGACCAGAGGCTGAGGGTTCATGAGGGTGAAATCTACTAGAGTGTGGGGGGGACAGTTTCCCCAGGGAGCCCCATTGCTTGGGTCATTTGAAAGTGGACTGGGGCAAGCCCAGAAGGGAGTACTCCTGCACTGGCCAGGGACGGGGACCAGTGGAGAATACAGGTCCCCTTCTGCTGCTCTGCTGTCCTCCTCGGCTCCCTCCTGGCTCAGCATCGTGATCCCCAGTTGGGGAAACCGAGGCAGAGCCGCGACTTGCCTAAGGGCACGCAGCAGAGCTGGGGCTAGGACCTGGCTTTCCTAAAGTCCTAGACATTTCCTCTGCCCACTCAACCATTGCTGCTTCCTCAGGAAGCAAGTCTGACCCCCACCTCAACACCCCCGGCGTATCCTGGGCCATCCCTCATGTCAAGCAAGAGGGACCATGTCTCCATGTCACACAGCAAGGAGGGGGTAACCAACCTTCTTCCCTCTGTCCTGCCATGGAGCCCCAAGTGCACCCCATCTGCCCTCCCCCTCACTTCACAGCCCCCACTCCTGGGCCCAGGAAGCAGACCTCAGAGCAGCTCTATACGCCCGCTTAAGTGGACGCAAGTTATGTCACTCAGGGGTGTAACCCCCCCGCCCCGCCGCGAGGGATGTAACACGTCTTCCCAGGTCACACATCTGGTTCTAATCCCAGCACCGCTACTCACCAGCTGTGCGACCTGGGGGCACGTCTGTTTCCCTTCTCATCCTTCGTCTGGCTTGTCTGTTTCGACCGTAAGCAGTTTGGGGCTGTGTTTGTGTAGCACCTAGGCACAATGGGGCCCTGAGCTCAGCTGAGCTCTCTAGATCCGCTAGAGCGCACAGCCCCCCTTGAATCAAAGCTCTGCTGAGCCTGACGGGGCAGGTAAGCGCTCCCAGGAGCAGCCATGGTAGGGCTACATAGACACCAGCAGGGAGCAGCCCGCCCCGGCAGTGTCTGTCCTGCAGAGCGTGTCCATGTGCGGACTGCACACCGGCGCTGCAGGGCAGGATTTAGCTCCCCTCCCCTGAGTCGAGCGGTCGGCGTTAATCCCGGTGACCCTGGAGGCTCAGGGAAGTTAGAGGAGGGGCTGCTTCGGCTCTGCAGTGTCTCATTTCCACATTCCCGGGGATCACCGGCTCCGAACTGGAGTTTGCCCCCAGCACAGGTCCCCCAGCTGGGCGGGCAGTTTTGGCCCAGGTGTGCGTGTGTGCAGGCGTGGACCTGGGCATGAGGAGGTGCGTGGCGTGTACGCGGACGCATTAGCGCACACCCCTATGCTCTTCATGCACGTCCAGTGCGCACCGGTGCAGGCAGCTGTATAAAAGTGTGTGCAACAGCCTGGCCAAGTGTGCCTCAGACGCATCTAGGGGCTGGTCCCCTCGAGGATAACAGCCCGCTCCGGCCAACAGTGACCGGAGATACTCCTTTAGTTCCAGCGGGAGAGACGGGTGCTGAAAGTCTGGGGTTTGAACCCCGCTGGCCACCCCGAGGGGGGTCATTCCATGTGCACTGACAGCTAAGAACACAGGTGATCACTCCTCCGTGGGCACGACCTGCGAGTTCACGTCCTAGAATCATAGAAGATCAGGGTTGGAAGGGACCTCAGGAGGTCATCTAGTCCCACCCCCTGCTCAAAAGCGGGGACGTGCCTGTCCCAAGCGGGGACGTCCACTGAAATACACACAGCGGTGGGGAGTGCCATAAGTCACATGGCATTGCGTCTGCACTCTGATTGGACGACTTACTGGCTAGTCATGAAAGCGATCCAGTTGGGGAACAGCAACGGCACCATGTGACTGAACCAACACCATGAGAACTGCACAGGGCAAAGGATCTCCAGCTTTAGCACCCACGCCCAACGCATGTCACACCGGTCACCTCCTGCTGGACACAGGAGGCCAATGAGGGGAGGGGAGGGCAGGGACGGTGGAATGGCTTCTGGCTGTCAGACGTTTAGGGTCACCCAGAGCATGGGGCGTCCCTGCCCATCCAGGCTAACAGCCATTGACAGACCTATCCTCCATGAACTTATCTAGTTCTTTTTTTGAACCCATCTTCACTGTTGGCCATCACCACATCCCCAGACAATGAGTTCCACAGGTTAACTGTGAGATCTGTGAAAAAATATTTCCTCTTGTTTGTATTAAATCTGCTGCCTATTAATTTCACTGGTGACCCCTGGTTTTTGTAGTGCGAGAAAGGGTAAGCAACACTTCACTAGACGGTTTTTCCACACCATTCACGCTTTCATAGACCTCTATCATATCACCCCTTAGCTGTCTTTTTGGTCTCTCCTCCTAGGGAAGCCACTCCAGATCCTAATCAAGTTAATTGAGGCTGGTGTGTGTTATGCCAAAGCACTTAGACCAAATGGTCCATGCACAGAGAGCAAAGTGTACACTTTCTATCTAAAATGGCAGTTGGTTTAGATAAAGGGAAAGCACAAAAGAGCTAAAAGTCAACTCTCTGGGAGAGAGCACAGCGTATGTGTCGCCCCGTAACAGCCTGCAGCAACTCAGAGCCCCGAATGGACTCCGCATGCAGGGAGAGCCATTTAAAGGCACAGGACAGAAAAGAAAGGCACCACCAGCCTCGTGAATGAAAGGGAAGGAGTTTCTAATGCATTACTTCCCCTCTGGGTCAAAGCTGTGGCGTGCAGCTGCCGGGTTTCTTAAAGGCTTTTGAGATGTCGTGAACCGGATAAAAGCTCTGCTTATTTTCCCTGCAACAGTCGTGTACATCAGAGGCCATCAGGCCTTACGCAGGTGCCTCAGCTCCAGGCGGGGAGACCCCAGCCCCGATCTCACAGCTTGCAGGGAGGAGAGGAGGTTGAAGGACTTGTGGCACCTTAGAGACTAACAAATGTATTTGAGCATGAGCTTTCGTGAGCTACAGCTGTAGGTCACGAAAGCTTATGCTCAAATACATTTGTTAGTCTCTAAGGTGAAACAATTTCCTGTGGTTCTCGCATGCTCTGGATAAGTTTTCCCTGTTAAACAGGAGTAGGTGTATGTCTTGTCCCACTCTGGTGGCTGAGCTGTATAGAAGGTAACAGCTTTCTATTGCTACCAAATAATGGAGTTACTCCTTTAGCTCCAGTGGTAGAGAACAGTGCTTTGGCACTGAAGGTCCCTGCACTCTCGCCCTGCTGGCAGACCCATGGTGGACCCACTGTTGCCCTTGCTGGAGGGTGAGTAGGACTTTGGCTCCAATGGCTAAAAGTTTGATTTACCGATTTTCAGCCTGCCAACCTCCGACCCCCAATTGCTGAGAGAACAAACAAAGCTACCAGTGCTGGAGGCTGCTTGAATCGTGGCTCCTTTAGCCTGTTATTTCCTGGCACCAGACTTTCCATGCATGTTCTTCTTCTGTTCTGTTGTCTTCAGAAGGAGCGATTTTTCCACCCGCCAAATTTCCAGGCACTAACGACGGGCTGTCTTATGACACACCTGCTTGTACTTGAGCACAAAGGGGAATTACAGTTAAAAGCATCAGCGCAGCCTTGATGTCAAGGCTGTTTATCGTACCGAGAGGCACTCTCTGCTCTGTCATAATTAATCAGGACATGTGTCCTGTGCTCTTCATTAATAGAACATTCAATTCTTTTTATCTCTCTACCTCTCCTGCTCCAGGAAACAGGTCGGCTAACTAATCTGATTTGCCAGCTCGGAGTGGCTCACACAGCCGGGGAGAGGAGCTGAGAGCTGGAGATTTTCCATGACACCTCCTTGGTAGTTTTTATGGCCCTTCCTTCCCTACAGGGAGAACAGCTCCATTTTTATTCCTTAAAGCCCCAGTCGCCCTGCTGAGCTGAAATAGAACATAGACCCGTAGACTTTAATGCCAGAAAAGATCACTGTGAGTGTAGTCTGACCTCCTGTGCTATATCCACCCACTCCTGTTTTAGGCCCATCACCTCTGGCTGAGTCATTAATGTCCTCAGATCACAACTCAAAGACTTCAAGTTACAGAGACTCCACCATTTACTCTACTTCAAGCCAGCAAGCGACCTGTGCCCCGTGCCACAGAGGAAGGAATCTCTCCAAGGTCTCTGCTAATCTGATCCGGGGGGAACATTCCTTCCCAACCCCAAATACAGCGATCAGTTAGACCCTGAGAATGTGGGCAAGACCCACCAGCCAGACACCTGGGAAAGAATTCTCTGTGGTGACTCAGAGCCCTCCCCATGTAGTGTCCCGTCACCGGCCATTCGGTATATTTGCTATTAGCAGTTACAGATGGGCCATATGCCATTATAAGTAATCTCACCATACCATCCCCTCCAGAAATTTATCAAGCTCAGTCTTGAAGCCAGTTCGGTGTTTTGCCCCCACTGATCCCCTTGGGAAGCTGTTCCAAAGCTTCACTCCACTGAGGGTTAGAAACCTTCATCTAGTTTCAAGACTAAACTTGTTCTTGTGTCCACATTGGCCCTTAACTGAAATAACTCCTCTCCCTCCCTCGTGTTTATCCCTCTGATGTATTTATAGCAACCAATCATATCTTCCCTCAGCCTTCGTTTGGTTAGCCAAGCTCCTTAAATCTCCTCTCGTAAGGTAGGTTCTCCATTCCTCAGATCATCCTAGTAGCCCTTCTCTGCATCTGTGCCAGTTTGAATTCATCTTTCTTAAACATAGGAGACCAGAGTTGCATACAGTGATGAGGTCTCACCAGTGCCTTGTATAACAGTGCTAACACTTCCCTGTCTCTACTGGAAATACCTCGCCTGATGCATCCTAGGACAGCATTAGCCCTTTTCATGGCTGCATCACGTTGGGGACTCATAGTCGTCCTGTGATGGACCAGCACGCCCAGGTCTTTCTCCTCCTCTGTTGCTTCCATTCTCAGCTTACAGCAAAAAATCTTGTTGTTAGTCCCTTGCACTTTGCACTGTTAAATGTCATCCCATTTCTAGTACCCCTCAGCGTTGGTAATACTGCCCAACGTTGTGTCATCTGCAAATGTTATTAGCACACTCCCACTTTTGGTGCCAAGATCAGTAATAAAAATGTTAAATAAGACTGGTCCCAAAATCAGTCCCTGAGGAACTCCACTGGTAACTTCCCTCCAGCCTGACAGTTCACCTTTCATCTCCCCTTTTACCAGTTCATTACCCCCCTTTCAATTATCTTATTAATCCCCATCTTCTCCAATTTAATGAATGATTTCCCGTGTGGGACTGTATCAGACGCTTTACTGAAATCCAAAAAGATTGGATCTACTGTATTTCCTTTGTCTAAAGAAGTCAGTGATCTTCTCACAGAAAGATCAGGTTGGTCTTCCATGATCTACCTGCTGTAAAGCCCTGTTGTATTTTATCCCCATTCCCATTCACGTCCATGTCCTTAGCTACTTTCTCTTTCAAAGTTTGTTCCAAGACCTTGCGTACAGTTGAGATCAAACTAGCGGGTCTATAGTTTCCCGGATCACTTTTTAAAATCAAGAATGGGTACTACAATATGAGCAATTCTCCAGCCCTAGGGAACAACCCTCGAGTTTACAGATCCATTACAAATTCTTGCTATTGGTCTTACAGTGTCATGTGCCAGTTCCTTTAATATTCTTGGATGGAGATTATCCGGGCCTCCGATTTGCTCCCGTTAAGCTGTTTGAGTTTGACTTCCACCTCAGATGTGGTAATTTCGACCTCCATATCCACTCCCATAAGCTACCCTGCCACTACCTCTAAGCTCTTCATTAGCCTTATTAAAAAATGGAGGAAAATATTTGTTTAGGTGTTGGGCCATGCCTAGATTATCTTTAATCTCCACCCCATCCTCAGTGTTGAGCGGTCCCCCTTCTTCTCTTGTTTTCTTTTTATTTGCATGACTACAGAACCTTTTACTATTGGTTTTAATTTCCTTTTCAAGGTCCAGCTCCGCTTGGCTTTGAGCAGTTCTCACTTTTCCCCTACACGTTCTGACTTCCAAGAGGCAGCTTTCCTTGCTGATTGTAATGTTCCTGCGTCTCAAGGCCAGGGATCTCCCTGCTTCGGTGGCGTCGGAGAGTCAGTACTCACCTGGATTAATCTATTGGGCATTCTGGCCTGCGGCTAGGCAGCTGAAGACGTAACAGTGCAAGACCAGGGGTAGGGGGATCTGGGTCCACCCTGCTTCACCAGCTCCCAGCCCTGGGCCCTCGATGGAACAGGTGACCCCGTCATGGGGTTGGCGGGAAAATGTGAGGTCACGGCCTCGCCTCCTGGCAATGGAACCAGACCAATGTCTCGTTTCCCTGGGCTTCTTCCTACCAGCGTCTAGTGGCACTGGGGCCTGGTTCCCAGTCTCCTTGCCGGGAGGCTCATTCTTCACTCCCCTTTCAGGTCGTTCAGTCTCCCAGGGCAGCATCTGGCCTTCTCTCCAGGCCGGCTCAGGAGAGACGTCACCTGCCCCAGCTGGTCATGGGCTCTGCCGGTGGCTCGGCTCCCTGGAAGGACGTCTGGATCCTTCCCTGATCTGGCTCCAACTGCACTGCAGGGCCCTGCCCCCATACTTCCTGCCAGGGGGACGGGACAGAGTTAGCTGAGCCCAAGAGAGTGACTTAGCCCCCTCTGAGAGCAGTGTTTTCCCCAGGAATTGAAATTAGGGGGGTGTTCAAATTTACAGGGGTGGGGTCAGGGCCAATGAGGGGTGAGACCGTGAGGGTGAAGGTGGGCTGTATGGCACCATAGTAAAAACTGAAAAATGTTTCATGACCATTTTATTAGATTTAACTCATGTTTTAAAATCATCACACAAATTAAAGTTGGCTACTCAAGCCTTCTATGAAGCACTACGTCTACATCCTTCTTGGTTTCTTGTTATAAATTTGTACAACTCTGTTAATGAACTTCTGGAATGCAATGTGTTCATCTCTGGTGGCTTCTCGTGTGTCCAGGACTTCCATTCCTTCAGTTGATATGCTCATTAGTTCATGATCAGGCAGAAGGCGACTTCTTTCAGAACATAAAATTCTATTCAATGATGAAAAAGAACGCTCAGCTGTAGCTATTGTGACTGGGAGTAGCAAGAGATGAATTCCTACTTCTTTCATCCCAGGAAACAGAGCACAAAGATCAGATTGAGCCACTAGTGATGATAAAAAAGAAGTCGAAGTCACATCTTCATTCATTCGTGATACGATATTCCACTGCGTGTTCAAATTCTCTATTCTGTCCTGAGCACATGGCAGCCCCGTTGCTGGTAGAGCCTCACTCCGCTCAGCTGTCGGTGTTTTATAGGACAGGGATCTGTAAAAGCTACATAGAGGTTGAGTAGAATCTAGAAGTCGCTGTTGTAGATTTTTAAGAATCAAGTCTGTGTACTTTTTCAGTTGTCTTTACAAACACCTCTTATCCTATTCACTTAAGGATTCAATATAAATGCCTTCATTAGTCAGCTTTTGGACTGAAGTCTTTGTTTCTTCCAGTACTTTTTTAACGGATAGCTCTCTGATTGATCCAAATGTAGCTTCCATTGCTGGACAAAGATCTACCACTGTTGTAGCAGATGCCTGAATGGCATTGGTTAATGACCCAAGTGGTTTCAACAGTAGACTTACAAGAGAGAGAATGGCGATAGTCTTCTGTGAACTTAGTAGAAAAGTAATCCACCAGCTTCACTACTTAGATCCATCACATCTTGGTAGATACTTTCTAAAGCCAGTACTAACAGCTGGAGTAATTTTAAGACAACAGCCAAGGATCGCTCATGAGAAAGCCAGAGGGTTTTCCCAGGTTGGACTCATTTGAACTTCAGTCCCAGTGTATCTTCTATATTTTCTAAGATATTCAGTCTTTTTTCACTCTTGCTGAAAAAAGAACATAACGAAGACATTAAATTTATAGCTTTTTTAATCTCTTTTGAAGAGTCTGCAGCTCGTACTAGCGTTAGTTGGAGTAGATGGCCTCTGCAGTGTGTATAGGAGAGACTAGGGTTACACTTTTTTCTGAGCAAAGCTTGTACTCCACCATGTCTTCCAGAGAAGTTTGCAGCTTCATCAAATGCACAAGCAGCCATCTGTTTGGGTCCAATTGACAAGCATTTAACTCTTCTAAGGTGTGGGTTGTCACAGATGCAGCCCATGTGTCTTCTATAACTTGAACATCTAGAAATGTATCTACTGGCCTACCACTGACATCAAGATAACATACACAATAACTTAATACTTGATGACCATTTGCATCGGTGCATTCATCAGCCATGTATGCAATTTTTTTGAATGTGATGAGAGAGTTCTTCACTTTTTCAGCTGTTGAGTCTTTCACTGTTGCACCGCACGCTTCTAGCCAGTCAGTTGAGTTTCTTGCAGAAAGACAGCGAGCATTTGCTGGTCTTGTTCGGAACCAGTGTTCAGCTTCAGGATGAACAAGTGACAATGCACTTAACATTGGCCTCCAGTTTGCAGTGTGTGGTATCTCTTGCTTAAATAGAAAGTAGGATGCCACAGCCATGTTGGTTCGCATGAACTGTGTTGTGTAACAGCCTCATTAACACTCACCGGTGTTGTCCTTGGTCAGTGGAGACTCGGAGTTCAGAGGTGCTTTCACATGAGTTCACCTCCCAGGTGGGGGGCAAGAAGGCACCTTGCTCGTTCCTCCAGCTGCTCACTGTTCGCTCTGGCCACTGTTGTTCGTTGTGCCACCATTCACGCCATCGCTCCGTTCCCAATGGCCCTGCGCCGTCACCTTCAGCTGCCACCTGCCACTGTGACCTCTGCGAGTGGGTCTCTGGAGGTTCCACCCAGCTCTCCGTGATTTCAGCGGAGCTCTCAGTGGGGGAACCTCGCTGTTAGAGCAGCCTGGGTCGTCTCTTCCACAGAAGCACTATCCCCCAGCAGGTCTAAGCACGGAGACCTGATTATCAGTGATTTCAGCTGTAGTGGTCACTTAACAAAACAAGAGAGGATCTATGGAGCCTAATCAGCTCTGTCTTTAAACAGTGGAGAGGGGCAGGTCAAATCGTACTTGTGCCTCCGGCAGACCACCAAGCAAAACACCTGTCCCCACCCTCTCTTGATGCCCTCACTCAGTGGAGGCTAAGTACCTTTCTACTGCCCTTTACTCCTACAATATAAACAACAACATTTCATTACCCCCTCCCCCCTGCATTCAAGTGATTTGTAACCCAACCCCAGCCAAACTCTATCACTTGGGCAACACAGCTCTGTTTGCTGGATACGTAGGTAGATTAGGTGGGAATGTAAATACAATCTGGTCCTGAAGCCTTTCCCCGCAGCAGCCGCCAGCTCATCACTGGTTGTCAGGGAGAGCTCATTTAGACTTTGCTTACAAATCATCATTTGAAATGATTAGGTTGGCCAACATCACCGAAATGAATGCACTGACACTGTCATAAAAAACAAGAGCGGTATAAGGAAGCTAGTCTATGTTCATACTTTTCAAATCTATGATACTTTTTCAGATACATGTATTTTATCATATACTGTATATGCTTTTAAGTGTGTATTAATGTTTCAATTTCAATTCAAACATCCAAACAATCCCTACATTGGCAACACTGCATGTAACTAGTTCCCAAAACGGGGGGTGGGGGGTTGTTGGGGAAATTCAGGGAGGTATACACCCCCTATAGGGTGTGTGTGTAGGGAAATCCCTGCCCCTCTGTGCCAGAATGAGGCCAGCCTGCCTCATTACATCGATTCATCCCTTCTTCCATTCCTTGTAGGCTTTCTGCTTCCTTTTAATAACCGGCTTGAGATGCTTGATCATCCAGCCTGGTCTGCAACCCTTCCCTATGAATTTATTCCCCTTGCTGGGATGCAGGCTTCAGCTAGCTTCTGCAACTTTGACTTCAAATAATTCCAAGCCTCCTCCATGTTCAGATCCTTGAATTCTTCAGTCCAATCCACTTCACTAATTAATTCCTTGAATTTTTTAAAATGTGCACCTTTGAAATCAAGAACCTTAGTGACAAACCTATTACTGGCTTTTCCTGCATTTAGTTTAAACTGAATTAGCTCATGATCACTCGAACCAAGGCTGTCCTCTACCACCCGTTCTTCTGAGAGGGCCTCAATACACACCAATACCAAATCTAAAATGGCCTCACCTCTTGTTGATTCACTGACTATTTGGTGAAGAAATCTGTGAGCCATCACATCTAGGAAAATCTGGATCCTACCACTGTTAGTAGCACTTGTCCTCCAATCTATAGCTGAGAAATTGAAGTCTCCCATAATCACACAATTCCCAGTAGTATTTATTTAATTGGAGACATTAAAGAGGTCTCTATCCACACCCAGCAGTGTCCCAGTGTAGCCTCCGGTGGCTTTCTTCCCCAAGTGATTCGGACCCAAACGGATTCTGTTTTACCCATTCCATCACGTCCCATTTCTTTGCAGTCTGCCGCATCATTAATATACACTGCTGCTCCGCCACCTTTACCTGGAGTTCTGTCTTTCCTGAACAGCACGTACCCTTCAATCCCTGCATGCCAGTCGTGACTACAGTTCCACCTTGTTTCTGTTATCCCTAAAATATCTGGGTTCGCTTCCTGCACCAGGAATTCGAGCTCCCCCATGTTGCTACCCGGGCTCCTTGCATTGGTGTGCAGACGTCTTCGTTGTTTCTGCTCGGCTTTGCCCAGACTCCTCCCCGATCGGGTCCAGTCATTCTACTGCCAGTATCACCCACCATACTGTTAGTGTCACTGGTATCACCGCTACCTTTCCTCTTGTCCATTCTCCTACCCTCCGCTGGTCCTTTCTCCATTGCTGTGCCCTCTCTTACTTGATTTGCCTCCGGCTCTCTATTAGAATCAGGCGTGGAGATTACATGAGCATCTCCCAGCCATCTCCCCCGAGTTCCTCGTTTTAAAGCTCTTTTAATCAGTTGCGCCAACCTCCCAGAAGTCGATTTCCCTCCCTACTCAGGTGGAGTCCATCCCAAGGGAACAGTTCTCTGTCCGTGAATGCCTCCCAGTGGTCAAACATCCCAAAGCTCTCCTGATAGCACCACTGCCTGAGCCATCTGTTGAGCATCATAATCTTGTCTCGCCTTCATTATCCTCCTCCAGGGACAGGTAGAATCCCACTGACGATCACCTGAGCCTCCATTTCTTTAAGCATCTCCCCAGCCTGCCACAGTCTCCCTTGATGTGTTCCAGTGAGAATCTAGCAGGATCGTTTGTTCCCACGTGAAGGACAATCAGTGGAGTCTTCCCTTCCCTGTTAGGATCCTCTTCAGCCTCAGGTCCACATCCTGTATCTTAGCTCCTGTCAGACAGGACACCCTTCTGTTCTCCGGATCAGGCCCGTCTGTTCTTCTTAGTATGGAGGTCTCAGTCGCATAGGCCTGCCTATTCTTGGTGTTGGTGCAATTCTCCAGCCTTTCTCCTCCTGTTCTCTCTGGTAGGGTCTGATCTGCAGAAAGCCACATATCTGCTGCTGCCGTTGGAGTCAGAGAAGCTCAGCACATCAGCCCCGGTGATCCCCTGTTCTGGGGTCCGTGGGTAGAAATATGGGCTGTGTCTCAGGTTAGGCACCCCAAAATCAGTGGCCACTTTTGGAAATTTGGGTCATAACGGTCTTGTGCCTCAGTTTCCCCATCTGTGAATAAGGAATAATTATCCTGTTTCTCCCTTTCTAACACGCTCTGAGATCTAGGGATGAAAAACACTTCAGAAATGCTGTTGTATTTCCATGTTGTTGTAAGCTACTCGTCAGAGCAGAGCTTCCCAAACCTTTGCCTAGGGCTGACCTCCTGTCCATGGAAAGATTCTTCCCTGGACCCACCTTCCCCATCAGTTCCTGATTCCATGACATCCTGGGGTTACCACAGTGGCTGCTGGCCATGGTAAAAGGGATGCTAGTGTTTTCTGCTTCTTTGCATGTGATTGGGCAGCTGGATACAAGCAGGCACCAGCCCCATGTGACCAGCCAGCTCTCCGTGGACCCCACTTCTGCAGATCCCTAGTGTGATCCAGGCTCCACAGACTGGAAACCACACCTGTAGAGGAAACACTTTGCCATGGCTGAAATGCAGCCACCTCGGGGGCAAGATGCAGCACCCGTTTAACAGCTCACAGCAACACCGCACAAGAGTTCAGGGCAGGAAGGGAAGAAGAAGATGTCACACTGACACTTCAGGGGGCATGTAGGGATGCAGAATGGATGTGCTAGAGTTGAAATTTTGCTTTGAGTACCCAGGGTAACCCCTCTACTCACCTGTAAAGTACTGTGGACTCTTTATCCAGCACAAGTGAGCAGGGCTTCTGTTTCACATCTCATTCAAAAGAGAGCATGATGCCGGGGTGTTGACTCAGAAGGGAGAGTGCCCGCTACTGGATCTCCGGCACCTTGATCACATATTCCTCGAAGCCACAGCTCTGCTGATTTCCAGGGTCCAGCCTCACCTCTTGTAAGGCACTGAGGAGCGGGAACTGTCTCTACCTGCCCCAAATCCCCCTCTTGGTGTACCCCAGCTGCCAGTACCTTGCTGAGAGCCTGATCCTCCTTTCCCATAGGCAGGGCTTGATTTGTCATGGAAGAGCTGCTGGGGGCCAAGCACTTTTATTTAATTTCATAACTGATGTGTGTTGACCTGAATTTTATGCGTTAGTTGTTATGGCTCGCTACTGATCGCATCCAACCAGAAGATTTATAGGTTTTTGTCCAATGCAGGGTCCAAGAACTCAGAGAGTTCTATATCGGGAGAGGACTCTTGGGGTGCTTGGCAAAAACACTTACACTGAGGACAATACCAAATTGATAAAAGCTTTATTGAGATTAACAAAAGAATAATAAATGCTGTGAAACTTATGACTGCAAAACAGTAAAAGAATTGCAAAACTCCTAGTGGTAACATTCCTATTATAAGTACTTTAACCTAAAATACTCACACCCTTCCTTGAGGGCCCGGTAATAGGAGGTGAAGGACCAGCCTTATTCCTGGCATGCCCGATAACACGATGGTGCTGGCTTCCCCAAGTAGTTGGGAATGTTGAGTAGTTATACTGTACTGCCCAAGGTTAGCGGATAGCGTGATGGAAGATAGAATGACGGGTCGATAAAAAGATAGTCTATAGACTATAGGAGAACAAAGAGAAGAAAAAGCTCCCTAAGATATCCTTACATGGTATTTTATAGGGTTCTGACACTATGTAATTCAGGCCCAATCTACTATACCCAAATCTTATTTCCGTATCCTACGGTTAGTGGATTCTGACCTTTACTCTCTACATATTAAAGGACTGTCTCACTCCAAAAACTGCCAGCCTAGGCTCTCTTGGTGACTTCCAGGTTTGTGATGTACCCTGCAGTTACCAACCGGTTGCAGATGTTGGATAAACCTATTCAGTGTTGTGTTCAGGGACCATTTTTATCTGTGTCAAAGGTTGCCAGCTTTCATGCTGACTTACTCTTAACTGATCATACTTTTAGCTATTTAGCTGATCTTACTGGATACAGGCCGGGAGGCTTCTTGAATTTCAGCAAAATTTATTCTATGTATAATTATTAGGAAACACATATTGTATGCCTCAACACATCCTAATTTCATAGGAATTAATACTAATAAAACATAAGAATCATATACGAAATGGATTAATTCAAAAAGAGAAACATATTATTTGATACAGCTGGCTGGATTAGTAGGATATAATAGCTAGCAAAGTAATCCTATGGGCTACATGTGGCAAATCCAGAGGGGCCGGGGCTACGAACCGCCAGGCCCAGAGGGGCCGGGGCTCAGCCCTGGCAAGTCCTGGCACAAATTAAGCCCTGCCTGTAGGTTTGGAGCTGAAGAGCTGGTCAGCTGATGGAGATACCCTGTGATCCCAAGAGGAGACAAATGGGCCCAAGAAGGGGACAGAGGCTCGGAAGCAGGACAGTGGGCGGGAGCCCCAGCCTCCTGTAGGAGAGGCCTCCAAAGATGAGGCCCATTCAGCAGGCCAAGGTGTGATGCTGGCCATGGGTGTTTTGGGGGCTAGGGGCATGGGCAGTGGACGGGAGCCCCAGATAACAGGAGCCCTTCCCTTCCTCAGACTCAGGCCCTCTCTGGCGATGAGTGGCAGCACCGTGCGAGGGGGCTGAGCTCTAGCAGAGAAGAGCAGTCCTCTTCAATGGACTCAGCTGCAACATGGACTCCCAGTCACCCCTAGTTCTGCCGAGGGGCCACCATGGCTGCACGGGCAAGGTGGGCTAAGCAGGGCGCCCCGCCACCCTTCCCCAGCCCCCTCCACTTCTCCGCTGAGCAGCACTGGGCCGCCCTGGCCTTCAGGAGCTGCCTTTGTTGGACAGGTCCTTATTGGCTTTGGAAAGGGCCACACCAGATGAGGCACAAGGATCACCGTGCTCCTTCCGACCAGAGACGGGCCAAATCCCCAGCCAGAGCTGGGGGTTGAATCCCCTCCCATTTGGCCTTATTCCTAAGTGGAGTGCGCCAGTTAGCTTAACGAGGAGGACTGAACTGGGTTACGTAGCTTCCTTTTCCTCCTGGATTAGCCAGTCCCAGCCCGTGGCGGGCGGCTCTCTGGCCTCAGAAAGAGCGCTGTTTGGTTTCTGTCAGCGACTCCACAGCCAGTTCGCTCGGTTTACCAGCAAAAGGACGGGGGGGAGATGAAGACGCTGCAGCCCCGGCTGAGGATCTGGCTAAGAGTCAAGCTGGGTTTTTTCCTTCTCAGGCCTCACCCTAGTCACAGAGATTTTTCAGGTCCAGTGCTGCCCTGGGAAGCCATTGGTTTCCACGATACCCGGGCAATCCCCTTGGTTTCAATCACTCCTGTGTAACCGAGGGTACCATCTGGCTCTGCATTTGCAGTTCGGCTTGGGAATCTGTTGCTGATGCCAGGGCCAGAGTGAAATCCGGCTTGCTCTCCCCGAGCTGTGCAGGGCCAGCAGTCCTAGAAGGCAGCGAGCTCTTGTTTTGGTCCGTAGGGTCAGCTGATTTGACCCGGAGATGGACACAGGCCAAGGGGGCAGAGCTGCATGGTCACAGCAGGGCAGACTCCAACCTACAAACATCTAAACCCATACATCGATGGGGCTGAAAAATCCAGCTCCCAGCTTGGAACGCATGTCGGCTTTGTGAAGGGGAAGGGGATCAGCCAGGGACCATGAGCACAGCACCGGACAGCACCTCCTAGGTCATCAAACCCAGTCTCCTGCTATTGCAGGCACAGAATGCTGTTCATAAACGCATTAGGCGCCCTCTTCGGTTGTTGGCCTATCAGCATCTCTTTCGAGGACCCCAGCCGCTCTTCCCTGGACCTGATCCGCTAGAAAGTGGAATGTTGGTTTCACGCCTGGAAGGGCAGCTCTGAGCCGGGGCACGGGGCAGCAGCAGAGTCTGGAAGCTGCCGGTCTAACCTCCGCAGGGTCACCAGGGTGCAATGGTCTGCCTCTGACCACATCAGGGGACAGCGCCCTTGTCTGTCATGCGGATCGGTTTAGACCCTGCAAGCGAAGCAGGGTCAGGTTGGATTAGTGTGTGGATAAGAGACTGCTACGGGTAATGCAGCAGACTGCTGCAGGGACTGAGCCATGAACCAATCTGGGTCAGCAATGAACTCAAATGCTAGGATGGTGCTCATGAGCGATGCCCAGAGGGCAACTAAAACCAAAGTCCTGACTCCGCCTGATCTCCTGAGGAGGGGTGTTAACTCTGGTGTCCTGGCCAGAGTCACATTTGGGTAATAATACTGCCTATCTACAATTCCCTTCACATTGTCCACTGGAGAGAGAATCGTTCTACATTCTGCGCTACACTGCTGTGTTCCACCCCAGAGGTGGCTGCATGTGCAACTGTTTGTCTGTAAATGGGCATTGTATGAATGGCAGTTTTGTTATTGCTATCCACAAGGGAGGAGGTGGGGTACAGAATCTGGTGTTTCCATGATCATTTGCATACTGGATCTTTTCCTTAGCTTGCAGCTCTGCACAGGCTCACCCCAAGACACTGGTCATGAATTGGAAGTTGATATTTGTGCTGGGGGATGGGGAACCAGAGAGACACGAAGCCAGCATTTTCTGGTTCTTGTCTGAAGCAGCAAAACAAGTAGTAAAGTAACGATCCAGGACCTTAGTCAGGGTTGGAAGGCTCAGAATATCACCTCCATATTTTGCAAAGTCTGTGCAGTTTCTTTGCTTCCCATTCCTTTAATGCATCAATGCTTATTTCTTAAAAAAGAAAAAAAAAGAAAGCAAACCAACAGAACTCATGTGCATGCAGGCCAGAGTTCACAGGCAGCCCTACAATAGCAAACCAACGTATGTAGTCTCCCCAACTGAGCAATCGTCTACAATAACAAAGCAATGTACACAACCCACCTTAATTGAACAACCCTATAATAACAAATTGGAGAAATCAGCCCACTCTAAATAAGCAAACCTATAACAAATCCATGCATTTAGATCTTCTTAACTGAACAGCCCTACAATAACAATCCCCTGCATGCAGGTTGTCCCAGGTGAGCAACCCTACAATAACAAACCAACGTACGCAACCCACCTCAAGTGAACAACCTTATAATCACTAAACCGGTATGCTTAGCCCAGTGCTCATGAGCAATCCTACAATAACAAACCAGCACACACAACATGTTTTGTGCGGCCTGGCCCAGTTTGTCCTAATTGCTAATCATTGCCCAAGGGTGGCTGAGGGCGAGGGCAGCACATGAGCGGATGCAGGTGCCTTGAAGGTGTTAGCCGTGAAGCCCACTAGATTTGCGGTTGGATTTGAGGAAGCATGTGTTGTTATTCCAGTGGGTCTCGGGGGTGAAATTCACCCCAGGCACTGATTAAGCCGCACTGCCAGCCGTCTGCATGGGGATTACTTGCACCCGGAGTTTTATAGTGCCAGTTCCTAGCGATCTTTTTGCCATACAGAGACCGGGCTCAGATTCCAGCTGTTACTTGGAGATGTTAGATAGCTGCCTTAGCAATAACAGGGCCCTGTCCAGTCCAGGCTCCTCCCCATGTATGCAGTGTGTGGGTCAAACCAGACATTTATCTCTCCAGACAAGCCAGAATCCTCGTCTGACAAATGGACTCAAATCCATCCTGTCACCCTGCCCGAGAGGAGAAACGCGGCAGGAGATCAAGGGAGGTTTTTCCGCAGATGTCAAAATTGGCTCGATTCCAGTTGCTTAAAATTGTCTGATTATCCTCCAGAGACAGCTGTAAACTTGCAAAGCTTTCCTGCAGGTTCCCGTGGTGCTGGGCGGCTTCTAGGGACCTCCCACTTCAGTGTGTTCTTGCAATTCCTACGGGGCCCTTGTATGGAGCTTTCCTTCGTTCCCATGGGTCCTTCACAGCAGAACATCCCACCAGTTCCCAGTGGTTCCTTCTGTGGGGAGTAATGCCCCAGGCCCCCTCAATTCACAGCCTACCTGTGGGGCCAAGGGGTCCCTTATGCGGCACATTCCCTGACGCATATTGGCCTTCATCTTTTGCAGTTTCCAGTGGCTCATCCGGAGGCAGAACACTCCTACAGAGTCCTTTGGAGCAGAAGATCCACGCAAGTCCCAGCGGTCATGTTGTAGGTACCTCAGGGCTGAGCAATCCCAGAGACCCTACATGGCACCTGTATTTCCCCTTCATGATCTGCCCAGGATCCCTAAACCCCAGGCTCCTCTGCCACCACCTCTCTTGGGTAGAGACTCACATCTCTCTCCTTCCTCACTGGGGCTTTCCCAGGCTTCCCACTTCCTGGCTGACACTGCAATATCCCCAGCAAGCCAGACTGCCTAAACAGGCCAGCGTCCGTGCTCTGCTCTCTCTCCAAAGGCTGTGAACAGCTGCACTTGCCAGCAGTTGTCAGTTACCACCCAGCCCTTTCTAAGCAAGCACATTTATTCTTAAGGTGAAAGCATGAAAGAGAAAACATCTTAAAAACAATAAAAGAACCGACACTGCCTGCTAACAGGCTAACCAGATGGCACCCCAGCTCCAACAAAGGCTCTAGGAGGAGTTGGTCCTTCCAATCCCACCAAGGGGCTTTTCCTGTCATTACAAGCCCATAACAACCTTAGCTCAGGGCCCCCTTGAATAGCTCAGTGTTTCCTTTATACAGCCTGGGCTTTTGATCTTCAGATTCCAGGAACAGGTAATCAGCAGACCATGGTGCCCCCATAGGGCATAGCTTCAAAAGGTTGGAGTTTTGAATCACTGGGGGTGGGAGTGGGATTTGCATTCACCTCCCACTAGATGTTTCCCAAGAAATCAACTTCACACACATTATCCCATAAGACCGTTCTTGTCCACCACATTGGTCAATACAGTCCTTTCACCATCCAGGCCCACCATCATACATGACCATTGCATTGAATACAGTGGACTCCGGCCACACTTAGACATAATTTGATAAGGTTGTTTCAAGGATATTGCAAGAAATTGCCCTGTCCATCGCAAGGTCCCTCCATTCTCACAGCTGCCTCTGAAATAGGACATTCCCACAGAGCCCCTACAAGCAGGACAACCCTGCAGGTCTCCAGGAGGGAAGTTCTGAGAGCAAGGACTCTGGGAGGTGACCATAAAAGCACCAGGGTTTCATTTTCTGCTCACATGCCTCAGGATTAACTCCACTGAAATTAGAATGGTTCCATTGGACAGAGGATGGGATTGATCTTATGGGACTGAAGGGGGACTGGGAAAGCTGGTGGCAATTCCCAGCTCTGCTACACACTTCTTGTGTGGCCTTAAGCAAGTTATTTAATCGTCCTGGGTCCCATAGTCCCCATCTGTGTGTCATAGAGTTTAAGGCCAGAAGGAACCATCAGGACATCTCCTCTGACCTCCTGTAGATCAAAGGCCACCAACACCACCCAACACCCGCACAGGGAACCCAACAATCAAAATTAGACCAACGTATTACACTGAAATGGGGCTGATAATACCTCCCTACCACAAAGGGGTGTTTTGTGAGGTGCTAACAGCGATCAGAGCCACATAAGAACCTTGATTGGTAGATAAAATTGATGTGAGATCAGAATCAGGGCTGGGGTATAGCGTATTGGTCACCCTGGGAATAAAGACGCTACTTCATGAACTCCTTTCCTAGTGGGGGTGTTATCTGAGACAGTGTGGTCCAGAGAACAGGGGCCAAGAGGTTAGGAGCCCTGGGGTTTATTTCAAGATCTGTCATTAATATGCTGTGCTACCTTGCACAATTCACTTCCTCTCCCTTTGCCTCAGTTTCCCCACCTGTGAAATGGGGTAATAGCATTGACTGATGTGTGCTCATTGAGATTAGCATTTTGACCCAGCCCATCTCTGCAGTGTGAGTCCAGCTCTGTTGGAGAAAAAAAGTGGTTTGCAGACTTTGGTTTGAATTTGTAAATGAGTTTGCTTTGCCTGTGTCCCTGCCCCCTTTGTGTTCATTGCCCATAAACCTTCTGCTGAATGAATTTGTTGTCAAGAGAGCCAGGGAAAACGGAGGGTTTTGAACGAAGAGTGGGGAATATTCATGGGAAGTGAAATTCAAATTTGCCTTTGTACTGGGGACACGGATTGTGAGAGGTATATGTATCTGCCCAGTTTGTATTATTATAATATTGTTGTCTTTGCACCTAGGAGCCCCAGTCATGGAGCAGGGCACATTGTTCTAGGTGCTGTACAAATTAAGAACAAAAAGACAGTCCCTGCCTCAAAGTGTTAATAGTCTGAGTTAGGAGGTATACAGACCCTGAACTGGGCCTGAAGGGGGTTAAATGGGCTCAGGTAGCCCCGTCCCTCTGGTCCTGATGCTCATGCTCCAGCTGGAGAAGCGGGTTAAAGGGAGCTCAGAAGCCCAGGTAAAGGTGCTGGACAGGCTGCAGGAGAGAGGACTCTTTTGGAAAGCCAGACAGATGGTTGAGCTTGAAGAGGGGAACACAGAGTGGGTGAGGCCCACAGGCTGAGCCTTCTCCAACCAGCACCTGCTTTGAGAACCAGCAGGTCCTGCAGCGCCCTGCTCCTTAGTTTTAACCAAAAAAGAAAAGAAAAGAAAAGAAAAGAAAAGAAAAGAAAAGAACAGTTGGCTGTTTTAGACCTTATCTGAAGGATCACATAAGTAAGAAGTAGCCCAGGGTAGCAGACTTAGACTCTCTGCAGGAAGTAGGGTGACTGGATAGAAAGTGTGAAAAATCGAGAAGGGGCTGGGGGGTAATGGGTGCCTATATAAGAAAAAGCCCCAAATATCGGGACTGTCCCTATAAAATTGGGATATCTGGTCACCCTAGCAGGAAGGACTCTACCAGTGGGACCTGATGAAGAGGGAGGGTCTGCGTCCCTCTACTACACCCTACCCAAGAGCAAAGGTCCAGATGCAGGTTGGGGCCAAAATACTTCCATCCAGGGGCAGGAACCAGGCACCTCTGCTTCCCCTGACAGAGAGCCAAGGGGCTGGAGGACAGATGCACTAATTGCTAGGCCACCTGGCCTTCCAAGCGCCCTCTCACATACCCCTCTCTCTGTTTCCTCCACAGAGGATGCAAGTCAGCTACAGGACCCAGCTAGGAGATTTTGTCTTTTAGCTCAACCTAGAAAGGCTCATGCTCTTAACTTGAGAGGTCATGGGTTCTATCACCAAACCTTGATGAGACCCAAGAACCTCTTAATGCCAATTGGCCAGGGGGTTACAGGAATAGCCTGATTCTGGTATGTACATTCTAGTTCATGAAAGAATGTCATATGGGGGCTCAAATGAAAGGCAGTGGCTCACTGGTCCTTCATGTTATGTATATATACTGGAAATATGTTTTAAACTCTATCAAATGTCACTATCAATATACCTCAGTGCTCTGGTGTTCAGCAAAGTGCTGGTCCTGACCTGACTCTTACAAGCTGACGTGTCCTGTTCCTGTGGGAAAAGCAGACCTGGTAGTTTTGTGAGTAGCCAATGTCAGGGGCTGGATATCGAACACTTCAAAGGTACTCGGGCTTGGGGTGCACCTATTCTTAACCTGCAAGGCAGAGTAAGGACTGGCAGAGCCCAGAGGAGAGTGCTTGGGTGGCTGACAGGCTGGGGGTGTTAGGAAGCGGACAGCTAGCTAAACCCAAACCAGATTCTCTCCTGGGGGAGGCCAGGAGTAACAAAGTGAGGCTGGGGGTAACATGGTCTGGAGTACCCTGAGAACCATTACCTGGAACCATACTTTGCTTATCCAATCAGTGAACAGAAAAAAAAACCCATGTGACTTCTTTGCCCAATGAATGTCTCGCTGAACTATCTGCCGCCTCCTTCCTCCTTTTTGTTGCTCTTCTCTGATTTCCCTCCCGCGTGTGTTTCTGCCCCTACCACACAGGTACGACCGCGGAGCTGGTTTGACTGGAGCCTTCAGCAGACCCATAGATGTTCAGGCCAGAAGGGACGGTCATGCCCACCCAGGCTGGGCAGGGCTGTAGCGGTAAACAAAGAAGAGGGCAAACTAACCTTAGGCAGTGGTACGATAGGCAGGAAAGCTGTGCAGCGATGCCTTTATGCTGAATTGGGTTTAGGCTAGGATGACAGCGGGGCAAAAACCAGACGTGCCATTAAAATATATTTCTGGCTGAGCGTAACCAGCCAGTACGTAACACGCACGTCAGCTGTGGGGGTTGTGCGGCTCGGATTTGCTTGTCACAGCAGAGTGGGAATGAGTAAATGCTTATCCGTGAAGGAGAGGTGGGTAAAGTGCCATATTCCCCAAATGAGTAAACTGTTTACCCGTTGTAGCAAAGCGAAGACTCGCTGGCACGGCATCTCCTGCTGGTCGTCTGGGAATTAGCTCTTTTCCAGCCTATGGCGCGCCCTCTGCAGGCTGGTGTCTCGCCTGCCTCTGGCCCCGTGACCCTCCCGGACCCCGGTGCCCTTTACCTCGGGGTTCTGCCCCAGCAGTTACCCCACGCTCTGGGTCTCCCCTCTAAACTCACCTTGCCTCAGTGGCTACTGCCAGTCCTCATCTAGCCCCTGCTCACTGGGGCAGATGGGTAATGGCCACCCATCACCAGCAAGGGGGTAGGACCTGCTGCCTTCGCCTATCCCCGGGCTGCCCCTCTGCAGCCCCAGTACCTCTGGAGGCCTTCACCAAGGCCTGCAGCCTGGGGGTTTACCAGGCTGGAGCTCCCCAGCTCCTCTTGCCCTAATCCCCAGCACTGCTCCAGTTTCAGGTACCGTATGTTCCCCAGCAGCTAGGCCCTCTCCCTCCAGAGTTCACAGCCCTTTCATAGGGCCAGCTGTGGCCTGACTGGGGCGTGGCTGCGGCTGTGGCCCCCAGTCAGCCTTGCTTTTCCCAGCTGCAGCCCTCTCCAGGGCTGCCTTTATCCCCTGTTCTGCAGGAGTGGGGCAGCCATCCCCACTACACCTGTGTTTACCCTCCCCTGATCTCCGGCTGAGCTCAGGCCAGCGGGTGTCACCCTGTGATTCCTGCATCAAACCCAGAACTTGTGCTTGCCTAGAGCAGGTGGATTAGAAAGACACACCCAGTCTTGATTTAAAGACTCCAAGTGATGGAAAATCCATCCTGTCCCTAAGTAAATTGTGCCAATGATTAATTACCCTTGGGGTAAAAAAACCCATGCCTGGCTTCTAGGCTGAATGTGTCTAGCTTCAGCCTCCAGCCACTGGATGGCGTTAGAGAGACTATCATGTCCCTGCTCTATGTAGCCCAAAACGCACTGGGCCCAATTCATCTCCATTGACTTCAATGGATGAGTCGGGAGCATTCACTTTTCTTATTAGCTGCCGTGTCACATTCCAAGCTGGCTTCTCACCTGCTGACTGCTCCCACCCTCCGGTTTCTATATCTGGGAAAGCTAAGCTACCTTGTCTACTCAGCTTGTGCAAACGCATTCAGTCCCCAGGCCGATCTGCCTGGCAGAGGATCACTGCTGCTTAAACGGTGCCATACGGCACGCAGATCCCCGCGTCTGACGTCTGAGCCTGGCTCTCTCCTAGGACGATGACATAGATGCTCTCTGGGATGGGTGACAACGTGGATGGAGGCAGGCTGCTGTTTCCTGAGCACAATTAGCAATTAGACCACATCACCGTGACATCTCTGTAGCTGATGCTTCTGGCATGATGCACCGCGGGTTGGCTGCATGCAGAGAGCTTTGCAAACAGCTCTCGGGGCTCTTCAAAAGGAGGTGGGAGATCTGCGGCTTGGAAATGGGGACTGGGAGGCTGCTACTTCAGATGCTAACATCTAGATTACTTTGCACTGGCACAAACTGTTAAACTGCAGTCTCTGAAGCCTTCATCCGGAGGAGAAAAAGCAGGCAGGCAAAATTACGGCCTTTGTGGTTAAGACGCAGGAGAGGGTGTCAGGAAATGGGGTTTCGTTTCCCATCTCTGCAGCTGATATCTTGTCTGACTTTGGGGAAATCACTTAGCCTCTTGCTTTGCTCATCTATAAACTGATGCTAATGATCCCTAGTGCACAGGCTCATTGCAAAGCTAATTTAATTGGCCTTGTAAAGTGCTTTGAGATCCTGGGATGGAAGGTGCTACAGAAGTGCAAGGGATTGTAATGAACTGGTGTGTGTGTGTGTGTGTGGGGGGGAGACGGAGACGGAGACTTGAAGGCTAGGACTATAACAGGATTTAAAAGAGAACTAGATAAATTCATGGAGGTTAAGTCCATTAATGGTTATTAGCCAGGATGGATAAGGAATGGAGTCCCTAGCCTCTGTTTGTCAGAGGGTGGAGAAGGATGGCAGGAGAAAGATCACTTGATCATTACCTGTTAGGTTTACTCCCTCTGGGGCACCTGGTATTGGCCACTGTCGGCAGACAGGATACTGGGCTGGATGGACCTTTGGTCTGATCCAGTATGGCCATTCTTATGTTCTTATGTACCACTGCCCTCTAGTGGTTGGAATCAGAACCTCCGTACTGTGTGTCATAAGTCCTATATTGCTAACAAGTACAAAACATACAGAGCTTATAATCTAAAGGGAAAATGACCTGAATTAGGGCCATAAACAGACTGAAGGAAGAGAGACAGGGAGATGGGAACAGATCACGTCATTCCTCAGCTCTGAGAGTAGGTTCTCATCTTAAGAGCTGTGTTGCTTTTATTATGGAGACATGGTACCTTCTCGAGAGATGGATCTGAAGCTGCGGAAAGCTGAATTTTCCACCCTCTCTAAATTCTGCTCCCAAAGTCTGATCATCCTGAAAAGTGAGAGGTCAGGTCAGGGTCCAGGGTAGACATTATTAGGAACATTTAAATTCATTTGGCCTCTGGATTCCTGTGGTACAGGGCACCCTAAATAATCAGCCATTTTTAAAGTTGCAAAAGTCCCATGCTTGTTTGTGCACCAATATGAAAATGTACTGAAAGCACCAGCTGCGACCTAGACAGTGTGTGTGTGTGTGGGGGGGGGCGTGGACAAGGGCTAATCAGGAGCGTGAAGGAATTGGCGCTCTGAAAGGAATTTCTGTTATACAGAGGCCGTGGAAGTGCACCACCGGAGCCGTGCTTCGAGACATGTCACAACGTATAAGCAGCCGTGCCGAGCGCAGCAAAGCAAAGGCTCCATGAAAGATTAATGTTTGCAGGCAGAGAGACTGCGGCATCCAAAACACACAGGCCTCACGTCACCCTCTCTGTATTAGCTAAGCCTTATGGACACATCCTGTTAAAAACAAACTTGATCAATTACCCCTCCTGCGATGGCTTCTCTGCAGCCATGTGGAAGGATTTAGAGTCAATTAACTCCCTTAATTAAAGGTATTTGAGTATTTTAATTATCTTCCTGACCAAATATGAACCTACCAGACAGCCTAGGGAACAAGATCAGAACATGTCTAGCTGTACCTCTGGTATGTTTCTTAAAGGGACAATGCCACAATCAAGCAAATTTTCGACAGTTTTAATGAAAGAGACACTGGTTTTGGCAGGGTTGTGTGTTGGCCCTTTAAGGGGCCAACACACAACAGCTTGTTACAGCTTCTTCCTTAGCCCAGCTAGTAGTGGTCTGTTGTGTAGTGGCGAAGTTTCCAAGTTCAAATCTTGTTGCTGAGGTAGTTGCAATTTGACCTTGTTTTCACACACCTCAGGACCAGGAGAAACATTGGGCATGTTTAGTTTGGGCATGTTTAGTTTAAAGACAAAAAACACCTGAGGGACCTGATAACAGTCTCCAGATGTGTCAGGGGCTGTCATAAAGAGAATGGGGATCAGTTGTTCTCCGTCTCCGCTGAAGGTAGGAGGAGAAGTAATGGGCTTACTCCGCAGCAATGGAGAGTTAGATTAGATATTAGGAAAAGCTTGTTAACTCTGAGGGGAGTACAGCTCTGGAATAGGCTTCGAAGGGAGGTTGTGGAATCCCCCTCACTGGAGCTTTTCAAGAGCAGGCTGGAAAAACACACTTGTCAGGGACGGTCTAGGTTTGCTTGGTCCTCTCAGCGCAGAGGGTCAGACTACATGGTCTCTTAAGGTCCCCTCCAGCCAGACATTTCTATGATTCCATGATTTCCAGGGGTGTTAAAAACTCCCCCAACAAAAGTAGGTCTTAAGAAATCAGAATTTCCGCCACACTGTAACAATGCATGAGAAGCTGAAAATGGAACTGACCAGAGCTGGGAGAAACGTTTTCATCCAATCATTTTTTTCAACAAAAACGTGGCTTTTCAACAAAAGTGGTTTGGTCAAAATTTTCAATGAAAAGCCTTTTTTTAAAACCCAAACCCTTTCACAAAAGTGAAAACCAAACATTCTGGAAATTGCTTTGAAAAACCAGAATGTTTGGTTTTCACTTTTGTTTTTTTCATTTAAAAACACCTGCTTTTTCCCCCCTGGAAAATTAAAAAACCAAACAAATACCCCCTCCCCTGCCCCCAAGTCTCCCACAAACCTTATTTGGCATTTTTTGAGCAGCTCCACTAAAACTGAAAGGGGGAAGTGACCCAGTCTAGTTCCATTGCCTAAAGCCCATGCCCGAAGGCAGAAGCTGCAGAATGCCCGGACGCTGCACAAACGGAGAGATAGTGGGAGATGGTCTCTACCTGTAAAGCTCGCAATCGTTAGGTTGTTCTCTCCTTTTCAGACAGGGGCGCAATGAAGTGAGTGGCCGAAGGGCAGACAAGGAGCCTGTGGCTAAATCAGGAACCGAAAACAGATCTCCTGTGTCCCCGTTCAGTGCAGTAGTCACTAGACAACCGTTTCTCTCTCAATGGAGGGCCAGTGCTTAGATTCCCAAGTGGCAAATATTTGGGAAATCCCATAGCTAGACTAGATTAGCGATACAGGGTATGTCTACGTTGCATTGTAAACCTGGGTCTGTGGGACCCAGGCTTAGAGACTTGAATGGGCTCGTGGGCTTGCACGTGATTGTCCACACTGCATTGTAAGCCTGGGTTTACAAATTGCTGGACACGGGCCTCACAGCCTTGCTAACATGTCCGTACAGCACTCCCCTTCTGACTCGGGTCTGTAGCTTGAGCTGCATCCACACTGCAGAACGCCATGGCACACTTCTGGCTCACCACAGGACTTGGGCTGGGTCTAGTGCTTCCTGGCCTGAGTCAGGCAGATTTGTGGGGGACGGTAGGGGATGCTGGGCTCAAACCTGAGTCGGAGCCCAGGTTACAATGCATGTAGACAGACCCACACTGCAGGGGACACATATTCCCCACCCCGTCCCTTGCTCCTGTGCGTCTCTGGTTAGCAAGCCACCACGAGATTCATTGCCAGCACAGGTTTCTCAGGAGCATTTTCGTTTGCACCGCGAGCTGGTGACGAGAACCAGACAGATACCCCAGCAGGAGAGGGGATGGCAAGACTTCTCCTTTCTTATTTTCCTGGGATCATTTGCATCTTGTTCCCAAATTAAGCCAGTAGCATAAATAACCACTAATTCTCCTACAAGGCAGCTAATGCGCTGCAGGAAGGCTGCCGTGCTCCCTAATCACAGGGAAGAATTTTAAATAGTTACAGTGGATTGTAAATATTTGTACAGGGATGTACAAAGAAATGGGAGCGCTCACGGGGTGAAATTCATCCCTGTCCAGGGGACTGAATGTGATGCGTAGGCAGCATTAAAGTCCCACTTCAGCCCACAGGGCTAAAATAGGACTTAGTGGGTGCCTAGATCTTGTGCTGGATTTCCTGCGGTGATCAGAAGCCAATGCTCTCGCTCCGGAAACCAGGACTGGGCTGGCTGAGAATCCTCAGCCTTGGCTCCCCATGCGTTGTGTGGAAGAGCTCGGTGCCGGAGGCCTGGTCTACCTTCAAAAGCTACGTCACTCAGGGATATAAAAACTCTACCTCCCTGAGCAGTGTAGCGAAGCCAACCTAGCCTCCCCTGTAGACAGGGCTAGGTTGGTGGAAGAATTCTTCTGTCGACCTAGCTACCGCGTCTTGGGGAGGTGGATTGCCTACGGGAGAACCCCTCCTGTTGGCATAGGTAGTGTCTACGGCTGTAGCTTTCCAAGTGCAGACAGGCCCTGAGAAAGGGCGTCACAGAAGCCAGCAAGCTGAGCGGGAAGTTGGTAGCTAGCTGGTTGGGGGGTGGCTGAGGGGCTGGTAGCTAGCTGGTAGCTAAGCTAGCTGGTAGGAAATGCGCAGGAGAGGGGCGAGACCTGTGTTCACCACAGCAGTGTCTTAGGGTACGTCTGCACTGCAGTTAAACCCTGGTGGCTGGCCTGTGTCAACTGATTTGGGCTACGGGGCTGTTTAATTGTAGATGTTCGGACTTGGGCTGGAGCCTCCCCCCTACAGCCCAGGCCCCAGCCTAAGCCCAAACACCTCCATCACAAACAGCCCCACAGCCTGAGCGTCACACGTCTGAGTCAGTTGACCTGGGCCAGCCATGGACGTTTAATTGCAATGTAGACATACCCTTAGAGTCTCGTAAGGCCCTGGACAGGAAAGCAGGGCAGGAGGTTGCTGGGTGCTGTCAAACTCCTGCTGTACTTGATCTCTGTGGCTGCATTTCAGCAGCGAGTGATATGGTCCCTGTACTGAGTTTCTAAAGTGATCTAGGATAGAAAGGTGCTGCAGAGATAGAAGAGAGACACTGGTAACACTGCCTGCAGTGACTCAAAAGCATGGGTGCCTATCTCAGGTCAGACCGGTAGGAACCAGGGCACAAACCCCACATTGGCTGTGAGTTCTATACTTAGATCTCACCAACCAGTGGTCAAGTGTAAAGTCCCCAGGCACTGTAACAGCCCTCACATGGAGTCCCAGACAGTCCCCTTGGGTACACCGACCTGTCTCGCCACCCAGGTGAGCCTGCCTTTGTGATAGAGGGTCCCTGATACCACGAATCACAGCTATATTCAGGTTTCAGAGTAGCAGCCGTGTTAGTATGTATCCACTAAAAGAAAAGGAGGACTCGTGGCACCTTAGAGACTAACAAATAGTGAGCGGTAGCTCACGAAAGCTTATGCTCAAATGAATTTGTTAGTCTCTAAGGTGCCACAAGTCTTCCTGTTCTTTTAGCTGTATTCAGGTTACTCCCAGTCTCAAAGAACCAGTCACTTACCCCAGGTCAATTGCACCTTTGGTCTCACACCAAAGACAATGCTTGTAGCCAATCCGATAATAAACTATATAAAGGTTGATTGAAAAGAAAACCAGAGAGTTATTGACAAGGTTAAAGCACGTAAAAATAGATACACCAATGAGTTATACTCTTAAGTTTTAAAAGGTAATAGACGCTTCTATAATCAGCAAGCTCTAGATGTCTTTAGGGCTAACCCAGGCTAAGCAGCTGGGATCTCTTATTTATACCTAGAAAACTTTGCCCCATAGAGTCCAAGTAGCAGCGGGCTCAGCAATTCCTTCTTCTTAGGGGTTTTAGTCTCTTCTGGCTGATGGGAGCAGTCCCCTGCGTGACTCATCATCATGGGAGGAGGCAGAATAACAACAAAAACGTCTGTTGTCCTCTTGTTGATGATAGGTAGAGAAATTCCAGTTGCCATGTCCCACAGTAGCTCCTCTGGTATCAACGGACCTTTCCTTTTGGGAAGGGCGTAACACCTACTGCCGAAGATCACCCTTCCTGCTAGTTACCTCTCTCTCCTGTCTGGGCTCACAATACAACTGTTCAGATCTGACCTTACAAGGTGGGATGCCAGTAAGTGAGATGCAGCAACTCACCAAGTATTCAACAAAGTCTGAACACTAAACACCTTTTGATCACTCTGGTACCCATTTCAGCAGGGCTAACACACAGGGGTGAGTCTAGCTAGGTATCTGTCAGTGTCCCACGAAGACCTGGGGACCTGGGCATGAGCTGGCACCCGGTCTGCCAGCGTCACAGGGGTGCTATGTCTATGGCAGCTCAGAGGTGAGCTGGGACCTTGGGATCCAATGTTCTGTTGCTTTGGGAGCTACTGCGGTGGGCAAAAGGAGCAGCTGCTGCCTTGAAGTCAATAGCTAATGTTGCCCTCGAGCGTCCCACTCTGAATGTGTTGGGGGGCTCTTATGGCAGAGTGGATGGTGGGTTGCTACAATTCAGAGAGGTACAAGGGGAGCAACCGGGGAGAAAAATCCTTTGCTGGCATATACCTTTCAGGGAGCGTCTGGTACCCGAGCCTGGTCGGGCCTGAACCCTGTGTGCACTGGGGATGGAGCGGCTCATGAGATAAGCAGCTCTCGTGGTAAGCCAGGGCAGATTTCTTCCTTTCAGGGCTTAATGTTATTAGATTAGAGGGCGTCTCAGGGCTGCTATCGACTTGGTGTGAACTGAGCACGTATTATCCACGTAAAAAGAAAAGCAGTTGCGAAACTGGCAGAAAAGGGCATTTATTTGAAAGATTATCGCCAGGTGTGTTGGTGTGTGGCTCAGCGAGCTCTGAAACCTGGCCCAGGCAAGGAGCCAGGGGACAAGCGCCATGGACTGGGAACCCACCATGTCTCACTAGTTAAACAGGATGGGATTTGGTCAGTATGGGAGTGGGAGACCTCCCAGGATGCGGTGGGAAGTGCGGCTGCTGCTCAATCAATAGGGCACATGACCCAGAGGGTGCTGTGCTGGGCCTGCGGGAGGTGCTGTCGTTTGGATGAGACGTAAAACTGAGCTCCTGACCACACACGGTCATTACAGAGCTTGTGCTGTTTGCTCTCCAAGAAGAGGTGCTAGCCTCCAGGTCTTGGCCAAATCCCATTGCAGGCAATTCCCTTCCTTTCCTTTCCTTCCCCTCCCCTCCTTTGGAATACAGAGATTAAAATCACCCCCACTGCCAGGATGTGTTTGATTTCTTGTGTCTCCCTCTCCACAGGAAACAGGGTGGCACCTCCATACGTTCCCAATTGACAGCTGGGTGCCTGCTAAGCAGGGATTGGGTACTGAAGCAAAAATATCCTAATATCTCCTAATGTTACTTAATGTTGGAAAACGAATTCCGGTGAGTGGGCTCAAAAAACCGAGCCGCTGGGCCTATTAGGGCACAGAGCAAGGAGCTTACGTCTCCCCGCGTGGACCTGGTGAGGGCCTGTGCACAATCTTCTCGGAAAGAAGATCAGTCTGCTTCAACCACAGAAGAGGTACAGCATGGGCAGGGGCACATGTCCTCGCCCCCTGAACAGGCCCTGGGGTCCCCCTGACCTTCCCACAAAGTTCTTGGCAGCTGAGGTTATTTGTGGGTCTGTCTGGTGGAAGGCTCGGGCCCCAAAGGACCCATGAGAGTTGGGGGCCTAGGACCGTTGGGTGGAACATTGGGACTCTGAAGGTTTTGTGGCCGTTGGGGGGTGGCTGAGGGGCTGTCAGTGGAAAGTTGGGGCTCTGACGGTATCGTGGCCGTTGGGGGGTGGCTGAGGGGCTGTCAGTGGAAAGTTGGGGCTCTGAAGGTTTTGTGGCCGTTGGGGGGTGGCTGAGGGGCTGTCAGTGGAAAGTTGGGGCTCTGACGGTATCGTGGCCGTTGGGGGGTGGCTGAGGAACTGTGAGTGGAAAGCTGTTTTATCAAAGGATCTGTGGAAGTTATGGATTTACTGCATCAGTTTGTTTGGATTGATCAGACATGGAGGGTGGGGTGACAACCGGGCAGCTCAGCTGCGTTAGAAGGGTGGCCTCAGAAAGAAGCTGGGTAGGAAGTTCTTAGAGCCTTGCTCTGCAACGGGACACCTGCTTTCCCCTCTAAGTTGACTCAGCTGCCTGGGACCCCGCACGGCCCGGAAGAGGAAATGTTTTGCGAGGGGCAGGAGCAGGGATTCCTCACCTGGTGGCTTGTCGGAGAGTCCCCCGTACCCTCCCCACAGGGGCCCTGGTGGAGGAGCACATGGAGTGCTTTAGGACAGCCAGTCCCCAGGTATTCCCCCTCCTCCCCAAAAGGCACTTGGACCCATTTTGCCAACCACGTCATCAAGAGAGGCTCTCCCTGCCTCAGTGACGCCTGCCACTGCCCTGAGCTTCGTTGATCCGCCCGCCTGTTTGGTGGGCTCCAGCCCGTCTTTAGCTTTCTCTGGTAGATTTGGGGATGACGGGATCTGAGCTGGAGCTCAGTCACTGGAAGGTCCAGGGACACGAGCATTGCACCTTGCAGCACCCTTGCCAGGAAGCAGGAGTGAGAACTTAGCTGGTCCTTGGTATCTTTCCATTGACTTCAGTGGGCTTTGGATCAGCCCCTCAGATACTGTTGTGCTCTATTAATAACCATGTTACAGTCAGACGCAGAACCCCGAGTCAGGAACAGGGTGGAGGAAAAGGATGGCTGAGTGATGGCTCAGTTTCCTGTTCTGCCTCCTGCATGACCCTGGGCAAGTCAGTTATCCACCCCGTGCCTCAGTTTCCCATCTTCACCATGGGAGTATACCACTGCTCCACTTCACAGCAGAGTTATCAGGATAAACACAATAAAGACTGTGAGGTGCTCAGAAACTAGGGTAATAGGTGCTGTGTAGGTACTGAAGATAGATAGCTAGGGTGTGCTATTAACACAGAATAAGAGCCGGTCCAGATTGCCTTATTGTTCTGTGTTTGTACAGCACCTGGCACAATGGAGTCCTGGTTCATGACTCCAAGGCACTATGGTAAGACAAATAATAATAATAAGAAGAAAAAAGTGCTGTTGCAAACAAAGCAGAGGCGGGGAGGAAAGATGAGATCAAATTTATCTGGCAAATTCTGGTATTTCCCATCAGATCATAAGTGCTGACCTGCTCCACGTAGGGAGCGTCGAATCGTGGAAGTCAACAAATGGCTACGCAGGTGGTGTCGGAGAGAAGGCTTTGAATTCTTCGACCATGGGATGGTGTTCCAAGAAGGAGTGCTAGGCAGAGACGGGCTCCACTTAACGAAGAGAGGGAAGAGCATCTTCGCGAGCAGGCTGGCTAACCTAGTGAGGAGGGCTTTAAACTAGGTTCACCGGGGGAAGGAGACCAAAGCCCTGAGGTAAGTGGGAAAGCGGGATACCGGGAGGAAGCACAGGCAGGAATGTCTGTGAGGGGAGGGCTCCTGCCTCATACTGGGAATGAGGGGCGATCAACAGGTTATCTCAAGTGCTTATATACAAATGCACAAAGCCTTGGAAACAAGCAGGGAAAACTGGAGGTCCTGGTGATGTCAAAGAACTATGACGTGATCGGAATAACAGAGACTTGGTGGGATAACTCACATGACTGGAGTACTGTCATGGATGGTTATAAACTGTTCAGGCAGGGCAGAAAAGGTGGGGGAGTAGCACTGTATGTAAGGGAGCAGTATGACTGCTCAGAGCTCTGGTACGAAACTGCAGAAAAACCTGAGTGTCTCTGGATTAAGTTTAGAAGTGTGTGCAACAAGAGTGATGTAGTGGTGGGAGTCTGCTATAGACCACCGGACCAGGGGGATGAGGTAGATGAGGCTTTCTTCCGGCAGCTCACGGAAGCTACTGGATCGCATGCCCTGATTCTCATGGGTGACTTTAATTTTCCTGATATCTGCTGGGAGAGCAATACAGCGGTGCATAGACAATCCAGGAAGTTTTTGGAAAGCGTAGGGGACAATTTCCTGGCGCAAGTGCTCGAGGAGCCAACTAGGGGGGGCGCTTTTCTTGACCTGCTGCTCACAAACCAGGTAGAATTAGTGGGGGAAGCAAAAGTGGATGGGAATCTGGGAGGCAGTGACCATGAGTTGGTTGAGTTCAGGATCCTGACACAGGGAAGAAAGGTAAGCAGCACGATACGGACCCTGGACTTCAGGAAAGCAGACTTCGACTCCCTCAGGGAACGGATGGCCAGGATCCCCTGGGGGACTAACTTGAAGGGGAAAGGAGTCCAGGAGAGCTGGCTGTATTTCAAGGAATCCCTGTTGAGGTCACAGGGACAGACCATCCCAATGAGTCGAAAGAATAGTAAATATGGCAGGCGACCAGCTTGGCTTAATGGTGAAATCTTAGCGGATCTTAAACATAAAAAAGAAGCTTACAAGAAGTGGAAGGTTGGACATATGACCAGGGAAGAGTATAAAAATATTGCTCGGGCATGTAGGAATGTTATCAGGAGGGCCAAATCGCACCTGGAGCTGCAGCTAGCCAGAGATGTCAAGAGTAACAAGAAGGGTTTCTTCAGGTATGTTGGCAACAAGAAGAAAGCCAAGGAATGTGTGGGCCCCTTACTGAATGAGGGAGGCAAACTAGTGACAGAGGATGTGGAAAAAGCTAATGTACTCAATGCTTTTTTTGCCTCTGTTTTCACTAACAAGGTCAGCTCCCAGACTGCTACGCTGGGCATCACAAAATGGGGAAGAGATGGACAGCCCTCTGTGGAGATAGAGGTGGTTAGGGACTATTTAGAAAAGCTGGACGTGCACAAGTCCATGGGGCCGGACGAGTTGCATCCGAGAGTGCTGAAGGAACTGGCGGCTGTGATTGCAGAGCCATTGGCCATTATCTTTGAAAACTCGTGGCGAACCGGGGAAGTCCCGGATGACTGGAAAAAGGCTAATGTAGTGCCAATCTTTAAAAAAGGGAAGAAGGAGGATCCTGGGAACTACAGGCCAGTCAGCCTCACTTCAGTCCCTGGAAAAATCATGGAGCAGGTCCTCAAAGAATCAATCCTGAAGCACTTGCATGAGAGGAAAGTGATCAGGAACAGCCAGCATGGATTCACCAAGGGAAGGTCATGCCTGACTAATCTAATCGCCTTCTATGATGAGATTACTGGTTCTGTGGATGAAGGGAAAGCAGTGGATGTATTGTTTCTTGACTTTAGCAAAGCTTTTGACACGGTCTCCCACAGTATTCTTGTCAGCAAGTTAAGGAAGTATGGGCTGGATGAATGCACTACAAGGTGGGTAGAAAGCTGGCTAGATTGTCGGGCTCAACGGGTAGTTATCAATGGCTCCATGTCTAGTTGGCAGCCGGTATCAAGTGGAGTGCCCCAAGGGTCGGTCCTGGGGCCGGTTTTGTTCAATATCTTCATAAATGATCTGGAGGATGGTGTGGATTGCACTCTCAGCAAATTTGCGGATGATACTAAACTGGGAGGAGTGGTAGATACGCTGGAGGGGAGGGATAGGATACAGAAGGACCTAGACAAATTGGAGGATTGGGCCAAAAGAAATCTGATGAGGTTCAATAAGGATAAGTGCAGGGTCCTGCACTTAGGACGGAAGAACCCAATGCACAGCTACAGACTAGGGACCGAATGGCTAGGCAGCAGTTCTGCGGAAAAGGACCTAGGGGTGACAGTGGACGAGAAGCTGGATATGAGTCAGCAGTGTGCCCTTGTTGCCAAGAAGGCCAATGGCATTTTGGGATGTATAAGTAGGGGCATAGCGAGCAGATCGAGGGATGTGATCTTTCCCCTCTATTCGACATTGGTGAGGCCTCATCTGGAGTACTGTGTCCAGTTTTGGGCCCCACACTTCAAGAAGGATGTGGATAAATTGGAGAGAGTCCAGCGAAGGGCAACAAAAATGATTAGGGGTCTGGAACACATGAGTTATGAGGAGAGGCTGAGGGAGCTGGGATTGTTTAGCCTGCAGAAGAGAAGAATGAGGGGGGATTTGATAGCTGCTTTCAACTACCTGAAAGGGGGTTCCAAAGAGGATGGCTCTAGACTGTTCTCAATGGTATCAGATGACAGAACGAGGAGTAATGGTCTCAAGTTGCAGTGGGGGAGGTTTAGATTGGATATTAGGAAAAACTTTTTCACTAAGAGGGTGGTGAAACACTGGAATGCGTTACCTAGGGAGGTGGTAGAATCTCCTTCCTTACAGGTTTTTAAGGTCAGGCTTGACAAAGCCCTGGCTGGGATGATTTAACTGGGAATTGGTCCTGCTTCGAGCAGGGGGTTGGACTAGATGACCTTCTGGGGTCCCTTCCAACCCTTATATTCTATGATTCTATGATTCTATGATTCCACTGATGGACAGCAGTAGAAGACGTTAGCTAGCTAGATCTCAGCTCCTCAGAGGGAGGTGATCGGACTGAGGCCTGTATGATGTGGCCTACGCTGCCCCTGCCGTCACGTATCCCCTTGTGTCGCAGTGTTACTGTGGTGACAGGCTCCGACGGCAATAACTCTGAAGGCTTCTGCCTTCACAAGCGGTCCCAGGACTTTCTGAGAAGATCCAGGGGCTGGTCAAACGAGGCAGAAGTCCTGGAAAAACACAAGGCTGCAGCTTTTTCCATGGGAAATGTCAGGAGGCAGGAGAACAGGCTCTTCTAATTAAGAAACCTTCACATTTCAGAGATGCAAAAATAAATACAAGTGCAAAGAAATGGCAGATGCCTGGACCCCACTGGCAGATAGCTGGTTTAGGATTAGATCCCTGGACTCCAAGATCTAGGTTCCCAGGCCCCCACACTCCTTGCTTGCTTCGTTCCCATACCCTTAGTCCCCTCTGCTCCCATCTCCTTTGTTCTCCATCTCTTCTCGGGTTCTTTCTCTGTTCCCAGACTTCTCTCTAACTGCTGAGGGGCCCCTTGCTCTGCTGGCTCCCCCTCCGCTATGGACTCGCAGCTCGCGGAGTGACACCCTAGTTTCTCTATCCAGCTGCTCCTAGTCTCTCCTTGAATTCCCATCTCTCCTGGTCCTTTTTCCTTCTCGCGTGCAGCGTGTGCAGCCCAGTCCTTGCAGGCAGCTCTGCAACAACAAGCCAGGGAAGGAAACAATTTCAGGAAGGAAACAGCTAATTAAAAATCTGGGTGCAGTACTGCAGAAGGTATTGGAAGGGGGAGTTCAGGTAAGGGACCAGGCCAGCATCTTGCAGCTTGGTTGCCTGTAGCAGATAGTTCTCATAAACTTATCTGCTGACTGTGAAGATAAAATTCAGCTCCAGTTTGATCCTGAGAAGCAGTGTAGTCCAGTAGGCAGGGCAAGGGCCTCAGGACTCCTAGTTTCTAGTCCCATGTCTGCCGGTGACCTAGGGCAAGTCCCTTCCCCTCTCTTCCTTGTCTATTTAGCTCTTTGGGGTAAGGGCTATCTCTTGCTATGGGCATTTACAGGACCTTGCACAGGGATGGGCGAACTCCGGCCCGGGGGCTGCATCCAGCCCTCCAGACATTTTAATCTGGCCCTCAAGCTCCCGGCAGTGAGCAGGGTCTGGGGCTTGCCCTTCTCCGGTGCTCCAGCCGGGGAGTGGGGTTGGGGGCTTGCCCCGCTCCATGTACCTCCCGGAAGCAGTGGCATGTCCTGCCTTCGGCTCCTACACATAGGGGCAGCCAGGGGGCTTCACATGCTGCCCCCGCCCCAAGCGCTGCCCCCAAAGCGCCCATTGGCTGGGAACCTAGGCCAATGGGAGCTGCAGGGGCAGCGCCTGCAGACAGGGCAGAGTGCAGAGTCACCTGACTGTGCTTCCACATAGGAGCTGGGGGCGGGACATGCCGTTGGTTCTGGGAGCTGCTTGAGATAAGCACCGCCTGGAGCCTGCACCCCTCCTGCACTCCAACCCCCTGCCCAAGCCCTGATCCCCCTTCTGCCCTCCGAACCCCTCTGTCTCAGCCCAGTGCAACCCCCTGCACCCCCAACCCCTCATCCCCAGGCCCACCCCAGAGCCCACATCCCCAGCTGGAGCCCTCCCCTCTTCTCCCCCGCGCCACCCCTGCCCCAACCTGGAGCCCCCTCCCACATAGTGAACTCCTCATTTCCGGCCCCACCCCTGAGACCGCACCCCCAGCCAGAGCCCTCCCCACCTCCCCATCCTGTGAGCATTCATGGCCCGCCATACAATTTCCATACCCAGATGTGGCCCTTTGGCCAAAAAGTTTGCACACCCTGACCTAGCACAATGAGGCTGTGATCTCAATTAGGGCTGCAACAGTAGTGCAAAGACTCATAAGTAATCTGAATATAATCCAGATTGTCCCTTGAGAAGAAAAGGCAGAAGCAACGCTGAGCTTTGAATCAGACTTTATTTCTCTCTATAATGAAAGTAAAACAGCAGTACAAATATGCTTTGGCATGAGAAACGGATAACCTTTGTCTGACGGTGTTTAACTCTCTCCATGTCTAAAGATGAGAAAGACGCTAAGAGAAAACGTCCCAGAGTCATCAAAACCCTGTTCCAAATTCCCCCCAAATGCTCCTTTACGATCGATATTTATATATTTATAGAGATATGATGAATATACCTTCATCTATAATAAATATCTTCTCATATCTAACAGTATGTACATGTCATCAAGTATTAGAAACACATTTTTCATTCATTAAAAGGTGAGACATGGGTTTGGCTCGTGCTTTGAAAATGCTGCTCTGGGAACAGTTGTGTTACATTGTTTGTCACCGCTAACCCAGCTACATCAAGTTATAAAATCACCAGTGTGGGGAATCCGCTGCTTAGTGCGTGTTACCGTGTCCCGCCCTGGAGGTGCCAACAGTTATAAGAGCCTGCTATGGACTCGCAGCTAACGGAGGGGTGCCTTTTGCCCAAGGAGACAGAGTGCTGTGCTTTGGGTGCAGAAGGTCCCGAATATGATCTCCGCTCATGGCTTTGGTGTCTGTGGAGGGATGGAACTCGGGAGACTACCGATTGGGAAGAAGGGGTCAGGGAAGGTGAGAGGGACGAGAGATTTTGCTTTTGCTTTGCAAAACACTTGGCAGGAAAATGAAACCAGACGGCTCTCTACGTGCACCCACGTAGAACGCCCAAATGCTCTGCAGCTGCCTTGCACCGAGCTGGGGGTTGGAGCCCTGGGCACAAACTACTTCTGCCTTATCTCATTGCCCATGGAGCTTCTTATCCGGGCAGATCCTGGGCTCCCCCAGTGACAGTTTTTCAGGTGTTTTGGTGAAAACCAGTCTAGATTTCTTTTCTTTTTTGTTGTTGTTAAAACATTGTGTCCAAAATGTTTCCCTTTTCCCCTCCATAGCTTGAGCTTTGTGTGTGCTCTCCCCGTCCATGTGTGTGTGTGTGTGTGTAAAGCAATAGCTTCCATTTTTTAGGCAAAAAACAATTTCCCCCAGGAAGCCAAGTGCCACTGATCTCCCTCCCCCTCCTTTACCTTTTCCATAAATATGCACCTTTACCGATGAGGGTTTCCACCTCTGCCTGCTGTCCCCCCTCCGACCGCACCCTTATAGTCAGGGTTTATGCAGTACATCAGCCTGTTTGACTGCATCTTGCATTTAAGGGCAAGCTGCATACCAGATTCCAGTGACACAAGATAAGTTCATGGAGGATCAGTGCATCAGTGGCTACAGCTAAGATTGTCTATAGCTATTGTCTATAAGAAAATCTGTAGCTAAGATTGTCAGGGACACAACCCTATGCTCTGGGTTTCCCTAAACCTCTGACTGCCAGAACCTGGGAGCGGACGACAGGGGATGGATCACTTGATAAATCGCCCTACGTAAAAGGATAAATGGACCCAAAGCAGATATTAGGAACGGCAATGTGACGAAGTGGGACTGTTCTTAATGTTTCCTCCGAATATTGTGGCGGTGCCTCAGTTTCCCCTATGCAGTTCTTAAGTATCTAGGTGGTGGGGTAAGGGGGTATGATCATTGCAGAGCCCTAGAGGGCAGGTATGTGCAGGAGTCTGGACACAGAGAATGGCCGACACCCTGTTTCCTGGCAACTGATGGCCTGGGCCCTTCCCCTCCTGCAAGGTGAAAGCTGAAGGGTTGGAGAACAAAGGAATGAGGTGACCACCTGGCCCAGGAAAGGAACAAAGCCCAGAGGAGGAGGGGCTGGAGAGAGTTTCAGTTTGGGGCTGGCTGGGACATGGAGTAAAGGGCAGACGTGGTTGTCTGGCTCACTGGGCCCAAAATGGACCCGGCTGAGGGGTCCTGTTCTCTGCACCTACAAGCTCTGTGTTAGACCATGTTCCTGTCATCTAATAAACCTCTGTTTTACTGGCTGGCTGAGAGTCACGTCTGACTGCGAAGTTGGGGTGCAGGACCCTCTGGCTTCCTCAGGAGCCCTGCCTGAGCGGACTCGCTGGGGGAAGCACACGGAGGGGCAGAGGAGGCTGAATGCTCCGAGGTCAGACCCAGGAAGGTGGAAGCTGTGTGAGTTGATTGTCCTGCAGACAGGCTGCTCACAGAAAGGCGACTGCCCCAGAGTCCTGACTGGCTTCACGGGGAGCAGTTCCAGAGCATCGCCCAGGGACTCCGTGACAACTATACAAAAACCTGTAGGAGAACACTTCAACCTCGCTGGACACACACTAGCAGATGTAAAGGGCGCCATCCTACAGCAAAAAGACTTCAGGACCAGACTTCAAAGAGAAACTGCTGAGCTTCAGTTCATTTGCAAATTTGACCCCATCAGCTCAGGATTAAACAAAGACTGTGACTGGCTCGCCAACTACACAAGCTGTTTCTCCTCCCTTGGTGTTCACACCTCCACTGCTAGAAGAGGGCCTCATCCTCCCTGATTGAACTAACCTCGTTATCCCAAGCCTGATTCTTGCCTGCATATTTATACCTGCCTCTGGAAATTTCCACTGCAGGCATCCGACGAAGTGGGTATTCACCCACGAAAGCGCACGCTCCAATACGTCTGTTAGTCTATAAGGTGCCACAGGACTCTTTGCCGCTTTTACAGATCCAGACTAACACGGCGACCCCTCTGATAGACGATCTCTGTTTACCCTAGGGCCAGCCCATACATTCTTACCTACAAGCTGACCTTATCTGCATTTGTTGGGAGCTGCCATGCCCTGGGTCCGAGCCCTGGGTTAGCACGGTTGCAGTATAGACCCAAAGGGGGTTAGCCTGGAGCCAGGGCTCAAGCATGGGCTTACATTGCAGTATAGACATACCCCGAAAGGCCACCCCCATTGCTGGACCAAAACCTGGGATCCTAATAGCCCTGAGATCTGGGTCTGAACTTTATGCTTGAACTCTAAGTTTAGAATGGGCTGAACCAGCCCCTCAGGTCTAAATCCACCCTCAACTCTGGGCACTTCTGGTCCAGCTGTGGACTTGGTATCTCCCCCCCCCCCCCCCGCCTTTTCTCTGCAGCAAGATGCATGGATAATGCATTGGCACAGGGAACACGAAACAGAAGCTTGTTTCCTTTCAGGGTCGTTTCCCTCTCCTTATGGATTGTTATTGCAGGGTTGCTCCTGAGCACTGGGCCATACACACTTGTTTAGACTGGAGTTGCACAGGAGTGCTGGGCTGTGCACACTTGTTTGCCGATGTAGGGTTGATAGGACTTGACTGCTTGTTGTCAATTTTAGTTTAGCAAGTGCACTGAAGTGTGGCTTGCTAGCTCTTTAATGCACGTCCTGGACAGAGAGGTCTCTGTGATGCAGCAGTGCATTTGGGCAGTGCCTGGCAGAGAACTGAGACAGATTTCTCGTTGCCTTGCTCCCCTTGATTATGACTTGGGGAATTGGTTTTGTTTTTGGCCTTCTGTGCTGCAGTACGTGGGACAAACAGACACACTCTGGGATGAAACCTCAGTGGAAGCATCTGTGTCAAAAGAAGAAGATATGAAGACTGGCCCAATGTGGGGTAAAATGCTGGCACCATTGAAATCAATGGCAAAGAGCCCACTGATGTCAGGGAGGGCCAGGATTTCACCCTGGAACTTTTGGGGACATATTATTTGGCTACGTTTTGAAATGAATCTCGTGGGCAATCTCTCTCCCCTAACTCGGGTGGGGGGGAGGGGTTGTGGATCGTTTGTATTGCGGAACCTTATCATTTTTTTATTGAGGAAAATAAAGTTTCTCATTTGTGCGACGTATCAAAAATGGCCTGTCTGGAGCCAAGGCTTTCTCTCATTTGACGCGTCTATTTCACAGTTTTCGTTCGGAAAAAGCTGAGCAACGGAACTGGAAGAAGGAATTCCCCGGATCTGGCAAAAGGAGCCATGGGACCTGCATGTTCTCAGCACCCTGGAGGCTGCAGTCACACCTGCCCAACAGCTGGCTTGGCACAAAGGGGCTGGAGGCCAGGGGTGAACTGCCTCCCAGGGAATTCCCCCATGCAAGTGGTCTCCACGTGCCCGATGCAGAACCGGTTCCACCATCTCTACACCACCTCCATGGGAGCCCCAGGATAGGAGCATGTCAGGGGTGGGGAGCGGACAAATGCAAGTGGAGGTTTGGCCTGGGGATTCTTATGTCGTGGGTATTTTGTGACCGATAGGAGCCACTGAGGAAGGGGCACAGGGTAGCACACCCTCAGGGCTGTCCCAGCTTGCACTGGGGGCCACGACTGTCCCAGGACTGGGAGAGCGTGAGCCACCTTCCCTCCGTCCCTGAGCCAGCCTAAGTGCTGACACAGAGGTGTTCATGGGCGCTCCGTGTGCCGAGGGCCCATGAACGGGTGCTGGGCCCCAGTCAGGCAGGGAACCAGCTGATCAGACCTGCTGGGGTATGTTTCCACATTATTACTTGACCTCCCCTTCAGCCTTGGGCAAGCCACATAACCTCGCTCTGCCCCCTCGCGTTTCCCTTGGGTCGGACGGGGCAAATGACCCGTCCCCGCCCCGGAGTGGGGCTGGCAGGCTCAGCCCATTAACATCTGTGAAGCTCTTTGAGATCCTCAGCAGGAAGAAACGTGCAAAGAGAGAAACAAATCAGGGGAAGGGGGAAAGGCAGGTCAAATTTGGGGCCCATCCGTCTTTACTGCTGCCTCTTTAAGCCCTCGGCTCACTGGGAGGGGCGGGATGTCACTGCAGCCCCCACCTTGCTTTGAGATGTGCAGGGGGGTGGTAAATCCTGGGCGAGGCTGCGGGCTGCTTCCTGGCATCCTCACAGCTTCCTGTCCTGGCAGGGGCCTTTGATCCCATGCCAGACTCTGTCCCTGGGAACGACTGACATTATGATTCCCTCCCCTGCCTGCCCAGAGCCCTCTCCCCTGCCTGCCCAGAGCCCTCTCCAGCCCAGCAGTGGCTACCCCTGAGGCTAAGATCTCCCCTGGGTTATGCTGATGATGGGATTGAGATCAGAGTGCAGAAAGGAGAGGCAAGGGCGGGCGAACCTGCCTGAGGGGAGGGCAGGCTGCTTCTCCCCAAAGCCAGGGTGCCTTTCATTAACCCTTAGCCACAGGAGACGGGCGGTAACCGAAGCAGTCCTCCCTCTCCGCCCTGCCCATCCCCCCCATGGCACTCCTTGGCACTTGGATGGAGCCTTCCACCTGTTGGGGGGCATCAGCTCTTGGGGTCGTGTTTGGGATGGTTCCCGCCTCACCTGCCCTGTGCTGCGTTTGTCCATTGCGGTCCTCCCTACCCAGACGTCTCGCGTTGCCACTGCCGGACGGAGCAACGGGGACAAAAGCTGAGCAGGAGATCGGCAACTGAACTGAAGAAATGACCTAGGTACAGAATTTCTGATCAACTCTTCTTCTTGTGAAAGGGAAAGAAAGGCACCCAATGCCATGGGGCGCCCACAAACAATTACCAGAGCCCTGCCTGCCCCAGCCTCACCCCCGCGGCAGCTGCTTCCCTGCACAAGTTGCATATTGAGAGTCGATGTGCCGAAAAAGGCACCGGGGAGGTACTCCCCAGATGCGGGTGTGGGAGGAGAAAAGGGGACGTGGCAACCCTCTGTGTGAATGCAGTAGCCCCACCCACTCGAGTCCCGACTCTTCTCCGCCAGCCACAAAGTAGCAGCAGATCTTACCTACAGATCCCTTGCTCAGAGTTCGTATGAAAATGCAGTTGTGGTCATGAAAAGGAGCATAGCTATGTAAAAACAGCCCCTTCTTACCTATCAGATTTGCTCCACCGGGGTAGCCCAGAGTCCTATCTGCGGTAGATGGTGGGAAATATATGCTTTATTCCCATGAGCCCAGCAGAGCAAATACAGCTGTCGAGGAGGGGGGTTGGAATTTGTTCTTTCACCATCAACCGAACGCTTGAACTATTGCGGTCGTTGATGTGGGAGAAGGAAAGAACCCAGATCCCACGAGGAAGGGCAGCACTGAAGTGAGTGCTTTTGGACCGTCCCTTTTCGGAGCAGAACCAAATGTAAGGGGAGGCCACAGCAGCCGCTTCTCCGGATTCAACGTCAAGCGTCTTAGGAGGAAAGTCTCCCCAGCCCAGCGACGTGCAATTCCCATCCCTTTGTGGCTAAGACTCGGGAAGACAGATGGTTTTGTTAGCCACCCATGCGTAAATGGCTAGATACAGAAACTTGTCCATAACACCCACTCCCATTTCATTATTGCTCACCACGGAAGAGACCTAGACACTATCAGCCATGGAACAGACACACCCTTCTTCAGAACACAACAGGGTTGTATTAAATAATAAACAGAAAGGGTCGGTCGCTTTTATTTCCCAGGCTCGTCTTGCACTGTCTAGGGCGGGTCTCTACGCTTTCCTGACATGGATGGATACACTGGTTTGGTTTAGGGGGTGCTGGCCCAAATGCAAGAGGAGGTGCCTATCTCCTCATCTTCAAGGATTGTTGTAGCTTTCAACCACCTCTCAGCTGCGATATATAAGAAGCCACAAACCTGCGGTTTGGTGAATAAGAACCAGTTAAAAAAGGACTCCTCCTGGCCCAGATCTGATTTCCATCCCAGTCCTGCCGGAATCAGAGAGCCGGCTACGTGACACCCAGCTTGTTGTGGCAGGATCACGTGCATAGGAATATACAAAGCTTCTGCCTAAGACCCTCTTAGCCTGATTTGCTCGGTGATGCAGCCACGACTTTTAACCAGGAGGCTTTGCTGCCCTGGAATCCCCCCTTTTTTTTCTGAACCGATGTTAGCAAATGATGTCGAGGGGACAGGAACTACTATTGGAGGAGGAATGAGCAGATGGGCCGTGGCTAGTAATGCTCTTAGATCCGAAAGTCAAAGGTGGGAACCATCAAGAAGTGGTTGATGTAACTTACCCGCGGATAGGGTGGAAAGGGTGTCAGCAAGGGTGGCACCATTCTAGTCGGAGACATAGAATCAACTACATCTCCCCCTATGGCGTGTAAGTTACGACCCACTCTGCCTTATCAATGTGTCAGTGATCCCAGTGTTTATATCACCTCTGGCTTTGATCTCCCAGTAGAAAACATACAATCCTTTCCAGCTGGCCTAAGAGCAGAGACTCGTCCCTGGTGCCAGACCTCCCCGCAGGTCGCAGCACAGTCCTGCGTCCCATGGGATTTGGGACCAGCCCATGGGATTACCGAAGGGATTATGTTGGGAGTCATGTCACAACGCCATTGATGTCACGCCATGTAACAACGATGCAGCCAAGCGCCGAGGCCATGGCGTGATGTTAAGAGGCAGACATGACTGCGTGGCCACTCTGTGAGCCGGTATGCGGCAGATGCTGGGAAACTGGCAGTGCATCTTTTACAGAAACACAGCGAAGCTCCTGGGGAGGAGGAGATGGAAACAGGAAGAAAGCCCCTGTCCAAGACCCCTACTTGCTTCTTTGGCTGGGAATATTTTGTGTGTGTAACTGACCGACCTGCATGAAAGGTACAAAGTTGGGCGTGTGCACGAACACACACGCACATCTACTCTCTCTTAACCTCCAGTGCAGCTGCGAAGCTACCCCCAAAGTGTATGACATACCGGCGCGTCCGGCTCACCGGGACAGCGTGGGGTGAGGTTAGAAGTGCAGCGGGGTGCGTAGCCCAGGTATTTATCTAGGGCAGGGCGTGGGCAGGGAGATGTGCTAAGAGGACACTAGGTCCACCTGTCAGTCCAGAGAGGTATAAATAGAGAGATGCAAACATAGACGGGATCTGCCTGTACCAGAGCCGATCCGATGCGCACCCCTCCGTCGGCTGTTTCAAAAGCTATCCGTGTATTCGCTTCAAGTTTCACATTTCATGGAGTTGTTGCAAAATGATGCAAAAGAGTTTCTCAATGAAAGGAGCATAAGAGACAGCTTACCAGCTTCCACGTGTGTCTACATCTGTAGCTATACGTCCATATACGCACGCACAGACACACTCGTCTGCACGCACATTTGTGCAGCCAACATACTCCCCGTCTCTCGGGCTGTCCCTTTTGGAATCGGTCTGTTGAATCTCAATAAAATCTGACCGTTTTCCTTCACCCGGTTCTGCTGGTCTCCATAAGTTTCCTCTCTATATTAAAAACGAAGGGTCCTCAGTGTTGTGTGTGCATGGTGGGGGCGGGGGGCAAGGGGCGGGGGAGTTACACAGAGCTGCGGCGCTTCATGAGTCCCTGCAAGGCCGAGAGGCTGTGCAGTCCCGTGGAGACGGAGCTGATGGCCGAGCGCTGGGCGTTGCAGAAGCATCTGTTGGAGGGGGTGTCGGGGTAGCGGCTAGGCGAGGAGTGGCTCTGCTCCACGCACGTGTCCGAGGTGGACAGGTCCCTGGGGATGATCATAGGGATGGAGTACTGCAGCTTCTCCCGGCTCTTGTACCACAGGCATGAGCACATGGACTGGAAGTGGAGCACCTCCGCGTAGACGTTGCGGAATCCGCCCCCGCCCCCGCCGCCCCCTCCCACCGCGGTGGTGGACGAGGTGGTGTCCGTGGTGTGCACGCTGCTGGCCTGCCCGTTGTGGGTGAGCAGCGCTCGGTGCTCGGCATCCCGCTTCTCGTCCTCGGCGTTCATGGTCATGAAGCGCAGCACCACCAGGTTGAGGAAGGCCCCGATGACGGTCAGCCCCGTCAGGATGTAGACGAAGCTGAAGGCCACATACTGGGGTTTGGTCTGCAGCGCCTCGTCCTTCTGGAGTGCCACGTAGTCCCCGAAGCCGATGGTGGTGAGGGTGATGAAGCAATAGTAGTAGGCATGGAAGAAGCTCCAGTGCTCATAGTAGGAAAATGCCGCGGCCCCAATGCACAGGGTGCTGATGCAGGAGAAGAACCCAATAGTGACCATGTTGGCCATGGACACCTCCGTCCGTCTCATGCCAAGGCACTTCTTGATGCGGTGCAGAAGGTATTTGACGAAGGTGTTGATCCTCTCACCCAGGCTCTGGAACATGACGAGTGTGAGCGGGATCCCCAGCAGGGCGTAGAACATGCAGAAGACTTTCCCACCGTCTGTGCTTGGGGCTGCATGGCCGTACCCTACGGACCATAAATACAAAGCACATTGCCTGGTTAGTACACTCCAAACCCTACTCTCTTCCCACCTTCCCCTTCCTTAGCTATTGTTTAGGGGTACCCAGATTGGCCATACCAATGGATACCCCTATGGAACAAACTACCAATGGAAGTGGTGGATTCTCCATATCTTGATGGCTTCATGGCTGCCTTTCTGGAAGATGCTGTAAGTCAAACACAAGTTACTGGGCTCAATGAAGACATAACTGGGTGAAATTCTCTGGTCTTGATATACAGCTCAGACTAGAGGATCTAACGGTCCCTTCTGGTCTTAAACTCTGTGACTCAACGAATCCTTTCTGCAGGATATTACTATTATTTATCTTTATTATGGAAGCTCCTAGAGACCTCAACCAAGATCAGGACCCCATTGTGCTGGGCACTGCACAGATACACAGAAAGAGGCAGTCCCTGTCCCAGAGAGATTACAATCTACACAGACAAGACAAAGGGTGGGAGAAAAGACAAATGCACAGTGCCTAAGACATCTGCTGCTGCGGTACTTGCAGCTTCTTCAAGGGATGATTAGGAATTGCTTCTGGACTGAGTCCAACAGCAATAAAAACCTGCAGCTGATCAGCTTTATCTTCATCCTGCAGTTACAAGAAATAATTACAGATGGTTTTACAGACTAAGAGGATAGCATGACCTCAACAAACAAACAAACAAACAAAAAAGGAAAAGAAAAAGAAAGAACATATAAAGCCCCTGGCATGATCAAAAGCCAGCAGAGGATCAGAAGACCTGGGTTCCAAGAGATTCACGGACCTTTAGGGACTGTACTGCTGCCTCTGGCTTGTAGGAAAAGGTTTGCTAGTAATCAGTTGCTCTGATCCGAGAGATGGGCCAGGACCAAACCCTCGAAGCTCACCATCCCCTACCTTTGTTTGAATACTAGGTTGTCTTAGAACACAGCCTTGAGGAATCACGTTAACTAACTTTAGACACAACAAATCTTGCATCTCGGCAGGGGGTTAGACTAGACGGCCCTTGTGGTCCCTTCTAGCCCTATGGTTCTATGATTCTAACCTGGGGTGAAACACTGGCCCGGCTGAAGTCAAAGGCAGAACTCCCACTGACTTCAGTAGGGCCAGGATTTCACCCACACGACTGGCACTCAGTGTGGATGGGTGCCGGGGCATTTAACATCATGTCAGTGGGTGGTGATCTGGTTAACTCTATGGTTCTAGTAGGCTTTACCCATGAGCAGCTGACACAGTGTTAAACATCACGGTGCCTGTCTACACTGACAACGAAGTCATGTTTAACCTCTTAGGTAATGTGACTTTTGAAGGTCATGGCCTCATTATCTAGTGAAGACAAGCAGGAGATTGGATCCAAATTTGGGTCTGAACTTGACATTTCACCCCTTATCTAATGCTGAACTGAACCCCTGGATCTAAACGTCCCTCAAAATTCTGGAGAAGGGCCCATCCAGATGACTGGGGATGGATCACTCACTTATTACCCTGTTCTGTTCATTCCCCCTGTAGCAGCTGGCATTGGCCACTTTCAGAAGACAGGATACTGGGCTAGAGGGGCCATAGGTCTGCTCCAATATGGCCGTTCTAATGTACTTCTTGTCCTACCTTCAGTGGACATGTCGAACAATTGATCACCATCCTCTCTAAAACAGCCCAGAACAGATGTGAAGACTGTTATCGGGTCCCCCCTCAATCCTCTTGTCTCAAGACTAACCAGGTCCAGTGTTTTTAACCTTTCCTCATAAGTAAGGTTTGCTAAACCTTGGATCAGTTTTGTGCTCTCCTCTGGACTCTCTCCAATTTGCCCACATCTTTCCTAAAGTGTGGCACCCAGAACTGGACACAGTGCTCCAGCTGAGGCCTCCCCAGTGCTGAATAGGGCGGGACACTTACCACCCTCATCTAACATACGACACGCCTGTTAATACACCCAAGATGGAGCCTTTTTCACACCTGCATTACATGGTTGCCGCATGTTCAGTTTATGATCCACTGTCACCCCCAGATTCTTACAACACACATAAGTTATGGCAGAACAAAGCCAAGAACCGAGCGGGCCATTGAGTTGCCTGTTTCTGAGGAGGTGGGAGGAGGGCTAGTGGAGGAGGTGGAGTTTGAAGGCAAGTGCAAAGGGAAAAGGTAGACTTCCCCCAGGCATGAGCGAAGGCGTGAAAGTGTGTGTGAGAGGAAGGGATGAAGAGGTGCAGACCGAGCAAGGGCAGGAGCGGGAGGAAATGAGATGGGTGACATAGAGCGGGGGTTGGGGTGGGGTGATGGTCTTCAAGGTGAGGCCGAAGAGCTGGAGACGAAGAGAGTCCAGGGTTGTAGCAGTGGTGAGAAAGGCACCAACAGGGTGGGTGGCCAGGCTGAAAAGCCAGAGAGAAGGTTAAACTGATGAAGGCAGAGACAACCAATGGTCCCTTCTGATGATCCCGATGGTCCCCTCTGACCTTAAAGCCTATGAGTCCTTGAATTTAGCCAAGGGGTAAGACAAGGGTGGGGAAAAACTCCATCAGCCCAGCATGTTCTCTCTCCATCTCCCCTTCTCCTGCCTGCATCCTGGCTCCCTTGAAATGCCCATCAATTCCTCTGAGGGTGAGCTCTCTGGAGTGGGGACGGGCATCTTTGTTACTTGCCCACCCAGCCTCCAATGCATGGGAGCTCTGCCCTGGGCTGGGGTTCCTAGACACTGCCTCGGTGAGAATGTGGGGCAGTCGGGGGCACCTGTGCAGTGCCCCCGGGGATATAATGTTCACGCAAAGCCCCTGAATCCATCCAGATTTCAATTAATCTGTTTTCTCCACGGTACAAACCACGTGCCAAATTCTGGTAAAAGGCCTTATTCCTTATGACTGCCACCCGTATCTGTATCCAGTGGAGCCTGCGGGCTCGGCAGAGCCTTTGTGGGAAATGTGCTTGACTCAGAGATTTGGCAGGGATCAAAGAAACCTGGTAACAGTCTGCTCCTTCCTGACTGAGTATCCTGGCCATTGGTCTCTGCAGAAGCCCATGATACACCTCCTCCCCGTTTATAATGCTGTATGGACACCATGCACACAGAGAGGGAGCTGCGATTTAACAGGGGGTTTCTTGCGCCCATATCATACCTTGTCAGTCTTTCAGCTTTCTCATTACGTCACAGCTAGCAAGGGCAGGTTGGAGGGGGCGACTTAGGGGTCTGAGCTGCAGGTTTGAACTCTTGGAGCCACAAGGTGGCTTGCCCCATTTGCTGGACAGCCTGGGGCTAGGCCAGCCTGAGCCCGCCACCCTGAGGGGAATCAGGCACTTGGCCATTAAGAGAAGCAGGTGGCTGCACTAACGAGGGAGAGCCAGGCTAAGCGGTGATAAAGCCCAGGAGGGAGGCTCTTATCCAGGTAGAAGCTCAGCACAAGAATGAAAGCTGGGGGGGACTCCAAGCCAAGCGAGGACAAGGTCTCCAGGCACAGTGCCCTGGGAGAGACCCTGACCAAGAAAGGAGGAGAAGGAAGAGGAAGCTGAGAGTCTCGGTAGAAAGGGACCTGGGTGAACTACAGAACAGGTGGAGGAATCATAGAATCCTAGAAGATCAGGGTTGGAAGGGACCTCCGGAGATCATCTAGTCCCACCCCCTGCTCAAAGCAGGACCGATCCCCAACTAAATCATCCCAGCCATGGCTTTGACAAGCCAGGCCTTAAAAACCTCTAAGGATGGAGATTCCAGCACCTCCCTAGGGAACCCATTCCAGTGCTTCATCACCCTCATAGTGAAATAGTGTTTCCTAATATCCAACCTAGACCTTCCCCACTGCAACTTGAGACCATTGCTCCTTGTTCTGTCATCTGCCACCACTGAGAACAGCCGAGCTCCATCCTCTTTGGAACCCCCCTTCAGGAAGTTGAAGGCTGCTGTCAAATCCCCCCTCACTCTTCTTTTCTGCAGATGAAATACGCCCAGTTCCCTCAGCCTCTCCTTGTAAGTCATGTGCCCCAGCTCCCTCATCATTTTCATTGCCCTCCACTGGACTTTCTCCAATTTGTCCACATCCTTTCTGTAGGGGGGGCCCAAAACTGGACGCAATACTCCAGAAGTGGCCTCACCAGTGCCGAATAGAGGGGAACGATCATGTCCCTCGATCTGCTGGCAATGCTTCTACTAATGCAGCCCAATATGCCATTGGCCTTCTTGGCTACAAGGGCACACTGCTGACTCATATCCAGCTCGTCCACTGTCACCCCTAGGTCCTTTTCTGCAGAACTGCTGCCGAGCCATTCGGTCCCTAGTCTGTAGCGGTGCATGGGATTCTTCCGTCCTAAGTGCAGGACTCTGCACTTGTCCTTGTCGAACCTCATCAGATTTCTTTTGGTCCCATCCTCCAATTTGTCTCGGTCACTCTGGACCTTATCCCTACCCTCCAGCATATCTACCTCTCCCCTCAGCTTAGTGTCATCTGCAAAGGATGGAGGAGTGGAGTTAGCTGTTCAGTATAGGGACCCAGAGTAGAGGGTGAGCCAGAAGCGGTGGACGTGAGATGGTGACCCCACTGAGGGGGGGCTGAGTCACCAGAAGTCACAGCCCCAGAGCACCCATCCACCAGGCGGCCCTACGGAAAGGACAGAGCTGCCATGCCATGCCTGGCCACGAGGGGGTGGCTAGCGGTGAGTGGATTTGTTTACAGTGAGCTGGCGGCTGTCTCCCACCCCAGAGTTGGCTGCATTTCCAGAGTTGGCTGCATATGTAGCTCCTGAGTGGTGCTGAGATGGAAGGTTCGACGGGGTGAGTTATCGGCGGTGCTGAGCTCCCAAACTCCCATTGAACCTGACTCCAAGCGGTTTGAAAATCAGGCTGTAGGTGCCTTGAAAGTGTCATTAACAGAACAGCCCAACGGTGGTAGGTTATGGCTCACCTGCCTCAGGGCATAAGATCGCAACCAGCTCGGATCAGGAAGAACTTCTCCCGCATCTGACAGGGCTGCCCTCATTACTGGTATCTCCCACGCAGCCCTGTCCCTACCAAAGACCACATACCAGACTAGATGGGACCATGATCGGATCTGGTGTGACAGCTCAGGTGGGCCAATCATCTGCTCCGATATGCCAGAAGACTGGACGGGCTGGGCCAATGATCTGAGGCAGTGTGGCAAGGGGTGGGATACCAGATAGCCTGATCTGGTTTGTCTGGTCTGAGGCCTCAGGTGACGTCTCCGGGGTGTCACCCCCGTGGCTTCAGCGGAGCTGTGCAGAGATCCGCCAGCGGAGGATCCAGCTCTTGGTGCCTAAATGAGCCTTGCAGCGAGACCCTGATTTCTCTCTTCAAAACGTTGTATTTATTTATTGCGAAGCTCCGGGAACTGCAGATGGAGCTTTGCTAACCAGATCAAAAGGCCGTTCCCTTTTGCTTCCATAAATACCTCTGTGCGGAAACCTTTCGTAACACCCACCAGCAATGCCTCGCCTCGAATCCCAACGGCTACCCCTATGGCAGCAGCCCAGGAGGGGAAGGGTGGAAGCACACCAAACGCACGACAGGCAGTGCCGTGTCAGGGCACTAACCCTGTCCATCTGGCTAGGTCCTGCCGTGGTGGGAACCACGACTCACCACATGCGGGGAGGGAATTGTGTACCCATTACAGCACCTCTAGGCTGGGGCTAAAATAACCCCCTCCTGCTTCTGCAGCTCCTGGGCTCTGACCCTACTGTCGTTGAAATCAGCAGGAGATTTGTCATGGCTGGGCTCTCAGTCGCTCTCGGGGCCTGATCTGGAGAGGTGCTGAGCACCCACAGGTCCTGTTGCCCTGAATGAGGTGCTTGGGCAGCTCAACCCGGCTCTGGATCAGGATTATAAATGATCCGGGATGGTGTGGGGGGGTGCAGCTGACTCTCCGGTTCTGGGTAACGTCTACAAAGCTGTATCGTTGCAAAATGTGGCATCCGGCGACGTATTTCCCCCCGGATCTGGGCAGACAGGGATGCGGGTGTGCGGAACCAAAGCAAGGGCTTGCTTGTAGCTGGGCTTGATTTTATACCCCAAGCTCCAGCGTTCAGGTGGGAGGTTCTAGACTTGGGCTTGGCTCTAGCGCGATGGGCGAGCGTTGCTCGCGAGGGCACACGAATGGACAAGCTGCTTCTCCTGAGCTTTGTGAACCTTGAAGACTCCTGCCTGAAAGCCCTTCGTGCCAGGGCTTTAGGACAACCACGGCAGCAGTGTGGAACCCAAGCCAACCTCAGAGTGGTTGGCCCTCGACTGAAATCGACAGCCTGGCATCTGGCTTCTGCCCCAGCCCTGCATGGCTCCCCACACAGTTTCCCTAGAGCCAAAAGGAGCTAGAAAGTTACTCTGAAAAAAGGTCTGCTCTAAATCCAGATCCCACCATTGTCTATTGGGTCCTGGATTCTTAGGCAGGGAAGGACCAGCCGCTCATCCAGTCTGATCACCTGCATGGCACAGGCCATTAAATTTCACCAAATTGCACGCCTGCGTTGAGCCCAACAGATGGCGCTTGGCTAAAGCGGCTTCTGGAAAAGACCGGGCAGCACGTGAACCCCCCCACTTCGGGGACCCCCGCCCCTTCCCCCCCGCAGCCCTGCCCATACCCTGCCCCTTCTGTCTCCCCTCGCCCGCTGGAGCCCCGAGCCCTCCCGCCCCATCCCATGGCCAGAGGAGCCCTGGCTGAACCGCCCCGAGCACCCACCCTCCTGTCCCAGCTGCCCCGAGCTCCAGGCTGCTGGCACAAGCTGGCACAAGCCTCGGGGGAGTGAGGGTGGGGCCACGGCCTGTGTTAGGGGAGGCTTAGCCTGCCCTGGCCTATTGTATCCGCCGCCCATGCAGAAAGCTATCCCATCTGGATCTGCAGACATCAAGAGATGAGAATCCACCACTTCCCTTGGTACCTTGCTCCCATGGCTAATCGCCTGCACTGGGAACGATTTGTGGCTTCTTTCTGATTCGAATGTCTTGCTTTAATGTCCAGCTTTGGTCCTTTGTTCTGCCTGTCTCTGCTAGGCTAAATAGTTTAATAACCAGCAGTGTCTTCTCATGCAGGCCCTGCTACACTGATCAAGTCACCTCTCAATCGCCTTTGATTGAATCCTATTCCTTGCACTTCTTGGCGGAGTGTGAGGGCCACCTTGGGGTGCATCCAGCCAGAGGGTGGGTGGCCACAACCCTGCCCCATCCTTCTACGGGAAGGTGGCAGGAGCCTTGTGCGCGGGTGGGGAACAGATGTTGCATCTGCCGTCCTCAGCACTCTGCGGGCAGACCTTTGGCCCGCTGCTGCTGGGTGGGGCCCTCCTCACTGCATACCCCCATCTCGTGGCAGTGGCTTCTAAGGCCACTCAGGTGGCCTGAGTAAGACACAAGGATGCCCCCCATCCCTAGAAATCTCAGCTCTCCGCCACGTGGCCCAGCGTGCTCTGGGAGAGCTCTGCAGGCGGTCCCTCCGGCACCACTCTCAGGAGGCCTGATTCAGCTCAGGATCCCCACGGTGCAGCCCGGAGGTCCCCAAAAGACACCTGTGGCTCAGGGAGATGCTGCAAAGGCAGCTGCTGGGAAGCACACAGCACTCCCCCTCTCCCCATCCCCCTTCCCAGCTGCCATGTCCTGATGCATCACCCTGCGAGCTGAGGCGGGGAAGCTGTGGGGAGGGAGGGGATGCGAATGCCAGTGCTCGCCTCCCCCTCCCACAGGCAGCTTGTCCTCATGAGTCCCCAGTCTGCAGGGAGCTCTATCAGTTTGCTTCACTGCAGAGAAGCAGGGAACGCATAAGTCACCGACAGAGACGGCTGGTTAAAGACCAGCCAAGCTTTGCATGTCGGCCCGTCAGGTCTCTGCAGCCCCCCACGCCTGCCTGGCATCCTGCTCCCCGATGGTCGCAGCCCGCTTTGCAAGGGGAATCTCGGGGCAGGGAGCTGCTGAAAATGCAGCCTGGTTGCCTGCCCTCAGCCCAGCCCGACCCTGCAGGCGAAGATGCTGCACAGAATTGGCTGGGGGAGGATGATTTTCCCTGTGAGTCTTTTTGCTTTTGTCCAAATTTGGGCCAAAGCCCCCCAGCTTGACAATTCTTGAGCTTGGCTTTTCGACACGACCTCACAATTATTCAAGGAAAATATTTGGAGTTTTATTGGCCAAAATGGCCACTCTGTCGAAAAGCACTAGTCCCTCAGCCAACCCTTTCCGTGGGGAATTTCCCAGTCGGCTCTAGTCTCAGCCCAGTTAGGATCAAAGTTTCCTGGGTTTTCTTCCAGTCCCTTCACTAACTTCCCCTCAAGGGACCCGAGTCGCTTGACACTTCACCCGTGGGATCTTTGCCCAAGGTTGGCTGCTCCTTGGTGGCCGACCAAGCGAGGCGGTGGGCACATACAGCAGCAACGAGGCAGGGCCCAGGACAAAACAGTATCTTAAATCAGACTTAGGCCTCAGGACTGTAATAGGAGGCCAAATAAATTCTTCAGGGCCCTGCAGATGTTGACAGCACTTCCATCCCTGGCCCCCTCCCATGCTTTCCCGTGAGCATAAGGCTGGTAACCTGCCATCTATACAACAGCATCGGAGTTCACACAGCGATCAACACTCATTCAACGGACCCCCAGTTGTTAAGGGAACACCTCAGTGACATTTAACATAAGATCGGCTAGACTAGGTCAGTCCAAAGGTCCATCTAGCCCAGTATCCGGTCTTCCGACTATGGCCAATGCCAGGTGCCCCAGAGGGAATGAACAGAACAGGGAATCATCAAGTGATCCATTCCCTGTCGCCCATCTCCAGCTTCTGGCAAACAGAGGCTAGGGACACCATCCCTGCCCATCCTGGCTAATAGCCATTGATGGACCTGTCCTACATGAACTTATCTAGTTATTTTTTGAACCCTGTTATAGTCTTGGCCTTCACGACATCCTCAGGCAAGGAGTTCCACAGGTTGACTGTGCGTTGTGTGCAAAACTGTGTGTTGTGTGAAAAAAAGCCCCGAGAAAATTGAACGGCAAGGATCCCAGCTGGGATATGATCCAACTGGAGAGGAGGGAATTATTTAAGCTCAGTACCAATGTGGACACAAGAACAAATGGATATAAACTGGCCACTAGGAAATTTAGACTAGAGATTAGATGAAGGTTTTTAACCATCAGAGGAGTGAAGTTTTGGAATAGCCTTCCAAGGGAAGCAGTGGGGGCAAAAGCTCTATCTAGCTTTAAGATTAAACTTGATAAGTTTATGGAGGAGATGGTATGATGGGATAACATGGTTTTGGTAATTAAATATTCATGGTAAATAGGCCCAATGGCCTGTGATGGGCTATTAGGTGGGGTGAGATCCGAGTTACCCAGGAAAGAATTTTCTGTAGTATCTGGCTGATGAATCTTGCCCATATGCTCAGGGTTTAGCTGATCGCCATATTTGTGGTCGGGAAGGAATTTTCCTCCAGGGCAGACTGGAAGACGCGTGGGGGTTTTTCACCTTCCTCTGCAGCATGGGGCACGGGTCACTTGCTGGAGGATTCTCTGCACCTTGAAGTCTTTAAACTACGATTTGAGGACTTCAGTAGCACAGATATAGGTGTGAGGGTTTTTTTCGTAGGAGTGGTGGGTGAAATTCTGTGGCCTGCGTTGTGCAGGAGGTCAGACTAGATGATCATAATGGTCCCTTCTGACCTAAATATCTATCCAACTGCCCCCACCACCAAACCTCCAACAAACCATTGCTACAGCAGATGGCAATCACAGCCTCGCTTCTTTCCTAACTTCCCCAGCAAACTCGGCTACACGAGTGGTCCCTTATGGGTCCATCAAGATTTATTCTTCACTTCTTTGTGGCCTGAAATAAAACAGCTTGGAACGTATCCACAAAGCTAATCTCTCCAGCCCTGGGTACCCTGTCCTGGCACCGCTTGTCGCCCTGTGCCCTCCTCTTCTCTTTGCAGTTCTGCACCCACCAGTTGACTTGTGTCTCGAGGGAGACTGGAAGCTCTCAGAGAGGGAGGGGCTGCTTTTTATGCCTAAATCTGCAGGCCAGCAGGGACCAGTACGCCCATCTAGTCTGACCTGCAGAATGAGCTGCCTGCACCTGGCCCAGGAGTTCTGGCTGAGCCAGAGTGTAGCTTTTAGAATTAGACCCCCAGTCTTGATTTATAGACTTCGTCCCGCACCCTTCCAAAAAAATGTCCACCGTGGGGAGGGGGATGATTTGGAGAGCGAGCCCGGCCCATGCTCATTCTCCAGGGATGGCTCCTGTCTTGCGGGGCTGGGCCTGGCTCCCCGCTCTGGGGGCTGTGCTCTGGCGCATGGGGCCCCAGCACGGCTCACTCCAATCTGGCCTGGCCACCCCCCGTCATGACAGAGGGGCAGCTGGGCCAAACCTGAGTGGTGCTGTGACCAAGTCACAATGCCACTTGGAAAAGGGGGGCCAGGGTCCAACTGCCCCTTTTGCCCCCAACCCCCGTCCCTCCCGGAGTGGCCCTGAAGATGATTTGATTGAGGTGTCTGTTCAGCACCCAGCACAAGGGGGCCTGACCCAGACTTCTGGGTGCTAGCATCCTACAAACGGGGCCTGGTTTGTTGGAGCTGATGCAAAGACTCCCAAGGACTCCAGTGCCACAGAACTGGCCAGTTCTACACCCCGAGCGCCAGGGAAGTACTGCTCTGTGGCTTGGTTTGCCTCTCTCTCTAATGGGATAAACCAACATCTTAGCACTGGGCACCCGCTAACCAGGGGAAAATTCAGAGCCAGAGGGTGGATCTCTATGGACATTTGCAGGACTTGCTTCCCTTTCCCGTTGGCATTTCAGTCCAGGACCACAAGTGTCCAACAGATGCTGCTTCTATAACATTTTGCATGATAGGACTCCCGCCACCATGAGCCATTCCTCACTTGTGCACTGCCAGGGATGTGCCCGGGTGCCTCTTTGTGATTCCAGAGATGGTAGGAAGCCACCAAAGGTGGTCTGAGCACGACTGGACGTGGCTGCAGCATCAGATGAAGTAGAGATGTTTTCTGACATGCGCTGGCTGGTGCGCTGGGTGGAGAGGAGGGAGCTAGGGGTAGGTCAGGCTGGAAAGGAAGAAGTGGCCGGAGCTGAGGCACAAGGTGGTCAAGGCCTAGAGGAGGCGCCGGAGAGCGAGGGGCCGGGTTTAGTGACCGAATCTGTGGGGAGGCGAGAGGATTTGAAGGGGAGGAGGCTGGAGCTGTGGACAGAGAAATGTGAGGGACAGGAGGCTTTTGGGAGGAGGAATTCAGTCTTTGTCCTGTTGAGTTGGAGGGACACTCAAGAGGAGAAACAAGCCTGTCTCCTGTGACGAGGAAGGATGGTCTCAGAGCTAAGACACTGCACTCATGAAAGCTGGGCCCGTTTCCCAGCTCGGCTATTGGCTCCCCATGAGACGCTGGGCAGGTCACGTGGGGTAGGCCTATGCTGGAGGTGTACTTCCTGCACTGGCATTCCTCGAGCTAGCGTGCTAAAACCAGACGTGGAGCCATGGTGGTGCGAGTGGCTGGGAGGACTCACCACCCGAGTGTGCACCTGGCACTTCCGATCGGTCCGGAGCACTTGGGGTGGCTAGCCGCTTGGGGCTTCGGGCTAGTTTTAGCACATTAGCTTGATCAGAACTAGCATGGGTATGTCTCCTCAAGTTTGAACTTACCCCCTGGCTCAAAAAGGTGATGGCTTAGTGGTGAGCCTCGCTGCCTTCCGACCAGCTGACCTGGGTTTGATTTCTAGCTTACACAGTGGCTGGCTTTTGGGGAGGATCTAAGGGTGTGATTTTTGCTTTGGGTGTGGGGGGTTCTGGGTTCAAATCCTAAACCTGCCTTGGCTTTTTCAGGAAGGATGTTGACAAATTGCAGAGGGTCCAGAGAAGAGCTGTGAGAACGATTAAAGGATTAGAAAACCTGTCATATGGCGATAGACTCAAGGAGCTTGATCTATTTAGCTTAACAAAGGGAAGTTTAAGGGGTGACTTGATCAGTCTCTAAATACCTACGTGGGGAACAAATATTTGATAATCGGCTCTTCAATCTAGCACAGGTCTAACACGATCCTATAAATTGAAGCTAGACAAATTCAGACAGGAAATAAGGGATAGGTTTGTAACAGGGAGGGTAATTAATCATTGGAACAATTTATCATAGGGTTAGCAGGGACCGTGAGTCTAACCCCTGCCAAGACACAGGATTTGTTGTGTCTAAACCATCCAAGGCAGATGGCTCCAGCCTCCTTTCGAAAACCTCCATGGAAGGAGCTTCCACGACCTCCCCAGGCGTCTGCTCCATGTCCTGCTGTTCTTACAGTGAGGAAGTTTTTCTTGAGATTTAATTTAAATCTGCTCAGCTGGAGCTTGACCCCCCTACCTCTCGCCCTGCCCTCTGTGGCAAGAGAGAATAGCTTTTCTCCATCTTTTTTACGGCAGCTTTCCAGCTGTCATGTCCCTCCTTAATCTCCTCTTTCCCAAACTACACATACCTAGTTCCTTCAGCCTTTGCTCACATGGCTTTCATTCCAATCCTCTGATCATCTTTGTCACTCGCCTCTGGAGCCTTTCCAGTTCCTCTCCATCCTTTCTCTACATCGGTGACCAAAACTGGACACAGTCCTCCAGCTGAGGCCGGCCCAGTGCCGAGCAGAGAGGTGCCATCACTGCCCGTGACTTGCATCACTGGCTACCTTTAATTCAAGACCAGCTCTTTTTCTAAAAGATCTGCTCTAGAAGGATTGTGGGGCAGGTCTCTGGGCTGTGCTATACAGGTCAGACTACATGATCACAGTGGCTCCTTCTGGCCTTGGACTCTAAGAAAGTGTACATGTACCCTTAATGTCTCTGGGCCTAAACTGTACAATGGGATCATTAGATTGTAAATGCTTTGGGGCAGGGACTATCGCCTATTGTATGTATGGACAGCACCTAGCACCAATGGGACTGTGATCTCCCTTGGGCCCTCTAGGAGCTACAAGGAAAAATACATAATACACTGTGCAACTAACAGGTAGCATTGTCCAGTGGCTAAGACACCAGATTTGCTTCCCTGCAACCTGGGTTCTATTCCCACCTCTGCTACTAACCAGCAATCTGACTTCGGGCCAGCCCCAGTCCCCAGCCTGCCCAATACTGAATTCATCTTTCTTCTCCAACCCCCGACACCTCGGCCAGTTCCCCCGCTGCCTGGCCGGGGGAACCATCCCGCCCCAGAGCGCTTGGAGCTGTGCAGGGCTCTGGCAATTCCTGTGTGAGCTGTTAGTGGAGAATGCAGTCTGGCGCGCTTCCTGCCACGTTATTTATAGTGCTGCGTTGCTCAATTGTTAAATACCTCGACAAATATGTTGGAATCAAAGATGAAGTCACGTTCACCTACGTGTGAAAACCATTTCGACGTGACATCATTATTTGCAAACAAGGGCCCTGAGATAATTAGCAACCTCTCTTTTTGAAACTGCAATCTGCACAGGTAACTCCTCCACCCCAGTCTATCCGGCTTCCATGTTCCCTAACCCGTTGTTTCATCTTCTTTAACCCCGAAAGAGCTGAACTCTCTCTCTCTCTCGGGCACTATAAAAGAAATGGTAGGAAACCTAAGAAAACCCCGGCTGTCCAATTTTGACAATACTCTCCACCTCTTGCAGGTCTTTGAAAAGGTTAAAGAGTCAGACCCAAACAAGCTGAAATCCCCATTTTGCATATGGGGAAACCGAGGCAGGGAGTGATTAAGGCACCTTAATCACCTAAGGTGCCTAAAATCAGTGGGTTAGGCACCTAAATATCATGGTGACTCTGAGCATAAGTGACTTGTCTAAGGTTGTACAGGGCGTTGGTGGCAGGGCGAGGAATAGGACCCACAGGTCTCTTGCTTTAGCCATAAAACCAACCTTCCCTTGAGACATTCAGCAAAGGGGCCAGCACTGCATGGATTGCTACCTTCAGTAAGAATTGTGGGGTACAGGACACCTGAAGTTCTCTGACTTATCGAGGTCACAGGTAGATTCCTCAAGTCCAAGGCCAGAAGGGACCAGTAGATCTGGTCTGACCTCCTGTATAACACAATCCATGCCTGCCTGTTGTACACCCTTTTGCTCCACTGGATTCAATCGGGTGGTGGCCCCATGCAAATCTAGCCCCGGCGAGTAGCACCCAGCAGCTGTTACTGCCCTGGGCACTGTTTGGTGGTGTGTGTGTGTTGGGAGGCGGAGGGGGCTCTGTCCATTTCCTAATGGGCTGCTGCCCATGTCACCTAACCCCTGGTGACCCGCAAACCAGGACCAGCACTAACGGGCCGGCCTCAGACGACAGGCCGAGGGTGGGATGGTCCCTGGAGACCAATCTTGCCCCAGAGGGATGGGACAGAGTCACAGAAAGCAGCCTGCCAGCGAGAGCCCTGAGGCTGTGGAATAGTCTCCTCAACTGGGGAAATGCAGGGACATGTCTCCCCAGACTGCCCAGAGCCCTGGAGAAGAGGGACACACGCTGCACTAGCCCTGGGGAGCTGGTATAGATGGGACCTGACCTGTCCCGTCTCCAGATGCTAGGAGGTGAGCCCTACTCTGCTGGGCCTTTGTGCTGAAGGCCAGGGGTGGGAGGAGACGCAGGGTGGGGAAGGGGCAGGAGGTGCCAGCTTGCTTTAGGGGCACACCCCTCCCATCCATGCCGGCCCCCAGGCAGAAATCCAAGGGTGGTGTTCTCCCCTCCGCCCCATCTGGGGGGCTGCACTCCAGGGCCACCCAGAGGATTCAGGGGACCTGGGGTCTTTGGCGGCGGGGGTCTTTCCACTCCAGGTCTTCGGGGCACTTCACTGAAGACATGGAGCGGAAGGACCCCCTGCTGCCGAATTGCCACCAAAAACTCTCGTGGGGGCCCCTGTGGGGCCCGGGGCAAATTGCCCCACTTGCCCCCCCTCTGGGCGGCCCTGCTGCACTCCCAGGAGCAGCTCAGCCCCCGGCCCGGTCCTCTGCCTTGGGGTCACTTTCTCTCCTCCCTTAATCCCTCTCGCTCTAATGAGACGAGAGACGGGCTGCCAGGTGAGAGCTGCTTGGCACTGAGCTGGCAGGCAGTGGCTGGGGGGATTGCTGTGCTGCCGGCTCTGGGGGTGGGAGGAGCCATTTCGGGGGAGAAAGAGAGGGCAGATCCCCCACAGGGTCCCATCCAGTCTGTGCCGGAGGGGGACAGATTGTTCCCCAGGCGGCACTGAATTTCCAGCCCTCCTGCTGGGAGTCTAAGGGGGGCCTGGCAAGTCCCGCGCCATGGGAATGACCCCCTCAGGCAAGGAGGTGGCCTAGTGCCATGGACCTAGGGGTACCGCCTCCCCTCGGCCACTCCAATCATCTCCACTTGCCCAGGGCAAGTTTTCTGGCTTGTGCCCGCCCCAGTCTTGGGCCCCAGTGCTTGCTGTGCCCGCCCCATTCACCCCCTCGCTCTGGCTGCTGTTGCACCAGCCCTGTCCCTGCCCTCCCAGCTGACGGCCCCACAAGTGCCTCTGAGAACCGCGCAGCCTTTGAAAACTCCCTGGCGAGAGCCCTCCGGCAGCTGCTCCCTGCCCCTAATCCCTGGCTACGAACCATCGGCCGTCGAGGCGGTATCACAGAGCCCAGCACCCGGGGGCGGCCGAGCTCCCGACCCCAGGGAGAGGCAGGCGACTGAGGCAGGCCACGAGGGGCTTCCTGCTCCTCTTTCTGTGGAGGTGACTGCCCAGCCCTTGCATGGGGCTCCCACAAACACATCTCCTGCTTGGCTGGCTACATCCGCCCAGGGGCCACTCTTGGGGGGGGAGCTTCTTGCTGCCCCAGCCCTTCCTACCCCCTAAGGCCCAGCCTGCCTTGGGTTGAATGAGGTGCACTAGAGTCTTTACCGAATGCCGGGAACTGACTCTGACTCGGGATCAGATCCTCCTCCCCAGTGGCTCTGTGAGTAGCTAGCATGGGGGACCAGCCTGGAGGAGGTCCCGTTTCCCATCTGGCCAGTCTATTGTAGGTACTTGGATGGCCTCCTTTGCTGCAGTATCTGAACACCTCCCAATCTGTAGTGTGTTTATCCTCCTAGCAGCCCTGTGGGGCAGGGCAGGGCGATTATCCCCCTTGTACAGATGGGAAACTGAGGCACAGAGAGGCCAAGTGACTTGCCCAGGGTCACCCAGAACGTCTGTTGCAGAGCAGCAAATTGAACCCAGATCTCTCAAGTCCTAGGGTAGCATCCTAACCCATAGGCTTTCCTTCCTCAATGGAAGCACCCAGGGGACAATGCTCGTTTCTCTACTTTGAATAATCATTGCTCTGTAAATCCAGCAGCCTCAATGGATGTGTCTACACTGCATTGTAAATGTGGGTCTGTGGGAGCCAGTCCGAGTCCACTTTTGAGCATCCACACTGCATTGTAAACCTGGGCTTACAATTGCTGGCCCCGGGTCTTATAGCCATGCTCACGCATCCACATTGCACTGTGTAGACCTTTTGGCTTGAGTCTGCGGCTGGAGCTGTGTCCACACTTCAAACTGACAGGCTTTGGACCTGAGTCACAGCGGGACTTAGGCTCCGACCCACCTCCCTAGCAGGGTCTTCGGACCTGGGTCCTGAGCACTTCCTGACCCCAGTCAGAGCAATGTGTGTGTTGACATAAAGAGGGCTGGGGGGGTCAAACCTGAGCCGGAGCGCAGGGTTAGTGTGCAGTCTAGACATATCTAATGTGGCCGAGATTTAGGTGGTCTCAGAATTAGGGTAAAATAAGAACGGCCCTAGAACGTCACTCAGAAGAGGTTTTGTTGAAATCTTCCAGATTCCCATTCCTCCAGCTCTGCTGGGCCACCCAGGGGCCCTCCTGAGATTTCCTGATGGGATAGGAGGCCAGTTTTGGTAGTTCAGGAGTTTCGAGCACTTCTCTGAACTCAGCCTCAGACTCGAGCTTTGGACGTTCTCTCTGGCTCGGAGTAAAACACGATCCCTGAAACCTAGCACTTAAGGAATGCTTCTCATCACTAGACTTCAAAGTACTTTACAAAAGAGTTTGGGATCATTATCCCCAGTTTACAGTGGGGGGAAACCGAGGCACAGAGCAATGAGGTGATTTGCCAAGGTCTCGCCCAGTAGGCCAGAGCTGGGAATAGAGCCCAGATCTGCCAAATGGCTGTCTGGTGCTCTAACCACTAATCCACACTGCTATCCATATAGGCTGATCCAAAGCCCTGAGGCACTAGAGGAGGGTCATGCGAGCCTCCTGTTACTAGGTCCCCAAGGAGACAAATCTCAGCTTCCAGTTAAAATTACGTTTTCAGACTTTTTCTTGGCAAAGGTAGCCCTGAATCTATGGACAGATGCCACCCCTGAATCTCTAACCCAGCTGCAACCAGCCCTATGCAGAGGAACCTGGGCATTGCCAGAGGGCATCAGACCAGAGCATCATCCACTCTCCGTCCTGGTTCTGCTGAGGACACTGGAAGTGCCCCGTCCTGTCACTTGGAGGTAGGCCCCAGCCTGAGGGGCCCCTCCCTCCTGAATTTTGATCCTTGCTCATGCCATCCTGGGTGTTCTCACAGTGCCAATGAACACCTGATCCTCTCCTGAATCCAGGCCCAGTTCAGTGCCTTGCCCACCGAGCCGGCCTTCTGCCCATCCAGCCTGATCTGAAGCCAGTGGAAAGCCCTAGAGGCACCAAAAATCACTAATCGCGTCTGCAAGTCTGAGCCAAAGTGCTGTGGATCTGGCTCATTAGTATTCATGGGCATTTGTCTCTCTAGGGCTGTAGGTTTGCAAGTGTCAAGGCCAGAGCTGGGGAAGGACAGACAATGGCTGGGAGAAAGGAAGGGTCATTACTCCCCTTTTACAGATGGGAAAACTGAGGTACAAAGACTCAACGGTCATTAGGGGCCTCACCTCCATTGAACTCAATGGGAGTTAGGAGGCTAAGTACCTTTGAGGAGCTGCGATCTAAGTCACAGGCTTGTTACATGGGGCAAAGCCAACTCCAGAGTCCTAGCCTGGTGGCTTAATGCTAACCCCATGCAGGGAGGCCAGAGAGGATCCGGGTGCAGCAATCAGGCCAGGAGCCGGCGGCTTAGAGTTTGCACAGATTTCTCTGGGTCCCCCGCAGCCGGGCGGAGAGGGGGAACCAGGCCCCTGGGTCTGAAGTATTCTGCAGCCACTCTGGCCAGTCGCCTCCTGGTCTCACCCTGCCTGCTCTCCTCAGTACCTTGACAGCAAAAACGCGTCAGGAATGGGACACAGCTGTTACTGGAGCGCACCGAGCCCCCAGCTGGGACCACGGCGGGGCCTTTAATCTGCAGCCAAGGGCCTGCTTTCCTTCCCGAATTCTTAAGCCTCTTAAGACTCGGCTCATGCACCCGGGCGCCGTAGCATCGTAAATCCTGAGCCAGAGGCCAACAGAGACGCTTGGAAGAAGAAGCAGCTCCCCCCTCCCTCAAGCAAGTTATTTCTTACAGACGAGGAGTCTCAATTAATCCCCTCCCCCCAGCCAACTCCCGCCCCCGATGCCCACATGCCCGGCTTATTTATGGGAAAGAGGCACGTGCGGAGCAGGAAACTACTACTGCTGAGTTCAGCCGGGCTTATTAAAGGGCCAGTACCGCTCTGTGCTGGGACCAGAGCTAGAGCCAGCCCGACTTGCTGCTCCTTCCACTTGCAGGTCCTAGGCACATGGAAAAGTCCCACTAGGGCATCAGTCTGACAGTCAGCCAATTCTGGGTTGTTGCCTGCAGTCTGTTCTCCCCCAGGACCGTCCGTTGGGTCATCTCCCATTTTGTTTAGGGACCTCTTCTGCCACCTAAGAGGACTCTACAGATAAGACACCTGGGGAGTAAGGAACATTATCCCCACTGGGCAGATGGGTAAACTGAGACACAGAGCAGCTAAGGCCAAAAAGTGTCTTGAAAGAAAAGCAACGAAACCCTTTTGGAAAGTTAACTCCTGGAACAGATTCCCGTGGCACAAAGCAGCTTCGCGGTCACCTGGAGGCTTTAAATCACGGTAGGGCGGCTCTTTGGTAAAGAGACACTCTAGCTCAACTGGCCGTGCTGCCCTGGGTGCAGGAATCACTTGGGTGAAGTCCCTGCCCTGTGCTCTAAGGGAGGTCAGACTGGCTGGGCATAGCGCTCCCTCTGGGGCTTAACCCCAAGGAATGCATTTAGTCACCTACATAAGATTCTTCAAGCACCTAAATACTAAATTTAGGCACCTCCGTTTGAAACACTTGGACTGAAGGGCTCGGCCAAGCTCACACATCAAGTCGCTGCCATATGTAAGAGCAGACAGAACCCTGGAGTCCGGGACTTTGTCGCCTGCTCTGTTCCTCCGAGATATACTCAGCACGTGACGTAAAGTGGGGCTCTTTGTTCGAGAGCAGTTAGGTTCGGCTAGTACGGACCACGCTATACCAATGCCTGGCTGTGATAAGAACTGAACTGGCTTAGGTTTCCCCAGAGTGCTGTTCACTCCTGCTAAACTCCATCCCACAATACCCTGCGATTCCACAACTCAGCAGCTGGCACAAGCCGATAGAAAACTTATCAAAACCAAGTTCCAGTCGTTCTGTGTCTTAGTGCAAGCTCAAGAGGGGCCTGCCCGGACCAGTCCCTGGAACGCTCGCACCCCAGACGAGGCACAGAACAATAAGGTCAGGAACTGGGATGAACTGATGGGTCGGATGTGAATGATGTGCAAAGAGTTTTGTAGCTTGTGAAATCATCCTATAACTCCTCCTAGCTGACGTGTGACACTGGGAGCACACCTGCAGTGTATGCTGCACCTAACAACGCTGCGTGGGCCGGCTTCCCGCAGACAGTATCATACAGAATTGGTTTTCTGTACCATGGTGTTACTGGCTCTTTGGTCTCTTGAGTGTACGTCATAACGAACCAAAGAGCGGTCAAACAACTGACTGTACAATGCATCAGCAGCACTGATGTTATCTGATTGACGGCCTGGAGAGATGGGGTCGGGGTGGAACACCAGGCTAAAGCCCGCAGGCTAGGTGCAGAGGTACCGAACTGGACTGACCCCCTGTTACTGGGCGAATGATCAATGTAACAGTGCACTGCTCAATGGCCCATTGTGCATCCCCAAGGCACAGTCTGCCTGCCTGGCCCCAGCTGGCCAGGAGAACGTCATGGCTGCGCTGTCCTCTCCTGTGCATGGGGCTCCTCTGGGCAGCGAGATGGGAGCTGACAGCTTTCCTTAATGCCAGGCCAGATCCAGCGCTGCTGTGGGAACAGCTACCAGCTGCTGTGATTGCACGAGCAGAGCATTGGTGGGACAGGTCAGCTCCTGGAGGGGAAAATCCAGGGGCCTGCAGGAAGTGGCAGTTCCCTCAAGTCGTCCTTAGCCTGGTGCCACCTTTCTACTGGATCCTGCCCGCTTGTGCATTGCCTGGCACTTTTTGCAGAACGGGGGCATCAGTGTGGGTCAGATTCCAGCTACGTTCTACCTTTGGACCCTCGTGCCATGTTAATCAGCTTGGGAGCTTGAGAGAACCACGGGGTTGGTCTGTGTTGGTGCTATAAGAGACTGTTGCTCGCGCCAGGAGCAGGCCCGGCGTGACGTCCGGTGTCATCTCAGAATAGTCCTGCGGGAGTTAGTGGGCCTGGCACAGTGTGATTGCGTCCAAGGCCCAGAGGTTATTGTGGGCTGGAGGAGGGGGAGAGCCGGCCGCTCTCAAAAAGTCGACATGGCTTTGGGGATGTGATGGAGAGGCTGGCCGCATCCCGCGGGGCCCCTCCATGCTTCTGGGAAGATATTGGGAATGTGACAAAGCCGCCTCCCCTGCCAAGCCAAACAGACGGCTTTGCTTCATCCGCGGCCTGGTAAAATAAAAGACGCACACTTTATAGCTGAATCCCCTGATAGATTCACAGCTCCCTGGGCCGGGCCGCATTCCTCAGGTCAGACTCTTTGGCCGGCATTTTTCCTTGTTACGACAGGGCTCTCCAGTTCTGTGTGCAGAGCCTGGAATGCGCTCGCTGCCCAGAGACCCCGACCCCCACGTGTTTCTCCACGCTCTGCCTACTTCGCCCGGTTACACTTCAGCCCTGCTGAGCTAACTTCCCAGCATGCCCTGCGTTACCCCCGGCCTGTTCTCTAGCTCAGTGCTACTCAAAGTGGTGGTCCGTGGACCGGTGCTGGTCCGCGAGCCACCAGCAGCCGGTCTGCACGCACATTAGAAAAAAAAAATGCCAGTCCCCCACATCAGATAGCTTGAGAAGCACTGCGTCTAGCTGCTGTTCGCGCCCCTATGCTCCATCATCCTTCCTCTCCATCTCCCTCCCCAGGCCTCAGCTGCTCCAGGTGTGGTATGAAGGCCAGAGGCCCCCCGGGCTCACAAGTGGGGCCAGCTTTGCAGGGCAGCTCTGCACGCCGGATGCACGCTGGGGGGGCAGATCCTTTGAAAATCTGCTGGAGCGATCTTTGGCAAACCCAGCTCCGGATGCGGAGCCTGCGAACAGCAGGCCCTGAAACCTGGCCCTCAATGCTCAGTCTCAACTTCCGGCGCTGCTAGGACCCAGAGTGTAGAAAATTGTGTTTGCTGCTGGTGCATCTGGATTCTCTCTGCTGGAGATGCACAGAGAGGGGGGAGTGCTGGGCTGGAGGGAGGAGGGCACAAGAGCCGGAACAGGCAGGCAGGAGAAAAGGGGAGAAGGAATCACAGAAAGCAGCAGGAGCTGCAGGGAGAGAGAGGAGGAGGAGCCTCTTATGTACCTCGCTAGCACCTGCAGGAGCCTGGACTGTTAACTCCAGCTTCTCAGGGAGCTTCCTGTGTCCTGCTGCTTCCCTGGACCCACTTGAGGAGAACAGGCCGTCAGCTGAAGTAGTAGGAGCCAGTTAGGCCCTTAAGACGCTGACATCTTCCCTCGCTCAGGCCCTGCTACCAGCCTGCCTATTTGTCCCCTTCAACTGAGTGTTGAGAGCCACTATCGCGGGCACAGAACAGCAGCCAGGAGTGAAAGAAGAAAACGCCCCTTGGGGGCAGCATTCAGAAAAAGAAAGCAAGCAAAGGAAGCTTTTCTGTCTAAGCAGGAAGGAGCTCTCCTGAGACACATAGACACGAATGTCCACGGTGAGCCTTCAAAGTTTTGAAGAGAGCCTTTCGAAGGTTTGGCCCAAGCGAGGGGGCATTTGAGCTCCCCGCCTCAGGGGCCAAAATGTTGTGGGCCGGCCCTGGATGGAGAAGACAGACTCTCAGTGGCAGTGGGTCAGCTGGGGGGTGGGCTGGGTGCTCCAGAGGAGGTAGAGGCCATGCCCAGGCTGAGACCAGGCTGTCTCTCTTCCAGAAGCCCCAGGGGCAGGGTGAGTAGAAATCCCTGCGCTCCAGCCAGACTCCTACCACGGCACATTTCGCGAGAGGGGGCCAATGCGAGATGCTGATTCGGGCTAGTGACGGTCCGTGCAGTGAGCTCGGCAGCCAGCGGGGAATTAGGAGCCGGTTTAGCCTTGTAGCCAAAAGGCTTCATGTCCTTTGGCGATGGCATTATGTCCCAGTTACCTTCGGCCTGAAATTGACAGAGCTGCAGCGCTAACGGGTGCTAATCCAACCCGCATCAGCAGCATGGGCGGGGGTGTCCTTCTGCCAAGGGCAGCCGCTGCTGGCTCTGGGGACGCTGCAGCATGGCAGCCCTGCCACCAAAGACGGACCCCAGCGTGCCGGGGCTGATCCGTCCCAGCCCCGCTCTCACACGGGCTGCTCCTTTCAGCATGGCAGGCCTCTTCGTGAAACGTGACATGCACGACACACAACAAACCCGCGGCACTAAGAGGGAGCGCCAGATCCGGGGAGGAGTGACTTCAGGGAGTGGGATGAGATATTGGGAATGAGGAGCTAAGGGAAAGCAGAGAAACACGGCCCCTGCAAGGAAGTCAGTCACTGCCTACCCTTCCTGTCTGCATCGTTTCCCTCCCCTTTTGTCTGTCTGTCTTTTCTGTTTAGATTATGAGCTCGTTGGGCCAGGGGCTGTCTCTCGCCACATCTATGAACAGTGCCTCGCGCAATGGGGTCCTGACCTCCATGGGGGTCTCTATCCAGGTAGCTGTAGGAGCTGTACCTGGGACAAAGCCCAGTGCGGTGAGGGCCGCTGCAGGAATTCTCGCTCTGAATAGGAGTTGCGGGGGCGTTGGTTCCTTATGGCAAGCTGGTGCATTGCATGCTCGGCTCTGCAGTGTCTGCAGGTGCCTGTGTGAAGGTGAGACCAGCCGCGTGGGCTGTATCTGGCCTGCAGGCTGCATTTTGACCCTCCCAGCGGCTATTTCAGTGAGCTGCCCATTTAGCGGCATTGATTTTCAGTGCAAAAATTAAAACCAACCAACCAGCCCAGCAGAATCATTAACGTCTCAGCCAGCAAAGTAGAATTAAATGCCACTTTGGGTTATAAATTCTGCCTCTGCTGAATAATACATAACCAGATTCTGTTCAGTTGTATCTTTAGCACATGGTACGTTTCCTCGGCTGACTATTAATAGCATATGGGCTATTTTTTCCCCTCTAAGTTGTCAGGTTTTGGTGTCACTTGACACTAAATAGAGAGGAAAAACAGCTCGTCAGAATGCGTGATACTAAAAACGAATGGCTGGGGGTTGGGGAGTCTTTTGAGAAACGGCAGCGTGACCCAAGTCAAACTCTGCTCTGCTTTAGTAAAGAATATAATAGCAACCCTAGGAATCGCCAGCCCGGGGGCCATCTAGCCAAGCCCCCTGCCTCTGATGGCTGCTGCAGAGGAAAGCGAAAGAAACCCTGCAGTGACAGCATAGCCTGCACCAAGGGAATCTTTCCTTCTAACCCCTACCAGGAAGAGGTTGGTCAATACCCCGGAGTGGCGGCAAAATGGTCCAGTGGCTACAGCACTCGCCTTGGACTCAGGAGATGTAGGCTCAATTTCCTGCTTTGCTACAGAAGTTCTCCGTGACCTTGGGCAAGTTACTTAGACTTGATGTGCTTCAGTTCCCCATCTGTCCAATAGGGTTTCACAAGCTACTTCAGTGCTGGGGCCAGATAAAGACCATAGCTAAAAGCATGCAGGTCTATTCCTCTAACAGAACTCTGGATGTTCTCTCTATCAATGTCCTGTCCTTTTTGGAATCCTGCTAAGCTCTTAGTCCCAACACTCTCTTGTGGCAATGAGTTCCACAGGTTCCTTCTGCACTGAGTAAAAAAGCATTTCCTTTTACCACTTGCAGTGTTCCATTGGCCAACCCCTGGCTTTGTGATGATGAGAGTGCAAACAGGAGCGGCCCCTGGGCCTTCTCTCCACCGTTCATTGTTGTGTGTTACGTCCCTTGTTATTCGCCTCTTGTCTGAACCGAACCGGCCTGGGCTTTTCAGTCTCTCCATGGGATGGATGGCGCTTCAGGTCTTGACTCCATCTTGTTGCCCATCTCTAAACCACGCCTATTTCTGCAATCTCCTGTTTGAAGCAAGGTGAGCAAGCAGAACGAACACAGGTTCGTTTGAAGCCAGGTGAGCATGTCCAGCCACTTCATATAATGGTCCTTTTGGTTCAGTCACTCTGCTGTCCCATCTCACCCCTTATGCTATCACCATCTGGGGCCAACTCAGCTCCAACATCCTAGTGCACTGGGCTAACAAAGTCCCCTTGTGCTGGCCCAGCGAGGCACCCTGAGGGGAGGCAAGGACGGCCTCTGGATCTGCAGCCAGCTGTGAAGCGCAGGCCTGTTGCAGCTGGGCCCCGGCAAAAACCCAAAGGCAAAAATAACCTCAAGCCTTGCAGAGTAACCTTGAGATTCCTTCTGTGCCAGCACGTTTGCCGTGCCGAGCTTGGCATTTCTGAGCACTGCTGATGGACGGTACGGTCGAGCGCCTCCCACCCTCACAGACTACGCACCTGCGGGACAGCCATGTATGCAGAGGGACCCAGCAGCCACGGCTGCAGTCAGGGTGCTGGGACACACGCAGCATCCAGCACGGGTGGCCATTGCTAGGGTCGCTTTAATCACAGCTCTGAGCTGCTGGCCAGGGACGTGGCATGTAAGGAAAGGAGGGAGGAGAATAATTTATCTCGCATTAAAAATGCCAATTAGCTAATTTAATCACCTGCATCCGCCTATTTCTAAAGCCAACCCTAGCCAGCACCAAGCTGTCTGTCACTTCCGACTCTGCTCTTGCTAGACCTAGCCTGGGCTTGGAAGGGGAGATGAATGACTCAGGAGTGGAAGCAGGCTCTGGGGTGAGGCTAGGAGGTGAAGTCTGTCTGGGGTGAGGATCTAAGCTGGGGGGAAAGGAGGGATTAGGGGGAGCTATGTTAGCGGCGCTGAGCCCCATGTAGCCAGCTGGCTCCCTGCAGAGCCCCGATTAGACGCTCGGAGCTGAACGTCACGAGGCACACGTCTTCGGAACGAACTCATGAGGAACCAGCCCGGCTCCTGCCAGGGTTCTGTCTCTTTCATACAAACAACGTCCTTTACAAGACTGAATGCAATGAAAGGCGTGGCGGGACCCGAGATGAAAGGGAGACGCTCCCTCTGAACTGAGATGCAGACGTTTATCTGCGGAAACTAAGATCGAACTCCGATTTATCTGCCCTCTGGAGAGAAGGCGCCAGTCAAGGGAGTTTGTCTCCTCTGCATCCTATGTGCCGGGAAGGGCTCGAGGCAGAGAGGACGCAGGGGCTGGTTGCCCACTGTGATGCACTGCACGTCATGGGTGCTGGGCTGGTGACGGAGAGTCCACCCTGGAGGGCTGTGTTCTGCCCTCAGCTCCGCCACCGATTCCCTGGGTGGCCTTGGGCCAATCCCTTCGCCAAACACAGGCGACTGAAGTGCTTCTTGGGGCAGCGGCCATCTCAGCATTTGTACAGTGCCCGGCGCAACGAAGGCTCAATCTTGGCCGAGGCGGCTGCGATAGACCTAATACTAGACAGGTAATCACTGCAGCATGGCCAGTGACTCAGGTGCTTTTTGCAGCTGGCTGAGCTGGGCCCTGGGGTGGAGAGGGAATGGGGCCCAGAGAGGCCACATAGTCTGCAGTGACCCCCCCTCAAGGTCATTCTTGGCAGTATCATTGGTGTTCTTATAATGATGGGCTTTAGCCACCAGGTGTTCCAGGGCTGCGAGCGAGGGGAGCTGGCACGCCCAGGCTAACACGCCGACTTATACGAAGGTCCCATGGCCCATGACCACCAGCGCTCAGCAGCCTCTCTGTGTCCAGGCCAGTGGCACCACTTGGTGAGGGATGCACGGCTGGCTCAGATGTCGGGGGGGGGGCGGGGGGAAGCTGGCAAGGACGGGGGGAGTGCAGGGGTCTGCTTGGTCCCTGGCGATGTGGGAACCTAATGTAATGCCGTGCCAGCTTCTGTGGGTACCTGGCATAACATCCCTTACATCACGGCATATGAGTATGAGACCTGACCCTCTCCCCACCACAGAAAATGGGGAACCCCCCATCTGGGAATGAACGCTCCTGCCATAACTTCACCCTCTGCTCCCTGGAGGTGCCCAGGAGTGAGGGTCCTTGCTATGGGTTTGGCAGCCAGCTGTGACTCCTCCCCGTCCTGCGAGAGGGTAGTGGGGGGCATGTAGGGGCTGGTACACAGCTTGGGGGCTGAGGGAGTGAGGATATCGCAGACAGCTTCCCCCAGCACAAGCCACAGCGCAGGGCTGGAGCAGCTAAGCCTGGGACGTGGGGGGGCAGGGCCAGGGGGGGCTGAGGCATTGGACCAGAGCGAGGGAAGGCGGGGGCTGCCGAGGCCCAACGGGCGGCTGGGGCCGCTGGGAGTGGAATTGGAAACGTTCGTAATCCTCCAGTCCCGGAACGCTTGATTCCCTGGTAATCCCCCCATTTCCCTGCGAGGCGCCGGCAGGACGCCAGGGCTCTATTTGGAGGGATTTGGGGGTGCTCCAGGCTCTCCTTCACACAGGCCAACGCCGTGGCCAGCAGCTGGTCTCAGCGCGTGCCTGAGGGCTGCATTCATAACGCACGGGGGGCGGCTTGGGAGGCAGAGACATTCCCAGCTAGCCCCAGGAGAGGCACCCAGCAGCAGCCCGCCCTTCCCCATTCTGCCCTCTGCACCCTCCACCCAGGACCCCGGGAGCCGCCCCACTCGCAACGACAACGAGCTGACATTTGGACAAGGTCTCCCACCCCAGGGGGCTCCACAAACTGGCCACGCAAAAGGCAGCCACCTCTGGGGTGGAACACGATGGCAACCTAGCACAACGGGATAGGACAGGAGCCCTTGTCAGGCAGAAGGTAATTCTCCTTGTAGGCATTTGCCCGAGACACTGGGGTCTAACGCGCTGACTCTCAGGAGAGGGCCACGAATGCTCAGGGCCTCATTTTTCCACCTCGCGGGACAGATTCCACGCCGCAGAACAGCGCCCCCTAGGGGGCATCAGGCTCAGAAGGGAGAGCGCCCCCTGCAGCGTGACGCATCGGCAGCACAGCACCCCTTAGCGTGGTGCCGGGGCACCCGAGTCCACACTGACTCCCCTGGAGGAGCACATGCTATCGAGTCTCCCACCGTACACCCTGAAACACCGGGCCCATTTGTGCTGCATTAGGGGCAGCGCTGACTGTGAGGGGAGACTGCCAGTGCTTCATTTGTGCCACAGCTTGCCAGGGCTGAGCCCCGGGCATCTCTGGGCCCGGCAGTTCAGAGCCCCGGCACCTCTGGGCCCAGCAGTTCAGAGCCCCGGCACCTCTGGGCCCGGCAGTTCAGAGCCCCGGGCACCTCTGGGCCCGGCAGTTCAGAGCCCCGGCACCTCTGGGCCCGGCAGTTCAGAGCCCCGGCACCTCTGGGCCCGGCAGTTCAGAGCCCCGGGCACCTCTGGGCCCAGCAGTTCAGAGCCCTGGGCACCTCTGGGCCTGGCAGTTCAGAGCCCCGGCACCTCTGGGCCCAGCAGTTCAGAGCCCCGGCACCTCTGGGCCTGGCAGTTCAGAGCCCCGGGCACCTCTGGGATTGCCACATCAGTTATGAATGTAAAAAAAAATGGCACCCCTTTTATTACAAATTAAGCCCTGGAGAGCACCCCCTGTAGATCCTCCCCACTCACTGCAACACCCTGCGTTTCTCCTAGCCAAACATTGCTAGGCCTGACCATGCTTCGCTTAGATCTGCCCAGATCCCAGCCCCCAGAAATGAAGACGCCCTAAAATCCCGCCTGTCCCACACAAAAGGAGGCTCTTTAGATACAGGAACTCAGTGTTATTCAATGGCCTTGGGACGGGATGATGGGAACGCAGGCGTGGACAAGAGTAACAAGAAGGTTTCTTCAGGTATGTTGGCAACAAGAAGAAAGCCAAGGAAAGTGTGGGCCCCTTACTGAATGAGGGAGGCAACCTAGTGACAGAGGATGTGGAAAAAGCTAATGTACTCAATGCTTTTTTTGCCTCTGTCTTCACTAACAAGGTCAGCTCCCAGACTGCTACGCTGGGCATCACAACATGGGGAGTAGATGGCCAGCCCTCTGTGGAGAAAGAGGTGGTTAGGGACTATTTAGAAAAGCTGGACGTGCCCAAGTCCATGGGGCCGGATGAGTTGCATCCGAGAGTGCTAAAGGAATTGGCGGCTGTGATTGCAGAGCCATTGGCCATTATCTTTGAAAACTCGTGGCGAACGGGGGAAGTCCCAGATGACTGGAAAAAGGCTAATGTAGTGCCCATCTTTAAAAAAGGAAAGAAGGAGGATCCTAGGAACTACAGGCCAGTCAGCCTCACCTCAGTCCCTGGAAAAATCATGGAGCAGGTCCACTTACATGAGAGGAACAGTCAGCATGGATTCACCAAGGGAAGGTCATGCCTGACTAATCTAATCGCCTTCTATGATGAGATTACTGGTTCTGTGGATGAAGGGAAAGCAGTGGATGTATTGTTTCTTGACTTTAGAAAAACTTTTGACACGGTCTCCCACAGTATTCTTGTCAGCAAGTTAAAGAAGTATGGGCTGGAGAATGCACTATAAGGTGGGTAGAAAGTTGGCTAGATTGTCGGGCTCAACGGGTAATGATCAATGGCTCCATGTCTAGTTGGCAGCCGGTGTCAAGTGGAGTGCCCCAGGGGTCGGTCCTGGGGCCGGTTTTGTTCAATATCTTCATAAATGATCTGGAGGATGGTGTGGATTGCACTCTCAGCAAATTTGCGGATGATACTAAACTGGGAGGAGTGGTAGATACGCTGGAGGGCAGGGATAGGATACAGAGGGACTTAGACAAATTGGAGGATTGGGCCAAAAGAAATCTGATGAGGTTCAATAAGGATAAGTGCAGGGTCCTGCACTTAGGACGGAAGAACCCAATGCACAGCTACAGACTAGGGACCGAATGGCTAGGCAGCAGTTCTGCGGAAAAGGACCTAGGGGTGACAGTGGATGAGAAGCTGGATATGAGTCAGCAGTGTGCCCTTGTAGCCAAGAAGGCCAATGGCATTTTGGGATGTATAAGTAGGGGCATAACAAGCAGATCGAGGGACGTGATTGTTCCCCTCTATTCGACATTGGTGAGGCCTCATCTGGAGTACTGTATCCAGTTTTGGGCCCCACACTACAAGAAGAATGTGGATAAATTGGAGAGAGTCCAGCGAAGGGCAACAAAAATGATTAGGGGACTGGAACACATGAGTTATGAGGAGAGGCTGAGGGAACTGGGATTGTTTAGTCTGCAGAAGAGAAGAATGAGGAGGGATTTGATAGCTGCTTTCAACTACCTGAGAGGTGGTTCCAAAGAGGATGGTTCTAGACTATTCTCAGTGGTAGAAGAGGACAGGACAAGGAGTAATGGTCTCAAGTTGCAGTGGGGGAGGTTTAGGTTGGATATTAGGAAAAACTTTTTCACTAGGAGGGTGGTGAAACACTGGAATGCATTACCTAGGGAGGTGGTAGAATCTCCTTCCTTAGAAGTTAGGGCAACAAAAATGATTAGGGGTCTGGAACACATGAGTTATGAGGAGAGGCTGAGGGAGCTGGGATTGTTTAGTCTGCAGAAGAGAAGAATGAGGGGGGATTTGATAGCTGCTTTCAACTACCTGAAAGGGGGTTCCAAAGAGGATGGCTCTAGACTGTTCTCAATGGTAGCAGATGACAGAACGAGGAGTAATGGTCTCAAGTTGCAGTGGGGGAGGTTTAGATTGGATATTAGGAAAAACTTTTTCACTAAGAGGGTGGTGAAACACTGGAATGCGTTACCTAGGGAGGTGGTAGAATCTCCTTCCTTAGAGGTTTTTAAGGTCAGGCTTGACAAAGCCCTGGCTGGGATGATTTAACTGGGATTTGGTCCTGCTTCGAGCAGGGGGTTGGACTAGATGACCTTCTGGGGTCCCTTCCAACCCTTATATTCTATGATTCTATGATTCTAAGTTTTTAAGGTCAGGCTTGACAAAGCCCTGGCTGCGATGATTTAATTGGGGATTGGTCCTGCTTTGAGCAGGGGGCTGGACTAGATGACCTCCTGAGGTCCCTTCCAATCCTGATATTCTATGATTCTATGACTAGCACTTTCCATTTCAATTGCTTGGAACGCCCCTGATGGCCAGGGTCCAGCACCATCTGCTTCCCGCGTAGCCAGGGGTCTGGTGAGCAAGAGCCAGACCGGGCTGGGAGCTGCGTGGATGGCCCGGGGCAGGAGTCTGGGTCGGATCTGCGGACAGCGAACCAGGCAGCTTGGGAGGTGCGCGGGCAGAGCCTTGTGTCACGTGTGGGTCGGTGGATCGGTTCCCCGGGCCCAGCCTCACCCTTGGCACCAGGCTCGCATGCATGTCCACAGAGACGCTCCTTCCCACCCTCCTCCTCCTTCTTCTCTTTCCTCCCGCCAGCCCTGTTCCTCCAGGGTCCGTCCTGCAGCCCCACGCCTGCTGTCAGCTCAGATCCGTCGTCTGCTAGGGAGATGGAACCCTCCACGAGCTGGGGGCCAGCCAAGCAAACACGGGAGCGGCCAGTGTCATGGAAAATCTCAGCGGCAGCCAAGGGGAGTGTTTGTGCCAACAGAAACTGGCAATTTTTCGCTTTGTGTTGGAGCCTGGCCAGGCCTGTCCTGTGTGGGTCTCGTTCCAAGCCCTTCTCCCCAGCTCCAGGCAAACATTCCTCGAATCATCCCCACCCCGCTCGCCGGGTGCCTCCCCCTCTTGTTAGTGCAATGGGGTCACTGCGACCACGACTCTCCCCCGAGCCAGCTTGCTCTGTGCAGCCACCAGGAGCCAGGGGCTGGGAAGGCGACTTGGGCAGTGCAAGGATGGGGACTTCAGCCCCAAAGGGGAGCCGTGTTGAGAGTGCCATGGGGGCTCTGGGTTACTAATGGGCTCGGCGGGAGACCATGGGAATGGGCACATTGGAAACACACCCAACGAAATGAGAAAAGGGCAGCAAGTCAGCGGCCTTGAACCCCCACATCCAGCTCTCTGTGTCCCAGGCCCGTGGTGGCTTTTACTCCTCTCCCCCCGGCAGCCTCCCAAGAGGCTCTGCCATTCTTCCCTCTTTCCCAGTTGCTCAGATCCCGCCCCCTTCCGGGTTAGAACATCTGTCCACAGAGTTTAAGGCCAGAAGATGCTGTGAGACCCCCCAAGCCTGACCTCCAGGCTAGCACGGGCAATTGCCCCTCTATGGAGCCCAAAGATCGCCAGTGAGACCAAAGCACATCAGTGCTCAGGGGATTTCAGGGCCACAGGCAGAGAATGGGGTGCCCAAGCTGGCCCTGCTGCCCGAGGCCAACCGACACTGGGCCACGCTATTACAGCCCCCCGGAGACTCGACCGTGACATGCCCCGGGGGGAGAAGAAGAGGGTGCAGCAGTGCCCGAGGCCTCATGATAGCAGGGAAATGACGTGAGATCCAGCCAGCTGATCCCAGCCAGCAACCCGCACTTCACGCTGCAGAGGAAGCTGAAAACATCCCAAGGTCACTGCCCATCTGAGCTGGGGGAAAATTCCTTCCGACTCCACGTACGGGGATCAGCTCGGCCCTGAGCCTGTGAGCAAAAACCAGCCAGCACCTGAGCGACAGCCCTGGCCCACCCCAGCCAACGTCCCGTCTCCAGTCAGGGACATCCCTGATGCTTCAGAAGGAGAAAAACAACCACACACAATGCCTGGGGGAGCGGGGCGGAGAATCCTTCCTGACCCCTGCCAGTAATTAGCTGAAAGCCTGAGGCATGAGATTCTAGGGAAGCACTGGGACTCAGGACTTCATCCCCACGGGAGACGCCGGGACTTGGGGTCTCAGCCCCGGCACTTGCTATGAGACGTCAGTCCCGAGTCCCAGCACATGTCGCAGGGCTGAAGCTCAGAGGCCCAGTGTCCCCTTCCCTCCCTGCAGGGCGAAAACCCCAAGCCCCTTCCCCCTCTCCCCCATGGGGCTAAAGCCCCAAGCCCCTTCCTCCTCTCCCCCATGGGGCTAAAGCCCCAAGCCCCCTTCCCCTTCTCCCCGACAGGACTAAAGCCCCAAGCCCCCTTCCCCTTCTCCCCGACAGGGCTAAAGCCCCAAGCCCCCTTCCCCTTCTCCCCGACAGGACTAAAGCCCCAAGCCCCCTTCCCCTTCTCCCCGACAGGACTAAAGCCCCAAGCCCCCTTCCCCTTCTCCCCGACAGGACTAAAGCCCCAAGCCCCCTTCCCCCTCTCCCCGACAGGGCTAAAGCCCCAAGCCCCCTTCCCCTTCTCCCCGACAGGGCTAAAGCCCCAAGCCCCCTTCCCCTTCTCCCCGACAGGACTAAAGCCTCAAGCCCCCTTCCCCTTCTCCCCGACAGGACTAAAGCCCCAAGCCCCCTTCCCCTTCTCCCCGACAGGACTAAAGCCCCAAGCCCCCTTCCCCTTCTCCCCGACAGGACTAAAGCCCCAAGCCCCCTTCCCCCTCTCCCCGACAGGGCTAAAGCCCCAAGCCCCCTTTCCCTTCTCCCCGACAGGGCTAAAGCCCCAAGCCCCCTTCCCCTTCTCCCCGACAGGGCTAAAGCCCCAAGCCCCCTTCCCCTTCTCCCCGACAGGGCTAAAGCCCCAAGCCCCCTTCCCCTTCTCCCCGACAGGACTAAAGCCCCAAGCCCCCTTCCCCTTCTCCCCGACAGGACTAAAGCCCCAAGCCCCCTTCCCCTTCTCCCCGACAGGACTAAAGCCCCAAGCCCCCTTCCCCCTCTCCCCGACAGGGCTAAAGCCCCAAGCCCCCTTCCCCTTCTCCCCGACAGGACTAAAGCCTCAAGCCCCCTTCCCCTTCTCCCCGACAGGACTAAAGCCCCAAGCCCCCTTCCCCTTCTCCCCGACAGGACTAAAGCCCCAAGCCCCCTTCCCCTTCTCCCCGACAGGACTAAAGCCCCAAGCCCCCTTCCCCCTCTCCCCGACAGGGCTAAAGCCCCAAGCCCCCTTTCCCCTCTCCCCGACAGGGCTAAAGCCCCAAGCCCCCTTCCCCTTCTCCCCGACAGGGCTAAAGCCCCAAGCCCCCTTCCCCTTCTCCCCGACAGGACTAAAGCCCCAAGCCCCCTTCCCCTTCTCCCCGACAGGACTAAAGCCCCAAGCCCCCTTCCCCCTCTCCCCGACAGGGCTAAAGCCCCAAGCCCCCTTCCCCTTCTCCCCGACAGGGCTAAAGCCCCAAGCCCCCTTCCCCTTCTCCCCGACAGGGCTAAAGCCCCAAGCCCCCTTCCCCTTCTCCCCGACAGGACTAAAGCCCCAAGCCCCCTTCCCCTTCTCCCCGACAGGGCTAAAGCCCCAAGCCCCCTTCCCCTTCTCCCCGACAGGACTAAAGCCCCAAGCCCCCTTCCCCTTCTCCCCGACAGGACTAAAGCCTCAAGCCCCCTTCCCCTTCTCCCCGACAGGACTAAAGCCTCAAGCCCCCTTCCCCTTCTCCCCGACAGGACTAAAGCCCCAAGCCCCCTTCCCCCTCTCCCCGACAGGACTAAAGCCCCAAGCCCCCTTCCCCTTCTCCCCGACAGGACTAAAGCCCCAAGCCCCCTTCCCCTTCTCCCCGACAGGGCTAAAGCCCCAAGCCCCCTTCCCCTTCTCCCCGACAGGGCTAAAGCCTCAAGCCCCCTTCCCCCCAAACTGCAGGGCTAATGCCCTAAGCCCCTCCCCCTCCCGCTGGGCTAAAGCCCCAAGCCCCCTTACTTCCCCCGATGGGGCTAAAGCCCCAAGCCCCCCCCCCCCGGAACTAAAGCCCAGAGCATTGAATTGGGTGGGGGGGACCTCCAGGAAATAATCTTTAAGAATTTAAGCCCTGCTCAGAAGGGATCCTGGAGGCTGTTGAGCCCTCCCGCCCCCCCACGTGTGTCCATGTTTGCACGTATGTGCGTTTGCATAGGTGCGGGTGCCCATGTCTGGGTGCTCAGCCGTTTGCCCCGAACCTGCCTCCAGCCCTCCCACTCCAGCTGACAGGGACGGCGGGTTACATAATAGAAACCGTGACAACCCGCCCCCCGCCTTGCCCCCCCCCCCAGGAGGATTTCGACGGGATTGGGTGATCTCCCACGTGGCTCAGCTAAGCCACGGCTGGAGATAATGACTGACCCAGCGGCTGAGGACAGCTCTGGCCTGCGGTCGCTGGCCGAAAGGGCGCCTGGCCAGCAGCCAACGTCACGGCCCGGCCAAAGGGGCCAGAGCTGGAGGCCCCGTAAAGCTAGGGGGTGCTCACGCAGGGGAGACAGAGCTAGAGGGTGCCAGGGACCCATAAAGGAGCGAAGCCGGGAGAGTGCTTGGGTGGAAGACCACCAATGACACCCCCGGGTGCTGCCAGAAGTGGGTGAACACTCTCCCCTTGCCCGGCCAGCAGGGGTGCTGTGCTGCTGGGGGTGGCCACCTTTTGATGGATAGAACCTGCTGCCCCTCCTGCAGCCCCCCCCCCCCAGTTTAAAGACATCCCCAGCTATGGCTGAACCCCCCCCTCATTCCCAAAACAGGCCCCCCTCACTCCAGGCCCCTGACCCTGGGGCCAGACCTGTCTCCCTGCCCCTGGCCCAATAATGCCACGAGACACCCCGCCCGGCCCTGAATTCCAGAAATTTTGTGGGTAGCGTGTCCCCAGAAACCCAATTATCAACGCCCCGGGCTGCCTCTCCTGCTCCCTGCATCGCCTCCGAGTTGTTCCCCCACACCCCAGTCCTCCTGGCATCATCCCCACTGTGCCCCTTGGTTATCCACCCCTTCAAACCCCCAGGGCGCCCCCCCCCCCCCGCCATTTGGGTGGGCACCTGGCGACAATTCCTTGTGGAATGATCAGGGAAGCAGAGTTTGGCTGAACAACTAAATTCACGGTAAAGAGGGTCCCTGCAAGCCCGTCTGCTTGACGGGGGGCCGGGCGGTGTCTCTGGTCCTGACCCTGGAGAAGAGCTCTGGGGATGGGGAAAATCCAGGCAACCCCCAAGGGACTGAAAGCAGCTTTGCAAGGCAGGGGGCAGTGAGCGCCTCGTCAGCCAACGGTACATCACACAGCCCCTCTCATCCCGAGAGGGGAGCAGCAAACCACACCCGGTGCAAACTCACCCCTCACTGACATGCAGCCACCTCTGAGCTGCAACGAGGCAGCTGTTTACCCGCACACACAACAGTTTAGGACGGAGAGCAGAAAAGCCTACCCCCCTGAAACAGGGATGGCGTTGGACCGGGAGCCCCCAGTGCTTTTGTGACAGTGGGCTGGGTCACCTGACATGCAACATCCCCATTCAAAACACTCTGGGCCACGAGCCGGGTGGCACTACTCAGTGTGTGTCACGTCCCCGGTCTGGCACAGGAGGACCCGGCCTTTAGCACAAGTGGTTCATGCTCTGAGCTCTGGGAGTCCCAGGTTTGGTCGCTGGCAGCTGCTTTCCCCCTAGCCCGGAGGGGAGTTCTCCCTGGGGAGGTGAGTGAAGAACCGGGGCCCAACATGCTGCTGTCTCACACAAGCGACTGGAGGAAACTGCCATTCGTCATAGACCTCCTGCTGCTTATTTACACAAGCAGTTGGTGAGCAACCTAATTATCTGCTAATTAACCAGGCTTTGCCCGCCTGCCAGGGGAGCGCTGACAAAGGCGTGGAAGGGCGTGGTTAGTTCCCGGTGTCTTGCCGCTGAGCCAGGGCAGTAGAGTGTGTCTGAGGTCTGGGAGCCAGGCGTTTCCCTTTTAATCCCCGGGCCAGGCTAGTTCAGAGGTGGGGACACAGACTTGCTCTGCGGCCCAGTTCCAGGAGGGCTGAAAGGCAGCTGGTGTCACACTCACGTTCTACACCCCCTGGGACGGGGAAGCCAAGCAAGCCTTCTCCTCCAGCGATGCTTGTCCATCTGGGTCAGCCCAGCCTGCCTCCCATCAACAGTGAGAGTGCCCTTTCCAGCCAGACATGACCCCCCTTTTACAGATGGGGAAACTGAGGCACAGAGCAGGGACCTGACTTGAGAAAGCAGCTCAGTGATTAACCTCCGGAGAGAACCCAGGCCTCCTTCTGTCTCTCTCCCAGTACACTGGGCTGCCTCCCATCTCTTCCAGTATCCAGCAGCATCTGCTGCAAGGGACCTTCACCCTACTTCTCAGAGACACGCCCCCACCCCAGAGATGGGCTCTCTGGATCTTGGAATCTGGATGCAGATGATCCAAATAGGTGGCCCACGGGGCTGGAGTAAAACAAAAGGGATCCTAGCCCCATGCCTTGGGTGCCAGCTCCTGGAGCAAGACAAGGTCAGAATCTTAACTTTCTTTTAAAAAGATTCTGTTTCCAGCCTTCATGGATGCAAAGAAAAGCTTGGAAACTTCACAAGGGTAACCAATGTCTGTCTGAGTCAGCAGAGAGCCTGAAACAAGAGCTCTAAGATGCGTGAGTGGCCCCATTTGTAGTGATCCTGAAACTTGCCACCACCCCAAAAAGGGGCGAGGCATAGCATGGGGATGAGAGTTGTGCCGAGGGCCCCAAATTGCCCTATTTCAGCCCTGGAGGCATGGCACTCTCCTTCCCAGAGTGTGGCCTGTTCTCGCTACGCTACCAGCAATCCAAACTCCTGCCCAAGACACAAGAGCTCCTAACCCTCCTCAGCCCCACAAACTACCTTCCGCTGTCTGATCGCCTCCTGTTTCTGAGCTACTGAGCCCGGGACGTGGGCAGAGCTGTGTGGCCTGAGCAGGGCTGGTAGCTGCTCTTTCGTATGCTGCATTCACCCCTGGGTGCTCAGCTTTCTGCTCACCCCCAGGCATAGCTGCACTGGGCACCCTGCAGGCCAGGAGTCAGGGCTGTACCTTGTGACCTGATCATGAACACCTCGCCCCCAGGCAGCTGCTCCTCCTGTCTCCTCCCGCTCTCGTCTTCACGCCTCCTTCCATGCTGGAACTCCCTCCCCATGGCCACCGGGAGACCTGCGCCCCCTGCCCCGCTCCCCCTGCATATCCCACCCTGAAATACGGGGCTGATAGACTGGGTCAATTCTCTAGCCTACCCAGGGCTGTACCCATTCCCTAAGGAGTGTGGGTAGGCAGACAGACAGACACACAGACATAGACAGATAGAGAGAGGGAGCGGGGTGTGCGTGTATGGGGATAGATAGATAGACAGATAGATAGATGGAGGGGGTGTATGGAGATAGACAGACACACAGACAGACCGATAGATAGATTAGATTAAATAATTACTTCAAAACAAGAAATCATCATATGCTCCCACCCACTGTAAGAAAAAAAGGATTAGGAAACCAACCTGGGAGATAGGGTGACCAGATGTCTCAATACGATCGGTATCATCCCGATATTAGGGGCTTTGTTTTATATACTCTACTATTTCCCCCCCCGCCCCTCCCCAACACCCCCAAAAAGAGCCCTGATTTTTCACACTTGCTATCTGGTCACCCTACCTGGAAACGATGCAAGAGACCCAAAACAAGGATCAACACTGCTGATGACACCCATCCAACACAAAGACAAAAAGTGGAACCAGCTATAACAACGCCACAAAGCACCACCTCCAGGAGAAACCAGGGCACCCAGACCCACCACATGGACACTACACAACCCCCCAGCGTCATCAACCTGTCAAGAGTACCCCTCACTGGACTGAATTATCTGTCCTCTCCAAGGGACGGAGCTTCTGCCCCACCACAGAACCCGGTACCGTGCTAACAGGTGGAGAATTAGAAGAATTCTTTTGCCGACTCTTTCTCAAAGAATTCGTTCACAACGAAGATGACACCACCCACAACTACCCCATCCCCACCAACAGTCATAAGAAAGAGAACCATCTGACTGGACACTCCACAGCAGCCGGAACCACCCACTTTACCGTTACATGGATTGCTTCAGGAAAAAAATTGTCTCAGAAATCCTTCACAAATGTCACATCCATTCAATCTTTCCTCCAGCCAGAGGACAACCATACAGTCCCTGAAATCCAACCCCCACAGAGTGATCAAAGCAGCAGACAAAAGGAGAACCATCGTAGTCCTCAACTGTAGTGACTATGTCAATTAGGCCAACTAACAGCTCTCCGACAACACCTATTCTACAGAACGCAAAGAAGACCCTGTGCCACAATCCACATAGGAATTTAAGGATTGCACCAAAAAACTCCACAAGAAACTCTACATCCTCATCCCCCACAAACCCACTCCAGGGACCTTCTACATGCTCCCAAGAGGCACAAGCCAGGGAACCCAGGCAGACCCATCCTATCAGGCTATAGCACTCTTACTGAAGGAATATCAGGACTCACAGAATCCATCCTCAAATCACTCACCACACAAAGGGTCAGTTTCCTCCAGGACACAACTGACTTCTTCCAGAAACTCTAAAACATTAACAACCTCCCTCAGAACCCCATCCACACTGCCATGGATATCACCTCCCCTATACACCAACATCCCTCACCATGACAACTTCGCTGCCTGCCTCCAATATCTTCCAGTCAGGAGATGAGAGACTGAGCCAGGGACATGATAACAGCTTTCAGGTACATAAAACATTGTTACAAAAATTGTTCTTTTTAACCTCTGAGGATAGGACAGGAAGCAATGGGCCTAAATTGCAGCAAGGGAGGTTTAGGTTGGACATTAGCAAAAACTTCCTAACTGGCCAGGTGGTTAAGAACTGGAATAAATTGCCTAGGGAGGTGGTGGAGTCTCCATCTCCAGGTTTTTAAGAACAGGTCAGACAAACACCTGGCGGGGATGGTCTAGTTATTACATAGTTCTGCCTTGAGTGTGGGGGACTGGACTAGATGACCTCTCGCGGTCCCTTCCAGTCTTACCCTTCTATGATTCCGTGGTAAGATGATGGACAACACTCGGAAATCCACCTCAAATATCTCACCAGACTCATCCATTCCATCCTCACCCACAACAACTTTATATTTAACAACAAGCAGTTTGTCCAAACCATGGCCCCGGTGATACAATGACACAGACTCGATCAGCAGGCTGGTTATTTCATTGACTTTCCAGGCAGGCAGTGTAGTCTAGCGCCAAGGACACCTGAGGTCTATTGCTGGCTCTGATGGATGAGCTCAGTGAAGTCATCTCTTTGCTCTGCAACTCTGTTTCCCCTTCCACCCTGTGTCTATCTTGTCTAGCTAGACTGTAAGTTTTCTGGGCAGGGCTGGCTGGATGCGTTCGTACAGCAGCCAGCCCACTGGTCTTGGTAGGGCATAGAGATGGGAGAATTTTTTCAGCTTGAAACCTTTTTTGGGCAAAAAAACTCCCCGCAGATTCAGTGAGGTGGAAACATTTTGCAGACGGGTGTTCATTTCACCAAACTGTTGGTGGAAACCACCACACAGCCCCGGATTCCAAAAAAAAACCCCGCAGATTCAGTGAGGAGGAAACATTTTGCAGACGGGTGTTCATTTCACCAGACTGTTCGTGGAAACCACCACAACACAGCCCCGGATTCCAAAAAAAGTCAAAACGTTCTGATTTTTGGGTGCAGAACAACTTTCCATGTCAGTTCGATTTTTAAAAACCGCTCAAAAATGCTCAAAATCCAAAGGAAACGTTTCAGTTTGGGCCAAACAAAACGTTTCGTCCAACCCAAAACATTTTAATTTTTTTTTTAACTTTTCAGTTCACGGAAAATTTGGGAACACTTTGGTTTTGGTTCAACCTGAAATGATTCCCCCCCCCAATTTTTTGGCGTTGCCAGTGAATGGAACAATGGGTTATGCACGCAGCTCTGGTTGGGAGTTCTGGGTGCACTGCAACCCAAATAACAGCTGAACACAGGACAATCACCCTTCCAGTTCCAGAAAAAACCCGTGGTCCAACTAGTCTCAAAGCTTATCCCCAAGAGTTGCCCATGTCAGCTGCATCAGAGGGAAGTGTGACACCCCACCATGCAGCACCAAGAAGATCAATTTTCTTCCTGACCCCAGCTAGTGACCTGTTTGTGCCCTGAAGAATAAGGATTTCCAGCCTTTGCAGTTTGATCCTCTGGAGAGTCTGCTCTCATTCAGCCAACTGACCCAACCCTTTAAGAAAATATTGCTAAGTTGCATCATGTGGCAATGAGTTCCACGGGTTAACATACTACATGTATCTCATTTATCTATTTCTGAATTGGTTACCTTTTAATTTCCTGTTTGTGTCCCAGGAGCACAACCCTGCCACAGCCCTCAGATTAAAAACTTCAAACGTCCCCTATCATATATTATCCCTAGGGTTTAAGGCCAGAGAGAAGGACCTTTACAATCATCTAGGTTGATCTCCAGCATAACACTGGGCATGAGATTTCATTTATTCCCATATCTATGCCAATAAGAGCTGGCTGAACTCACGGGCACCTTTTCGAAAGGCAGCCAGTCTTGATTTAAAGGCTTCATGCTGAGCTGTGCCAACGGTTAATTAACCTGATAAAAAATGGCACCTTATTTCCAGTCTGAAATTGTCGCTTTTCATTTTCCAGCCATTGGCTCTTGCTCTGCCTTTGTCTGCTAGACTGAAGAGCCCTCTCCGCCACATGGGTACTTATAAACCCAGATCAAATTGTCCCCCAACCCCCAGACTGAGCTCTATAAATCGCTCACTGTACAATACCCGTAGGTCAACCAGGTCTAAACGATCACTCCTGTTACAGAAGGGAAGAGCAAATAACAATGTGCAGCATTTCCAATTGTTTCACACCCCTCATTAATTAATTTATTCCCCAAGAGCCGGGAAAGTGACTCTCGCCAACCTGTTAAAGTGACTGCTGCTGAATAAACGGAGAAGATTTTCTGGGACGTAGAGACGGTGGTTATCACGATCCCCAAATCAGAGGACCGGTCTCCACTAAGCACAATAGACCTGCTCTAGCTGCTCCATTGTTTCCAGCACGGACAAGCCTTAGGCACAGCGAGAGGAAATGACCTGCCTCTGGTCCCACAGCAAGTCGGTGGCAAAGCCAGGGAGCGAATGCCGGTGTTCCATCTCCCAGGACTATGATCGTCAGCCCTGCTCACACCTCTCCCTTGGTCGTTCTCTTTTAGGAAGGCTGTGGACTGGGACGCAGGAGAACTGGGAATCAGTTCTTGGCTGTGCCATGGGCCAGGGACACAGGGGAGAGCTTTCCAAAGGGGGTCACTCCCATTGGTGCCTTTGTGAAACTGCCCCTTTAAAAAAAAAAAATAGAAAAAAAAATCTCACTTTGCCTCAGTTTCCCCATCGACGAAATGGGAACAATAACCCTTTCTTTCTCCCACCCTGGGCTTGTGCTATCTATGCAGATGCTAAGTTCTCAAAGGCAGGGACTGTCTGTTAGGATTTGCCTTCTGGACAGTACCTAGCACAGGGTCGGCAACCTTTCAGAAGTGGTGTGCCAAGTCTTCATTTATTCACTGTAATTTAAGGTTTCGCATGCCAGTGATACATTTTACCCTTTTTAGAAGGTCTCGCTCTATAAGACTATATTATATAACTAAACTATTGTCGTATGTAAAGTAAACAAGGTTTTGAAAATGTTTAAGAAGCTTCATTTAAAATTAAATTAAAATTCTGATCTTATCCTTGCCCTTGCTTTTCCTTGCCGAGTTTTCCAGTGTCCCCAGGGAGGCAGCGGGTTGAGCAGGGCCAGCGGCTGGGACCCCAGACTGGCAGCGGGTTGAGCGGGCCAGGGGCCAGGACCCCAGGCTGGCAGCAGAGTACCACTGAAAATCAGCTCACGTGCTGCCTTTGGCACGCATGCCATGGGTTGCTGACCCCTGACCTACCACAAACACACTCTGATAGCAGTTGTAACGAATACTTTGGTGGCAATTGTGTCTTTGTCGATCATTATTGTTGTGCTTTGGTATCACTGGATCAGGCCTCTGTCGCGCTAGGTGCTGTACAAACACAGCACAAAAAGACACCAAAGAGCTGAGAACTGAAGAATAAGACAAGAGATGACGGATAGTGACAGACAGATGGGCGAGTACAAGGAAACAATATTGGTCAGCACGATGGGCTGTGTTCTTCTTTTTCTCCTTCACAAGAGACTCCTCCCCTCCCCTCCAAATTTTACTCAAACCCAGGAAACCAAATGAACGCTCTCATCTACTGTTTGTGACATTAAACTCCCCATGAGGCACGTGGGGATTTATTCGAGGAGCCAGCGCCCGCTGTAAATCCAGTGAGCTGCCGTCACTTCAGCATGAAAGCCGCTTGATAAATAGTTAATTGGCGGCATAAATCAGGGCGTGGGGAGCGATCACCACGCCAGAATGCGCCGTAGGTTTCCACTGCCAGCCCCGGCCGCCGGAGCCCTCTGAATCTGTAGTGACCCTTGTTTTTTCAATTTGACATCAGCAAATAAATCACCCCCCCCCCCTTGGCGTTTCTGTTCCCTGGGCACATGCTGTTTATGCGTCGCGCTTAGTCAGCCTTTTCCTGGCAAGTTTAAAGAGGCAGAGGCCTGAAAAGCCAAGGCGGGGGCAGGCTGGAGTCTCTGTTGTCATTAATGGGTGTTATCTCTTTGGGACACAGAGGAGAAGTCTTATAGACCGGGCAGGACAAGCCCAGAACGCTGACAGGTTTTAAAGCAAATTCAAGAGGCTTTTGTTTCGGGAAGGGTTTCCCTGCAAAGTGGATCCCAGCCGGGGGGGGTGGGGGCGCAGCCAGGGCTGTCTCACGAGGGGTGGTTTGGAGCTAGAGGGGGCACCGAGATGTGGCGAAGATGCTCCAGAGGAAGGGACCGATGTGATAATCTAATCTGATCTCCTGCATAACTCAGGGCCGTAGCATCGATGTAAAGCGAAGAGCCCAGGGCCTGCTCAGACCCAGACCCCCTGAAGGAGCCGCTAACGAGGCGCACGCCGGGCACTGAGAGGGAGCAAGGGAGTGGAGTAGCCGCGGGTGAGCTGTGTGACCCATCACGGTCCAGCAACACATCCTTTCTGGGGGCATGGGCGCTGGTGGAAGTCACCAGCCAGAGTGTCGGCCGGACGTCGCCACCAGGGACCGTGCCAAACCCTTCGAACCCCCAACACATCTGCTGTGGGGTGGGTGTGGCTCACCAGCCGGATGGGGCTCTGACTGTGGGGGGGCATGACGTTCAGGGGACCTCGGGAGCAGAAGTGACAAGAAGCCCCCATCGAGCTCCCGGAGTGATGCAACCTGCAGGAGGAGGATTGGAGGAGCAAAAAAGCATGTATCAGCTGCTATGAGGCTCCTGGGGGTATCTGCCTATTTCTGTAGGGGACAAGGATACCGTGGGAGGAGAATGGGATAAAGGCCCACACAGAGGAGAGAAGCTGGAGAGGGCGAGAGACCAGCAAGGGTTAGAGAGATTAGATGGAGAGGGAGTTTAGAGGCAGAAACTAGAGAGATCAGAGACCAGGGAGGTGGGCCCGAGGTGCAGTAGAAGTACAGAGTAGAGAGGGATCTGATAGAAGGAGAGAGGCAGGCTCCCCGATATTGCAGGGCGGAGGATCACAGAAGCACTGGGAGACTCAGACAGGTACCTGGAGGGATTACGTACACACAGAGATCTAGACCCCCAGGGAGAGCCAGACGCATGTATACACTGTGCTCCTGATCTTTCTCCCGTGCAGCCACACTCTTTCCATTATTCACGAGCTGCGCCAACACCCCCCTCCCACTCCTTGGCACAAAGCCGGGAAGAGGAGAACTCAGCCCCCGGGTGCCCAGACTTTGCAACAGCAAGGGCTGCATTGGCAGCTCACTGCCAGCCCAAAGGGTAAGTCTGATCGGCGTTAGCATGGGTTGCAGAACCCCACACCAAAGCACGCCCGGCCGCCGGGCTTGAGCGCATTTCTGCCTCCCCGGCTAGAGGCTCAGCTTTGCCTTCAACCTGAAGGTTTTTTGGAGGCTGCCTTTGCTCCTTGGGACTGCCGGTAGCCCCTCCCCCCTCCTTTTCTCCAGTGAGATCTACAAGCCATCTGTTCAGAAAGATACAGAGGTAGCATGGCTTAGTAGTTAGAGGCATCACAAAACCTCCCAGCTCTGACACTGACCTGGTGGATGACCTTGGGCAAGTCACTTTGTGTTCCCCATGCCTCAGTTTCCCCATCTGTAGCCTGACCCTCTCAGGAGTTTCTAAACTTCTTTGGGATCCTTGGGCTGAAGATACTGCACTGGGGCAGAGTACAGTCACTGTCTGTCAGTCTGGAGGAAGGCAGGAACAGGGCTGGGGCAGGGTAGCGAGCAGGGCTGGAGAAAGGCAGGAGAAGGGTAGGGAGCCGGGTGGGGAGCAGGGTGGTGAGCAGGGCTGGAGAAAGGCGGGAGCAGGGTGGGGAGCAGGGCTGGAGGAAGGCAGGAGCAGGGCTGGGGCAGGGTGGGAAGCAGGGCTGGAGGAAGGCGGGAGCAGGGCTGGGGGAGGGTAGCGAGCAGGGCTAGAGAAAGGCAGGAGCAGGGAAGGGAGCAGGGTAGGGAGCAGGGCTGGAGGAAGGCAGAAGCAGAGTAGGGAGCAGGGTGGGGAGCAGGGCTGGAGGAAGGTATGAGCAGGGCAGGCCCAGGAGCGAGCCCAGCTGCGGGCGTGAACATTGAGCAGCCAGTTGGTCTCCCGCTCAGCCTGGCTGATCCCACCCAGTCAGGCGGAGCGGTCCCTCGGGCGGCCCTGCTGTGCTCCTAGGCTGCCCAGAGACTGGCCAGGCGCAGCGGGAGGTCCTCACTCCTGACACCTCCCCTCTGGAGGTGGGTCTCTGCATCCAGCCAAAGGGCCTTTGTCCTTGTCTGTTCCCAGGCTCCAGCCCCTAGCACAGGGGTCCAGATCAATTCGGTCGGCTCCACAGGTGGTCGAGCCAGACTCCTCAGGCCAAGACTATAACAGGGTTCAAAAAAGAACTAGATAAGTTCATGGAGGATAGATCCATCCATGGCTATTAGCCAGGATGGGCAGAGATGGTGTCCCTAGCCTCTGTTTGCTGGAAGCTAGAAATGGTGACGGGATGGATCACTTGGTGATTCCCTGTTCTGTTCATTCCCTCTGGGGCACCTGGCACTGGCCACTGTCGGCAGGCAGGATACTGGGCTGGATGGACCCAGTGTGGCCGTTCTTATGTTCAGTATTCAGGTTACTCCCAGTCCCAAAGGACCAGTCACTTACGCCAGGTCCAATGTACCTTGGACCTCCCACCAAAGACCACGCTTGTGGCAAACCCTCTAATAAACTAAGTAAAGGTTTCTTCACTGAGACAAGAAGAAAGAGAGTGCTTCCCAAGGTTAAAGCAGGTAAACAGAGATACACCAGGGAGTGACAGTCTTAGGTTCCGAACGGGGCTAGGAAGTGCAAACTTTCCATGTCCTCTAGAGTGAACCTGCACCGCAGCTTATGCTTAGAAATATTGCCCTCTCCAGAGCCAAGCAGCTCAGGGACCCAGTTCTTTCAGGTCACATATTTTTGTTCCCTTCTCCCACAGATCAAACTTATGGGTCAAGCGTCTGCGCCTGTCTCCTCTCCATGGTTGGGGCGGTGGGAGGGGAAGGGGGTGTCAATCAACAAAGTCTTTGTCCTTTGATGTTTCCCATTGGCTCATTTGCTTTCACTGGCCCTTCTTGGGGCAGGCCAAGCACTGTACATTAATTACTGCTTCTTTCCGTTCCAACACAATTACAGAGGTTTCCAATCCAAGCACTCAGTGTAACTTTATACCACAGGCTACCAATACTGTAAGTGTGAGATCAATATATGCAGCACCATACAAGCATTTCAGCAAGTCTAAGCACTCAACTTATTCTGATCAACTTAACAGCTGTTTTAACAATGCTAACACACTAGTGAGCCAGACTGGTTTCCAGCTATGCATTTGTCAGAGTTCAGTGAAGCCTAGGGGCCCTGGCATGAGCAGGCATCTGCTCTGCCAGAAACATAGGTGGAGCTCAGAGAAGAGCCACAAGAATGATTAAAGGATTAGAAAACATGTATTACAGCGATAGACGCCAGGAGCTTAATCCTTTTAGTTTAACAAAGGGAAGGTGAAACGGCAGATGAAATTCAATGGTGACAAATGCAAAGTGATGCACACTGGAAAACATAATCTAACTATACATACTAAATGATGGGGTCTAAATTAGCTGTTCCCACTCAAGAAAGAGATCTTGTGGATAGTTCTTTGAACACATCCACTCAATGTGCAGTCGCAGTTGAAAAACCGAACAGAATATTACGGGGCTATTAGGAAAGGTATAGATAATAGGTCAGAAAATATCATATTGCCTCTATTGAAATCCATGGTACGCCCTCATTTTGAGTACTGCGTGCAGATCTGGTTGCCCCATCTCAAAAAAGATATATTGGAATTGGCAAAGGTACAGAAAAGGGCAACAGAAATGATGAGGGGTCTGGAACAGCTTCCGTATGAGGAGAGATTAAAAAGACGGGGACTGTTTAGCTTGGAAAAGAGACAGCTAAGGGGGGATATGACAAAGGTCCATAAAATCACGACTGGTGTGGAGAAAGTGAATACGGTTATTTACTCCTTCTCATAACACAAGAACTAGGGCTCACCCAATGATATTAACAGGCAGCAGGTTTCAAACAAGCATAAGGAAGTATTTTTTCACACAGTGCACAGTCAACCTGTGTAACTCCTTGCCAGGGGATGTTGTGAATGCAAAAAGTATAACTGGTTCAAAAAAGAATGAGGTAAGTTCCTGGAGGATAGATCATGGCCCCATTGCTTAGTGCAGGGGGCAGCTCACTGTAATCCTGTCAGTTTTTTACCATTGGTAATTCCTCCCCACTGGCTGGGGTCAGGGAGGCCCTGTTCACAGATCCACACCTCCCTTGGCCAAACAAAACCTGCCCGAATCATGCCCCAGAAACTTTCCGGGTCTCCTCTGCCCCGCAGAGACTGCTGTTGGCAGAGGTGGCGAGAGGTGCCCTCCCGCCCCCCAGACATGCAGCTTTACTAACTTCGGAAGAACAGCAAGGAAGACTGGTGTCACCCAGGGTAGCCTTCACGCGCCTTTCTCCAGAGTAACGGTCTCTGTTGCAGCCCGTCTCTCCATCACTGTCTATTTCTGATTTGGTGGCAGGCTGGACAGGCTGGATTACATCAGTAGCTGGGCTGAGCTTGTACAGCACCTGGCACAGCAGGGCCTTGAGCTCAGTGGGGGCCTCTCAGTGCTGATAGACACAGTCCCTGTCCCAAAGAGTTTAGACAAAATCGGGGGGGGGGGGGGGAACGGAACTGAGGCACACAGCATTGACTTGCCCAAAGTCACCCACCGGGTTAGTGGCCGATCCAGGAATAGACACCAGCTCTCCTGAGTCTCACGCCAGTGCTCTAGTCATTAGGCCATGCTGCCTCTCACTAACTGGCACAGTTCCTATTTCAGCTTCCAGCAGGGCCTCCTGTTTCCCACTTCCCATTTCCAGCCTGTGATCCGCAATGCGGTGCTAATGGAGGGCCTGGCCCATGTTTTGCACATCCCACTGCAGGAGACCAGGGACACGGGACTCTCTCGCCAGCTGGGTTTCGCACCTTTCGTTTTGATTTCACCAAACCGGCCCAACTCTGGTGACCCAATCTGTAAAATTTGGCAGGGCTGCACAAACAGGATCTTCGTTTCTAGTGAAACCTTCGCAACAAAACACCAGCACCCGAAAGGTCCTTTTAACGCAGGCCGGGTTTGGCAGGTTGCAGCGAAAACTGAACACCCAGCAAAACCGTTCGCCCAGGAAATGCTCCAGAACCAAAGAGTGGAACATTTGGGGTGTGGGGAAGTTCCTGTTCACATCCTTGTCGCCAAGGGGGCTGTGATCTAGACCAGGCTAGCGGGGCGAGCCGGCTGTCTGAGGTGTGGTCTAAACTTGACGCAGCCACTTCACTCCGGGGTATGAAAAAGACCCAGCACGGTCTACAGTGGGGCTCACGGCATCTCTCGGGTGTGAATTATTCACACGGCGTCTCTAGCAGAGCAGGGACCTGACTACAGGCCTCTGAAGTCTCTAACCACTGGACTGTCTTTCCTCTCCATCAGCCTCCTCCGTAGTCTCTCTAGATTTCATCATCCGTCTCTGGCATTTTCCTTCGTCCTCCTCCCCAACTTCCTCCCTTTCCCTTCATGTCGCTGCCTCTCCCCTTTTCTGTCTTCGGTCCCCATTCCCTCTCCCCCCCAGCACACATGCACCCCAGGGCTGCGTTCACACTGGCTGTATGGGGGTGGGGCTTGGATCCAGGGCCCAGCCTGGTGCAGGGAGCCTGGCCAGAGCCAGGATTTCTCCTTCGCCTCCTTGAGACAGAAATGACTTCCCCGGCCTGCAGGCCGTCAACAGCCAGGATCACCGCATGAGGCGGTGCGGGAGGGGGGAAGGGGAGTGATGGCTTCACGCCAAGGGCAGATCTGAAACCCGCCCCCCCCCCCCCAGTTCAGAGGGGTTGCGAGCCCTGCCGCTGGGAGCTAAGCCCCGAACAAAGCAAAGTTTTGTCAAGGTGAGCTCCCTGCTCCCAATCTGCCCCCCCTGACATTTCGGGGGTTTGAAATCCAGGCCTGCACCTCTGCGCCCATCTCCTCTATATCCCTGCCCGCTCCCTCTGCAGCCTCCACTGGTACCCGCTCCCCTGAAGTCCCGTCTCCAGGGGCCTGTAACACAGCCCCAGCCAGGCCAGTTTCTCCCCGGCTTGGGCGTGGACCAGGGCCAAGCTGCACTTGGAGTGTTTCCCAGAGCCCGGCTTTGGCCGAGGGACCGATCAGCACTGGAAAGGCTGACAGAAGAGGCTTGTGATGGGATATCGCAGGGATATCCCCCTGCAGCTCTCCTGGGCCATCCTCAGATTTGCGGGCCACCTTTCTACTGCCCTGGGGAGCCCCCCACTCTTCACGCCCCACGCCAAGGGCTTGAAGCGGGCTGGAGGAAAAAAAAGCCTCAAGGGCCCGAAGAGAAAACGTCCCAAGCCTGGACAGCGGGGGAGCGAGACACCCGATCCCTGCGATTCCAGCCCTGGTTCTGGCTGACAGCCCCACTGACGGTGCATTAGCTGCACCCCGAGGAGGAAAGCTCCTTACAGGGCACAGGCCAGGGAATGTGCCCAGGGGGATGGCACGTGAGGGGGACCTGCCACAGCACCAGCCCTGTGGAGGGAGGGCAGGAGTCTTCCCCTCACCAGAGGCTACTGCTAGGCACCTGGAATGGTGCTGGGGCAAGGCCAGGTGCTGTACTCACCAGAAGATGCTGCCACGAGGGGAGATCAGCACTTGGGGCTGGGGGGATTAAGAGCTGAAGCTGTCTGGCATAGCTAAGGGGGGCGGGACAGCTGTCTGCAGTAGGGGGTAGAGGCAGTGAGGGAGCATCCGTGTGCGTTCCGGCCTGTGTGTGCAAGGTCCAGTCTGCATCCGTGTGCGTTCCGGCCTGTGTGTGCATGGTCCAGTCTGCATCCGTGTGCGTTCCGGCCTGTGTGTGCAAGGTCCAGTCTGCATCCGTGTGCGTTCCGGCCTGTGTGTGCATGGTCCAGTCTGCATCCGTGTGCGTTCCGGCCTGTGTGTGCATGGTCCAGTCTGCATCCGTGTGCGTTCCGGTATATGTGTGCATGGTCCAGTCTGCATCCGTGTGCATTCCGGTATATGTGTGCATGGTCCAGTCTGCATCCGTGTGCATTCCGGTATATGTGTGCATGGTCCAGTCTGCATCCGTGTGCATTCCGGTATATGTGTGCAAGGTCCAGTCTGCATCCATGTGCATGTGCGCAGAGCTGCAGGCAGAGAGCTAGCCAGCGGGGCATTGCACTGCTTGGGATCTTACGGTGGCCGAAAGAGCTCTTGTTTAATTCACAGCATAGCAGCACCAAGCTGGGAGCCTGGCCTGGCGGATAGTGGGCTGGGCCGGGCCACGGGAGCTCTGAGCGCTAGTCCCTGCCCTGTCACAGACTCACAGCGTAACCACAGGGAAAAACACTCATCTCTCGGTGCCTCAGACCCCCCTCTGTAACATGGGCATAATGGGGCTTCCTTGGTCTCTTTAGCTTGCAGGGACAGTGCATCTGGGCAGCGCCTAGCGCAATGGGGCCCCGATCGCCGCTGAGGCCACTGGGCATTGCTGTGTAAATAATGTCGTACATTTTGTGATGAAGTGGGATTGTTCTTAATGTTTCCTCTGAAATACTGTAGGGATGCCTCAGTTTCCCCTATGCATTTCTTAAGTCTCTAGGTGGTGGGATAAGGGAGTTTAATGGTTGCAGAGCAAAGGGCCAGTGTACATAAATGGCAGACACTCTGTCTCCTGGCAGCTGATGGCCTGGGCCCTTCCCCCTGGTGAGAGCTAAAGGGTTTGGAGAACAAAGGAATCCGGTGACCTCCTGGCTGGGAAAGGGACAAAGCCCAGAGGAGAAGGGGCTGGAGAGTGAGTCAGTTTGGAGCTGGCTGGGGAAATGGAGGGAGGGCCAGATGGACCTCTGGCCTCCCTACCCCCCCAAGATGGACCTGACTGAGGGGTTCTGTTTTCTGTACCTACAAGCTCTGTTTTAGACCGTGTTCCTGTCGTCTAATAAATTTCTGTTTGACTGGCTGGCTGAGAGTCCCGTCTGACTGCGGAGTTGGGGGGCAGGACCCTCTGGCTTCCCCAGGACCCCGCCTGTGTGGACTCGCTGTGGGAAGCGCACGGAGGGGCAGAGGAGGCTGAATGCCCCGAGGTCAGACCCAGGAAGGGGGAAGCCGGGTGAGCTGTGTGTCCTCCAGACAGGCTGCTCCCAGAGAGGAGGCTCCCCCAGAGTCCTGGCTAGCTTCGTAGGGAGTAGTTTCAGAGCATCGCCTGGGGACACCGTGACACTTTTCCGTCGCGAAGGAAACGTATGGGTCGCCTCACCTGCCTCTGAAAGGCAGCCACCTCCGGGGTGAGCATGGCAGCTGCTTAACAATGCACAGCAACGGCCCCCTGATAGTTCTGGAAGTGAAGGACCCTCTGGCAAGGGGAATTGTAGGGAGGCACAAGGCAATTTACCACCAGTCAGACGTGACCCAGGAGGCCGGGCTGAACCCTCTTCATGCAAAAGGATTTCAGTGACGCCAGGAAATCAGACCCCTGGTCTCACAGCTGAGTGGGAAACAGCTCCTCTGACATTGGTTCAGGCCTGACTTCCCAAGGAGAGGACAACCTAGGGAGTCATTTCTACCACTTCCTGAAGCACCAGCCCCCCTCTTGAGGTCTCCTATCCAAGGGCTGACCCACAGCAGCCCCTGCTTAGCCTATAACAGGCTCAGAGGGCTGCTCCCACACCTAACCACCCAGGATGCTGTGAAGGCCACATGTCTGTTTCTGAGGCCTTGGCCACAGAATTAGGCTTTCATTTCACAAATATAAAGGCTGTTTTCAGCCCCTGAGGACGGGAAGACTCTCCGAAAAGCCACGCACCAAATGTAAATTGTTGAGTCTGCAGCCAGACTGGAACAGTTGCTCAGAAAGGTATGAAGGGCCCTGTTCATCTCAGGAGGGTGTTGACTCTGAAACCTAATGGTGTCCTGTTAAATGGCACCAGTGTTCACTCTTTCACTGCTGAATATTTTAGCGGAATTGGCCAGCCTCTACTTTTATCTCACCATCTGAGGCTGCTTGGCCCCGTTGCCCCTTACCAAAGCTACCAGAGCGCACTGGCCTGCTCCCCTGACAGCTGCTACAATGCAGCTCTGTGCTGTCGATACAAAAGTCAGCGGCAGATGAAAAATGCAGGAGCAGGGGTAAAATAAATGAAATTGAAGAGTAAAATGAATTGCTCAAGGGGAGCTGTGCCGAGTGTATTATTCATTTTCATATTTAACTTAATAAAAACCCCTCCAGCTTTTCCAATTACCTGAGTCTGTCCCAGAATTCTTGCTCTGCTGCACTGGGGAGTAGCTGGAGTTAGGATCCGTTTGCCGCAGGGCACATGGGTATGGAGGGAAGGGGACGGGTGCAGGACACGTGCACCCCAGGTATATATGGGGGTGCGTGCACAGCGGGGTGAATGTGTGCACACACGTGGGATGCGTGTGAATGTCTGTATTTGTGAGTGTGCGTGTATGCACGCAGCTGGCAGAAGGCGGATCTGAACGGCACTGTTTCTGCCATTGCTGTCTCTTGGGGTGGGGTACAACCTGCCTCCCTTACAGACCCTCCCCGCTGCGAAGAGGAAGGCCCCTGTTTATGCCGGGGGCTTGATTTCAAAGGCCCTGATGATCCCTGCTCAGGGAGCTCTCAAAGCGGGGCAGGTACCAGCTGGGAAGTACAACTCCAGGTTTAGAACCTGCACTGAGGTCGGGGGATTGTTACCCAAGCTGGGCCAGGGGCCGGTTCAGCCCCTTCTCTCACCCCGCAAGGCAAGGCCGTTCCTGCCCAGCCTGGTGGAGACAAGCCAAATCCGTAACAGCTGCCTTTCCATTGTGGCAAATTGCCCGCACTACTTTGATGGGTCTCGTGCTCTCTCTTCTTGGGGGGGGGGGGGGGGGTCAGTGCACCGTTTCTCACCCCTGAACTCGGGTATTAACTGCCCCACTAGTGTCCTAGAGGAGGGGAGTGGAGAGGGAGGGACCCGGGCCCGCCCTCTACTCCGGGTCCCAGCCCAGGGGCCCTAGGGATAGCGGCAAACCACTTGAACTAGCGGTTCCTTCCCCTGGGCTACTTCCCTCTCCGGCCCTTCAGCTTGTGGGGCTTCCCGCCCTCCCTCTGCACAAACCAGGTGTCCCTTTACCTAGGGTCTTGGTCTTCTGAGCCCACCGCCGCACTTCTCCAAACTCTCCTCTGCTTCCCTCCAAACGGCTCTCTGGTCCAGCACCAATCTGCTCCGCTTCAACTCCTCCAAACCACTCTCTGCTCCAACTCCAATCCGCTCCGCTTCAACTCCTCCAAACCGCTCTCTGCTCCAACTCCAATCCGCTCCGCTTCAACTCCTCCAAACCGCTCTCTGCTCCAACTCCAATCCGCTCCGCTTCAACTCCTCCAAACCGCTCTCTGCTCCAGCGCCAATCCGCTCCGCTTCAACTCCGCTTCAACTCCTCCAAACCGCTCTCTGCTCCAACTCCAATCCGCTCCGCTTCAACTCCTCCAAACCGCTCTCTGCTCCAGCGCCAATCCGCTCCGCTTCAACTCCTCCAAACCGCTCTCTGCTCCAGCGCCAATCCGCTCCGCTTCAACTCCTCCAAACCGCTCTCTGCTCCAGCGCCAATCTGCTCCGCTTCAACTCCTCCAAACCGCTCTCTGCTCCAGCGCCAATCCGCTCCGCTTCAACTCCGCTTCAACTCCTCCAAACCGCTCTCTGCTCCAACTCCAATCCGCTCCGCTTCAACTCCTCCAAACCGCTCTCTGCTCCAGCGCCAATCCGCTCCGCTTCAACTCCTCCAAACCGCTCTCTGCTCCAGCGCCAATCCGCTCCGCTTCAACTCCTCCAAACCGCTCTCTGCTCCAGCGCCAATCCGCTCCGCTTCAACTCCTCCAAACCGCTCTCTGCTCCAGCGCCAATCCGCTCCGCTTCAACTCCTCCAAACCGCTCTCTGCTCCAGCGCCAATCCGCTCCGCTTCAACTCCTCCAAACCGCTCTCTGCTCCAGCGCCAATCCGCTCCGCTTCAACTCCTCCAAACCGCTCTCTGCTCCAGCGCCAATCCGCTCCGCTTCAACTCCTCCAAACCGCTCTCTGCTCCAGCGCCAATCCGCTCCGCTTCAACTCCTCCAAACCGCTCTCTGCTCCAGCGCCAATCCGCTCCGCTTCAACTCCTCCAAACCGCTCTCTGCTCCAGCGCCAATCCGCTCCGCTTCAACTCCTCCAAACCGCTCTCTGCTCCAGCGCCAATCCGCTCCGCTTCAACTCCTCCAAACCGCTCTCTGCTCCAGCGCCAATCCGCTCCGCTTCAACTCCTCCAAACCGCTCTCTGCTCCAGCGCCAATCCGCTCCGCTTCAACTCCTCCAAACCGCTCTCTGCTCCAGCGCCAATCCGCTCCGCTTCAACTCCTCCAAACCGCTCTCTGCTCCAGCGCCAATCCGCTCCGCTTCAACTCCTCCAAACCGCTCTCTGCTCCAGCGCCAATCCGCTCCGCTTCAACTCCTCCAAACCGCTCTCTGCTCCAGCGCCAATCCGCTCCGCTTCAACTCCTCCAAACCGCTCTCTGCTCCAGCGCCAATCCGCTCCGCTTCAACTCCTCCAAACTGCTCTCTGCTCCAGCGCCAATCCGCTCCGCTTCAACTCCTCCAAACCGCTCTCTGCTCCAGCGCCAATCCGCTCCGCTTCAACTCCTTCCCTTGTCTGATTGAAGCAGGGGGGTTTTAGCAGGTGACTGGCTTCAGGGGCTCTAATTGGCTTCAGGTGCTTTGATTAATCTGTAGCAAACTTCTTCCCTCTACAGGGAATAAGGCTCCCTTCTAACCCTCTCCTGCTGCCCTCTGGCCATGCTCTATCATACCATGCACAGTTCGGCTGCGTCGCGACTGCTTGCTAAGGCTCATTTACTGAGCGTCAGGGCATCCCAGCGTGAACCAGCCAGGGATCAGGATAGAGACGCACAGGAGATGCTAAAGGAGCCTATGTTTGGCTGGGCTCTCTGGCTGTGTTGGGTTTCTCAGCATCTCTGCTGCCTGAGTGGGATGCAGCCTTGAACACGAACCTCGGTCCAATCTGCCGGGAGCATCAGAATAAACAGAAAGTTCTGCCGGGTCCCATCTCGTCCAGCCCCCGGCGCCAGCGCGGGATCGTTCCCTACACTCTGTTCTCCAGGGTTTAGCCCAGGCTGCTTTGAACTGTCCCAAGCGATGTGGTTTTAGCCTGGTCCCTCGGGAGCCTCACACTTCTCAGCTCCAGTTCATCTCCTGGCCCCCAGTTGGACCCTCTTGGATCTCCGTGCCCTCCATAATTAGCAATGTTAGAGATAGTCAGGAATTCAGCCTCATGGCTCCTAGGGAGCATTGTGAGTTCCCTCCCACAGATGGGGAAACTGAGGCATGGGCACTCACCCGAGGTCACACTGGGGGAGCTGGCAGCACTTCTGGACATCAGGTCCTTTGTTTAAGGGTCCAAATGTGAATTTAGGGGCCTGTCTGGAGGCACCCAGGTGGGACAGCCATGCCCTGAGGTCATACAGCAAGTCAGCTGCAGACACACTGATGGAGGCTGGCTCTAGGCCTTGGCCTTATCCCCTGCAACATCCTCCCGCTCGCTCTGGGACCCAGGATACTGAGAGAGAGAAGAGGCTCAGGTTTGTTCCTGGGAGAGGCTGGTGAAAGAAGCAGGAGCTCCTGGAGGGAGGGGGTCGGGGTGTGTCTAAGGGCAGCCAGGTGGGTCTGGTGTTCTTAGACACCTAGAGATGGACTGAAGCTATTCATAGAATCATAGAAGATTAGGGTTGGAAGAGACCTCAGGAGAGGAGCTATTGTTCATCTCCTTGCCCAAGCCCTTCACCTGGGTATCAGGGCAGCACTGTTGCCTACACTGCATTCCCCAGGAGGGTGGCCAGTCCCAAGTGATGGGGTTCCCACCCTACACCTCGGTGACTCTTCCCCCATGCAACAGATCACTGGCAGAAAACACCTCCTGAGGGTCCACCTCCAGTTCCCTTTGCACGTTTTTATTCCCTGACCCTTGGATGCCCCGGTGAAACGCTACCCTCTGCTAGCTCCTCACGCTGAAGGCTTGCGAAGTGCTTTACTGTTCAGCAACGGCCAGTGTCCCCGTGCGAGAAGTATCCAGAGAAGGGACTTGTCCAAAACCGCACGGCAAGTCAGTGGCAGACCTAGCTCCCAGTGCTCACTGCTAACACCTCCTTCCCCAGACCACTCTAGACCCCCCCCCCCCTTTTCGGGCCTTTGCCCCTTCGGGACATGAAGTGACAACTCGCATTGCTTGGCACTGCTCTGATCTGTATGAAGCGTGATCAGCACCACTGTGATGGGTCCCACATAAACAGTGCCAGAAACAATATTACTCCCTAGGACTTCACAGCTGCCCTTATACTGCAGCAGGGTTGGAATTTAGCTCCTCCTGTTGCAAACAGCACAGGCTCTTGCCAGCTGGGTGAAAGGAGAATCCCCACCAGCTCTGCTCAGTATAGTGACTATGAAACACAGCAGAGCCATGCAGGAAACAAACACAAATAGTGCAGTGCAAATCTGATGAGGTTCAACAAGGACAAGTGCAGAGTCCTGCACTTAGGACGGAAGAATCCCATGCACCGCTACAGACTGGGGACCGAATGGCTCGGCAGCAGTTCTGCAGAAAAGGACCTAGGGGTTACAGTGGACGAGAAGCTGGATATGAATCAACAGTGTGCCCCTGTTGCCAAGAAGGCCAATGGCATTTTGGGATATATAAGTAGGGGCATTGCCAGCAGATTGAGGGACGTGATCGTTCCCCTCTATTCGACATTGGTGAGGCCTCATCTGGAGTACTGTGTCCAGTTTTGGGCCCCACATTACAAGAAGGATGTTGGAAAATTGGAAAACGTCCAGTGGAGGGCAACAAAAATGATTAGGGGCCTGGAACACATGAGTTATGAGGAGAGGCTGAGGGAACTGGGCTTATTTCATCTGCGGAAGAGAAGAGTGAGGGGGGATTTGATAGCTGCTTTCAACGACCTGAAAGGGGGTTCCAAAGAGGATGGAGCTCGGCTGTTCTCAGTGGTAGCAGATGACAGAACGAGGAGCAATGGTCTCAAGTTGCAGTGGGGGAGATTTAGGTTGGATATTAGGAAAATCTTTTTCACTAGGAGAGTGGTGAAACACTGGAATGGGTTCCCTAGGGAGGTGGTGGAATCTCCTTCCTTGGAAGTTTTTAAGGTCAGGCTTGACAAAGCCCTGGCTGGGATGATTTAGTTGGGGGTTGGTCCTGCTTTGAGCAGGGGGTGGGACTAGATGACCTCCTGAGGTCCCTTCCAACCCTGAGATTCTATGATTCTATAAAATGTGTGCATGCCAACCATCATTACACTAGGCTGATAAGCCTTTGCTTGTGGTGTCATTACTTTGCCCCTTGGAGCAGGGTATGAGACTGGCGGGGGGCAGAGCTGTGGGGCTGGTGGAAGGCCTGAGTGACAAACCTGTCAAGCCCTGAGCAAACCTGGCAAAGGGAAATTCGGCAAAGCAGAGGAGAGGGGCGTTTGGATTGCCGGCTGAGTGTGGGAGGCTCCCCTGAGCCAGCAAGTCCCTCTGGGGGGCAGCCGGCGCTCAGAGCCGCGGGGGCTCTGGCTTTACCCAGCACTACACAGCTGGCAGGCGATTGTGTCGCATCTGCTCAGTGACAGACGCTCTGGACGCGAGACGGAGACCTCTCCACACCCTTCCCCCTTAAGCCCGCGCTCAGGGGAAGATACTCCATACACACGGCATCCAGCGATCTCCCTGCGCCGTGCGGCCCTCACCTGAGCCCTCTCCCTGACAACTCCACAGATTGGCCACATCCTTGGAGAATACAGCGTAGGGAATGGTGCTGCCCAGATACCCAGGGGAGGGGCAAAGGCATGGAGATGAACCATAGCTGCTTTCCATCTCCAATCTCTAGGAGTCTAAGAACATCAGACCTGCCGCCCCAAAGGCTGGGCCATGCTGTACAGACTCAGTCAGTGCAGGGGGGCCAGATCTAGGCCTGAAAGGACTCACCCTAACCGGGCGCTATCCATCAGGTGCAATGGGTGTCGTGCCGTGTGCTTTGCAAGCGAGCCATTAACGACAGGCTGGAACCAAAACCTCAGCTCTGCAGCCACCAAAGCGCTAGGATCTCGCTGCAGACTTTGCAGGTCGGATCCGTGCCTAGGATAATGGGCCGGATCCCCAGCGGGTGTAAACCAGGGTAGCTCTGCTGGCTGACGGCTGAGGATCTGCCCCGAGAGGTAGAAGAGGGGGGCGTCTGACCCCGGGGGAGACACCAGAGAGCTGCTGGCCTCTCCGGGCTCAGAAGCAATCAGGAAAGAGGAACATGTGGCTGTCGCTGGAGATGACCCAAGGCCAGGGATATTCAGGACTGATGACGCTCGGCCAGCGAGATCCAGGCATGTGGCCCGGCTCAAATAGCAGGCCTGGAATGATAAACACTGGCGGGATGCAGAGAGGACAGCTGCTCCCAAATCCCCTTCAGCAGCGCCACAGAGGTTATTCGGCGGAGCCAGCTCACAGGGACTCGGGTTCAGCCCAGCCTGGCTCTTCCGGGCCAGATCCCCACAAGCCAGATTTGCACCCGGTCCCTTTCGTGTGGGGCCCGCATCCTCCTGGCCAGGGAATGAGGCTCCAGAATGTCTGTGGAGAATCACCCCTGGGAGGGCTCCGACCCAAACAGCCGATTCCCAAGTCTCTGCACCTCCCCCTGGGAACCAACGGGTCCAACTGCAAGCGCCTTGGGGCAGGGACCTGGTCGCTCCCAAACAGTGCACGGAGCCAGGGGACCCCCCTGTCTCTGATTGAGCTACGCAGGAGTAGGGGTGCGGTAGGAAAGCCACCTGGGGTGGGGGACGATGGGAGCTGGGGTGGGTTAGATGGGCCTTTTTGGGGGGGTGGCAAGAGGGGGAAGAGTATGGACAGGGGTGGGGGCACGTCACACGAAGTGCCCAGGGGCAGAGGGATCTCCCGTGTGAAGGAGCCCCCGGGGGGGCGGGGCGGGATATGCGCTGCGGGGGCTGGGAGGGATCCACCCACAGATGAGGATCTCGCACCCTTTAGCAGCAGCTCCGCGGTGGCTCTGTCTGCGGCTTGACTCCCTGCTCTTCCCCCTCATCCCCCGGCTGCAGCGGCAGGAGGAGCTGCCGGCCCCATGCAGCCAGAGTGAAAACAGGCTTGTCACCCAGGAAGCCAGTCGCAGGGAGGCCGTGGCCCAGGTGCATGCCCCCAGCAGGAAACGCGGGCGCTCTCCTGGAGATGCACCTGCATGCCCCCTTCACGTGCAGCTGGAGGCCATGTGGTCAGTGCCCGGTTCGGACCCAGCCATGCTGTCATGCCCCAGGCACGTGCTGCTTTGCCCACACGTGGCGTGCATTGATGCCCTGGCATGTGCACCTGTAAACTCACATGCATGCTCACGCAGGGAGAGGGTGCCCTCGAGTGCCCGCAACCCCTCCGTACATGCACATGCCGATACGCACACGCACCCTGCATGCATGCGCACTATGGACCGTCACGGCTCCTGGAGACGCGGGAGCTTGAGGCAGAGCTTTGCAATTAGCAAAGGGGCAGCCACTCTACCTAGCAGGGCCGTTACCCATTGGGGTCTGCCCCACAGAGGTCTCAGAAAGCCCCTTCTCTTGGCCACAACTCCGATCAAACGACAAGCCAGCGCAAAACACAGGGAGTTAATTCCTTGGCTCAAAACGAGCCCCGTGGCTGGACGAGGCAGCCCAGGCCCCTTGCAAGCAGTGACTAGGGCAGTAAGGAACCCACTGGCTGGGGAAGGACACAACAGATGGTGACGCTGTCCTTAGTATTCACTGCCTGCTCCTGCCACCTGCCCCAAAGAAGAGCACGCCAGCTAGACTGTCAGCCGCTTGGAGTGGTTTGCAGCGCTGCGATCCCAAGCCTGAGCTCACAGGGAGCTGCCAGGCGGGATGGGACCAGGGGCCCATGCAGCCCAGTGGCCCGTCTTGGACACTGACCAGCATCAGCTGCTTCAGAGGCACGAGCTGCTACAGCTGCTCAGTAATTCATGAATAACCTGCACATGGCGGAGCTGCCTCCCTCGTCCCTCCTGGTTAGGGGCTGGTGAGGATTTCCCCCAACTTGTGGGTTCTTGGGACGGTCTCCTGCCAAGCCAATTTTCCCAAAGCGCTCAGCCCTGCCCCATCCCTCTGATTCAGCCCGTGCCTTCTGCAGGGGCACCCGGCACCTGGCAGACACCCACAGGTGGCTCCCTGCCTCTGGGCATTCAGGGGAGGAGGGGACGTGGCCCCCACAGATCTGTTCCAGCAGTGGGGAGGATCCCACCTCTGCAGCATGCTAGGCCCTGTGGAGAACCAGAGCTGGGAGGTGCTGGGACCTACGTCAATTCTGCCTCTGTGCAGCAGAGAAGACTGGGGAGGCGAGGGGGGGTGCACAGGAGGTTGCAGGGGGAAGGTGGCAAAGACAAGACTCTCCTTCTCTCAGGGCTGGTGCCCAGAGCTATTAGGCAGGCAAAGCCCTTCTCCACCACTGCAAGTTGTGGGGGAATAACCAGCCTGGGCTAGCCTAGATTCTTGTCACGGAGTCCCTGGGCGATGCTCTGGAACTGCTCCCCATGAAGCCAGTCAGGACTCTGGGGCAGTCGCCTTTCTGTGAGCAGCCTGTCTGCAGGACACACAGCTCACACAGCTTCCACCTTCCTGGGTCTGACCTCGGAGCATTCAGCATCCTCTGCCCCTCCGTGCGCTTCCCCCAGCGAGTCCGCTCAGGCGGGGCTCCTGGGGAAGCCAGAGGGTCCTGCACCCCAACTTCGCAGTCAGACGTGACTCTCAGCCAGCCAGTAAAACAGAAGGTTTATTAGACGACAGGAACATGGTCTAACACAGAGCTTGCAGGTGCAGAGAACGGGACCCCTCAGCTGGGTCCATTTTGGGGGGCAGTGAGCCAGACAACCACGTCTGCACTTCACTCCATGTCCCAGCCAGCCCCAAACTGAAACTCCCTCCAGCCCCTCCTCCTCTGGGCTTTGTTCCTTTCCCGGGCCAGGAGGGCACCTGATTCCTTTGTTCTCCAACCCTTCAGCTTTCACCTTGCAGGGGGGGAAGGGCCCAGGCCATCAGTTGCCAGGAAACAGGGTGTCGGCCATTCTCTGTGTCCAGACCCCTGCACACACCTGCCCTCTAGGGCTCTGCAATGATCATACACCCTTACCCCATCACCTAGATACTTAAGAACTGCATAGGGGAAACTGAGGCACCCCCACAATATTCGGAGGAAACATTAAGAACAGGCCCACTTCGTCACATCTCTCCCCCCTTCGAGATCGAACTGAGCGGGGTCACTTTTCCCGGTGACCTGGGGAAGTTCGAAGCCACCAATGTTCCCATGGATGCCCCAGCATCTCTCCCATTCCTTGGTAGGAGTTACACCAGGCCCTTCCAGTTTCACGCCCTCCCTTAGGTCGGGGGTGGTCGATAGCACTAGCAGGCTGCATGTGGGAAGGTTTCTGCAGCCCATGCCCTTTGGCCACCCCAAAACCCCAGGGGGTCAAACTGGGATTGGGTTTTCTCCCAGAGCTCCAGTCTGGAGGGCTGCAATTCGGGCTCTCTTGGTCAAGGGCCCCCATCTTGACCTGGGCGACATACTGTTCACTTACAGAACTAGCATGGAGACATCCCTTTCTCAACAACCTTGTCTCCCCAACAAGCTGGCCAAACACAGCCACTTGGTTATAGGACGGTATACCTTTCTTAACAGCTTTCACTCCATCTGAGACCTTCTCAAAGCTATCCACACTGGATCTTTCAACAGGAAAGTCAGTGGATCCATTCACAACAGAAAATTTCTGGCTGTTAGGAACTGAAACTTTCTTGATTAAATAATTTTCACACCCTTCAGTTGCAGTAAACTGCTTGCAAAAACTCCATGAGGATTCCTTTCCCTAGGGGCTTTTCTATGCAACAATTCACCCCTCACAGAAATTCTGCTCTTACCCTCTTTACCTAGGGCTTGCTCTAGGGGAACACTTTCCTGAGCAACAACAGACTCTTTCTGGGTCTCCCTTACATCCAGAATCACCTCTGGCCCATCAGGCGGATTCCTACACAATCCCCTTTCAGGCAAACTTACAGACTTCCTAGATAAAAGGTTAGAAGCATTCTCCTTCCCTTTGCCACACACAAGTTCAGGAATCTTTTCCTCCTTGCTACAGGTTTCCACACCCTCAGTAGGTAACACAATCACACACCTTCATGCTCTCCTTGTGCCTTGGCTAGGATCTCACCCTGATTAGACAGAGTTGCTCCACCCTTTCCAACAACACACTAGCAACAGGCAAAATACAAGCACCAGAATTGTCTGGTCTCGGGGATTTTACATAGACCCTAACTGGATGCGACCTAGTTACAGGGCCATTCTCCCGAGCAGACACAAACTTAGGACCCTTCCCTTCCTGGGCTTTAGCTGAATCCAGAACCAGCTCTGAGACAACTGCACGACCCTCAACCATCACAGGCTGAAAGGCCCCTTCTGTCTGCTCCACAGACCAAGAAGAGCCGGACACACTTTCTCCTTTACCAGACAAACAGGTTGGGATCTCATTCCCTTTGTCCCAGCACACAAGGCTGGTCACAGACAACTGCTTGGAGATCAGGGTAGCTCCCTCCATAGGCAAGTCAATACCCCTGACAGACAGAGACCCATTTCCTTCACTGTCCCAATTCTCCACCCAGCTAACAGGTAAGGTCCAGGGACTCTCATCTTCCACTCTCCTCGCCTTCCCACCCTGCTGACTGGACACAGCCATCAGCTCACAAGGCTGCCTAGGCTCATCCAAACTTTCCTTACCAAGCACCTTGCCACTCCCCACAGATCCCCTGCCCTGCCTGTGTCTCCCCCCACTCAGCTGGGGTCTCAGCTCCCACCGTGCTCAGCCCTGCCCTTGCTGTCCCAGTGGGGGCAGGCCACTGCTTTCCTCACTGCATCAGAGCCAGCGAGAGTCCCCAGTCTGGTGTGCAAGGGGGCAGGGAGCATCTCTCTGTCCCACCGAGTCCCAGGGGTCTGGTTACAGGCAGGCAGGTAGCCTGAGCCTAGCGGCTCCTCCCTGCTGCCAGCCAGGTCATCTGCATTTTCACTGACCATTTCCCCCTCCACCGATTGGTTCCCTGGATTCAAATTCAAACCCTTGGCAGTTACAGGAGCAGGGCCTGGATCCTGTCCCAAAGAGACACAGTCACCCCACAACAGGGTCTCGCAGCTGGTGTCCTGGGGCACCCCAACGACCAGCCAGCCCCACTCCTCCTGGGTCTGCACAGGGATCTGGGCCATAGGCAGGGCGAGGGGCTTCGTCCCTGGGACCCTCACCCAGCTCACACAGGCCCTCAGCATCTGAGGCTGCACCCCCCAGGGCCTGACACCAGTTCTCTCTGTCCCAGGATCTCGCCACCCCAGGAATGTCTCCCCATTGACCGTCACCTTCCGCTCCCACTGGGGGTCCAAGGGGCCTGGCCCCAGGAAACTCCACACAGATATATAGGTTGGGGTCAGGAGTGGGAGCGTGTCCACCTCCTCACTCATCTGGCTGACGGAGTCTATGGCCTTGGGACCCAGCAAGGGAGCTAGACACCGGGGCTTTTCCGCAGGGTCCCCCTGGTTCAAATCTCCAGCCTGCTCAAAGGCAGTGAGGTGGGCATCCACATCCCACCCGCCCCCCCTTAACTAGGGGCAGCAATTTAGTCTCGAGGTTCCCTGCGGAACTGGCCCCCCGGGGTCTATCCCCACTCACCCTGGGGAGGTCCCCTAGGCCTCTCCGCCCCACCACCGCCAGTTCATGCTGCTGCTGCTTCTGCAGCTCTTTCTCGGGCTCTCGCTGTCTCCCACGGTCCTCTTGCTCTCTCAGACTCAGCTCCAGTCCCGTCCGTCTCGATCCCCCGATGGGGAACCCGATCGTGAAGACCCTCGTCTGGTCGGGGACAGGAGTCTTGGCGATGCCTGGCTCCCACTCCAGCTGCTCCCAGATCCTGCTATAGCCCCAGTTGGGGTCAGGAATCTGTTCCTTAGAGCGGTCATCCTCCTCCAGCTGCACGATGAACTGTGCTTTGGTGAACTTTCCAATGCTCAACCCTCTCTTTTTGCACAGGGTTACAATGTCCTTCTTAAGGAGACGGTGACAGGCCATCACTCCGCTCCTCCCAAGTTGTTGTGGACTCACAGGCCCGTGTGTTCTCAGCTCCCCACGGTTTCCAGGGAGAACCCCTAGTGTGCCAGCCCTTCTCGAGGTCACCACCTCTTTGCCAGGGTCGAGCTGCAGACTCCTCCGCCCCTTGGACTGCTCGCTGCAATCCCCAGGGGAACCCTGTTACTGCACAGTCCTTCTCGCTGGTCACACACTCCCAGGGGTTAACCGCCCCCCGAAACCGCTCCTCTCTGAGCCTTCAGCAGGCCTGGTCCTCGGCAATCCCTCTTCGTGTTACTGCTCCCCAGTCACTTACTGCAGGAAGCACCATCCACGGGGTGCAGTACATCCCACCGCTGCCACCAGTTGTCACGGAGTCCCTGGGCGATGCTCTGGAACTGCTCCCCATGAAGCCAGTCAGGACTCTGGGGCAGTCGCCTTTCTGTGAGCAGCCTGTCTGCAGGACACACAGCTCACACAGCTTCCACCTTCCTGGGTCTGACCTCGGAGCATTCAGCATCCTCTGCCCCTCCGTGCGCTTCCCCCAGCGAGTCCGCTCAGGCGGGGCTCCTGGGGAAGCCAGAGGGTCCTGCACCCCAACTTCGCAGTCAGACGTGACTCTCAGCCAGCCAGTAAAACAGAAGGTTTATTAGACGACAGGAACATGGTCTAACACAGAGCTTGCAGGTGCAGAGAACGGGACCCCTCAGCTGGGTCCATTTTGGGGGGCAGTGAGCCAGACAACCACGTCTGCACTTCACTCCATGTCCCAGCCAGCCCCAAACTGAAACTCCCTCCAGCCCCTCCTCCTCTGGGCTTTGTTCCTTTCCCGGGCCAGGAGGGCACCTGATTCCTTTGTTCTCCAACCCTTCAGCTTTCACCTTGCAGGGGGGGAAGGGCCCAGGCCATCAGTTGCCAGGAAACAGGGTGTCGGCCATTCTCTGTGTCCAGACCCCTGCACACACCTGCCCTCTAGGGCTCTGCAATGATCATACACCCTTACCCCATCACCTAGATACTTAAGAACTGCATAGGGGAAACTGAGGCACCCCCACAATATTCGGAGGAAACATTAAGAACAGGCCCACTTCGTCACAATTCTGTCTTAGACTTAGGAGTGAGGGGTTGCAGAGTGGTCAGCCCTCCCTCCCAAGGCTGCTCGGAGACCCTTCTGCATCTCAGGGCATTACCTGTCCCCACCGCTGTCGTGTCTGACCACCTTGCAGGCTTTACCATATTTATCCTGGCTGCCATCCGCATTGCACAGAAGGGGAAACTGAGGCATGGAGAGGCTAAGTGACTTGCCCAGGATCAGTCTGAGGCCGAGCTGGGAGTTGGACCCAGGTCTCCCTTCGCCCAGCCTAGTGCTCTAACCACTTGGCCAATCTTCCTTTTCCGTGCAGGGACGCTCAGCGGCACCCACCAGTGGCTTGCCCAGCTCTGTGGACGTTCACAAGATTGCTCTGGACTGACACCAGATTAAATGAGACCAGAATCCGGTTTAATGTTAACTACACCTGAACGGGTAACCCAGTCCCACTTTCACCAGGTGCAAAGGCAGCGAAATGCTGCCCAGGCGCACCTTGCAAATCTCTGCGCCCATGCGCGTGCAAAGCGGGGGTGGGATACTCAATTTATGTCAGCCCCATCGCCCCACTCTGCTGCCCATTCACCCCCCTCTTCCCATTCCAACTGGAAGTCTGTCCTTGCAGAGCCCAGGAAAACCCACTGCAAGCAGCTCAGAAGCGCCTTTCAATGAGCCAGCCCATGAATTAAATCCCCTTCCACTGGATACACCGTGCACAGGTCTGATTTCCGGCCCAGCTGGAGCAAGGGCAGCCAGTCACACATCCCTTAATAACGGAGCAAAGTTCAGTGTAATAAATACATTGAAAACAAACCGTTAGCTGGACAGAAAGAAGCCTGGTTGCGAAAGCACTTGAAGAATAAGCCGCTGAAGGAAGAGATTCCCTCTTCCAAAACCTGCCAGCAAAACTCCCCAGTCTATTGATTGCCAGCTACCCGGACACCGGTGGTGGTGGCCAGGTTGTGACGCGGCTCAGTGCTGCCAGCTCCCTCGGTGTTCTCGCATCTCATGCTTTTCGCTGTTTTCCTTAAAGGCTCAGCTCTGGGACGCGGGAGGATGTGAAAATCTCAGCTTCCATGTGTAAGGAAGCCAGGGCTGCGGAACAAAGCCTGAGGATCTGACTCCTGGGCTGTACCAGGCCAGAAGATCAGTACGATGAACCAGTGATGTGTTATTTTTAACAGGATGATTTTTTCAAGCTGATCTCACCAGGGGTTTTTTTGGGGTGGGGGGAGGGGACGGTTTTTTTTTGGGGGGGGGGGATTTTTAAACACCTGGGCTTGGCAATCATGCGAACATTCCACAAGCCCCACCTGCGGGGTGAAGGTCAAGAACTGGGCCTGGCTTCATCCCTGCATCTCGGGTGACCAGATGTCCCGATTTTATAGGGACAGTCCCGATATTTGGGGCTTTTTCTTCTATAGGCTCCTATTACCCCCCCCATCCCGATTTTTCACGCTAGCTGTCGGTGTCATTCCACTGATTTCAGCACCATTGCACTGGTGTTCGGTTGCAGTGATGCAGTAACGGCTCAGGCCCTTGATTTCCATTATAAGCCTGCCTGTGAACCGCCCAAACGAAGCCATTTTGCACCCGGCTTGTTGCCAGCAGAGAAAGTGGTGCCCAAATTCAAGGCAATTCCAGCAGACCCGTGTTCCGATGCAGGATTTGGGAGAAACCAGGTTGAATCTCAGTTTTAAAATTCATCGAAGGCGGGTACGCTGCGGCTCATCCCACGAGCAACTCACCTGAGAAGCTTCACGGGACGCTCATTTGGAAGCGCGTCCAGTGATCGTGGGAAAGCCTCCGTTTCGCAGTGGGGAGAGGCAGAGCTGGGAGGCTATTCACTCGCAGATTGGGACTGTCCGAATAATCCCTTGGGGGTCTTATAAAACTTAGCAAAGGGCCTTGTCTTCCATTGTTTTTAGCCCTTTTCCCCATTCAAAGAGCTTTCCAAGTGGAGCCCTTTGCTCTCCCTAAGCCCCGCTCGCCCAGCCCTGCTAAGGGACGTCAATAATTCCTCTATTGTCCCTGTTTTATAGATAGGGAAACCGAGGCATGGAAATGTAGGAATAGAACCTAGGAGTGCTGAATCCCCGCCCCCCTGCTCTGATCACTAGGTAACACTGCCTTTAAGATCAACAGCCTTCCTCTGGTTGGCTGGAAAACACCCAGCAAGTCTGCGCTCTGCACCAATCCGAATGAGGAAATCCGAGCACCTGTCACTTGAGCGTGGGCATGAAGCCACCAACTCGGATGGCTGAACTTCCAGGAGCCCGGCGGTGGGACAAGAAACAAACCCTTTGGGACAGAGCCATTGTCACAGGACCGATGCCTCCTGCTTCGAAAAGAAACATCTCCGTGTTCGCTGGCAGTTCAGACAGGGCTCGGAGCGAACGCAAGCCGGGTAATAAGGTGGCCATTAGAAGCTATGATAGAGATCTCCAGGGCCACCGAAGAAGCAGATTAGGAAGTGGTTACAGAGATAAGGGTGGCCCTGCGGGAAAGCCAGGACTTTGATCGGGGTAATTGCCCGCAGTGAGCAGAGCTGCAATGCTAATGCCAGGCGCAGGGATACCGGGAATGCCATACATTCTGTACAGTGCACGGAAGCTTTATGGGGCTGCAACGCACCAGAGACTCAGAACCTGGCTGTGCGGACGCACCCGATGCTGTGCTCACCTTCCCTCCCTGCCCCACGGCGCAGTCGGACAAAGAGCTGCTCGCGCAGCGTGGCTTCACCAAGCCCCCTGCCGTGCAGGGCCACAGATGCAACTGGTGCTGGGCAAAGGCTCGGAGGCATATGAAGAAGTGACAATACCCCAGATCCATGCTCCACACCCCGTGGGTTGGACTCAGCGGGGGCGTCAATGCACGTCAGTCCAGTACCACCTGCCTAAAACCAGCGGGAGAGCAGCAGCAGGCCCACGTCGTGTAGACAGATAAAACAGTGTGCGAAGACAATACCACCTCCAAGTGTGTGCAGGAGAGAGAGAGTCAGCAGAGCAGCAAGCTTTTCGCAGATGGCGTTTGATCACTTCAGCTCCGTTAAACTTCCTTGGACTTTACAGGCCAGATCCTCCGCTGACCTAAATCAACATCACTGTAGGGAAGTCACTTGGGGATCTGGCCCCATACAGTTAACTTAAGCACCCATCTGAGCAGAGTTTGGAGCAGGGAAAGGACGGAGCGGTGGTATTTTACCCAGCTCCAGCTGCAATCCCAGCGCAGCCAAAAGCTTCTGCTGAAAGGCTCAGCACTGAAAGAGCAAAGACATTCGAACAGGTCCTTCGCCATTCGGGCTCAGAGCATTTGAGATGCGTGGGGCAGTTGACGTGATGGCGTCTGGGGCCAAGTTAACTCGTGGTGCAACTCCGCTGAAGTTACACTGGGGATGGAGCTGGCAATACGCAGGCAGCCCCAGGCACCGGGCGATGCCCCAGCTCATGCCGGGAAGGCGGTGCTCCCAGAAGAGACGTGCTTTTGGTTTTAACCTCCTTTACTGCAGCGTTGCAGTGGGAGCTCATGTTCAGCTGATTATCCACCCCCAGCACCCTCACTGCTTCCCAGCATAGTCCCCCACCCTGTGAACACAGCTACATGCTCTGGTCTGAGAGGCTGGACTCCTCATTTGGCCATATTCAAACACATGGGGTTTGCTTGCCCCCAGTTTACCAGATTGCTCTGTATCAGTGACCTGTCCGCTTCATTATTTACCATCCCCCCTACCCTCTGGGTCATCTGCAAACTTTAGCAGTGATGATTTTCCTCCAGGTCATCGATAAAAATGTTAAATAGCGTAGAGCCAAGAACCGAGCCATGCGGGACCTCACTAGAAACACACCCATTCGACGAGGATTCCCCGTTTACAGTTACATTTTGAGACCTGTCGGTTCGCCACCTTTTAATCCATTTAATGTGTGCCGTGTTGACTGTGTATTGTTCTAGCTTCTTCATCAAAATGCCGCATGGTACCGAGTCAAATGCCTTACAGACGTCTAAGCGTATTATATCCGCGCTGCTACCTCTAGCAGCCAAACCTGTCACCTCATCCAGAAAAGATACCAAGTTAGTTTGACAAGATCTATGTTCTATAAACCCATGCTGGTTGGCATTAGCTATAGAACCCGATTGTAATTCTTTATTGAGTCCTGTACCAGTGTTTTGCCCAGGACTGACATCAAGCTGACAAGCCTATCATTACCTGGGTCATCCCCTATACTCTTTTAAACTATTGGCAACAACGTTAGCTTTCTTCCCGTCTTTGGAAACTTCCCCAGTGCTCAAAGACGGATTGAAAATCGACACGAACTGCCCAGAGATCTCCAGCTCTTTTAAAACTCTTGAGCTGCAGATTAAAAAAGGTCTAACTTTAGTAGCTGAATTACTGAATCTGAATCTTCCTGAATTACTGTTGTAATGGAAAATATTTCATCATCATATGCTAGGAATACATTATCCTACTTTTTCCCCAAATATAGGACAGAAATATTTCGTGAACACTTCTGCCTCTTCTGCATTATTATTGACAATTCTACCATTTCCTTCTAGTCACGGACTAATACCATTGTTGGGATTTCTTTTATTCCTAATATACTTAAAAAAACTCCATGTCGTCCTTAACTCTGGTGGCCATTCATTTCTCATTGTGTCCTTTTGCTTCCCTGATCAATTTTCTGCAGTTCCTAGCTTCTAATTTATATTCATTACTGTGATGAAGCAGGGGGCTTTCTTGTTGTTTTCAACGGTTTGCATGCAGAGGGCGTGGGACTCAGTTTCCTTGTATGTTACTGGTTTAACGAGGTGGTAGGAGAGGGAGTTTGCTGTTACAGAGGGGCAGTGAATGGCCTGGAGAATGGGTACCCCAGCGACTGGTGACCTGGTGACTGGGAGGCCCCGCTCGGGAGTCACAGCCGGTTCTGGCCAGTGGGAGAACAATGGGCTGCGGAGAGAGGACCCTGGTGACCTAACCAGCCAGTTCCAGCCAGAGGGGAAACAAAGGATGGATCAGAGGAGAGGCTGAGAGGAGAGGAGGCCCAGGCAGCCTGTTTACCTGGAACAGGAGACAAAGGACGGAGGCAGGACTTGGGGGACGGTAATATCAGATGCCCAGCTGGAAGGAGGGGGTTCTGGGCTGGGAGGAGAGAGCAGCCAGAACCCACCTGGAGGCTGGGGAGACCTAGACGTACTGTGCTGAGGGATGCCAGGCCTGAGGCTGTGCTGGGTTCGGACGCTCAATAAGCCCTCCTGTGTTACGCTGGCTGAGAGTCGCTCCGGGCTAGAGAACAGGGGGGCATTATTCCCTCTGGGTGTAGAGGCCCGGGGGTCCAGAGTGAGTGGACTCCCTGAGGGGGCCCACGGAGAGAGACAGGCTTGCAAAGGCTTAGAGAGGTGAGGTTCCAGGAGGTGGAGGGGCCAACAGCTTAACCCCAGAGAAGGTTGAAGGGGGTTCCTCCCAGGGACCGTACAGAGCCAGGAGAGAGCACGAGTCCTGCGAGTCCATGACAATTGCTATCAGCTGTCCCACTAGTATCCCAGAGAAGGGGAGTGGAGAGGGAGGGACCCAGGCCCACCCTCTGCTCCGGGTCCCAGCCCAGGGGCCCTAAGGACAGCAGCAAACCACTTGAACTAGCGATTCCTTCCCCTGGGCTACTTCCCTCTCCGGCCCTTCAGCTTGTGGGGCTTCCTGCCCTCTCTCTGCTTGGGCCAGGTTTCTCCCAACCCCTTGTGTCTGTGGAGTCCCTCTGCTCTGCACAAGCCGGGTTTCCCTTTACCTCGGGTCTTGGTCTTCTGGCCTGCCACAGCACTTCTCCAAACTCTCCTCTGCTTCCCTCCAAACTGCTCTCCTTCAGACTGCTCTCTGCTCCAACACCAACCACCCTGCTTCAACTTCTCCAGCTGTCTGAATGAAGGAGGGGGGTTTTATCAGGTGACTGGCTTCAGGTGCTCTAATGAATCTATAGCAACCTCTCTTCCCTCTACAGGGAATAAGGCTCTCATCATCCTGGGACTTACATATCTCCCCTCCATCACCCTCCTGCTGCCCTCTGGCCATGCCGTATTGCAATATATATATATATATAGCTGCTTTCACTTCCTCTCTAAGCCAAGATGTGTTTTTAACCCACATAGCCTTCTTTCCCAATTTTTCTGTCTCCTGGATTGGCTGTGCTAATGGCAGGATGATCAGGGACTTTAGAGTGCAGATTGTCAGATCAAAGTGAAAGCTTTTTTTACAATGGCTAGCCCAATCCGGGTTTACCGTGGTTCTTCCCATTTATACTACCCACCTGATCCCCTCTCAACAGCACATCCTGGGATAAGAGGGAAGGTGCTCTCATGGATCAGTAACTGTTTAAAAGACAGGAAACAAAGGGAGGAATAAATGGTCAGTTTTCACAGTGGAGTCTCCCAGGGGTCTGTACTGGGCCCGGTATTGTAAAACATATTCATAAATGATCTGGAAAAAGGGGTAAACAGTGAGGAAGCAAGGTTTGCAGATGGGAAAAATTACTTAAGATAGTTAGGGCCAAAGCAGACTGCGAAGAGTTACAAAGGGATCTCACAAAACCGGGTGACTGGGCAACAAAATGGCAGATGAAATTCAAGGTTGATAAATGCAAAGGAATGAACACTGGAAAACATAATCCCAACTAGACATATAAAATGATGGGGTCTAAATGAGCTGTTATCACTCAAGAAGGAGATCTAGGAGTCATTGTGGACAGTTATCAGAAAACATCCACTCGATGTGCTGCGGCAGTCCAAAAAGCGAACTGAAAGTTGGGAATCATTAAGAAAGGGAGAGATAGTAAGACAGAAAATATCCTATTGCCTCTATGTAAATCCATGGGACGCCCACAGCTTGAATACTGCCTGCACTTATTGCTGCCATGTCTCTAAAAAGAGATATTGGAACTGGAAAAGGTTCAGAAAAGGGCAACACAAATGAGTAGGGGGATGGAACGGCTTCCGTCTGAGGAGAGGTTAATAAGACTGGGACTTTTCAACTTGGAAAAGAGACGATTAAGGGGGGATATGCTAGAGGTCTGTACAATCATGACTGGTGTGGAGAAAGGGAATAAGGAAGTGTTATTTGCCCCTTCTCATAACACAAGAACCAGGGGTCACACAAGGAAATGAATAGGCAGCAGGTTGAAAACAAACAGAAGGGATTATTTCTTCACACAACGCACAGTCAGCCTGTGAAACTTGTTGCCCGGGGATGTTGGGAAAGTGTAACTGGATTCAAAAACAAACTAGATCAGTTCATGGAGGATGGGTCCATTGATGGTGATTATCCATGATGGGCAGGGATGCAACCTCATCCTCTTGGTGTCCCTAAACCTCTTATTGCCAGAACCTGGGAATGGAGGACAGGGGTTGGATCACTTGATAAGATGACCTGTTTTGTTCACTTCCTCTGAAGCACCTGGCATAGGCCACCATTGGAAGACAGGATACTGGGTTAGATGGACCACTGGTCTGCCCCAGTATGGCCGTTCCTATGTTTTTATGTTCTAAGTCTTCATAACTCCTTGCGTTTAATTTAAATTTTGCCTCCCCTCCATATTCTTGAATTAAAGCCACCAGAAAAATGGCACCTCTGTAGACCAAACTGCTAAAACTCACCCCAGAGAGCAATGGTTTGAGACAGTTACAAACCGTAACCCACTGAAAATACAAGTGTTGTCCCAGCCACCTCCGTTAGTAGGAGTGGAGTATTGCACAGAGAAATACAAGCCGCAAAGCCCAAAGCGTCAACGTGTTGGGGATCCCAATTCCATCATCTCAACAAAGCCTTCCTTGAACGAGCGCCCTTGATGTCCAACACGAGCAGCTGACCCTTGCCTCCCCCAGGAGATGCCAGCTTTGTCTCTTAGAGCCTGATGCACAGAAGACGGATCCTAAATTATTCCTTTACCACTGGAGTCGTCCAACCAAATGCTGACCTGGCTCAGCATGGCGCTCTTTTTAAACCAGCAGAGACATGGGGCACCAGAGCAGTAGTTTGCAATAGGTTAATAGATTCCAAGGCCGGAAGGGACCACTGTGATCATCTCGTCTGACCTGCTGTATAACACGGGCCAGAGACCTGCCCCACAGTAAGTCCCAGGGCAAAGCTTTTAGAAAAACAGCCAGTCTTGAGTTCAACGTTGTCAGTGACGGAGAATCCACCACGACCCTTGGGGAATTGTTCCAATGGTTAATTGCTCTCACTGTTAAAAGTGGACGCCTTATATCCTGAACATGTCTAGCTTCAGCTTCCAGCGATTGGATCCTGTTAGACCTTTCTCTGCTAGACCGAAGAGCTCATTACTAAATATTTGTTCTCCATGTAGGTACTTAAAAACTGTGATCAGGTCACCCCTTAACCTTCTCCTTGTTAAGCTAAATACAGTGAGCTCCTTGAGTCTGTCACTATAAGGTATGTTTGCTAATCTTTTAATCATTCTTGTGGCTCTTCATAGAATATCAGGGTTGGAAGGGACCTCAGGAGGTCATCTAGTCCAACCCTGACCAATCCCCAATTTTTGCCCCAGATCCCTAAATGGCCCCCTCAAGGATTGAACTCACAACCCTGGGGTTAGCAGGCTAATGCTCAAACCACTGAGCTATCCCTCCCCCTCTGAACTGTCTCCAATTTCTCAACATCCTTCTTGAATTGTGGGCACTGTTCCCTCTAAGCTGTGTGCATGTGTGCGCCCACACAGATCCTAAAGGCCGCGCACACGGCAAAACACCGCGTGCACAAAAATTTGCACAGAAGAAATTTTTTGCACACACGGCCTGTCAAAAATTAGAGGGAACGTTGATTGTGGGCACCAGCACTGGACACAGGATTCCAGCAGGGGTCGCACCAATGCCAAATAGAGAGGTCAAATAACCTCTCCACTCCTACTTGAGACTCCCCTGCTTAGGCATCCCCTGATCACATTAACATTTTTGGCCACAGCATCACACTGGAAGCCCAGCTTCAGCTGATTAGTCACCATGTCCCACAAATCTTTTTCATAGTCACTGCTACTTAGCTACCCACTGCTTCATCAATTGCAACCGACTAGGAAGGGGGTATTCTTTCTGCCCCAGGATGGAATGATGGCTCTTCTGCTTGATTTTGCTCGATCTTCAGTTTTACAATGCTACGAGGCAAAAGACAAGGCAAGGAGGGGTATTACTTCCAGAGAAAGGGTGCTGGGTAGTGGTCTCTTCAAACAGGCACTGGTTCTTTAAAGGGGCTAGACTCGTGTGGTAAGACAAATCCAGATCTCTAGGTCTGAAACGCGGCCGTGTCCCCAACTCCTTTCATCCATCTCCAGAGGTTACAGTCAGATATCTACACTGGCAAAAACCAGAGCCAATCCTGAAGCCTAGGACACCCCATGTGGTCCAGTACAAGCATCGCGCCACAGAGCCATGTTAAATCATCACAGACTAGGCATGAGCAGCATATGAGGTATTAAAAAAAAACAGTGTTCTTTGAAAGCTAGATTTCTTTAATCAAGGCCAAACATTCTTTCCCTGCAGGACCAAAAGAACACGTACTAAAGAAGGTCAGAATTTGTTCTGTAATCAGCACAGCACAAAACACGTGGGAATGAGAACCCCCAACAACTGAAAACTCCTCATTCTGCAAAAGGACGTAACTCAAAAGCACCAGCTGGCTTTTTCCAAACTTCATGAAAATTTTCCTCTGCAAAGGTCATTGACGACGATGATTATTCTTAAAGGTTTGAGACTACAAGTCCCACTATGCCACACTTAACTCTTTGAGGACACTGTAAATGGATGGCACTGGGCTAGAATTTAGCATCTGCACAGATTTCATCCCTCGATCTCAAAGTGTTTTTCAAAGAAGGGTAAGTGTTGGCACTGGCTGGAAATTTTCTGGTTTTCCATCAGGAAATGCCATTTCATGGCAGCCAAAACTTTCCAGGGGAATGGGTCAGTTTCATTTTGAAAATTAAATAAAAAAAAAAATTTGAAACAGAATGTTCCAATGCCCTTTCCAGCTGATCAGAATGGAACATTGCCCCTGGTTGTTATTTAAAACTTGATTTTAGTTGATAAATTATAACACAGTTTTTAAATGTCCTAATCAGAACAAAGCTGTTTGATCTTCACAGAACAAAGCGTGTCAGTTGTCCTGACGTGAATTCTTTTTCCGAAAATTCCATTTTGTGGAAAATTTTGAAATGTTTTGGTTTTCTTCCAGTTTGGAAAGAAAACAAATTTCAAAATGGCAGCACGTCTGACTTCCAACCACCTCTATTCAGTGTCATTACCCCCACGTCACAAGTGGGGAAACTGAGGCACAGAAAGGGGAAAGTGACTTGCTGAAGGACACACAGTGAGTCAGTGGCAGAGACAAACAATGCTCGGTTCTCCAGACTCCCAGTCTGGTGTCAGACCCACTGGGCCACACAAACAGTTTTATACCAACTCAACCTCAATGATAGTGCAGCTACCATTATTTAGAGCTTAGCCTGTATTCTGGGTGCACACAAAGCTCCCACTGGCTTCAATGGGAGCTCTTGGTGTGTGAAGAATGCTGGTCTTAGCCCTTTAAAAAACCTGCTGTGCCCCACCCCAGAGGTGGCTGCATTTCAGTGGTGGCAAATGGTCTCTGTGCAGCACAGCTGGGTGACTGTTGAACAGCTGCTGTGCCCCACCCCAGAGGTGGCTGCCTTTCAGTGGTGGCAAATGATCTCTGTGCAGCACAGCTGGGTGACTGTTGAACAGCTGCTGTGCCTCACCCCAGAGGTGGCTGCCTTTCAGTGGTGGGTGAGCATAAATCTTACCCGAGATGAACAAGAGGAGACATGATATATAGCAAGTAATGAATGGGACAGGAGAAGTGAATGAGTACTGGCAGTTGCCTTGGCTCATAACACAAAAACAAGGGGCTCTCAAAGTAACCAAAATGTGTCACGTTCAACACAGAGCAAAGGACACACTTTTGCACAACACTGAGCGGGCCTGTGGAACCCACTGCCATAGGACAGCACTATGGCCAAATGCTTAGCAGGATTTAAACAAGGGATTGGGCATTTATGTGGGTACTGAGAACATCTAGAGTTAGAAGAATTCACACACAACCAAGAATTTGGAAGGGTTAGTTATCAACCTCCCTGCTTCAGGGCATAAGCCGAGACCTCTCACTACTGTGTGGCAGGAAGAAACTTTCCCAGTGGTTACTCCCTAACAACCCATTGCAGAGATCTTTGCACCTTCCTCTGAGCCACTGAGTGCTACACAGGGCATGGAACCGAGGGACCTGGGATCTGCTCCTGTCCGATGGTTCCTATCAAAGCCGCACAAGTTTCTGCCAGTTCTTTCAGGAAGCTGATTTCCAAGGGACAAGAAATGCTGGTCCAGAGAGAAGTGTGTCAGGCAAAAGAACTCTACCACAGGAAGGAACAGACACTGTCAGTGGAGTGTTTATGGGAAGTCTCCCTGGTAGGGAGAAATGGATTGCGAGATCAGTAACGGTAATAAATGTAAGCAATTTAAAAGGGTAATTAGAGGAGGAGGGAACGCATGCAGCGCCCAGCTGAACAGATGACTCCTGCTGACAGTCAAAGGCTGCCGGAGCGTATTCCCAGCTGGCCAAGGAGGAAAGCGGAAAACCAGGCAGCTGAGACAGTGGAGGACAGTTGTGGGGGGAAGATGGGCAGATTTGTCAAACCTCTGTAGACACTGTCCCGAGGGTGAGGGGAGAGGATGGCAGGACCCCAGATCTCCAGGATGGGCTGGAGAGGGGGAGGCCAACGGGCAGCTAAACACAGCCCCTGGGTGTTAACCACACAGATGAACAACACAGATGTGCAGCCGGTGAGGGCTATGGTTCCCAGCACGCAATGCTCCACTGGGAGCCGAGACATGCCTGGCCACTTGGATCCAGGCAACACTGTGCATGCTGCGGCCTGCACCTCTGTACCCAAGAGGAGGCCAGCTGCAACCTGCTCTGTTTAATGCAAATTAGAGGCCCCATGCTGCAAGCTACCATCTGCTTCCTGCAAGATGCTGGGCACCCTGGCTTCTGTTGCCCTCCGGAAGGAAGGAGCCGCCCAGCCCTGTGAGGTACTGGATGGAAGTCATGGCCCTGCGGGGTCTGTGCATTGAACTCCTTGGCTTGGGTTGCCCCAGGGTTCGATATTGTAATGATGGAAACCGCTAGGGAAAAGACTGTCTAGAGTAGACATGGGACCCAACCCTGAATAGCCAGGCTTGCTACAGGAGGGATCCTGTCCCCACCCCATGGATCGGAACAGAGCCACTCTGGCACCCTAAGCTACCAGCCGCCCCATGGCTGCTGCACTTCAGTGTGGGGGGGGCCAGTATAGTTGCAGAGCCACAAATCAGCCAGCCTGGCTCTCCACCTGCCCCACCCCCCGCATAGCCAGGCTGGAAAGGCCCCCCAGAGGGCATGTGTGTTAGTGGAGCGGGGTGAATGAGGAGAGGGAAGCAGAGGGCAGGGAAGGGGCTGGTAGGGGGAAAGAGGGGAGTGGGAGAAGGAAAGAACGAAGCCAGCCAGGAGGGAGGAGCTCAGGCAGCCGCACCGTGGAGACGTAGGGCTGATAATTGGTGTGAGTCCATCCCCGTGTGCTCCCGCTCCAGAGGAAAACACGACACAGCTTAGCAGGATTTGGGACAACTGGCTGCCCACTCAGCAGGCTGGGGCAGGGCTAAGGGGCATCGTCAGGGTGTGTGTGTGGAGGGGTACAGGACTGGAACGGGGGGGGCTGCGGGTCAGGACTGCAGGGCGTTGGCACAGCGGGGCGGCACTGGGACAGCAGGGGGCGCTGCAGCTAAGGGTTGAGGTGCCCTGGCAGGTTGGTTTGGAGCCGGAACAGGTGCTATTCCAGCTCCTGATTGAGGCCTGCCCCACGTCTGACCTCACTGTCGCTGTCTGCACGATGGCTGCATGCCAGCCCACCTGCAGAGCTCGGAGCCACCCGCCACCTCCGGGGGTTTTAACACCACATCGAAGAATCCTGCTCTGAGCCGGATTCCATGACAGAGGGTTAAAAACACCAGTCTCCTGTCTACACCAGGGCTCACGGGGCTGCTAACGCTGGTGGAGTTCGGCAGGGGGTAGCCAAAGGGGGGAACACTCAGGCAACTTCCCTAGTGCGGACGGGGCCACTGCGTCTGCCACGAATCCCTCCCTTTCCTGGGACCAAAGGAAGATCGAAGACCACAACAGTGGGAGGGAAAACATCAGAAGTGGGTTGTTTTTTTACGGGGCTTGGTAGCAAAACAAGACCCTTGCGCGAGTGACGGCCAAGGCGGCTTTATTCTAAGGGATGATCATCTTCGAACTCCTTGGAGCCGTTTGCAGAGATAACCCTCGGTGGAACAAGGCAAATGCAGACAATGTGAGGTCATTTTCAATTGGAGCTTAATGAGGTTCTGCAACCAAGACGGCCCGGGCAGACAACGCGTCCTCAGCCAAAGGGATGTCCTAAATCAACCCCACAACAGGGAGATTTGCTTCAACACAGGAGCTCACAAAGAGCTGCCAACGGAGTCTTTAAAAAAGAGCAGTTTAGAGTAGATGAGACTAGACCTGGCCTGGGTTGCAGCAACATCATCTGGAATCCGGAAGGGACTTGCTCCCGGCTCTGGATCCAGTTTGCTCACTAACACCCCAGGCGCCTGGCACCTGATTCTACTCCAGATTTTGCAGCGGTGTAAATCAGGAGTGGCTCAACCGGAGTCACACCGGTGTAAAAATGGGGGTCAGAAATGAATCCGGACGCTGGAATTGGCCCTTCCTCGCTGCATCAAACTGCACCAATCTGCATCTGGTTCAGAAGCAGTCTTGCACCGGATTCTGTTCAGACTGACGCCGCGGTACATCAGGAGCAACTGCACGGGAGCCCAGAGGCGCTACAGGAGCCTAAAACAGGCGTGAGATCCCATTCAAGCCTGCCCGGCAGCAAATGGGCCAAATCACTGCTGAGTTGGGGGTTGGGGCTCTTGCCTGCTAACTTCCCCGGCTGAGAAGAGCCATGCCCGGGTGGGGGAGGGCGCGAGGTCCCACTTTGGGAATCGCTTCTGCTTCCACACGACACCTTTTAAAAATACCCAGGAGGGAGGAACCCTCCGCAGCCCCAGCAACAACAAAAGCCAAGCCCCGGGGAGTGGAAAGCCGCCCCCCCCCCCCGCCCCGCCTTTGTTTTCATGCCTTGCTGAATGGCAAAACAAGCGGCGAATTTGCAAACAATCCGCCCCCCCTCCCCTTTTTGCACGCTTGCAAATTGCAAAACAAGTGCGTGCGTGTGTGTGTGTGTTGTCACCGTGCAGAAAACCCAGCCCCAGAGCAAAACGCAGCCTGGAGTTTCCCAGGGGGTCCCAGACCGCTTCTCGGGGAGGAACAGTCCCTTGCCAGCAGCTTGCAAACCCTCCAAGTCAGGCCCGGCGCCTTGGCTCGGGCGCTCCCGCCTGTGCCTGCCCCATGCCCTCGGCACACCCCACAAGCGGACTGACGGGCTGCAGGGCGCTTTCCAATTCTTCCCCGCTAATCACCCCCCTTCGTTACCGGATCAACCAAACCCCGCGCCGCCTTCCCTGCAATCAACTCGACTTCCCTACACCACGGCCCGAACTCCTGCTCCGGGCCCCTTTGCCGGGGGAGACCTCCGGGAATTGGAAGTAGCCCAGGACTGGGGCTGACTCCGAAGGGGTCCAATCATAGAAGATCAGGGTGGGAAGGGACCTCAGGAGGTCATCTAGTCCCACCCCCTGCTCCAAGCGGGACCAATCCCCCACTTTTCGCCCCGGATCCCTAACGGGCCCCCCTCAAGGACTGAAGTCACAGCCCCGGGTTGAGCAGGCCAATGCTCAAACCGCCGAGCTATCCCGCCCCCACCCCGGTGCAAAGCGAACTAACCCGGGCTTTTAAGGACGGGGATTAAAAGGGGATGGAGAGAGAGTGTGTGTGTGGGGCGGGGGGGGGCCGTCACAGGGGGAGGGGGGGTGTCCCACCACGCGGAAGCAGTCACAGCCTCCTTTCTCCGGCCAATAACCTCACCCCCCCCCCCGCTCCATAAAAGCCGCTGGGGAGCCGCCCGCCGCCCGGACGCCACGGGGATGGGCGCGCCGGCCTTACCGATGGTGGTGATGACGGTGATGGCGAAGTAGAAGGAGCCGGCGAACTTCCACTGCACGCCGGCCTTGTGGGGCTTCAGCTTGAGCACCACCCACTCCAGCTCCTTGTACCCGTCGCTGCTCAGGTTGTATTTGCCCCTCAGCTCCAGCTGCTTCTCCTCCAGCCGCCGCCGCTCCGAGGTCTCCTGCTCCGACTCCAGGGCGTCGAAGACGGCGGCGCCCACCAGCAGGTAGGTGAAGGTGCAGATGATGAGGGCCAAGGTCCGCACGTTCTGCCGCTTCATGCTGCGGCCGGCGGCGGCGCCCGGGCGGAGGGCGAGGGTCCGGCGGCGGCGGCGGCGGCTGGAGCGGGGCTGGCCTGGGTCATGGCTGCGCCGAGGCACCCCGCGAGCAGCGGCGCTGGGGCCCGGGCTGCGCTCGCCGCCGACTGGCGCGGGGTGGGCGGGCGCCGCGGGGAGCTGTTCGTTCAGCACCACCCCCAGGAGAGCCGGCGCGCCCCGCCGCGGCCATATAAGGGCAGGGGGCACACGCGGGGAGACACGCGGAGCGGGGAGAGACACACACACACACGGAGCCAGGAGACACACACACACACACACGGGGCGGGGAGAGACACACACATACACACGGAGCCAGGAGACACACACGCGGGGCGGGGAGAGACACACACACACGGGGCGGGGAGAGACACGCACACACACGGGGCGGGGAGAGACACACACACACACACACACGGGGTGGGGAGAGACACACACACACACACACACGGGACGGGGAGAGACACGCACAGAGAGCGGGGAGACACACACACACACGGGGCGGGGAGAGACACACACACACACACACACGGGGTGGGGAGAGACACACACACACACACACACGGGACGGGGAGAGACAGGCACAGAGAGCGGGGAGACACACACACACACGGAGCGGGGAGAGACACGCACAGAGAGCGGGGAGACACACACACACACGGGGCAGGGAGAGACACACACACACACACGGGGTGGGGAGAGACACACACACACACACACACGGGGTGGGGAGAGACACACACACACACACACGGGACGGGGAGAGACACGCACAGAGAGCGGGGAGACACACACACACACGGGGCGGGGAGAGACACACACACGGGGCGGGGAGAGACACACACACACACACACGGAGCCAGGAGACACACACACACACAGGACAGGGAGAGACACGCACACACACACACGGGGTGGGGAGACACACACAGAGAGCGGGGAGAGAGACACACACGGACACACGGGGCGGGGAGAGACACACACAGAGAGCGGGGAGAGACACACAGACACACACACGGACACACGGGGCGGGGAGAGACACACACAGAGAGCGGGGAGAGACACACACACGGACACACGGACACACGGGGCGGGGAGAGACACACACAGAGAGCGGGGAGACACACACACACACACACGGACACACGGGGCGGGGAGAGACACACACAGAGAGTGGGGAGAGACACACAGACACACACACAGAGCCAGGAGACACACACACACACACGGAGCCGGGAGAGACACACACAGAGAGCAGGGAGAGACACACACACACACACACGGGGTGGGGAGACACACACAGAGAGCGGGGAGAGACACACAGACACACACAGAGCCGGGAGAGACACACACAGAGAGCGGGGAGAGACACACACACACACACACACAGAGCCAGGACACACACACACACAGACACACATGGGGCGGGGAGACACACACACAGAGCCGGGAGAGACACACAGACACACAGACGGGGCGGGGAGACACACATACGGAGCCGGGAGAGACACACAGACACACACGGGGCGGGGAGACACACACACATGCAGCTAGGAGAGACACACACACATGGGGCGGGGAGACACACACACACACTCAGACACAGAGCAGGAAGAGACACACACACACAGAGCGGGGAGAGACACACACAGAGAGCAGGGAGAGACACACAGACACACACACGGACACACGGGGCGGGGAGAGACACACACAGAGAGCGGGGAGAGACACACACACGGACACACGGGGCGGGGAGAGACACACACACACACACACGGACACACGGGGCGGGGAGAGACACACACAGAGAGTGGGGAGAGACACACAGACACACACACAGAGCCAGGAGACACACACACACACACACGGAGCCGGGAGAGACACACACAGAGAGCAGGGAGAGACACACACACACACACACGGGGTGGGGAGACACACACAGAGAGTGGGGAGAGACACACAGACACACACAGAGCCGGGAGAGACACACACAGAGAGCGGGGAGAGACACACACACACACACACACACATAGAGCCAGGACACACACACACACAGACACACATGGGGCGGGGAGACACACACACAGAGCCGGGAGAGACACACAGACACACAGACGGGGCGGGGAGACACACATACGGAGCCGGGAGAGACACACAGACACACACGGGGCGGGGAGACACACACACATGCAGCTAGGAGAGACACACACACATGGGGCGGGGAGACACACACACACACGCAGACACAGAGCAGGAAGAGACACACACACACAGAGCGGGGAGAGACACACACAGGAACACACACAGAGAGTGGGGAGAGACACACACACGGAGTGGGGAGAGACACACACAGGAACACACACAGAGAGCGGGGAGAGACACACACACGGAGTGGGAGGAGACACACACGGACACACACACACAGGGAGCCGGGAGAGACACACACAGAGCCGGGAGAGACAGACACACAAACACACACAGAGAGCAGGGAGAGACACAGACACACTCGGAGTGGGGAGACACACACACACGGAGCAGAGAGAGAACACACACACACACACATACACAGTAGGGAGATCACACACACCTCCAGAGACATACATACACACAAACACAGAGTGCGGAGAGACACACACAGAGCAGGGAGATCACACACAGAGCGGGGAGATCACACACACACACGGAGCGGGGAGACACACACACACAGAGTGGGGAGATCACACACACAGAGCAGGGAGACACACACACACAGACACACACACACACAGAGTGGGGAGATTACACACACACACATAGGGAGAGACACACACAGAGCGGGGAGATCACACACACACAAGGAGGTGGAGATCACACACACAAGGACGCACGGGGGAAATCACACACAGAGAGCAGGGAGACACACACAGAGTGGGGCGATCACACACACACAGGGAGGGGGAGCTCACACACACACAAGGAGGGGGAGTTCACACATGGGGGGGAGATCACACACATACAAGCACACACACGGGGGGTGGGTAGAGGGGGATGCCAAGGGAGACAGCTGAGTGTCTATTACATGCATCTAACGTCCCAGCCCCCTCCGCCCCACCCCCCCACTGTCTCTGGCCTGGGTCTGGTGTGGGGCCACGGCTGCCACTAGTCACAGAGACCCCCAGGGGAGTCTGACTCCAGTCAAAGTGCAGCCACCAGGCTCAGGGGCTCGAACGCTTCCTTGGTGGCTGAAAGCAGGCAGGGCAGGGAGAGCCAGAGAGCTGGCCAGAGAATGGGGTGAGGGCAGCGGGAGCTGCTCTGGGGAGGGGCCTGGCAGGGATCCCGGCAGGAGGATCCGGCTCTCTGTAACACTCTGGGTGCCAGGGCAGATTTGGTTTCGAAGCAGTTTGATTCCTGGGCTCTGGCCGGGAAGCTTTGGGTCAGAGCCACTAAAGCAGCAGGGGTGGGAGGAAGGCTGGGCTAGCACACAGGGAACTGGCTTGGAGATCTGGGCTCTGTTTCTGGCTCAGCCACAGACTGTCCTTTTTTTGGGGGGGGGCGGTATCTGTGCCTCAGTTTCCCATCTGTAAAATGGTGATAATGCCTTGCAGGGGTATTGTCAGGATACATACATTAAAGACAGTAGGGGGCTCAGATACCACGGTAATGGGGCCAGACAAGCACCTACGTGGATAGAAAACTGGAATGCATCCGATGAAGTGAGCACAGGGGGAAATCACACACAAAATCACTCACAAAAGCTTATGCTCAAATAAATTAGTTAGTCTCTAAGGTGCCCCAAGTCCTCCTGTTCTTTTTGGAATCATATGGTTTTCCAGCAGCTTAAGTGAGCGTAAAAGCAGGTCCCCAGTCCTCTCTCACGCTAAGCTCCCACTGACTTGAATGGGATTTTTGTAAGAGAGGGGGCTGCTGGGCTGGGCTTTTTCACACCCCCTCCGGAGCAGGTCTATCATGTTGCACACAGTTCCTGAAGTGGTGCAAATCAGCCTGGCTCTCTCTACTCTTGCAGTCAGCCTAGGTCTAGCTGACCCCCCGTTCTCAGCAGTGCATCATTCTACTAGCAGAGACCAGGCTACAGACTGTAAATTCTTCGGGACTCTGCATGCCTTTCTGATCTGTTTCGTATACAGCACCAAGCACATTGTCATTGGCAAGCAAACAACGATCATTTATGCCTGTTTAGACTGGAAATGGGCACATCTTGCGAAGTCCAGAACCAGATCAGGATCTGAAATCTCCCAGAGTGTGACGGGCATTTATGATAGGTGGATCTGGTAGCAGTAACTGTAATTACAGTTGTTCAACTCTTCCCATCTTAACACCTTGTGTTGCTTATAATTTTGCCAAACTTTAGCTGGGCTGAAATTTGCCGGCTGGGTGCCTGCCTCGGGCTGAAGTTTGGGGGAATTTTTCAGCCGAAATGGATCAGCTGCGTCTGAGAACAAGGGCAGCAACACAATGGGTGAGTGTGCCATTTAAAAAAAACGGACGAGCCGTTTAAATGCGTTAAATACTGTTAAAATGCGGTAGCACCCCTCTCCTTTGGAGCAGGGACTTGAAATTTGGCCTTGGTGTCAGGAACATGCCTTTTGCCATCCCTGTGAAAATCCACCAAAATCAGAGCAACCTAAGCCTTCGAAAAATTGCAAGTTCACACACGCTCGGTGGAGACGTCTTAGAATTTCACGGCTACCATCTCTGATGATTCTGTTTTCACTTTGCACGCTGCATCCTCCCACAGCCCTAGCCCATAGGGTGACTGAGCGTGATCCAGCCCCGGAGCTCGCTCTCCTGTGCTCCCAGGCCCCCGCCCCGCCCCACTCCGCTCCCTGGTGTCCACGCGGTTTGGAGGTGGAAGCCACCTGAGCCGAACGCAGAGAGGAAAAGAGCCAGCCTAGAGGTGGGAGGGAAAGGAGTAGATGGGACAAGGGGCCTGGTGAGAGTGGAATGGGGGAAGGAAAAGCCATGGTCTGGGGTGGAGACGTGGAGGCTGGAACTTGCAGGGCAAAGAGACTGGGACTAGGGATGGAGGCTATGACTGGAAGCTGGGGTGGGGAGGGGACTGGGAATCAGTTGGTAGTGTAGGAAACGGAGATCAGATCCCTGGGGAGAGGCGGCGGGGGGGGACACCTTAATTCTGGCCTTTCCCAACTTTTGAGTGCTTGACTTTGCAACCTGAATGTTCCTTTACTGGGGGGGGAGGAGAGGTTGTGTGTCATTGATATATATACATAGCTGGGTTTAAGACAGCTACGGTGTTGGTGTCTCTTCATCATAATACAGATGAGCTGATCGGTATTCTCCACAACATCACATGATCTGAAATGAAAACATCTTTGTTAAAACTGGAAGGAATGTTATTAGCAGCCAAACATCGGGGACAAAGAAAATGATAAATTACAAATAGTGGGCTTAAGCACATAGGTAATCAGCTGCCAACACCAGAAATATATTACAATTGTACAGCCTGCATATAGCAGTACTTTAAATACCTGAATGTGTGCAATTCAGGACAGCATTGTCACCCACAGCGTCCAAAGTCTGTGATAATATTGGGACTAGAATCCAGGAGTCCTGGCTCCTAAGGTTCTGCTCCACTTACCGGGCGACTCCACTCACAGACAAGCAGCTCCCTTTTAAAACCGCATTTAGACATTGCTTGAACATGGTTTGAATGCAAATAATGCCGAGTGTGAAAATTCCCCTGAACAGACGCGACCAGGGCTCATGGGGATGGAAAAGCAGGAGAATGATTTAATGCCACCGTTGCTCCTGGACCGGAACAGGGCACCAACGGGTATCTACATGGTCACGGTAAATTAACCGTGATCTGTCCCTCCTCGGGGAGCTTCCCTGGCCCGCAGAGGGAACAATTAGCGTTCACATCTCACTTTAAAAAAACGATATGTTTTTCGACATGTAAAATCCACTCGTTTGACAGGCTCCAGGCACGCATAGAACAGCGTAGCAGCAAGCGCTGCTGATTCACCCCAGCTGGGGATCTGGCACCGGAACCAAATCAGCCAGAATGGATTCCCCGCCCTGAAGCAGCCGCAGAGCTCCCCGGCAGCCAGCCACCTCGCTGCCCTTAGGGGTCAAGTCCTAGGGCCAGACCCTGATCTCATGTACACTGGTGTAAATAGGCAGCAACTTCACTGACTCCCATGTGAGTGAGCTCAGAGCCTAGCTGAGGGGCCCCTGAGCCTCCTGGTCCTGATGTGTGGGGGCTGTCAGCCATAGCTCCTCCACTGAGCCTGCCTGTCTCAACAGCACACAGCTGAGCAGCCTGGCACAGAGGCATGGAGAGTTGCCCAGCATGGACCAAGGCGAATGCCCTGTGGGTGGGATTTGCCCCCCACTCAGTGCCAAGGGGGTGACTGGCACACAGCAAGGGCCAGCACCGCAGAATGCCCCATAGGCAGTGTCACCCTCAGCGCTGCCTTAGGGTTACCGCATTCTGAGACGGACGGAAATCCAGGCTGGAGACTTACCAAACTCCTCCCGTGTCTGGAGGAAGCCAGATCCATCCCCGGACATCTGGAGTCCTGGACCGACACAACGCCCTGGTTTGCTTCCACGCCACCCCACTTTGATCTAGAGCATATCTTTTAGCACGTCCTCCAGCTGTGAGCTGACAGGGCCGGTGGTGGAGAACGTACCCCCCCCATCACCGCCCCCACATACTGAGCTGTTCCAAAGGTTAATCACCCTCATAGTTAAACATTCGCACCTTATTCCCCACCTTAATTCATCTGGCTTTGGCTGCCAGCCACTGAGGATTATCAATCACTATTGCTAGCCTAGCCCGCTCTTGCTAAGGAAACGCTGAGTGAATGCATTACTGCAGTGACCCAGGAGCTCTGAGCTGTCGCCATGCGGCACACTGCAATCGCTCAGAGCTTCCCCATTGCCAGCGGGGATCGGATCGGATCCTCTTGCTCCAAAAGCCCACGCTGCTGCCACCCGCTTGCACGATAGGAGAATCTCCCCCAAGCTGCTGCTGGTACAGGAGCTATAGAATCATAGAATATCAGGGTTGGAAGGGACCCCAGAAGGTCATCTAGTCCAACCCCCAAACACACAGGTGAGGAATTATGACACTATGACACACAGGTGAGGAATTATGGCACTTCTGCGTGGCCACCAGACTCCTGACATCAAGGGATCGAGGAAACAAGCCCCCGTTAGCACTAATGAGGGCTATGCATACTCGAGGAAGTGAGCCACGGATGTACCTGTTACAGCCTGAGTGGCTCATTGAAACTGTGAAATTCGGCAACAATTGACTATTAATATTTAATAAATCTGAATGTAACAGAAAGGGATTCTCTTCTCGGCCACTCCCCAGCTTCTAGCTATCTCAGTGAGCTCCCTGGCCATCCAGCTACTGACTCTGGGGGGCAGCAGAAGAGGCCTGTTATGATCAGGGCTGCATTACAGGTGTCTGCCTGCGCTGTGTCTGGCTGAGTTGAAATTTGCCCCTGTAGAGCGGGTTCCTCATGAGCCTAATTAATCAGACATTTTAGCATGGCTAAATGTAATGCAAACGAATATGGGTTTTAATGCAGCTAAATGTAAACGTGTACATCTGGGAACAAAGCCTGCAGGCCGCACTTACAGGGTGGGGGACTCGATCCTGAGCAGCAAGGGACTCTGACAAAAATTTGCAGGTCATGGTGGATAATCAGCCAAAGATGAGCTCCCTGTGGGCTAATGCGATCCTGGGATGTATAAACAGGGGAATCTGGAGTAACAGCAGAGAGGTTATTTCACCTCTCTGTTTGGCCTTGGTGTGACCCTGCAGGAGTCCTGGGTCCAGTTCTGGTGCCCACAATTGAAGAAGGATGTTGATAAATTGGAGAGGGGCCAGAGAAGAGCCATGACAATGTTTAAAGGATTAGAAACCTGCCTTGTCGTGACAGAGTCAAGGAGCTTTAGCTTAACAAAGGGTACATCTGCACAGCAAACAAACCCCCATGGCCGTGAGTCTCAGAGCCCGGGTCGACTGACTCAAACTTGCAAGGCTCATGCTGCAGGGCTAAACTGGCAGTGGAGACATTTGGGGTCCGAGACCCTCCCCTTGGCTGGGTTTCATAGCTCAGGCTCCAAGGCCAATCCCAATGAGCTAAGCTGCTCTTTTCAGCCCCGCAGTGGGAGCCTAAGTCAGTTGACCACCCTATTTTGAGGACTCAGTCTGGGCTTGTGTGATGCACGCAGAGCTCAGGTGAGCAAGGGGTGAGTCATACCCCAGGAGAAAAAGCCGACCTGCTGCAATAACATGATGCTAAATGTTCCAGCCTGTAGAAGCCAGTGACGGGGGGCCCAGGTCTAACCTGATCTGTGCCAGTGCAAGATACCTGCCCCCTGCCGTGGCAGCTGGAAAGAGCTGGCTGTTTGCAAAGTGGTTACAAGCAGCGCGAGGCAGAATGGATGAAGGGCAGCTCGCAGCAAACAGCTGGCCCCTGTCTGCTCAAATGCTCCAAACGGATTTGTCAGGGCGCAGCCTGCTGTGTCCCTAGGGAGACGATGGGGCTGCACCCCTTCCTCTAGCCATGCAGCGAGCACCCTGATCAGCAGGATCAAAGGAACCAAGGTGCTTTGCAGCAGGGGAAATGGCTGTTTGGGGGTTGCCTGCTCTCCCTAGCAGGTCCCATGCTTTGCTCCCAGCCCTGTCACTGGGGGGCACCTTGTCCTGCCCTCCGCATGCCTGCTGGGACTCTCAGTATCCCTGGGCTTGCAAGTCTCAGGCAGAGCAGAAGAGAGGATTCTCCTAGGCTAGTCCAAGGTGATGCCCAAGGCTGGCCTGAGGGGTATGCAGCCCTGGCCAGGGCTGGGAACCTCTGAACTAACCTGTCTGGGGCCCAGCTGCTCCCTCCCAACCAGGGCCTCTGTGCCTTTTGGGAGGTGATACCCTGCATCCACCCCGCCTCTCCCGCACTGCTTAGCAACGGCGCAGGGTGCCAGAGCATCTAGTGCCGGCTCCAGTCACTGCCGCGCTCCCATCAAACAGCAAAGACAGCCCCCACCTCAGAGCGCTGCCCCGTGGGTCGCCAGGCCGGCCCAGTGCGGGCACCACTGTCCATCGGAGCCTGCTGAGTACGTTTGTGGGCATAACTCACGCACCAAGGGCAAGAGGCGGGAGTGTGAGCAGGGGCAGGCTCCCGTGGGGCATGCCCAGATTTAACGCTCGCCTTCTCACTCCCTCCGGTTCAGACCTTTCCTCTGCCCCCCCACCCCCCCTTCACAGCCCCTCGCTGAGTGAGTCACACCAGCTCAGAGTCAGTGGGCCAGACTGGGTCGGGCCTTGGAAGGGGCAGAGCTAGGCCCTGCATAAGGGGTCTGAGGCGCTGTGGGGCTGGAGGCTGCTGGCTGAGGAAGCAGATGTATGTTGCCCCCAAGTTAGCCTCCCCTCTGAATCCGGTCCTTTGGCTGCAACTCTTCAAGTCCCACTGCAGCGATACAAACCCAGCGCCAGGGGCTGGGGAATGGGAACAGGGTGGACGGCCTCGGGGCTGCTCTCAGTCACTCCAGGAGCTCTGCAAGCACGACAAGCCAAGGATCTAGCCGGTCAAGCCGATGGCTAAGTGGCTGTTGGATGGATGTGGGACTGAGCCCCACACCTGGACAAGCCCATGTAAATGTACAGCTCTGGGCACGTTGCTTTTGTTATCAAGGGCGGGCCATTGAGTCAATGGGTTTGAATCCCGGCTCCAGCACTAACCTCAGGTGAGTTTCTGGGTCTCTTCTCGCCGGATGGTGAATGCATCGGGAAAAGCACCATCTCTGCCTGTGTATCTGGGCAGTCCTTTGTGCGCCGGGGCCCTGATCTCAGCTGGGGCCTTTACCTCACTGTCGTAAGACCCATTGCAAAGCCCAAAGTCCTCACCTGTTTCCTACTTTGCCAAAACCATTACGGCATGAATGGGAGTTTTGCCCAGGTGAGGACTGAGTGAAAGCTGTGGTACGTGGCCCCGACTGTTCCTTTGGCAGGAGAGAGAGTGGCGTACCAGGCCGAGATTGGGTCCCTCTCTGGGGGAATAACCAATTGCTCCCTGGTCAGGGTGTGGGGATGATCTTGGGACGGGAGGCTGAGTCCCCAGCAAGGTGGTTAAGCCGCCCATTGCTGTTCACTCTGGAGCTCGCCTGAGAGCAGGTTTTGGCCCCATGCAGCTCTGTTTTTGCTTACCACAAACACCTTGCTGTTTGCCAGACGGTGCCGGGCAGCATTACAGAACAGAAAGCAACACAATCTGTCCCTGCCAGCTGCCACCGCCCCCACCGCCGCGGCTCTCGGGCTGTCTTAGGAACAAGCAGCCAGGAGCTCAAACCACAAGCTGGGGTCCTCTGCTCAGCAAAACTCTCATTGAGTTCAGTGGGAATCTCTGCTCGGAAAATACGTGGGCCTGACGCTCAGTTACCCTGCTCCTACGCTGGCAAGAGGAGCAGGCTGGGAGATGGCTTTAAGCCACCCGGAGGCAGTGTGGCCTAGTGGATAGTGGGTTATCTGCAAATCTATGTGGGAAAACGGTCTCCTCTGTGCCAGGGACGGGGGAAACCATTTCCCCCATAGATTAGTAGATAATAAAGCCAGAAGGGATGACTTCGATCATTTAGTGTGAACCAGGGCCATAGAGCTGCCCTGGAATTAATTCCAGTTTGAACCAGAGCAGATATTTATATAAAAAAACATCCAGTCTTTATTTAAAAAGTTTCAGGGATGGAGGATCCATCATGGCCCTTGGTAAATTACTCCAATGGTTAATTACCCTCCCTGTTAAATATTTGCCCCTTATTTTAAGAGCAGCCATAGAGGGTCAGACCAAGGGTCCATCTAGCCCAGTATCCTGTTTTCTGAAAAAAAGAACAGGAGGACTTGTGGCACCTTAGAGACTAACCAATTTATTTTAGCATAAGCTTTCGTGAGCTACAGCCCACTTCATTGGATGCATGCAGTGGAAAATACAGTGGGGAGATTTATATCCACCTTGAATAGCTCACCTTAAGTGATCACTCTCCTTACAGTGTGTATGGTAACACGCATTGTTTCATGTTCTCTGTGTATATAAATCTCCCCACTGTATTTTCCACGGAATGCATCCGATGAAGTGAGCTGTAGCTCACAAAAGCTTATGCTCAAATAAACTGGTTAGTCTCTAAGGTGCCACAAGTCCTCCTTTTCTTTTTGCGAATACAGACGAACACGACTGCTACTCTGAAACCTGTTTTCTGACACTGGCCAATGCCAGGTGCCCCAGAGGGAATGAACAGGGAAATTATCAAGTGATTCATCCCGTCGCTCATTCCCAGCTTCTGACAAAGAGAGGCTAGGGGCACCCCATCTCTGCCCATCCTGGCTAATTTTCAGTCTGAATTTGTCTAGCTTCAACTTCCAGCCATTTGATCTTGTTAGATCTTTGTCTGCTAGACTGAACAGCCCTATATTATCTAGTGTTTGTAGGTACAGATAAACTGTGATCAAGCCACCACTCAACCTTCTTCATGTAAAGCTAAAAGGATTGAGCTCCATGGGTCTGTCACTGTAAGGCAGGTTTCTAATCCTTTAATCATTCTCGTAGCTCTTCTCTGACCCCGCTCCAATTTATCAACATCCTTCTTGAACGGTGGGCACTGGCACTGGACACGGATTTCCAGCAGTGGTCGCATCACTGCCAAAAACAGAGGTCAAATAACCACCCTCCTGGGATCTATTCCTACCTCTGCTGCTGGGTGACCTTCAGCAAGTCACATCCCTCCCCGTGCCTCAGTTTTCCTATTTGTAAATTGGCAGTAATGATACCAACCTGCCTTTGAGATCTACAGATGAAAAGTGCTATATAAAAGCCAGGTATTATTATTAGTCATCCTGGCTGTCTCTGTACTCTAGAACAATGCAAGACCCTGCCCAGCCCCTGGTGTAATTTAGAGCAACCCCACAGCTGCTCTAACATACACTCTGCCTCTCACAGCCACTGGGAAGCAGAGAACAGCTGCAGTGCAGCGCATGCTGGTCATGTCCTGGATCTGCTCCGTAAATCGAGGGGCATGCATGGCAAGGGCTCTCTCTGCCATCATCTACTGGTGAACTGGAGGGAGAGACAGAAAGACTCAGACCTTGTTTGCGTGTTTCAAAGGCACCGTCCCAGTGTGGACCTTCTGGTTAGGTTTTGTGTAAGCGCTGGGATCACCCAATGCTATTCTCCCTAGAGTGTGACAACGGGGGGCTAGAGACCTGGGGCTGTGGGCCCTTCGTCTGGCAGTCCCTGGAGCTGAAATCACCAGTGCTGGGTTACAGGGTGGAGCCTATTGACCCGACCTGGCGTCATGGTGAGGGGCAGCAGCGTGGTGAGGGACAGGACAGAGGTGGCAGCCAGGGGCTGTTCATGGAAGCCACCCAACAGGCCCCATGAGTGCAATGGGAGGAGTGGGGTGTTAAAAGGATATTTGTCCATCAGACATTCACACCGGCAGCTGCGGAAACTGAGGCAAAGGGGGAGTCACTGGCGGATTTATTGGTGCTGAGTTTTCCCAAGTTAGGGCATTGTCCCTTTCCCCCTTACTGAAGTGTCATTGTTTCCTGGCCAGACTCGGTGCTCGTGGCAGAGGGGAAGCGCTACCCCCAGGAGAGGTGTCTAGGTCTTGCCCCGGTTTCTGGGCTGGGGCTCGAACCAGTGTGCTTGCAACATTCAAGGGGATCCCCGAGAGATTTGAACCCGGCCCTTGCTGCTGCCAACAACACTGGGCAGAAGGAATGCATCTAGACCTGGGGTCCACCTCCCTGCTCCTGTGGGCTAAGGCAGAGGCCCCTGTGCCAGGCTGGGGGTAGGGGCACGTGTGGGGGACACACTTCCCGGCCAGCTGAGCCTGCCATGGGGAGAGGGATCAGGCCGCTCCCGTGCGATCGTCATCGGCCCTGTAACAGCATTAAACCCACTCCCGGCCCGGCCTTAAGCTCCTCGCTGCCCATCTGTCACAGCCCTGCCAGGAGCAGGCTGGCTCTCTGGGCAGAGCGAAGCGGGCTGGGGTGGTGCCGATGGCAAAGACACCTGGCCGGGACCGCAGCCCGTCTCAGGGAGCCTAGGGAGGGGCTGGGAGTGGCTCCATAGCAACGGGTGCCCTCGAAGCAGCTCCAAAAATCCTGGTTTCTCACTTTAAGGATTGGATCTCCCCTCCCCAGGCCCTGCTGGGTCCAGCAAGTCGGGGACAGGGGCTTTGAGCCGCCTCAATGCCCTTCTGCCGGCAGCCCGAGACTGACTCTGCCACATGGCGCAAATCAGGGCCACCTGCTGGCTGCTCTACCTTGTGCCAGGCTGCCAGAGGCCTGGGGGGAAGGGGAGGCTGGGAGGAGCCATCCGGGGCACAACGGGGAACGGGGGTTTGTGGCCACTTGCATGTTCTACCATGTGTTTTTCCCTCCCTAGCGGAGGCAGAGAAACCATTGAAAGAGGAGACAGAGCAGCCGTGAGCTCCCATTCCTCTCCCATTCTAGCTCCACCACTGTTTACACGGAAGCAGGAGCAGCCTTTCCCCTTGGCTGCTGCAATCTGCTAGGAGACGCGAGTAGTTCTTCTGGCTACAGCCATTCCCCAGCACCGCTTCTTTACTCCTCCGGCTCTGCCCTGCACCGAGCCTGTGGGCAGCCAGCAGGGGTGACTGGGCAGTGGCGGGAGGGGGTCTGGGTGGGGGTCACTGGGGACAGATGGAGGATTGGGGGGGCAAGGCCCAGTGTTGCAGCTTGTGCATCAGGCAGCAGCGCCCCAGGGAGCCCACGTGGCGGCATAGGGGGATGTGGAGGTGCAGGGAGAGGGGCTGGGCTGGGGGGCTGAGTGGGGCAGGAATGGGCATGTGGGAGGGGATGATGCTGAGCCGTGAGCTTTCAGAGGGAGTGGGGGAGAAGGGCGGGGTGGGATGGAGTATTTTGGGGCCCCACGGGCTATGAATGGGGGGCAATGGGAGACTGAGGGGAAGCTCTGCTGGGAGCCAGGGCTGGGGGCTCTTCGAGGGCATGGGGAGGGCCATGCTGATCAGTGATGTTCACGGCCAAGTGAATAATGACCAGGGTCCATGCAGATACGTAGCCAAACACCTGGGGCCAGAGGCAATGCGTAACTGCTGATGGACAATTTCAAGGTTCTGTGGGAGAAACTCTCCGCAAAAAAAGAAATAAAAATATAAACCCTAGTAGAAATCTGGGGTTGGGGGGCACGAGACCCTGCTTGCCCCCCATCACCTCTGCCTGGGAAATCCCCCCCGGTTGTTAGTTTAGAGTTAGGATTGCTCACATGCTCAATGTCCCCAGGACAGTCACCAAAACCCAAGGGGCCAGATTCAGCTCTGAGCCACAGCAAAGTGCACCCGGAGTTAGCTACTGCCTTGGAGGGAATCGCGACTGATTTACACCACTGCAACTTAGAGCAGAATTGGGCCAAGGAAACCAACAGCTAAGGCTGCCTCCGCACCCAGAGACCATGCTGGCCAACCCCACTCCCAGCCACCCCCGGCTCCCTGGCACGCCCCGCACATACCCAGCCACCTCTGCAGGAAGCCAAGCAGCCAAGTGGCTGTCCCATCTAATGCATAAACCGGACAGCTGTGACAATGCTGTGTGAGGGCCACTGCAAATGCTGGGAGAGGTGCATTTGTCCCTGCAGAGCCGCCAAGTCTCCATCAGGGTCTGTCTCAGTTGGACCCGCTGAGTGGCACTCACGGGGTGACGCAGGAGAACTGAAGGCTCAGAGGAGGAACGTCTTCAGCATGCCAGACCCCAGGGTCTCTCTCTTCCTCCAGAGTGAGCCACACGGCTTCACTGCCTCCTTAGATGGGACCTCTGGGCCTTCAGCACCCCTGCTTCACCCCGGGAACTCCTCTCTACGTGGCCCATTGAGGCTGTGTCTGCTCCTCAGGGACTGTTCGTTACCTGGCACGCAGCCCAGGCCGTGCTTTGGGTAGTCAGACAACTGAAGGCTAAAGCCTTGTCTGGGCTGGTGACCCAGACCCAGCCAAGCTGCAGGGAAGCTTCGTCTCTCCATCCCTCTGACCTCCGACCTTGGCCACATGCGAGCCCTGACTCCTTCCAGCAGCCAGTGCTTCTCCCCCACCTCCCACCTTCCCAGTCCTGGGGACACACTGCTCAGCTTCCCACAGAGAGGTGGAGCAATCTGTGGCCATTGGTTGCTTGGTGATTGGATCTGCCCTCGCCTTCATGGATTCTCCATTGCTCTGGGGTTGGCCTCAGCTGGCCTTTTCCAGTGACCCACGTAGTCCCAGACAGCCAAGCTACATTCACACCTGTCTTAGCCTGCCCTGAAATCAAGCGGTCCTTTCCCATCCCACTGGGTAACAATGCAGCATGTAGGGGAAACTGAGGCACACATAGCCCTCATAAAAATATTACCCCAAATTCCCACTTCTCCACAGCTTTAATCTAGCAGCTGAGACTGCTCATTTGAGTGTGAGCCACACGAATAACATTGAGCGCTTACATAGCACTTTACACCCATAGAGCTCAAAGCGCTCTACAAAGGAGGTCAGCATCACTATCCCCATTTTGCTGATGGGGAAACTGAGGCACAGAGTGGTGAAGTGACTTGCCTGAGCTCACCCAGCAGGCCAGGGGCTGAGTCAAGGATAGAACCCAGGTCTCCTGAGTCCCAGTCTAGAGCTCCTTTGGGATAGAAGGCCCTGATAAACATAAGGCAAGTAAGATCCTATTCTTATTGCAGGGCGCTAAAGCTGAGTGAACAGCTGGAGCTGATGGCGATTTCTTATCGTCTGAGCACAGTGGTGTAACGTTACTGGAAGTCACAAGGTAATGATAGAACAGACACTGTTACTTCTCTCAATGTATAGGCAGCTAGATCTTGGAGAGATGCTTATTGTCAGATGTGGTGCAGTTCGGATGAGAAGCTAAGCATTATCACCAGCAGCCAGCTTGGCCCAGATTCTCAAAAGTATGTAGATGGCAGATGCTAGGAGTAAGTCACCTAAATATCTTCTGCCTTGGTCTCTCTCTCTCAGACTGAAATAATTTCATAGATGTATCTTCTCCAATGAAACAAGGAAATTAACCATCCCAAATGTCAGAACCAGGTCTGATATTTTGAACAGACACTGCCTGCTAAGTCATTATGCAAGATGGACATCGTACCAAAAGGACTGAAGGTAAAAAATCCATTACAATCTACATACCACACAGACTATGCTGACAGCTTGTGCCACACGCTCTCAAAGAAACTGCGGAATCACCTGATCAACATCCTCTACAGCAAACAGGGAAAGATTAAGAATGAGCTCTCAAAAATGGATACTCTCATAAAAAACCAACCTTCCACACAAACTTCCTCGTGGCTGGACTTTACTAAAACTAGACAAGCCATTTACAACACACACTTTGCTTCTCTACAAAAGAAAAAGGACACTAAACTTTCTAAACTACTACATGCCACAAGGGGCCACAGCAATGGTTCCCTCAACCCACCCAGCAATATTGTTAACCTATCCAACTATACTCTCAGCCCAGCCGAAGCAGCTGTCCTATCTCAGGGCCGCTCCTTCTGCCCCTCCACCCCCACGAACATGGTACAGTTCTGTGGTGACCTAGAATCCTATTTTCGACGTCTCCGACTCAAGAAATATTTCCAACATACCTCTGAACAACATACTAATCCACAGAGACCTCCCTACCAACACTACAGAAAGAGGGATTCTAGGTGGACTCCTCCTGAAGGTCGAAACAGCAGACTGGACTTCTACATAGAGTGCTTCCGCCGATGTGCACGGGCTGAAATTGTGGAAAAGCAGCATCACTTGCCCCATAACCTCAGCCATGCGGAACGCAATGCCATCCACAGCCTCAGAAACAACTCTGACATCATAATCAAAAAGGCTGACAAAGGAGGTGCTGTCGTCATCATGAATAGGTCGGAATATGAACAAGAGGCTGCTCGGCAGCTCTCCAACACCACTTTCTACAAGCCATTACCCTCTGATCCCACTGAGAGTTACCAAAAGAAACTACAGCATTTGCTCAAGAAACTCCCTGAAAAAGAACAAGATCAAATCCGCACAGACACACCCCTGGAACCCCGACCTGAGATATTCTATCTACTACCCAAGATCCATAAACCTGGAAATCCTGGGCACCCCATCATCTCAGGCATTGGCACCCTGACAGCAGGATTGTCTGGCTTTGTAGACTCCCTCCTCAGGCCCTACGCTACCAGCACTCCCAGCTACCTTCGAGACACCACTGACTTCCTGAGGAAACTACAATCCATCGGCGATCTTCCTGATAACACCATCCTGGCTACTATGGATGTAGAAGCCCTCTACACCAACATTCCACACAAAGATGGACTACAAGCCGTCAGGAACACTATCCCCGATAATGTCACGGCTAATCTGGTGGCTGAACTTTGTGACTTTGTCCTTACCCATAACTATTTCACATTTGGGGACAATGTATACCTTCAGATCAGCGGCACTGCTATGGGTACCCGCATGGCCCCACAGTATGTCAACATTTTTATGACTGATTTAGAACAACGCTTCCTCAGCTCTCGTCCCCTAATGCCCCTAGTCTACTTGCGCTACATTGATGACATCTTCATCATCTGGACCCATGGAAAAGAAGCCCTTGAGGAATTCCACCAGGATTTCAACAATTTCCATCCCACCCTCAACCTCAGCCTGGTCCAGTCCACACAAGAGATCCACTTCCTGGACACTACAGTGCTAATAAACGATGGTCACATAAACACCACCCTATACCGGAAACCTACTGACCGCTATTCCTACCTACATGCCTCCAGCTTTCACCCTGACCACACCACACCATCCATCATCTACAGCCAAGCTCTGCGATACAACCGCATTTGCTCCAACCCCTCAGACAGAGACAAACACCTACAAGATCTCTGTCAAGCTTTCTTACAACTACAATACCCACCTGCGGAAGTGAAGAAACAGATTGATAGAGCCAGAAGAGTTCCCAGAAGTTACCTACTACAGGACAGGCCTAACAAAGAAAATAACAGAACGCCACTAGCCGTCACCTTCAGTCCCCAACTAAAACCCCTCCAACGCATTATTAAGGATCTACAACCTATCCTGAAGGATGACCCAACACTCTCACAAATCCTGGGAGACAGGCCAGTCCTTGCCTACAGACAGCCCCCCAACCTGAAGCAAATACTCACCAACAATCACATACCACACAACAGAACCACTAACCCAGGAACCTATCCTTGCAACAAAGCCCGTTGCCAATTGTGCCCACATATCTATTCAGGGGACACCATCATAGGGCCTAATAACATCAGCCACACTATCAGAGGCTCATTCACCTGCACATCTACCAATGTGATATATGTCATCATGGGCCAGCAATGCCCCTCTGCCATGTACATTGGTCAAACTGGACAGTCTCTACGTAAAAGAATAAATGGACACAAATCAGACGTCAAGAATTATAACAATCATAAACCAGTCGGAGAACACTTCAATCTCTCTGGTCACGCAATTACAGACATGAAAGTTGCAATTCTTCAACAAAAATCTTCAAATCCAGACTCCAGCGAGAAACTGTTGAATTGGAATTCATTTGCAAATTGGATACAATTAACTTAGGCTTGAATAGAGACTGGGAGTGGCTAAGTCATTATGCAAGGTAACCTATTTCCCCTTGTTTTTTCCTAACCCCCCCCCCCCCCCCCCAGATGTTCTTGTTAAACCCTGGATTTGTGCTGGAAATGGCCCACTTTGATTATCATACACATTGTAAGGAGAGTGGTCACTTTAGATAAGCTATTACCAGCAGGAGAGTGGGTTTGTGTGTGGGGGGGGGCAGGGGGGGTGAGAAAACCTGGATTTGCGCTGGAAATGGCTCAACTTGGTTATCATACACATTATAAGGAGAGTGATCACTTTAGATAAGCTATTACCAGCAGGAGAGTGGGGTGGGGGGAGGTATTTTTTCATGCTTTGTGTGTACACTTTCTTCTACACTTTCCACGGTATGCATCCGATGAAGTGAGCTGTAGCTCACGAAAACTTATGCTCAAATAAATTGGTTAGTCTCTAAGGTGCCACAAGTCCGCCTTTTCTTTTTGCATTTCATTTAGTTCTCTCTCCATCTAGGTCCTCAGCGTATTGAGATCGACAGGTTTCTTCAGAAGCTTCCTCCAACAGAGGGCCCATGGTCAGGGTGGGTCTGGACGCAGGTGTTTAGGATCTTGCTCCGCACGGCACAAGGCAGTGCGACCCCACAGGCAGAGTTATGGTGCTGGGCAGGCCGCCCTCAGGCTCTGCTGTGTTCTGCGGTGTTGTCATCCACGTAATGAATGGCCAGTACTGGGCCCCCGGGAAGTGTCGGCCCAGTGAGCTGAGCAAGTCCAGCCCTGTGTGTGCGGGGCAAGGGGTCTCTTCACATGTGAAAGAAAAGCCTGAGGGGGCTTTGACACCCTCCAGCCAGGCTTCTGCATGACGACACATCTCAGCTCTGACCCGCCGCCCCCCTGCGATCCCAGTGCTGGGCTTCTCCTGCCCCCTACAGCTCTGCCGATGCCCCCCAATCCTGACCCGCAGCCCCCTGCAATCCCAGTGCTGGGCTTCCCTCGCCCCCTACAGCTCTGCCAACCACCCCCAATCCCGACCCACAGCCCCCTGCTATCCCAGTCCTGGGCTTCCCTTGCCCCCTACAGCTCTGCCAATGCTCCCCGATCCCGACCCACAGCCCCCTGCTATCCCCATGCTGGGCTTCCCCCGCCCCCTACAGCTCTGCCAACGCCCCCCAATCCCGACCCACAGCCCCCTGCTATCCCAGTCCTGGGCTTCCCTCGCCCCCTACAGCTCTGCCGATGCCCCTCGATCCCGACCCACAGCCCCCTGCTATCCCAGTCCTGGGCTTCCCCCGCCCCCTACAGCTCTGCCGATGTCTCCCCCTTCCTCCCTGGTGGCACCGGCTGAGGCCTTAGGACTTGCAGAAGCCCTCAGCGCGATCAGGGGACCCAGCTGTGGGCGACAGTAGCAGTAAGGTGTGGGATGGGTCGATGGCAGCTGATCTGGATTCCGTGTTGCAGGGCTGGAGGCTCCCTGCTCCTGTTGCTATCTGAGAGGAGGCTGCAGTCCAGGGCAGAGCAAGGGGGAAACGGCGACCCCTCCGGCAGCCCTCGAAGGGAACGGAGAGAGGAAATCCAGTATGTGCCTCCCCGCTGGACACCAGCATGGGGCTGCTCCGGTCTGAGCCTGACCCTGCCACTGAGTCACTGTGTGGCTGCAACCATCTTGGGCCTCAGTTTACCCAGCTGTAAAACCTATCTCCCGGGGCACCACGATAGCTCCCTGCTCGGTCCTCGCTCAGTCAAAATGCCCAGCAGTGTCCATGGGCCCCTGGTCAGAGAGAGGAGCACTGAGCTGGTGAGTCAGCATTTTGGGTTAAGGGTGAGCAAGGAGCAGGGACGTTGACTCAGCAAAATCTCCTGCCGGCGTTTTCGCCAGGTGCTGTCCCCTGATCTCCGGCTGATGCTCCAAACGGGTGGGAGAGAAGAGTCGGGGGCTTGTTCAGCCACTGAGGTGTTCATGCAGGCTCAGGGTTGGAGGGGTTCACTCAGGCGGAAGGACACAAGCGAGGGATCTGCTCAGAAAGCATGCCCTCCCATCCCCTACATCCACCCCCAATCCCAGCCACCAGCTCCCCTCCCAGTCCCTAGTCTGCCTGCCCCACTCCCATGGAACAAAGTGCATTTGATCTGCCATGATTGCAAACATTGCTCCAACCCAATGTTTTGCACAGCAACTCTTAGAGCTTTGCCGAGTCTCCCTGTCCCGTGATTCCTGCTCCGGCCGCCAGCCTGTCCCAGCCCAGATGTGCGTGACTGATGCGTGGGAGCCCTCTGAACTGCAGTGCCAGCCAGCACAGTGCTCCCAGTCCAGATCCAGGTATGGCTGCAGCTTGAAAGCCACAAATGTATTTGCACTCAAGCAAGGCCATTTATTCCCCCCCAAATGTTCCTCTTCCTCCCTCTCCGCTGCATTGTTTCCTCAAGCTCTTTAGCCCAGGCGAGCTGTGCCAGCATAAGGTAGTTTCAGCCCATGAACCACAACTCGCACTGGACATGAATAGGCAATGCCATGCTCATTACCGAGGGCCACGCTGATTAGCAACGAGCAAGACTCATTAACGATGCTTATCCCCATCCGTTGCATCCCAACAGATGCCAAAGTGCTTTTCGCCACAAACAGGCAGAAATCCGTTTGCCCGCCCCTGGAAATGCAGCCACCTCTGGGGAGAAGCGCGGCAGCTGTTTAACTGCACGCAGGAACAGTTCAGGAATGGAAGTGAAGAAGACTCCTGTGTCCGGCTGAAACTGCAGGTGCAGCGTAGGGTGGCAGAATGCAACTGGTCACCGTGGAATTAAGCCGAGACACTGGGGTTAACGCACCACTGCTCTGAGGAAATGGGCCGTGGGTTTTTTAATGAGCATGAGTGGTGAGGACCTCCGCCGTACCCCTCTCGAGTGGGGAGCAGGTGTTTAGAGTAACAGTCCCTGAGGCACCAGGACGTGTGCAGAAATGTGAGAAGAGTGTACAGCGGGAATGCCCAGGTTAGTTGGTGCCATTTTTAACACACCCACACGGACTGCAGTTGTGAGCTGCTTGTGCGATTTCTAGCCCAGAGAGTGCCAAGGCGGGGGCATGGGTAGGGGGGCGACTTGTAGCTGATAGAGGTAGCTTTGCCTTTTATTGTTCTTAGCAGTAACACAAGGAACCTACAGTCCTGTATTCTGCAAGTTGGCAGAAGTCAAGTAGCCCATGACTCTTGGAATATATCAGATGGCCTCCTAGTTACCCTTGATTTTGCTCAAGAGAGTGAGTTGGTAATCCATCTCGTGTCATCCAAATCGCACTCCGAACACAGGGCTCTAAGGCACATGGCTCCAGCTGTTCAAAGGGAATTAGGTGTCTATATATTGTCGAGGATCTGAGCCCTGGTGCTTTCAAAGGGACCGCGGATTTTGGACCTCTCAGTGCCCATCTTAAGATTTCTGAGCATCCGTAACCCCCACTAACTTGGTTTGAAATCGTTGGCTCTGGGCACCTGGGAAAAATCAAACCCCAAGTGCCTCAGGTTGGGCTCCCAAAATTAGCAGCCCCGTTTATTGTTATGTGTAGCCCAGTCGCACCAACCAGTCACAGGCCCCCATTGTTCTGGGCGCTGCACAGACGCATCGTGTGAGACACTCGCTGTCCTGGGAAAGTCACGGTCTACACAGACAATGGGTAGAAGGGGAAACGGGCACAGAGCAGGGAGGTGACTGGCCAAGGTCGCATAAGAGATCGTGGCAGAGGCAGGAACAGAACCCGGTGCTACTGAGCACCAGGCCAGGGCCCCAGCCACTGGGCAACATGGACTCTTTGATGCACGCCCCTTTTCCAAGCATTTGCCGAGCAGCAATTGCAAGGCAGCCATCACCTCACGGGACTGGCAGAAGGACAGGGCAGTGCAGGAGTGGCGCTCCGTGCCCCCAGGGACAGCGCAGAGGGGGGAGCTCTGATGATGCCCAGGGTACCGAAAAGAGACCAGAGCATCCAGAGGGGGCTGTGGGCAACAGTTTCGCTTCTTAGGCCTCAGGGAGCTTTCTGCCATCTGGGGAAAGTTCATTTGAGCACAGCTTCCTCTAGGGCTGGTCCGAACCTGTGGAACGAACTTCCCCGGGAACTAAAAACAGTCCTGACTTCCCCACCTTCCGCTCTGAGCCCCAGACGTCGTCAATCACACACACAATGGAGCAGCCAGAAAATCAAGACAAAATGCAAGAGCTCCAAAGAACCCCCTATGGCGTTATATGGTTAAAATATGACCATGCGGATCATGGTTGCTACCACTGTTATACCCTCGCAACAAATCTTGTTCAAAGTGTGTCAAGTAAGGTGCCAATGGGAAAGTTATGATTTGCTGAATATGATTATCCTATTGGTATGCATGCATCATTTTTATATCTAAAGTTATGGATATTGGCTCTATACCTGTATTTCAGATGTGTTTGCTTCTGGCTAACACCCATGAGGTATTTAGCCAGCACAGTGTGAAAGGACTATTCAAGTTGCATGGCCCATCAAAGAACGCTTCACTCGCACTGGGCCACGGAAGACGCCTATCCACGCCCGATGAGCTGTGGACATTCTAGCTAGAATATGGCTATGACTCAGCGAAGCATGCAAGGACATGTGACTAGTCCATGTGACCCCAAACTCCATCTTGTTACCTGTAATTTTCCACAAGCTAGAACAATGGGTTTCCCTCTACAGGGCAGAAGCTATAAAAGGCCCTGGAAACACCTCCATTTTGCCTCTTTCCTGCTCTGATATCTGGATTATGGATTTATACTAATGGGAGCATTCTAACCAAGGGACTGAGGACCTTCCAAATCATTTGGAAGCAACCAGAGACTGAACAAGCCAGAGTTTATTTCATCACTGCTTCAAGCCTGATCCAAGAACTTTGCAATTATTGTGTGTATTTGATTCCTTTAACCAATTTAAACTCTCACCTTTCTTTCTTTTTATAAATAAATCTCTAGTTATTAGATACTAAAGGATTGGCAACAGTGTGATTATTGGGTAAGATCTGAGTTATATATTGACCTGGCTTTGCGGCTGGTCCTTTGGGATCAGAAGAACCCTTTGGTTGATTAAATTGGTTTTAAATAACCACTCCTCATTAAGTGTAGTGTCTGGGTGTTGAATCCAGGACCGGAATACCTAAGCAGGGTGCATTTCTGATTTCTTGTTAGCCAGTGTGGTGAGACAGAAGTTGACGTTTCTTGCTGGTTGGGTATATCTTATAGAAGAATAACCACCAGTTTTGGGGTGTGTCTGCCCTATTTCTCAGCAGCTTGGGGATAGAAGAGGGGCAAGATAGAACCACACAGGACAAGTGTCAGTCACATCACTCAGGGCATGGCAGGAAGGCACCCAGACACCACACTGATGAGGACAGGATAGCAATGGGTATGGAACAGAGCAGAGCAGATCTTAGCGTTGTCACAAAGAAAGATGGGGCCGCATTTGGATCTGGCTTGCGGGGCGGCACACGAGAGGGTGGAGGCAAGGATTTGCCAGGCTCCCAGCCGGCAAGGGAAAGGGAGGGGTTCAGTGTGGGCCAGGCTGACAGAGACGGCAGGGAGACAGGCCAGGCGGTGGGTCTGGCTGGAGGTAGAGGAGTCCGCAGGGGAGAGCAGGTCGGAGAGTCGGTCACCCATGTGACGATGGCGGGTGGAGGAGGGGAGTAGAGAGAGACGCCAAGGAAACACAGTTCAAGGCAGCCCCTGCCCTGAGGACCCGCACTCATGCTAGAGCCAGAGAGTGTACTGGGAAATTCAGAAGAGCCTGAATCTGGGGTGAACCAGGATGATCTCCTCATTTTGGGGAGCAGCCATGGGTTCCCTTATAACTACGCTGCAGACGGGCAATCCCCGCCAAGGGCGTGCCACGGCTCCTGCACTTCTCAACCCACAGGGCCTCACAATGCCAGATGAGCTTGACAAACTACCCATCCCGGTCAGCTCAGCAGCCACTGAGATGCAGCCACCGCGGCTGGGGTGGGACACGGCAGCTGTTGCATGATGCACAGCAATGCCGCCAGACAGGAGGTGTGGAATTAAAATGGCAGGGGGCATGGAAAGCAGCAGAATGTCATTCTCTGAGCTGGAACGTGGCCAGCACCCCACATTTAATACCCGTATCCCGATTAGAAGGGGCATAGGCCCAAATCTTCTCAGGGATGTGTGCACCTAACGCCCATTGACTCCAATAGGAGTTAGGCACCCATGAGGATCTGGACCTTAATGACCAGAGGTGTTCGCAGTTGAAAGACTTCCCTCCTATAGCACTGCACCCCCTAACTCCACACTGGGGCATTCCCGTGGAGGGCCAGCTCCCCCATTTCCAGCAGCCCCAAGAGATCTCCCATCCATGTTCTGAACCAGCCCGACCCTGCTTAGCTTATGAGCTGAGACTAGAGCAGGGAAAGTCAAAAGAGCAGCTGGTTATTTTCAATCCTAGCCCTGTGGCCAGGTTTGTTGGCAGGGGCTGAGAGCTTCACGCTCCCAGGATGGGCTATTTACATCGCTGACTTTTCAGGGAACAGCTGAGCACAGAGAGCCTGCCAGCAAACTGCAAGGATCGCCAGGCCGGGCGTGTGTTTCTCGGCGGTGGCGTTTAGGCAGAAGAGTGATCGGAACGGACCTTTCGTCCCGGCATGACAGAGGCAGAGTTCTGTGTCTGCACCGGGTCAGCCACGCAGCAATGGGCTCGGCGTTCCCCACGGCTCAGGAGATGGAGGGGCTGGAATCGATGGGACGTTAATGGGGATATGCTGGCAGCAGCCCTGGGGTTTTCTGTCTGCGGGCACCCAGCCCCCGTGGAAGCACAGCACGCCCAGTGGGCGCGGTTGTCCCTGCTGCAACGGGCAGCCCAGCGTGTGTGATCTGGTCCTGTCAGCGTCTGAGCAGGTGCAATCTCTGTGGCACAGCTGGCTCCAGAGTGGCACCGTTCCACCTGGGCACAGCTGCCACCATCAGCAGTAATTGAGGAGCAAGACCCCTGGAGAGAAATCTGAGTGGCAAGATAGACGAAGTGTTTCCTCTCCCAGCTCTGGCCTCCTCTCTAGGTACCTACGTGGCCCCAGTCACCTTCGCATCTGAGCAACTCGCACCACTGCTGTCAGGTAGGGAAGCATTATCACTGTATTACAGACAGGGAAATGAGGCCCAGAGAGATTAAGTGACTTGCCCAAGGTCACCCAGGAAGTCTGTGGCAGAGCCAGGAATCAAGCCCAGATCTCTCTGAAGACCTCTCCGACTACTGGCCCATCTCCAACCTCTTACTCCTGTGCAAAATAACTGAGCTGTAGCTCACGAAAGCTTATGCTCAAATAAATTTTAGTCACTAAGGCGCCACAAGTCCTCCTTTTCTTTTTTTGAGAAAGTAGCAACCACTAAGCGCCAACTCATGACACATGATAATAACACATGACAGCAGTCAACATCCTGGATGCCTCACAACCAGGGTCCAGACCAGGGCACAGCACAGAGACCACCCTGGTGGTACTAAAACCCGAACTCCTCAGAGCCCTGGACACAGCTGAGATCTCCATGCTCCCACTGCTGGGCTTCTCTGCAGCCTGTCAAGGTTCCTTCCCCACTCTGAACTCTAGGGTACAGATGTGGGGACCTGCATGAAAGACCCCCTAAGCTTATTCTTACCAGCTTAGGTTAAAACTTCCCCAAGGTACAAACTTTGCCTTGTCCTTGAACCGTATGCTGCCACCACCAAGCGTCTTATACAACGACCAGGGAAAGAGCCCACTTGGAGATGTCTTCCCCCAAAATATCCCCCCAAGCCCTACACCTCCTTTCCTGGGGAAGGCTTGATAAGAATCCTCACCAATCTGTCCAGGTGAACACACATCCAAACCCTTGGATCTTAAGAACAATGAAAAATCAATCAAGTTTTTAAAAGAAGAATTTTAATTAAAGAAAAGGTAAAAGAATCAGCTCTGTAAAATCAGGATGGTAAATACCTTACAGGGTAATCAGATTCAAAACATAGAGAATCCCTCTAGGCAAAACCTTAAGTTACAAAAAGAGACAAAAACAGGGATATACATTCCATCCAGCACAGCTTATTTTACCAGCCATGAAACAAAAGGAAATCAAATGCATTTCTAGCTAGATTACTTACTAACAGTTGTAAGGCTGCATTCCTGATCTGTTCCCAGCAAAACCATCCCACAGACAGACGAACCCTTTGTTCCCCACCTCCAGATTTGAAAGTATCTTGTCTCCTCATTGGTCATTTTGATCAGGTGCCAGTGAGGTTATCTTAGCTTCTTCACCCTTTACAGGTGAAAGGGTTTTGCCTCTGGCCAGGAGGGATTTTATAGCACTGTATACAGAAAGGTGGTTACCCTTCCCTTTATATTTATGACACAGCCGTTGACGATACACAGCAAGGCCCAGCTAACCCACCTGCATGGCACAGCAGGAGTAGGTGGCCCAGTGTGACAGGGGCTTTAATCATGCCCGTCCAGCAGAACTCAGTGAGTGACGATGGGTAACTGCTCCTCCTTGCCCAAGGCTCTCACCAGGCCCCACATGGCTCCATGCTATCCTGCTTCTCTTCAATGTCTATGTGACACCACAAGGAGAGATCCTGAGAAGCCAAGGGCTTAGCTGCCAACGGGATGCTGATGACACTCAACTCGATGGCTCATTCTCCGCCGCTCCTCAAATGTCAGACTGCCTTGGGGAGCCTGGCTAGTGGCTGGAGAGCCGATGGCTCAAGCAGAAGCCAGGCAAGACCGAAGTGATGCTGGTTGGAGAGGGGAAAAGCTGGGCAGAGCTGGCTCCACCTTCCACTGAAGGCACACAGTCCCCACTGGTTAAAGTGGTTGTGACTCTCTCCTGAGGTCACCTCCCTTGGCATGAAGCAGGCTTGTCTGTGCCTGCTGTGGACCATCTCCCTGAAACCACAGCCTCTGGGAGCACAAGCATTGCCTCGTTCTCTGTACGGGTAGCAACAGGCCCCCACCAGCCCCCAAGTCCTTGGAGCGTCTCTGTCCTTTCTCCACTGGACACTCACGGAACTGCCAGGCCTGCTGTTCCCAACGGCATAGGACACACCAGCTTCTAAGGTTCCAGTCAGCACCAGCACCTTGCCTCACACCACAGCACTGAGATAGACGGATAGTGAAAAGAAGAACAGGTTTATTATCAAAGACTGGAGAGCCAAGGGATAGTGAACGAGGATATAGGAAACAAATTGCTACATGTGACCATGCTTTCTAGACACCAGACTTAACTAACAAGTCACGCTCTTGTCTAAAGAAGCTTATCGCACCCAAAGTTCTCTCCAGTGTTCTCAGCCAAGCCTGGCTGAGACCCCTTTCTCATTAAGCAAAATTACTGCCCTTTTACTTCCTCGGTGAAGGCTGCCTCGGTCTCCCTTTTGTCCCCCCAAATATACTCAAGCAAACCGTTGATGTACGCTCCACGAAGGGCTTCCCCCCAGCTGCTTATCTCATCCTGTTAGTTTCTTTCTGAGGTCCTCACACTCCTTCATTTGCAGTCAGTTCAAGCTGGTGATAAGGGGCCCCACTGCGAACCAGACAATAGTCAATTTACATGTAAACAGGTAGATGGATGGACATCTCCCGCGTGACAGAAAAACTGTTTGTCACCTCTGCTGCTGACCTTGATGCAGACTTTAAGAATATTTTCGGTATACGTCCGCAACTCCTTACATAGTATCTGTGCGTATCTTTCACAATAGTATTGATGACCAGCGTGACACCGGCTTTCATTAGAGGTGTCACAAGACATTCCTTGGTGCACCAGAATGTACACAGCAGACTCAGGAGATTCCAGCACCCCCTTGCCTGTTGGCATAAAGGGGTGCTTAGGCCACCGTCATGCAAATCCTCGGGTTCCTATTGAACTCCTCGCTATACTTGTATGACCAGGTAGTTTCAGTCTCCAAAATGCCTCCTTTCACCTCCAGATCTCTAGGAAACTTTGTCCCTTCCTCCTAGAGAAGGTCCTGGCCACAGCAGTCCATGCATGTGTCCGATCCAGGCTGGACCACTGTAATTCACTGTTTCTGCCGCTGAACGTGAAGAAGATGCAAAGGGTCCAGCCGGTACATGGCTGCCCACCTTCGTCCTGGCTCAGGCTGCTGCGAGCATGTTAGGCCTGTGCTCCAGTCCCTCCCCTAGCTCCTGCTCAGCTTCCGACCCCTGTTAAATTCTTTGGTCCTAATCTTCAAAGCAACTAATGGCTAAAGCCCCCCAATGTTGCTTGATGAAGCACCCTGGCAGCTGCGCTCCTCTGGGACATTACAGGCCACAGAGCCTAGGACGAAGCACATGACAGCTGGGGACAAAGCATCCTCTGTCGTGGGGTTCAGGCTGTGGAACAGACTTCCAGAGATCGGGCACATCCCAAGTGCGGCCATACTTAGGAAACCCTGCAAAACCCCTCTCTCTTTGACAAGCCTTCCCTCTGGGACCCTTCCAAGATTGAGCACCCCCTTTTCCTCAAAAATCCCAACCAAGACCATAAGAAAATGGGTGAAATCTAAAATACCCCTAACCCACAGCCCTACCCCCCCGCCCCCGCAGAATTTAGGCCCCTGTGATGGGCTTACCACTCGGATCCACTCTATTTCTGGGTGGGCCCTTTCAATTTTCTGGCCCCAGCTCCACCTGGCTTGGCTGCCAGCCTTTCCAGATCAAAAATGACTTGAAACTCAAACCTGGATACCAAAGGTCCTTCTGCCCCATGTTCCTCCTCGGTGGGGTGGCCTTTGACTCCGCCTCCCCAGCCTGGACAGGAGAACCCAGGTCGTCCCTTTCCGTCTCAGTGAGAGTAGGGGGGCTTACGTAGGCTGCTCGTCCTCCAGGGGTTTGGTCTGACCGGGTGGGGGATTGACTGGAGGGGAGCCCCTCCCCTGCTCCCCCCCCCCGACTTCACTACAAGGTTCCTGGCTCCGGGGTCTTAAAGAAACAGTCACCTCTTCTTGCTGAGTCTCATTTCTAACCCAGGACCACTTCTCTCTCTGCATCTGCCCCTGCTCTCCCCAGAGTTTTTGTATGGTGGGGGCAACTTGGAAGGGAATAACTGGGACCCCATCCAGCCCAGTTCCTCTTTCCTTAAAGGGATAGTGGAGGCAGGGGCAGAAGAGCCAGAGACTCCACAAAGACCACTCAGGACTTTGCTGTTGCTAGTCATTTTACATGGACGTCGCCCAGATGCTATGGGGATGGGCAGCAGTATCACACCCTAAGAGAGAGCCAGAAAGAGATTTCCTGAGTCCCAGTCTAGTGCCGTAACCACAGGGCAGAACCATCCATCACGGCCTCGGGTGTAATCTCAAAGCCATCCCACGAATTCCTTTGACTGGGTTGGGAGCGCTCTTGCTTCTCTGTTAGCAGCTCATCGATGAAGGCCGACAATGAGGACTCGTCCTTAACGCTGCCCCAGTGAGGCATTGCTTGGCAAGCGTTACACTGCAGAGTCATTCAGAGAAGATCCAAAGGGATGCTACTGTAGCACATTCTGCCCAAGAAGTAACCCACACATCCTGGTACTCAGACACTGTCCGCCTGGGCTGAGATGCCAGGGGACTAAACATCCAGCACAGACCTGCATGAGTTTAACTCATTGATGTTTGCAGTGTTGTTGTAGCCAGGTCAGCCCCAGGACATTACAGAGACAAGGTGGGCCAGGTAAAGCTTTTATTGGACCAGCTTCTGTGGGGGAGAGAGAAGAGCTCTGTGTAAGCTCGAAAGCTTGTCTCTTCCACCCACAGAAGCTGGTCCAATAGCAGATATTACCTCCCCCACCTTGTACCTCTGAGTCTAACTAAATCAGTTTTAAAACAGCTTTAGCTAAACCGATGTGAGCATGGGCAAGGCCTGAGGGGCTTGTTGGAAAGCGAGGATCCACCCGAAAGAGCACTTCCAGCGGGGAATGGTCCCAGTGGGGTGGGTTTACAATGAACAAATCCTGCCAGGCAAACGTGATCATTTCCCGGCAGAGATTCTGCGCCGTTCGTGGATGAAGGGACAGCAGCAGATCTGGATTTTGGAGAAGTGTTGGAGGAAGCATCCTGGAACCCCCCGGGAAAGCTGCATTCAGATTGGCTTGTCAGGTGGGCAACAAGCTGGCTGAGGGATCCCAAGCAAAGGCTAATGATGAGTGGAGCTGGCTGGGTGGAAAGAGTATTCAGTGGGGTTATAATTAAATACTAGCTTCTGGCCAGCGTCGGAGACAGGACACTGGACTAGCTGGACCTTGGGGCTGATCCAACCAGGCAATGCCCGTGTTCCTGTCTATTGCTAAATTGGAGGGAGGTGCCGGCTAGATCCCAGGTCCATGGGTTTGGGAAAGGTTGAGAGCCACTGAGCTGGACAGTGCAAACAGAAGGCTAAGGCATGGGGTAGCAGTAGGAATAAATAAAGTAGTGAGTGACCCCCCCCCACCATCTCAGAATTCCTCTTTCCTGCCACTCCGACAATCCCAGCATTCCCTTGGCTCTGTGCAAACTTCAACCCACGTCCCAACTCAGCATTCAGGCAGCAGCCGCTGTTGGTTATTTTCGGCCACCATCGCACCCTGTAATTCAATGGCCTCTCCAGCCAACTCGATTTAGCTTGGTTTCCTGATCTGATTTCCTGCTCTGAAGTCTTCTTTCTCCTCCTCTTTGGACTGGATGAACGACACCTGTGAGACCATGCTGTTGTCTTGACGGGGCAAGGGGTCAGTAACGAACAGAGCCACATTCCGGGTTCTTCCTTTAAACAAACAAACCCTCACCGCCTGCCTCCCTCACGTAAAGAGAGTCGACGTGCTGCGCAGGGCAAAAAATCACCCAGAACATTTAGTGCTTCTTTAAAAAGCAAACAGAACACTGAGAGCAGCATTATTCATGACATCTGGAGCACAAGAAAATGGAATTTTAATTAAAAACTCATGGGTTGGCTGCTATAAATACATTGTCTTGCTGTAAGTTATTCACCCACCAGAAACCAAGGGACTGATCCTGGGCTCAGTGAACCGAATGGGATTCTATCCATTGACGTCAATGGGACCTGATCTAAAACCCATTGAAGCCAATGGAAAGACTCTCAAACATTTCAGGGAAGTGCTGGTCTTACTCTAAACCCAGGCACAGGTACATCTTTGTCACAACTCCCACTGAGGACTTCACTATCCAGAGAGCTAGAGGGGACAGTTTCTCTCTGAGAGTGATTGACAACCTCTGTTCAACTTGATGACTCGTTAACTCTGAAGTCTAATGATCACAGTGGGGGAGAGTCTGTGGTGTTCTGTTTTTGTTTCGTGTGAGCCTGTGTTTTTCTTGACAGGAGCTTAGACTGGCAGGTTATGACAGATACAAAGGCAGCAGTGGTAGTGACCCAAGGAATGGAAGACACAAAGAAGATGACCAGAGGTGGAAGCTACAAGATGTACATTATCCTGGAGTGGGTACCCAAAAAGAGCTTCGTTTGTATGAAGTGCCACCTGATAGAGGTGGTGGAAGAGAAGATCCGAGGTTTGAAGATGCAGGTGGAAATGAGGTTGAGTTTCAAAGGGGATTCGAGTGGAGGATGGAGAGAAGGTGAGAGAAGGCTGAAGGGAAAAGTCAAGACTTGGAGGTACAAGCTGGACTGCAGAACCGTGAGGGTAGGCTGCTGGGTGAAGAAAGTGGCCAGTGGAAGTATGTGACTACGAGAACCAGGGAGAGGACAAGACCTGTGAGTGAAGGACGAATACAGCTCAGGAATAGGTTTGCTGAGTTGGAGAATGAAGAAAGGGCACAGCAAGCTGTAACTGAAGGTGGGAGGGCCAGGAAGAAGAGAAGAGTGGCTAGCCTTGTAAGAAGAGGGGGAATGTCAATGGAGATAGCCACATTTGGAGCCCAGGAGGATAGAGGATGACTCACAGAAGATGGCAAGGGAGAACAAAAGTCAAGAAGACTTGCAGCCAGAAACAACAGGAGGAAGGCCGGAGAATCGCACCACCATCACAATGAGGCAGGTCTATGTGACTGAGGACTCCCGCCTGAGAAGGATGGACAGGCCTGTCACCAGAGCTGCTGGTGTGCTGTCTGAGAAGAGCTAAGATACGGGATGTGAACCTGAGGCTGAAGAGGATCCTAATGGGAGCAGGAAAGAATCCGCTGGTTGTCCTTCACGTGGGAACAAACGATCCTGCTAGATTCTCGCTGGAACACATCAAGGGAGACTGTGGCAGGCTGGGGAGATACTTAAAGAAATGGAGGCTCAGGTGATCGTCAGTGGGATTCTACCTGTCCCTGGAGGAGGATAATGAAGGCGAGACAAGATTATGATGCTCAACAGATGGCTCAGGCAGTGGTGCTATCAGGAGAGCTTTGGGATGTTTGACCACTGGGAGGCATTCACGGACAGAGAACTGTTCCCTTGGGATGGACTCCACCTGAGTAGGGAGGGAAATCGACTTCTGGGAGGTTGGCGCAACTGATTAAAAGAGCTTTAAAACGAGGAACTCGGGGGAGATGGCTGGGAGATGCTCATGTAATCTCCACGCCTGATTCTAATAGAGAGCCGGAGGCAAATCAAGTAAGAGAGGGCACAGCAATGGAGAAAGGACCAGCGGAGGGTAGGAGAATGGACAAGAGGAAAGGTAGCGGTGATACCAGTGACACTAACAGTCTGGTGGGTGATACTGGCAGTAGAATGACTGGACCCGATTGGGGAGGAGTCTGGGCAAAGCCGAGCAGAAACAACGAAGACGTCTGCGCACCAATGCAAGGAGCCTGGGTAGCAACATGGGGGAGCTCGAATTCCTGGTGCAGAAAGCGAACACAGATATTTTAGGGATAACAGAAACAAGGTGGAACTGTAGTCACGACTGGCATGCAGGGATTGAAAGGTACGTGCTGTTCAGGAAAGACAGAACTCCAGGTAAAGGTGGCGGAGCAGCAGTGTATATTAATGATGCGGCAGACTGCAAAGAAATGGGACGTGATGGAATGGGTAAAACAGAATCCGTTTGGGTCCGAATCACCTGGGGAAGAAAGCCACCGGAGGCTGCACTGGACACTGCTCGGGATCTGCTACAGTGCTTTCAATTTTCCTAATTTAGGCCAGAGGAGCAGCACTCGCGGACCAGGACCCTGTTGTGGTAGGCGCTGTATAAACACAGAACAAAAGGACCATGGGCAGCGGGTATCAGAGGCCAGGGAGGCTAAACCTCCCCTAACCCAGGCGTGGCCCCACCTATGCTCCACCCCAAGGCCACCCCTCTCCCCTGAAGCCAATGGGGGCTCAGCTCTGGCCAGCAGCGGGCCGGGATGACTCGGGGCTGGCCGGTGGCCTGGGGGTTGGGCTGGCTGGCGCAGCTGGGGTGGGCTGGCCAGCGGCCCAGGGGCTGGGCTGGTTTGGCCTCAGCTCCTCCTGCCATGGTGGAGGGCTCCAGGTTCTGGAAAGCGAGGGGGGCGGAAGGGGAAGGGCCTTGGGCGGAAGGGGAGAGGCCTGCAGGCTTGCTTCTCCGAAGAGGTGGTTTATGCACCAGCCATGAAAAGGACAGTTCCTGCCTGTGACACCCTGAAATCTCAATATTCACCACTGTCATGTAATTAGGTTATGTTCTGTACAAAGTCTGCCTTGTGAGGTGTCATTCTAAAAGTCTCGATCTGCTTGAGGGCCTGGCTCAGCAGCACATGGTGGGGGAGCCCAGGCTGGTGGAATGGGCAGTCTCAGTGGTACCCCAGTACATCAGGTGGCATCCCGGGGGTGGGCAACCTGTCACACTGCCCTAAAGAGCTTCTAGTCTAAGTAATCTGTTTTTAAAGAGTTACTGGAGGGGTATAATAAATAATTTTGATATTTTATAGCACATTCCATCCAAGGAGCTTAAAGCACCTACTGCTGAGATGTACTAAGCACAGACGGTAGTGCTGTCAGCACCGAGTGCAGCCCTCTACCATTTAACCTACTTATTTGGTAGCAGTAGTAGGTTGTTATCCTCCATGTGGCCCAGCCACTACAGAGGAACATAACACACCCATAGCCAGCTGGTGTCCCTTCCAGGCCAGAGTTAAGGAGACCCTGTGTGGTGACATTAGGCAGTGCAGGTTGTGAGAAGCCAGAAAGAACCACAGGGTCAATCTGGGTTCAGTGCCTCAGCAAAGACTCCCTTGTAAATTCATTCCAGCCACGTCTTGTCTTTGCACCTGCAGCTCACCCTGCAGTCAGTGGCAGCTGCCGGTGCTCAGCGCCTCTCCAGATTTATCCCATTCCTGAATTAATTGAAATGTACAAGTTGACAAATTCAGGCACCGGTTCCCATCTGAGTTCACATGTTCTGCTCTGAAGCAGGCAGAGCAGGGACGGGACCATGGTTATCTCCCCTCCTAGACCTGTGCGCTGATTCCCAGAAAGTGCTGAGGACCTGCTCTCTGTAAACCAGGCCCCTAGCAGGTATCTCAGGCTGGGCACCTCCAAGCCATGGCTGCCAAAATTACTGGCCCCCTTTGAGACTCTCGGCCTCATCACTGACACCCTTGGATCCGGCCTCACATATTGCAAGGCCTTGTGGGCTACACACTGGTTCGGGGAGGCCTAGCGACGCTGCTTGTGTTTTGCTGGTCCCCAGCTCTGACCTCTGAGCTTTCAGACCACATCCTACGATAACCAGTCAGGGTGCTTGGAGAGGAGAAAATGTTAATACGTTTCTCCGCTCTGGACAGTGGCTCCCAGCCACGGGCCTCAGCAGTACCAGTAGAAGATTAAAGCCGATTTCCATGTAATGATTTCCCCTGTGTCTGCATCTGCAAATCGTTTGAGCTGCTGCTCCAGCTGCCGGGTGGCCCAGTGGCCATGGGTGCATGCAGCAGACTTTTAAGTGGAGCTAGCTGGTTCATTCATGAGCAGGTGCTGGGGACTGCAAGAGGGGTGGGGCTCCCTTTCATGCCACCCCGAGGGCCGCCCTGTGCTAATGCTAACGGCTTTCCCCCAGGCTTCACAGAGCAATCCTGGCCTGCCAAGGCCACTGGGGAGAAAAGAACAAATCGCTGTCACCAGATGGGGCTTTGCAGAGATTCAGGCGGGTTGGAAGAGAGCAGAACTGGGGTTTCTCAGGCAGCGTTCAGACCCAGGGGCCAGATCCTCAGCTGGTGAAAATCAGCATAGCCCCCCTGGTGCCCCTGCCTGAGGCTCTCAACCCAGGAGTGCAGCGAATGCGTAGGCTAATGCAGCAGCTGATATGTCCAGGATACGGACCCTGGACTTCAGGAAAGCAGACTTCGACTCCCTCAGGGAACGGATGGCCAGGATCCCCTGGGGGACTAACTTGAAGGGGAAAGGAGTCCAGGAGAGCTGGCTGTATTTCAAGGAATCCCTGTTGAGGTTACAGGGACAAACCATCCCGATGAGTCAAAAGAACAGTAAATATGGCAGGCGACCAGCTTGGTTTAATAGTGAAATCCTAGCGGATCTTAAACATAAAAAAGAAGCTTACAAGAAGTGTAAGGTTGGACATATGACCAGGGAAGAGTATAAAAATATTGCTCGGGCATGTAGGAATGATATCAGGAGGGCCAAATCGCACCTAGAGCTGCAGCTAGCAAGAGATGTCAAGAGTAACAAGAAGAGTTTCTTCAGGTATGTTGGCAACAAGAAGAAAGCCAAGGAAAGTGTGGGCCCCTTACTGAATGAGGGAGGCAACCTAGTGACAGAGGATGTGGAAAAAGCTAATGTACTCAATGTTTTTTTTGCCTCTGTCTTCACTAACAAGGTCAGCTCCCAGACTGCTGTGCTGGGCATCACAACATGGGGAAGAGATGGCCAGCCCTCTGTGGAGATAGAGGTGGTAAGGGACTATTTAGAAAAGCTGGATGTGCACAAGTCCATGGGGCCGGACAAGTTGCATCCGAGAGTGCTGAAGGAATTGGCAGCTGTGATTGCAGAGCCATTGGCCATTATCTTTGAAAACTCGTGGCGAACCGGGGAAGTCCCGGATGACTGGAAAAAGGCTAATGTAGTGCCAATCTTTAAAAAAGGGAAGAAGGAGGATCCTGGGAACTACAGGCCAGTCAGCCTCACCTCAGTCCCTGGAAAAATCATGGAGCAGGTCCTCAAAGAATCAATCCTGAAGCACTTGCATGAGAGGAAGGTGATCAGGAACAGCCAGCATGGATTCACCAAGGGAAGGTCATGCCTGACTAATCTAATCGCCTTTTATGATGAGATTACTGTGGATGAAGGGAAAGCAGTGGATGTATTGTTTCTTGACTTTAGCAAAGCTTTTGACACGGTCTCCCACAGTATTCTTGTCAGCAAGTTAAGGAAGTATGGGCTGGATGAATGCACCATAAGGTGGGTAGAAAGTTGGCTAGATTATCGGGCTCAACGGGTAGTGATCAATGGCTTCGTGTCTAGTTGGCAGCCGGTATCAAGTGGAATGCCCCAAGGGTCGGTCCTGGGGCCGGTTTTGTTCAATATCTTCATAAATGATCTGGAGGATGGTGTGGATTGCACTCTCAGAAAATTTGCGGATGATACTAAACTGGGAGGAGAGGTAGATACGCTGGAGAGGAGGGATAGGATACAGAAGGACCTAGACAAATTGGAGGATTGGGCCAAAAGAAATCTGATGAGGTTCAATAAGGATAAGTGCAGGGTCCTGCACTTAGGATGGAAGAATCCAATGCACAGCTACAGACTAGGGACCGAATGGCTAGGCAGCAGTTCTGCGGAAAAGGACCTAGGGGTGACAGTGGACGAGAAGCTGGATATGAGTCAGCAGTGTGCCCTTGTTGCCAAGAAGGCCAATGGCATTTTGGGATGTATAAGTAGGGGCATAGCGACCAGATCGAGGGACGTGATCGTCCCCCTCTATTCGACATTGGTGAGGCCTCATCTGGAGTACTGTGTCCAGTTTTGGGCCCCACACTACAAGAAGGATGTGGATAAATTGGAGAGAGTCCAGCGAAGGGCAACAAAAATGATTAGGGGTCTAGAACACATGACTTATGAGGAGAGGCTGAGGGAGCTGGGATTGTTTAGCCTGCAGAAGAGAAGAATGAGGGGGGATTTGATAGCTGCTTTCAACTACCTGAAAGGGGGTTCCAAAGAGGATGGCTCTAGACTGTTCTCAATGGTAGCAGATGACAGAACGAGGAGTAATGGTCTCAAGTTGCAGTGGGGGAGGTTTAGATTGGATATTAGGAAAAACTTTTTCACTAAGAGGGTGGTGAAACACTGGAATGCGTTACCTAGGGAGGTGGTAGAATCTCCTTCCTTAGAGGTTTTTAAGGTCAGGCTTGACAAAGCCCTGGCTGGGATGATTTAACTGGGGATTGGTCCTGCTTCGAGCAGGGGGTTGGACTAGATGACCTTCAGGGGTCCCTTCCAACCCTGATATTCTATGATTCTATGATTCTATGTGACCAGTCGTCACTGGCGTGCAGCCTTGGACTCTAGAACACATCGCACTGAATGTTGTCGGGGTTCCTGACCCCTCCGGGTTCCTGACCAGGGCTGGGGAGCCCCCAGAGAACAGACTGCCCCCAGGCATACCCTGAGCAAGGCGTGGGGAGCTGAACCAGGGCCGCGGGGCTGCCAGTGCAGACAGGTTCAGTGACGGCTCAGCCCTTACCCAATGCCCTCCCTTGGGTCTGTGCTCTCTGGATCCATTTTGGGTGCACACGAGTCCCAGACTCCACCCCAGGCCTGCGTGCTCCCAGCGGATCCATCCAGACACCTGAGCAGTTGCTCTCCCCGGTGCTACGGGCGCATTCAACTTCTCCGGTAAAGAGCAGCAGCACTGGACGTAAAACTCCCAGGCTAATGTGTGCTCTGGGCTGGGTAACCAGGGAGCCTAGACACAGCTGTTCTCATCTCCCAGGGGAATTGCTTGACACCAACCTGGCTGCCTCCCCAAATCACTCCCTACTGGAACAGCTGACAGAGCAGAAGAGGAGCCTTGCCCTGGGGAACTGCAGTAGCCCCTTCCTACCATCCTTTTCTCAGCCAACTTACCTCTAGTCTAGCCTTTACCTTCAGTGGAACCAAACAGGCCAGATCAAAGGGCTTCAAAGGCCGTTACGTACCTACACACAAGTTAGACATCTATGTACCTTCGAGGATCTGGGCCACAGCTCCTCTCAAGGGAAGGCACGCATGTCCTTTAAGAATGAGGCATGCTCGGAGCTGTCTCTCTAGGGTATAAAGCCCAGCCTTTGGTGGAGGAAAGGCTTGAAGTGAGTGGCTGACTTGTTCTTCTCACTTGGGATGGCAGCTGCCTCTTTGCCAGGAGCTCCAGGTTCCTTTGTGTTCGTGCTGCCTTCATCTTCTGCCCTTCATGGGACCTGCTCAGCAGGAATCTCCTCTGTGAGACACAGCTGTGCGGGGGTCAGAGCTCAGATGCCATGGTGATGAGGGCCACCGTAGTACCCGGAGAGCAAGAGACTGCCAGGGTGCTGGCATTCCTGCTGAAGAGTTTAAGCCCAGTTCTAGCTAGAGCACACCTGTGGGAGCGAGCGAGAGCACTGCTGGGAATCCCTGCCCTGCAAAATAGCATTTGCAGGTGCTCCGGAGTCCTTGAGCCAGACAGCTCCCGAGGGTGATGTTAACGTGACACTCACAATGGTGGGGAGACCTGGAACGTCACCTGCCTTGCCTGGTCTCTGGGGTGTTTTGCAAAGTTCACGTGCAAGCCTGCTGCGTGTGCGAGCTTTCCGAAGAGTGCTCCTGCTTCTAAAAACGAACCCGCACATCCTTACAGCGTGCGCTGCCGGCCCTCATGGGCAGAGGCTGTCCTCGACGTTGTCCAGGGGAACAGATGTGCTGCTCGGTCTGCCACATCCAACTGTTCATAAAAGTCAGCTGAGGTTTGGAGCTGAACTGGGATTGTTGAGGTTGAGAGAACCATGCGCAGGGGTCTGCAGGGCTCCTGGGAAAGGCCCGGGTTGGCATGACAATGAGGCAAAGGGGAGGAAAGGGTTATCGCTGAAATTACCGAAACGCGTTTCAATTGGTTACTGCTAATGGGATGAGGCAGACAGTGCTTCTTGGACATTGTTTATCGGCAAGACAAGTAGACTGGAAGGAGTGAGCGTCACCCTCACGGGCGCCACCCCAGCCTCCCCTGGGACCCTGGGATTCACCATGGCACTATGGGGCCTTCATCATCCTGGTCTGAAAGGCACCCTGGGAGGGAAGCAGATGACATTGCCACAGGCTCCAGCTAAATCCCAAACCCCTGGGATGCGAGATTTGGGTTCCTGCAGTCAGCCCCTCCCTCGTGTATTATTTTCCTTCCCCGCTTTTTTCCCGTCTGTCTCTTCTTGCCTTCCATGTAACAAGAATCTGGCTCATCCCGCCAAGACAACTCCACCTTTTGCAGCAGCCCGTGACCAGCCAGGCCGCTAAAGGCAATGCCTTAAACAGCCCGACAGTGGTCCGCGTTTACCAGGTCTTGGCGTAGCTGGCGTGGCCATGTCCTGTGCCCATGTGTCCCCAGCAGCGAGATTGTAAGTGAGAGTGACAGACACTGCATCTTCTATCTTTGCTTTTCTTTTCTCTCACTCTTTGGGTGTGTTTGTCTTAAGAGCAGCGGATCAAACTTCAGCAAGCACAGCTTCAGACCATCTCAACTCCCTTCTTGTTTTTTCCTGACAAAGGACAGGTAATACCATCTAAAAGGCGGTGACTTTCCCTATTTAAAAACAAAACATTTCTCTACGCTTGGGCTCCCAAGAAGTGAAATGTTTCCAAAACACGCTGGAGATTTTAAAGGCAGGAGGGGAAGCAGGATTCGGGTCACTGTGACCCCTGGGCAGGAGAAGTCAAAACTTCGACCAGAGCAGTCCCTCTCGCAGGGACAGTGGCATTGTGGGATTGTTGCTGGAGGACTCTTTGTGCCAGTGCAAATAATTCAGCATCCACACAAGCACAGTGCTTGCCAGCAGAGGGCTTATGCCATGCTTGGAACTCTTTTAACTTCACTGGCAGAAGTTCGGGGTTTTGGCAGCAGGCCTGAAAACAGAGTGTAGGAGAACCAGTAGGAGAACACTTCAATCTCCCTGGACACTCAATAACAGACCTAAAAGTGGCAATTCTTCACCAAAAATCTTCAAAAACAGACTCTAGTGAGAAACTACAGAACTGGAATTAATTTGAAAACTGGACACCATCAAATTGGGCCTGAATAAAGACTGGGAGTGGATGAGTCACTACAAAAACTAATTTCCCCCTGCTGATACTCACACCTTCTTGTCAACTGTTTGAAATGGCCCACCTTGATTACACTGGCCTCATTAGCAGTACAAAAGTGATTTACACCCCTTCTTGTCAACTGCTGAAAATAGCCCACTTCCACCTTAATTGGATTGACTCGTTAGCACTGACCCCACACTTGGTAAGGCAACTCCCATCTTTTCATATGCTCTGTATTTATACCTGCTACTGTATTTTCCACTCCATGCATCTGATGAAGTGGGTTCCAGCCCACGAAAGCATATGCCCAAATAAATTGGTTAGTCCCTAAGGTGGCACAAGGATGCCTCGTTGTTTTTGCTGATACAGACTAACACAGCTACCCCTCTGAAACCTGTTTTCAGAAAGAAATTTGGGTTTTCAAATACATAAATAATTGGGTAAGAAGCGTCTGCTTTCTGCAGAAAATTTTGATATTTCAGCTGCAAACCAATATATTTTGATAGGGAGAGGATGGCACGGTGCCTGTTGGTCGTTGTAGTTTGGTTACCTCCTGTCCCATTCTCCTCTATGTGCCAGGCTCCCCAGCCAGACTACATCTCCCATAAGCCACTATGGCCAGGGAGTCCCAGGATGAACCATCACCCCTCTTGAAGAGATGTATTATGGGAGATGTAGTCCAACTACAGAGCCAAGCCCATAGAGGAGAATGGGCGCATGAGACCACTGACCTACAAATCCTGTGAGGCACTGTGGCAATCCGAAATATTTTGGCACGTGGATGAAATAGTTCAGCTTGCACATTTCCAATGAAAATCAAATTTTTGTGCGGGAGAGAACTCACTTTTTTGACAAGCTCTGCTAGTCAGTACTAATTCCTCTCCATTTTGCTTCCTAACATTACCACGATCCAATGCAGAGGTTCTAAACCAGGGGGTCACAACTACCCTGCCTGTCCCATATTGCTAATGTAACACCGACAGACCCCAGTCGGCAGCGGGCAGGATCCAACCTGGGAACCTCTGGAGCTAACTGCATGAGCCTCTACTGCATGAACTAAAAGCCACAACATGGCCCGTAGCTGAGGCTGTGGCAGATTCACGAATGTCTAAGTGGTCTCGGTGCCACTAGAGGGGACAGAGCACCACACCTAGGAGGCATGTGGGTTACACTAAGTGCGGGGGAGTCTCATGCAGATGGGAGTGAGGCCCGGGGGGTGGGTCCTGTGGTAGAAAAAGTGGTCCCAACATGGCCAGATTAAGGCAAAGACACTGTAGGCCCATGTACAGGGCCTCATCTCCGGGAGTCACATGATTCATAGAATATCTGGGTTGGAAGGGACCTCAGGAGGTATCTAGTCCAACCCCCTGCTCAAAGCAGGACCAATCCCCAACTAAATTACATGAGAACTGTAGCTCTTTTTTGGTTTATTTCTTGAAAGAAAAAAAAGCACATGTCTAGTGCATCTGGTTGCGAAGAAAAGCTTCCAAAGGCAACCAAAATGGCAACGTCTGCCTGAGGCTGCAGACAGCCCGAGAAAACAGCTCAGAGTGGGGGAACTGCTCCAGGCATCTCCTCAGGGACCCTGCCAGCACCGCCCCCACAGACAGCTCTGGGTGTGGCAGCCAGAGACGAGAGCTGGGGTAAATACTGGGGAGCCCCCTGCCCTCATCCCAGCCTCTGTTGGCACTTCCACCACTCTGCGGGAGGAGAGGGAAGCCGCATGGGGGGGGCTGGCGCACTGATGGGAGAAGGGACGTGTCGGGGCCCACACCTGTGCTCCGGAGTCCCAGTATGGCAAAGGCTGAGGACCACTGGGCTAGGGAGCCCTGCCTCCGATTTAATCCAGGCTGTGGCAATGCCTGGCTGCGAGGAGCCCCTTAGCGCCTTCTTGCTTTCCCTCCTCTCTGAAAGAGCAGTAATCATTCTGACAGGCTGCCCAGCAGGGACGCGGCACAGAGTCTTTAATGAACGGCTGCAAAGCGCTTTGAAAATTAGAAAGGGTTATTTAAATGCTAGGCTGGATGTTATCCCTCGGTGTTCGCCCTCTTCAAACGCTCGTGGGCGCTTGTCGTGTCCCCATCAGGAATCGTTTCACCTGGCGAGAACGGAGTGCTTTTAATCTAGCCCCACGAATCAATTCTTCCAGGCTGCTTAATAATTTGCGTCGCCCTTCTCCAAGCTCCGCCGCCGTTCGCCTGGCGCGCCGGGAATGAGACGCTCAGAGAACTGGGTGATGTCCTGGAGATACTGGGCCGGATTCTCCGCTGGGGAAAATGGACGTAGCTCCCGGGAAGTCCCCTGCAGTGCCTTTACTATGGGCGAGCTAGAAAGAGCCCCAGTGAGTCGGATCCCAGGCTGAGGTACCAGGGCAGGCTAGTGGAGAGACCATGGCTTTGCTTGTAAACCCAAACAATGCTTGATATGGAAGGGGACTAAGATGACCCCATGATGCCACTTCTCCGGAGTCACCTTTGGGAGCCCAGGGGCACTGTTACAAACCAAGGGGGGCCTGATTCTGACAGGTACTGAGCCCTTCCTGGCTTTCAACGGGCTCAGCCATTCAGCCTGAGCCCCAACCCAGCCTAGATAAATACCATCTTCAGCCCCAGCTGCGAAGAAGCACAAAAATCTAAAGTTTTCTTACGAAATGTTTATTAAAACCCAAACTCAGCCAGCTCCTCCGTCAGATAAAAGCCATCTTCCATAGACAGTATCGCCGCGGACTTGTCAGAGGACTTAATTTCATTTTAATTGCTCTGCAGTTATTCCAATGACATCATCGCTTTCCTCCTGTCTAGAATAATTACCTTTTTTGTTGTGTAGCTTGCCAAGAGACATAAAATGGTCTGAACCGTCGCATGGAGGCAACCTATAAACAATGAATGTCCGCCCGAATGAATCCGCATAAGGGACTTTTGCAATGTCATCCTCCCCTGAAAGGATATTTTATTGGCTAGTTGGATGGAAAGCCTTGGAATAATAACACAAATGGGCTATTTTAAGGGATAAATGCACAAAAAAACCCATGGTTCTGCCAAACTCCATAGAGTTTGAACTCCATAGAGCGCATTGGTTCAACTGAAAACAATCCCAGTTGCCCAATTTAGGAAAAACTATATGCACTGAGATTCCACCATGGGCTTTGTTTCCCAGATCCACTTCGTTGTACACCACCCCACAATCGAATCATAGAATCATAGAGTATCAGGGTTGAAAGGAGGTCATCTAGTCCAACCCCCTGCTCAAAGCAGGACCTAATCCCCAACTAAATCATCCCAGCCAGGGCTTTGTCAAGCCTCCAGGCATCTTGCAAGTATTTCATAATAGAAACAGCAGCCACCATTCCCAGTCTGTTTCCCAGCCTGTAGGAGAAGCTCACCTGGCTTAGTGGTGGGTTGTTCGCCTGGTGATTGTGTGAAGTGAGTGAATGTGCCCTGGGGTCTGTGCGTGAAGACACTGAGGGAGGGCTGAGTCCAAGAGATGGGCTTTGCGTTCGGTTCTGAGGCCTGGGCCTGTTTTCCTCTCTTGTGGCAATGAGTTCCATGGGCTTGGCCCACTCACGCGTCCTGCCACTGGTGGGTGAGTCTATTGTTCTGGTGGATTGCAGCTGTGGTGGGCGGTCCTGGTTGAGGAGCGGGCAGTGTCTCTCACATAGCCCAGGCTGGGAAGGTTTTGTACATCAGGGCAGAGACCTAGCCTGGCCTCTTTGTTACATGGGGAGCCAATGCAGGAGTGACATGCTGCTGAGCAGGTGGGCTCCTGCGTTCTGTCCCAGCTGAGGTTGTTTAGGCCACACGGCTTCGTTCCTAGATAGAACGAGCTGCAGTAATCGAGCCTAGAGGTCGCGAACGCTTGTCTCAGCACGGCCCGGTCTGTGTCAGGTGCGGCAGGGCTCCATCTTCTGGCCAGTTGCAGGTGGACGTGGGAACTTTTCACTGCTTAGCCTATTTGGGCTTCCAGTAGCCTGGTGGAGTCCAAAATAGCTAAGTCTTTTAAGCAGGACCTCAAGGCTGCAGTGAGGCCTAACAAGCGGAAGGCCTTTCTAATGGGGGATACCACAGGGGAGGTGAGTTCTTTCAAACCTTCCCTCAAGCGTCACCTGAGTCTTGCCTGGGTTCAGCTTTAGCCAGCTGCTCTTCATCCGGGGGCCAGTTTCAGCTGGCATAGGCTGTGGATGCCTTTGTTTTCTGCGTACTGCACCTTTAAACCACTAAGAACTTGGCAGGCATTTTGTGCTCAGAATTGCGGTGGCCTGTACCAGAGAGACACACACACTGTGCTCTCCCATGGAAACTTTACTTTTGTTCTTTCTTGCCCCCCCCATCTAAAAATAAATGTCATTAGAGAAGGTGCACGTTTTACTTCTGTGTAGGTAACTATAACACAAACCTCCCCACCTGGCTACCTACACATACACACTTCCCTCCAAGGTGAATAAACTTTCACCTCTCACCACACAGATGATCTAGCAAATGTAATATATTAAATATTAACACTGCCCACTTATGACGTCTCAGTGCCATCCGGTGGTTTACAGATGGGGAAGATGAGACATTTGAACATGCCCAACATCACACTGTGAGTCAGTGGCCAAACCCAGCATAGAACCCCGGCGTCCTGCTTCCCAGAAGCCTGCTATAACCATTAGGTTACACCTTTCGAATTTCAGAGAGACTCGCCTGCCTGGTCAGAGCCATGTTTCAGCCTGCCCTTTCGTGGGGAGGGGAGGGAGGAAGCCTGGTTTTGTTTTACATGAATGTGGAGCACAGATAATCAGCTGGTGATTTTCCACAGTATCCCTAGGGCGTTTATAGGCACACTCTAATAAAAGGCTATGCTGGAAGCATTCCAGACCTGTGGAGAGAAGCAAAACAAACAAACCCAAAGCACCAGAGACCTCTGCTGCGACATGCCTCCCTTAAGGCCGATTCTCTGCTTGGGCTGAAGGCTGTTTGCAACTGACACCTTTCAGAACGCAATTCCACACGAATATATCCAGGGAGAGTGGAAGACACACCCAGTGATTGACAAAGCAACCTGTCACCCTTTTGTCCTGTGCTGAGCCATAAAGAACGACAAGCCCAATTCATCTCAGTTATCCTACGTCAAACCAGGGGGAAACTGCATCAAAGTCAACAGCTTCAAGCTAACATATAAGAGGAGCTTTAGTTATGTTTGCAACAACAGCCAGACAAGAAGATGTCATATAGCATTAAAGAGCTTCTAATGGTAACAACCACGACTTGGTTCATCAGTTGGATTTGAGCCTGAGCACGCCAGTACCACAGCACAGCCGTCTCCCCCATCAGCTAACCTTGTCAGCAGGCAGCAGTAGGAGGCTGTTATTCTCGATGTGAACCAGTGACTAGACAGGAACAGGACACACACTTTACAAAATGTGTGACATAATCACTACTGTGTGGCAAGTTACAAAGCACAGTAAATCACTAATTAGCAATAATTAATCATCATCTAGACCATGGATTCTGGACCTAGGGGTCATAAGGTTGCCCCCTCCCTCCACTTGCCATGTGGTGTGGAGGGGAAAGAGGCTTGGAAATGAGAGATTGGACGCGTCTGGTCTCCCTGTTTCTCAACACAAGAGCCAGGGGACCTGCAGCTAATCGAAAGAAGCACTTGGTCACTCAGTGTGTAATTAGACTGTGGAACTCATTGCCACAGGAAGTCACTGATAGCAAGACTCGAAGAGGGACTGGACATTTATATGGATATCAAGAATAGCCAGAGCTATAACAAAAAACTGGAAAGGAATATTATACATCCTGCCTCAGGGCTTAACCGGTCCCTGGCTCTGAAGTGTTGGAAGGAGGCCTACATGGGGCACAGGAGGTCTCACACATCTGGCTTTCTCGCACCGTCCTCTGAAGAATACGGCACTCGCCAGTGTCAGAGCCAAGACAGTTGACTCGATGGACGTTGGCGCTGAACCAGGCTGTGTCCCTATTTATTGCTAACTGTGAGGAGGTGCCGGCTAGATCCCTGATACCTGGGAGGGGAGTCCCGGCGCGGGAAAGACTGATCGCCACACAGTGTAAATTAGAAGGTCAAGAACAGGGGGAGAGGTGGGACTGACCCCACAATGCCAGTGTTTCCCACCCCCCGCACCCAGAGATGCTCTTCTAGTGCAAGTAAGGGGTGGAGCCGTGCAAAGGTGGGGTGAGACTTTGCACTCCCTGGCTCCTGCCGCTGGTCACCTGTGCTCCGTCTGGGCTTCAGCAGCCATGGGGAGCTGAACATGCAGCCAGACCTCGAGGTAGCCCGGAGGTTTCCTGGCCAGGCGCCTTCTCCCTGCTGCACCATGGGGGAAGAGCTGCTATGCCAGGCCTGACTCCTGGAGGAGTCCCCAGACGCCAGCCGACCACTGGTGGCGGGCTGCAAAGCAGCAGTGCCCTTCTGGAGAGTCTGGCCCGTTTCGAACCCACTTTGGGATCTTCGGCTGAGAGGCGTCGTATAAAATGTCCACCATTAAAGATATGGGCCTGCTCCGCAGCTGGTGCAAACTGGCTTGGCTCCGGGGACTGCAGGGGAGTGAAACCAGTTCACATCAGCAAGTCTTCTGCCCCAGGCTCTGGGCTCACTTGCACGGGCTCTGCTCCAGAGTACTTAGCTAGGGGTCGCTCCTGATTTACACCAGTATGAGATCAGAGGCAGGTGTCCCTGCGTACGGGACATTTGGGGCCAACTTCTGCTCTCTGCTGTGAATCCAGTGGGTTTGCACTGCTGGAACCCGACTGACTTGCTCTTGATTTACAGAGGGTGTGATGGAGATCCCGATCGGTGCCTGGTGTGAACAAGAGCATAATGCAGCCAGGGCACGAATCCTCCCCTGAATACATCCACTCTCATTCCTTACAGCTGTAGGGGCGGCAGCATGTCCAGCAACCCCAGTGCATCAGGCTGCAGTTACACAAACCTGGTTATTTTAAGTGACTGAGCCAGTTGGCCCGATTGTCCTGGAGATGTTACAACATTTGGGAGTGCGTTGTGCAGTGTCACCATCCGCCCCAGGAACAAGCTGCTAAAAATAGCCGAGCCCGCTCCCACGCAGAGCAGCAATAGCCCTCACTGATTTATGACGTGTTCCCCCGGCCTCGGCGTCCGCTGCAGGATTCACAGGCTGCTCCTGGGGCTCCCCAGCCACCAAAGTCTGGGAGTTTTCAGGGTCTGTGGACGGGGAGCCCAGAACATGCGGAAGGATAGACCTGCCTGCATGGGACACCCATTGAACTGGAGAGGCAGCGTAGCCTAGTGGGACCGGGCACCGGCACGGCAATCGGGCTGTGCCACTGAGCTGCTCTGTGACGTGACCTTGGGCACGTCTGTGCCTCTGTTTCCCCTCCCATTCTCAGGCTGCCTTGTCCACTTGGACTGTAAGCTCTTGTGGCAGGGACTGTCTCTGTCTTTGTGTTTGGGCACCGCCCAGGATAATGAGCCTTTGGCCTTCGTTAGGGCCTCGAAGCACTAATAACAGTAACATAAATAACACTCATTCTTAAGTAACAAACTTGCATAGCGTGACCGTGTGGGGCTGGTCCCACATCAGACTCCCACACAAATCAAACTATGCTGGGCCCAGCCATACACTACCCTGATCTCATCCACTTTCCATCAGCATGACCCCACTGACTTCAGCAAAATTGCTCCGGATTGACCCCAGCATTGGTACGGTCAGAGTCGGGCATTAGAGCAAAGTGATTTTGTAGAACCCAAGGCCAGAGGAGACCATTGTGGTAAACTAGTCTGACCCCCTGCGTAGCACAGGCCAGAGACCTGCCCCGGATTTTAAAATGGTCAGTGATGGAGAATCCACAACGACCCCTGGGGCATTGTTCCAATGGTTAATTACTCTCATAGGTAAAAATGTACATCTTATTTCCAGTCTGACTTTGCTTAGCTTCAGCTTCCAGCCATTGGAAGGTCGGGGAAAGCGTGGGCCCCTTGCTGAATGGGGGAGGCAACCTAGTGACAGAGGATGTGGAAAAAGCTAATGTACTCAATGCTTTTTTTGCCTCGGTCTTCACAGACAAGGCCAGCTCCCAGGCTACTGCACTGGGCAGCACAGCATGGGGAGGAGGTGAGCAGCCTGCAGTGGTGAAAGAACAGGTTCAGGACTATTTAGAAAAGCTGGACATGCACAAGTCCTTGGGGCCGGATGCACTGCATCCCAGGTGCTGAGGGAGTTGGCAGATGTGATTGCAGAGCCATTGGCCATTATCTTTAAAAACTCATGGAGATTGGGGGAGGTCCCGGACAATTGGAAAGAGGCAAATGTAGTGCCCATCTTTAAAAAAGGGAAGAAGGAGTATCCGGGGAACTGTAGACTGGTCAGCCTCACCTCAGTCCCTGGAAAAATCCTGGAGCAGGTCCTCAAGGAATCCATTTTGAAGCACTTGGAGGAGAGGAAGGTGATCAGGAACAGTCACCATGGATTCACCAAGGGCAAGTCATGCCTGACCAACCTGATTGCCTTCGATGATGAGATAACTGGCTCTGTGGATAGGGAAAGTAGTGGATGTGATATATCTTGACTTTAGAAAAGCTTTTGACATGGTCTCCCACAGTATTCTTGCCAGCAAGTTAAAGAAGTATGGGCTGGATGAATGGACTATAAGGTGGACGGAAAGCTGGCTAGATCATCGGGCTCAACGGGTTGGACTAGATGACCTGAGCTCTCTTCCAACCCTAATCTCCTATGATTCTATGGGGATGGAGCAGCTGCAAGCCCGGGCACTGCTGTTTGTCACCCCTCCTCCAGGGCATTTTTAGTAAAAGTCAGGGACAGGTTGTGGGCTCCCATGAACTTTTGTTCATTGCCCGCAACCTGTCTGTGATTTTTACTAAAAGTACCCACGAGAAAATCTTAGCCTTACTTATAGACAGTGACCAAGTCCCTCCTTAACCTCAGGCAAGACAGGCAAAGGGAGAGATGGGGAAACTGAGGCAGAGCGAGGGGAAATGACTTGCCTAAGTTCACACAGCAGGTCAGTGGCACAGCCAAGAACAGAATCAGGTCTCCCCATGCCCCCCCGTAGTCCTCTCTCCCCAAACCAATCCCTTCCCCCGCATCACAGTGTGACACGGTCTTCAGCAGTTGTCGCATTTGCAACAGTACTTTCCCATCCTAGCTCATTGCTGCCAATTAGCCAGCATCAGTGCAGCCTTACCCAGTGCATTCGTGAAAGCCACGCCGTGCAGGGTAGGGGAGATGAGCTGGGTATATAATCAAAGTCCATTACACTCTCACAGGGGCTGGTTTAATGTACGATAACTTTGGCCTGGCTGCGAGCGCAGCATTCCCTGTGCCACTGAGTCATCCCTCCCCTGCAGTGACATTTCCTGACTTCACAATTGATTTCAGGCTGCCTTCTCTGGCTGAGCCTCCTTCCATTATTTCCCATCACCGGAGGCTGGTGCTCAGCTCCAGCTGCTGGATCAATTTCCTTGCTGTGACAGCAGCAGCCCGGGCATCAGAATGCTTTGGCCCGTGATGCCCCTTTTCACTCCATCCCTTGCCAGCTCACCCCAGCAACCTGGGCACCTGCCCACCTACCTCCCAGCCGGGATCACTGTCAGGGCTCCGGCCCAGTTCCAATGGGAGTTAGGCACCTAAATGCCTTTAAGGATTTGGCCCTATATCTACTCTTGTAAAGCTGCTATCAGGGCTGCTGCAGGAACACCCCCCAATTTAGGAGCACTCCTTGGCAGACATAAATGGGCCTTGCTGGCTCTCCGCCCCACACCGCAGGCGTCCTTCATGGAAGTGGCCAGCTGGCGAGATGGGGCTGTGGAGTTCCCACGCTCCGGCTATTCCTGGAGTTCCCATGCTCCAGCTATTCCCGCAGGGATGAGACAGGGCAGCCTCTGAGGCCCCCCCAAACTCGCCCCCAGCACTGAGGAGAGGCAAAGGTGCCGGGACCCAAAGGAGAGGCCGTCGCCCCACCTCCTCGTCTCCATGCCAGTCTCAGCTCAGGCCTGGGGATGACCTGGGCCCTGCGAACTTTGGTGACGTTAGCCCGGATCTGTGTCAGCCTGAGGCAGGCCAGACGCTTGAGGGAGGCTGGGGGAGAAGCCACTTCCCCTGCCAGCTGATGGGCTGCCCTGGCTGCTCAGATTGCTGCAGGACATGGTGCTCAGACTCTGCCCCCAGCCGTATCCTCTAGGGCTGGGGTGGGGAGCTGGTGGTATGAAGCTGGCTGTCCTGGCTTCATGCCCCTGGGGGATTCCCTGGCTTGGCTAACAGCGCTGCTCTTGGGCCCTTTGTTGCAAGGTCTGAGGCCTGTTTCTGCAGCCACATTAGGACAGCAGCAGCTATGAGCCAAGTAGAAAGTCACATCCTCACGTTCCCTCAAAGTATATTCAAACAATGTAATATTGGGCCCTGTCGGAGATGCTCCTGTCCTAATGGCCCCCACCACCACCAGATAAAGAAACAGATCGTAAGATGGTTAAAGAAAACTTTGTTTGATAGCATTCTGTCTGGCAAGGAATCACTTATCAACAGCTGTGAGTGTGAAATCCCTACCTTTTTACTGTTTTGCCTTTATGGTCCCTACTTCTCTATTGTTTATCTGTAGGGTCTCTGTCTGGTTCTTTGATTGGTTCTGTCTGTTGCATAACGAGTTTTGCAAGATTTAAATCAGCTAAGGTGGTGGGGTCTGATTGGTTAAAGAATTGTTTCATAATGGCTAGGATTGGTAAAAAAAAAAACAGTTTTGTAGCACTTTAGTTTAAAATGACAGGTTTCAGAGGAACAGCCGTGTTAGTCTGTATTCGCAAAAAGAAAAGGAGTACTTGTGGCACCTTAGAGACTAACCAATTTATTTGAGCATGAGCTCACGAAAGCTCATGCTCAAATAAATTGGTTAGTCTCTAAGGTGCCACAAGTACTCCTTTTCTTTTTAGTTTAAAATGATTGGTTAAGGTACAGCTAAGCAGGACTCAAGTCTCACTATATAAACTGGGGTCCAAAAGGAAGTACTTTGAACCCTAACTCCAGGACACAGCCCAAGACCTGAGCTGCCAGACCTCAACACCCTGCCAACCATACGGTGCAGAAGTTGGAGTCCCCAGATGAGCCGATCCTGACTGGCCCCCGGGAAAAGTTCGTCTGACTTATGGGGCATGGTGAGCATTGTATGTGTAGCGTGTGCAGTCTGTTTTGGTAACTGTTAATGCATGGAGGTTAAGGATATTACTGTGTAAGGCTCTTTCAAAGGCCCCACAAACCCACAGAAGATTATGCCCTGAGCCCTGGGAACTTGGAAAAGGTGGGGGAGCCGAAATTCACCAGAAAGGTAAAGGTGGGGGTGCTTAGAGTGGGTGGGGAACATTGTGACCCTGGCACAGCACTAAGTGGACAGAGCCGTCGGCCAGCATGAGGCCTGTTGTTATGAGTCACGGTTTGACCCTCATTTGATCGATGGAATTATCCGCAACCAGCATCTGACGCTGCTGACGGCCCCACAGCTGGGGTGGAAACCAGCAAGGGATGCCAGGGCCTCGTCCAACCTGGAGCTTTGCAAAACCACCCCCACTGCCCGTGCTCTGCCTCCTTCACTGTGCAGAGAAACTGGGCGAGCAGCTTTCCCCTCCCGAGTCCCGGCTGGGAGCAGGCAGCTGGCGCTACCTTTGCATCACGTTGCTGCAAGAGCGCAGCCTGTCAGGAGCGGTGCCATTAACAGAGGGGGGGAAGAAATGTTTTCGGTGGAAACTCCGATCCCCTGGAGACGGCTGCCGCTGATGACAAGCTCTGGCTCCTGCATGGTGGCTAATCGACAGCGGCTTTGAAGCCACCCGCCCCATGCTGCAGATCCTCCCCTCCGCCGTTCTTTCCTGGTGGGCCTGTGCAAGACCCAAGGTGCCACCTCAGAGAGCTGGGAAGAAACAAATCAAGCGGCCAATCATTCCTGCCGTTGCCTGCAATCCCTGGCCCCATTTGCACGAGGCACCGATTTGCCTGTGTCACTTGCAGCTGGAATACGGATCTATTTCCATCTCCTCCTCCACGCCCTGCGCGGACGGTGCGGCTCCTCAGCCGGCGGTGTAAACCAGCACCGCAGGAGGTCTGCGGGTGGAGGAGCTGCCCCAAACTTTCTGACGAGAGCTCGGAAGAGCTGGAGCGTGGCTGAACTTTGCGAAGACCAGACGGTGGGTCGTTTAAATACCAGGCCCCTTGGAGGCAGGCAGGCGTGGACGGGAAAATATTCCAGGCTCCATTTGCGTCGGCCAGGGAGCCTCTGACATTTGCTGTCATGGCTTCCAGGGGGCTGCACGCCGAGAGAGCGACAGAGCCAAGGGAGCAGGGCGTGAAGCAGGTGTGATCCAGTGAACTGGGCCGAGCACAGGGAGTCTCAAGAGCTCGGTCCACTCATCAGCTTTGACCTACTGTATGGCCAGTAGCAAGCCTGTGCCTCAGTTTCCCCATCTAATGGTGATGCTGGGTGCCAAGTGCTTTGAGATCTGGTGTGTGTTGCTGCTGCCACTCAGAGGTTGGACTCCAGCTTCTGTCTCTTGGTTTCCATGCCTGGGGCTCCGGAGCCCGAATGGGAAGGAAGGTATTTATTTTGAATAAACCCTCATGCAAGGAGTGCCATGAATGAGGCTCCAAAAGGAACTCCGCTCAGTTCTCCTGGTCAGAGGAGAGTCACTGCCCTGTGAGGTGTAAACATAGGTCGGGAGCCGGAGCGGGGTGGACAGGAGCAGGGGAAGAGAGCCCCAGGCAGTGTCAGTCTGGATCGCTATAGTAGGGTGACCAGATGTCCCAATATTAGGGGCTTTGTCTTATATACGCAACTATCCCCCCCCCCCCCCCCCCACTCCGAAAAAAAAAGTGGCCAAATTTTTCGCACTTGCTATCTGGTCACCCTACCCTACGCTAGAAGGGCTGCCAGCCTCTGGGGAGGAACAGAGCTGCCTTTCATCTCAAGGGATTCCACATGCCTTGCAAGCTGCATAAATACAGCCCCATGAAATGCAGCCACCTCTGGGGAGGAGGGCAGCAGCGAATCGGCATGCACCTCCACACAAAACAGGGAGGGGAGTGCCACGGGGCAATTTCAATGAAGGGGACTTAGGGCCCGTAGAGGGCCAAGCAAACACTCAGTCTGAGCCTCCTGGCTGGGACAGACAATAACAGTTGGGGGGCTCTGACCCTCTGGGCAGGGCAAAGCAAACAATCAGTCTTTGGCTGTAGCCCCCAATAGCCGCCCCTAGTGGCAAGTGCGCGGGTCAGGGTAGGGGAACCCAGGCCCACCCTACTCTGCTGGGTTCCAACCCAGGGCCCTGTGAATCCGGGAAATTCCCAGTTAAGGGTTCAAGCATCAGCTTCTAATACATTCCTTGGGTCACTTCCTGCCACAAGGCTCATCTTAGGCATCTCCTCGGCGGGCAGCAGTGCCACGTCCCAGTCAGTCTCCACGACCAGCTGGTCATCCGCAGCGTAGCCCGGACCCGCGGGTCCCACCATCTGGGGAGTTGCAGCACTCCACCGGGAGCCGGCAGCAAACGTCCTTCCTCCCCGCCAGCCAGCCCAGACGGAGCTGGGCTGCCTCCTTTTATCTGTCCCTTCCCGCTGACGCAGCAGGGGCAAGGGGGCATGGTCTCCTGGGCCCGCAGTGATTGGTCAGGCCCCGGGGGCCCCGGGCGGGGTTGGTCGCAGGGAGGGCTGTGGGACATTGGCCCCAAAGAAGGTGACGGGACTTTTCAAAGGGGAATAGATGGAACCTTGAATTGAATCCTCGGTGTCAAAATCTCAGTCTGCCAGGTGCCATGGCTGACTCTAGATACTGGACCTGATCCTGCCGACATTCCTCCCCTGACTGTGGTCCATGTACACAGCAGCTGGCCACAGCCAGCAGGGTTAGACGGAGGAGTCTGCTCAGGTTCGCACGCTTCAAACTAGCAGCCTGGCGGTGGCGGCTGACGCTAGCCACCTCCATACATGCTCAGGGGCCAGGCGGGTGTGCACTCAGGCAGCTAGCCCATGGAGCCGGGGCCACGCTGCTACATTTAGCACCCAGTTCAAACAGAGCTAGCGCGTCTGTTTGCCCACCCTGGGAAGCACCCCCCTAAGCTCGTTGAAAGCAATGAGGCTGCTTCTGTAAGGAGGGGACAAACAGGGAATGTACCTCACTGCTTGGCTGGAATGGTTGTGCAGTGTTGCTGTCTCCTCGCGGCCACCGTTGCACTCCAGAAGTGGCTGCATTTCAGTGGGAACTAAGGTGATTCCTATTCAACGGATTCCCATGAGGCTGCTCACCGTCGGAAGTGCGACGCATGGCAGTAGGGACTGGGCTCTGGCACCTTGTGTTGTCATTTACACAGGGGCACCCTGGGTGCAAAATGCTATTAAGCCAGAGTGGTACCATTTTGCACAGACATTGCACTGGTGCAATGGACTGTGCTCGGTGCAGGGCCCCCATGCTTTCCAGCCGGGGCCCTGGCCCCTGAGGAGTGCGGTGAGAAGCAACAGGAGATGTTCATCACTCCCACGTCCCTCACCCACCGCAGTCGTGTCTGGGTTATTCCTCTAGTGACATAAACAAGCATCAGAAATGCCTCCAAGAACCAAACGATCCGAGTGAATTATTATTTCCTTTGCTGTTACAGTAATGTGCTGTGAAGCCCAGAGGAGACACTTCACAGCACCAGAGAGCTCGCCTCCTGGCTGCCTCATCATACTCTCAAGTGCGGGTATGCTGTGGGGGAGGGGATGGTGTTTTGATTTTCTTTGTACAAATTGCCTCCCAATGGAAGCCGGCTCCGCTGAGTCCAGGCGAAACGGATGCACTTACTGTTGCCAGTCTTCCCAAGCAGGGGACACAGTTTTTCCTCTTCAAGATTGTCAAGGCTCCTTCCCCACTCTGAACTCTAGGGTACAGATGTGGGGACCCGCATGAAAGAACCCATAAGCTTATTCTTACCAGCTTAGGTTAGAACTTCCCCAAGGCACAAAGTCTTTGCCCTTGGATTAGGTAAAACGCTGCCACCACCAAGTGTTTTAGACAAAGAACAGGGAAAGGACCACTTGGAGTCCTATTCCCCCCAAATATTGCCCCAAGCCCTACACCCCCCTTCCTGGGGAAGGCTTGATAAAAATCCTCACCACTTGGTACAGGTGAACCCAGACCCAAACCCTTGGATCTTAAGAACAATGAAAAATTAATCAGGTTCTTAAAGGAAGAATTTTATTTAAAGAAAAGGTAAAAGAATCAACTTTGTAAAATCAGGATGGTAAATACTTTACAGGGTAATCAGATTCAAAACATAGAGAATCCCTCTAGACAAAACCTTAAATTACAAAAAGACACAAAAACAGGAATACACATTCCCTCCAGCACAGCGAATTTACAAGCCAAAACAAAAAAAACCTAACGCATTTTCTAGCTAGATTACTTACTAACTTTAAAGGAGTTGGAGGGCTTGCATCCTTGATCTGTTCCCAGCAAAGGAATCACACAGACAGACAAAACCCTTTGTCCCCCCCTCCAGATTTGAAAGTGTTTTGTCCCCTTATTGGCCATTTTGGGTCAGGTGCCAGGGAGGTTACCTTAGCTTCTTAACCCTTTACAGGTGAAAGGGTTTTGCCTCTGGCCAGGAGGGATTTTATAGCATTGTATAAAGAAAGGTGGTTACCCTTCCCTTTTTATTTATGACAAAGATCATTAGGATAAAAGCAAAAAGGTCCCAGTTACGGCTCGCACCAGTCAGCTTCACTTTATTATGTGGGGCCTGTGGTCTGCCACTACAGAGGGAGAAAAAGCTTCCAATGCCCCATATAGCATCTGCCCTTACATTGTCTCGCAATGCCAGCGGTGGCATGAAATCAAACCCAAACACTCCTCGTCTTGTCTACGTGCAGCGAAAAGACGTTGTGCTAATTGCTGCCCCCAGAGAAGTAGGATGTCACTGGATCAAAGCTTGGATGACAGACTTTTGAGGACTTGCAGCTTGATGTCTAGATTGCTCAGCCATCTGACTCTTGCACTGTGGAGGGGAGCAAGGTGCACCCTCCAATCTTCTCATTGTGAACTCCTCCACCACATGTTTGACCATCTTCATTGTTGCCCCGCAGTCACACTAGGAAGATTGCACTGAGCCAAATTTCGGCGTGGCGGCCGTCAGCAGCCTTCTCAAGTCTACTGCAGAACCTGCATCCCAGGTTGCAAAGAGGTGGATGTAAGTAAGGGCTTCTGAAATTCATCAGCTTGCCCGTCTCTGTATCCCAAAGCTGCTGCCACTCTCTGAGGACATAGCTGTCAGCCCTGGTATGCTGTCGATCATCTGAGGCTGGCACCAAAAGGGTGCTGCAGAGTCATTTGTGGCAGCAACTCAGCAAGAGCTGCAGGGGTAGCTGTTTTCTTCTGGAGGCAGGCGCGTCTTCTTGTCGGTCTTGCTTGCTTGCACCTCGTGGAACCACTGTCCACCTTGTGTGCAGCAGGTGGTTTCTGTCAGTCATACTCCTCCGTGCTGTTTTAAGTGAATGGCAGCTTGTTAATGTTTTGGAGGACGTGTCTACCGCCTTCGTGTCGCACCCCCCAGCAGTAGTGTAAACCAAACCAGAAGCAGACAAAATGTGGCACGCTGGCTGGCGTCCTAAGCGACAAACCCCAGGAAGGGGTGTTGGTTCTTCAGTGGGTGGCGCTCTTCACTCGGGGTCAGTTCTGTCTGAATAGCCCAGTCTGGCGCCAGGGGCACGGTGTCATTGGAAGGGCTGTCTGCACCGAATGGGAAACGTGTCTACTTTGCAGTCATTAAAGAGCAGGTGGCATTTTCTGCAGGAGTAGAGGTGAACCACTCCGTGGAGTTGAATAGAGAAATGTAGATAGAGTTTTATAAGATGGTTCAAAATACCCCATGGACAGGATCTCATTCTCTTAAGAACATAGCAGGTTTTGAAAGTTGTTTCCTCCACAGAACTTTATTAAATCCCACAGCACTTTCCCATACATCTTGGCAAATTCCAAGTCAGAATAATTATATTCTGCCTCTCTATGTTTCCCTGTAGTTTCAAGCGGATATAGAACAGAAGTGGGCAAACTACGGCCTGCGGGCCAGATCCGGCCTGCGGGACCGTCCTGCCTGGCCCCTGAGCTCCTGGCCGGGGAGGCTAGCCCCTGGCCCCTCCCCCACTGTTCCCCCTCGCCCGCAGCCTCAGCGCGCTGCACAGCCAGGGCAGCAGCGTGGCTGTGAGCTCCTGCCACTCTGAGCAGCGTGGTAAGGGGGCGGGGAGGGGGGGGTTGGATAAGGGGCATGGGGTCCTGGGGGGGCAGTCAGGGGACGGGGAGCAGGGGGCGGTTGGATGGGGCAGAGGTTCGGGGGGAGATGGCCAGGGGAAGGGGAGCAGGGGGTTTGGATAGGGGATGGGGTGTGGATAGGGGTCGGGGAAGTCAGGGGACAGGGAGCAGGGTGGGTTGGATAGGGGGTGGGAGTCCCGGGAGGCCTGTCAGGGGGCAGGGGTGTGGATAGGGGGCAGGGCAGTTGGGGGACAGTGAGCAGGGGAGGTTGGATAGGGGGTGGGGTCCCAGGGGGCAGTTAGGGGCAGAGGTCCCGGGAGGGGGCGGTCAGGGAACAAGGAGCAGGGGGGGATGGATGGGTCAGGGGTTCTGAGGGGTGCAGTCAGGGGTGAGAAGTGGGAGGGGGTGGATGGGGGGGGTCTAGGCTGTTTGGGGAGGCACAGCCTTCCCTACCCAGCCCTCCATAAAGTTTTGCAACCCGGATGTGGCCCTCGGGCCAAAAAGTTTGCCTACCCCTGACATAGAATGTATGTCACTTCCTGTCTGAAACCGTCAGGCCCTGGTGCTGTCTACTGTTAAACAGCTGCCTCTGTTCCACTCAAGACGTGTCTGCGTTTACGTTGTGGGTAAGGTGATTCCTAATCCATGGCTCTCAGTGAGGCTGCTCACAGTAGGAAGTGCAATGCATGGCAGAGAGTGTTTGCAGGATCTGGGCCTTGGTTTGTAAAGGAAAAAATAAGCTAAATAGATGTAAAATAGTTATGGCACGAGCCAGAAGATGTTCCATATTCTTGCTGGCTCTTGAGCATTCAAGCAATTGTACAGTCTTTGCAGACATCGGGACTGTTGTTGGTTTTGTGAGGCAGGTTCTGGTTGGGGATCTATTGCAAACAGCATGAGAGTTTGCTATCTGCTCAGTCTCTCTAATTAAAGCCAACTCTTGAGGCAGAGTTGCTTCCTGGGAACCAGGCACTGGTGTTTGGCCTGCGATTCCTGACAGGGGATTGCCTTTAGGCTGTTTGTATCACCTCTGTTGAAGGTCTGGTGCATACAGTGCCAATAAACAAGGTACACTAAGAAAATACCCTGAGTCAGCATCACTGATTTCTCCTCCAGTGAAAGTGACCTCCAAGGCCCCCAGCTCCATTTGGCAACAGGGTGACAATATTACACTACATAATACTGTACTGCTGGCCCTACATGATAACAAAGTAGAACATTAAAAGTACACGATCAAGGTTGCAAAGCAAAGTGCTCAAAATTTAAGAAATGCCAGAATTAAGGGTGTCCGGGTAACCTTCATTCTGCCTCCTTGGGTGTATGAATTAGGAGTCAGTCTTTAATTATATGAATCATAGAATCATAGAATCATAGAATATAAGGGTTGGAAGGGACCCCAGAAGGTCATCTAGTCCAACCCCCTGCTCAAAGCAGGACCAATTCCCAGTTAAATCATCCCAGCCAGGGCTTTGTCAAGCCTGACCTTAAAAACCTCCAAGGAAGGAGATTCTACCACCTCCCTAGGTAACGCATTCCAGTGTTTCACCACCCTCATAGTGAAAAAGTTTTTCCTAATATCCAATCTAAACCTCCCCCACTGCAGCTTGAGACCATTACTCCTCGTTCTGTCATCTGATACCATTGAGAACAGTCTAGAGCCATCCTCTTTGGAACCCCCTTTCAGGTAGTTGAAAACAGCTATCAAATCCCCCCTCATTCTTCTCTTCTGCAGGCTAAACAATCCCAGCTCCCTCAGCCTCTCCTCATAACTCATGTGTTCCAGACCCCTAATCATTTTTGTTGCCCTTCGCTGGACTCTCTCCAATTTATCCACATCCTTCTTGAAGTGTGGGGCCCAAAACTGGACACAGTACTCCAGATGAGGCCTCACCAATGTCGAATAGAGGGGAACGATCACGTCCCTCGATCTGCTCGCTATGCCCCTACTTATACATCCCAAAATGCCATTGGCCTTCTTGGCAACAAGGGCACACTGCTGACTCATATCCAGCTTCTCGTCCACTGTCACCCCTAGGTCCTTTTCCGCAGAACTGCTGCCTAGCCATTCGGTCCCTAGTCTGTAGCTGTGCATTGGGTTCTTCCGTCCTAAGTGCAGGACCCTGCACTTATCCTTATTGAACCTCATCAGATTTCTTTTGGCCCAATCCTCCAATTTGTCTAGGTCCTTCTGTATCCTATCCCTCCCCTCCAGCGTATCTACCACTCCTCCCAGTTTAGTATCATCCGCAAATTTGCTGAGAGTGCAATCCACACCATCCTCCAGATCATTTATGAAGATATTGAACAAAACCGGCCCCAGGACCGACCCTTGGGGCACTCCACTTGATACCGGCTGCCAACTAGACATGGAGCCATTGATCACTACCCGTTGAGCCCGACAATCTAGCCAGCTTTCTACCCACCTTGTAGTGCATTCATCCAGCCCATACTTCCTTAACTTGCTGACAAGAATACTGTGGGAGACCGTGTCAAAAGCTTTGCTAAAGTCAAGATACAATACATCCACTGCTTTCCCTTCATCCACAGAACCAGTAATCTCATCATAGAAGGCGATTAGATTAGTCAGGCATGACCTTCCCTTGGTGAATCCATGCTGGCTGTTCCTGATCACTTTCCTCTCATGCAAGTGCTTCAGGATTGATTCTTTGAGGACCTGCTCCATGATTTTTCCAGGGACTGAAGTGAGGCTGACTGGCCTGTAGTTCCCAGGATCCTCCTTCTTCCCTTTTTTAAAGATTGGCACTACATTAGCCTTTTTCCAGTCATCCGGGACTTCCCCGGTTCGCCACGAGTTTTCAAAGATAATGGCCAATGGCTCTGCAATCACAGCCGCCAGTTCCTTCAGCACTCTCGGATGCAACTCGTCCGGCCCCATGGACTTGTGCACGTCCAGCTTTTCTAAAAAGTCCATAACCACCTCTATCTCCACAGAGGGCTGGCCATCTCTTCCCCATTTTGTGATGCCCAGCGTAGCAGTCTGGGAGCTGACCTTATTAGTGAAGACAGAGGCAAAAGAAGCATTGAGTACATTAGCTTTTTCCACATCCTCTGTCACTAGTTTGCCTCCCTCATTCAGTAAGGGGCCCACACATTCCTTGGCTTTCTTCTTGTTGCCAACATACCTGAAGAAACCCTTCTTGTTACTCTTGACATCTCTGGCTAGCTGCAGCTCCAGGTGCGATTTGGCCCTCCTGATAACATTCCTACATGCCCTAGCAATATTTTTATACTCTTCCCTGGTCATATGTCCAACCTTCCACTTCTTGTAAGCTTCTTTTTTATGTTTAAGATCCGCTAAGATTTCACCATTAAGCCAAGCTGGTCGCCTGCCAGTATTTACTATTCTTTCGACTCATCGGGATGGTTTGTCCCTGTAACCTCAACAGGGATTCCTTGAAATACAGCCAGCTCTCCTGGACTCCTTTCCCCTTCAAGTTAGTCCCCCAGGGGATCCTGGCCATCCGTTCCCTGAGGGAGTCGAAGTCTGCTTTCCTGAAGTCCAGGGTCCGTATCGTGCTGCTTACCTTTCTTCCCTGTGTCAGGATCCTGAACTCAACCAACTCATGGTCACTGCCTCCCAGATTCCCATCCACTTTTGCTTCCCCCACTAATTCTACCCGGTTTGTGAGCAGCAGGTCAAGAAAAGCGCCCCCCCTAGTTGGCTCCTCGAGCACTTGCGCCAGGAAATTGTCCCCTACGCTTTCCAAAAACTTCCTGGATTGTCTATGCACCGCTGTATTGCTCTCCCAGCAGATATCAGGAAAATTAAAGTCACCCATGAGAATCAGGGCATGCGATCCAGTAGCTTCCGTGAGCTGCCGGAAGAAAGCCTCATCTACCTCATCCCCCTGGTCCGGTGGTCTATAGCAGACTCCCACCACTACATCACTCTTGTTGCTACATCACTACATCACTCTTATGGATGACTTATATGGTCATCCATAACGTTTGTCCACAGGACTCATGGCTCGTTCCACAAACAGACACCTCTGTAAGCAAATGTAAGAACAGGTGGGGGCCCCTAGGCAAAGGCATCCTGGGAGTTAGAGCAGATGTCACCATTTAAAGGGACAGTGTCAGGAGTCTGTGAAAATTACTATTAAAATATTATAATCTGTCAGGGGACTGTCATGCAGCTCCTAAATATCTATTAAGTGTCACTAAGACGTCATTGTGTTGGCTGAGGTTTAATTTGAGTTTCTATGCGTAACAAAGAGCCCCACGGAAGAATGGAAGAAAGAATGGCCAAAACTATAACAGGGTTCAAAAAAGAACTAGCTAAGTTCATGGAGGATAGGTCCATCAATGGCTATTAGCCAGGATGGGCTGGGATGGTGTCCCTAGCCTCTGTTTGCCAGAAGCTGGGAGTGGATGACAGAGGATGGATCACTCAATAATTCCCTTGTTCTGTTAATTTCCTCTGGGGCACCTGGCATTGGCCACTGTTGGAAGACAGGACACTGGGCTAGATGGACCTTTGGTCTGACCCAGTGTGGCCGCTCTGATGTTCTGATGGAAAAGGTGGAAGTTTGAAATGTTGCACTGTTCATTTCTTTAATACATTTGGTCTATTCTTGGTGGTGCAATCAGACACTAGACGGCCTAACAAGCCGGGGTCTCTGTGCAATTGAGCAACGTTTTGCTCCAAGGGAGGAAGGAGGATCCTGGGAACTACAGGCCAGTCAGCCTCACCTCAGTCCCCGGAAAAATCATGGAGCAGGTCCTCAAAGAGTCAATCCTGAAGCACTTACATGAGAGGAAAGTGATCAGGAACAGTCAGCATGGATTCACCAAGGGAAGGTCATGCCTGACTAATCTAATCACCTTCTATGATGAGATTACTGGTTCTGTGGATGAAGGGAAAGCAGTGGATGTGTTGTTTCTTGACTTTAGCAAAGCTTTTGACACGGTCTCCCACAGTATTCTTGCCAGCAAGTTAAAGAAGTATGGGCTGGATGAATGCACTATAAGGTGGGTAGAAAGTTGGCTAGATTGTCGGGCTCAACGGGTAGTGATCAATGGCTCCATGTCTAGTTGGCAGCCGGTGTCAAGTGGAGTGCCCCAAGGGTCGGTCCTGGGGCCGGTTTTCTTCAATATCTTCATAAATGATCTGGAGGATGGTGTGGATTGCACTCTCAGCAAATTTGCGGATGATACTAAACTGGGAGGAGTGGTAGATACGCTGGAGGGCAGGGTTAGGATACAGAGGGACCTAGACAAATTGCAGGATTGGGCCAAAAGAAATCTGATGAGGTTCAATAAGGATAAGTGCAGGGTCCTGCACTTCGGACGGAAGAACCCAATGCACCGCTACAGACTAGGGACCGAATGACTCGGCAGCAGTTCTGCGGAAAAGGACCTAGGGGTGACAGTGGACGAGAAGCTGGATATGAGTCAGCAGTGTGCCCTTGTTGCCAAGAAGGCCAATGGCATTTTGGGATGTATAAGTAGGGGCATAGCGAGCAGATCGAGGGACGTGATCGTTCCCCTCTATTCGACATTGGTGAGGCCTCATCTGGAGTACTGTGTCCAGTTTTGGGCCCCACACTACAAGAAGGATGTGGATAAATTGGAGAGAGTCCAGCGAAGGGCAACAAAAATGATTAGGGGTCTAGAACACATGACTTATGAGGAGAGGCTGAGGGAGCTGGGATTGTTTAGTCTGCGGAAGAGAAGAATGAGGGGGGATTTGATAGCTGCTTTCAACTACCTGAGAGGTGGTTCCAGAGAGGATGGTTCTAGACTGTTCTCAGTGGTAGCAGATGACAGGACAAGGAGTAATGGTCTCAAGTTGCAGTGGGGGAGGTTTAGGTTGGATATTAGGAAAAACTTTTTCACTAGGAGCGTGGTGAAACATTGGAATGCGTTACCTAGACAGGTGGTGGAATCTCCTTCCTTAGAAGTTTTTAAGGTCAGGCTTGACAAAGCCCTGGCTGGGATGATTTAATTGGGGATTGGTCCTGCTTTGAGCAGGGGGTTGGACTAGATGACCTCCTGAGGTCCCTTCCAACCCTGATATTCTATGATTCTATGATGATTCTATGAACGTCAGACTGCAAGTGCTACATGGGTTTATTTAAAGCCCAACACTGTTTTTGTTGCGGCTACCGTCAGTCTGAGTTTGTACCCGATAAACCGGGTCCCCAGTAAAGCTCTGTTTGGAAATAAAACCCCGACGTGCGGCCGGTCACGAAGTTTGGACACAGCATGTGCTTTCTGCGCGGGGGGAGGATTAAACAACAACAGTGCAGAATAACGCGCTTTCAAAACCAAGCTCAGCCCCAATAAAATGTCTGGCCTCAGATGTTGTTATTCTACTTGTCAATATATTTCCCTGCCAGGCTCAGTGCTTGAGGTACCTACTACCTTTTGATGGTGCACTGCAGTATGCCAAGGACGCTCACATTGAAGACTGGGATTTTGGCAGTGAAGACAGAAATCTCTGCCCTAAATTCGTTGGGAGGACTGTAATGACAAAGGCTGATGGCATAACAGGAGAGACCAGCTGGGAAGCTCATTCCATTGCAAACATAATGATCTAGGGATAGTAACAGCATTGCGGGAATACACTGATCAGCGCTACCCACAGCTACGGTTCCAGGCTCCTGCATTTCTGCTGGAAACAGCAGGTTGAGTCTCAAACGAGTGACGTATGCTGCCGAGTTTTAAGGATAGTGAACTTCTGCACCACATGGCACCTTCCATCTCAAAGGCTCGCCCAGTGCTTCGCAAGCTGTCCTGGGCCCACTGAAATCCTGCCACCTGAAATGCAGCAGCTGTTCGATGACATCCAGCCACGCCACCCAGGGGTTTCAGACAGGAAGGGACGAGGAAGTCCTTATTCAACTGAAACCACAGGGGGAGCAGAATATAATTACCCAGTGTCGAATTTAGCCAGGAGGCCAGAATTAACACCCCTCTGCTTACAAAGGATGCCCCACAAGTGGGCCGTGACCTCAGTTACACAGCAGGCCACACCTGTAGCAACCCAGCGCCCCGTGATGGTATGACGGGGAATTAGCTCAGCACTGCTGTGAAGAAAAGCGCCTCTTACCTCCATGCTGGTACTTTGGGAACAGCAACCACTCAGAGGGAAACCTGGCAGCTCCTGCGGCCCCCACAGCCCGCTCTGCAACACAGCAGGGCAGTACGGCCTTAGCGGGAACAGCACAGTTGCCCTGCAATAAGTAGGTTCCCAGTGGCAGTTCCCCATCCAAGCACAGTCCCGGGCTGACCCTGTTTACTTATGAGAGCTGACAGGATCACAGCACCAGCTCGCACAGCTGCAGGCTCCAAAGATGCTGCGGCCCTGGTTGTGTCAGCTGGTGGTTGCTTTGGTAATCGGCGGCCATGCAAAGAAAGTCCTGTCTCAGAAAGGGAAGGCATCTGCCCAGACAGCCTTCCTGCAATAGTGAGAGGGAAAGAGACGAGGTAAATGGCACCGTTTGAATCAGCAGAGAAAGAGACGGCGAAGAGTGAGAAATCAGACAGCACTTTCAGCGGCTGCAATTACCAAGAAAAGTAGCGTTAACAATCAGAGCTTCGACTCCAGCACCTGCTCTGTGATTCATAACATCATAGCGAACGTCTCCTCTGCCGAGGACTGGGAGGTGGAGCAGGGAAATAAACACAGATGGGCATTATTACTGTTATTTGCATTTCAGTAGAACCAAACAGGGTCTAACGGAGATCAGGGCCCCCTGGGGCACAGAAACGGAGCAAGAGACAGCGCCTGTGTGAGTGTAACCCACACACCTGCTGGGTGTGGTGTTCTGGCCCAGCTAGCGGCCCCAAGACCACCTAAAGAGAGAGTTAAAATGAGTCTGTGCTACAGCCTTGACTAACAGCCAGTCGGCTCTGAGCTCATGCGGTAGAGGCTCACGCACTAAGCTCCAGAGGTCCCAGGTTCGATCCCTCCCGCTGACGACTGGGGTCTGTTGCTGTTACAAGTTACGGGCTCTGAATCTCAGGATGCGCTTCCTCAGCGAGGGGAAGTATGTGACTCACACACCTCCCGAGTGTGGTGTTCTGTCCCATCTAGTGGCTCTTGGAGCGTTAAATGAGTTTGCTCTACAGCCTTAGCTAAGAGCCAGTTGGCTCATGCACTAAGCTCCAGAGGTCCCCGGTTCGATCGCGCCCACCGATGACCAGGGTCTGTCGGCGGACGCTCCAGGGAGCATTGTCTCTATTTCTCACATGAGTCACAGACACCCCAGTTCAGGACAGCACTTAATAGCTGCACTTCACCGGAATAAGGCTTTAAAAGGCTTTCCCAAATCAGGACCGTACAGTTTAAGGCCAGAAGGGACGTTCTTATCATCTAGTCTGACCTTCTCTATATTGCAGGCTAACAGAACCTGCCCGCTAAATCCATCAATCAAACCACCAATGGCTGGGGGACTTATCCAACATTACCCAGCAAGTCTGTGATGAAGGCAGGAATTGAACTTGCTTCCCGTAAGTCCCACGCTGCTGCGTTAACCACAAGTCCTGCCCTCCTCTCCAGAACTGCTGCTGATCAAATATTCATTGCAACAAAACTCCCCTGTGAATTTAGCCCTTTTTTCTGTTCGCCAACCTGTGCTGCTTTGTGGGAATGGCACTGTTATTTGTAAGTATTGTTATTATTTATCATCTGTACAGCTGTAATTCCCAGAGGCACAGAGCCCTGCAAATCAGTGGATAGCCATGGACCATGTTGCGGATCACAGATGGATGCAGATCCAAATTTTACATCTAGAGCCCTGACAATCTGGATGCGGATGACAGACTGGATGCGGATCCAAATTGGGTATCCGCGCAGGGATCTATGGAGGCACCCCCTCAGGATCAGGGTGGCATTGCGCTAGGTGCTGTACAGATACCCAGTCCTTGCTCCAAAGTGCTTACTCTCTACGAGGACAATGGTTTATGAAAACTAATCCTAGCCTATGGGCTGTTGGTGAACTCTCTGGCTCTACGCAGTGTGTGACTGGTCACTTACGTCACGTGCTTTTGTTGCTGCTCACTGAGCGGACAACAGAAACTTCTTAAAGAGGTCTAGATGATACTTAGTCCTGCCATGAGTGCAGGGGGTTGGGCTAGATGACCTCTCGAGGTCCCTTCCAGTCCTACGATTCTATAATGGGGAATACGATATCATACAAATTGAAGAATAGTTAATACCTTTGTCTGCATGTTAATCATCTAGCAGAAATCTAACAGGCCCCATTTGCCACTAGAGTTAAGGTCATTTGCATTTTAATGAAGATAATTAATAGTAATGATAATAATAAATTATTTTCATGTGGCACTTATCTACTGGGACGTCTCACATCCCACGGCGCACTAAACCAGTCGGCGAGGCATTAAAATGTGATTTAAACTATTGTAATTCCATGCTAACGGCCTTAGGAAGCTCAAAGTGACTTCAAGCCTCTCTTAAAAGTGGAAAGGAGGGTCACGTTTTGTAGGGTTTTTTGGAAACTGGTGGGGGGCTTTTCTGTAACATCGTGCCTGACTTGCCACTGCATGGCCGGCCCCTGGTGGGCGGGCCAGAGGGCACCAATGACCATCTGTAACTGGCATAGCGGTGGAACACGGCGGCTGGGGAGGGTCCGGGTGAACGCTGTCAAGGATGTTCCCAGGGGTTCTGCAACACCCGCCCGCACAAATACCTGCACACGCAAGCCAAGAGCTCCACACCGACATGCTCAAATACCAACCACATCCCTGCTGCCCCCCCCCAAATACATGCACCCTCGCAATGGAAAGGAGTGCATACCCCAGTGAAGGGGTCCAATTCTCCTATCACTCACCCTGCTGTGAATCAGGAGTAATTCCAAGGAAGTCAGTGGCGCGAGAGAGAGGCCCAGTTAGTGAAAGCGGGAGAAGGGCCCCAGACATCACATGGATCTGGCCTACACTCCCACACACAGCCCCCTTTACTAGCATTTCTCCTGAACTCAATCCTGGGGCCTTGGTAATGGCAATCGAGACCAGCTGGGTAATCCAGACTCCAGGGGCCAGGGCAGGACATTCAGGGGAAGGTCCTTGATGTAAGAATCTGCTTCCTGCTGTGGCCCAACCAAGCTCAAGTCTGTTGATCTTTTGGGCCCATCTGTTTATCCAGGCTTTAGCCGGGTGTCTTGGTGATGGCAGGGAAGGATCTCAGTGTGACACGGCCGTACTGCAGTGTGATGTACCGCGGCACCGTTGGGACTCGGGCACAACCGCTGCAGCAAAAACAAAGCAACCCCGCTAACCGGCTCCTCGGTGTAGCTTCTTCAGCCGTGTGTGGGCATGGGCCAGACTGGCCTGCACGGCCAGGAAGTGCTAATCCCACCAGCTGTCCCAGCACATTGGCTACCCGAGAACTTCTGGGGCTGTGCTCCAAAATGAGCTGCGTCCGTACATGGGCTACATGCAGAGTCAAGCCCAAAGGCAGGGTGCTGGGAAATAAAGCATCTGTGGGTCGACTGTCATAGAATCATAGAAGATTAGGGTTGGAAGGGACCTCAGGAGGTCAGCTAGTCCAACCCCCTGCTCAAAGCAGGACCAACCCCAACTAAATCATCCCAGCCAGGGCTTTGTCAAGCTGGGCCTTAAATACCTCTACAGATGGAGATTCTACCACCTCCCTAGGGAACCCATTCCAGTGTCTCACCACCCTCCTAGTGAAAACGTTTTTCCTAACATCCAACCTAGACCTCCCCCACTGCAACTTGAGACCATTGCTCCTTGTTCTGTCATCTGCCACCACTGAGAACATAGAATCATAGAATATCAGGGTTGGAAGGGACCCCAGAAGGTCATCTAGTCCAACCCCCTGCTCAAAGCAGGACCAATTCCCAGTTAAATCATCCCAGCCAGGGTTTTGTCAAGCCTGACCTTAAAAACCTCTAAGGAAGGAGATTCTACCACCTCCCTAGGTAACGCATTCCAGTGTTTCACCACCCTCTTAGTGAAAAAGTTTTTCCTAATATCCAATCTAAACCTCCCCCACTGCAACTTGAGACCATTACTCCTCGTTCTGTCATCTGCTACCATTGAGAACAGTCTAGAGCCATCCTCTTTGGAACCCCCTTTCAGGTAGTTGAAAGCAGCTATCAAATCCCCCCTCATTCTTCTCTTCTGCAGGCTAAACAATCCCAGCTCCCTCAGCCTCTCCTCATAACTCATGTGTTCCAGACCCCTAATCATTTTTGTTGCCCTTCGCTGGACTCTCTCCAATTTATCCACATCCTTCTTGAAGTGTGGGGCCCAAAACTGGACACAGTACTCCAGATGAGGCCTCACCAATGTCGAATAGAGGGGGGACGATCACGTCCCTCGATCTGCTCGCTATGCCCCTACTTATACATCCCAAAATGCCACCGGCCTTCTTGGCAACAAGGGCACACTGCTGACTCATATCCAGCTTCTCGTCCACTGTCACCCCTAGGTCCTTTTCCACAGAACTGCTGCCTAGCCATTCGGTCCCTAGTCTGTAGCTATGCATTGGGTTCTTCCGTCCTAAGTGCAGGACCCTGCACTTATCCTTATTGAACCTCATCAGATTTCTTTTGGCCCAATCCTCCAATTTGTCTAGGTCTTTCTGTATCCTATCCCTCCCCTCCAGCGTATCTACCACTCCTCCCAGTTTAGTATCATCCGCAAATTTGCTGAGAGTGCAATCCACACCATCCTCCAGATCATTTATGAAGATATTGAACAAAACCGGCCCCAGGACCGACCCTTGGGGTACTCCACTTGATACCGGCTGCCAACTAGATATGGAGCCATTGATCACTACCCGTTGAGCCCGACAATCTAGCCAGCTTTCTACCCACCTTGTAGTGCATTCATCCAGCCCATACTTCCTTAACTTGCTGACAAGAATACTGTGGGAGACCGTGTCAAAAGCTTTGCTAAAGTCAAGAAACAATACATCCACTGCTTTCCCTTCATCCACAGAACCAGTAATCTCATCATAAAAGGCGATTAGATTAGTCAGGCATGACTGAGCAGCTGAGCTCCATCCTCTTTGGAACCCCCTTCAAGTAGTTGAAGGCTGCTATCAAATCCCCCCCTCATTCTTCTCTTCCACAGACCAAATAAACCCAGTTCCCTCAGCCTCTCTTCATAAGTCATGTGCTCCAGCCCCCTGATCATGTTCGTTGCCGTCCGCTGGACTCGCTCCAATTTGTACCTCCCAGGCTGGAGACAAACCTGCTGTCTGTTCAGTGTGTTGGTGGACATCCTTCTGGTAATTAACAGTAATAGGATGTGTCCACCGCATATGAGGAAATCACCTGCAGCATTACAATTATGGCAAACAGAATCCTAATCAAGGCATTTCACGTGGAGGAGCCATCTCAGCATGAGCTGAGAGTGATACAGGATTTTATACTGTGCTTCCATGTAAGCCAAGGCAGCTGTGAACAAACAAATAGATTTCAGGATGGAGTTCTGCACCACAGCTGAGCTGTGGAATTCAAAGGGCCTCATTCTTACCTGCCTTTTAGCTTGGCCTGTCCAATGTGGGTGTTTAATGCTACCACTGGTGTGAGCGGAGAACTCGGATCCGGTAGCGCTTTACATCCAATTGGTCATCTGGGCAAACTTCATCAGTGATGATTTTACGTTTTCTTCCACGTCATTGATAAAGACGTTAAATAGCATAGGGCCAAAAGACTCTTCCCTCCGGGACCACACAGGAAGCAGACCTGCTTGATGGCAAGTCCCCTATCAGTTAGTCAGTTTTGAATGCATTTAATGTGTGCCATATTAATTTAATATTCTAGATTTTTAAATCAGTGTTGTGCAGTACCACATTAAACACCTTACAGACGTCTCAGTATATTATATCAATTCAACACTATTACCTCTATCAACCAACCTTGTAATCTCATTAAAAAAAGATAAAGTTATTTTGACAGGCTCTATTTTCCATAAACCCATGTTGATTTGCAGTAATTACATTACCTCCTTTAGTTCTTTATTAATTGAGTCCCATATCAGCTGCTCCATTATCTTGCCTGGGAGCGATGTCAGGCTGACTAAAAACTGGCACAATATTAGCTTTCTTCCAGTTTTCTGGAACTTCCCCAGGGCTCCAAGACTTACTGAAAAATCAACATTGATAGTCCAGTGAGCTCCCCAGCCAGCTCTTTAAAAATTCTTGGATTCAAGTTATCTGGAACCACTGATTTAAAAATGTCTAACTTTAGTAGCTACTGTTTAACCACCTCCAGAAATACTAGTGAAATAGAAAGAGTTGTTACCAATCACCATATGATGAGACTGCATTATGTGTTTTTTCCCCCAGACAGAAAACAAATATTTATTGAACCCTTTTGCCTTTTCTGCATTATTATTGATAATCCTATCATTTCCATCTAGTAGTGGACCAGTACCACGGTCAGCATTTCTTTTGTTCCTAATATATTTTAAATACTCCTTTTTTTTGTCCTTAATTCCGCTGTCCAGAAATTTCTCCTTGTGTCATTTTGCTTTCCTTATCAACTTCCTACAATTCCTAGCTTCTGATTTATATAAATTACTATCAACTTTCCCTGTCTTCTATTTGTGATACATTATATATATAAATTTATTTTTTTTTTACAGCTGCCTTCACTTCTCCTCTAAACCAGGTTGGTTTTTTAACCAGCACAGATTTCTTCTTCAGTTATGAGATTGTGGTGTTTTTGGCATCTAGGGAGGTGTTCTTAAATAATTCCCAGTTATCATTCACATTTTTTCTGATTAAAGTCTTCCTCCCAACTGATTTGGCTCAATTATTTTCAGTTTTAGAAAACTGGCCCTAATAAAGCACCAAGTATACATATTACTGGTCTGAACTTTATTCCGCTTGCACATTATAAAAGTTATACCTTATACCTAAGCTAGCATTAACTTTTAGTTCTGAGATCAGTGCCTCTTTATCTGTTAGGATAAGGTCTAATATAGAATTCCTCCATGTTGACTGCAACACTTTTTGAGTTAGGAAATTATCACCTATATGTGTAGAAATTGCAAGGATATTTTAGTACTGGCAACATGAGACCTTCAACATCTGGTGCTCAGACTGAAGTCCCCCTTGATCATGCAGGCTTTATTCCCTGTGTATTATAGACTGCTGCATAAGGAGTCTATCATCATGTTCACTAGTGTAGCAGAAACCAGTACTCCATCTTGTGCTTTAGCTGATCGGACATTGATCCATAAGCATTCAAGCACTTGTTACCTTGCCATATTCATCACTATTAATCACATATGCACCATCATCGCTGACTCTTGGGAATCCCAAAATCACAGAGAGACTTTGCATCTGAGCATATCCTCTCCCCTTTGTCACTAATTATCTCATCGACCCTGTTTAGCAAAATCTTGCTTCCTAATTTGCCATCAAGAAGCTTTGCTGGCTCAGGTGTGTTCACAAGATGTGTAATCACTTAAGCAGAGCGTATGCTGTGTTCTTTCAATAGGAAATAGATTGTGTTAGAAAGTCGGAAGGGACAGCGGGGGAGAGGGGCCCTGGGTCCAGCTATTTCTTTGTGACTTTTCTCTTTGAATGTAATACTCCAGATAGCAGTGCCTTCTTACACGGGCGCCGAGTTTCCAAGTGCTCGATCCCCGCCTTTGCCCCAGGCCCCAACCCCGCTCCACCCCTTCCCCCAAGGCCCCGCCTCTTCCCACCCCCGCTTCACCCCCACCCCGCCTCTTCCTGCCCAGTTCTGCCCCCTTCTCTGAGCCCATGCTACATCCCTGCTCCTCCCCGCTCCCTCCCAGCCCGCTGCACGCTGCGACACAACTGACTGTGGCGGGTGGGAGGCACGGGGAGGGAGAGGGAGGCGCTGATCAGTGGGGGCCAGCAGCAGGCAGGAGGCGCTGGGGGGAGGGGGAGGTGCTGATGGGGGGCTGCTGGTGGGTGCTCAGCACCACCATTTTTCCCCCATGGGTGCTCCAGCCCCAGAGCACCCACGGAGTCGGTGCCTATGTCTTCTTAATGGAAGCTGTTTGATATTCATAAGAAATATCAGCACTTAACTAGTTCCCAGCACATCATTCTAGCAGAAACTGCCAGTTATTCTCGGATTGCAGAGTCATGGATCCACAGGCTCTGTGCTATGCTTCTACTATGAAAGAGTCTGTGGGAGGCACCCCTTCGGTGGGCCAAGAGTAGGGGCCCAGGCAGAGACCGATGCATCCTGGAGGTGAATGCCTGACTGCGAAGAAGGCGTTGCCAGGAGAGCTTTGGCTTCGTTGACCACGGGATGCTGTTCCAGGAAGAAGGACTGCTAAGCATGGATGGGGTCCACCTATCGAGGAAGGGAAAGAGTATATTTGGCTACACACTGGCTAACCTCGTGAGGAGGGCTTTAAACTAGGTTCGAAGGGGGCAGGTGACCAAAGCCCACAGGTAAGTCAAGAACATGGAGACCTGGGGAAAGGGTCAGAATTTGTGGGGAGCCTGGGCTGTTATAGCAGGGAAAAAAGAGAGACAAGACAGAACTGGGGGAGGGGAATCAAATCAGGATCTCAGATGTCTGTATACTAATGTGAGAAGTATGGGGAATAAGCAGGAAGAACTCAAAATGCTAGTAAATAAACACAACTATGACATAGTTGGCATCACAGAGACCTGGTGGGATAATATGAATGACTGGAATATTGGTATAGAAGGGTACAGCTTGTTCAGGAAGGACAGGCAGGGGGGAAAGGACGCAGGTGTTGCCTTATATATTAAAATGCATACACTTGGACTGAGGTTGAGATAGAAATAGGAGACAGACTTGTTGAAAGTCTCTGGGTAAGGATAAAAGGGGTAAAAACCAAGGGTGATGTCATGGTAGGGGTTTACTACATACACCCTAACCAGGAAGAAGAGGTGGATGAGGCTTCCTTTAAGCAACTAACAAAATCATCCAAAGCCCAGGACTTGGTGGTGATGGGGGACTTTAGCTACCCAGACATCTGCTGGGAAAATAACCCATCAGGGCACAGATTATCCAACAAGTTCTTGGAACGTACTGGAGACAATTTTTTATTTCAGAAGGTGCAGAAAGCTACCAGGGGAGAGGCTGTTCTAGATTTGATTTTGACCAATAGGGAGGAACTGGGTGAGAATTTGAAAGTGGAAGGCAGCTTGGGTGAAAGTGATCATGAAATGGTCGAGTTCATGATTCTAAGGAATGGTAGGAGGGAGAACAGCACAATAAAGACAATGGATTTCAAGAAGACAGACTTCAGCAAACTCAGGGAGTTGGTAGGTAAGATCCCACGGGAAGCAAGTCTAAGGGGAAGAACAATAGAAGACAGCTGGCAGTTTTTCAAGGAGACATTATTAAGGGCACAAGAGCAAACTATCCCACTACGTAGAAAAGACAGGAAGTCTGGCAAGAGACCAGGCTGGCTTAACCAGGAAATCTTCAATGATCTAAAAATCAAAAAAGAGTCCTACAAAAAGTGGAAACTAGGTCAAATTACAAAAGATGAATATAAACAACTAACACAAGCATGTAGGGACAAAATTAGAAAGGCCAAGGTACAAAACACGATCAAACTAGCTAAAGACATAAAGGGTAACAAGAAAACATTCTACAACTACATTAGAAGCAAGAGGAAGACCCAGGACAGGGTAGGCCCGTTACTCAATGAGGGGGAAAAAACAATAACAGAAAATGTGGAAATGGCAGAGGTGCTTAATGACTTCTTTGTTTCGGTTTTCAGCAAGAAGTTTGGTGGTGTTTGGGCATCTAACATAGTGAATGCCAGTGAAAATGAGGTAGGATCAAAGGCTAAAATAGGAAAAGAACAAATTAAAAATCACTTAGACTAGCTAGATGTCTTCAAATCACCAGGGCCTGATGAAATGCATCCTGGAATACTCAAGGAGCTGACTAAGGAGATATCTGAGTCATTAGCGATTATCTTTGAAAAGTCATGGAAGACGAGAGAGATTCCAGAAGACTGGAAAAGGGCAAATATAGTGCCCATCTATAAAAAGGGAAATAAGGACAACCCAGGGAATTACAGACCAGTCAGCTTAACTTCTTCCCTTGGAAAGACTAGATGACCTCTCGAGGTCCCTTCCAGGCCTATGATTCTATGACTCTACGCAGCTGTTACGAGAGAACTGGACTCGACATAACCACAGCCATTTTGTGTACTCGGCCACCATTAATTGGAAGCGAAAACACCATGTAGTCAGGAATAATTTGGCCTTTACCTAAGCAGGCAAATAGCTGCATAGCTGCAGTGTCGCTAATAAGGACAGATAAAGTGACAGATTCATGAGAATGGGAGGAAGTGTAGATAATGTAAATGGGAAGTGTAGATTTGAGAGTCTGACTCTGAGTTTCTTGCTGGGAGTTGCTTTGCTGATAAGTGGAAATAGGAGTTATTTTGCTGATGCTAGGAAAATTGTTAGCCCTGTAGGGGTTATTATGAGATATGTGCTTTGTTTTGAGCAACCCAACTAATCTCTTTCTGGAAAGGGTAATTTGGAGAAATTTTTCAATGACCTAGGAGACAAACATCCAGTTCTCCAGTGGCTAGGAAGAAGGCTGATCACCAGAAACCTGCTTCTGACCACTCAACACCATCTCTGACTTTGGGTAACTCTATCTGGGGTGCTCTAAACAATTATTAATTAAAAACAAGGATTTTTTGGGTGAAAGCACTCTTGTGTGTACCAATCATTCATCAGATGGAGGAGCTGTGTTCCCACTGATTTATATCCTGAAACTGCCTTAAAAAAAAGACTAGTTACCATAGTTTCATAGTTTCAAGAAAACCCCAGGTAACACAGCCTCAAAGCCTCTGAGACTGAGCCTCTGTTGCCAGCACTCCTATTTCACACCATGAGCTCTGTTGAGAGACCTTTCCCCTCTGCAGGGGTCAATGCACCTCAGCAAATACTTTCAGTGACACTAGGCAGCCTTTTAAAACAGAGTATGGTTTGTTAGTCAACTGGAATGCAGCATCAGGAAGTTGTTAGGTTAGCACAGAGAAGCAAAGGTGAAGACAGCTCACACAGGCCAAGCCCAGGATCTCGTGAGCCACGCTGCTGTAGGAACCATCCTGGTTTCCTTTCTCTGCCTCTTTGTCTTAGTTCCAGGTGGGCCTGCAGCTCTCCCTGCTCTGCACCCTGTTCTTCTTATGGCCTCCTGTCACCTCCTCCTCTTGTCTTCCTCCTGACTTCACGTGCGCTCCACGCAGCCAAGCTGGGAGCCTTCCATTGATTGGTGTCAACTTGGGGTGTCCTTTGTCTCTATAAGGTCTTCCATTGACCTGGGTTGGTCCCTGCCAGTCCTAAATGACCCATTCCTGTCACCCCAGACTGTTATGTGACAAGACACCTCATGTCTCCTGCTCTTTACTCAGCACATAGTAATACTAGGCACAGAGGGAAACTGAAGCACTTATTGGAATAAAGAACTATCACCCAAACTCCCACATTCATCACATGGGGCAGACATTAAGAAGAGGATTACTATTTTGCCTCCCTTCACTCTGATCTCATTTTGGACAAATTGTACCTTGAAACCCACAACTCACAGACTGCTTGCACATGATACGTCTCCTAACATAAATGGTAGCAATGGTGAGGTGGAAGTGCTGATGTAGACTGGCCCTGGGTCAGAGCAGAAGGATGTTGAAAGTTTGGAAAGGTTGCCAAGAACAGCCACTAAAATGATCTGAGGACTTGGAAAATACCCTATACTTAGAGATCTAAAGAGCTCAAAGGGGTCACTTGATCCATGTACAGGCACCTTCATGGGGAGAAAACGCCAGTTATTACCAGGCTCTTGAATCTATTGGAGAAAAACAGAACAAGAACCAACGGCTGGAAGCTGAAGCCAGACATATTTAAATTTGAAATAAGGTATGATTTTTTAAACCGTGAGGGTGATTAACCACTGGAACAAACTACCAAGGGCAGTGGTAGATTCTCCATCTCATGACATCACCGGATCAAGATTGACTAAAGCATCTCCCAGAAAGGCAGCCAAACACAAGTTACTGGGATCAGTACAGGGGCCACTGAGTGAAATTCCTTGTCATACAGGAGATCAGACAAGATCAAATGGTCCATTCCGGCTCTAGCACAGATTTCCTGTATGATTCTGAGCAAGTCACTTAGCCTTTCTGCCTCAGTTCTTCATCTATAAAACGGGGACCCCTGCCCTTCTCCACACGAGAGTCATGGGCAGGGATGGTGTCCCTCGCCTCTGTTTGCCAGAAGCTGGGAATGAGCGACTAGGGATGGATCACTTGATGATTCCTTGTTCTGTTCATTTCCTCTGGGGCACCTGGCATTGGCCACTGTTGGAACGCAGGATACTGGGCTAGATGGACCTTTGGTCTGACCCAGTGTGGCCATTCTTATGTCTACACTGCAATTAAAAGCCTGTGGCTGGCCTGTGCCAGATGACTCGGGCTTGCACTTAGGGGCTGTTTAAAAGCAGTGTAGACATTTGGGCCCAGGCCCTAGGATCCTGTGAGGTGGGAGGGTCCTGGAGTTCGGACTGCAGCCCAAGCCCTGTTGCAATTAAACAGCCACTTAGCCGGAGGCAGCTGGCACAGGCCAGCCGTGGGTGTCTAATGGCAGTGTAAACACACCCAAGAGGCTAGCAGAGCACTGTAGCTGTTGATCCAGTTGACATCAGCAGGTGTCTGTTACGACAGATGCCAATGCCGGGGTCAACGCCAAAATATATGGTGCCTTTAACACATTCTCATTTGTGCTGCAGAGAATTTGCAGTGAGCTGAATTTTGCTGTGGTGTCAAAAGATACATCCGCCCTAAAATCTCTGCGAAAATGAGCGGGCAGCCCAGTGACCTGCCAGTTATTCTAGGAAACCACAGAGAAGGTGTGACGAAGTGGGACTGTTCTTAATGTTTCCTCTGAATAGTGTGGGGGTGCCTCAGTTTCCCCCAGGCAGTTCTTAAGTATCTAGGGGGTGGAGTAAGGGTGTATGATCATTGCAGAGCCCTAGAGAGCATGTGTGTGCAGGAGTCTGGACACAGAGAATGGCCGACACCCTGTTTCCTGGCAACTGATGGCCTGGGCCCTCCCCCGCAAGGTGAGAGCTGAAGGGTTGGAGAACAAAGGAATCAGGTGACCACCTGGCCCGGGAAAGGAACAAAGCCCTGAGGAGGAGGGGCTGGAGGGGGTTTTCAGTTTGGGGCTGGCTGGGACATGGAGTGAAGTGCAGACGTGGTTGTCTGGCTCACTGCCCCCCAAAATGGACCCAGCTGAGGGGTCCCGTTCTCTGCACCTGCAAGCTCTGTTTTAGACCATGTTCCTGTCGTCTAATAAACCTTCTGTTTTACTGGCTGGCTGAGAGTCACGTCTGACTGCGAAGTTGGGGTGCAGGACCCTCTGGCTTCCCCAGGAGCGCCGCCTGAGCGGACTCGCTGTGGGAAGCGCACGGAGAGGCAGAGGATGCTGAATGCTCCGAGGTCAGACCCAGGAAGGTGGAAGCTGCGTGAGCTGTGTGTCCTGAAGACAGGCTGCTCACAGAAAGGCGACTACCCCAGAGTCCTGACTGGCTTCATGGGGAGCAGTTCCAGAGCATCGCCCAGGGACTCCGTGACAACTGGTGGCAGCGGTGGGATGTACTGCACCCCGTGGATGGTGCTTCCTGCAGTAAGTGACTGGGGAGCAGTAACACGAAGGGGGATTGCTGAGGACTAGGCCTGCTGAAGGCTCAGAGAGGAGCGGTTTCGGGGGGCGGTTAACCCCTGGGAGTGTGTGACCAGCGAGAAGGACTGTGCAGTAGCAGGGTTCCCCTGGGGATTGCAGCGAGCAGTCCAAGGGGCGGAGGAGTCTGCAGCTCGACCCTGGCAAAGAGGTGGTGACCTCGAGAAGGGCTGGCACACTAGGGGTTCTCCCTGGAAACCGTGGGGAGCTGAGAACACACGGGCCTGTGAGTCCACAACAACTTGGGAGGAGCGGAGTGACGGCCTGTCACCGTCTCCTTAAGAAGGACATTGTAACCCTGTGCAAAAAGAGAGGGTTGAGCGTTGGAAAGTTCACCAAAGCAGAGTTAATCGTGCAGCTGGAGGAGGATGACTGCTCTAAGGAACAGATTCCTGACCCCAACTGGGGCTATAGCAGGATCTGGGAGCAGCTGGAGCGGGAGCCAGGCATCGCCAAGACTCCTGTCCCCGACCAGACGGGGGTATTCACGATCGGGTTCCCCATCGGGGGATCGAGACGGACGGGATTGGAGCTGAGTCTGAGAGAGCAAGAGGACCCTGGGAGACAGCGAGAGCCCGAGAAAGAGCTGCAGAAGCAGCAGCAGCATGAACTGGCGGTGGGGGAGCGGAGAGGCCTAGGGGACCTCCCCGGGGTGAGTGGGGATAGACCCCGGGGGGCCAGTTCCAAAGGGAACCTCAAGACTAAATTGCTGCCCCTGGTTAAGGGGGGGGGTTTGGATGCCCACCTCACTGCCTTTGAGCAGGCTGGCGATTTGAACCAGGGGGACCCTGCGGAAAAGCCCCGGTGTCTAGCTCCCTTGCTGGGTCCCAAGGCCATAGACTCCGTCAGCCAGATGGTTGGGGATGTGGACAGGCTCCCACTCCTGACCCCAACCTATATGTCTGTGTGGAGTTTCCTGGGGCCAGGCCCCCCGGACCTCCAGTGGGAGCAGAAGGTGATGGTCAATGGGGAGACATTCTTGGGGTGGCCAAAGGGCATGGGCTGCATAAACCTTCCCACATGCGGCCTGCGAGTGCTATCGACCACCCCTGACCTAAGGGAGGGTGTGTAACTGGAAGGGCCTGGTGTAACTCCTACCAAGGAATGGGAGAGATGCTGGGGCATCCATGGGAACGTTGGTGGCTTCGAACTTCCCCAGGTCACCGGCTAAAGTGACCCCGCTCAGTTCGATCTCGAAGGGGGGGGAGATGTGACGAAGTGGGACTGTTCTTAATGTTTCCTCTGAATAGTGTGGGGGTGCCTCAGTTTCCCCCAGGCAGTTCTTAAGTATCTAGGGGGTGGAGTAAGGGTGTATGATCATTGCAGAGCCCTAGAGAGCATGTGTGTGCAGGAGTCTGGACACAGAGAATGGCCGACACCCTGTTTCCTGGCAACTGATGGCCTGGGCCCTCCCCCGCAAGGTGAGAGCTGAAGGGTTGGAGAACAAAGGAATCAGGTGACCACCTGGCCCGGGAAAGGAACAAAGCCCTGAGGAGGAGGGGCTGGAGGGGGTTTTCAGTTTGGGGCTGGCTGGGACATGGAGTGAAGTGCAGACGTGGTTGTCTGGCTCACTGCCCCCCAAAATGGACCCAGCTGAGGGGTCCCGTTCTCTGCACCTGCAAGCTCTGTTTTAGACCATGTTCCTGTCGTCTAATAAACCTTCTGTTTTACTGGCTGGCTGAGAGTCACGTCTGACTGCGAAGTTGGGGTGCAGGACCCTCTGGCTTCCCCAGGAGCGCCGCCTGAGCGGACTCGCTGTGGGAAGCGCACGGAGAGGCAGAGGATGCTGAATGCTCCGAGGTCAGACCCAGGAAGGTGGAAGCTGCGTGAGCTGTGTGTCCTGAAGACAGGCTGCTCACAGAAAGGCGACTACCCCAGAGTCCTGACTGGCTTCATGGGGAGCAGTTCCAGAGCATCGCCCAGGGACTCCGTGACAGAAGGGCATTACAAAGCAGTCAGAGGCATGCGGGCGGGAGGGCTTACATACAGTGTGAGATTGCCTGGACTGAGGTTACTGCACTCAGAAAGTAGATGGGCAAGAGAAGTAGTAACAGAGGTTCCAGTGAATTCAGCTCGACGGATTGATTAGCTGAATTCTGTTCATGACAGTGCAGTCTGAACAATTACTGCATGTGAATCCAGGAAAGCACAACACTGACATAAAAGCAAAATCTTTTTCTAGGACGGGGCAATTCTACCAGGCACTGCAAAGGGTCAACAAACTTGGGTTATACCCCTCCATACCCACACCTTTTTTGCTTTTGTTTTTCAAGGTGATGGCTTGAAAGATCTGAAGCTTTTTCTTTTTTCTGCTTGCTCTGTTCATTAGAATCATAGAATCTCAGGGTTGGAAGGGACCTCAGGAGGTCATCTAGTCCAACCCCCTGCTCAAAGCAGGACCAATTCCCAGTTAAATCATCCCAGCCAGGGCTTTGTCAAGCCTGACCTTAAAAACCTCTAAGGAAGGAGATTCTACCACCTCCCTAGGTAACGCAGTCCAGTGCTTCACCACCCTCCTAGTGAAAAAGTTTTTCCTAATATCCAACCTAAACCTCCCCCACTGCAACTTGAAATTCAAGTCTTATTCCAGTTTGCTAGAAGACTCTATGGAAGACTGGAGAACTGCCATCAAATTACAGATGTTGAGGGACTGACACTCAGAGGTGATGTGACTTTCATTCAGAAATGTGTTGATTGCTTTCTTCATTTCGGCCTATTTAACACAAACACCTGGAAGACAGCTAGGATGAAAGCCTTTTTGTTGAAGAGTTAATTCCACCCTCTCCCATGGGTGCACTTGTCTGCACACAACCTGCATTGGTTTAACTGAAATTGGTGGCTAAATTGATTTAGATAAGCCAATGCAGACTCCTGTGTGGACGCTCTTAAATCAAATTAAACCAGGCTTATAGCGATGTAACATAAGTTTCTAAGGCTATTTAAAAAAAAGAGAGAAAGAAATGTTTCAGCTCTTCTTTACTGCCAAGTTCTTCATCTCTTCAGGCTACCTTTAACACCAAAGCAGGTCAGTCAAGTTATTACTGGTTCTAACTGGCCTTTCCACTAGAGCACTGGTTTTCAACCTTTTTTGCATTTGCGGACCCCTTTGGAAAATCTTAGGCATAGTCTGCAGACCTCCAGGGGTCCACAGACCACAGGCTGAAAACCACTGACCTAGAGGGTAGGTTTTCTATCGGCAGCAAAGCAGCCCTCAAAGTGAGAGATGTGTTCCTGCCTTTGAAATAATCAAAGAACTTTTTAAAATATATGTATATCTTCCTCTGAAGTGTCAGGTTTTCCCTGCCAGTGCCAGATTCTGGGATAAGCAACATCCTTGCAGAGATGACATATATTGCCCCGCTGCTCCAGAACTAGGGCTGGGGTAATGACACCCCATGTTGGGTGTATGTCGGGGTTATTTTACCCTCATACTGCAGCAGCACCTAGAGAGCCCGATGAGGTCAGGACCCCATTGTCGCAGGCCCTATAAGCCCCAAAGAGCTTATCCCACATCTGCTATTGCACAATTTCTTGCACATGCCTCTGAAGCAGCTGGTGTTGGCCAGCATCAGAGATGGACCTCGGGGTCCTGAGGTCCCAGTGGCCACGATGAACCGTGCAATAAAGCAGTCGTCTCAGCACCCCGGCTGCCTAGCCGTGGCTGAGTGTTTGGCAGGCCCCACAGCAAAGGAGTGGAAAGGAGGGGTTTGAAGGTGAACAGCGCAGTGGCAGGATGTGGCTGGGAAGCTCCTCTCATGCACAAGAGAGTCCGTTGTCCTGTGTGGGGCGCCCCCGGAGCTGGAGAACTCAGAGTTAGCAGTGCCCCGCCAGAGCCCTGAGTCACAGAACCAGCCCTCTCAGCTGCCGCCTGCTTTCAACTGGGTACACACCAAGCTTTGCAGCATCCCCCCTCCCCCATTCATCGGGGGAGAGCAGCCGGCCTTAGGAGGCATGGCCAGCCGCTTCCCACATGGTTTCATCTCTGTCACCGTGGTCCAGAGACCCAGGAACACCGGAGGCCAAGCCAAGCCAACCAGCTTCCCTGCAGAAGGGAGCGGGTCCCGGCAGAGACTGCTCACAGCCGGGCTAGTAGCATCCCCTGGGCTGAAGTCAAGTGCAGGAGTCGGGACTGGTTACCAAGCCGAGTCAGGAGACGGGTACCGAGGTCAAGCCCGGCCAGGAGCAAGACAGTGCGTGGCAAGCCAGAGTCTGCTCTTGCCCAGCCAGTGCCACCTTCCTGGTTTAAATAGCCAGCCGGCTGCAGGGCTCTGTCGCTCCGGTGACTTCGGGCAGGTCTTCCTGTGGGGCTTGACCCCCCACCCCACCCCGGGGAGTTGTTGGCTGCTGCCTCTGCTGGCTGCCCCCCAGTGGTGACGTGGGGACATCAGTGGATCAGGCCCCCGTAATGGCAGGTTCTAGATCCTTACAACGGTGCTGTGCCGGCCCCCGTTCCCCCCCCCCCCCAGCCTCGCCCCTTGGGGAAGGAGCTGGGACGGGGCCACACGCTGACCTTCTCCCCGGCGAGGTCGACACGGTCACTTAGGGAAGCCAAGGGAGGATTTGGGGTCCCCCCTCACTCCCACGAATCGACACGCAGCCCGGGCTAGGGCCTGGCACTGCTCTCTGCTGTCCTCGCCGCCTGCAGGTCGGCTCCCCGGGGAGAGTTAGAGCAGCCGTTCACACTGGCCGTTATCAGCCAACCCCGCAGCTGGGGATTGGCACAGCCAGGGGCACCCGGCCATGCCCCTTCTGCCAGCCAGCGGGGAATGTAGGATACCACACACTGGCTGTGCTCCGCCGGAGATCCTGCCCCGTCACAGGGGATCTTCCTGGGATCATCTCTATGCCAGAATCAGCCCAGGACGGGCCGCAAAGCAGCCTCAGCACCCTGACGGCTGTAGCCCCAGGGAGGCTGGGGGGGGGGGCAGTTCTGTAGGGCGATGGCAGTGAGGTCGGGAAGGTTAAACCGGGTACAACGGACCAGGGGAGAGCAGCAGAGGGACTGGAGGGGAGCCCGGCAGAGCAATGGGCGAGGGGGTGAACCCCACAGCCCCATAAGTGGTGGACTGAATGTTCTCATTCCGCCCCAAGTTACTCGGCACGATGCAGGCGTCATAGGGGGACCATATTTTCCCAAAGGGGAAACAGGACACCCCCGTCCAGAGCCCCACCGCCACTCCCGCCAGTGCAGGGACAGACTGAGGTCCCCCTCCCAACTGGCGCCCGGGGCCTGCCTGAGCCCCTCCACCGCCACCTATGACCCTCCCCGCCCACGCACCGGGCTGGTCCACGACCCCCCACTGCCCACATGGGGGCTGGTCCTCCAAGCCCTGCCCCACTGCCCTCTCATGACTCCCCTCCTCCCCATGACCTGCTTCCCCCCCCTCGCACGGGGCTGGTCCAAGCCTCCCGTGTGCAGGGCTGGTCCTCCAAGCCTGCCCAGCAGCCTCCTTCCCACCCTGCATGCAGGACTGGTCTGAGGCCCGCCCCCCTGCCTCCGTGTGTAGGGCTGGTCCTCTGAGCCCCACTGCTGCCCACCCGTGTGCGGGGCTGGTCCTCCGAGGCTGCCCGGTGAGGCCAAAGGCTTCACAAACTTCATAAAGGGACTTGTCATGGGGCACACCACTCATCGCTGGTCTGGTGCCTCCTCCTGGTCACTGTGGGGATTAGCTCCTCCGGTAGACACCCCTGTCCGCGGTTTGCCTGCTGTCATTGTGCCTCACCCTTGGGTCTGCAGCTCCTCTCTCGCTCCAGGACTCTCAGCATCTGCTTTGTGACTTAGCCCTGCAGCTGGGTCACTCAGCGTTCCCCCTTCTGGATACAGGCCGGCAGCGCTCCCAGGCACTCTCCCCGTTCACTGCCTCCGGTCCACGCCACGCCCTCGGTTGCCCACCCTCTTCTCCGGGTTCCAGTCCGAGGACCCTCAGCTCAGCAATTCTGAACTTTCCTCTCTCCGCCCTCACTGCTCCTTCCCTGGATGCTTCCTGCACTCTGGTCCCCCCCGCCCCTTCTCCAGGCATATCAACTCCAAACCGTCTGCCCTCTTCCCAGGGAATGACTGCTGCCTGCCTTCCTGCTGCCTTTCCCAGGAGCAGCCTCCTTCTGTTACCAGCTACCTGGCTTTTCAAGCCCCTCCTGTTCCTGCCCAGCTGAGCCTGCTTGCAATTAACTCCCTGCCTCCTCCTCCAGGTGCAGCCTGTGGAGTTAATTGGCCAGCCTGGCCACCTTAGCCCCTGTCGATCCTGGGTGACATGGACACCCCATCACAGGACTAGCCATACTGAGCGGTAATAGTTAATGCTAACAGAGTTTGGAAAGCATTTCCAATGTCATGCTTCAAGGCTTAACCCAGGCCATCAGGGATCAGGAGGAGACGTGGTTGCTTCGTAGTCAAAGCTTTCGTCTAGACGCGAGGCCTATGGCTGAATTGGAGACGTGGGGGTGAAAATGTCAATCAGCAATTCAGAATTCATTTTATTACCTTGGGGTTGCTGATTTTTGTTGCTGCTTTAGTGGATTTTCACGCTGCTGTATCTTTACTCCGAATATAGTGGGGCAAATTTCTGGCTGAGGTCACCAAGAGTAACTACATTGATATCAATGGTGTTGGCTGCTTATCCCAGCGATACACTTGGCCTTGTCCACATATCAAGAGATACCAAAGTGCAAACTGAGGCCCATGTGTTTCCTGCAAAGTCCTAGAATGTGTCCTCTGCTGGCTCTCTCCCTGGGATTAGAGCGAGGACAAAGTGGCCCCGTTTCTGGCTTTTCGAGCTGGTGATTTCAAGCCCTATTGGAGATCGGAGATTCATAGAAGATTAGGGTTGGAAGGGACCTCAGGAGGTCATTTTGTCCAATCCCGCGCTCAAAGCAGGACCAACCCCAACTAAATCATCCCAGCCAGGGCTTTGCCAAGCCGGATACAAGTCCAGGCAGCTATTATGGTTGTGTGCAAAGTTCCTATCAGATTATAAATAATCCACTTGTATGCAAAAGTTGCATGGTGCTTGGCATTGCAAATTTTGTGCCCCTTATATCCTGTGTGCTTGTCTCTAGACAAGGGGTCTGTTATCCCCTTTGTGTGTTCATGGAGCAGCCGTTGGCACAAAACTCCTAAGAATGCAAATACCTCGGGGAGGACAGATCCCATGCTTAGCAGGGCCTGGTTTTTGACAGTTTTTTCTGGGGTAGTTTCCTGCTTTTTTACCTAAGCTGAAGATGACCCCAAACTCACCAGCAGTATAGAGGCTGCCATTGACAAGACTGCTAAAAATAGGAAGAAAGCAACTAATGCGTGAGACGTGAAATACAGCCGAAATGCCACATTCCTGTTGTGCCAGGGGGTGGGCTGCAGGTGTTCCTTGGGGCACTGTGCAGGGAGGCATTGTCAGGGGGCCAGAGATCCACTGGTTCAAAACCCCACTAAGAAGGTGGTGCAGGGAGTCCTGGAACACGTTACCTAGGGAGGTTGTGGAACCTATGGCACTGGAGGGTCTTTAAGAACAGGTTGGACAAATGGCTGTCAGGGGTGGTCTAACTAATATTCAGTCCTGCCATGAGTGCAGAGGACTGGACTAGATGACCTCTCAAGGTCCCTTCCAGTGCCATGGAGGAGGGCAGATTATCCCACATCTGTCTGCTGCAGAGTTTTTGCATCTTCATTCGAAGCAGCTGGTGCTGAGACAGGGCACTGGGCCAGGTGGATTGTCAGGCTGAGCGATTCCTATGCTCCACCACTCCTCTGACTGTGACACCTTTGTTCAGACACTGACACAGGTCGTCCCACTGACCTGAAGACAGAACGGAACCATCCATCAGGCCTTGTCTGCCCTGGGATATTAGCCACCTAGTGCAGACACAATTTACACAAGGGCAGAGCAATCTCCACCAGGAGACACTGCACTGGTGTAAACTGTCTGTACACTAGGCCTTTGCACCATTGGCTAAAATCTCAGTGTAAACGTGGCCTTGACCTCTCTTAGGGCCTGATCCAAGAGCAGCTGAAGATATCCGTGATATCAATGGGAGCTGGATTCGGCCCCTTACCATTTAAAAGCCGCTTTGCGCCGTCCCGCTTTTTAATCTAATCTCTATATTTATAAGATGCCAGCCACCATCCTCCCGTTCCTTCCGAGCCGGTGCTGTGTGTCTGCTGTATACGCAGCGAGCTTGCTTTCCAAACCCATCAATAATAAGCTATTTAAACGGTGCTGTGTTTGGGGTAATAGCATTAGAGAGTCTGGAGGGGAATTAGAAAAACAGCACCCGGCTTTATTAAGAAGCTTAATTCAATTACACTGGCAGGAGAGTTTAAGCTTAGTTCTTTGATCTCCACCCCCACCGCTCTCCCCGTAGGATACAGGGTGACAACAATGAAACAGGCGAGAGAAGCCGCTTGAGCAGAGAAATCTCTCTGGGAATATTTCCAAAGTGGCTGGACGCTGTGCACCTGTGGCCAGGCCAAGACACGCTTCCTGAATGATGTACAGGGCTAGGGCTGATACAAGTCTGAGTAACTTCTGGGGAACAGGATCTGCCGCTGGGGGAGGCATCCGTCAAGCTATATGGTCAGCAGCACCCCGGCTCTTGCATTCCACTCTGAAGTGCAGGCAAGCAGGCAGGTACGGGAGCAAGTTATGTATCATCTTTCCAGCATATAAGGGAGGTCAGCATATAATTCAAGAGTAGTAGGTAACACAGTGCCCTCAATTGCATTTTCTATGCATCCTCATAGCAAAAGCGGAGTAAGCCCAACAGGGCCGTCCCTAAAGGGGACAAAGGGTTACATATCGGGACAGTCCTGATTTCATCAAAGTGCGGGGCCCAGGGCAATCACCCGGTTTTGCCCTTCCCAAGGGACAGCTCGGAAGCCCAATAACACTTCCTCTAGCTCAGGAAATGGACAGCAGGCTGGCCAGCTTTTCAGTGCTTTGCCTCACTGGTTTGAATCCAGGCCAGGTCCATCGGGGTCATGCACTTGCTAGCTAGAAAGAACGAAGGATGCATGGGGAAGGCTGTACGGGTACGGGCAGGGGCACACCGCGTAGCCAAGAGCCCTGAGCGTTAATGGTGTAGGTTTCCCATTTGCTGGTGGAAAGGCTGCGGCCGAGGCGCTACTGGAAAGGGGTATTTTTATACCTAGTACGCCTCTTGTTTTGAAGCTAACGTCTCCTCTCGTGCCACGGCCCAGAGATATTGTCACACTGCGGCCGATGTCTGTAAGTGAGTTCTTGTTAACATGGGAGGGCTGAAGAGGGCAGCCCCGCCAAGGAGCCAGCTCTCAGGGAGACTCAGACGATGAAGTACCCTCTTCATCAGCCCTCACCTTGCGAGGAATGGGCTGGGCTGCTTTCGGAGGACAAGCGGGGCTGTGTGGAGGGCAGCTGGACTGGGCCAGGTCCCCTGCTGGTGACGCAGTAGGTGAGCGACACTCCATGGAAAACAAGGGAGATGCACCAGTTCACACCAGCTGCTGTATTTCTGTCCTCCAGTTGCATTAAGGGTGTATGCATGAAAACAGGATTGACTCCTCTGACCTGCTGGTCAGGCTCTTCTCCCGCACCCATCACCGCAGCGTTTGATCACCTGTCCTATCCATCCCCTCACTTTGCTGCTCCGATCTGCACCCCACCTCTCCGCTCTCTCACCCCTTGTAACCTGCTCACCCCACGCGCTGACTTCACCCCCCACCTCTTTTCCACTCCTCACGTCCCCGCCCCATCCCTCTGACTTCCCATCCCAATGCCACAGGGGTCACCCAGGCCTCAGCCCGTATCCCTGACCTCAGAGTTACCCCTCTGCTCATGCGTCCCACCTCACACCCGGTGTCCAGCTCCCAACGGCATTGCTGCCTCAGCCTCCTGACGGTACCACTAAGGGCAGGTCTACACGCAATAACAAACTCCCAGCAGCGAGTCTCAGAGCCTGGGTCAACTGACTCAGGCCCATGCTATGGGGTTAAACAGAGCAGTGTATGGATTTGGGCTCGGGCTGGAGCTGGGAAGGGTCTCCAAGCCCGGGATCCAGCCTGAACCCAAATGTCTACATGGATATTTTTAGCCCGAGTCAGCTGACCTGGGCTCTGAGACTTGCTGCTGAGGATCTTTTATTGCAGTGTAGACATACCGCGAGTCCCTGAGTTACTGGAAACCTCGCCCGAAAACTTTTCTCTCTTCCTTAATTCACAACTTGATCCCCCCTGTAGAGCATGTTGTGACCCTGTGCACAAGGGAGGTTATTGCATTGTGTCACTGTGCCAGAGCCTGACCGTAGGGACACTGGAGTAGACCCAGAACGGCTCCGTTAATATCAAGGGAGGCAGTCTAATCTCATGGGTAAGGCACTGGACTGGGATCCAGGAGACCTGGGTGCTCTTCATTGACCTGTTTGTGACCTTGGGTTCTTCAATTCCCCTCTCGCTGCCTGTTTCCTCTTTCCTCCTTTGTCTTGTCAATTTAGATGAGTGGTTCTCGGCCTGCGGTCCACAGGCCACTTGTGGCCCAATCAGCACACCGCTGCAACCATGTGCCATCCTCGGCAGTACATATATTGTGTGGCTGCGGCCCAGATCACACAAATAGAGCTGCATATGCGGCCCACAATGGTCAATAGGTTGAGGGCCACTGATTTAGATTGTCAGGGCTTTGGGCCAGGGACTGTCTCAGGCTGTGTCAACACTGGAAAGGATTTGCCAGTATAAATACACCAGTCTGGCTCAACCAGCAAACCCTCCTAATGGAGACGTTGCTTGTACCAGTTCCCCAAAGGTAATAAGCTCGACTGGCAAAAGGACTTTTTAGCTGGGATAACCATGTCCTCACACCCCTCACCGACATCACTATGCCAGCAAAGCTTTTAAGTGTAGACCAGGCCTCTTGCTATCTGTCTGTACAGCACCTAACGCAACAGGCCCCCGATTTCAGCAGTGGCCTCGCAGGCCTCTACATGAGACTCTTAACACAAATGCAAATAGCAATAAAGTCACGTTTTTCTGGATTTACACTGCTGTGTAGCTGGTACCAGGATCGGATCCTTTATTTCCTTAAAGCCTCCATCTCGTGTGGCATATCCCACATCTCGTGATGCATCAACCCACGATTTACTCTGTGCCGGCTGGTTATGCGGCTGCTGCCCAAAGCGCTATCTGTGGGGAGGAATATGTGGCAGGTGTCAGTGGGTTTCTCTGAGTAACACACAGGGCAGAAGGGCGGGGGGGGGCATTTGGGCCTAGAAGGGGGCCACATTTTCTACAATACATCAGCTCATCTTTTAAAAAAACCCTCCCCTCCTGTGTGTTAGGCAGAACTGCAGAGGAGGACTTCTGGGAGCGAACTGGCATTGCAATAAACCAAGCTTTGGTTTGCAAGCAAATGAGCAGCAAAGAACAAAGAAGAAGAAACACAGAGTATACGCCTTGCAGCCCGGGGACAGCCAGCCCCATGCTAAGGCTTGGATCCTTTAAGAACGGTCATGCTGGGACTTGTAGTTCCTCCCAGGGCTGTGGCAAACCCTGCTGACCAGAGGAGGTGCTGTTTGAGCATGGGAGGGCTGAAGGAACTGTATCCAGATCCCAAGAGGGGGACGGTCTTTGAAACCTCCAGGTGTGCGTGAGTTCATCTGAGGGGGAAACTGAGACTGGAGTGTTGCCATACTGAGAGGTGGAGACTGTGTTGGACCAGCACCTGCAACAGCATCCAGCATGAGGCTTCTAATCTTTTGAGGGCAGGGACTCTGTGTTGGTACAGCGCCCAGTACAATGCAACCCCAGTCGTGACTGGGTGGTCTCCGAGCGCTAGTGTGGTCTAAATAATATTTCCACCGAATCACCGGAATGATAATAAACAACAGCTCGTATCTAGCACTTTTCAACCCTCTTCTATTCCTGTTCTCTTCTGCGTAGGTTCTTATCCCTCTCATCACTGTGGGATCTGAGTCGTGTCCCTGAGTAGCTGGACATGAAAGGGGAGGTATTTAGTAAATGGACATTCTTTAGATCACAGTGGAAAAATTGCAAGGGGTCTGGATAAAGAAGAAAACAAAATAACGGCAGCCATTAGCTGTGAAGGGCAAAGGCTGCACGTGTTCAGGCAGCAGCTGGGTACGTCAGCAGAAGGAGCCGTGTAAAATCTTAGAAGCGCTTGAAGTGCGTTTTCAACCCACAAAAAGAGTCCCCAATGAAAGGTGCTTTTTCACCGCTCTGGAGTGACAGCAGCCCCTTGTATTGCCAGACTGCACCAAATGGCCAGCTCAGGTGCTCCTCAAATCTTAAAAGATTGACTAATTTGGGATAAGTTACTCCTAGGGACAAAAGCAGCAGGAGATCAAAGGAGAACACACAGAGGACCCACACAAAGTCTACCAGGAGCAATAGATACGCACAAATCTAGTGGAAAAGCTCCCATCCAAATGCAGAGAATAAATGGAGCAGACACAGGGATAATTCACCAAGAGGCACAAAGTCCAAGGAAAAATACACCAAAATGTTGCAAAAATCAAACTGAATATATGGCAAGCCACTGCTGAATGGAGAAACGCGCCCACTGAAGGCGTTAATAGCAGCCCGGTACAATGCTTTTGATGTCACGACTGTCACAGGGGAGCAGGACCAGCTCTTCTGGGTCAGAGCAAGTGGGCCAAACTGAGCCAATGAAAGGGTGGGGTGCCCCGGGGGCTACAAAGGCCTCTCAAAGGGCAAGAAGAGGAGGCCGTGCAGGGGAGAGGAACTGCAGAGTCATGGAGCTCACTCTGGTGAGGAGTCCCGGAACGAAGGGCCAGGGGCTCAGAGATGCAGCTCTGGGGCCGGCATTCCGGACGGGGAACAGAGCTGGCTGCATGAGAACTGGCTGTGAGAAGGGACCTGGCTGGCACAGGATTACTGGAGACCCCTGGCAGGGGAGGCCAGGGAATCCTAGGACAAAGAGTGAGCTGAGGAACTGGTTTTGTCTCTTTATGTGCTTATATTTGGACAAATAACCTACTTAAAGGCGACTAGGCATGGCAGTGAGCTTGTCGAGCTGGGGAGAACATAAGAGCTGCCATATTGGGTCAGACCAACGGTCCATCTAGCCCAGGATCCTGTCTTCCGACAGTGGCCAGTGCCAGGTGCCCCAGAGGGAATGAACAGAACACTGCAATTTTGGAGAGACTCACCCCTGTCTTCTCCTCCTGGCTTCTTGCAAAGAGAGGTTTAGGGTCGCTCTGAGCATGGGCTTACATCCCTGACCACCTAGGTGATAGCCATTGACAGACCTATCCTCCAGGAACTTATCCACTTCTCTTTTTAACCCAGGTATACTTTTGGCCATCACAACATCCCAAGGCAATGAGTTCCACAGGTTAATTGGGTGTTGTGTGAAAAAAATACCTCCTCTTATTTGTATTAAACCTGCTGCCTCTTAATTTTGTCCTAGTTTTTGGAGGATAGGAAAGGGTAAATAACACTTCTCTATTCACGTTTTCTACACCGTTCATGATTCGATCAGATCCCCCCCATTCGTCATTTTTTTTTCTAAGCTGAATAACTCTAATCTTTTTAGACTCTCCTCATCTGGAAGCCGCTCCATATCCTCGATCATCTTTGCTGCCCTTCTCTGAACCTTTTCTGGTTTCATTATACCCTTTTGGAGATGGGCAACTAGAACTGGACACAGTAATCAAGGTGTGGGTGCAGTCAGGATTTATATAGTGGCACTGTGATATTTTTCTGTCTTATTTTCTATCCCTTTCCTAATGGTTCCTAACATTCTGTTCGCTTTTTTGCCTGCTGCTGAATAATTGAATGGATGTTTGCAGAGAACTATCCACGGTGACGCCAAGATCGCTTTCGTGAATGGTGACAGCTCACTGAGCCCCCGGCACTGCATTCGTGTCTTTGAGATTGTTTTCTCCAATCTGCATTTCTTTGCATTTATCACTGCTGAGAAGCCCTGCCACATCACAGGCAGGGAAAATGCAGGCGCATTGATTGGCCCCGGTACAAGGGGAGAGCAAAGTGGCTCTTTGGTGCCCCGTAAAGAGGAAATGAAGTGTGACTCTCAGGGGATGTTCACACTGCAATTAAAAACCCACGGCTGGCCTGTGCCAGCTGACTTGTGCTGGCTCGGGCTAAGGGGCTGGTGAATTGCAGTGTAGGCATTCAAGCTCCGGCTGCAGCCCGAGCTCTGGCACCCTCCCACCTTGCGGGGTCCAGCCTGAGCCCAAACGTCTACCTCACAATATCACAGCCCTTTAGCTCGAGGCCCGCAAGCCCGAGTCAGCCGGCACGGGCTAGCCGCAGGTGTCCAATCGCAGTATAGACGTCCCCTAAGAGCCACCATTGCGTCCCGAGGCTGCTCCTGGGACAGTGGTTTCCAATACAGCGTGGGTCAGGCGGATCGTGAGTCAGCGTGGGTTGGAAAGGGGAGGCCTAGAAAAGCATTTCTATGCTGGGCACTTATTTTTCGCCCAGCTAACATAAGTCTCTCTGAATGGTCCACAAAGACTGTGTGTTCAGCTGTCAGAAAGCACTCTTAGCTTGTGGGGAGGAGGGGCTCAGCTGCAGTAGCCAGGGGTGGGATCCAAACAGCTCCAAGAGCTCGGCCTGGCTGCAGAGGGGTCTTTCTAAAGCAGCTGTCACGGCAGCATCGAAGCACTGTGCAAGGAGTAGACTGCCCAGCCCTGCAGTGGGGGGTCCCCGTGCTCCAGGGCAAAGACCGGGGAGAAGCAGAATGCCTCCTGCACTCCCGCTGAGCATAGGGAGCGCAGCCATGGCTGGTTCTTCCATGGGCCGTGCGTGGGGACAGGGCTCCTTGCTCCCTCTCCTCACACTCCGGTGGTGCAAAAGGGACTTAATGCTGCCCTAACTGGCCAGTTCTGGCCTGGGGCAATATCTGCCTGATCGAGAGCTGGCATAAGTGCTCCATACCATCCCTGCTCCTCCCCGCAGCACGCAGAGCTCTGCTGAAAATCTGGCCCCTAAGGGATAAAGTCAGCACCTTCCATCCCACCCTGCTTGCAGCTCCCATTGGCTTTAGCTGGAGCGGTGAGTTGTCAGCCGCTTCGCACACCAGGCCCCAGGCACCCAAACAAGCAGGCCTGCAAAACAAGCGGCAGCTTTTGAAACTTGTGAGCAAAGTGACTTGCCTGTGGCCATGGCCGAGTCAGTGGCGGAGCTGGGATTAGAATTTGGACATTTCCAGCACCCAGCACCATACTCAGATCATTAGCCCTGCCTCTCATCACAACAAGGGAGCAGCGGGCCAGCCAGAATGTCAGGGGCTGATTGCCAAGAGAAAGGGGGAAAACCAAACTCTGCTTTGATAGAGGTTTAATAAACCCTCCGGCAGGACTGGCGAGGAGCATCTGCCTGAGACATGTCGTAAATCTGGATTAAGGGATCTGACGCTGGTGAGTTTTGAAATCATAATAATGCAAAAGAAGTGACGACACAGTGGTGACATTTCATAATCCGATTCTGCAACGGACGCAGGAAGCAAACAGATTAATCTCCAGGGAACCAAAATATACAGGAGGCAGTGAGTGTGTGTGTGTGTCATGTTTATACAGCTTGATCCACGCTGCCCCGCTCCCCCCAGAACTGCAGAATAGCTGAGCGACCTGTTTGGGCTACATCAGTGACCTTCAACCCCCTTTGAGTGACAGATGCCAGTCAAGCATCCAGTGGCGGATTTAGAGTTAGTGGGGCCCTGTGCTCAGCTTCATGCTGGGGACCCCTCCTTGGGACCCAGCCAAGAAAAAGAGCAGTCTCTCTTATCTCCCCTCCGACCCTGGTTTTATTCTTTTTTCTTCATCCTCCTCCTGTAAGTAATAGGAAGTAAATGAAAGTAAAGTGAGGGACCTTGTTTGTTTTTGTAGTTGAACTCATTTTCCCACAGACCACTTGAAAAATCGCTGAGAGTCTCGGCGGGCCACTTAATGATCTCTCCAATTATTGTTCGTATTGTTAGCTAACTATTGTAAAGTGCTTTGGATAAGAGCTTTATAAAACCAACGTAGAAAAGCATTGGGGGTGCAGGGTCTGGTCAGGAGCTGGGGTGCGGGAGGGGGCTCAGGGCTGGGACAGGGGGCTGGAGTGTGGAGCGCTGTCCTGGGGCAGCTCCCGTTTGGTGCGAGGGGTGCAGGTGGGGATGTGGGAGGGAGTGCAGGAGTCAGGGAGGGCAGGGGGCTGGGAGGTGTGAGAGGGTTCAGGAGACAGGGCTGGAGGGGCAGGGTCTGGGAGGGAGTCGGGGTGCAGGGTCTGGCCAGGAGTCAGGATGCAGAAAGGGGTCAGGGTTGGGGCAGGAGGTTGGGGTGTCGAGCGCTTTACCTGGGGCAGCTCCCATTTGGTGCGAGGGGTGCAGATGGGAATGTGGGGGGTTTGCAGGAGCTCCCGTTTGGTGCTCAGAGTGGAGGGGATGTGAGGGGTCCAGGAGTCAGGGAGGGCAGGGGGTTGGGGTCATAGGGGTGCTCCCAATCCCCTGCCCCACCCCAGACCCCTGCCCTGAGCAGCTCACAGCAGGGGGTGGGGTATGTGTGGGGGGAGTTAGGGGGCCCCGCCTTTGCTCTGTCCTGCCCCATTTTCACCCCCTTCCCCAAGGCCCCGCCCCCACCTCTTCTCCGTCTCCTCCCGCAAGTGCACTGCGGCCCCACTCCTCCCCCTCCCTCCTGGAGCAACCTGAGCACCGGTAAACAGCTGTTCGGTGGTGGGGGAAGCGCTGGGAGGGGCGGGAACGCGACGCACCCAGGGAAGAGGCAGGGGCGGGGGGAGCTTGGCTGCCGGTGGGTGTGGGTGGAGCCTGCAGCAGGAGCCCCTGGAACCGGCCGAACCAAGCTTCTGCCCCCACAGCTGCCTGGCTCTGGGGCCCCCTGTCGTTGGGGGGGCCCCCTGTAGCTGGCACCCTGTGTTTCACCGTAAGTCCGCCTCTGCAAGCATCTTACCAGCACCCCTCCATACCCATTGGCTGCGCACTTTGGTTGACTTGCCTTTGGGCCTGCTGGGGTGGGTGGGGTAACATGCTTAGTTCTTTCTCCTGGCAGAGCTGGCTTCTTCAACAACTGGGCAGTGAAAACAGCCCTCCTGCCTCCTATTTGGAATCGGGGGTTATCCCAGTGAAATATGGCACCTGGGAAAAACAGCGCCCCCTGTGGAGAGATGCAAACAATGAGAATCGTTGAGTCATTTCTGGTGATCACTAAAGCAACGAGTCATCATATGATCTGATTTTTTCAGAGCTTCTGGGGAAAATCAAGCTAGGTTTTAATGCCCCAGAAGGAATTTGTTTCTCTGTTGGATGAATTCACAGCAATCACTGAAAAGAGAAATGCATCTTCCACATTTTCCTTTTATTCTCTTCCAATTTACCTCGCTCTAAAAGCAACAACAGCGTCTAAATACGAGTGTCTACAGGCATGAATGGCCTCTTCTCCCTGCCACTTCCTCGAGCGCCTCTTTCATAAAGAGAAAACTCTAATTGCTTTATTACTACATTGGAGGAGGGAGGGGAAATAGATCCAAACTGTTTTAGTCTCCTGGATGAAAACATCTCGGGGAAGCTGTCATTTCTTTACACTCTGCCATATGGTTTCATTTTCTGGACATCTGTACAACAAAAAATCTAATCAGGAGAATTTTCAGATCCCTTCACGCATGGAGGCTCAGCGAAAAAGCTGTGAAGAATTACAACACGTCAGCCGCCTCTGAGATGGACAAAGCTCACTGTATCTTTCTCCCTCCATGCTCTGTACTGGATGGTAAGAGATAAAGGAAGGCAGGGGTTGTAAGAAAGGGCCATGCTAGCTGGCCAGCTCAACACTTCTGATCCATTCCAAGTTTCTTTTCCCATGAACTGCACCATCAGCAGAACTGGCAAGGGAGAAAGGCAGTAACTAGCCCCTTCCCCACCTCCAAACTGGGCTTCTGCCACAGCTGATGAACCTCAGTTCCACTTGCCCCCCGCGCCTTCCTGCATTGCACTCCTTAGGACCTTACCAGGGTAGCTTGCCCTTTAGCTGGAGAGCCTGGGGCCAAGCCAGTCCTGATTGCATGAGGAGCCCCACCTCAGGGGAATCAAGTGATCCCAGGCCAAGGGGAGGGAGAGTAACTGAGACTGCAGGAAGCAGGAGAAAGTGCTGCAAGGAGCGGGGCCTGGGGACACCCTGCCCAAGAAGCAGGAGAGAGACTGACAGACAGACAGACCGACTCTCAGGGAGGAGGGGGCCATGCCCAGCTGAACCTGGAGTGAAGACTGTATACGTTTGTGTTGTGTGTTGAAAGGCTGCTGGGAACCAGAGACTGACCTAGGGCTGGGGCTTGGAGGGCCCCTGGCCCCCTGAGGACTGAATAAACGGGATCCCTTCTGGGGGCTGCTTGATTAACTTGGTGAACTGCGAGTCCTTAAAGAGCCCCCGAAGAGACGGGATGGCCAGAGGCAGGGTGCTGTAGAGCAATCTCCATCCACGAGGGGGCGCTTGAGAGGCAATAAGGAGACCACAGGAGACCACAGCTCCCCCAGCGCATCTGAGATGTTGACGCCTACACTGCAGGGGACACTTCTGCACTGGCCAGGCGGAGGGGCTGGATAACCCAACAGGGCTTTTCCTGTCGAGTAGCTCTGGCCTGAAACATTCCCTTTGGCCTGTCTAGGGCCTCTCTGGGCTCCAGGCTGTGAGCCCTATTCAATTTGGGGATGGCTCTGTGATGGGGTCCTTGGGGGATCCCTTTCATTTTAGCTTTGGTCTCAGGCAGGATTTGAACTTGGGCTTCCAGGGAGTGATTTTTGTTGTTGTTAATGCAGATTTCACCAGCCATTCGTGTCTTTTAATTGTGATAATGCAGGCGGGCTAGGTTAGAACCAGAGAGACTGGAGAAATGCATCCAGCATGTTCCGAGCATCGTACTAGGGTGGAGTCTAAATTCCCCACCCAGCTCCCTTGACAAGCACACTGTAGAAATAAACTTTTCCCAAGTGCAGTACATCTGTAATATGTTCACTTGCAGTCCATTATTCAGTCACTAGGTGTCTCTGTGTACAAAACTTCAGGGAGGGTGTGGTTCTTGGTAAACAACACAGACAGAGCTGGGACTCAAGCTGTGTAGAAGCCTGTTTGCTTGTGGCTATAGTTTGTAGTTGTTTGAGTTGGACAGTTATTCAGTATGTCATGACAACATCGAGAGCTCAGGTACCAGCTGCGACAGGCCAATCTGAGCCAGAAAGGATTGTATTATGTTATAGTCTATATAGGTTCTTATACCACACTCATCACTGGTAACTGAATGCCTTCCAGGAGGGCTTTAAATAAGGTGACCAACATCTGTCCCGTGTTTGTTCTCTTGCACTTCTCCCCCTGAGGTGAGGATATGTGGTGAAGGATCACGTTTTGGAATTTGTATTCAGCAGACTTGGGCTAGCCCCTGAGGAACGAGCTTTCCCCTGATTGCTGAGAGACCTGTTATGCCAGAGGAGCGGAGCTATTGACCACGTTCTTTGGCATGGAGCTTTAGGCTGTTGTAGATACTCTGGGCCCAGACCATGGAAGGAGCTTGAAGAGGAAGACTGAGACCTTGGTTCTCTCTTCTCTGGGAAGCCGGCATAGAGAGCAGAAGACAGATGTGATGTGCGGGCGGGCACCTGTGTTGCTGAGGAGACAAGTTGCAGTATTGAAGTCTTTGGGCCCCCGTCTGTGGCATTGCTGTAGTTTGGCCAAGAGGGGATGAAGGTGTGACTCACCCCACACCTACACGGCATTTAACCCCCCCCAGCCCTGCGCTTTGTTACCAAACAGGCCAGGACAGGCAAAGAACATCCTGCTCTAAGAGCCAAAATGCAAAGACAGTCGGGCTTCCCTCTGCCAAAGGACAGGGGTGTGCGATGGAAACCCCACCTCCGAGCGCCTTCTTCCCTACCGCACTGCCGAACTCACCTCTCCACCACCTAGCACTGCGTGCCAGGGCTTATGTGTGCCGGACGGGTGTACGATGATCCCACCGGTGTGCATGAAGAGTTGGCACAGTCCCCTGAGAATGTGCATCTGGGTCCATCCCTGCTACCCTGCAGATCCCTCCAGCCACAGTGCCTACTCTAACAAAATGCTCCCTGCCGCCCGCTTGCTGGGATGCAGATGGCCATCGCAGTGGTGCAGTCATGAGCTGGAGGGTCGGGCAATGCCCAGGCTCCCTGTCCCATCCTGCCATGACCAGGCAGTTTTGGATTCTTTCTCCCTGCTTTAAAAAAAATATTGTTTATTTGTGGGGCTGGTAGAAAAGGACAGGCTGCAGGATTCTGCGAAGCACCTAACTCTGCCCTGCAGTCACTAACCTGGAGCCCCAGCTTTGCCTATGATGTCGCCTATGGGAATCTAAACTACTGTCTTCTGGAGTTATGGGACAGGTGTGTGTACCATGTCTCTTGTAGTGGCTGAACCAGATAGTGGATAACAGCCTACTACTGCTATCAATTAATGGAATTACTCCTTTAACTCAAGTAATGGAGGTCTGTGGTGCGGTGCTGATGGTCCTTCCGATCGCTGATGACCTCTGGTGGGGGGTCGTTACACTTCTTTATCTAGGCTCTCATGTAGTGTCCATCACCATGGGTTCTGGAGGCTTGTGTTGATGGCTGCTGGAGACACGCCTAAGATACATAGACAGACAGATGGACAAATCTGCAAACCTTTCTTTTCTGTAGTGTAAACCCATCTTCTCTCCCAAATGTAAAAACAAATTAGACTAGCTAGATTGTATGCTGTGTGGACAGGATCTCTGCCCCTCTATCACAGTAGCATTGGAGCACCTTGCTTTTTTAAATGTATTTAGCCTCATGACCCCCCTGTGAGGCAAGGCACTCATCCCCATTGTACACGTGGGGAAACTGAGGCATTGAATGCCTGGGAGACGTTTCCGGGGGTCACACAAGAAGTCTATGGAAGAGCAGAGACTTGAACCCAGCTCTCTTGAGTCCCGGACTACTGGCTCATCCATTCTGTCATTCTCCCAAGCCCTGTATATGCCACGTACACTGCACCAACTTCACCCTGGGGGAAGCACCAGTGACCTCAAGGGAGTTACGGCAGGGAAGGTGAATCAGGGTTCCCCCTGTTGCTGCTGTTCCCTTAGAGGGAGAGAGGGAAAAATCTGTCTGCTCCTTTTCCCATTCTCTTTGCACCCCTTGGATTTTTCGCTCCTCTTCCCCCAGCTCCATGCTCCTTTTTCTCAGTTTCCCTCTTCTTCTTTTGGACAATCCCTCAATCCCCACTTCTCGCTCGAGGTTTTTCATGGGGTACTTCTCCTCCATTCCATCTCTCTAATGGGACATCAACCCAGTAATGGTCCAGTTCACAACAAAGGGCCGAGCCCAGGGCATTTAGGTGGCTACGAACAGCTGCATGAATGGTCCCTACCACCTCCTACCCCAAACCTATACTGGACAGGAAGAAGTACAGGGCTGAATAAATACCAGCACCAACCCCAAAGAGCGTCTCTGGGGGGCCACCTATTGGAAAGCATGGATATTTCCAATAGTGGAAGAAATCACCCCTTCTTTTTTAAATGGCCCTCCACTGTTCCCAATTCCCATTCCCCCGGGGTCAGCTGGCGTTCCTCACACTGCCTCGTGTACAGCCCGGCATATGACAATCAACAGACGTTGCCTTGCTCTGCCAGACGACCTCTCTGTGTGAAGCCGAAGGCAGGGGCTTGCAGCCAGAGAAGGGAACAGTCGGTACAGAAAGGAGACGGACACAGAGGAACGGAGAGACCTGCCCTTTGAACATGAAACAGAGAGCAACAAACTAATCCCTCGAGGGGCTTAATGCATGGAAAATTTCTTCTCTGTGTTAGCTCTGGAGGGAAGCTGGATGATTCGGGTCTGGGAAGGAAGCTCCATAACATTGGAACTGAGGCCAGGGTCTCGTGAGGGGGCTGGGCGCAGGAAGAGCATCTCTTAAGGTCAACGGTCAAGGAGATTTTCAAGGATCTAGAGTAGCAGTGAGCCTGGAAAACACTGAGGCCCAGCCACTGGCATGGGGCAGGCCAGGTGCATGTGTCTCTGGAAGGAAGGTTACAAGGAAGGGGGCAAAGTGGTCTGCAGAGCCTCTTCCCAACCTGCACTGAGCTACGCAATGCTGGGGGCGGTGGACGGATTTGATAGAGCGATGCCTTCCTTTGCTCAAGGGCAGCCTACGTCTGTGGTCCTCCGAGCAGGTTCCCAGGGCAGTGGCTGGTTGGCCGGGTGTTTCCAGCAGAGGTGCTCCGCTGTGGAAGAGCCCGGCATGGGCCGTGGAGTTACATGATCTCAGCATGCGTGATTTTTGGTGCCTGTGGCTCCCACACTGAAATCCAGGCTTATGGGGATCACATACCCCTCCCACACTGGTCGTTCCAATTGGAGGAGGGGGGCTGCAAACCTGCCCCTCGCTGCTCCCCGAAGGAACAAGGATCCTGTGGACACTTGGCAAAGGGAGCCTCACAAATTGTATTGTCTGCCCCCATCTTAGTTTTCTCCCCGTTAGAGGAGATCTGGCCCCTTAAGAGTGCAAATGTTTCCTTACATCCAGAGACAAAGCCATCTACCACCTCGCTAAACTCTCTGAATCCTATCCATCCCGTTCAAACTGGGCTGTTTTCCGCGCAGGTCTTCCCAATAACCATTTGGATGGATATCACCTCTTAGCTCCATTCCAGGCAATGGCGTGTCATGATTTCTGTGTTAGGATAACAGTGGCCCTAAATCTCCGTTCATCAGTTCCTCTCAGATGGGATCGACTCCATTCAGGACAACGTAGGGTTTTCCATTCTCCATCTGTTACATCGATTTCTTATCCGGTGCGCCTGGAAACGCACGGTTCTCCGCATCAGCGGCACAGGATATGTTGGCAAGGAGGTTCCTAGGGAGAGCGGAGTGCTTCCAGAACTAGCTCTGGGCGGGGACGCACCCAGGATGCAATCAGGGGGGGGCCGTAGATGGGGTTGTATTGACTCCAGGGGAATGCGGATCAGGCCTTTAGATACTAAAGCGATGGACACTGTAGCAGGGGCAGTGGAAGCTTTCTAAAAGTGGGGGGAAGCACCGGCGTCCGAGCCGTGGCCCTGCCCCCTGCACCGTCCTTTTCACGTCCCTCCATCTGCTTGCTATGCCCCTACTTATACATCCCAAAATGCCATTGGCCTTCTTGGCAACAAGGGCACACTGCTGACTCATATCCAGCTTCTCGTCCACTGTCACCCCTAGGTCCTTTTCCGCAGAACTGCTGCCTAGCCATTCGGTCCCTAGTCTGTAGCTGTGCATTGGGTTCTTCCGTCCTAAGTGCAGGACCCTGCACTTATCCTTATTGAACCTCATCAGATTTCTTTTGGCCCAATCCTCCAATTTGTCTAGGTCCTTCTGTATCCTATCCCTCCCCTCCAGCGTATCTACCACTCCTCCCAGTTTAGTATCATCCGCAAATTTGCTGAGAGTGCAATCCACACCATCCTCCAGATCATTTATGAAGATATTGAACAAAACCGGCCCCAGGACCGACCCTTGGGGCACTCCACTTGATACCGGCTGCCAACTAGACATGGAGCCATTGATCACTACCCGTTGAGCCCGACAATCTAGCCAGCTTTCTACCCACCTTATAGTGCATTCATCCAGCCCATACTTCCTTAACTTGCTGACAAGAATACTGTGGGAGACCGTGTCAAAAGCTTTGCTAAAGTCAAGAAACAATACATCCACTGCTTTCCCTTCATCCACAGAACCAGTAATCTCATCGTAAAAGGCGATTAGATTAGTCAGGCATGACCTTCCCTTGGTGAATCCATGCTGGCTGTTCCTGATCACCTTCCTCTCATGCAAGTGCTTCAGGATTGATTCTTTGAGGACCTGCTCCATGATTTTTCCAGGGACTGAGGTGAGGCTGACTGGCCTGTAGTTCCCAGGATCCTCCTTCTTCCCTTTTTTAAAGAAGGAGGATCCTGGGATCCTCTCCCATGCACCCTGCTCCCATGCACCTCTTTCCCCCAGACCCCAACCACCACTTGCTCTTCTCACCCCCCTCTCCCGCTTGCCCTTACGGCTGGTAAAAAGTGGGGGGCCTTGGCCCCCCGATTCTGGTGCCCCTGAGGTATAGGAAATCCTAAGGCGTGGTCTACACTTACAAATTAGATCGACTTAGCTAGGGCACTCACGGCTGGGAAAAATTTTGCCACTTGAACTCTGCAATTAGGTCAGCCTCCGCCCCAGTGCAGATGGGGATCGGCTGTTGGAAGAATTCTTCGGTCTGCCTTGCTCCTACCTCTCGGAGAGACAGATTCATGGCGTCAGTGGAAAACCCGCTTGCGTCACTGCAGGAAGCGTCTACGGTATGGCGCTATGTCGGCATGGCTCAGCTCAGTAGCCGTGCCGTGGAAGCCTTTCTGGTGCAGACGCCCGCTCCGGCCTGAATGCACGAAAGGAGCTGGGCCTTGGGACACGGCGCATCCCCATGGCTAGCTGTTAGATGCCTCGAAAATGGCTGTGATCCACAGACCCTGAGCGAGGCTCCTATACAATGACTGGGGAGAGAGAGGCACCGCAGCCTGCGATCCACAGAAGCCACGTTTGCGAGGCAGGGAGCCGCCTAAGCTAGCCAGCGGGGGATGCCAAGGAGAGGGGGGTGATCTAAGTGCTGTAACAGCCAGCTGTAGAGTCAGTGTGGGGTGTGTGAGCCCTAGAGGCCACGCCCCTGTCATGGTGCCCAAGGAAGAGCACTAGCTTTGAATCCTGCCCTCCCCTATGCCCCTTTGCCCTAGTACTGCATCCACATGCCAGCTACAGCCCATGCATTGCAAGCTGACTGCTTAGGGCAGGGATCTCAGACTCTAATCACCACGAGGGACACATGAGGACTAGTGCATTGGCCTGAGGGCCGCATCACTGAAACCTTTTCATGCAAAGATACAAAAGCTCCCCACACACACACCCCCGGCCCTGCCTCCCCTCCACCCTTTCCATGAGGCCCCGCCCCGCCTCTTCCCCGCCCCCATTCCAAACCCTTTCCCAAAGTCCCCGCCCCAACTCTGCCCCCTCCCTGCCCCATTCCAACCCGTTCCACAAATCTCCGCCCCGGCCCCGCCTCTTCTCCGCCTCCTTCCCTCGGTGCGCCACATCCCCACTCCTCCCTCCTGGAAAGTCCTAAGCACCACCAAACAGCTGTTTGGTGGCGAGAAGCGCTGGGAGGTAGGTGGAGGAGCAGGGATGTGGCGTGCTCGGGGTGGGGGACGAGGCAGAGGTGTGGGGGTGAGGGGAGCTTGGCTGCCGGTTCAGTTGGCCCCTATGGCGGGCTGCGGGAAATAACTCCGTGGGCCTCATGCAGCCTGCAGGCTTGAGACCCCTGACTTAGGGTATGTGACGTTATTGACATAAACTGTGACCACATGGATCCTTGTTGCAACCAAGGTGCCATAGTTGCACCAAATCTTGTACAAAGGAGGTCAAGTGAGGTGTCTATGAAAAGGTTGTAATTTCCTCGTTATGAATATGCTGTCTGTATGTGTGTGTCATTTTTGTATTTGAAGTTATGAATATTGGCTATGTACTTGTATCTCAGTGTGTTTGATTCTACGTAGCGTCAGTGAAGCAATTGGTCAGCTTCTTGAGAAAGAACTATTCTGAGTAAGTGCCCAATCAAGAAACACTTAACTGACAATGGACCTTGGGAGACTCCAGTTCACATCTGAGGAGCCTTCCTGGGAACATTCAAGGGAGCATGTGAGCAATGGCTGCCGCCTGCAAACTGAGTCATGCATGGACATGTGACTTGCCCATGTGACTCCAAACTCCATCTTGCTGCTGTCATTTTCCACAGGATACATCTACACTGCAGTTAGACAGCCGGGGCTGGCCTGTGCCAGCGGACTCAGGCTCGTGGGGCTTGGGCTAAAGGGGCTGTTTAACTGCAGTGTAGACATTCAGGCTTGGGCTGGAGCCTGAGCTCTGGGACCCTTCCACCTCGCAGGGTCCTTGTTGCAAAGGCTAAGGAGGAGAAAGGGTCTAAGCACCAACATCCCTACAATTGTAGGATCGCTGGACGCCATATGACTGACCAGCAAGTTCTTTCCGAACAGCACATTCGAGCCATGGAAAGTGTTCTGTGCGTGGATTGCAATGACAACGCTAGGGGGAGTGAGCACTCGCCGACAGACCTGCCCAACTGGAAGAATGTCTGTGGTTTCAACAAAGTGATGCACAAGTACCTTGCAGCACTTCAGTGCTGAGCTTAAAATGACTGTTAGCTGCTCACTGATGTTCGCCACCATCCATGTGTAAGTGGGGGAATAGTCCCGCTCTTGTGGGGAACTTTCCTGGCTTCTGCACTACCCCGGTGAAGTGGGCTAGCGAAAGGATCTGAGTCCTTGCTCCCACTTCCTTTACCCAGTGGCCTCCCTGCCCTTGAGGACTCCCCTTCCACTCTCCTGTCTGGCAGAGTCCTCGTAACCCCAACAAGGCTGGGCCCAGGATTCCTGAGGGGCTCGACCCCCAACCCTGCTGTGGTCACCGAGGACAGGGGCTAGGGTGTCCCCACTCCGGGGTACTCTCTCTGCACTGGGCACTTCTCTGACCCACTGACCATTACATACAAGTTAAAGCAAATGCAAGTTATTTAATCAACAATTAATTTTAAAACGAATAAGGAATAATGGGAAAGGTGAAAGGAAACACATCACCCCGCTCTGCGGCCGGGAACATCACAAACAGTGTCTCTGGAACGTCCGGGCAGCTCACAGTCTGCTCCTTGTAAGTCCGAGGCCTCCTGCTCCGGCCCTGGCTGTGCTGCAGGGAGGCTGCGGGTCGGACACTTGCTCTGGTGGTGGCCACACGCTCTCAGGCTCTAAGTGGTAGGACGCTTCTTCCCAGTGTCGCCCCCGCCCTGTCGGGGTTACGATCCAAGCCTGGCCTGCAGAGCCTCTTGGCTGAGGCGTCTCCCTGGGCTGGGCCCGCTGCCCAGGGTCCCCCTCGGTCTCCCCAGCTGCTCACCGCACCCAGCTCCGCATTGCTCCAGCCCCAGCTCCACCACTCGGTCTCTGCTGGGCTGCTGCTGCCGCTCTGCCTCCAGCTCCCTGGGCTGCTTCTCTGGCCCCTCTGGCTCTGGTTGCTGCAGCTCCGCTCCCAGGGCAAGTCTGCTCTCTCTGGGCTGGGCCTCTGGCTTTGGGGCTGCAGCTCTGCTCCCAGGACAGGTCTCTCTGCTCTCTCTGGGCTGCTTTTCTGGTCCCTCTGGATCTGGCCCAGCTCTGCCCCCCAGCTTAGCTTGGGCCCCTGCTTTCTCCTTAGCTCGGCTCCACTCTGTCTGACCCAGGCAAATCCCGCTCACACAGAGGATGGGACCTTCCTGGCCTCCTGACTCCCTGATTAGCCTGCTCGCCCTGTCATTCAGGCTAACCTGGAGCATGGGCCTCTCCCCATTGTTCCTGGGGGCTGTCAGTCTCAGGGTCCTGATTCCCCATTGACCCTTCCCCCTTTTTAGTACTGGGAGCTAGAAAACCAAAACACCCCACTGAATGTTCGTAAGGGGGCAACAGTCCCCTTACACATGGAAATTAATTTAAAATGTAGCCAGGCCAACCACTATGGAAATAAGAGGCAGGTGGTACTAAATGACTGACGGTATTTCATTTTAAAGTAATTACATCTTCACAGCATGAATCTTTCTTTATTTTTTTTTGTCATAAAGCACTTTTCGTCGGTTTGCATGCTGTAAGGGTTAAAGACGTTATTAGGCCATTTGTGTGTCTGTCTCTAAAAGCGATTATTCAACGGGGGCTCGCGAATAGTTACCACAGATATGATAGGAGAAATGTTCAGAACCACAGATAGATTTATTACAATGCTACAACAAAGGTTAGGATTTTTAAATATTGGCATCTTAACTGTTTAATAAGAAATGGGGGGAGGGATAGCTCAGTGGTTTGAGCATTGGCCTGCTAAACCTAGGGTTGTGAGTTCAATCCTTGAGAGGGCCATTTAGGGATCTGGGGCAAAAATTGGGGATTGGTCCTGCTTTGAGCAGGGGTTGGACTAGATGACCTCCTAAGCTCCCTTCCAACCCTGATATTCTATGATTAAATAAGGCATATGCTCTTTCTAGTGAGGGTAATTAACGATTCTCAGGGTCAGGCTAGTCATGGATGAAAATCTGCTGATACAGTTTGCCTGTCACACAAAGATTGGTGTGTTGGTCAATAAAGACAAGGACAAATCATTGATACCAAGCGATCTGGATCAGGTGGCAACCTGAGTACAAGCAAACATGTTTTAATGCAGCCAGACGCAAGGTCATAGTTTGACAGATGGCAGTTTCCTGCAATATCTTTGGGAGATATTACTATGTCATGCATATGTATCATTGTGGGCCAGGGCTTGTATGTAATTCCATGGGGGAGGGTGACCATACTTCCTCCAGGAATTCAGAGCAGTGGGGGTGATTAGGCAAATTCACTTAGGTTGTAACAGCTACTAGGAGAAAAGAAGGGCTTGTGGCACCTTAGAGACTAACCAATTTATTATAGCATAAGCTTTCGTGAGCTACTGCTCACTTCACCGATGAAGTGAGCTCACGAAAGCTTATGCTCAAATAAATTGGTTAGTCTCTAAGGTGCCACAAGTACTCCTTTTCTTTTTGCGGATACAGACTAACAGGGCTGCTACTCTGAAACCAGCTACTAGGAGGCATCCCATCTGGAGAGACTCACATAAACTAGTTCAGACTGGATTCTCCAGTGACCCACAGATAAACAGCCTGAGTTTAAATTGACTCAAGGCCTTCTTTCTGAGCCAGCAAATGGACAGAACCTTCTGTCCAAGGGGAGCCCCAATTTTTCCTGGGAAGAGTTGGAAGGACTTTGACCTGCAGATCTCCATAAGACTGATGGGTGATCTCTGGTCAGCTTCTAGCGTGTGTATATGAACTTTCATTGTTTTTAACATATGTTCTCAGTAATGCTTTCGATTTAGGAATAAATGTGCTTGTTTATAGAGGGCTGAGCGGTCACTTGTAACAGCTAGTAATTATGCTGGCCAAAGTCTCCGGGCTCCATGCAGGAATCTCTGGCCCATTCTGTGCTCTTCAAATCTGTTCATAGATCCCAAGGCCAGAAGGGGCCATTGTGGTCGTCTAGTCTGACCTCCTGTATAACACAGGCCAGAGACCTGCCCCACGGTAATTCCCAGAGCAAAGCTTTTAGAAAAACAGCCTATCTTGAGTTAAAAACGGTCACCGATGGAGAATCCACCATCACCCTATGAATCGATGCATCCATGGGCAGTGGGTATAATAGGCCAGGAGAGGCTGAGCCTCCCTTAACACGGGCCATGCCCCCGTCACTCCATTCGGAGGCCCCACCCTCGCTCCCCCTCCCTGCTGAAGCCAGCAGGAGCTTAGCTCGGGCCAGTGGCCTGGAGCTCAGAGATTGGCCAGCTGGCAGCCTGCGGTGGCTTGGGCCAGCCTGGGGATTGGAGCAGGCAGGCTGGTGCACCCAGAGCAGTTTGGCCGGGGCTCCTCCGGCCACGGCGGGGGGGCACTCAGGCCTCTGGCAGGCGAAACGCGGAGTGGAAGGGGCGGGACTGGGGGGCTTCAGGGTTCATGCCTCACCTATGGGTGCATCTATTTGCACATTCAGTCTTCAAGTAAGATTACTCCAGGAGCTAGTATCTGGTGTCACGTCACTCGGCTCTGGGGTTCAGACTCAATAAATGGTTGCCGCTTTCAGGAAAAGCCTCTTGTCTTTTGCGGGAATCTGCAATACGTGAGCGGGGTGGCGTTTCTCATTGACTGAATGTGACCCAAATGTCCTGCTGCTGGATAATGCAAACGCACACACGCATTACAGCTCCGGCTGTAGGAGGAGATCATCTAGCGCACTGGGTTATTAGAGACTATAGAGGGCTATATATTATACAGGGTTATCTGTATGTGACACTTCATTATAGGGGTCATTACACATGCACATATCCTTGGAAGAGGCCATTTATACACACACAGAGGGGGGGATATTTACATAGGCAGTGTGTGGGGGTTGTTAGTGTTTAAAGTCCTGTAGTCTGCAACAAGTGGGGGTCTGTTATCACCCCACCCCTGCCCAGCAATTAATTCTGCCCCCAAATCAATCCCGTCCCCCCTGTCCCATTATCCCCTCTGTCCCGCTCCCCATCAATTCTGCAACTCTCGCATGACATCAGGCCTTGGTTTTTTGGTTGCCAAGGTTACCAACAGTCACACGGAAGCCTGGTGCCGCCTGTACCCCAGGCAGGGACATGGGCCAGGGCTGGCGCCCGTCCATGCGGCACGAGGAGCTGGAGGAGTATCAGGTCGGGGGGGGGGGTTGTGCTCTCTGCCTCACCCCACCCGCCTCTCGTCAAGGGCAGCTCTTGTGTGGGGCATCGTCAGCCTGGCCACCGTCCCTCCCCACCGGGGCGGCCAGTGTCCGTCTGATGGGATGAATCCCCGGGCCAAGAATCCACATTCCATGCAGCACAGACGTAGTGTCTGACGGGACCAACCCAACCCAGGACACACCTGGCATCTGACGGGACCAACCCACGTTCCATGCCGCGGTGGCCACGGCACAGACGCCCCGTGCCAGACCATGGTGATGTGTGACACGAGGCTGAGTGTGAACACCCCTCCCCAGCCACACTCATGACGATCCCAGAAATCTCAGCACTGGGCACTTAGCCCAGTGCTCCGTTTCAGCACAGTCCTCTTCCCCCAGTGACTCTAAGCCCAGATCCTCCAAGGGATTTGGGTACTGAACTCCCCTTGCCTAGCTCCCATTGATTTCCGTGGGAGTTAGGCACCTGTGTCCTTTGAGGATCTGGGCTGCAGGGCCTTGTCCTGAGAGCCCAGGGATCCAGTGGCAGCTGACGGCACTCAGGGCCTCACAGAAGCAGGGCTGTTGCCTTTAGGACACTAGCAAGTCCCCAAGGGTTTGACCCCTTGAGGGATGGAGCCACAAGAGGGTGCTGTGTGTCGGGGGGGTTCCATCCACTTTAGGTACGGGACTCCAAGCCTCATCCAGCTTCCTCCCTGCCAGGGATGGCTCCCTCGGCCCCTTTCTCGCTGTGCCCTACACCTTCCGTTCCTGGTTCTCTGGCTGAAATTAACAGGCCCTGGCAGGCTGAGAACTTGCAGAGGAGAAATCTCTGGTATGGCACAGTAAGGCCAGGGACAGAGGGAACCTGGCGAGGGGCGGTAGAGAGGTCAGGTTGGCAGCCAGGGGGCAGAGGGCAAAGAGATTGAGGCTGCCATCCCAGTAGGAGGGCAGGGGAGAGGGAGTGCAGTCTGCCAATCCCTAGGAGAGGACTAGGGAGGTATCCTAGGGATTGGGAGCAGGAGGGAAGGCAGGTGCCCTGCTGGGGTGCCTGGAGAGACAGGAGCTTTGGTCCTCAGGGTGGGAATTCAATCATTCTCCAGTGCATTTGCTGTAATGCTTTCTCTTCCCGGACCCAGACAGTGTGGGCTCTGAGACCCCGGAAGCCTGTGGAATAGCATACCTGTGAGTGGGGTGGGGCCAGAGGGCATCCGGGGAGAACCACAAGCTCTCTGCGCTCCAATCCCTAGGTAGGAAAAACCCCTGCCTTTGACACAGACCCTGCAAATTCCAGGCTCCCCAGGGCACCTTTCGACAGCACCAGTCACATCCCAGTGGCATCTGGGGAGAGACTCAGGCACTCGTGTTTGTGTAATACTGTAGGGACACAGGATCGGTCACGCTGGATCAAGCCCATGGCCCATCATCTCCACTATCCCATCTTCTGTGTATGAAGCAACAGAGGAAAGCAAAAAGAAAAAAAATCCTCTCCCATAATGCACCTGACCCATTAGTAAATGCTGTAGATGGGAAGGGAAGGGAAATCCCCTTCCTGACCACTCTGTGCCCTGAAGCTTGAGGTTTGATGAGCCCAACCTCACTACAGATGACTGCAAATATTACAGTGGATATGTGTGATTACAGCAATTACTGCGAGTCAGAAAGTTACCTGGCTCCCTTTGCAATGTCACTATGGCATGTGACTCCATCTTTCAACTACTCATGTTCTTATATTCAGGCCTCACTCAGGCAAAACTCCCACTGACACCATGGATAGCCTGAGGCTCAGCGGTGTGAGCCCACATACAGGCTGTTGTAGGTGGACATTTAAATGGGTTAGTTACTTTTTGAGTTCCAATCGCACCCAGAGGCACTGGCTGAGATTGGGGGCCCCTAGTGCTGGGCACTGAACAGTCATATAGTGAGAGACAGCCCCTGCCCTAAACAGCTCATGCTCTAAATAGATAAGCCAGACAAAGAGTGGGAAGGAAAGTACTGTCATCCCCATTGTCCAGAGGGGAAACTGAGGCACAGAGCAGGTAAGTGACTTGCCCAGGGTCTTGCATGAAGCCTGTAGCAGAGCCAAGAATTGAACCACGATCTTTTGAGTCCAGGTCCAGTGCTGTAACCCACAAGATGACCTCCCGTCTAGCCAGTTTGCACCATGTCTATACACGCAGGGGACTTAGATTACAGCTATTTTGGGATCTCTAGCTTTGTATGCCCTGACTTTTCTGAGAGTCAAGACTTGGCTTTTTTGAGGTCTACATACGTGGGTGTGTCTGTGTGTCCATTAATCTATTAAGCCATTAATTCAACTCCTCGCACTATGCACTTTTCCATGGACTATCCGGGGCCCTAGCTGACGTCCCCCTGGTGCCAGTGTTCCCATTAGAGGTGACTAATGCATCCATACAGCAGCTTGCTGTGCAGGAGATGAAAGGCAGGGCGCAGGTTGCATACGAACTTGCTAGGTTTGTACCCCTCTCACATAGCTCTAATTTATTGCAGGCATTCACGTTCCTGACAAGCGAGGAAATTGTACGGTAAGTGAATCTTTAGGCTTTTTCCTTTCACTCCATCACTGCTGCCAGGCTGTGGATGTCACTTCTTCAGAGTGAATTTAGTATTCACAGCCCTGTAGAATGAAACCCAAGGCTTAGCCAGACACGGGGGCTGCACAGACCGCGGCTGCACCCCTAGTGAACTTGTCTCAACCCTCATCCGGCGGACACTTTGAGAAGAGTATTAAAAATATTAGGACCATTTAGGGGTCTCCATTTAGGGGTGTCCATTGACGTCAGTGGGCTTTGGATCAAGCCCGTAGACACAGGCGCCGAGTCCATGGCTGCACTGGGGCTGGAGCATCCATGGGAAAGAATAGTGGGTGCTCAGCACCCACCGGCAACCCCGCGGATCAGCGCCTCCCCCTCCCCCCAGCACCTCCCGCCCGCTGCGGATCAGCTGTTGAGTGGTATGCAGGAGGCGCTGGCGGGGGAGGGGAAGGAGCAAGGGTGGGGTGAGCTCGGGGGAGGGGACTGGTGACCTGAATTTATGGGCTAGTATACTACGGCTCGCCACTGATCTGATCAGAAGATATTTTCGGATCTTGTCCCAATTCAGGCTACAGGGATAGAGAGCACAGAGAGTTCAGTATCGTGAGAGGACTCTCGGGGTGTATGGCAAGGACACTTATACCGAGGACAATTCAAACTTGTTATTGTTATTAAAATGAATGAAAGAAGAATAAACGTTGCAAAACACAGAGTCACAAAGAAGTAATACAATTCTATGGCACCGAGTGGTAACATCTCTATTCTAAAAGACTACTTAAACTAGCATACTCACACCCTTCCCTGGAGACCTGGTAGTAGGAGACAGAGGACCAGCCTCGTCTCTGGCCGGCCCGAGGAACTGATGGTCCAGGCTTCCCAAGTTGGCAGGGATTAGGTTCGAGTGTTGAGTAGCTGGGCTGTAGTGCGAAGCTGAGCTGGTAGCATGATAGGAGATAGGAAAAAGCGACCCCTTTGCATGATTGTTTGCCCTCTTATAGGGTCCCGGTACTGCCCACTGCCGGAATCTAGGCCCAACCTACCATGCCCAAATCTTATTTCCTCACCCACATAAATCTTCGGGGGCACTTGCTCTGTAGGTTAACAAATTATGACATATATCCATACCTATTAGTATCGATTATCTCATTCCCGAAGCCGTTACCCTTGGCCTAACTCATGACTTCCATGTTCTGCGGTGTCCCTGCGGTTACCGGTCTGCTCCAGACCTCAGGTAAACAGATTCACTTCCTTGTTCGGTTCCCCGTTCAGTTCCCCAAAGTTAAGGGGGGCAACCGGTAGGCCATCTATCTATGCTAAAGGTTACAAACACTCATATTGACTTGCTCGAGCTAATCATACAGGATATAGGCCTGTATGTTGCTTGCGTTACAGCCATCAACTATGAATAACCATGAATAACTCTTATGAATACCATAAACTGGAATTTAACATAAACAAAACCCAAGAAAATACTATGATTCACTAATAATAGGATATTATAACAAAATAAGATAAATCAAATCAATAAAGAAAACACATTATGCAATATAGGAAGCTAGCAAACTGGCCTTATGGGCTACAGGACAGAACAGGGTGGAGCGTGGATGGGAAGAGGTGGGGGACGGGGCAGGGCGGGGGCAGGGCTTGGGGGAAAGGGAAGAGTGGGGGCGGGCCTGGGGCCGAGCACCCCCCGACTGCTCCTATGCCCTTAGATACCATGGATAGAAACAGATGTAACAATATAGGTTCTTATCCTGCCCTCACTACCAGTATCCGAGCCCGTTTCATGCATGCTTTAAATGATACAACTAACATCTGCTCCTCCTCCCGCACAGGGAGAACTGGGTGTGCCGTGGTTTGTTCCGGTAGGGTTTTGTATGTGGGGAGGGGGATTATTTTGACCAATGCACTTATTGCTCTGTGTTACCCGAGAGAAGAAAGGTGCCTGCAGCTTGGAGGGGAAGATGGGCCAGTTTGGGGTGGTCCTTCGTTTCCCGGGGATTTTGTTCCACAGTCTGGGATCAGCCCCCGAGGGGGTGCTGCCTGCCACACGGAGAAGCTTTACTCTGATGGTCTGGAGTTCATTGGTTGCATGCCCATCTAATCCTTGGCCTCTCTTGCTAACTAATGGCAATCATGGTGGTAGGTTTTGGGATATGGACACTTGTGTGGTGGACTAAAACCCATCAAACTCATTTCACCTAGGCCCTCTGCTACCAGGTGACCTGCCCCTTGGAGAGGAGAGGGGGTGAGCCATCCCTGTGCTGTAATTAATTCACTGCTTCCCAGCCTAAGGGAGTGGGACTAAGGAGGGTCAGGTGAGAGATAATGGATACCTGGACCTTAAAAGGGGGCTGAGAAAGCTCAGTGTGGAGACTTGAGTCATAAGGGATGGGCAGGCTCTTAGGGAAAGGCTGTGAGCCAAGATCTGGGAACAGGGCCCATGGGGTGGGCCGAAGAGATGACCTGAAGGGCAGAAGAATCTTTTTGTTTGGACTTTTGCTGCTCTGGAAGGAGATATTTTTGTTCTGACTTAGTTGGAAGGCTAAGCCATATCTCCAGCTCAAACCAGTCTGGGGAGACCTTGGTGAAGGAAACTGAGGCAGAGACTACTGGCAGTGTCACACTCCCATAGCTGGGGGGATGAGGCAGCCACGCCCCATGGAAGAGTCATGAGATGGTGACTTCTTTTGGTCATTGCTGACCAGTGCTGGATTCAAACTAATGCCAAAGAGGTAAAAGACTGTAGCTTATTGTCAGTTGTCACTTGTCCTGTTCCCCATTGTGAGAGATCATGTTTACAGGGACACCAGATATTAGAATGGAGGTAAATGCATGATCCATTAAACATCTGAATCTTGATTTTAGACTGGCTTTCCTCACCGTGAGCTCAAAGATAGCTCGGTCAGTTTCACTGACAACTACAAACTGTTTTGTTAAATATTAACACTCCTCATCTCACCAGCGTCAGGGTATCTTGACTCAGTTCAGAGATGGGAGATGGTTCATTTCAGAACCATACTCAGCATTGATTTCAGTGGGTAACAGGTCACTCTCTCTAATTTGCTGTCTTCTTTTTCAGCATTCATAACACTTTCAGGAGTTTGTGTCCAGAACTGAAAGATCCTAGAGAAGAGAAACTGACGTTGGAGCAGATATGCACCTGGCCAGAATTAAAGGTAAGCCTGCAGTGTCGATTCAGACAGGCTTGAAAACACGAGGAACAGAAAACAACTTACATCCAGCGATGGGAAAGTAGCATCAGAACCTCCATCTACAGAGCCTCCAAAGATCAACAGGAGTCCAGGCTGCTCTGTCCCTTGCAGTGAGTGACTCTTGTAGTTAAAACCGAGCCTGGGAGTAAGACAATCTGGGTTCTCTTCCTGGCTCTGTCACAAACTCCTCATGTGATCGTGAGTGGGTCACATTGCTGCTCTGTGCCTCAGTTTCCTCTCCTGGAAAAAGGGGGATAATGAGACCTGCCTGTGAGGGCTGTTGTCAGGTTCAACTCATTGATGTTTGTCAAGGATTTGGGGATCCTCGGATGGCAGGTGCTAGAGAAATACACCATATTGTGGGCTCATTTACACCTGAGCGGCACAGACCTGCAGCGGGGGCTGTGCAGAGCCGCACAATCCCAGCCAGAGTGTTGGCAGGCACAGTCCCTCTGGAAGCATCAAGGTGTGCAGTGGGAGTGCACGAACATCATGCCCCTTCGCTCCCGCTCTTTACAGCTGCTAGCTCCACCTCGTGTCTCTGATCCTTTAGGGGTGGCTTGTTCCTCTGCTTGGGAGACCCCAGAAGTTGCCTTTGATGGCAGGGAATAGCTTTATTAGTCCTCTTTCTCACCTGAGCTGCAGCCTGGCACAATCAGGCATGTAGCCTCCAATCTCTGTGCAATAGCTACTAGTCCACAGCTGTTTCCAACACCCACCCACCCACCTTTCTCTAACTTGGACATAAAAACTGGCTCTGTGCTTAAAGATGTCACGTGAGATGCCAGGCCAGGGACAATATTTATTTTCAAAATGATAAACAAAAAAGCAGGCTCAGTTCTTTATTATGATAGTACCCTGGTGGGCCCAAGTCAGGATCGGGGCCTCTAATGGGATGATCTGCATCTTTAAGGGCTAGAGGCCAGCCCTGTACAATTAGCCCAGCTGTCACTTTTGAACTCTTTGACAGGAAATGACGAAGTGGAATGGTATTTGTTCAGAATCAAAGGCTTGACTTTGCTTTTCAACAACTGCAAAATATTTTAAAGTCCAAAACTTGATTTTTCCCCCCACTTTCTTGCCACTAAATTCAATAGAATCATGTCCAGTATTGGGGTGTCTCCCCCTTTTTTTCTTTTCCTTTTCCTGCTCTGTAACTCTTCAAAATGTTGCCAGCTTTGGGGAAATTAGAGAGCGGCAAAAGGAACAATGGCAAAGGTCCTGTGGCACCTTATAGACTAACAGACGTATTGGAGCGTGCGCTTTCGTGGGTGAATACCCACTTCGTCAGATGCCTGCAGTGAAAATTTCCAGAGGCAAGTATAAATATGCAGGCAAGAATCAGGCTCGGGATAATGAGGTTAGTTCAATCAGGGAGGTTGAGGCCCTCTTCTAGCAGTGGAGGTAGAAACTGCTTGTGTAGTTGGCGAGCCAGTCACAGTCTTTGTTTAGTCCTGAGCTGATGGGGTCAAATTTGCAAATGAACTGAAGCTCAGAAAAAAGAAAAGGAGGACTTGTGGCAACTTAGAGACTAACCAATTTATTTGAGCATGAGCTTTCGTGAGCTACTTCATCACATCCGATGAAGTGAGCTGTAGCTTACGAAAGCTCATGCTCAAATGAATTTGTTAGTCTCTAAGGTGCCACAAGTACTCCTTTTCTTTTTGCGAATACAGACTAACACGGCTGCTACTCTGAAGCTCAGCAGTTTCTCTTTGATGTCTGGTCCTGAAGTCATTTTGCTGCAGGATGGCTACCTTTAAATCTGCTATTATGTGTCCAGGGAGGTTGAAGTGTTTCCCTGCAGATTTTTGTATATTGCCGTTCCTAATATCTGCTTTGTGTCCATTTATCCTTTTATGTAGGGACTGTCCAGTCTGGCTGATGTACATAGCAGAGGGGCATTGCTGGCACATGATGGCGTAGATTACATTGGTGGACGTGCAGGATAATGAACCGGTGATGGTGTGGCTGATCTGCTTAGGTCCTGTGATGGTGTGGCTGGGGTAGATATGTGGGCAGAGCTGGCATCGAGGTTTGTTGTATGGATTGGTTCCCGAGTTAGAGTTACTATGGTGCGGTGTGTAGTTGCTGGTGAGAATATGCTTCAGGTTGGCAGGCTGTCCATGGGCGAGGACTGGCCTGCCTCCCAAGGCCTGTGAAAGTGAGGGGTCTTTGTCCAGGATGGGTTGTACGTCACGGATGATGCGTTGGAGAGGTTTTAGCTGAGGACTGTATGTGATGGCCAGTGGAGTTCTGTTGGTTTCTTTCTTGGGCTTGTCTCGCAGCAGGAGGCTTCTGGGTACACGTCTGGCTCTGTTGATCTGTTTCCTTATTTCCTCGTGTGGGCATCGTAGTTTTGAGAATGCTTGGTGAAGATCTTGCAGGTGTTGGTCTCTGTCTGAGGGGTTGGAGCAAATGCGGTTGTATTGCAGAGCTTGGCTGTAGACGATGGATCGTGTGGAAGAACAACAACACCCCCGTTATTTTATCAGCGGAGGCCATTTGAAAACATTCCTGGGTTTTTCTGGCCAGCTCAAATTGACCTGCTTCAATCTTGGCTCTGACAGTTACCGTCACTTTCCCACATTTGCTGTCATCCATCAGAGCTGTGCAGAGCCCGGGTAAGCCCGACAATGCGTCCATGTCGGGGGCAGAGCACTGGAGTTTGTACATCGTATGTCAAGCGTGTGTGTGTGTGTGAAGTTTTGTCCAACAGCTGCTAGTGATCCCCCCCTCCTCCCCCACTGTGTAATTAGACACCTCCATTATCAGCAGCCTGCTCCTTTCCCAAGGTGCTGGGCACAATACGTCCAGATCACTGTAATCACCATCTCCTTTCATTATGGTCTCTCCGTGGCATAGACAGCGCGAGGGGCTGGGAGGGGAAAGCAGCTGTTCATTTTGAGCCCCAGTGCATGAGGGAGGCTGGTACCTTGGCGTCTGACCTGGGCTCCCAGGCGGACAATTGGACTAGGAATAGATTATTTCTTCTTTCCCCTGGACACGCCACCCAGTGGTAACAACTAGCTAACCTTTCAGCCGGGCTAGGACATTGCTCTAAAATTGTCTAGCAATTACGGTTGCTAATGTACATGTCCTAATTACATGGATTTATACTAATTAGAAAAACTAGAATGCATTGGGGGGACAGTAACCATTTTGACCCACCCAGCAACCTTGCTGCAATGGCGCTGAGCGCTCTAGAAACAGGGCAGAGACACAGACAGAGTGTTTAGTGCTAATGCTAATCAGGGTTAACATCAATGGAATTTCACCAGTGTAAACGAGATTGGAAGATAGCCCTATGTTTCCAGCATTTGGAAGTATGTGGAAAATAGCTTTGTTTTTTTCCACCATGGTCGGTCGTGGGTAGTTAGTAAAGCGTATGTGGGCAGTGTTCTTATGCTCATCTCAACTTCCCATCATCTTGTTTCTCTGTAACCCATATTAATAGCAGTGTGGATCTTTGTCTCCTTCTAATGACTGGACCGCGTAAAGACACTTCCGTCTGCTCCTCCTCCAAGAGCCCTGCAAATCTGTGGCTATCCGCTTTATAGCCACGGGCCATGTTTGCAGCTCGGACGCAGATTCAGAGTTTGCATCCACGCAGGGCTCTGCCGCACAGAGTCACCCGGCCCTCAGGCCGCAGCTCGGCTTTCTCAATCATGCTGCGATGTGGGGCACAATCCCGCTGGGCATTCTGGGAGGCGTAGTCCCCAGCTTGCATGGCCCAGACGGAGGAGGTAAACTACAGTTCCCGGAAGATAGCTCGGCCATGTGCTGCTGTGCAGTGAGCCAAGTGCCATTTTGAAAGAGGTGTCGTCGTACTTTAGACTCCCAGGCAACAAGGATGGGCACTGTGGGTGTCAGAGCCGCCGCGGCTGCGTAGGAGTGTCAAAGACCCCCAACGGGAGGGCAGCGCTGCATGGGAGGGCCCAGGATCGTAGCCTCCCTGGCCGGAGCGGGGAAGATGGTATGGTGGGGGCGGAGCGGGTGGCGGGTCAGGAGGTCTCTGGGGAGAAGTGGGGAGTGGTTGGGGGTCAGGGGCTTCGCACAGCTCTGCGTCCCCTGCTGCGCGGCGACTTGTAGAGTCCTGCAAATCTGCAGATGCCCACTTTATAGCCGCAGATCTCTGCATCCGCGGACAGGTTTTGCAGGTCGCGGCTCGGATGCAGATACAAATTTTGTATCCATGAAGGGCTCTGTTAATGACTCTTCTGCACTAACTGAACAGGGTTTAAATTGTGGTTGAGTCTAGAAGCTAAACGCCTCTAGATATTTTAAATGAGAGACTGAATTTCCTCTTGTACAAGCAGGGGAATTCCAAGCGGGAGTGGGGAGGCGGTATTCTCTCTGTTTCAAGACTTAGTAAGACCAGGTTCAGGAACACTGCATCCAGTTCTGGTGTCCACACTTCAACCAGGATTTTGAGAAATTGGAAAGGGTTCAGGAAACAGCCAAAGAATGAGCTGCAGTCTGGAAATCATGCTTCATAGTGAGAGACTTAAGAAGCTCTATCTGGTTAGTTTACCCAAGAAAGGGTGAACAGGGGATTATTTTTCACAGTCTGCAAGTACCTGCACGGGAAAGAGATTTCTGACTCTAGGCAGCTCTGCCATCTACCAAAAAAGGCATAACAAGATCCAGTTCTGGAAGCTGAAACTAGACAAATTCAGAGGAGAGAAAAAAGTGCAAATTTTCATCAGCGAGAGTAATTAAGCATTGGAACAGGGCAGCAGAAGATTCTTCATTGCTTGGAGTCTCTATAGCAAGGCTGGATGGCTTTCTAAACGGTACACTCTGGCTCAAGTAGAAGTTATGGGCTTGATACAAAAATGATTGGGTGAGTCTCTCTGATCTGTGTTATACAGGAGGTAAGATGTGACAAGCGTAATGGTCCCTTCTGGCATTAAAATCTGACTGGAAGGCATTCTCTAGCTCAAGCATTGGTGGCTTATGCATTTAGCACTAAAGGTTCTGGGTTCAATCCCCACAGCTGAGCTAGCCAGGAGTTTACGGCAGGTCCATCTGGAATTGTCTATAGTATCCCCCGTGGGAGTATCTAAGCACTACTTAAAATTACTGCTGTGGTTTCTTTGTTTCAAGGCTGATGCTGTATTCTTCGGGTCTTTTAATGCTAACAAAATTATATCCTTTGTAATACAACTAGTGAGCAACTTTCACGTTGCCAAATCAGTATGTCACAAAATACACTTTTGCTAGGACCCATTCAGATGTACTTCCAGGATCACAAGGACCCATCTTGAATTCCCAACCCCAATCGTGCTTAATTATATAGACACGAGTGTCTTTACTGCCCACCTGTGTCCGTGGCATAGGAAATACTTTCCTCTTTCCCAGAGAATAGAGAGTAAAAAAAACAAAACAAAAAAAAACCGGAGTGAGTTGTACTTAAAGAATCAAATGACTGCTTGTGCGGGTTTGATTAAAATCCAAGAATTAAATGTATTTAGATTCACAGTTGCATACTTGCCGTATGTTTTATTTTTACATGTTTAATTAAAGTCATTTGCCTGGAGGGCTGCACACAGTAGCTGTGTGTATTCATCGAGTCTGAGGAACAACTTTGCTCTGCCAGCACCTGGAGTGGATGTTTTATAAGAAACATTTTGATTGTCAAAAAAATTCAGCCAGGTGAAAAACCGAAGAAACGTTGACAAAGGTTTTCGGGGGGGGGGCTCCAATACAAAGTTTTTATTTTTCAATACAAAAAAATCATTACACTCAAAAGGCTGGAAAATTCAGCCAGCTGTGAAAATAACTCTTTGGTGCCATCATGACAATAAAGGTGGGCAAACAGGTTTTGTGTCTGGGCGAGTACCTTTTGATTTTGCAAGGCTGTGCTCTGGGATATAGATTCCATGGCATACAGGGACCACAGTGATCATCTAGGTGGACCCCCTGTATTGCACAGGCCAAAGAATTTCCCTAAAATACTTTCTAGAGCAGGTCTCTTAGAGAAACACCCAGTCTTGATTTAAAAATGGCCTGTGATGGAGAATCCACCATGATCTCTAGTGTTTTGTTCCAGTGGTTCATTACCCTTACTGTTAATTTATGCCCTAGACTGAAGAGCCCATTATTAAATATTTGTTCCCCAGTGGATACTTACAGACTGTGATCAAGTCACCCCTTTAACCTTCTTTGTTACACTAAATAGATCAAGCTCCTTGCATGTCTCACTATAAGGCAGGTTTCTAATCCTTTAATAATTCTCGTGGCTCTTCTCTAAACCTTCTCCAATTTATCTACATCCTTCTTGAATAGTGGACACCAGAAGAGGATGCAGAATTCCAACAGGCAGTGCCAAATTCAGAGGTAAAATAACCTCTCTCCTCCTATTCAAGATTCCCCTGTTAATGCACCGAGGGATGGCATTAGCCCTTTTGATGACAGCATTGCCCTGGGAGCTCACGTTCAGATGCCTATCCACAAGGCCCTCCACATCTTTTTCCAAAGTCACTGCTTCCCAGGTTAGAGTCTCCTGTTGTGTAGGTATGGCCTGCAGTCTTTGTTCCTAGATGTATACGTTTACATATAGCCGTATTAAAACACGCATTGTTTGCTTGCACCAATCCAGATTGCTCTGTATCAGTGACCTGTTTTCTCCATTATTTACCACTCCCCCAATCTTTGTGTCCTCTGCAAGCCTTCTCAGTGATGATTTTGTTTTCTTTGGGGATCATGGATAAAAATGTTACGTAGCGTAGGGCCAAGGACCAAACTCTGCAGGTCCCCACTAGAAACACACACCCTCGATGATGATTCCCTGTTTTACAATTACATGTTGAGACCTATCAGTCAATTTTAAGTCCATTTAATGGCGTGCCGTGTTAGTTTTGTATCGTGCTAGTTTTTTAATCAAAATGTTGTGTGGTACCAAGTCCAATGCCTTACCGAAGTCTATGTCTATGACGTCAGCACTGCTACCATTATCAACCAAGCTTGTAATCTCATAAAAAATAATTGAGCTGTTTGACAATATATATGTTCTATAAACCCATGGTGATTGGCATTAACTATATTACCTTTGTATTATTGTATATTACCTTTGTATTATATTAACTATATTACCTTTTCTTCCAGTCTTCTGAAACTTCCCTGGTGTTCCAAGACTTAATGAAAATCAACATCAATGGTCTGTGAGCGTTTCAGCCAGCTCTTTGAAAACTCTTGGAGGCAAGTTATCTGGACCTGATGATTTAAAAATTTCTACCTTTAGTAGCTTCGGTTTAACACCCCGTCAAGATACTAGTAGAGTGGAACAAGTGTTATCAGATGACATGACTACATCATCTGTTCTTTTTCCATATACAGAACAGAAATATGTCCTGGACTTTTCTGCCTTTTTTGAAGTATTATTGATAGTCCTACCACTTCCACCGAGTAATGGATCAGTACCATTGACAGGGTTCTTTTTGTTCCTCATATATTTAAACTTCTTGTTGTTTTTAACTCTGCTGGCCATCGAACTCTCCATGTGTCCCTTTGCTTCCCTTTTCAATTTTCTATAATTCCTAGCTTCTGATTTATATCCGTTACTATCAACTTCCCTTTTCTTCCATTTGTTCTATACCAGGGGTGGCCAAACTTACTGACCCTCCAAGACACATATGATAATCTTCAGAAGTTTGAGAGCCAGGTGCACCTGCCAGGGCTTGGGGCTTCAGCCCTGTGGGGCACACCTGCTGGGGCTCCAGGCTTCAGCCCCATTCCTGCTGAAGCCTTGAGCCCCAATAGGTGCCTGCCATGAAGCCCTGAGACACACACCCCAAAAAAAGCCCCTAAGCCCACCACCCTTCTGCAGGGCAAAAGCCCTGAGCTTCCCCTGCCCCAGTCTGATAGGTGGAGAATGGGGGGAAGTGTGGGGGGCTCAGCGAGCCGCACTTTAACTATAAAAAGTCCATGCAGCTCACGAGCCGCAGTTTGGCCACACCTGTTCTACACTATGTTTTTTTTTTTATAGCTGCTTTCATTTCTCCTCTAAAACCAGGTCTGTCTTTTACCCATTACAGCCTTCTTCCTCGATGTGGGACTGTGACTTTTTGGACATCTAGTCAAATGTTCTTAAACAATTCCCAATTATCATTCACAGTTTTCTGATTAAATTCTTCCTCCCAGCTGATTTGGCTCATAAGTGTTTTAGGCTTTATGAAATTGGCCCTCTTAAAGCAGCAGGTCTATATATTACTGGGTTGGACTTTATTCAGTTTGTACATTATAAATGCGACCAAATCAGGGTCACTTGTACTGAGGCGACCATTAACTTTTAGTTCTTTGATCAGTTCCTTTTTATCTGTCAAGTTGAGGTCAAATATAGCATTCCTCTGTGTTGGCTGTAACACTGTTTGAATTAGGAATTTGTCAGCTGTAATATTAAGAAATTTCGAGGATGACTTAGTACCTGCATCATGGGACCTGCAGCATCTGTCGCTTAGACTGAAGTCCCCATGCAGATTTTTGTTCCCTACACATTGTGTTATAACCAGCTGCTCATGCACCTGCCATCCTGTTCCCCAGTGTGATTTGGTGACCTGAAGCAGACACCAACGAATACCCAAGCTTGTGCTTTATCTGTTAGGACGCTGACCCATACACATTCAAGATCATTTTCCAAATTGTCAATGACTCGGAAACTGGTAATGCTATTTTTGATGTATTATTTCCTCCAACACCTGGAGCGTTTACCACAAAATAGAGCACATGTTTGCTAGCTAGATTTTTGTTAATTAAATCGTTTTTTGCTGAACATTCATAAGTGGAGCAAAATTAATCGTCTGACATATTTTCACTGTTTGTTATTCACCAGCATTTCTTTCCTTGACAACTTCGTCCGTTAGTAGAGCCCAACGTATGCAAAGGTTCTTTATTTAGAAAGTCAATGCATTTACTTTTAGGAAGTTAAGGGTTTTGTTAAAAAGGTGACTATGGGATGCAAATTATACCATCCCCACCCAAAAAAGATCCTCTTTTTGACTGACTTTCCACAATGTGTCGTTTGGGATGAGGGTGTTTTTTGGCTGTTTGGGGCTCTTTTGTGCAAAGGGCAAAAAACTCAGCAAGGCCTTTTGTGACTATTTCACACAATCCTCATGTTTCAATTACCAAGCCATTTCCTTGAGACTATGAATGCAAAGTTTCCCTCAAAACCAAGGATTTAAACTACTGTACAGGTGTTTGCAATGCAACATATGCCTCAGAAAATGTCTTTGGTATCCCCACACAGTGTCAGAAAAACTCTACTCTCTGTAGGAACGGTGATTATGGTTATCTGGATCACAAGCTCTTTCAGAGATGAAATTTAATGTCAGCTTGTGTCCTTGGTGTCTGTCCCTGGATTCTCCGTTGCTAGCTGCATCTATTCCGTGATCCTGGTGCGGACCTTAGAGCTTGTCTGCCCTTAAAAGGCTGTAACCACGCCACTGTAGCGCTTCAGTGTAGACACAACCGATGCCCACGGGAGGGGTTTCCCTGTAGGTGTCGGCAGTCCGTGTCCCCGAGAGGCGGTCGCTAAGGCAATGGAAGAATTCATCCTTTGACCTAGCACTGTCTACACCAGGGGTTAGGTCGGCCTAGCTACATCTCCCAAGCCCCTGAAAGACAGAGCTATGCCACTGTAAGACCCCAGTGTAGACCAGCCATCCGTGATAGTTTGCTTCATGGCCAGTCCAGTGTTGGCTGAGAGATCTTTCCTCCTTCCTATTACTGTCTCCGCTCCTCTTTCACTAGAGACCTGATCCAAAGTCCAATGTACTCCTCGGAAAGACTCCATTGACCTCACTGGGTTTTGGATCAGGCCCAAGATATCTTACAGCTCCGGGGACATGCTTTGTCACTTGACTTGAGCCTTACCATTTCTCTCTTGGAAGCAGCAGGAATTAGCGTGTCTTGGGGCTGGTCTACCCTGAAAACTTACATCAGCGTAGTTACATCTCTCAGGGATCCACACCCCTGAAACACATAGCTAGGCTGACCTAACCCCCGGTGTAGACAGCGCGAGGTCAACAGAAGAATTATTTCCTTGGCCGACCTATCACCTATCTGGGAGGCGGATAATCCATGCTGAGGGGAGAACCCCTCTCCTCGGCAGAGTCAGTGGAAAGCTTCAAGTCTAGACAAGCCCACGGTCTCTCTTTCTAGCTGTCCTCAGGTTGGTCTTCACCTGCACACCTCCTCGTGGCCTGAGGTTGTGCTACAGGCCGCCCACCTCAGTTTCTGCCTTTAAGGGGCTTCTTAAATAAATTCCACACAGGTTTCTTTGTCCAATAAGGCCCCCTTTCCCCAGGGTCTAATTTATTGACTGAAGACACAAAACAAAACTTAGTCCCGGGGCTTCTCTTCTCCCCCGGAGTCTGCTCTCTGTAGCTCTTCCCTGCCTTGCCAGGCCACTCTCAGCCCTAGCTGGCTGAGTGTCTTTCTGCTACTGCGGAGTGGTAAGAAGTGGGGCAGAGTCGGTCAGGGCTAGTGGTCCGAGCCAGGTGTCAAGCCGAGGGTCAGAACCGGGAGTCGAGTTGGAGTCGGAAGCCAGAGGATGAGCCGGGACTGGTAGCTAGTGGTCAGGGCAGAGCGTAGGTGCAGGAGTCAGAGAGGAGGTGGGGATCAGGCATGAGGCAGGAACTGAGGGCAAGCACACAGGAGTGAGGCAGAAACCAGGAGCAGGGCAGAGCAGGATCTGGGACCAGGGGTTGAATGCAGATCACAGGAGACAGGCTAAGAATGGGATCCGATGTGGGGCACACCACCGTCTGTGGGGTGGCTCGCACAGCCCACCCTGCAGACTTGGGTTGTGGGTGTGAGCCACTCAGGCTCCCGCCAGCCTGGGGCGTTCTGACGGGACGTCGTGTGGGGCCCAATCTTCTGGGGCTGGAGGGGTGCTGCTCTGTCTGTCTCTCTTGGTGGTATGAGGGAGTCTGAGACCCAGGGCCCCTGCAGCCCTGGGTTCTAGACCTGCACCCTCAGATCCTTATGTGATGTCTTCTGTCCTTGGCCATCTTCAGCCCCCTGGGGCTCTGGTAGCTTTCTGCTCCGTCTCTGCTCTGCTCTTCCTCTGGAGTCCCTCCCTGCTGCTCTTTGCAGGGGAATGAGCCACTCCCTGCTCAGGTGTGCTACCTCCTTAGTAACTAGGTTGGCTGGCTCCACGGCTGTAGCCCTCAAACCATCCTGTTACCCCAGTCTCGGGACTTGTCTGGCCCCGGTTACCATAGTACCTCAGCCCCTCACACCCTTCACCGTCATTATTCTCACAGCCCCTCAGGAGGTAGTGCGATAATACTATCCCGTTGTACAGATGGGGAACTGAGGCACCAAGAGGCTTCACTGCAGAGTGAGCCCAGGGCCGGGCACCCGGCTTAGCCTAGCCTGGAGCTGAACAGACACACTGCAAAGCCCTACCCCAATGACTGCATCCTCACTGGCACTGCGCTCCCCTGTGCGTGCCGGTAGGACCCCTGGGGCAAGGTCCTGTGGTTCTTTGTGCTGCTCCGATTCATTGTGGGAGAACTTGCTGGTCCCTCTGGGCACGGGGGAAGGAGTGGGATTTTTCCTGTCCTCATTGCAAAGTGGGTGGCTTACACACCATTGCCAACCCTCCAGGATAGTCCTGGAATCTCCAGGAATTAAAGATTGATCTTTAATTAAAGATTATGTCATGTGATGAAATCTCCAGGAATAGATCCAACCAAAATTGGCAACCCTAGTTACCAGTCGCAATGAAAGCAGAACCTGGCTTAGCCACCCTGGGCCAGGCCAGCTAGCCTGGGTTGAATGCCCCACTAAACTCAGGCCAGAGGGTTTTGTGTGTGGATGGGAGAGAGTTAAAGGAAATTTCCAGGTCAAAGGCCAGACTAACTGCAGTGAAAACAGATCCTAAGGAACATGCCAAAGGGCACCCAGGGTGTCAGTGGCAGAATGGGGAGCTGAACCTGAAGTGATCCCTGGCACCACCCCACCTCTCCTTCTGCCAAACATCATCAGTTCTATTTTATTACTGCTTAATCATAGAATCATAGAATCATAGAATATAAGGGTTGGAAGGGACCCCAGAAGGTCATCTAGTCCAACCCCCTGCTCAAAGCAGGACCAATTCCCAGTTAAATCATCCTTGACCCTTGACGGGGGTCATTTCTCCAGCAGAAGTGACTCCGAGCAGGGCTCTGGAGTCAGAGAGAAAGTGTCGGTTTCCTGGTCTCCAGAATATTTATCAGCCTGAGGCCGGAATATTCCTCCGACTCAGCACATCTGTCCTCTCACTGGGTAGATTCCTTTGGCTGCTGTTTAGGACTTGGCTTTTTCTTTCTGGTGTGCCATGTGACCCCCTCTCTGATGGGTACAAGACAGACTCCTGACTTCTCTCTCTGGGTTTTTACACTGGCTGAAATACCCAGGTCCCCCCCAACCTGCCTGCAGAAGTGTGCAGCTCAGAGCTAATCGTTCTCCTGTCTGAGAGCAGAACATTTACAGGGATATTGTCCATTTTGTATATTGCAATCCCTGGCTTCCCACAGCACAGCATGGAGGGGAGAAAAACCACCCAGCAAGAGCTGTGTAAAAGTGATGGCGGGTTAACGCTGCTTGAACCCCATTAACTGCCCTGCACACTCTGTGACCCCTACTTCAGGCAGTTTGCAGAATGTAGCCAGGGGCTGGCAAGCAGTAGCCATGTGGCTACCAGTCAGCCACGTGCGTTGACTGGGGAGGAGTCATCAGGGGAGTGCAAAGCAAGGATTCTTCTGCACAGTGAGCGTGGGAGCCGCTGGTTTCCTTTGCTTTTGCTAGCCTCCCCCTCTGGCTAGGGGAGGAGCATTAACCGACTTTAGCTACTACAGAGTTGTGTGTTCAGAACTAGCCCTCAGCATGAGTCTTCAGGGACTGAAGGACAGGAACAACTCCTTAAGCAGTTGTAGTAGGCTTATATCCTCTTATGCAGACCGGTCACTAGAGGGGTGAGTCTCCTAGGTAATATGTGCTTACCTGCCTTTTAAAGGGACCTCTGAGGTATAGACAGGTCCCCGCCATACTGCGTCTTTTTTGCTCAGGCTACAATCACTAAACAACTCCAGATCGTCTCTTTGCGTCACGCCAGATGACTCAGTCCTTTCTAATTCCAGTGATAGCAAAAGGGACATTTCATGAAGGATTTGTTCTGTCTGGCTCAGCAGATCCCTGAGCAGCCAGGTGGGCACAAAACTCTCCCTGGAACAAAACAAACTCACTTCGGGTGCTGGAAATGTCAGGGTCCATGTTTCCTGCCTTTCTTCCGGATGCCGTGGCCTCTGCTCAGAGCACATGAGAGACAAGGGTCGTCTTGCCCAGTGTCCTTAATGGATCATTTCCGATGAACATTTTGTATTTGGTAAAAACTCAGTGTAAGCCGTTCACGAGGCTGCCGCTGCAGGCATTACCCTGGCTGCAAAGACAATCGAGAAGCACCCATGCACGTGTGCGTAATGGAGAAGTGGCGTTCTCCACCAGACACGTCGAGTGCTCTAGCATCTCTCAGCCTGTGTGATTTATGCAGATAGATCTGTCAAGAAATGACCAATTATTCTCCTTTGTAGGAAAATGCTTTTTATAGAGTTGCACAGAGAACAGACAGGCTTCTGCCTCTGCGTGTCAGCTTTCACCTGGTTTTTGTTTCTGATGTTTGACAATATGGTTCTCTTTATTCTGCATTATTTGTCTGAGGCTGGCCTCCCAGCAGAGATCAGTGTCTCCTTGTGCTAGGTGCCGTACAGATCCAGGATATGACATTTTTTGCCCTGAAGAGCTTATTATCTAAACAGAAACACGTGGGAGAGAGGAAGTATCCTGCATCTTTGAAGGGGCTTAGCCTGGATGACCCTTGCGGTCCCTAGTATCCTTAGCTCCAGTTCTCCACGTAGATCTAAGGCACCAGAAGATAAAATGAATTGCCCAGGGTCATCTGAAAAGTCAATGGTCCAGCCAAGAATCACACCCACATTTCTGCCCAGTGCTGTACCCACAAAATCACCCTGCCTCTCTCTGTTGCTAATGCTGATGACCCAATCCTGCAAACACGGATTGTCAGATGCAGCGCTTGCTACCACGAGTAGCCCCACTAACTTCAATTGCTTCCATCTGGGGCAGATGTAATCCTTCAAGGGAAAGATCAACCTACAATGGTAGCTAAAATAAAACCACGTTTGGCTTTGTGGCCATGAATGGTGAGGTCTTGCTGCGAGAAGCATTGCTGGGCTAAGGGTGCCTGATCAGCAAACGCCTGGTGAAATGAAGTGGGTAAGAGGGGACAGTCATGACATATAACATTGCTAATAAAAAAGCAAGCACAAATTGCAGGAGGGGGAACATGGGCACCAGGTGGAGCCCCCCTTTGAGGAAGCTAGCCCCTGGCTCTGCCCCTTCTGTCCGTGCCTTCCTTTTGCCCCTGGGCTGGAGCCCCTCACTGCTCTTGCAGCCAGAGCCCTGAGACCTCCCATGCCCCCCCCGTGACTGGAGCAATGAGTTTCCCTCCCCACCTGGAGGAGCCCCAGGCTGGCCAAAGCCCAGGGCACCGAGCCCCCCCGCCCCTGCCTGGAGGAGCACTGGCCAAACCTCCCCCCCCACCTGCCAGGAGGAGCCCCGAACCGCCCCACACTTGCCCAAAGGACCCCGGGGCTAGCCGCAGCTGTGCCGCACCTCCCCTCCCATCCCTTCTCCAGCTCCCAAGCCACCTGGGAAAAGTCGCACCGCGACAGCGTCTCTTCCCGAAGAAGAACCGGAGCTTGTGCTATGCCCCATGCAGGTTCCAGGGCGGCGGAAGGGGCAGTATGCGTTACTCACCTTCCTGGGCTCCTCACCTCTTGAACAATGCGAGCTCTGGAGTCCAGGGCGATGACTGAGGAACCCAGGAAGCTGAATAGCACATGCCGCCTCCTCTGCTGCTCCGGAACCTGCATGGGACATAATAAAAAGCAAAAACTTCCCTGGCCAAACCTGCATCCGACGGCAGTGGCAGGGGAGGCTTTCTACCCGCCACCCATGAGGGGGAAATGGGGTTGCCAATTTTGGCTGGACGCCTTCCTGGAGGTGTCATCACATGACATAATCTTTTATTAAAGGTTAATCTTTAATTTCTGGAGACTCCAGGACAATCCTAGGGGCAACTAGTTCAAAGGGCAATGCCATTGCTGAGCATGAGAGCGCGCGAGAGCAGGGCTGAGGCTGGCAAACTCCACTAAATTTCCGACCTCAGCGACCGTTCCGACCTCAGCTGGTTTGCTGCGAACCGTGCTCTTCATTGTCTCATTGTTTCTTTGCTTCCCCCCTCCCTTTCCCTCTATTACATGTGTCTGTCCAAAGAACAGGCATAATCAATACTGCGATCATCCAGTCCAGGGTTCTCAAACTGGGGGTCCAGACCCCTCCGAGGGTTACAAGGTTCTAGCTGTCAGCCTCCACCCCAAACCCCGCTTTGCATCCAGCATTTATAATGCTGTTTAAAAACACTTTTTTATATATTTAATTTATAAGGGGGGGGGGTCACACTCAGAGGCTTGCTGTGTGAAAGGGGTCACCAGTACAAAAGTTGGAGAACCCCTGATGGAGTCTGACCTCCTGCAGGACACAGGCCAGAGAACCTCAGCCATTCATTCAGTGTCAAGCCCAGAACTTCTAAAGTGGAGCTACAGCATATCTTTAGAAAGAGATTTAAAGGTCCAGGCTACACTACAGACCTATTCTGATGGGATCCCCAGAGTACAACCTAGACTGTGAGACCGCTGAGTCCCCTTAAGCACGTCAGCCTGGTTTGTCTCTCTCACTGCTGTCCTAGTGACAAACAGCAAAACCCCATCCGGGTGCTGTGATCCCGCAGGCAACAGGCAGGGACACACCCAGCTAAATTGCATGAATGCTCTTAAGCCGCTCATGAATTATACAGAGAGAGACACCAGCAAATCTCCCCAAGCCTTGCACCCCAGTGATGTCCTGTCTTACCCTGCTCATGGCCTTCTCTTGAACAGTGCAAGCTCATTAATTAGTTCGCCACTTCGGCAGAGGAAAGTGGAAATGCACCAGCCTTTGTAATCTGGCCAATTTCCCCAAGCACTTTAGACAAACTCATAGGTAAGGATAAAACATTAAACTAAGAGTACTAATTACAGAAAGAGAGATTTTAAGTGATGATAGGTGTTAGGCACAGAGGTCAAAGTTGAGTACATAAGAAATAAAAATAGAATCGCAGTTTAAATTCTAACTTTAACAGACTAAGCAGATTTGAATCCAACAGCTTTTCTCACCCCACTGGATGTTCCAGGCAGTTTACAGTTCTTAATACGCAGGCTGAGTTCCCTTTTCAGCCTGGGACCAATCTCCCCACTCCAAAGTCTTTGTCTTCCCAACAGTCTTCCAGGTGTTGAGATGGGGGAGGAGAGAGGCCAAATGATGATATCACTATCCCTCTTTTATACTTTCCTCCAGCTGCTAGAAAGATCCTTGCTGTGTCACAGGAGTGAGGCCCCCTCCAGCTTGTCCGTGCCCTCTGCCAAGTCTCGGGGGGGGGGGGGGGGGGCATTGGGAGAGTGGATTCCCTTTAATGGGCCATCAACGCCTCTCTGGCCAATCTAGATGTAAATCTGTCTTGTCAGGTTTCAGAGTAACAGCCCTGTTAGTCTGTATTCGCAAAAAGAAAAGGAGTACTTGTGGCACCTTAGAGACTAACCAATTTATTTGAGCATAAGTTTTCGTGAGCTACAGCTCACTTCATCGGATGCATACCGTGGAAACTGCAGCAGACTTTATATACACACAGAGAATATGAAACAATACCTCCTCCCACCCCACTGTCCTGCTGGTAATAGCTTATCTAAAGTGATCATCAAGTTGGGCCATTTCCAGCACAAATCCAGGTTTTCTCACCCTCCACCCCCCCACACACAAATTCACTCTCCTGCTGGTAATAGCCCATCCAAAGTGACCACTCTCTACACAGTGTGCATGATAATCAAGTTGGGCCATTTCCTGCACAAATCCAGGTTCTCTCACCCCCCTCCAAAAAACACACACACAAACTCACTATCCTGCTGGTAATAGCTCATCCAAAGTGACCACTCTCCCTACAATGTGCATGATAATCAAGGTGGGCCATTTCCAGCACAAATCCAGGTTTTCTCACCCCCCCACCCCCATATACACACAAACTCACTCTCCTGCTGGTAATAGCTCATCCAAAGTGACCACTCTCCCTACAATGTGCATGGGAGCTGGCTCTGGGTATTTCCCGCTTACCACATGTTTCAGCCGCAAACACATAGCAACACTTCATAACTTCACACAGAGTGGCAGAACACACAATTCATCAGGATAGTAACGTTCAACAGATCAAGACCTTTTGAGTGACACCTCACAGGGTGTACTCTGTACGGAACATACCATAATCCTATCGCAGGGGTGAATATGGCGGTTCCAGGGTGTGACTTAGAGGTCCCGTGTCACACCTATATTGGTATAAATACGTCACACAGGGGTGTGAAAAATTCACATCCCAGAGCAACATCGTTATACCCATGTAACCCCCTGTGTGGACACTGCTATGTTGGCGGGATTGCTTCTCCCGTCAGCACAGCCACCGCCTGCCGGGGAGGTGGATTCGCTACGCCGATGGGAGAGAGTTTCGTGGAAGCATTACCGCGGTGCAGCTGCATCGGTGCAGCCTTGTGAGTGTAGACGTGCCCAAAGACTTCAAGAGATGGAGGATCCACCCTGGCCCTAGGTAAGTTGTTCCAATGGCTAATTACCCTTGCTGTTAAAAAAAATGCATGCCTTCATTCGAGTTTGAACTGGTCTGTGTTCCTCTAGTTATTATGTAGTCCTGCCTTGAGTGCAGAGGCCTGGACTAGACAGCCGACTGAGGTTCCTCCCAATCCTACCCTTCTATGATTCTTCTATGTTTCCTTTTCATTTATGAACATTCCAGTTCTTCAGAGGGGGAAACCATGTAAACATTTATTCCGGAGACATAAAGTGCTCTTTGGAGAAGGGGAGTGACTCCACTGTTGGGGTTTGGCTCAACACGGCCTTCAAACCCTGTGAGAACGAAGACCCATTTCACTTTTCGATGCTGTGCATTTGAACATTTCTGCTTTGCTTGCTCTGTGGAGAGGAGTTCTATGGTAAATGCAAACCCGAACCTCGTTACTCCAAACCCCATTGGTTGGTATCACAGTCATGTTTCTTATGTCCGCTAAACCGTCCTACTTTTTCTGATCTCTCTCCAGGCCCTTCAGTCATTTTCCTAGCGCCTGTTTCTAGACCCCCCCTCTCACTTTCTACTTGGTCCTTTTTGAGAAATGAATACAGCATTTCCCGGGAGGGCTCCTCATTCATGTCTATAATTGTGTTTAGAATGTTTTAAGTCTTCTTCCCTATCTCGTTCTTTATTCACACTAATGTTTTGTTTGCTCTGCTTTAACCACCCCCGTGCACTGAGCAGATGTTTTCATTGAACTGTCTTTAATGATAAGCCGGTCTTTCCTTTGAGTGGTTACATGTAATTCAGAGCCCATTAATCCGTATGAATTGTTCAGATTTATTCCTTCCAATGCACATCACCTTTTGCCAACTCTGAAACTCATCAGCCATGCCCTGGAGCTGTTCAGTCCTTCTGGAACAATTCATGGCCTTCTGTAGCCTTTACTAGTTTAAATAACACGTTTCATCTGGCATTTTTCACTGCTCACTCCCTGTTCCAGATCATTAATAAATATTGTTGCTCCTTTGGCCAAGCCATTAGCCAAAAGTCAGAGTCTTGAAGGGTTGTTTCTGTTAGGAGGAGACATTGCTGAGATGAGACTGGTGTATTCTTGGCATAATCAGGTCTGTTTACAAAGGACGGATCCAAAGGGTATATCTACACTGGAATCAAGAGGCATGACTGCAGCTCATATAGGCTTTTCCAAGACAACTTTGATAGCTTAGATCAAAATTAGCTCGTGTAATAATAGCAGCATAGCCAAGATAGCGGGGGGGAGTTGCATGGACTAGCCTCCCAAGTACATCCCCGCCAAGGACCTTAGGTATCTACTGGAGTGGTTAGACCATGCTATGTAGCCATGGATGGTAAGAATTGAGGGACAGTTGGGCCTGTTCCACCCTTTATGCCCTGAAGTTGGTGGAGGAGGAGGGGTAGGGTGATATGAGGACATCTAGGCCACAGGCCTGGCCCCAGCAGACCAAAAAAACCTGTTCTCAGAAGCATGGGACACATGTGCACCAAGGATGGAATCCAGGTGGACAACACATCTCAAAGAACCACAGTTACGGTCAAGCAAGTAACCATTCTTTGCCTAACTCAGAAATCACCGAGTCTGCTGCTCTGTGCCCAAGAGGCTCCATCTCTTTGCATCCTCTCAGAGTCACGCTTACATTTCCTTCTCCAGGCTTTTTCCTCCAATACACACACACACACACACACACGGTCACACACACGCACACACACACGGTCACTCAAGCCTGCCTCCAACACCTATGTTTGCAACCAGGGAAACCCCTCAGTCCAGGCAGCTTGGCATCTCAGATTGTTTGTTTGCAGCTGGTTTTACAGCTACTTAGAAAGAGGCATAATTGATCCTTCTGGCAAACACACATTAGCTTTAACGAGGTCTGTGATTGTCTTTGGATCCAAGCCCTCACACCCATAGCAGCTTTTAGCACCTTTCAGCATAACAACATATGGAACAACATTGCTCCTAATACAGAACTGTCCAGCCCCCTGCTGTTAACCTTTGGCCGTGAGGAAAATCCACCATTTATTTCCTGTTTCAGAGTAGCAGCCGTGTTAGTCTGTATTTGCAAAAAGAACAGGAGTACTTGTGGCACCTTAGAGACTAACCAATTTATTTGAGCATAAGCTTTCCTGAACTACAGCTCACTTCATCGGATGCATTCAGTGGAAAATACAGTGGGGAGATTTATATACACAGAGAACATGAAACAATGGGTGTTACCGTACACACTGTAACGAGAGTGATCACTTAAGGTGAGCTATTACCAGCAGGAGAGCGGGGGGAGGATGGGGGGGGGACCTCTTGTAGTGATAATCAAAGTGGGCCATTTCCAGCAGTTGACAAGAACGTCTGAGGAACAGTGGGGGGGTGGAATAAACAAGGGGAAATAGTTTTACTTTGTGTAATGACCCATCCACTCCCAGTCTCTATTCAAGCCTAAGTTAATTGTATCTAGTTTGCAAATGAATTCCAATTCAGCAGTCTCTCGTTGGAGTCTGTTTTTGAAGTTTTTTTGTTGAAGAATTGCAACTTTTAGGTCTCTAATCGAGTGACCAGAGAGATTGAAGTGTTCTCTGACTGGTTTCTGAATGTTATAATTCTTGACATCTGATTTGTGTCCATTTATTCTTTTACGTAGAGACTGTCCAGTTTGACCAATGTAAATGGCAGAGGGGCATTGCTGGCACATGATGGCATATATCACGTTGGTGGATGTGCAGGTGAACGAGCCTCTGATAGTGTGACTGATGTTATTAGGCCCTGTGATGGTGTCCCCTGAATAGATATGTGGGCACAGTTGGCAATGGGCTTTGTTGCAAGGATAGGTTCCTGGGTTAGTGGTTCTGTTGTGTGGTGTGTGGTTGCTAGTGAGTATTTGCTTCAGATTGGGGGGCTGTCTGTAAGCGAGGACTGGCCTGTCTGCCAAGATCTGTGAGAGTGATGGGTTGTCCTTCAGGATAGGTTGTAGATCCCTGATGATGCGTTGGAGAGGTTTTAGTTGGGGGCTGAAGGTGACGGCTAGTGGCGTTCTGTTATTTTCTTTGTTGGGCCTGTCCTGTAGTAGGTGACTTCTGGGTACTCTTCTGGCTCTGTCAATCTGTTTCTTCACTTCAGCAGGTGGGTATTGTAGCTGTAAGAATGCTTGATAGAGATCTTGTAGGTGTTTGTCTCTGCCTGTCTCTTAGCCAGTTTCTGCTCCAGGACAATACTTTGCCTCTCCTCCCAGAACCATTCCATTTTCTTACTTGCATCTGGTGAGGGACTTTGTCAGAGACTCTCAAACCCAATATAAATCGCATCAGCCAGTTGTCCTTTATCCTCTGCTTTCACTCACAGTCTTCTAACAGATCAGGGAGGCAAGAATTTCCATTACAGCAGCCACGTTGTTGTCTCTCTTTATCAAGTATCAGGGGGTTGCCGTATTAGTCTGTAGTCACAAAAACAACGAGGAGTCCAGTGGCACCTAAAAGACTAACAGATTTATTTGGGCATATGCCCAAAACTGTTAATCTTTAAGATGCCACCGGACTCCTCGTCGTTCTCTTGTATCGTGATCCTTTAGGTATCTTATAGTTCTATTTCGAATTGTTTCCACCAATTTACATGACAGCCGCCCATCAAAGTGCATTAGGACAGGTTTCAGATGCATCCGATGAAGTGAGCTGTACTCACGAAAGCTTATGCTCAAATAAATTGGTTAGTCTCTAAGGTGCCACAAGTACTCCTTTTCTTCTTTCAAAGTGCATTAGGGCACTTTTAGTGCATGACCACAGGGTCAATCTGGCCACTTCGGGGTGGCAAGACTCCAAGCCCGGGTCGGCTGACTTGGGCTCGCTGGGCTCAGACTGCCAGGCTAAAAATAACAGGGCAGCCGTTTGGACTCAGGCTGGAGCCCAGACTCTGTAACCTGGTCAGCAGGGAGGGTCCCAGAGCCCGTGTTTGTTTTTCCTTAGTGTGTGGAAGGCTGGTGCACACCCCAGCTGGCCACACACTAAATCTCTGTATAGACAAGTTCTAATGACCAGGATCGTCCCGCCAGACATTTCAACAACAGACAGACACTTGCAGCTTCATCACTTCCACTTCAACAGACACTTGCAGCCCTCCAGCCCTCTGCTGTAGTATCCAATGTTCGGTCTGACCAGTGCCGATAGGGCCCCCATTAGCCTAGTATGGGAGTGCCTTGCAATTTCTTAGTTATATGTAAATCTCATTAGCATAAATTATCTGCTTATATGGCCCTCAGTGCTGTGATATCTGAGCATCTCCTCCGCATTTGTGGATTTTATTTCCCCCCCGCTCCCCCTCCCACATCTCTTTGAGGCCAGGAAGTGCTGTTCTACACATTAAACCAATGGGGACCTGTGGGGTAGGGCAGAGTTAGTGACCTGGCCAAGGTCATGCCGGGAGCCTGTAGCTCAGCCAGGAACTGAACCTGGGTTCAAGCTGTTAACACCCCCATTGTCTTCCGTTGAACATTCCACTACCACCCCCTGCAGGACTCCTGGGGGTACTGCAGCCAGCGGGAGTATGTTTTAGTGGAGCCATGCCGCTAGGGAGCTGGGGTGTTGATCCCCCCCACCCCGTTAAAAGCTTGCAGCACTCCCTTTTTGGGTAAGCATTTGGATGCCATCTTTACGGTAGAGTTCTGGGAAAGGTTCCTTGCAGGAGGAACACTGCCCTCTTCAGGACAATGGGGTGTGCTACTAAGATAGATGGAATATAGGGGCCCAGAGAGTCCAAGATGCCCCAGCCGCTCTCCAGCATTCCACAGTGTTAAATAAATTTCGATATACAGTGACCTGACACCAACTGAAAATCCTTTGACCATTTTATTACAGACACAGAAACAGAAACAGTTAAAGCATTTCAAATGTAAAGTATTAAATAAGGTTTTCATGTTACCTACATCCCTTGTTCCCTTCCCCTTTAGCTGGAGAGCGCTTTTAGGAGCAAAAAACCCCTTGTGCGACAGTCTCTTAGAAGATACCAAAGATAGCTAGCTGTCCTGCTTGGGGAATGTAGAAGAAGTTAGTTGAGATGCACTGAAAGTGGTGGTGGTAAAGTTCGATCCCCTTTCCAAAGAATTAAAAGCAAGACAGCCACCTACAAAAGGGGAGAGAAAAGAACAGCAAAGACAGAAAATGCAGCTTCTGTCTCTGGCACTGAACCCCGCAACCTCACTGCTGCAAAAACACAGACACAGCCCACAGTCTTATATCAGCCACTCTGAAACCTGGCAAACTTATACCAGCATTGGGCTGGTTAGCACATTGCTTTTAGCTGCCTCTCTGCTCACAGGCTTACAGCAGTGTTGCAAAATATGCAGGCTTGTCTGGCTAAAACAGATTAGGAACAGTCAATGTGGATTCACCAAGGGCAAGTCATGCCTGACCAACCTGATTGCCTTCTAGGATGAGATAACTGGCTCTGTGGATAGGAAAAGCGGTGGATGTGATATACCTTGACTTTAGCAAAGCTTTTGATATGATCTTCCACAGTATTCTTGCCAGCAAATTAAAGAAGTATGGATTGGATGAATGGACTATAAAGTGGATAGAAATCTGGCTAGATCGTTGGGCTCAATGGGTAGTGATCAACGTCTCGATGTCTAGTTGGCAGCCGGTATCAAGCGGAGTGCCCCAGGGGTCTCTCCTGGGGCTGGTTTTGTTCAACATCTTTATTAATGATCTGGATGACGGGATGGACTGCACCCTCAGCAAGTTCACAGATGACACTAACTGGGGGGAGAGGTAGATACGCTGGAGGGTAGGGATAGGGTCCAGAGGGACCTAGACAAATCGGAGGATTGGGCCAAAAGAAATCTGATGAGGTTCAACAAGGACAAGTGCAGAATCCTGCACTTAGGACGGAAGAATCCCATGCACCGCTACAGACTAGGGACCGAATGGCTCGGCAGCAGTTCTGCAGAAAAGGACCTGGGGATTACAGTGGACGAGAAGCTGGATATGAGTCAATAGTGTGCTTTATTCCCCTCTATTCAGCACTAGTCAGGCCACATCTGGAGTATTGTGTCCAGTTTCCCCCCCCCCCCGATCCATCCTCTTTGGAACCCCCTTTCAGGTAGTTGAAAGCAGCTATCAAAACCCCCCAGTTTTGTTTAGTCTGCAAAAAAGAAGAATGAGGGGGGATTTGATAGCTGCTTTCAACTACCTGAAAGGGGGTTCCAAAGAGGATGGAGCTAGACTGTTCTCAGTGGTACCAGATGGCAAAACGAAGAGTAATGGTCTCAAGTTGCAGTGGGGGAGGTTTAGGTTGGATATTAGGAAAAACTTTTTCACTAGCAGGGTGGTGAAGCACTGGAATGGGTTACCTAGGGAGGTGGTGGGATCTCCATTCTTAGAGGTTTTTAAGGTCAGGCTTGACAAAGCCCTGGCTGGGATGATTTAGTTGGGGTTGGTCCTGCTTTGAGCAGGGGGTTGGACTAGATGACCTCCTGAGGTCCCTTCCAACACTGATATTCTATGATTCTATGACAGCTATGCCGGCAAACCCTTTCCACTCCAGATAAGGTCTTGGGATCGCTGCTATTTCAAATGCTGTGTTGTCCCAGCAATTGAGGGCATTCATAGAGAGCCTAGTTCTTACATACAAATGAAGGGTCTGATGCTGCAGACACTTAAGAAGGTATCTTCACTCCCATGAGTAATCCCATTGAACTCAATGGGGTTGCTCCTGTAAGTAAATGTACTTTGCAGGCGTAAGCATTTGTGGGATGGAACCTGTAATTTTGCATTTTAAGGGTTCCCAATTAATATTACGTGGCTAAAGCTAAGCACTCAATAAACCAAACGTGGTGTTCAGCTCAGCTACAGACAACTGAATTGACTACAGGACCCTGGATGATGCTTTGAATGGCAGAGCCAAACTTTATTCAAACGAAAAACGATGAGTTAAGCAAACAGGCCTACGGTTGACACTGATGTTACCATGATACACACATCGAATGATGGAATGGTGTATCAGTGGGTGATCCACTGACAACAGCATGACAAGCCTTCTTACCCTGTAACCTAACAGTACCCTCTGGATGTTAATTGGAGTGCTCCTAATTTAGCAAGGCCACTCATTTTATTCTCCTTTGTAATACTAACTCATATTAAGCCAACCCATTACCATATTCACATTTCAGCCGCCTCTGTAGTGGCTCTTTACATCAGAAACTATTTAAATTAACATCTGTACCAAGGCTCTCCCCACACTGTCACTGTAGGGAGCATTTCAATAAAACATTCCACACCCTCAAACACTTATTACAAACCCCGCTAAAACCAGTTAGTACCAAAACATGGCCCCAGTATAAGCTGGGCCGGATCGTTGCTAACATCAGTTTTCCCATTTTACTGTCTCCAGCTTAGCTCTAACTTTTGCTCCCACTAACAAGCACAATTTCCCATACTCCTCTTTTCTTAGTCTTTCTTAGGTCAAACCCTAACATCTGCTTATTTCTTAAGAAAAAGACCGAGGGGTTACAGTGGACGAGAAGCTGGACATGAGTCAAAAGTGTGCCCTTGTTACAAAGAAGGCTAATGGCATTTTGGGATGTATAAGTAGGGGCATAGCCAGCAGATCGAGGGACATGATTGTTCCCCTCTATTCGACATTGGTGAGGCCTCATCTGGAGTACTGTGTCCAGTTTTGGGCCCTACACTACAAGAAGGATGTGGAAAAATTGGAAAGCATCCAGCGGAGGGTGACAAAAATGATTAGGGGACTGGAACACATGACTTATGAGGAGAGGCTGAGGGAACTGGGATTGTTTAGTCTGCGGAAGAGAAGAGTGAGGGGGGATTTGATAGCTGCTTTCAACTACCTGAAAGGGGGTTCCAAAGAGGATGGCTCTCGACTGTTCTCAGTGGTAGCAGATGACAGAACGAGGAGTAATGGTCTCAAGTTGCAGTAGGGGAGGTTTAGGTTGGATATTAGGAAAAACTTTTTCACTAGCAGGGTGGTGAAGCACTGGAATGGGTTACCTAGGGAGGTGGTGGAATCTCCTTCCTTGGAGGTTTTTAAGGCCCGGGTTGATAAAGCCCTGGCTGGGATGATTTAGTTGGGCATTGGTCCTGCTTTGAGCAGGGGGTGGGACTAGATGACCTCCTGAGGTCCCTTCCAACCCTGGTATTCTGTGATTCTATGAACCAAACACATTTTATAGGCTCCAAATCCCAACTGCTTGTGTGTGTGTGTTAGGATTGCCAAGTGTCTGGTTTTTGACTGGAACGCCAGGTCGGAAAGGGACCCTGGTGGCTCCAGTCAGCACCGCTGACCGGGCCATTAAGAGTCCAATTGGCGGCATAGTGGGGCTAAGGCAGGCTCCCTGCCTTCCCTGGCTCTGCGCACCTCCTGGAAGCAGTGACATGTCCCTGCAGCTCCTAGCTCAGGGGCAGGCAGAAAGGCTCCATGCACTGCTCCTGCCCTGAGCACCAGCTCCACAGCTCCCATTGGCTGGGAACAGTGGCCAATGGGAGCTGTTGGGGCGGCGCCTTTGGGCCAGAGCAGCGTGCGGATCCTCCCTGGTCCATAGGGGCTGCAGGGACACGTCACCACTTCTGGGAGCCACCTCAGGTAAGCACTGCTTGGAGCCCGCCCCACACTAGGAGCCCGCCCCACACCCTGAACCTCCTCCCCCAGCCCTGAGCCCCCTCCCACGCCCCAACTCTGTCACAGAGCCCGCGCCCCGCACCTCCTCCCATACCGCAACCCTCTGCCTAGCCTGGAGCCCCCTCCCACACTCCAAACCCCTCGGCTCCACCCCCCAGCCCTGAGGCCCCTCCTGCACCCCTGCCCCAGCCTGGTGAAAATGAGTGAGTGAGCAAGGGTGGGGGAGAGCGAGCGACGGAGGGAGGAGGGATGAAGTGAGCGGGGGCTGGGCCTCGGCGAAGGGGTGCGGCAGGAGCGGGGCCTCGGGCAGGGGGGCGGGGCAAGGGTGTTCGGTTGTCTGCAGTCAGAAAGTTGGCAACCCTAGTTGTGTGTGTATATGAGAGAGAGACCCTCTTGCAGGAAACATTTTTACTCTCTTTGACATGCTAGTTTTGTAACTTGACCTACTGCTGCTACTTGGGGCTGAAGTATTTGCTGTGACCACCTTGCTAGCCCCCAAAAAAGAACAGGGGGACTTGTGGCACCTTAGAGACTAACACATGTATCTGAGCATAAGCTTTCGTGGGCTACAGCTCACTGTGGTTCGAACATGTTCTCTCCATTTTTGTGAGCACTTGTATCCGGACAGCAGGTGGAAGAAAACCATCACCCTATTTTTACTGTTGCTTAAAAAGGGAAAGAAATGTTTATCGCTGTCAGCCATACATGCGTTTCTACCTATGTTGGTCTGGAAAAGGAAGTCCTGCCCCCCACTAGATGGCAGTAGACCATCACTTGTCGTTTGCCTTTCCTCGTTTTGCTCTACAAGAACCGGTGTACCTTGCACCGCTGCGGTGCTGCCTCAGTGGACCAGGCTCCCCACGCGCACGAGATGTGGCTGAGAAATCATGAGTTTTTAATTTGGCAACACTGGAGGAAGCCCGGTCACAGTCCCAGGGCCCCAGAGTGCTGAGTGTGGCTCAGACACAGAACAAATGGTCCCCTCATCCTTTTACAGCTCTCCTCTTTGTAAGAACCCTGCTGGGGGAGGGATAGCTCAGTGGTTTGAGCATTGGCCTGCTAAACCCAGGGTTGTGAGTTCAATTCTTGAGGGGGCCATTTAGGGATCTGGGGCAACTATGGGGGTTTGGTCCTGCTTTGAGCAGGGGGTTGGACTAGATGACCTCCGGAGGTCCCTTCCAACCCTGATATTCTTTGATTCTATGAATCACAGCAGATCAGGGTTGGAAGGGACCTCAGGAGGTCATCTAGTCCCACCCCCTGCTCAAAGCAGGACCGATCCCCGACTAAATCATCCCAGCCAGGGCTTTGTCAAGCCTGACCTTAAAAACATCTAAGGAAGGAGATTGTACCACCTCCCTAGGTAACCCATTCCAGTGCTTCACCACCCTCCTAGTGAAATAGTGTTTCCTAATATCCAACCTAGACCTCCCCCACTGCAACCTGAGATTGTTGCTCCTGTCTTTGTTGACGCTATGTAACGTACTCCATGATCTGAGCCCGACGGGCTCCCAGAGTTTCATCATTCGAAAGGGGATTTGCATAAAGCTTTTCAAAGGGGTTGTGGGGGAACTATGTAAGATTTAAAAGAACAGTCACAGGTATTGCGACGCACCCGGGAATCTGTTTGATTAGCAACAACTTTATGTAACCTACACGTTGTGACAAAGTTCCTGCTCTACCTTGGTGGGTCTTGCGCTTAACGGCGGATTTGCTCGCCTTGGAGCTTCACAGCAGCCCTCAGCTTGGCCGTTTTTCTGAACCCACAGTCCAGGTCGACTCCTCCTGTGTCTGACCAGGGGTTGGGAGGATTTGGGGGGAACCTGGGCCCGCCCTCTACTCCGGGTTCCAGCCCAGGGCCCTGTGGCATGCAGCTGTCTAGAGTGCCTCCTGGAACAGCTGGGCGACAGCTACAATTCCCTGGGCTACTTCCCCATGGCCTCCTCCCAACACCTTCTTTATCCTCACCACAGGACCTTCCTCCTGGTGCCTGATAATGCTTGTACTCCTCAGTCCTCCAACAGTCCACGTTCTCACTCTCAGCTCCTCGCGCCTCTTGCTCCCAGCTCCTCACACGCACATCACAAACTGAAGTGAGCTCCTTTTTAAACCCAGGTGCCCTGATTAGCCTGCCTTAATTGATTCTAGCAGCTTCTTGATTGGCTGCAGGTGTTCTAATCAGCCTGTCTTAATTGTCTCCAGAAGGTTCCTGATTGCTCTGGAACCTTCCCTGTTACCTTACCCAGGGAAAAGGGACCTACTTAGCCTGGGGCTAATATATCTGCCTTCTATTATTCTCCTGTAGCAATCTGGCCCGACCCTGTCACAACCCTGTCTGAATGGTACAACAGATGCTATTCTCTGTCCCTGCCAGTAGATAGCACTCTCTATATAGACGAACCATATACACTGAGGCCTGGTCTACACTGGGCGGGGGGGGGGATCGATCTAAGTTACGCAACTTCAGCTACGTGAATAACATAGCTGAAGCGGATGTACTTACATCTACTCACCGTGGTGTCTTCACTGCAGCGGGTCAACTGCTGATGCTTCCCCGTCAACTCCGCCTGCATCTCTTGCCCTGGTGGAGTACCGGAGGCGACGGGAGAGCGCTCGGCGGTCGATTTATCACGATAAATCAACCCCTGCTGGATCGATCGCTGCCAGTCGATCCTGCGGGTCATGCAGCCAAGCCCTGAGACAACATTTTGTAATGGGAGGTGTGGGGGCAGGGAGAGGATGAGGATTACAGTGGTGGGAATAGAGGGTTACTTGCTTATGGAAATAACGTCGTGGGTTTGCGACCTTTAAATTCCTGTCTTTGTACAAGCGGCGGGTATAGATGTATATATCCCTTACCTGCGTAGGTCTCTGGGCCACCACCGGACAAATAATACGTGGTTATAAAGGATGATTTACAAATAGTGTATTTTAAAGTATACTTATCTGTAGTGCTGCTCACCCAGAAAATGAGCACCTAATCAGGGGCCAGCTGCGAAAATGCTGGTTTCAATGGCTTGCCCAGCATCATACAGGGCCTCTGTGCCAGAGACAGGGCCTGAATCTAGTTTTCCAGCAGGGCATTCAACTGTCTTACCATGAGACCCTCTTTTTTTTCTTCCCGCAATTCCCGCCTCATTCGCTGCTTATCTGCCACTTTTTTGCAGCGAGAGTCAGGGAGCCTACAAACAGCAGCCTCCTTCAGTACACAGCCCTGATCTCATTCATCCGGCCTGTGCATGGAATGGGGCAGGGGTCCTGTGGGGGAAAATGGTATGTGGTCATACACTCAAAGAGTACTGCGTAATGCCCACGGGCGCAGAGTTAAGGTTATACAATCCACACGCTTTATACTGCAGCATTTGCTACTCTGGGTCATGGGAGGAGCCAGGGATGCTCGGGCAATATTTTATAGGCTGATCCCGATCCCTGGAGCACTTTGGACACAGGCTACAGATTTGTGTTTCACCAGCAACTGAGAGGCCCAGTCAGCTACTGCCCCAAGGGCTGGAAGCTGCTAGCTGGGGAGCTCCCCAGAGGGTTTGTTCGCTGCCAGGGTCCAAAGTGTTTGACAGGAGTGAGGGACACTGACATTTCTCCAGCTCTGAAGAGTCCAGGTGACTCACGATCACACTACTCCGGTCACACTGCAAAGAAGATCCGCGTTTTGACGTGTGAGCTGATGTACAGAAACTGTTATGTGGAAACCTTAGATGTGAATGTTTGAGAAAGAAACAAAAGGGGGAGAATCGGTACAAGAAACACCAGTAGACGTACTGCCTGAAAGCTTTTGTCTACATATTCCAAACAATATTTCATATTATTTACAAGATGTGAGCATTTACTAAGAAAGTGGCTGCTGCTTCTCCATGAAGTGACTGGGAACTATGACCCTCCATTGCTCATGGTTTTACATACAATAGCTCTGAAATTTAACACTGTGCAATGCCTTCTGACAAGACGGCAATCTGGCCTATGCTTCAGCCAAGAGTTAAGCTCTGAAGAAAACAGAACCTACTATGGCCACACGATAGAGACTGATGAATCATGTCTGAGAGAAGATCAGAGAGAAATGGGTCTGTACGTGTGTGTGATAAAGTGTGTTATGTTGAAACGATGCCCTGAAATATATGTAAGACGGCAAAGTGTTGCTGTCAATGTGAGTGACACCAGGAGATTTACAATCTAATAGCTTTTCTTTAAGCGTTAGCCAGAAGTATTCCATGGACCATTTACAGTGCTGGGTGTGTGTTAATTGGTTACTCAGAAATTGTGTCTCTCCCTTTGAAGCTGACTAGGAACTAGACTCACCTACTTGAGGTTAAACTGTGTGTAATACTTTCTGAAAAGTCATGGAAAGACAGACTCTGGCCTGTGATTCAGCAAAGGGTCAAGCTGAGGTGCAGACAAAAAAACGGGAGCATAAAGGTACCAAAATACTGTCTGGGTACCACCTAGTCCATTACAGTTGTCCAGGTAGCCTTAATTCTGGCATTTCCTACATGTCAAGAATTCTTTTAAAAGAGGGTTTGGCTGGGACAGGGGATTGTCTGCAGTATATTATATATATATAAGCAGGGTATATTTAAACAAATCCCGCTTCTTTTCATGTAGGTGAATCCCTTTAGGGACAGAATTTGCCAAGTGTTCTCCATGGATGGCACCTTTACGTTCGGGGATGTCTTAGGCATGGCCTCTGTCTTCAGCGACAAAGCTAGTCCCCGTCTAAAAATAGAATATGCCTTTTGCATTTACGGTAAGAGGTCCCACTCCACCAGCAGCAAGATTTAACAAGCCAACAAAGCGCCAAGCCGTCCCCAGGGTGCGTGGCGAGATCGTGCAGGGTTTCATCTGGGCTCCTGGGACACAGGGTTTTACTGCGCTGGTGTTGTGACAGATGAATTAGCTTTTGACGTGTGCGTTTTAATAACCCATGCGCTTAAAGCCTGCAGCAGCTACTCATTTATGCATTGGAACTAATAGGCCAAGATTTTAAAATGTAACGAGTGATTTCGGGTGCCCGACGTGCGCCTGCTCCCAGGGGTCAGGTTCTCAGCCAGTGCTGAGCAGCCCTTTGAAATGCAGGCAGTGACATGCCCCAGCTCTTCCCCACTCCCTGCCCTTCACGTGAGGCAGGCTTGTCTGTGCCTGCTGTGGATCAGCTCCCTGAAACCAACAGCCTCTGGCAGCGCAAATGGTGCCCTCCAGGTCTCGATAGTGACAGACACTCACCAACCCCCGAGGTCTCAGAGCGTCTCTGGACACTCACAGAACTGCCAGGCCTGCTGTTCCCAACGGAGCAGGGCACACCGGCCTGTAAGGTCCAACTCAGGATCAGCACTTTGCTGCGCACCACAGCACTGAGGTAGATTTATAGTGTAAAGAAAAACAGGCTTACTATCAAAGACTGGAGAGCCAAGGGGTAGTGAACGAGGATATAGGAAACAAATGGCTACATGTGAAACAAAATCAGACCACGCTTTCTAGACACCAGACTTAACTAACAAGTCACGCTCTTGTCTAAAGAAGCTTATCGCACCCAAAGGTCTCGCCGCATCGGGCTGAGATCCTTTCTCATGAAGCAAGATCGCTGTCCTTGTTTCCCCTCAGTGAAGGGTGCCTGGGTGTCCCCTTTGCCCCTCTCACCCCCCCCCCCCAATATACTCAAGCAAACCTCAAGATCAGGTTCTCTTCCCCAGCCGGGTTTCTCTTCCTGTTAATTCCTTTCTGGACTTCTTTCTTACACTCCCTCATTTGCATTCAGTCCACACTGCTTATAGGGGACCCCTTGGGAACGAGACAATACTCAGTTTACATGAAAACAGATAGCGGGGAAGGCAGACGCTGCCTCTTTCATTACCTCTTTGTCACCTTGGCTGTTGCCTAATACCTCGATGCAGACTTGAAGGACGTATTTTCACCCTATGTACATAACTCCTTAGATAGGATCTGTACACACATTGCACAGTGATATCAATGGCCAGTGTCACGCCAGCTTCCATCTGAGGCCTTTCATGACGCTCTTTGGTGCACCTTACCGTACACCCAGAATTAGGAGATTCCTACAACCCCTCAGACAGGAGGCATTAAGAGGTTCTTGGGGCACACCGGCATCTTCAGTTGGGTATGTAAGCATGCAGGCACACAGAATTACCTGTCACTTTGGAAAATCTTGGCCTAAATTATTATTTATTATCTGTATTATTGTCATCACCACCATATCTACTCACCTCGCACTTATTCATGGATTTTGCTTTCTCCTGTGAAGTAGGGAAGGACTGTGATCACCACCTCACAGGTGGGGAGCTCATGCACTGGGTAGACGGCAGCCCAGATTTTTAAAGGCATTTAGGAGTTGCTATGCTCTGCGTTGCAATGCCTAACACAGGGGTCAGCAACCTTTCAGAAGTGGTGTGTCGAGTCTTCATTTATTCACTTTAATTTAAGGTTTCGCATGCCAGTGATACATTTTAACCTTTTTTAGAAGGTCTCTCTCTATAAGTCTATATACTATATAACTAAACTATTGTCATATGTAAAGTAAACAAGGTTTTCAAAATGTTTAAGAAGCTTCATTTAAAATTAAATTAAAATGCTGATCTTACGCTGCTGGCCTGCTGCCAGCCTGGGGTTCCGTTCACCTAGGCCGGCAGCAGGCTGAGCGGGGCCTGTGGCCAGGACCCCAGCTGGCAAGGGGCCGGCAGCCAGAACCCCAGATGGGCAGCGGGCTGAGTGGGGCCGGCAGCTGGGACCCCAGACTGGCAGTGGGCTGAGCCGCTCAGCCTGCTGCCTCTCAGCCCGCTGCTGGTCTGGGGTTCTGTCCACCGGTTCCTGCCAGCCAGGGTCCCGGCTGCCGGCCCCGCTCAGCCTGCTGCCGGTCTGGGGTCCCGGCCCTGCCCACACACAGTGGGTACCTACCTTCTCCCTGGTTCTGGCCATTCTCTTCCTCTCTCTCTGCACTAAGCTGAGGGTGGGAGTGCACTGAGCACAGGGCTGGGGGTGAAGGAGCAGGCTGGGGGTTGGGGTGCAGGGTCTGGCCAGGAGCTAGAATGAGGGCGGGGGCTCAGGGTTGGGGCAGGAGGTTTGGGTGTGGAGTGCTTACCTGGGCAGCTCCCATTTGGTGCAAAGGGTGCAGGTAGGAATGTGGGGGGGGGGGGAGGTGCAGGAGCTCCCGTTTGGTGCTCAGGGTGGGGGTGAGAATGTGGGGGTGCAAGAGTCAAAGCACAGGGTGGGGGGGGGCTGGGTATGTGTGGGGGTGCAGGAGTCAGGGCAGGGGGCTGGGGGTGTGTGAGGAGGATGCAGGAGTCAGGGCATGGAGGGGCTGGGTATGTGTGGGGGGTGCTGGAGTCAAGGCTGGGGTCGTGGGGGGTGCAGGGATCAGGGCAGAGGGCTGGGAGTGTGTGAGGAGGGTGCAGGAGTCAGGGCAGAGGGTGTGTGAGGGGGGTGCAGGAGTCAGGGCAAAGGGTGTAGGGGCTGGGTATGTGTGGGGGATGCTGGAGTTAGGGCTGGGGTCATGGGGGCATGCAGGGATCAGGGAAGAGGGCTGTGGTGTGTGTGTGGGGGGTGCAGGGGTCAGGGCAGAGGGCTGGGGGTGTGGGCTGGGGTCATGGGGGTGTTCCCAGCCCCCCGCCCAGAGCGGCTTACGGCAGGGGGCTGGAGGGGATATGCCCTGATTCCACCCCCCTTCCCCAAGGCCCTGTCCCCACCTCTTCTCCGCCTCCTCCCCGGAGCAGCGAGCCGTGCTCTGGCTCCGGCTCCGCTTCTCCCCCTCCCTTGCAAGGGCCATCAGCTGATCGGCAGCAGGGAGGGAGAGGAGGAGGGGCAGGACCCCAGCACAGCGGGGGGAGGGGGGAGCCTGCCTGCCCTGCAGCAGCAGCCGGCAGGACCAAGCTTCTTCACCCTGCCCCTGCGGGGGAGGGGCGGAGATCGGGCCGGGGGGCCAGGATTTTTAATGGCACGCTGCTGCCTGCCGGGGTCCCGGCCTGGTTTCGGCAGCGGGCGCTGAGCGGGGCCGGCGGCTGGGACCCGGCAGGCAGCAGCGTGCCATTAAAAATCGGCTTGCGTGCCGTCTTGCGCCCTGGCCTAATACCTTTAAAAACCTCAGTCTAAGTGACTTGCCCAAGGTCACACAGGAAGTCTGTGGCTGAGCCCGGAATTAAACACAGGTGTCCCGAGACCAAGTCCAGCACCTGATCCACCACACCAGCCGTCTGCACCTAACATACGTTGAGTCCAATAAGCGCAAGTTGCTCCAGCAAAGCTTGGTGGGGACTTAGACTCAGAAACGTTCCGCCCCACCCATCTTTTTCTGAGGGTGTTTGGCTGTGTCCTCGTCACCCCCTTGTAGTCAGACCCTGCCTCCTTCGGAGGGGGCTACACTGTCACCACACGCATGCCGCCGATGGCTCTGCAGAGTTGCCCTTGTGCTGACCAGGAGCACGTCTTCCTGGTTTCCGTTTCCAACGGGCAGCAGTTACGAGAGGAAGGGTGGCTACCTGCCTGCACGTTCTCTCTTCAGCAGGGCTATTTCTACCCCCTCTTTGGGCCCCATGCCCGCAATTCCTCTACCTCGGACTCCTCCTAAAATGGTCCCCACCTGGAGCAATTCCACAGGTGGGGAGGGATGAGTCCTGCCTTCACTCATGAATTTGCTCAGGGCCCCACCACTTCAGCCAAGCGCTGAGCTCCTAGTCATGGTGGGCCCAGGGTAGGTACCACAAAGGGAGGAGGTAGGGATCATAATGAAAGGAACAATCTTTAAACTATAAGTAGGACTGGTCAGGAAACAGGAAATCTTTTTCCCCACAGAAATCTTGATTTTTGTGGTGAAAAATTTGAAGACCAAATTATTTCAGTTCTGAAATGTTGCCGTGATGCCTTGTGGGAGCTGTAGTTGAGGGCCTCATGCTCCCTTTCTTCTCTATAGGCCAGGCTCCCTGGTTAGACTACAATTCCCATGATGTACCACAGTCTCTGCTTTTGGAGAGGGGACATGTTGTATCATGGGAGATGTATTCTGGCAGAGGAGCTCAGCCCATGGAGGAGAATGGGGTTACGGAGCACCTGAATTGCAACTCCCATGAGGCACTGCAGCAGTATATCCAAATAGTGATCAATGGCTCCATGTCTAGTTGGCAGCCGGTATCAAGTGGACCGCCCCAAGAGTCAGTCCTGGGGCCGGTTTTGTTCAGTATCTTCATAAATGATCTGGAGGATGGCGTGGATTGCACCTTCAGCAAGTTTGCAGATTACACTAAACTGGGAGGAGAGGTAGATACGCTGGAGGATAGGGATAGGATACAGAGGGACCTAGACAAATTGGAGGATTGGGCCAAAAAAAATCTGATGAGGTTCAATAAGGATAAGTGCAGGGTCCTGCACTTAGGATGAAAGAACCCAATGCACCGCTACAGACTAGGGACCGAATGGCTAGGCAGCAGTTCTGCGGAAAAGGACCTAGGGGTGACAGTGGACGAGAAGCTGGATATGAGTCAGCAGTGTGCCCTTGTTGCCAAGAAGGCCAATGGCATTTTGGGATGTATAAGTAGGGGCATAGCGAGCAGATCGAGGGACGTGATCGTTCCCCTCTATTCGACATTGGTGAGGCCTCATCTGGAGTACTGTGTCCAGTTTTGGGCTCCACACTACAAGAAGGATGTGGAAAAATTGGAAAGAGTCCAGCGGAGGGAAACAAAAATGATTAGGGGACTGGAACACATGACTTATGAGGAGAGGCTGAAGGAACTGGGGATGTTTTGTCTGCGGAAGAGAAGAATGAGGGGGGATTTGATAGCTGCTTTCAACTACGTGAAAGGGGGTTCCAAAGAGGATGGATCTAGACTGTTCTCAGTGGTAGCAGATGACAGGACAAGGAGTAATGGTCTCAAGTTGCAGTGGGGGAGGTTTAGGTTGGATATTAGGAAAAACTTTTTCACTAGGAGGGTGGTGAAGCACTGGAATGTGTTACCTAGGGAGGTGGTGAAATCTCCTTCCTTAGAAGTTTTTAAGGTCCGGATTGACAAAGCCCTGGCTGGGATGATTTAGTTGGGGCTTGGTCCTGCTTTGAGCAGGGGGTTGGACTAGATAGAATCATAGAATCATAGAATATAAGGGTTGGAAGGGACCCCAGAAGGTCATCTAGTCCAACCCCCTGCTCGAAGCAGGACCAATTCCCAGTTAAATCATCCCAGCCAGGGCTTTGTCAAGCCTGACCTTAAAAACCTCTAAGGAAGGAGATTCTACCACCTCCCTAGGTAACGCATTCCAGTGTTTCACCACCCTCTTAGTGAAAAAGTTTTTCCTAATATCCAATCTAAACCTCCCCCACTGCAACTTGAGACCATTACTCCTCGTTCTGTCATCTGATACCATTGAGAACAGTCTAGAGCCATCCTCTTTGGAACCCCCTTTCAGGTAGTTGAAAGCAGCTATCAAATCCCCCCTCATTCTTCTCTTCTGCAGGCTAAACAATCCCAGCTCCCTCAGCCTCTCCTCATAACTCATGTGTTCCAGACCCCTAATCATTTTTGTTGCCCTTCGCTGGACTCTCTCCAATTTATCCACATCCTTCTTGAAGTGTGAGGCCCAAAACTGGACACAGTACTCCAGATGAGGCCTCACTAATGTCGAATAAAGGGGAACGATCACGTCCCTCGATCTGCTCGCTATGCCCCTACTTATACATCCCAAAATGCCATTGGCCTTCTTGGCAACAAGGGCACACTGCTGACTCATATCCAGCTTCTCGTCCACTGTCACCCCTAGGTCCTTTTCCACAGAACTACTGCCTCGCCATTCGGTCCCTAGTCTGTAGCTGTGCATTGGGTTCTTCCGTCCTAAGTGCAGGACCCTGCACTTATCCTTATTGAACCTCATCAGATTTCTTTTGGCCCAATCCTCCAATTTGTCTAGGTCCTTCTGTATCCTATCCCTCCCCTCCAGCGTATCTACCACTCCTCCCAGTTTAGTATCATCCGCAAATTTGCTGAGAGTGCAATCCACACCATCCTCCAGATCATTTATGAAGATATTGAACAAAACCGGCCCCAGGACTGACCCTTGGGGCACTCCACTTGATACCGGCTGCCAACTAGACATGGAGCCATTGATCACTACCCGTTGAGCCCGACAATCTAGCCAGCTTTCTACCCACCTTGTAGTGCATTCATCCAGCCCATACTTCCTTAACTTGCTGACAAGAATACTGTGGGAGACCGTGTCAAAAGCTTTGCTAAAGTCAAGAAACAATACATCCACTGCTTTCCCTTCATCCACAGAACCAGTAATCTCATCATAGAAGGCGATTAGATTAGTCAGGCATGACCTTCCCTTGGTGAATCCATGCTGGCTGTTCCTGATCACTTTCCTCTCATGCAAGTGCTTCAGGATTGATTCTTTGAGGACCTGCTCCATGATTTTTCCAGGGACTGAAGTGAGGCTGACTGGCCTGTAGTTCCCAGGATCCTCCTTCTTCCCTTTTTTAAAGATTGGCACTACATTAGCCTTTTTCCAGTCATCCGGGACTTCCCCGGTTCGCCACGAGTTTTCAAAGATAATGGCCAATGGCTCTGCAATCACAGCCACCAGTTCCTTCAGCACTCTCGGATGCAACTCGTCCGGCCCCATGGACTTGTGCACGTCCAGCTTTTCTAAATAGTCCCTAACCACCTCTATCTCCACAGAGGGCTGGCCATCTCTTCCCCATTTTGTGATGCCCAGCGTAGCAGTCTGGGAGCTGACCTTGTTAGTGAAAACAGAGGCAAAAAAAGCATTGAGTACATTAGCTTTTACCACATCCTCTGTCACTAGTTTGCCTCCCTCATTCAGTAAGGGGCCCACACATTCCTTGGCTTTCTTCTTGTTGCCAACATACCTGAAGAAACCCTTCTTGTTACTCTTGACATCTCTGGCTAGCTGCAGCTCCAGGTGCGATTTGGCCCTCCTGATAACATTCCTACATGCCCGAGCAATATTTTTATACTCTTCCCTGGTCATATGTCCAACCTTCCACTTCTTGTAAGCTTCTTTTTTATGTTTAAGATCCGCTAAGATTTCACCATTAAGCCAAGCTGGTCGCCTGCCATATTTACTATTCTTTCGACTCATCGGGATGGTTTGTCCCTGTAACCTCAACAGGGATTCCTTGAAATACAGCCAGCTCTCCTGGACTCCTTTCCCCTTCAAGTTAGTCCCCCAGGGGATCCTGGCCATCCGTTCCCTGAGGGAGTCGAAGTCTGCTTTCCTGAAGTCCAGGGTCCGTATCGTGCTGCTTACCTTTCTTCCCTGTGTCAGGATCCTGAACTCAACCAACTCATGGTCACTGCCTCCCAGATTCCCATCCACTTTTGCTTCCCCCACTAATTCTACCCGGTTTGTGAGCAGCAGGTCAAGAAAAGCGCCCCCCCTAGTTGGCTCCTCTAGCACTTGCGCCAGGAAATTGTCCCCTACGCTTTCCAAAAACTTCCTGGATTGTCTATGCACCGCTGTATTGCTCTCCCAGCAGATATCAGGAAAATTAAAGTCACCCATGAGAATCAGGGCATGCGATCCAGTAGCTTCCGTGAGCTGCCGGAAGAAAGCCTCATCTACCTCATCCCCCTGGTCTGGTGGTCTATAGCAGACTCCCACCACTACATCACTCTTGTTGCACACACTTCTAAACTTAATCCAGAGACACTCAGGTTTTTCTGCAGTTTCGTACTGGAGCTCTGAGCAGTCATACTGCTCCCTTACATACAGTGCTACTCCCCCACCTTTTCTGCCCTGCCTGTCCTTCCTGAACAGTTTATAACCATCCATGACAGTACTCCAGTCATGTGAGTTATCCCACCAAGTCTCTGTTATTCCAATCACGTCATAGTTCCTTGACATCACCAGGACCTCCAGTTCTCCCTGCTTGTTTCCAAGGCTTTGTGCATTTGTATATAAGCACTTGAGATAACCTTGAGATAACTTGAGGAGATGAGCTCCTGAGGTCCCTTCCAACCCTGATATTCTATGATTCTATGAAATATTTTGATTTGGGAACATTTAGTTTTTCAATGAACATTCAAAATGTTCTGTAGACCCAAGACACTTTTCAAACACAAATGCATTTAACAAGGCCCCAGTCTTCCACTGAGAAACAGTTTCCACTGAAAAATATCAACCAGTCTTCATTGTCAATTCTGTTTAGCCTCTTTGGGGCAGGGAACATGGTTTTGGTCCATTTTATGCAGTGCCTAGCCCCATGGAGCTCAGGCCTCCTGCAGTCACAAATTGTAACAAAACCCCAGGTCCAATTAGTCTTCTCATTGCATTTTCAAATGGCTCTTGCCAACAGATTTCAATGAGAACGGCTTTATCAACGAGGAAGACCTGCAGAGCATCATCCAGCGACTGTTAAACAGCGACGGCCTAACGGAGGAAGAGCTCATCACACTGACAAACCATGTACGTGTCCACGTTCCTACTATATGGTTTGTTCACATGGTATCCTCTGTGGCTTCACAGTGTTACCAATCACGCTGTTATCGCTCTTTCTGGGATGGATTGTTTTACCTCTAGCCTCATACCTTATAACACAACACCTGCTGGGTCTACCTGAACATAGCAGTGCTAATCCTTCTCTCCCCTCTGTGGCTTTTGTCTGTCTCTCTCCCATCCCATCCCAACAGGTGCTGGAGGAGGCCGACCTGGACAATGACAACATGCTGTCCTTCGTGGAGTTTGAGCACGCCATGTCGAAATCGCCCGATTTTTTACAGTAAGTGCGATTATTGTGACAGGTGGATGAAACAGACAAGTGGGAGGGGTGGGGGGAGGACATGGGAAAAGTAAAGGAGGTCATGTTGTACAGCAGGCAGCTGGCTCCGCTTGCCTCCTGCCTAGATGTTGGATTGCACTGTTCTCTAAGCAAGGGCTTACGTGCCATTGGAACCATTTACCAAGGGTCGGGACGGATACTCCCATCACTGGCATTTTTCAATCAAGATTGGCTGTTTATCTGAAAGCTCTGCTCTAGGAATTATGGGGGAGCAGGTCTCTGGTCGGTGCTATGCAGGAGGTCAGAATAGATGATCACGGTGGTCCCTTCTGGCCTACAAAAGTAATGCCCAATCTTGTGCTAGAAAAACAGGCTATTGAAATATTCTAGGTGTCATGGATCCACAGGATCAGTGCTACAATCTCAGCTTTGGAACGGACTTTAGGAGGAGCCCCTGCAAAGTGCCAGACCCCCTGCAATGTGCTAGACCCCCAAGGGGTCTCACTCGTCCTTTGATGAGCATCATGTACCCTCACCACCTCCTTAGACTGAACCTCTGGGGCTCCAGCACTCCCCTTTCACACCATGAGCTCTGTTCATCGGGTCCAACTGAGCCAGACTCCTGGTAGAGACTTGTCTGCTCTTCAGGGATTAATGCGCCCAGCATTGCAGTGACTCTCAACCAGTGTTGTCAAAATAGTCAGCTGGAATCCAGCCGAGGAAGTCCGTAGGTTATCATGGAGATCGGCAGGTTAAAGCATAGCCCAAGTCCACTCTGGTTAGCCCACAGCCCAGCCAAGCTGTAGTGAACCCCATTGTTTAAGTTCTGTCTGTCTCTCCTTCTGACCCCCTTGGTCAGTTCCCAGATGAGAGCCCCGACTCCTTCCAGCAGCCAACACTTATCCCTCCACCTCACACCTTCCCAGTCCTTTGTTCTCCAGTGGGGAAATCCCTCTCCCTTAGGGTTGTTGGGGGTCAGTGTCCTGGTGACTGGCTTGGCCATTGTCTTCTCAGAACCTCCATTGATATGAGGCCGGGTTTTTTCTCAATGCTCCATTCAGGCCCAGGCAGCTAGGCGAGATTCATACCTGGGCCTCCTGGGCCTGGTCTACACTAGAAAATTTGGTCGGTTTCACTACATCAGTCAATAGTGTGAAAAATCCCCGAGTGATGCATTTAAACTGTCGTAATCCCTGGTATAGACAGTGTTAGGTCGCCAGGAGAATTCTTCCATCAACCTGGCTACCACCTCTCGGGGGGATGGTCTGGGAGAACCCCTCCCGTTGGCATAGGCAGTGTCCACACCGAAGCGTTACAGCAGCACCCTGTGCCACCGGAGCATTGTAAGTGTAGACATGCCCCTAGCCTGCCCTGAGAGCAAACAGCCTCCCCCGGCCCCACAACTGGGTAAGAATATGAAATATAGGGAAACTGAGGCACATATAGGCATCATAAAAATATTACAGAAAATTTCCACTTTGTCACATCTGGCAAAGGGAATCTCACCATGTGGGAGCAAATAATATTCCGAAGGTCTGATCCTGACCTCTGTACAACACTGGGCCCTCTGGGTTAAGCTGCAGGGCTGATTTAAAAGCAGCGGTTCTCAAACTGTGGATCTGGACCCCAAAGTGGGTCGTGAACCCATTTTAAAGATCCAGCGTTAGACTTGCTGGGATCCAGGGCTGAAGCTGAAGCCTGAGCTCCACCCCCAGCCAAGGCGGCGGGGCTCGGGCTGCAGCTCCCTATACCCCGACCCAAGGCGGCAGGGCTCGGGCTGCGGCCCCCTCTCCCCTCTCCCAGGGCGGCAGGGCTCGGGCTGCGGCCCCCTCTCCCCTCTCCCAAGGCGGCAGGGCTCGGGCTGCGGCCCCCTCTCCCCTCTCCCAGGGCGGCAGGGCTCGGGCTGCGGCCCCCTCTCCCCTCTCCCAAGGCGGCAGGGCTCGGGCTGCGGCCCCCTCTCCCCTCTCCCAGGGCGGCAGGGCTCGGGCTGCGGCCCCCTCTCCCCTCTCCCAAGGCGGCAGGGCTCGGGCTGCGGCCCCCTCTCCCCTCTCCCAGGGCGGCAGGGCTCGGGCTGCGGCCCCCTCTCCCCTCTCCCAAGGCGGCAGGGCTCGGGCTGCGGCCCCCTCTCCCCCCACCCAAGGCGGCAGGGCTCGGGCTGCGGCCCCCTCTCCCCCCACCCAAGGCGGCGGGGCTCGGGCTGCAGCTCCCTATACCCCGACCCAAGGCGGCAGGGCTCGGGCTGCGGCCCCCTCTCCCCTCTCCCAAGGCGGCAGGGCTCGGGCTGCGGCCCCCTCTCCCCTCTCCCAGGGCGGCAGGGCTCGGGCTGCGGCCCCCTCTCCCCTCTCCCAAGGCGGCAGGGCTCGGGCTGCGGCCCCCTCTCCCCTCTCCCAAGGCGGCAGGGCTCGGGCTGCGGCCCCCTCTCCCCTCTCCCAAGGCGGCAGGGCTCGGGCTGCGGCCCCCTCTCCCCTCTCCCAAGACGGCAGGGCTCGGGCTGCGGCCCCCTCTCCCCTCTCCCAAGGCGGCGGGGCTCGGGCTGCGGCCCCCTCTCCCCTCTCCCAGGGCGGCAGGGCTCGGGCTGCGGCCCCCTCTCCCCTCTCCCAAGGCGGCAGGGCTCGGGCTGCGGCCCCCTCTCCCCTCTCCCAAGGCGGCAGGGCTCGGGCTGCGGCCCCCTCTCCCCTCTCCCAAGGCGGCAGGGCTCGGGCTGCGGCCCCCTCTCCCCTCTCCCAGGGCGGCAGGGCTCGGGCTGCGGCCCCCTCTCCCCTCTCCCAAGGCGGCAGGGCTCGGGCTGCGGCCCCCTCTCCCCTCTCCCAGGGCGGCAGGGCTCGGGCTGCGGCCCCCTCTCCCCTCTCCCAAGGCGGCAGGGCTCGGGCTGCGGCCCCCTCTCCCCTCTCCCAGGGCGGCAGGGCTCGGGCTGCGGCCCCCTCTCCCCTCTCCCAAGGCGGCAGGGCTCGGGCTGCGGCCCCCTCTCCCCTCTCCCAGGGCGGCAGGGCTCGGGCTGCGGCCCCCTCTCCCCTCTCCCAAGGCGGCAGGGCTCGGGCTGCGGCCCCCTCTCCCCTCTCCCAGGGCGGCAGGGCTCAGGCTGCGGCCCCCTCTCCCCTCTCCCAAGGCGGCAGGGCTCGGGCTGCGGCCCCCTCTCCCCTCTCCCAAGGCGGCAGGGCTCGGGCTGCGGCCCCCTCTCCCCTCTCCCAGGGCGGCAGGGCTCGGGCTGCGGCCCCCTCTCCCCTCTCCCAAGGCGGCAGGGCTCGGGCTGCGGCCCCCTCTCCCCTCTCCCAGGGCGGCAGGGCTCGGGCTGCGGCCCCCTCTCCCCTCTCCCAAGGCGGCAGGGCTCGGGCTGCGGCCCCCTCTCCCCTCTCCCAGGGCGGCAGGGCTCGGGCTGCGGCCCCCTCTCCCCTCTCCCAAGGCGGCAGGGCTCGGGCTGCGGCCCCCTCTCCCCTCTCCCAAGGCGGCAGGGCTCGGGCTGCGGCTCCCTCTCCCCTCTCCCAGGGCGGCAGGGCTCGGGCTGCGGCCCCTTCCCGGGGTCATGTAGTAACTTTGTTGTCAGAAGGGGGTTGCGGCACAACAAAGTTTGAGACCCCCTGATTTAAAGGCTAGAGCTGGGCGAAACAAATGCAGCCAATAGCTTCCTCCTCAAGACACGCATTTGCGAATCCATATCCAGTCCACCAAATAGTTTTGACCAAACTGAGCAACGGAAATGTTTCGGTTTGGTTTTGACATTACCAAAACATTGAGAATTTTGGGGCGGGAGTCACAGCTGAAGACGGTGCCATTACCGCTTTCCTCAGACGGGCTACCCCAGGGGTTACAGCACTCACCTAGGAGGCAGGAAACGTGGGTTCAATTCCCCCCTCTGCCTGAGATAGACAAGAGGTGGGAACGTGGGTCTCTGCCAATGAAGCAGAGTGCCTTGGGCTATGGGATGTTTTGATCTGGGGCTTTCCCAATTTCTCCTGCTGATGCTAGTCCACCTTGTACGAGTGGCCCAATGACTCTTTGTTGTCATTCATAGTGGCACGGCACAGTCATTGGGCCAGGGAGTGCGTGTGAGAATGAATCTACAGCTTGGTGGTTTACAATGGCGCTTGTGTTGGTGCTGGGCCCACACTCAGAAGGGGGCCCAGACCACGGACCCTGTCCCCCTGCTCCAGCCTGAGAACCTGCCCCCCGCTCAGCCTCTTCCCCCCACAGGCTCTCACCCTGCTCACTCCTCTCTGCAAGTAGCAGGCAGGGCCTCGGGGGGAAGAGGCCAAGTGGGGGTAGGGCCTCGGGGTGGCGCACAGGGGGAGCAGGGGGCCGGCCCACGGTCCAGGTGCCCGGGCCCACAAAAGATTAATCTGGGCCCACTCACCAGCTCCAATGATTAACTCTTCTTTTGGAGTCACTGAAAGTTTGAAAAATGTCATGCCTGCGTCCTGCCAAAATGAAACTTTTCACGACTTTTCAGAGTTGCCGGCGAACCAAAAAACCCCATTATTTGCCCAGCTCTGTTAGAGGAAGGACGTATCAGTTATTAGTACGCCTGGGCCGTGCTTTCCCACAACAGTGAAACAAGAGCCCAGCAAGGGCTGGTCACAAACTTGCCAGCGAAACGGTTTCTCGACGGAAAATTGGGGTTTCGACCAGAATGAAATTTGCGGTGGTCAATTTCCGTTTCCCACAGTCAAAGAAATAAACAAACACCGTTTTCCTGGCTCTGTCCCTGCCCCGAAAGAGCTCCCAGTCTATACACAGGTTTCCCCCCAGAGGCGACGCATTGGGAGGCGTGTTTGCAGGCTCATGTCCGCCCCCCAGAGTTGCTGCTTGGCTTGTATTGAGCGTGCTTACATGGACTGAGCATACTCAATAATCCTGCTAAAGTCGGCTGCCGTGAGGGTTGACAGGCAGGGGTCATCTGTCTCCCACTGAGTCTGCAGCCCTGTTTCCGGGTGACGCGGGGGTTCGCACAGGTCCACACTGCTTGTGACCCAACAGGAAGCGTGCAACTAATCACCGTCTTTCCCCAGTTCCTTTAGGATTAATTTCTGACCCCGGGGCACCGTGCAGGACCCAAGCAGGTTAAAAGGATCGCAAGGCAGCACATCGCTAAAGCCAAAACCTCTGTCAGTCCCGTGGATTGTTAGTGAGGCGTGTTTTGGATTCTGAAACAGCAAGAGAAGCAGGGGAGAGAGAGCCTACTGGACTTCAACCCTCAAAGCCCGTCCTGTACTTTGTGAAACCGAGCCCAATCTAATCATCTGGTGTTTGTTGTCCCGTCTCGCAGGGATCTGCCTCTGGGAACGCAGCCGGGGGGAAGTAATTTACAGGTAAAGAAGCAGAGACATTTTTTCTTGATGTAAAATATCTCTGAGAGAGGAAGCGTGGTCCAGTGGTTAGGGTGCGAGGCTGGGACTTGGGAGACCTGCTCTACAACGGGATCTGGGCAAGTCACACCCAGGTCCTCACATCACTATTAATCCTGCCCCTTCCAGGAAATCCCGAGTCCAGCTCTCCTTGGGTTCAGCCCAGCTTATGGGGCATGAGGCTGCCAGTCCTTGGTGGGCCAGGCCTGCCCTCTGCTCTGGGTTCCCCACAGGTCCCCATTAACCCTTTCCTGGTCAGCGTGGGGCCTGTACCCTATCACGGGCTCCTCACATCCATGGAAATCAATGGGAATTAGGCACTGTGGTGGGATATCTCTGTCGCCAGCCCCAACCCTTGCCCCCCAGCCATGGACACTGCTACAGATTCACAGTCCCAGTCTTGAGTGGGGGACATATGGGGAGTGGTCCTGGCCGATCCCAGTCTCTGGGGTGGGGGGAGGTCCCGGCCACTCTCTCATCTGGAACTGGCCCTTGGGGATGGGAAAGGAGCTGATTGAAGGTGTTAGTGTCCAGCATGGCCTGGAGCAGGGTCAGCAGCTCCTCCTGGGGCTCCGGCCCCTGACGCACCCCCCCACACACTTCCTCTCCCTCTTCTGTGCCCAGCCCGCTCTGGGAGGAGAGGCAGCAGCTCACAGCAATACAAAGATAGGGAATCCCTTGCACACACCCACACACACTGCTTGGGCCCCTCCTTCGGACAATTCTGGTTCTGCTTCTGCCCTCCACACTGGCAGAGAAAGAGTTAACGGAGCCAGAGAGCAATCAGTGCACCCGGTGGGCAGGTCCCTTTTAGGATTAGTTCCAGCTGAGGTAGGGTGACCATCCGTCCCCTTTTTTAAAGGGACAGTCCCATTTTTGGGGACTTTACAGGTGCCTGTTACCTTCCACCCCCGTCCCGTTTTTTCACAGTTGCTATCTGGTAACCCTAAGCTGAGGGCTGTATTAGGGGTGGGTCCCAAGGGAGTGGAGGAAGGACAGAAGGGCAGGAGGAGGGAGCTGGCCAGGCAAAGAGAAGCTGCAGGAGTGGAGTGAGCTTGGAAAGGACCAGACCCAGGGAGGCAGGTTCTGACCAAAGAGCCATGGGCAGAGAGAACTACGGGAGAGGCAACCAAGGAGCTGGGTCTGGAGGGGACGCTGCTCTGCTCCAGAGCCGTACAGAATAGGGCCGAGCCTGGGGAGGGGTGAGCCCACGAAGGGGCTGGGGAAAAGGCCCGGAGACAGGCTGAGGTGGGAAGTGGCCCAGGGAGGCTGCCAGCAGATCTGAGCTTCAGAAGGTGGTGTGAAAGGTCCCTGATCCGAGCGGCGTACGGACTGTTGGGCCCAGAGTCGGGCTGAAGACCTGGACTATTGTTTGGGCGACTCTCTGTTACCCGGGACAGGGAGACTACAAGTGAGTCATGAGGAGGGCCAGAGTAGCTGTGGGTGGGCTGGACAGACCCTGCTATGTCACCCCAGTCACACGGGGCATTGGGAGGGTAAAGAGGGCTATCCCTTGGGTCCCCAGAGCTGATGAAAGTTCAGGGTCCTCAGGGCTGTTCCAGTTGGGAGGAGAAACTGAGGCAGGAGGCTGGTACCTGTGGCACAATCCTCTTTATTTACAAAGAACGTACAAAGCCGTGTACAAAGCCCAGGAGGCACCAAACAGCAGGACACGGCTGCCGTGCTCCCAGCACCAGCGCTCCGACCCCAAACCTCTCCAGGCTTCTCCCATAGAAGATCAGGGTTGGAAGGGACCTCAAGAGGTCATCTAGTCCAACCCCCTGCTCAGGGCAGGGCCAACCCCCAATTTTTGTCAAGATCCCTAAATGGCCCCCTCAAGGATTGAACTCACAACCCTGGGTTTAGCAGGCCAATGCTCAAACCACTGAGCTATGCCTCCCACACTCCAGTTCTGCAGGCTGTGGCTGCTTTTTCCTACTCGCCGGCCCCCTCCCTCTTTGTGTGTCTGGCTCCTTGTGCTGTCTGACCCTCTCCGCCTTCCGCTCCCGCCCAGACACGCTGAGTCAGCAAACACCCCTCTGCCCAGTTGTGCCTCGATCCTGGGAACTGTATCATTTCATACATGTCACCTGACGGAAAGGTGACTGTTAACCTCAGCAGTTTCATGGGGTTAACCCAAACCATAATGATCTCTTAAAGATTGTGGGGCACTCAGATACTATGGGAAAGGGGCCAGCTAAGTACCTCTGATGGATTTCTGTGTATGGCTCCCAGGGAAGGGCTCAGCCGTGCCCTCTAGCCCAAGGCTCCGGTTGGAAGCAATGCCAATGCGGAGATCCTGCCTCAGGGAGCCCCAAGCCCTCCCAGAGCAGAGGGGGAGATGCCCTTTTGGAACACCCGGCTTGTGCTTCCCAGGCTGGTGTGGAAGGGTGATGGGGACTGGTCCCTCACCCGCCCTGTGCTAAGGCTCCAGCAGAGCTATGCTAACAAGAAATGGGAACAGGAGTTTCTGACATTAGCCCCGTTATCAGGGTCGATATCCCTGACACTGATGGCCAGTATCATGGTTGCCCCCCTGGGGTGTCTGGTGCCCCCCGGGGTAAGAATGGGTGCTGTGCAGATGTGTGAGAGGAACAGGAAGCTTCTTCAATACTGCAAACCCCAAGTGCTCAAAAATCATGAGTCAGGGCCCCTAAAATCATGCCTGGCCTACGAAGCATGAGACTGCTTCTCAAAACACACCCTGGGGCTTATTTGGTTTCTGCTTTTTGAGCCTTTAGAGTTTGCCTTTTCAGTCTCGGGAACTAGAAACTGACTTTCTTTTTTTAAATGAAAGCTGAGTGTCTCACATGATCACCTGACTCCAGGAGCTGGGGCTTGGAGAAAGACAGCAACTATTGCTGGAGCTGGCAATGCTGCTTCTTGCCTCCTTCGGGCTTACATGAGACTCTAGAAGAACACAGGCCCTGAGCTGGCTCTGTTTGAGAGCAGCAGAGCAGGGATGTAACATCAATCAACTGTCACTAAAAACCTGGGGAGCCTTGGTGGGCAACAAGTTCTTAGTACAGGGTATAGCTCAGTGGCTGGCAGCCTTCAGTTCATGTCTTCAGATGCTCATGACTGTCCCTTGCAAGCCAGCCCCCTTGCCTACACCTCCCAGTACAGCCTGCCCCATGACTCCTGGAGTCACTAACCAGGACTCCTGGAGCCCTGCCTGGAGCAGAGGAGATGCTCAGTTACACAGTGTGGGCACTAGTCAGTGTCTTTATTTTTAGACTGTGATTTCCAAAGGCACCTAGAGGAGTTGGGTGCCTCAATCTCATTGACAGTTAATGGGAGTTGGGCCCTCCTCTGGGCTCCTTTCCAAGTCTCAGACTTAATCCTTACAGTGAAAGAGCCAGTTTTGCTGCGTGGCGTGTGTGTGACTTGAAGCAGACACAATCTAGCCTTGTACAAATGTGTCTGCTTTCCTGAGACAGGCTCCTCCAACGGGGAGGGTCCCAGTGCCCAGGCTCCAGCCTGAGCCTGGATGTCTACACTGCAGTTTTATACCTCCACAAGCCCAAGTCAGCTGACCCGGGCCAGCCACTGGTGTCTATTGCAGTGCAGACATACACTGAAAGAGCTCCAGCTGTTTGGCTCAGCAAAAAGATTGAAAGGTGACTCGATTCCAAGGTACCAGTACCTCCCTGGAGGGGAAATATTGAGCACTTATAGGGCTCTTGAATCTAGCAGAAAAAAAAATCACAAGAAGAACCAGTGGTGAGCAGCTGAAGCCAGATTGTCACAAGCTGACTATGATGGAGTCGCCCTTGTAATGACTGACCCCAGCTGCAGGGGATCAGAGCGCTGGCTGTTTAACCAGAGCTGTGAACTCGGTCTCACTCCAAACTCACAAATCTGGGCGACTGGGCAACAAACGGCAGGTGACAGTCAAGGCTGATAAATGTCAAGTGATGCACACTGGAAAACATCATCCCAACGATACATATAAACTGATGGGGTCTAAATGAGCTGTTCCCACTCAAGAAGGAGATCTTGGAGGCATTGTGGATGGTTCTCTGCAAACATCCACTCAATGTGCAGCGGCAGTCGAAAAAGCAAACAGAATGCTGGGAATCATTAGGAAAGGGATAGATAATAGGACAGTAAATAACATAATGCCTCTATATAAATCCATGGTACGCCCACACCCGGAATACTGCGTGCAGTTCTGGTCTCACCATCTCAAAAAATATAAATTAGAATTGGGGGAAAGTACAGAAAAGGGCAAAAAAATGATTAGGTCTGGTATGGAACAGCTTCCATATGAGGAGAGATTAATAAGACTGGGACTTTTCAACTGAGAAAAGAGATGACTAAGGGGGATATGCTAGAGGTCTATAAAATCATGAGTGATGTGGAGAAAGTGAATAAGGAAGTGTTATTTACCCCTTCACATAACACAAGAACCAGGGTTTATCCAATGAAATTAACAGCCAGCTGGTTTACAACAAACAGAGGGAAGTATTTCTTCACACAACGCACAGTTAACCTGTGGAGCTCGTTGCCAGGGGATGTTGTGAAGGCCAAAAGTATAACTGGCTTCAAAAAAGAACTAGATAAGTTCAGGGAAGATCAGTCCATCAATGGCTATTTGCCAGGATGCTCAGGGATGCAGTCCTATGCTCTGTGTGTCCCTAAGCCTCTGACAAGGGGACAGATGCTGGGACTGGACGACAGGGGATGGATCACTTGATAATTGCCCTCTTCCGTTCATTCCCTCTGAAGCACCTGGCATTGGCCACTGTCAGAAGACAGGATACTGGGCAGATGGACCTTCGGTCTGACCCAGTCTGGCCATTCTTATGTTCTGGGGAGTGCCCTTTCTGAGTAGGGCCTGGGGGAGTGAGGCTGGATCAAGGAAGGCTCCCGAGCGAGAGCACGGAGCTAGGATTTACAAGGAGCAGGGAGATCCCTGTGGGAAGCTGCCAGAGTCCTGGGGCGGGAGACAGTGGGGGGAATGTCCCGCATTACACAGACATATTCAAATTAGAAATAAGACCACAGGGAGGGCGACTAACCATTCCAACAAACTCCCAAGGGAAGCAGCAGCTTGTCCATCTCTCCATGTCTTCAGATCCTCACTGGTGGCCTGGTTGCAGGGCCAGGGCCAGTTGCTGGGCTCAGGATGGGGGGAATTGGGTGAAATTCTCTGGCTTGTGCGACACAGGAGGCCAGACTAGATGATCTCCTAGCCCTAGGAACTCTGAATCTGTGACCTGCCTGGGAAAGACAGCAGCATGCATCATGAGCAATAGCACCAAAAAAGAGCGATAAGGCTTAAGTTAATGGGACCCCTGGCTCACAGCCAAGGGGGGTGTGGGCCTATCTCTGGGGCATCTTCTTTCAACACTTCTGCTGCTTTACTCTCACTGTTCATCCAGGGGGAAATTGGCCTCGTACAGACGGCCCAGACAAGCCCTATGTGCTCAGGTGGGAGTTCCTGGGGCTGGTGAATTTCACCCTGTGAACCTGACAGTAAACTGACGGTGGGGCTGCACTGCAGTAGGTGGGCTCGTCAGACTATGCTGGTTCCTGGTCTGGCCTGAGGCTGCGGATCAGAGCAGCAACAGGCTGCACGCTGGTTCTTAGGTTTATGAGGGACTACTTTTTTACAAAACATGGAAGAACAATTAACAGAAACCAGTTCTTATATCCTCTGTATAAATAGTTCTCCCAGGGGGTTGGAAAAGGAGTCTGTTTCCCTGCTGCCTGCCCTCTTTGCTCCAGAATCTAAGCTTTCATTTAAAAACAAGTCTCTGGCCCTTATAGTGGAGTAGAAAAGCATCCAGTTGTGACCCTGAGTCCTCAGAGAGCCTGAAACAACAACTCTGAGAGAAGCGTCAATGGTTCTATTTACGCTGGTGGGTGTTAACTCTGAAGCCTAATGGTGACCATTTAATTGTCAGCATTATTAACTATTTCTCTGCCAAAAACCTATGTGAGGAAGAGGAGAGGAAAACCTATTATGGAGGCCTGCCCACCTGCTGTGAGCGGTGCCTCTTACAAAAGAGCTGAGCCTGGATTGTTGGACCAGTTTGAGTTGAGGGCGGAGCTTCTGCTTTGATCCCCATCTTGCGGGAGGACAATAGAAGGCTGTGCCAGCCAGAGCTGAGCCTCCACATTCTCACCGACAGCTGCTGAATCTGTTGCGTTCAGGACACACCCCACTTGTCCTTTATCTCTGTGTAAAATGTACATCTACAGTGGCAGGCGCATGGTCTGGGACTTATTGCAGCCACACGCACAGCCTCTCCTTGCACTGCAGGTGGGTAACGAAAGAGCTGTCCTGTCTAGAAACAGCCACAGCCTGGAGAGACAATCCAGGGGGGTTGCTAACTCCCAGTGCTTTATTTCTCACCGTTCCTTCCTCATCTAGGAACCGGCGGTAGAAGGGGAACCTCTCTCCTTATGCTCTGTATTCAAAATAGCTGTCTCTGACTTCTCTCTCCTGGGAGGTCACCCTCTTCCCTGAGGGGAAGGTTTGGTACGTCCGCAGATTCTCTGGAGACACGCGGAATAAATGCCATTGGGTCTTCGCACTCAGAGGCGGGCTGAGGAGAAGCAGAAGAGCAGAACGTGGGTTACATGGCTGGGGATCAGCCCCCGAAAGCTCAGCCCTGCCCCAGATGTGTCCCATGGGAGAGGAAGGGTGAGCAGGGGAGACATGGAGCCTTGCACAAGTGAGTTCACCAGGGTGCGTACATGCTCACTGGTGTAAATAACGATTGCACAGTCTGGCCCTAACTGCAAAAATGCTTAGGCGGGTTGGAAAGGGAAATCCAGTTGGCTATCGCAGCTGGAGTCCCATGGATCTTCTCAAGCGCTCTTGGATCACACTTGGTGGAGGACCAGAGTGTGTGTGTGTGTGTGTAACAGCAGGTGGTAAATTATGTGTGTATCTGCTTGCACAAACACACCCATACAGCCCTGAGTATCCTCCCATTTAATTCTACTCAGAGATGGCATGCAGCGCTCACTCGGGTGTTGGCCCTAGCCCCCCTTCCATCTACACACACAGCCCTCTCCATCCGGTCCTTTCAACCTGGGCTAGCTCGGGGGGTGCGTTAGAGCCCCGGGGGCTGCTTTCACTGAAGCTGGCAACCCACCCACTCAAACGCTGCCAGTCCTCCAGTGCCTCCCCCCATGCAGCCTGGGTGCCCAGAAGGACAGACAAATTCTCCCACAGGTCCCTAGGAAAGAATCACAGAGCGGCTCAGCTTCCTGCGCGCAAAGACCCATGGGATGTGCCCTGCCGGAGAGCCTGCAACGCACATGGGATGCGGGGGGCCAGTGAGGACACAGTAACTCAGGTCAGGCTTTGCAGTGCGGCCGGTGTGAAGACACGGGACAATTCACACTCTCCAAGGGCAACATCCATGTTGAAGGGGCTGAAAATCAGCCCAGCCTAGTCTTCATCTTGATTCCTTTAGGCTTGTCTACATGGCAAGTTACAGTGCTGCCAGACAGGATGTGAATCTGCAGTGCACCTGACTATCAAGGTATCCCCTTCTGGGCTCTAACCCAGGGGCACCATTTCAGATTTTTTGGGGCGGACTTTAATCGTGATTCCAAAGGCTACTTAGGCACCTGAAAACTCTTGGTTTTTTTGCAGATAATAACTTAGATACAGTGCTCCTGTCAGATAATAATTTCTAATTCCTCTATAAAGAAAGAAAATTAAATAAATATTAGACCCACTTAGCTCTAATACTTGTTGTGTCAATTCACTTAAGGGACACTGGTTAGGTTTAAAAAATTAATGTATATTCTTACTTTGTTACTAGACGGGATGTTGGAGCACAGAGAGTTATTGCGTGTGACTTTTGGAGACTTTACAGTCTGGTGGGGTCTGATTTTTGGAACTAAAAGATACTTGAGGCAGGCAATACAATGAACATTATCATGGCTCTGAACTAGCTTGCACATTTAACATGTTAGGAACCTGCATGCTAATAATGGTCTTGCTTCATAGTGACAAGGTGCGGGAGGTAATATCTTTTATTGGACCAACTTTGGAGGGTGAGAGAGACAAGCTTTCGAGCCACACAGAGCTCTTCCTCGGGTCTGGGAAAGGTACTGCGAGTGTCAGCTAAATACAAGGTGGAACGGATGGTTTAGCATAAGTAGTAAGCACATGTTGTAAGGGACCATTCAAGGTAGAGTATGTCATAGTAACATTCTATTTCTAAATGGCTACTAAAGGGTTAATAAATGATCAATAGACATTATAGAAGCAGTGCATGTTATAGATGGTACTAAGCAATCTGTTGATGCCCTGATAGAGGTCTATAAAATCATGAGTGGTGTGGAGAAAGTACACAGGGAAGTGTTATTTACTCCTTCTCGTAACACAAGAACTAGGGGTCACTAAATGACATTAATAGGGAGCAGGTTTAATACAAACAAAAGGCAGTATTTCTTCACACAACGCACAGTCAACCTGTGGAACTCCTTGCCGGAGGATGTTGTGAAAGCCAAGCCTATAACAGGGTTCAAAAAAGAACTAGATAAGTTCATGAAGGGTAGGTCCATCAATGGCTATTAGCCAGGCTGGGCAGGGATGGTGTCCCTAGCCTCTGTTTGCCAGAAGGTGGGAATGGGCGACAGGGGATGGATCATTTGATGATTCCCTGTTCTGTTCATTCCCTCTGGGACACCTGGCATTGGCCACTGTCAGAAGACAGGATACTGGGCTAGATGGACCTTTGGTCTGACCCAGTATGGCCGTCCTTATGTTCTTATGACCTGCCAGGCTTCATAACAATTAATTGGAGGGATGAACAAAGGCCTAAGGAGTGGCTTGATCACAGTCTATAAGTACCAACATTGGGAACCGAATTTTGACAGTTGAGGGCTCTGGAATCTAACAGACAAAGGTTTATCAAGATCCAGTGACTGGAAGTTGAAGCTAGACAGGTTCAGACAGGAACTAAGGGGCATTTTTAACAGTGAGGGTGATTAACAATTCCAAGGGTCGTGGTGGATTCTCCATCACTGGCAATTATTAAATCAAAACTGGATGTTTTCCTAAAAGATCTGCTCTGGTTCAAGCAAGAATTAATACCGGGAAATCCTGGGGTCTGTGTTATTCAGGAGGCCAGACCAGATAATCACAGTGATCCCTTCTGGCTTTATAATCTATGCCCCGTTTATTAAAACATCTATTAATCATTTATCAGCACTTCATAAACTATTTATAAATGAAGCCTTAATCCAAAGCACGGCTGTAACGGCTCCGTGACTCAATGATCAGATGACCGAACCACATGTCTCTAAAACATCCTGGTTCCAGCAGATGTTTGCTTCCATCCGTGTTAAGGCCAAAAGGAACCGTTAGCTCAGGGGGGCCAACCTGGGGCTCCGGAGCCCCATGTGGCTCTTCAGACGTTAACATGCGGCTCCGTATCTAGGCACCGACTCCGGGGCTGGACTACAGGCGCCAACTTCCCAGTGTGTCGGGGGGTGCTCACGGCTGAACCCCCCCCGGCTCTGCCACAGGCCCTGCCCCCACTCCACCCCTTCCCGCACCCTCCCCTGAGCTGGCCGTGCCCTCACTACCCCACCCCACCAGAGCCTCCTGCACGCTGCGAAACAGCTGATTGTGGTGGGCGTGAGGAGGGAGGGGGAGGCGCTGATCGGCAGGGCTGCCGGTGGGCGGGAGGCGCTGGGGGCTGGAGGGGAGGAGCGGATGGGGGGCTGCTGATGTATTACTGGGGCTCTTTGGCAATGTTCACTGGTAAATTCTGGCTCCTTCTCAGGCTTAGGTTGGCCACCCCTGTGTTAGCTCATCTAGCCTGACCTTGTTCCTTTCAGCTGGACTCACGCAGGGACATGGTTTGATAACCATTGATAAGGGGCTTGGTACGCGACACGCAGAGCTCAGCCCCTCTGCAAATGAGGCCCTCTTACTTCAGAGCCTAAACATGTATGTAGAACCCTGTGTTTGCCCTGTACTACTATATTTGCCTTTTGACACAATGCCGCAAGCCGCAATGAAGGGTGGTCTTTCAGTCTTATTCCTTGCTCTTCAGGCATTGACATCAGGGGCCAGACCCTCAACTAAAGTGTAAATCAGGGCAACTTCATTGAGTTCAATGGCATGCGGCTGATCTACACCAGCTGGGGAGCTGGCCCAGGGAGCACTTCTCCGAGGAAGAAAGCATCAGCCACAGAAAGAGAACTGTCTATTTCTTTCCATGTCTGTATTTGCAGCGTACAGTTCCCACCATCACAACACACTCGACAGCAGCACAGGGAAAGGGCAAACACAGGAGCAAGCCAGCCAGGAGGGAATTCAACCGCACAACCCAAAATGAGAGGGTAACCCGAAGGATTAGAATAAATTCAGCACATTCGGCTGTCAGAAAACATCCAGTTCAAAGAACGGTTTGTGATCCAGACTGAACATTTAGAAACTTAGGAATAGCAAGACTGGGGTTGAGCAATGGGTCATCTACTTCTGACTCCCTGGTCCTGCCACGCTGGGGCAGAGCAATGGGCCACCCTTTGCTTGCACTTCCCAAATCAGTCCAGTGTTCCAGCAGTGGCCTCTATCAGATGCTTCAGAAGAAGACATACGTCCCTCACAAGATGCACCTGGCTGATAGTGCAATACCTTCCCATGACAGGTGTGCGTGTGTGCAATACCTTCCCATGACGGGTGTGCGTGTGTGTGTGCGCACCACATCAAAACCCACAAACACTATAGTAATCCATCCCTTGGGAGGGGCAGGGTCAGATGGCATTCAAGGGGCAAAATCGTTATCAAAGCCCTAAACTGCTAATACCATTTGCAATAAGCATGTGTGTTAATTTTAATGTGTGCTACGTTTATCATTAGTCTAACCAGGCCCCAACATTACACTTCAATGTGCATAGGACAAAAATCCTACAATGCCCTTCTCATCCGCTGGAAGGGGCTTATGGGTCAGAGTGGGTGAGCAACTCAGCATGAGCTCCCCACCCGAATGCCAGCCTTGCAGTAGGGAGCAGGAGTCGGGTGGTGATTTTACCTCTAAATGTAGCATTGGTGAGACCAATATTGGAATCCTGCCTTCACTTCTGGCGGCCATGGTTTTAAAATGATGCTGGAAACCTGGCCAGGGGGGCAGAAAAGAGCCACAAAAAGGGTCCCAGGGTTGCAGAAAATGCCTCCCTGTGGGAGACTTCCAGAGCTCCTTCTGTTTAGCTTCTCAGAAAGATTCAATGGTGACAGGATTATGGGGAACGAGGAGGATCCGGGGAACTACAGGCCGGTCAGCCTCACCTCAGTCCCTAGAAAAATCCTGGTGCAGATCCTCAAGGAATCCATTCTGAAGCACTTGCATGAGAGGAAAGTGATCAGGAACAGTCAGCATGGATTCATCAAGGGCAAGTCATGCCTGACTAATCTAATTGCCTTCTATGATGAGATAACTGGCTCTGTGGATGAAGGGAAAGCAGTGGACATGTTGTTCCTTGACTTTAGCAAAGCTTTTGACACGGCCTCCCATAGTATTCTTGCCAGCAAGTTAAAGAAGTATGGGCTGGATGAATGGACAATAAAGTGGATAGAAAGCTGGCTAGATTGTCGGGCTCAACGGGTAGTGATCCATGGCTCCATGTCTCTTTGGCAGCCGGTACCAAGTGGAGTGCCCCAAGGGTCGGTCCTCGGGCCAGTTTGGTTCAATATCTTCATTAATGATCTGGAGGTTGGTGTGGACTGCACCCTCAGGAAATTTGCAGATGACACTAAACTGGGAGGAGAGGTAGATACGCTGGAGGGTAGGAATAGGATACAGAGGGACCTAGACAAATTAGAGGATTGGGCCAAAAGAAATCTGATGAGGTTCAACAAGGACAAGTGCAGAGTCCTGCACTTAGGACGGAAGAATCCCATACGCCGCTACAGATTAGGGACCGAATGGCTCGGCAGCAGTTCTGCAGAAAAGGACCTAGGGGTTACAGTGGACGAGAAGCTGGATCTGAGTCAACAGTATGCCCTTGTTGCCAAGAAGGCCAATGGCATTTTGGGCTATATAAGTAGGAGCATTGCCAGCAGTCCGAGGGACGTGATCGTTCCCCTCTATTCGCCATTGGTGAGGCCTCATCTGGAGTACTGTGTCCAGTTTTGGGCTCCACACTACAAGAAGGATGTGGAAAAATTGGAAAGCATCCAGCGGAGGGCAACAAAAATGATTAGGGGACTGGAACACATGACTTATGAGGAGAGGCTGAGGGAACTGGGATTGTTTAGTCTGCAGAAAAGAAGAATGAGGGGGGATTTGATAGCTGCTTTCAACTACCTGAAAGGGGGTTCCAAAGAGGATGGATCTAGACTGTTCTCAGTGGTAGCTGATGACAGAACAAGGAGCAATGGTCTCAAGTTGCAGTAGGGGAGGTTTAGGTTGGATATTAGGAAAAACTTTTTCACTAGGAGGGTGGTGAAGCACTGGAATGCGTTACCTAGGGAGGTGGTGGAATCTTCTTCCTTAGAGGTTTTTAAGGACCGGCTTGAGAAAGCCCTGGCTGGGATGATTTAGTTGGGGATTGGTCCTGCTTTGAGCAGGGGGTTGGACTAGATGACCTCCTGAGGTCCCTTCCAACCCTGATATTCTTTGATTCTATGATTACAGTGTGTAAGGACCTTCCTCTGGAGAATATACCTGGTTCTAATGGGCTCTTTATTCTGGCAAAGAAAGGCAGAAAAAGAACTAGTGGCTGGAAGCTGAAGCCAGACAAATTCCAATTAGAACCTGGATGCACATTTCTGCCAGTGAGGGAGATTAAACCCTGGAACAAACTACCAAGGGAAGTAGTGGATTTTCCATCTCTTCATGCCTTCACATCAAGACTGGCTGCCTTTCTGGAAGATGCTTTAGCCAAACATAAGTTATTTGGCTCAGTAAGGGGGTAACTGGGTGAAATTCTCTGGTCTGTGCTATACAGGAGGTCAGATTAGATGATACAATCTTCTGGCCTGAAACTCTGACTACTTTTTCTCTGTTGGGCAATGTGAAAATTAACCAGCTTCCCAGCACTAGATGGCATCTGTGCATCTTGGTTTGAACCTCTTAGCATTTTGCAGCTCACAAGAGGCAAAGGGTGAATTCCCACACTTCCACTCAGACAACAAAGGATAGGCACTTTCTGTCTATTTCAACCCACCCCAGAGACTGGCAGAAACTGGTTGCCAAATGCAGTTAGTCTTTTGCTCAGGAAACTTTAGAGACCAAAGTCTGGGAGTTGGGGATGCTGAGCATCATACAAGATCAAGCCCTACAGTCTATGAAGAACAGACTGAGATCACAATGTTTTTTTCTATAAGGCATCACCACAGAAATCAATGGCAAATTCTGAATGCTCAGCATGTGTGTGTAAGGAGCAGGAAGGGATGCATCTGTAATAATGTTGTGGCTTCACATATACAGTGATTACGTTCATTGGCGATGCGCCTCTGTAATTCCACCCTCTTGTGCGTACACAGTACAGTACATTCTTTAACTACACGCTCAGGTACTTTTTCTGCAGGAGCCCTGACACATTCTGTGCACAGGGTGGACAGTGAATGAGACAGGGTGGTGCAGGGAGTACAACTGGGGTTCAGAAAGGAACAAAAGCTTGATTCACAGTTGAAGTTGCAGAGGGTTTTGAATGAGGGGTTCTGGGGAAAAATAGCATATGACTGTAATATATGAGCTTGCAGTATGTAATGCAGCCGTTAGATGTCTGATAGCTATGTAGAACTGCAGACATGTTATATTTCCTGGTAAACAGAGGACAAAGCTGGAACTCAAGCCATGTGGAAGTCTGTTTGTGCGTATAGTCTGTACATGGTCTGTTTCACATGGACTGTGCTTCTATATGTCATAACAGTCTTTAATCACATGATCACTATCTTGTAATGCATATGTACAAAGGGGCAAAGTTAAGGTTGCCCAGGCAACCTTACTTTGTCACTTCCTGACTATTGAGTGCTTGTCTTTGCAACCCTAGTATCCTTTCAAGGTAAGTTTTTACTTTTTAAAAAATGAAATTATTTATAGTTGCTTCTTCTTGGAGAAATAATCTAATCACTGTGTCTATGTTCTTGGGATTTTTACTTTTTATACTCATAAGCAGATGGCTAGACACAATGTGACAATTCAAATCTGCCATCTGTTCCTGAAACACCTGGTCCAATATTTCTCTCAGGAGAAGAAGCCTCCCAGTGCCATTATGTGAAACAAGAGGAGTTTTGACACACACCGGAACAATGAGCTTGCAGAATGTGGTGGCGTCGTGCTAATGATTTGGGGTGTGGGTAAGAACTGGACAGTCAGATCCACTAATTTATTTCATAGTTTAAACAGACAATTTGGAAACCTAGCATGTCTTCACTGCAGGTGTGGGGCAATCAGGAGATCAAGGAACTAAGGGGTTGTCTCCAAGCAGAGGAGTTTTCTTGTGATGACTTGGTCTCCCGTGATATGGACAGGGCTGGAACATGGAGTTGGGGAGCTGTCTCCCTACAGAGCTCCAGATGGGATCCCCACATTTCCAAGGTGCTAGCAGGAAGGTATGCATAGCACTTTCAGGCCATCTATGGGAAATGGTCCTGTGCCCTTCTGACACCAAAGACTGACCATGACCCCTAGCCATGAAGAGTAGGAGAAAAAAGGATCCGAGGTTGCTCTGTCCGTATCAGGGTGCGGTATGAAATCTCCCTCAGAGTGTACTGATCAGGGTTCCTGATTAGGGTGCGACAATGAATAACAACAATAACAATACTAATCCCTCCAGAGAAATGTGCAGATTAGTCAGGTGAAGCTTGTGAAGTGCTTTGAGTTCCCTGGATGAATGCACCGATGGCTATCAAAGTGAAGGCACATCACATAAGGAGGGTAGGTTTCACCCGCCCTGGCGTTAGCATCACGGCTGCAGGCCAAGCGCCTCGGTGGGCTAGGCAGGTACAGCTCAGTAGCCAAAGGGCTGCCTCAATGAATCCGTAAAGGTCATTTGTAAATGCAATGGGAGGGAAGAAATTGCCATATGAGATAGTCCCAAAGCTGCTGGTTCCTTATTAATGCCCAGGGCCCCTGGAGAGGGCCTATGACCCGTTTTGCAGTTCTTACAGAGTCCTTTTCTGCACTGCAGTACAAGCGTCAGCACTGAATGTATTATTGAACAGCGTTCGACGGACAGAACACGGTTTTCACCGGAGGGAATAATTCTTATTTCCCCAGCACATCCGTCTGGCCACGAAACAAATAAAAACTCTCTCCCCTCTCTTCAGAGTGCTTCCCAATGTCAGAGCTTTGTACAAAACTGAACCGAGTCTCAGAACATCCCAGATAGGTAGGTACATCCGCATTGCCAAGTCACTTAGTCTCCCCGTGCCTCAGTTTCCCATCTGTGCAATGGGGCTCATAGCACTGCCCCACCTCACGGGGGGTGTGGAGAAGATCAGTGAATTAAAGACAGGGAGGGGCTCAGCTTTCATGGTGTTGGGGGCCATGTCACATCTAAGATGGAAGATAGACAGTATTACAACCCTGTCCCAGGCTGGCCGGCCCCAGTAAATCAAGTAGGTCTATGGCCCCTATGCGAAAGCAGGTGCTCTCATTTGGCTAATTAAAAGGGCAGGGCAACACCTGGAGTCTATAAAGGACCAGAGAGAGAGAGAGCCAGTGAATCAAGGGCCGCCTGAATCAGTCAGAGAGATGCAGAGAGAGACAGGAGATCTGGTGAGTGTGAGATGCCCACGTGAGAGTCAAGCTGGGCAGATGGAGCTGCCAGAGGCAGACGGCGGTTCCTGGGGGAAGGCTGAAGGCAGCAGAGCAGCAAGGAGAGTTTTCAGGCTGACATTCCCAAGCCAGAGGGCCAGGGCTGGAGGGCAGCAGTGGAGCGTCCCTCCTGACATCTCTAGGGCCAGAGAGCTGGACCCGGGAACAGTGGAAGGGCCTGGGGGGGACTGAGGGATGCTTCCTGCTGAACATGATCTCCCAGCAGAGCATCTGTGGAGGTTCCTGCTGGGAAGGGCTGGGGTGGCTGTCCTGGTACAAGAACAGGAAATGGCTGTGCTGGATAGGTGGGGGCAGGGGACACTGTGGGGGATGCCTGGACACTCGGAGTGAGGTGAGGGACACTGGGGATGCGCCAGGCACTCGGGGCGGGGTGAGGGATGCTGGGGCATATGTTGCATTTACTGTAAGAACTCTGCTGGGGGAATTCTGGTGTATTGAATTGGGACTTGTTATGATTTATGTGCTCGGGACTCTTGTAACAAATGAACCCCACAATATATTTATACTTGGGAAGAGGCTTTGGACAATTTCTGGGGAGTCTGCAGGAGGGAAACTGAGGCAGGCGTGCCTGTCGTGTAGCAGCCTACCACAGGAGGGCACTCCAGGTGGGGTGGCCCTATGATGCACCCCTATTTTACAGATGGGGAAACTGAGGCTCTGCGAGGTTTGTTTTAAGTGACTTGCCCAAGGACACACAGGAAGTCAGTGCTGGGAACAGAATCAAGGCCTCTTGAACCCCAAACATTTGCTTGGACTACAGCTGCTCAGAACATTTCCAGCAGGGTGATGTTCCAGGGTTACATTTCTGTCTGCCCAGAGAGCTTGACCCACAGGATCGAATAGGGGCACAAGCGCAAAAGGCCGGCTAATGTTGAGCTGACATGAAACGTAGCATCTTGGGTCCTTTCAACAACCAGAAATGAACCAGCTGGATTTCAGGAAGGTCGAAATGTTTCAACATTTCTGAATCAAAAACGTCAGAATTTCTGTTCTGCGAAATCTTTTGACCTTTCAACCTTTGGTCCTGATCTGGGTTGAAAACCAGTGCTGAACTATCCGCCTCAGCTCTCGCTGTAACCGCTAGGCGATGCCCCTCTTTATAGCATCCTAGCCCAGCATGGCAACCCGACTTTTCCCGTTGGTCGTCTTTCTTTGCTCTGTGAGGGCGGGGCTGGGGCTGGCATCCGATGCTGGCTGACTGGAAGTCTGGGGGTGGTGGATGGAGCCCCAGGAACTAACAACCTGCCCACTCAGGAAGGAGGGGCCACAGGAGCCAAAAATCATGCGATCTCGTGAGACAACAAAAAAAGAAAACGAGACTGGGAGTATGAAAGAAGGGTGACCACCCGGGGGCTGAATTCCTCTATGGCAGGGGCACCCACCTCCTCTGACATGCCACCAGTCAGGGGGCACTTCTAGAGGGCAGACAAGAGATCCAGTCTCCATGGCCCATCCAGGTTTACGTGCCTTTGCCGAAATCTCCAGCCTGGGGTGATCAATTAGGGCCAATCGCTGTGGTGGTGTTTGTGTCTTGAAGTCACTGTGGCCCTGGTGTAACCCCAGTGACATGAGGGGAGTTACACCAGGGATGAATTTGACTCGTAGCTCCTAGTGCAAAATTAAACCAGGCCTAGGGGCACCTCCTATGGATGGTGATTTGAGGCTTTAAGGCAGGTCGCTTAGCCACAGGGGCAGGGAGCTGTGCCAAGGCAGGTAGGAACGCGAACATCCTGAGGCTAGGGCTGACGGTCAGAGGCGGTGCGATCTGGAAAGCTGAGCACAGCAGGGTACTGACACAGCCTTGGTTTTGCTTCATGTGAGATCCCTTTGGTGTGTGTTCACGATTTGCAGCTCCCAGGGGCAGGCAGTCCGACGCGTGGCTAGCTCTGCCTCGGTAGCGCTCTGTCTCCTGGGGGAAGGCAGTGAATGAAAGACGTGGGGGAGATGCCAGCGAGAGCGGATTAGTCCCTTAACTCTGGAATTCTCAGTCCCCGGGGTTCCTAGCACATCATGGGGTCCAGGTGCGGCTCCACGTCCCAGGGGTGATTCTGCAGAGCTTGACGTGCACCTGGGTGTGGGCCAAGACCCCCAGTCGGATCATAAGACTGTTAACGAATTGGCCCGGATTCTTCTCCGCACTGCTCTGCCAGCACACAGGGTCCCTAAAGCCAGTGTAACTAGCCACAGTCACCGCTGCATAGATGGATCCTCCTGCAGTACTGGCATCATGGCTCCTACGCCATCCACCTTACTGTGGATATAAAGGGGCAGGGCAAAGGGATAGGGGGTGTGGCTAGGGCTTCCCCATAAACAGGGGAATCTCTAGCAGGAGCAGAGAGGTTATTCGACCTCTGTATCTGGCCGTGGTGCGACCGCTGCTGGAATCCTGTGTCCAGTGCTGGAGCCCACAATTCAAGAAGGATGTTGAAAAATGGAGAGGGTCCAGAGAAGAGACACAAGAATGATTAAAGGATTAGAAAACATGCTTTATAGTGACACATGCAAGGAGCTCAATCTATTTAGTTTAACAAAGAGAAGGTTACAGGATGACTTGATTACAATCCATAAGTATCTACATGGGGAACAAATAATTAATAACAGGCTCTTCAATCTAGCAGAGAAAGGTCTAACGCAATCCAATGGCTAAATGCTGAAGAAAAACAAATTCAGACAAAAAATAAGGTGTACCTTTTTAACAGTGAGGGTAATTAACCCCTGCAACAACTTACAAGGTTTGTGGTGGACTCTCCGTCACTGACAATGTTTAAACCAAGACTGGCTGTTTTTCTGAAAGCTCTGCTCTACGAGTTATTGAGGGGCAGTTCTCTGGCCCGTGTTATACAGAAGGTCAGACTAGATGATCACAATGGTCCCTTCTGGCCTTGGAATCTATCGACCACTTGGGGATGTAGGCACTCAGCATAAATTAGAGCAGCCTTCTTGCTACTCTAACTCAGGCTGTGGACCAATTCAGCACAGAGTCAGCCCAGAATGAGATGCGGGAGTGCCCTGAGCCTGAGGTGTACTGTGGCTAAAGATTGGGGCCTGTATCTCTGAGTCCCAGATCCTATCCCTGCATCACATGCTCGGTAGCTCCAGAGGTAACCAGCCAAGGAGCTCCACCAGCTGGCTCTGTACTCCTTGGGCATGGATGCCCAAAGCCCAAGCAGTTTGGCGTTTTGTGCCTGCTTGTGTGTTGCCTTCAAAATACCGGGAATGTCAAGTCTGATCTGCCCCGGTTTTGCTAGCAGACTCCTGGGGGCTCTGAGGAAATGTGCATCGAGAGAGCTAATTTCAACAAAGAAGTCCTTTCTCCCAAGTGTTCTTTAGGTAGCAGAGTCTGACTAAAATCCTGTCCCGTCTCTGGTGATCACTTTCCAGGCTCTGGTGTCATGCGATGTCCTCGTTTCATTAGTTCTCCAAAGACCCTTCCAGGGCAGACATGCCGTGAATAGGGCTAAAGAGGGTTTAATGGAAAAAAATATTACACAGCTGGAAACAGAAGAAATGGTTTCCTGGAATATTAAGCCGGGCAACTAAAATCATAGGGTAGGTTTTATTCATGTGAATTCTGAACCCAGTGATCTATTTCCACTGTTACAAATGCCTAAGTCCTTCCACTGCTGAGAGTCCTAATGAAGAGATCTTCAGGCAAATGAGAACTCTGTCAGCAAAGCCAAAGGGTTACAGTTCACACCTCTTCTTCAGAGGCAGAGTCTGCGCCCCCTATTACAAAATGTACAAGAAAGAGTGAGGTTGGCTAGGCAGGGTTTTAAGCAGGCACTCTTCAATGCGTCCCCTTCCCTCCATCCCAGTACATACGTGCCAGGCGCTCTCCCTCTTCACTCTCAGATCAGCATGGCAGGGATGCACAGCTAGACTGCAGCTGCCAGGCGGCACACCCTCTCAAGGGTGTGCAGACAGAAAGTGGCAGTATGCACCAGGGCTGTCCATGCAGAACTCTCCTGCTTCATAGCTAAACAAAAGAGGACAGCCAAAGACGCTGTACACTACTGGGTGTGCTGCCGAACACAGAGATGCCCATGGAACAAGGGTCTGAATGTACCAGGGATTGGTGCCTTCCCTGTGTCTCAACAGTCCAAAAACATCTTAACATTCCAGTGAGCACAAAGGAACCCAAATGGCCAGAGGCTGAGCAGCAGGTGCAGTGGGGGAACCAGCACCCAAAGAGTTAATTAAAACAGACTCAGTGGAGCCTAGGAAACCGGGAACAGAAGCCCCTTCCTTCTTTGCAGCATGTCAGGTAATTCAAAGGGCTCATGTTTGCAGAGAGCCCACCTCAACCCCCCAGACAAAATCAGTGCCTAGAAATAAGCCCTGTGTGTTTTATCATACAGAAGCGATGGAAACATGCAGAGGGTTGTGCCAGGGTCCCTGGTGGGGCGGGAGAGGAAAACGCTGCAGAATAGAACAAAACCAAAACACTGGCAGCAAAATGAATGACAACAGACATTTGGAAAGGACCGGCTTGCACAGGCTTTGTGCACCCAGCGCAGAATCAAGGCGGGACAGGGGGGTGGTTATTACAGAGGCGAGGGTACAAAAGCAAATGCAAATGAGTCTTTGCAAAGCTAAAAGCTGCCTGTGTTTGGTGCAGAAAGTGCTCCCTCCCGCTTTCAGCCATTCCCTGGAGGAGCACAGTCTTGCTCAGTGCTCCCCCTCTCAGAGCGAGGGGATGCCAGTCGGGCTGTCTGGAGGGACACAGAGAGAGCTAGCCCTACGGCAGGTGCATTGGTGGCATGTGTTGGCAGCGGATTCATAGAATCATAGAATATCAGCGGGGGAAGGGACCTCAGGAGGTCATCTTGTCCAACCCCCTGCTCAAAGCAGGACCAATCCCCAATTTTTGCCCCAAATCCCTAAATGGCCCCCTCAAGGATTGAACTCACAACCCTGGGTTTAGCAGGCCAATGCTCAAACCACTGAGCTATCCCTCCCCCCAATGGACCCTGCTTTGCTGCCATTCAGTGATGCTCAGGCTCAGAAGGGACCATTGTGATCATCTTGTCTGACCTCCTGTATATCCCAGGCCAGAGAACTTCCCTGAAATCATTCTTGTTTGAACTAGAGCCCTGACAGCCAGCGATACTCAGAAAGCCTGTGGCTTTGACTAGCACTCTTCAAGCCTTTTGCATCTTTATCTGAGGAGCTCACAAGTGCCAGCCAATCAAGCCTCCCAACAGGTATGTACGTTACCCCCATTTCACAGATAGGGAAACTGAGGGACAGAGCAGGTGGTATTACCCAAGATTACACAGTGAGTCAGTGGCAGAGCCAGGTTTAGCACCTGGTTTCCTGACTTCTAGTCTCATGCTAAAGCCACAAGACCAGCCTTCTACAGGTCCCTCACTGTGGTCTATAAGCTACAGAGCCTAATCCTGGCCAGACATGCAGAGTAAAGAGCTAACAGGTGTACAGCTCCAAGCACAACAAGTGCATTTGATTATTTTCAGCTTGAAGCAGGGAAGCCTGAGTCCCAAACAACCCACGGTCCCTGCCTCTTTGTACCTGCAGGCCAAAGCTGAGCAATTCCAGGTTTTTTAGTACTGATGAATTCACTAACGCTTGCGCCCATCTACTTCACCATCAGCTATGCACCAGGCCTCCCGTGACCTCCGTGAGATGGGCCAGCAGCAGCAGTAGAGGGAGGGAACAGACAGGGGGCATGACTCGTACAAAGGAGGGGGTGTCAGAGGCAGGGTTAGGAATCAGAAGCCCCAGATTCCCAGTCCAGTGTTCAGCCCCATTCTGCACCACTCACCCCATTCTGGTTCTCGGCCTCCATCAATGAAGAGACAAACGCATGGAAAACCTGCTGTTCTGAGGGTGCAGGTCCCAATCCTGCACTCCGATCGGGCTCTTGCGCCTCCATAGAGCCAGTGGGTCCAAGGGGCTGCCCGTGGGGAGCTGATTACAGGAGCAGGGCCTGATACGAGACCAGAGGCTCACTTATGTGCACGGGCCATGCAGCCCTTGGGACAGACCATTGAGGCGGCAGAGAACAGTGCTTTGCAGTGAGAGCTTTTCCTGGCTTAGGAACAAGCGATGCGGCCAAGCCTCACATCAGCGCCTGCCGTTCCTGATATCCCAGGCTCGCCTTGCACCCAAGCACAGTGCTCGTTTCCACATTCGTGTACCCCCCTACCCCGCACACACAGACACACAAAGACACTGATAATTAACAGCCACCTATTGCCTGGCACCAATCCAAAGCTGCATCAGTCCCAGGCAGCCTCCTTCCCTTCAGCTTTCAGGACCTGCTAAACAGCAGCTTTACAGCAGCGACAGACAAAGACTCCACGAGAACAAACTCCACGGAACCTTCCTCGCCTAGAGGGGCAGAGACAGCCGGGGACCCAGTGGGTGGATTTCACCTGGCCAGGGAGCAAGCACCACTTGGAGCTCTCACACTAGGGGTACGTCTACACAGCAACAAAAACCCCGTGCCTGGCCCGTGCTGCAGGGCTGGTCCGTTGCTGTGTAGACGTCCAGGCTCGGGTTGGAGCTGTGAGGATCCCAGAGCTTGGGCTCCAGCCTGAGCTCTGATGTCTACACAGCAGGGAAACAGCCCCGCAGCAGCCCCAGGCGGCTGGCACAGGCCAGCCGCGGGTTTTTCTTTGCTGTGCAGATGTACCCCAGCAGGTCCCAGCTCTCCAGTGCACACCGGGAGGGGTGGCAGGGGACCGGTTATAAAACCATGCCCCACAGATGGGAAGTGGGGTTTTGGCAGGTTGAGGCAGAGGAACACTCTGATCCATTAGCTATTACTCCTGTGAGTGCTACTCAAGCTCACGAGACAATCCACGTGTGTAAGGTTTACTCCTAGGAGTATGGGCAGCAGGACTGAATCCTGTGGCTCCTACCCTATGTGGAGGAACCTATAGAAGATTCTGAAGGCCCCCACCCCCCTCTCCAAACTAAGCTCCATACCCACTGGTTAACCCTGGGTGTTTAACCCTTTAGGGACTTGCCAGTTGGCTGGTTTGGGGAGGTGAGATGTGGTGCCTGGGCGTGGAGGGTTTTATCTGTAGGGAGGTGGGACTGGGCCTGGACTCTTGGAAGGAAACAATTTAAATGCCACCTGCCTCCCCCGGTTTGAAACCAGCGATGCTACCAAATGGGCAGGGTTAATACTACCGCATGCTATGGACGCTGACCACCCTGGATAGCTCGGGCAGGGGGATGGGGCATTGGCCATGGCTTCATTGGCTCTTTTAATTCAACTTTCTGGGGTCCCGGCCTGGAAGCTGTTGCACCTCAAATGTGGGGTGGCCAGACATGCCGACGTGCTGTTCCAGTCAGTGTAACCCTGGCTTCATTTGTAAGTGAAGCAGTTTGGGCAGGTCACTTGCTGGTGTAATTTTGAATGTGAAGACTGGGCCAGTCTACTCTCATGCTTCAGGGCACTGCTGATTGCTGGGAGCATGGAACAGGAAGGAATAATCCCACCCTACCATTGCCCCCTCCCCACCCCCATTTACAGCATTGCACAACTGGCCAGGTGCGTGATGAGGTTATTTTGCCTTCCTTCCAAGTGTGACTATTAGTTTAGAGCTCCCATCGGGTTGCTAAGCTCCTCCTGGCACAGGAATAGAACAGCACTTCCCTGAACAGCCTAGATAACCGGCTTGGCAGCTGAATGAGGATGTAACACACCAGGAAAGGGCCAGGTTACACAGTTACTCAGGTCAGGCAGACATTCCTTTGGATGACTTATGTTTATTGTTAGTGGAGGACAAATGTGCCTCTTTAAACAGGCAGGGCTGCAGAAGTGTGTGAGTTATTTTGAAATAACACACTGCAATGCTTAGTTCTCATTTGGTGTCTTTCAGCATTAGAGCACAGCGCCCTTTGCCAAGGAGAGTCATCACCCCCATTTTACAGATGGAGAAACTGAGGCACAGAGAAGGGAGGCAATTACAGCTCACTTGAATGAGGCAAGGGTGGTTCCTAATTGCTGGGCCAGCATGGAAGGAAGCACAGAGACAGCTGGGGCAGGACGATACAGACCGGGCACCAAGGCTGGCACACAGGTGATCGCCAGGCTTGGGGTGGGGGGAGAGATGGGGAACACAAAAGGAGAGCAGATCAGAGATGGAAGTAGGAGACGAATGGCCCTGAGAGGAAGGACAAGAGGTGAGACTTGGAAGCGACTCAAAGGGAGGGTCGGGGGGCATGCTCGGAGCTCTGGGGGAGCAGGACCATTCAGGCAGCATTTTGGAGGCAAGCACGGTTGGTTTCAAAAGGACCCAAGCAGAAGAGACTGCAGCCGTTGTGGTGGCAGAGGATTGGCGTGTGGACAAGTGCTTTATCCATCCAGGCATGTGCAGGACAAGAGAAGATCTGCGCTCGGAGGAGGAGAAGGAAATGGGAGGACGCAGAAGTTACAAGACTGGGTGAAGGGAGGGGAGCAGGTTTGGGAGGAAAGATCCATTTGACCCTGTTGAGCTGGAGGGGACAGTGAGCCATCCAGGATGAGGCTTACTGGGACCAGGAGTGACGGGAGAGTGAAGTGCAGGAGGTGGGTCTGGGGGGCACATGTATCTGAGACTTCGCAGGATGGAGGGGATAGCTGAACCCTGAGAGCGGATGGGGTCACCCAAGGACAGGGGGTAGTGAGAAAAGAGAGGGATCATGGGAGTTCTTTGAGATGTAATAGTGACACGCTCAGAACTGACGGCGACTCCCTTCTAGACAGAGCACCTGGCTGGTGGGCAAACACTTTGCAGGGGCCAAAAAACAGGAGCTAGCAGAAGAGTCAATGAAAATCCCCTGCTGAGGGACAGCCCTTCTGGAGACACGCCAACTGATGGAGTCACGCCTGTCCCGTCACGGTCTCTATCCCCGTTGCTGTGGGGCGTGCCGGAACCCAGAGCAAGCCTCACCAACGCAGCGAGCGCCCAGTCTAGCCAGTGCCGGCGATGTCAGTTACTGTATCTGCTGGAGACTTCAGCGGGCCAACACTGTTAATGTTCATACACTGCAGCCGGCACGTTCGCAGGTTTGCAGTCAAGGGCTGCAGGGGCCTGCTGCCATTTCGGATTCAGAGCCACTGCGAAGGGCACTGGCTGCTACGCTTTAGTGCCCTTCTCCTTCCCAAGAGCTTTACAAACAAAAGCAACGACCCTTGCTGTATTAGCGTTGGTAGCACTTGGATATCAAGACATAACAACAGTGACACCAACACTGCCTGAGTAGGGTCACTTCACCCACCAGTGAAATGCACCCACCTCTGGGGCAGAGCAAGGCAGCTGTTTGTCAAGAAATCAGAACAGGAAGTGCAAAATACTATCTCCAATAGGCCCAGGGCAGAGAGCGGCTGGGAAGAGGCAGGATGGGGTAGGGGTTTGGGGGAAGGGAGTAGGGCCTGGGGTGGAGTGGGGGATTGAGCACCCCCCAGGCCCAGAACCTGAAACTGACCAGGAACAAAGGTGAAACTGATCTGCCAGGTGCAATACAGAATCACAGCAGTGAGGAAAGCACATTCCATTTTGAAATGAATTTGTGCTTTCACAATCCAGGGAGCTACTAGTCAGGGTGTTTGCTTTTTAAATCTCCGTGGACGAGATTCTCAAAGAAACAGTGGCGTGGTGACCCTGAGTCCAGCGCCTCAGCTCCCTGCACAATGCATGGGGACAGTGAGCTGCCCCAGAAGGGGATTGGCACTGAGGCGGCTCCTCCCCTAACCAAGCCAATGGGCAGTGCCAAGATGAGGGGGGTGGGGTGGTAAGCCCCACCCCTCTGGTGGGAGATGCCTCCCTCCGCTTGGGATTCTCAGCTGAAACCCCTCTCTTGGAGTTAGGAACCTACACCGGCTTGACAAGAGATGGGGGTGGGGGGAGGAGCACCACCCTCACGACTTTTAGCTCAGTAGTCAGAGCACTCGCCTGGACGTGGGTGACCCCTGGTTCAAATCCCACCTCCCCCTGCCATATTAGACAAGCCTCCCTCTCCCCCCGGCCATATTAGACAAGCTTGCCTACAGGGCCTCCATCTGGTGGGCCAGCTCGGAGCACGCTTACTGGATTGGACCCTGCAGGCGGGTTAGGCGGAGGAAGGCCTGTCTTCTGGCCCCCTCTCCCAGGGACGGCTCTGGCCCTGGGGCCTGGAATCGCTGTCCGCAGTCCTGCGTGTGCTGACTGAGCTTTCACTGCACACACTTGGGTGCTCAGTCGATTGAGGTGCCTGCAGGGTTCAGCAGCTGCTGAGCAGGGGTTCTGTGAATCCCAACAGTGGGGCCTGATTCTGGGATCTGTCCCTTGGTGAAGCTTGCCCTGTGATTTTTAATCTGGGCGTGTCCTTTTCACATTAAAAAAACAAACAAAACAAACCTTCCTGTCCCACCCCCCCCCCCATTAGCCCTCTTTGTTGAATCCAGCCTGTCTTGTGCCCTTTCTATGGGGGGAGGGGCTGTTTTATTTTGGATGGGGGTGGGGAGCTAGAGGGAAACCCCATAGGTACTTGGGGCTGGACTGACCCAGTCCACACACAGGATTTGTTTCAGGAACCAAAGCATTATTTAAATTATCCCGCAGGAGTTAGGAGTGGGGAAAGGGCCGCTACCAAGCACACCTTCTGGGGGCTGCTTTTGGTACTCACAGATCAAGAGGGTGGGGGTACTTGTCCTTCTCCTTGACCGGCAGCACAAAGTAGGGAACCACATACTCTGTCCCGGTCTTGTCGCGGTAATGCTCGCGGTGCCTCTGGGAAAGCTGCGGGACAAACAAACTACTCAGAACCCAGGCTTCCGGCACAGGGCAGAGCTGCATTAGCTGGCAAGGCAACCGAAGAGATAAAATACCAAATAGGAATCATAGAATCATAGAATATCAGGGTTGGAAGGGACCCCAGAAGGTCATCTAGTCCAACCCCCTGCTCGAAGCAGGACCAATTCCCAGTTAAATCATCCCAGCCAGGGCTTTGTCAAGCCTGACCTTAAAAACCTCTAAGGAAGGAGATTCTACCACCTCCCTAGGTAACGCATTCCAGTGTTTCACCACCCTCTTAGTGAAAAAGTTTTTCCTAATATCCAATCTAAACCTCCCCCATGCAATGGGAAAAGATAACAGGCCTTGTGCTGCATCCCTCTTTCCCTGCTGCGAAGGGACACTGCCTAGCAGGGCCCAGGGCCCAAAGCCTTATTCACTAGCTGGGATAGCTTCTTTAGGGCAGGGTCCTCTCTTCCTAGAGACGTGCAAAGCGCAACCTGCTTTAGAACTAATAACAACCATGTTTCTAAAACTCCCCTCCCTCAGGTGCTTTCCGGGCAGCACATACAGGTAAGTGACGATCGTGATCAATAGCATCTGGGCTTGGCTTGGGAATTCATCGATGCAAGCTGTAATTATTCCTGAGGCACCGTGATGGAGGCGTGGCTCTGGGCCTTCACTATGGCTGAGAAGTGGAGAGACAACACTGTGTTTTGGGCGCAAATCATACAACGTGCAGCTTGGCTGAGTCTGGTTAGAGAGATGCTGCTCTCTTTAGCTAGGGGGAACATCCCCCATGTGCAATCAGACACATGCCCAGGCCCATGCATGGTCCCACAGCCACACCCACACACCTGTCCTCCTCTCATGCTATTTATTACTGGGATAACATGCTTTCTTCGCCCAGGGACTCTGGGCTCCACCTCTCTGCTCCACTTCCCCCTCCTGTCCCAGATCAAAGATTCAGGGAGAGGGACACAGTTTCGCTGTGCTGAGCAGTGGGGCTATACTCCGGCTGTGTCCTATGCTGTGAGCTACGCCAGCTGGGTGACCCTCGCATTCCTTCCCCCTTTAGCTGCCACGTCCTCTCTCAGACAACTCAGCAAAGCTCGATGACTCCTCAAACAGCTCCCAAGGCAATCCCGCCCGCAACCGCACACGCAGAGATGTCTGTGCTGTAACCATGGGAGGGGAGCCCTGCTCTTCGGCAACCACCACTGCTCTCCATGCTGACTCCTCCCTCCGCATGCCAGTCACGCGCATGCAAACCGGTGGAGACGGGACAACTGGAGCCTCCCCTACAATAATGCCAACTGGGTTTTCTGGTGACTGTCTGCCTAGGTTCTTATGTTCAAGAAGCTGCCTTCAGAACCAGTATTAGGGCAGTGAAAAAGACCATCTCAGTGTGGCGGGTAGGTGTCAAAGGCCGAGGGCGCTGGTTTTTGGCTGTGACTGACTATATATTTGTGTTGATTGCATTTTGGCTCAGTCCAGGGCATTTCCAAGGCACCCCTCACTGGGGCACGTGGGTGCTGGCCTGACTGCTTTGCGCTGGCTACTGTGTAGTGCTCAGGAGCTGTGTCGGATCAAGCCCGCCGTGCTGTTGTGTGCAGGCCATGCCGCCGCAAGAAACACCTTCTCACCTTGTAAAACTCCTTCAGCTCTTCGGAGCGGTTGAAATCCAAGTTGAAGCGGGAATAGGAAGGGACGTGCAGCCACCTGTCCCAGCCCCGCGCCCTGCACCCCAGCACTAAGCCAGGGTCAGGCGAGAAGAGGGTGGGGAACTGGCCGCCTTTGCTGTATGGGCAGTGGCTGGTCTCCATGGCAGCATTGCGGAAATCCTGGAAGTATTTCAGAGTGGTGTTCCCGTAGGTGTCGCCGAAGGAAAACACCGTGTTGGGGACATGCCCGCGGTACCTGCAGAGGAAAGACAGAGCCAGTGAGGGACCGGGAAAGGCCAGGGGCACCCCCTGGGGACAGGGCCCTTGTCTCTCCTTCTAAACACTTCTAAATGCACTGCTTGCAAAAGTGAGGGGCTGATGGCTCTGGTTTAAATACATCAGAGAGGGACCATGCAGCTCTCCCCCACATACACCCTGTGGCCCGCATGTCAATGTCCCACCTTGCTCCAAGCTGATTGAGCCATATTGGGAGGGAGGAGGCAGGGGCTCCTCCCAGGTCCTGGGGGCCATCAGTTTACACCCAAAAGCCTTTTCTTACCCTGATCTTCACATGCATAGCTGAAGATATTATCAGCCATTAAACTGGCCAGCTGCTGGAACTGCCTATTGGTGAGATGCATGGGATTGGAAGCCAGGAGCTCTGTAGCACTGGTCTCAGCTGGGCCTCACACTTGCTGTCTAAGCCTTGCCCCACCCCCTTGGGTGGGTCCAACTGGAGACTCCTAGGGCCTGCTTTCCAGAAGTGTTGACGTCAACGGCCAGTACTGGTGCTCAGCATCTCTGAAACTCAGGCCCCGGTTGGATGCCTGGAATTCATGGGCACTTGCAATGTTGAACCTTAACCTCCAGTGTCTCAACTTCCGCATCTGCAAAATGGGGCTATGACCAGCTAGTGCTGAGGAAGGGGTTGGGAGGGTTACAGAGTCTTTGCACAGTCCTCTGAAGAGATGAAGCATTGATGAAAGGCTCTTGTCAATTTAAATATCAGCTTGGCCAGATTATAAACCCCAGGATTGTTGTACATTCATGATGGCAACAGAATCATGGGCTGTCCCATAGCTAAACACCTCACAGATGCTTCCGTACTGGGCTCTGCACTTCTGCAAATATGCAGCTTATAAAATAGACTTTGGCAAGCTGTGATGTGGGCTATGAAAGGCATCTAGCAATAGTGAGACGAGAACAGACCAGAGGGTGACTGCAGAGACATCTTTATCACGGCTTCGGTCTTTTCATTAGCACATTTCATGTGTGATGTTCCATAGGAGGATAAATTGCTATCGAATTGATACTGGCCCTCCCGACTCCAGACATGTGCAGTCCTTCTTCTTCCTCATTAACTGCTCTTCCTTCACATCGACAAGAGCTACCCCCCTACAACGAGCAAAGGGATCAAACGGACTCCCCGTCAACAACGCCAGGTTCACAATGCACGGGGCTGCGTTCACCCTTTCTGAGAACCGTTGCAGGTCAGACGCTTTCAGTGACGTGGGGGAGGAGGGACTCTGAATTTCCTATGGGGCAAAGCTTTAATTTTATTAACAGTTTTCACACCTCCCAGGTACTGTTCGCGCGAGGATCCCAAAGCACTTGATTAAGCCTCACAACAAATAGGGAAGTGAAACCAAGGCACAGAGCGTGACTTGGCCAAGACCACTTAGCAGGTGAGTGGCAGAGCAAGGAATGGAGGTACAATCCACGGGGAGGGGCTCTCTCAGTGGAAATCTCCACGAGGAATGCCTTGCAGAGTTTTCCCAACAGCATGTCATTGGAGAGGGGCTGGGTTTGACCCCCACCCTGTGAAAGGATATGGACCCCTCACTTGAAACTGGGTGGCAGTCCCAGGATCCATGTGGCTCCCAGAGATCCAGAAGAAGCCGAGGCCATCCCGCTATCCTTGCTCCAGCCCCTGGTGGCCTCATTCCCCAGATTCATCACAGCGCCCCCCAGGCACCACCCGAGTGGGGCTAGATGAACAAGGTAAAATAGGGTGTATGCAGGGTCCATGCACATAACACACCTACCCCCACACCATGTAGGGAAAAGGGATGTGGTAATTAGCCCATCGCCCAATGGGACATGGTTCTTCATGCCAGGTGGAACAAGGGGGTGTGAACATCCGGCTGACGAACACCAGCTAAGGGAGGCAATTAAGCAACAGCTGCACAGTGCATAATACACCGAATCCACTCCTGGTTGGTGGATCTGTCCCTCCACCGTCAAAGCCCAGTGAGCGATGTTCTGCCTAGGCCGCTGCCTCTGGCAAGCGGAGACGAAGTGGGACCAGGCCCTTAGGGTTGGGACTAAGGGGAGCGGGGTGCCCAGGCTGTCCCAGCCCTGGAAAGCACTGGCTGTTTCCATAGAACAAGGCTTGCTGGTTCACCCTGAAACTGCTTCCCACCCGCTGGGACTCCAAGGAGCAGCTGTCTAGGTCGTCAGAACTCCTCACCAAGTGACTCCCATCAAGGCACCTACCTCGACCCGCACAAGCTGGAGCCGGCCCTGCTACGACATGCAGTTGCCAGACACTGGAGGGGTCGACATACCCCAGCTTAGGCATTAGCATGAGCTGCAGCAGCCAAAGGGACGCCAGTTGCCCACATCCCCAAGTGCCCATCCTCTGACATCAGCTGCAACTGTGAGAAGATTTTTCTCCTTTGGATTTTTTCCCTCCCCTCCACTAAAATAAAGAATTCTCCAAGCTGAGCTTTACCCGGGCTGGGCTATTGATGGAGAGCTAACTGCTTGGCCACTGCCCCTAAGCCCCCAGGTTCAAAAGAGATCCTAGCCTCACTCCCACTTCACTTGAATAAAAGAACAACTTAGCCACTTTGGTGGCACATGAACTGAGTTTTACAAAAGGTTTAGAGAAGGGGAGGAAAAACCATCGTAGACGAGAGTATCAAAGAACCGCCCCGGCAGTTAGGGGCACGATATGTGCTGCAGAGCACCCCCATTTCCTGTAAGTTAGAAGCCCCCGGATAACTGGGGGCCAGTTTAAGTGCCTGGCTGCCCTAATGACCCAACAGCAGAGATGGTAGCAATCGTTCCTCTGTGACAGCCGGGGAGAGCTGCTTTTGATGGTAACCTGCAAACACACGCGCAATTGACCTGATAGCATGCTGCCTAGGTACTGGGGCGACGGGCATGCTCTGAACAGCAGATACACAGATCTGACGCAGTCCACACAGACACGCATCTGCTGCTGTCTCTCAGACCTCTTTTCCCAGATGCCACGATCACAAACGCAACGCACCGAGCTCACACACCTCGTCATCTCCCCCCAGCAAGCCATCCCCATCCTCCTTCTCCATCACACACAGTCAGCCAGTGATTCTGCCGCTCTCTACGCTCGCACTTCAGGGTGCAATTACACTGAGATCAGTGGGTGACCGCAGCACAGGCTGGCGTCTCCCCGCTCACTTGAATCTCGTGAGCACGGCTAAAAACAGCCACCTAGATGCGGTGGCAGGGGCTTTAGGGTGGGCAGTCCAAGCACCCTGGGGACCCTGGCGAGTTATTGCCTCGCTAGCCTAAGCTGAAGCCCATTCTGTCAGGAATCAGCGCCTGCAGCGGAGCCAATCTCCAGGTTACCTAACGAGTTCAGCCGGCCTGTACCAGGCTGCCTGGTTGGCTGGACGCATCAGCATCAGCATCAGCAGCCTGGCTTTTCAGCCCAGCAGCAGCAGCAGCAGGTGAGTGTCTGCTCAAAGCACTCACTCTGGGCTGTGATGGCACCTGTTTGGCCCCAGCCCTGCTCCTGCCTTGTCTCACTCCAGGTAACCCGGCCCTGACCCTCGGCTCTGACTCTTGACTTCAGCTCTCACCCTTAGCTCTGGTTCAGACTCTTAGCGCTGATGCCTGCTCTAACCACTAGGCCTGATGCCTGCTCTAACCCCTGGGCACAACCACTCACAGCCTGGTATTGTCACTGGTATGTTTAGCTGTGCTAGCTAACACAGGTGTGCAGGCCCGTGCTGAAATCATGCCTCTGACTGCAGTGTAGGCATAACCTTTGTGTCGTCCCTCACATCCTAGCTGGCTGCTCAATCCTGCTGCTTCTTCCTTTGTAACGTCTCCAAAATCCTTCCCTTCCTTCGAGCAGAACCCTGGCCCATGCTTTGACAGTTCCCAACACCCACTTCCGTTCCTGCCACTGCGACACCCAATGTCCTCTCCTGCTGCTCCCACGGCACCACGCCCTTTCCAAAGTCCTCACAGTTGGCTCTGCAATTGCCAACAACCTGACTTCACTTCTTGGGCTCAACCCTGCTCCTGTCGCATCTCTTGGCTGCCTGGCAGTAAGCAGTACGGCAGCAGTTTCATATCCTCCACTGTGTGATCGTACCTACGCTGCTCTGGCAGGGGGACAGAACCGATGATCACCTAGCTCGACATGCACATCACGCTTCATCACCATGGTAAATATGTAATGCCAGATCCTCAGCTGGTGTAAACTGACATAGCTCCATTGACTTCAGGATCTGGCTCATAAAAACGATTAGGTGGAATTCCTGGTAACTCTGGCAACATTTGTAGCTGAAAATTTTACTAAAAATAAGAGCTTAAAGAGTAGCTATGAAGCTGTAATGTATCCCCTCTTCTACCCCCTCCCCCACCAAAAAAAGCCATTTATGCCTTCAGTAAGTCTGCACAGAATTTATACAAGTTGACATTATTCTCACTCTGGCTCACTGTAATGATTGCATGGAACCAGCTTTACCGCAACGCTAATACCCTTGGGCTTTCTGATTTCAGAGGGGGAAATGTACATTATAGCAAAAGCAAAGAGGGCAAACTTGTGATGGATTCACAGACAGTGTGTTTGATCCCTGGTTTAGATTCTGCAAGAGGCTGGATTGAACAGAGCACTTGCTTTTCTTTTTGACTGTTTTAATTCACTGGGGAAGCGGAGTGAATTTGGCTGCAAGATAAAGATTTTCTGTATATTGCCTCTAAAGAGCATTTCCGCTGGTGAAAAATAACCCAGTTGTGAGGTTGTAACAATAGGATCTTGCCAAATAAGATGCTGCTTAGAAATCTAAAGATATACGCTTTATAAACAGCTGAAACATCTCAGAGGTGAAGAGAGAAATCTATCCAAAAACTACTGTTATGGGGAACAACAACAACAAAACATAAATGCAAAGGAACCCAAAGGGTCTAGAGAGGAAACCAACTAAATTCAATGGGAGATGGGTTCCTAAATCCCATTGGTTCCTGTGAAAATCTCAGCCTGACAGTCTCTGTTGTGAGGGACTGATGGGGAGAGAATCAAGTGTATAATTCACAGTACGTGGGATCCAGATGCGGAGTGAGAACAAGATCGATTCTGCTTTAAGATAAACATTTATGACTCAACATATCTAGATTGCCCTGGGATATTTTTTTCCCCGTGTCTCAGTGGTGGAATCCTGAGAGACGCTAGCCTGAGACACGTCTCTTGAAGACAGTCCTCAGCGTTGCCAAGTTCTCCTCGCTCTCAGCCAATCCTCATTACACAGATGTACCATAACTGGCAGTTATTGTATGCCTCATATAAAATCATCGTGTGCTGCTTATTTGATGGATAGAATGCTCCAAATTACCTCTCTGGGATCTGGAGAGATGAAGCAAAGAAACAGTACCTGTTCCAGCTAGCTCCGTTCTGTCAGTGCTGGGGGGAGGGAGAAAACCCAAAACCTACAACTGTTTTTTTTAAATTTCTTTCTTTTCCTATCAATCCAAATTTCTTATGCACAAAACGGCCTGGATTGGCATGGAAAATCCCGAGCAACTGCTGGGTTTTCAGACAGTAAGTGCGTTCAGTGCTGGGAGCTTTCTCGTGCTCATATTTTGAATGAGAAGCAACATCAAGGTCTTGTTCATTCATGGTCATTAAAGGCCCCAGGACACTTTTCATGAGAGCAGGAGTATTAATCTTAGGGTCCTTGGTAAAAAAGCTGTTTCCAAGAACGGGCCAGATTCTGATCATCTGATTCAAGTTGAGTATGGGACTAATCAGCACGAGCAAAGTATGAGAGCCTGGTCCATCGCTTCCTCTGTACTATGGACACTGTATTCCACTGCCTTTTACAGCGTGGAGAACGGTAAATAACAGTGATGCAGCCAGATTTGGGTGCAACAGATGGGGCTTCCGTGAGGCTTCTTCCTGCCTCCTACCCCAAAATGTGGCTAGAGCGACTGTGATGGCATATGCAAACCCCACATTGGCTAAGAAAGAGTTAATGAGCTGCCCTGTCCCACTACACCTGTGGCAGGTGCTGGGCTGGAAGGGAGAGAGCACAGCTCAGCTGAGTGGGAAGGAGGGCCGATCTGGAGCTCGCACTTCCTAGGAGAGAGGCCAGGTTGGGATCAGGAGCTGCACACGAGACTGCTGCCTGCCAGAGCCTCTATGAGTGTAGGCAGGCCTGAGCTGGGGCTACTGTTCATTTAACACCAGTGACTTCCTGAGGCTGACGGTCGCACATCCCTCTCTCTAAGCCTGAGCTGCCCCATCTGTCAAGGGGTGCTCATGACACTTGCTCACATTTGCAAAGCACTTTGAAACCAATGATTGATTGACTTCTGTTATGGTAATGCCTCGAGGCCAAACTGAAATTAATCCATGGATGAAATGTGTTCTATAAATGCAAAATGTTATTAATTGTTAACTATATCTCTAACCTACATGTGCAACGTGGTTAAACTATGGTTGCCAAGTCAACCACACCTGCAGTTATTACCCGACTTTGATATGATTCAAATCTCCACCTTAATATTTCTGCATCTTGACTTTCCTTGGGATTGTTTAAGAACTATTTTTGTGAAACCCACTAGCAAGGTGTGTACCTCATTTCCTACTCCCATGCTGACTGGGTCACATAGAGGATAACAGCCTACTATGGTTAGCTCAAGTCATAGAGATCTGGGTTGTGGAGCTAAAGAGCCAAACACTGCTGACGACTCAAGTGGGAATCAGTGGGATTTCATGTGACTGAACTGCTGTTTGTTTGTTTAAAATTAGGAACCTACATCTTAAACTATGTTAATATAACGTTAAGGTTGCAAAGTCAAGCACCTAGAAGTTAGGTTGCCTATGCAACCCTTGTGCATGTGCAGTATGATACAATCTTTAATTGCATGATCACATAGTATTCCTTCCACAGGACTCCTACTTGAGTGCATTGGATGGACCTGCTCTGAGAATAATCAGGGTTGTGCAGTGAAGAAGGCTGTTGTCTGTAGAACCCCTGCCTCATTTATTGTTGCAGAAGTTGAAAAATGTCTAGTGACTGAGGCCAGGTATTGCAGGAAGAGAAAATCTGGCCTCATGGTTAAGGAAGTTGAATGCCGACCTGGAGTCTATCCTTGCCTGTTCATACGTGATGGTGGGCAAGTCACTTAACCCACACTTTTCACAGTTGGGCATTACTTGTGTGTTTCTGCTTGTCTGGGTGGGTGTGCAACTTGAGTCACTTGGGATCTGATCTGCAGAAGTACTGAGCACTCACAGCTGCAGCCTGTGTTGATTTGGAGCCACGCTTTGAACGTAAAAATACCCTACGTACTAAGATTGTTTAGTGTAAGTAATTAGTACATAACCCGTCCCACCTGCGCATGCAGCTGTGATGCTCAGAGAAGAGCTCTTTGTGGCTCAAAAGTTTCTCTCTCTCCCAACAGAAGCTGGTCCAATAAAAGCTACTACCTCACCCACCTTGTTGCTCTGACATCCTGGGGCCGACACAGCTATAACTACACTGCGTACATGAGGGAATCAGTACTTTTGTAGTCAGTGAAGACTTTGGATGATGCATGTTAAATAAGCCCTGGCACCATGCATTGAATGTATAGCATAAAAGGAAATGCGGAAGAGCTACCCAGTCACTGAATAAGGCAGGGTCCTGTGGGAAGACAGAGTATGCCATCATGTAATTAAACGCATGCAATGCATATGCACGGGAGAATGAATACACATTGCACGGGCAGCCTTTATTCTGGCATTTCCTAGCTTTTGAGTGCCTGACCCTGCAAACTTCATGTTCTTAACATGGTTTGGGATGTAAACAGGAAAACAGAAATTGATATTCAGAGAGAAAAGTGATTAGATCATCTAATCCCTCTCATCTGGATTTACATGGCCCAAGCATCAGGGCTTTCACCACTTCCCCTGGGAAACGATTCTACAACCTAATAGAACTGAATTTCCCTTCTTCAAATTCCCCCCCCCCCATTCCTCTTCTGTCACCCTGAACCATCCCTCTCCCTCGTTAGTGTTTTACAGTCTTCAGATACCTGCAGACCATCACGTCCCTCTTTAGCTGTCATGTAGCTAAGCTAACCATACGTAGCTCTTTGATCTTTTCTCACAGGCAGCTCTTTCCGACTCAGCCTGCTACTTACTATGCCTTTCCCATCCCAGCAATAATAGCTCTGGGACCGGAGAGAATCTACTGGCTGAGTGCAACTGAAAGAGGTCTGAGGGAGAGAGGAAATACACCAGAACCCTTATTTCCTTTTACAAGATTAGGCCTAATTATGATCACAAGTTCCCCATTATTATAGTGGGACAAAATCAGGATAAAGCCCTACGTGGTTGTGGAACTGCTTCAAGGTACATCGTTTCAGAGTAGCAGCCATGTTAGTCTGTATTCGCAAAAAGAAAAGGAGTACTTGTGGCACCTTAGAGACTGACAAATTTATTTGAGCTTAAGCTTTCATGAGCATCCGATGAAGTGAGCTGTAGCTTACGAAAGCTTATGCTCAAATAAATTTGTTAGCCTCTAAGGCGCCACAAGTCCTCCTTTTCTCTTTTCAAGGTACATCGTCATTCAGGCGTTGATAGACAAAAGAAGGAAACTACTTTGAACTCCAGTCTGCTACAGTCCATGAACTGCCATTCCCAAATGTGGCTGGATGTACCAGGTACCTCCTTGTGCTCTGTTAATTCAGAGGTTCCTAAGGAAAACTGGTTCTAAGGTATGGACATAGTGCAGCAGTGACTAAATGGTTGAATCTAGAGATGACAGCTGCCCTCCCTGCTTGTACATAAAACTTGGGAGGCACTACACAGTTACACAAAGGGCCATGGAAAAGCAATTTGTGCCCAGCAATGACCTAGTTAAAGCTAATTTTCCAAGCAGCGTAACTGATACATGGTTTGGTGTCTCACTATCCCATTGTCACTCTTCTGGACTCAGCACGTAGACATGCAGGGTAGAAACCAAAATGGGAATCGTGAGATATTAGAGGAATAGGGTTACTGCTTACCCCAGCCCCTGTTTTCCCACCTCTGCGGTGTTAATGGAGTGGCATCCACATGCCATGGTAATTCTCTGCTTGTGCCCAATTGAGTCTGCCTGGCCAGACTGCACTGGTACATCATAATCCGACTAGCCAATCCTAGGCACTAGGACAGCAAAATATGAATGGGGGGAAAGGAAGGGACTCAAGGCAGGAAAAGGCCCAACTACCCTGCCTGCCTATTTCAGAGAGACAGGGCGAGAGAACATGGGACATCATGAGAGGGCAAGCAGAGAGTGGGTGCTGGATCGGCCAGAGATGGAACAGCTCCCACGTGCCAGAAGTCACCAGAGAAGGGACCTAAAATACTTTGGTTGTAAGCACTTCGGAGCAAGAATTGAGACAAACGACCTGTCTGGAAAGCACCTAGAGCACAGCTGTTGCTATACAAACAAATAAGGGAAGCCAGGTTTTTGCTGCAGCTGAGAAAGCAATCAGCCCATTTGTCTCTGGCTGTGCAAAAAAGGGCCCATGGAAAACTCATCCAACATAAAGCACAGGGACTTTGCTTTTCCAGAGTCCTGATCACAGACGGAACAGCAGACTGCATCATTTATGGCTCCCTCTGAAAACCAAGGAGCAAAATGATTTGACAAATGAGGAGAAGAATGAGGGGGGATTTGATAGCTGTTTCAACTACCTGAAAGGGGGTTCCAAAGAGGATGGAGCTAGACTATTCTCAGTGGTAGCAGATGACAGAACGAGGAGTAATGGTCTCAAGTTGCAGTGGGGGAGGTTTAGGTTGGATATTAGGAAAACCTTTTTCACTAGGAGGGTGGTGAAACACTGGAATGCGTTACCTAGGGAGGTGGTGGAATCTCCTTCCTTAGAGGTTTTTAAGGTCCAGCTTGACAAAGCCCTGGCTGGGATGATTTAGTTGGGGTTGGTCCTGCTTTGAGCAGGGGGTTGGACTATTTGACCTCCTGAGGTCCCTTCCAACCCTGATCTTCTATGACCCAGCTGTAAGGCTCCTCTTGGAAGCAGTGTGCTCTATGCAAGGACTACTGCAGACAGCACACATGTAGCTAACCCGCAGCTAATACTGTAACTAATGTGGAGTACTGAGCTGTCAGTGTGGAGGAGTATAATATTTGTAGTCTAAAAACAGAGGGCTGGATGACGAAGAGAACTGGTAATGGGATCGAGATCCTACCACCCCCTAGAAATGCATTCTGAGGGGTAGACTGAAAACAGTTCCCAGCTGAGGGCTCTTTGGTGGGCTGCAGTCCAGCTCCTGGACACCTTGTCCCCTTCAGAAAAACCCACCACCACAATTGGATAACTCACATGACTGGAGTACTGTCATGGATGGTTATAAACTGTTCAGGAAGGACAGGCAGGGCAGAAAAGGTGGGGGAGTAGCACTGTATGTAAGGGAGCAGTATGACTGCTCAGAGCTCTGGTACGAAACTGCAGAAAAACCTGAGTGTCTCTGGATTAAGTTTAGAAGTGTGTGCAACAAGAGTGATGTAGTGGTGGGAGTCTGCTATAGACCACCGGACCAGGGGGATGAGGTAGATGAGGCTTTCTTCCGGCAGCTCACGGAAGCTACTGGATCGCATGCCCTGATTCTCATGGGTGACTTTAATTTTCCTGATATCTGCTGGGAGAGCAATACAGCGGTGCATAGACAATCCAGGAAGTTTTTGGAAAGCGTAGGGGACAATTTCCTGGCGCAAGTGCTAGAGGAGCCAACTAGGGGGGGCGCTTTTCTTGACCTGCTGCTCACAAACCGGGTAGAATTAGTGGGGGAAGCAAAAGTGGATGGGAATCTGGGAGGCAGTGACCATGAGTTGGTTGAGTTCAGGATCCTGACACAGGGAAGAAAGGTAAGCAGCACGATACGGACCCTGGACTTCAGGAAAGCAGACTTCGACTCCCTCAGGGAACGGATGGCCAGGATCCCCTGGGGGACTAACTTGAAGGGGAAAGGAGTCCAGGAGAGCTGGCTGTATTTCAAGGAATCCCTGTTGAGGTTACAGGGACAAACCATCCCGATGAGTCGAAAGAATAGTAAATATGGCAGGCGACCAGCTTGGCTTAATGGTGAAATCTTAGCGGATCTTAAACATAAAAAAGAAGCTTACAAGAAGTGGAAGGTTGGACATATGACCAGGGAAGAGTATAAAAATATTGCTCGGGCATGTAGGAATGTTATCAGGAGGGCCAAATCGCACCTGGAGCTGCAGCTAGCCAGAGATGTCAAGAGTAACAAGAAGGGTTTCTTCAGGTATGTTGGCAACAAGAAGAAAGCCAAGGAATGTGTGGGCCCCTTACTGAATGAGGGAGGCAAACTAGTGACAGAGGATGTGGAAAAAGCTAATGTACTCAATGCTTTTTTTGCCTCTGTTTTCACTAACAAGGTCAGCTCCCAGACTGCTACGCTGGGCATCACAAAATGGGGAAGAGATGGACAGCCCTCTGTGGAGAGAGAGGTGGTTAGGGACTATTTAGAAAAGCTGGACGTGCACAAGTCCATGGGGCCGGACGAGTTGCATCCGAGAGTGCTGAAGGAACTGGCGGCTGTGATTGCAGAGCCATTGGCCATTATCTTTGAAAACTCGTGGCGAACCGGGGAAGTCTCGGATGACTGGAAAAAGGCTAATGTAGTGCCAATCTTTAAAAAAGGGAAGAAGGAGGATCCTGGGAACTACAGGCCAGTCAGCCTCACTTCAGTCCCTGGAAAAATCATGGAGCAGGTCCTCAAAGAATCAATCCTGAAGCACTTGCATGAGAGGAAAGTGATCAGGAACAGCCAGCATGGATTCACCAAGGGAAGGTCATGCCTGACTAATCTAATCGCCTTCTATGATGAGATTACTGGTTCTGTGGATGAAGGGAAAGCAGTGGATGTATTGTTTCTTGACTTTAGCAAAGCTTTTGACACGGTCTCCCACAGTATTCTTGTCAGCAAGTTAAGGAAGTATGGGCTGGATGAATGCACTACAAGGTGGGTAGAAAGCTGGCTAGATTGTCGGGCTCAACGGGTAGTTATCAATGGCTCCATGTCTAGTTGGCAGCCGGTATCAAGTGGAGTGCCCCAAGGGTCGGTCCTGGGGCCGGTTTTGTTCAATATCTTCATAAATGATCTGGAGGATGGTGTGGATTGCACTCTCAGCAAATTTGCGGATGATACTAAACTGGGAGGAGTGGTAGATACGCTGGAGGGGAGGGATAGGATACAGAAGGACCTAGACAAATTGGAGGATTGGGCCAAAAGAAATCTGATGAGGTTCAATAAGGATAAGTGCAGGGTCCTGCACTTAGGACGGAAGAACCCCATGCACAGCTACAGACTAGGGACCGAATGGCTAGGCAGCAGTTCTGCGGAAAAGGACCTAGGGGTGACAGTGGACGAGAAGCTGGATATGAGTCAGCAGTGTGCCCTTGTTGCCAAGAAGGCCAATGGCATTTTGGGATGTATAAGTAGGGGCATAGCGAGCAGATCGAGGGACGTGATCGTTCCCCTCATTAGTGAGGCCTCATCTGGAGTACTGTGTCCAGTTTTGGGCCCCACACTTCAAGAAGGATGTGGATAAATTGGAGAGAGTCCAGCGAAGGGCAACAAAAATGATTAGGGGTCTGGAACACATGAGTTATGAGGAGAGGCTGAGGGAGCTGGGATTGTTTAGCCTGCAGAAGAGAAGAATGAGGGGGGATTTGATAGCTGCTTTCAACTACCTGAAAGGGGGTTCCAAAGAGGATGGCTCTAGACTGTTCTCAATGGTATCAGATGACGGAACGAGGAGTAAAGGTCTCAAGCTGCAGTGGGGGAGGTTTAGATTGGATATTAGGAAAAACTTTTTCACTAAGAGGGTGGTGAAACACTGGAATGCGTTACCTAGGGAGGTGGTAGAATCTCCTTCCTTAGAGGTTTTTAAGGTCAGGCTTGACAAAGCCCTGGCTGGGATGATTTAACTGGGAATTGGTCCTGCTTCGAGCAGGGGGTTGGACTAGATGACCTTCTGGGGTCCCTTCCAACCCTTATATTCTATGATTCTATGATTCTATGAATTGGCATTTGCTGGCACAGTCTCCAGAGAAACCAGTGACTGTGGGTATGTCTACACAGCGTGAAAAACCTGCAGCTGGCCCATGCCAGCTGATTCGGGCTCAGGGGCTGTTTCATTGCCGTGTAGACTTCCGGTCTCATGCTGGAAGTTCTCCCTCCGACAGAGTGCTGTCTACACAGGGGGTTAGGTTGGTATAACTTCGTCGCTTGGGGGGTGGATTTTTCACCCCCCTGAATGATGTAGTTATACCGATACAGGTCTGTAGGTAGACCAGACCTGAGGTTCTATGGCACTGCTGCAAGAGAAATAATAAAAGGGAAGAGAAAGAAGTGGGGTTCTTCTAAACGTGCTACATAGTGCATGTGATCACTGCACTCACACGGACTCTCTCCATCTGCAGGGCCCACACCTGAAAACTCTGACGCAGCCCACGGTGACGCTGATGAGACGACACATGTGAATAGGAACTGCTCAGGTCAGTAATGTTTCACAGGATCAGGCCCTTGCTTTGACAGCTACACTGCTGGCTCCATACCACAGTCTAGCTGACAATGTAAAAATGCTGCAATAATCTAACTTTCTTTCTTATTACAATAATTATTACATTCAGATGAGATGTTAAACCAAAGTCCTGAGTCCCTGTGCTCATCAAAGATCTTCTTAAGCATAGGTTGTTAATCCCAGTGTTAAGGACAAATTCCAAACCTTCTCCCTACTCTTCAAGGTTCAGTGGGGCTCTGCATACTTCATTTCCTGTCTTAAACTGCCATGCAGCATTGCTGTGAAGTGTTAAACAGCTGCCCTGTTTTACTCCACATACCTTTTCTGTGCTCAACGCAATGATTTCTAATCACTTGTAAATCAGCTCTTAAAGCATTTTTGGGTCCTTATGTATTAAAAATAGAGAGAGATGCTCATGAATTATCAAATCAATATTTCACTTTACGGTGACAACGAGATACAGGGCTAAAATTGCCAGTGACATCAGTGAACTTTCCCCAATGTAGCTACAACCCCGAGACCAGGCAAACACTGTCATTTTAGCCAAAGCTGCAGCACAGCTGGCTCAGAGGCTTTTGGCTCTGGTTCACAAAACATCCCCTGTGCTACAGATAGTAGGCAGTCTGGTTCTGTGTCTCCAGGACATGGCAAGGCCAGTCCAGCTGGGCTGGAGCTCTCCAGAACAGGGGAAACATGCACTCAGCCCTAGTTGTTTTGAGATGGATTCCAGGTGCCTCCTGCTCACAGGCAGCTCATTCTAGTTCGTTCTCACCAGGTCCCTCAGCATCATACCAGACATCTGTCTACGTTACATCCAGACCTGCCAATGCCATAGGTTTCCCAGTAGACTTCAGGTTTTCCATCCCCTTCTACAAGGAAGACCTGTCAGTCTACAGGGAACTCACTTCTGATTGGCTGCCTTCCCCATTTCCCTGCCTCCGGGGAGGCAGGCAGCCAACTGGAGTTGCTCAATGTGCTGAGCAGCTATTGTCCTTCTCCAATGCGTGGGGCAGCTCCCCTGCCCCCAAAGACGCAGTTTCTGCCCTCTGACTTCCAGTGCTGCCCCCCTGCTAGGATTGGGAAGCGAATAAACCACCTACCGTGCGAACCATGTGCACGTGTATCCCCAGCTTCACCTTGCATTGAGAGGGGGCAGAGCAGCTGGCTAAGCCAAGCAAAGCAACAGGGCAAGAAGTGGCAGCCGCAGGATCTGAAGAGGCATGCTTGGGAGCACAAGTGGGGTTGGGGGGCGGATGAATTCATGGGGGGCTCTGCTTGGAGGGGAGCAGGTGATTAGTTCATGGAGGGGCCTTTGTGTATCTTTTTCTAGACTGGTGTAGCTGCACCAATGCCATTCTTAGTATAGCCAGAAAAGCCACTATTTTCACTGGTGGAGTTTACCCTGTGTTAATCCCCACTGGACAAAATCACAGCTTTGCCTGTCTACATAAAGAGTGGAATTGGACAGCCACACTGAGAGCAATACTGGGGGCGAATCCCCAGCTTGGAGAATAGACGACTAAGAAGGGATACGGTAGAGGTCTATAAAATCATGACTGGTGTGGAGAAAGTGAATAAGGAAATGTTATTTGCTCCTTCTCATAACACAAGAACTGGGGCCACCCAATGAAATTAATAGGCAGCAGGTTTCAAACAAGCATAAGGAAGTACTTCTTCACACAACACCCAGTCAACCTGTGGAACTCCTTGTCAGAGGATGTTGTGAAGGCCAAAAGTATAACTGGCTTCAAAAAATAATTTAGGTAAGTTCCAGGAGGATGGGTCCATCAATGGCTAGTAGCCAAGATGGTCAGGGATGCAGCCCCCTACTCTGAATGTATTGAAGCATCTGACTGCCAGATTCTGGGACTGGACGACAGGGGATCGATCACTCAATAAACTGCCCTGTTCTGTTCATTCCCTCTGAAACATCTGGCATCAGCCACTGTCGGAATACAGGACACTGGGCTAGATGGACCATCGGGCTGCCCAGTATGGCTGTTCTGTCCTAGACAGAGCCTGCTTAAATTTATGGAAATTTGCAGACTTATGCACATTGAAAATCTCTTTGTTTTGCCTGGAGATGTTGGCAGGTTTGACTATTCCTCCAACAGCACCAGAAGGAGAGAGCAGCTCTCAGAGGTGCCTGGCTGCCTTGGCCCTGACTCTCATGGTAAATGCTAGAGTGAGCAGAGCTCCATCGATCTGAGAGCTGGGAGAGAGGGATTTCTTGGGGGGGAGGAGGGAATCAGCCTCTGCAATTTGTTTCCATTATTGATCCAACAGAGTCCAGAGCGGGAGGAGACCTGAATAGGCTAAGTTTCCAGCATAACCCAGGAGAATCTGTTTGCCCTACCCAGGTTTCAATACTGCAAGCCCAAAGTAATTGATTAGAGCACATTACAAGGGTTCCCTTTCCTGGACACACCTTTGGTGGGCAGAGGGGTATCTGCACCCCTTGAGTCGCTATTGGTTTGAATCCCCTCCCTTTACGCCCCCTTCCTCCACCCCATAAATTGCACCCGCCCCTCTCCACACCCCCGTAAACTGCAGCCTCCATGCACAACCCTATCTTATGATCTCCACGTGTACAGCCCTGATCTCCCCCTCTATGCATGATTCAAACCCTCTCCATTCTCCCCTTCCTATGGGGGTATTGGGTCCCCCGTGCGGAGAATGCATAGACTGGTGAGGGGGATTTTCCACACTCTGGGGCAGATAGTGGGTCTTTTCCACAGAGATAAGTGTAGGGGAGTTGGGAAGAAATTATGTGGGATTCCTATGCCTCCAGGAGAGTGTTTAGGGGATGATAGATGTGGGATGCCTCTCGGGAAGGTGGAGTGGAGGTAATAGGGGAATGGGGGGAACATAGGGAGCAATGGATGGGGATATCTACTCCTGGAAAAGGGGGATATATGGAATGATAGAAGTAGCATGCGGCAGGTTAGAGATAGGAGGTACCCTCAAAAGTGGGGTCCTGGGCTTAATGGGAGGACATAGGGGACTGTGCAGGGGGTTCCCCTGGGGTTAATATGAGGATTACTGCTGCCCCCAGAAGTTAATAGGGATGTAGGGGGCTATGAGGGTTAGTGGGGTGTATGTGCAGGGAGCTATGGGAGGTGCAGGGAGCTATGGGATTTCCAGGGGTGAATGGGGGGTGCAGCAGGTGATGGGGGGTCCCTGTGGGTTGATGAGGAGGTGCAGGGGATTGATGGAGGTGCAGGGGGCTGTGCAGTCTCTGTGAGTTAGTGGGGGATACAGGGGTATGGGGTTCCCTGGGGGGGTTAGTGGGGCTAGAGGGGGTTATGGGAGGTCCCAGGGGTTGATGGGGTGCAGGGGGATATGGGGAGTCCCGGGTGTTGACGGGGTGCAGGAGTCCGTATGGGTTGATGGGGAGTGTGGGGGATTACGGGGGCCCTGTGAGTTGATGGGAGCACGGGGGGCTATGGGGGTTGGTGGGGGTGCTGGGGGGTTATGAGGAGTGCAAGGGGTTGCAGGGGGCAATAGGGTGGGCCCAGGGGTTGATGAGGGGTGCAGTGAGTGACGGGGGTACACGGGGCAATGGGGAGGTTGATCGGGGGCTCAGGGATAGATGCAGGTTGGTGGGGCTATGGGGTCCAGAGGGGCTATGGGGAGGTTGGTGGGGGTGCAGGGGGCTGATGGGGGGTCCCAGGAGTTGATGGAGGTGCAGGGGGCTATTGGGGGTCCCTTCAGGTTGATGGGGCTGCAGGGACATATGGGGGCACAAGGGGTTATGGGGAGAGCAGGGGAAGTTGATGGGCTGCAGGGGAAGTTGGTGGGGGGAAGGGGGTTATGGGGTGCAGGGGAGGTGGGTGGCGTGCAGGGGAGGTGGGGGGGTCTCTGTGGGTGCAGGGGAGATTGATGGGGTGCAGGGGGGTCCCAGGGATTGATGGGGCTGCAGGGACATATGGGGGCACAAGGGGTTATGGGGAGAGCAGGGGAAGTTGGTGGGCTGCAGGGGAAGTTGGTGGGGGGAAGGGGGTTATGGGGTGCAGGGGAGGTGGGTGGCGTGCAGGGGAGGTGGGGGGGTCTCTGTGGGTGCAGGGGAGATTGATGGGGTGCAGGGGGTTCCCAGGGGTTGATGGGGCTGCAGGGACATATGGGGGCACAAGGGGTTATGGGGAGAGCAGGGGAAGTTGATGGGCTGCAGGGGAAGTTGGTGGGGGGAAGGGGGTTATGGGGTGCAGGGGAGGTGGGGGGGTCTCTGTGGGTGCAGGGGAGATTGATGGGGTGCAGGGGGTTCCCAGGGGTTGATGGGGCTGCAGGGACATATGGGGGCACAAGGGGTTATGGGGAGAGCAGGGGAAGTTGATGGGCTGCAGGGGAAGTTGGTGGGGGGAAGGGGGTTATGGGGTGCAGGGGAGGTGGGGGGGTCTCTGTGGGTGCAGGGGAGATTGATGGGGTGCAGGGGGGTCCCAGGGATTGATGGGGCTGCAGGGACATATGGGGGCACAAGGGGTTATGGGGAGAGCAGGGGAAGTTGGTGGGCTGCAGGGGAAGTTGGTGGGGGGAAGGGGGTTATGGGGTGCAGGGGAGGTGGGTGGCGTGCAGGGGAGGTGGGGGGTCTCTGTGGGTGCAGGGGAGATTGATGGGGTGCAGGGGGTTCCCAGGGGTTGATGGGGCTGCAGGGACATATGGGGGCACAAGGGGTTATGGGGAGAGCAGGGGAAGTTGATGGGCTGCAGGGGAAGTTGGTGGGGGGAAGGGGGTTATGGGGTGCAGGGGAGGTGGGGGGGTCTCTGTGGGTGCAGGGGAGATTGATGGGGTGCAGGGGGTTCCCAGGGGTTGATGGGGCTGCAGGGACATATGGGGGCACAAGGGGTTATGGGGAGAGCAGGGGAAGTTGATGGGCTGCAGGGGAAGTTGGTGGGGGGAAGGGGGTTATGGGGTGCAGGGGAGGTGGGGGGGTCTCTGTGGGTGCAGGGGAGATTGATGGGGTGCAGGGGGTTCCCAGGGATTGATGGGGCTGCAGGGACATATGGGGGCACAAGGGGTTATGGGGAGAGCAGGGGAAGTTGGTGGGCTGCAGGGGAAGTTGGTGGGGGGAAGGGGGTTATGGGGTGCAGGGGAGGTGGGTGGCGTGCAGGGGAGGTGGGGGGGTCTCTGTGGGTGCAGGGGAGATTGATGGGGTGCAGGGGGTTGCTGGGGGGGTCCCAGGGATTGATGGGGCTCGGGGGGCGGCCGGGGGTCAGACGGGAGGCGCAGGGGGAAGACGGGGGGCAGGGGGGCGGCCGGGGGGCCCCGTTACCCGGGCATGAGGGCCGGCGGCAGGTAGGCGGCGCGGTGCTGGCTCGGGGCGGGGCGGGCGCTGCGGGAGGCCATGGCGGGCGCGGCCCGGGCCCTCGCTCGCTCCGGGGCAGCCGCCGAGTGAGGCCGCGGCGGGGCCGGGCGGGGCCGGGTCACAAACCCCGTCACCGGGCAACGGGCGGGGCCGCGGGCGGGGCGCCCCCTGCCCCTCCCCCCCAGCCCCCGGCGCCATGAGCCCCCCCGTCCCCCCCCCAGCCCGCGGCGCCATGAGCCCCCCCTGTCCCCCCCAGCCCGCGGCCCCCCCCCGCCCCCGGCGCCATGAGCCCCCCCGTCCCCCCCCCAGCCCGCGGCGCCATGAGCCCCCCCTGTCCCCCCCAAGCCTCGGCCCCCCCCCAGCCCCCAGAGCCAGGAGACCCCCCCGTCTCCCCAGCTCTCGGCCCCCACCGCCCCCAGAGCCGTGAGAACCCCCTGTCCCCCCCAGCCTCCGGCGCCATGAGACCCCCCCGTACCCCCCAAGCCTCGACCCCCCCGTCCCCCCAGCCCTCGGCCCTCCCCAGCCCCCAGAGCCATGAGACCCCCCGTCCCCCCCAGCCTTCGGCCCCCCCCCGCCCCCAGAGCCGTGAGAACCCCCTGTCCCCCCCAAGCCCTCGGCCCCCTCTGCCCCTCCTTGCCCCCAGAGCCGTGAGACCCCCCGTCCCTCCCCCAGCCCGCGGCCCCCAGAGCCATGAGACCCCCCGTCCCCCCCAGCCCTCGGCCCCCCCACCCCCAGAGCCGTGAGAACCCCGTGTCCCCCCCAAGCCCTTGGCCCCCCCGCCCCTCCTTGCCCCCAGAGCCGTGAGACCCCCCATCCCCCCCAGGCCTCGGCCCCCCCCAGCCACCAGAGCCGTGAGACCCCCCGTCCCCCCCCAGGCCTCGCCCCCCCCCGCCCACAGAGCTAGGAGACCCCCCCATCCCCCAAGCCCTCGCCCCCCCCGCCCCTCCTTGCCCCCAGAGCCGTGAGACCCCCCGTCCTCCCCCAGGCCTCGGCCCCCCCCGCCCACAGAGCCAGGAGACCCCCCCATCCCCCAAGCCCCCGGCCCCCCCAGCCCCCCCTCCTTGCCCCCAGAGCCATGAGACCCCCCCGTCCCTCCCCAGCCCACGGCCCCCAGAGCCATGAGACCCCCCCCTCACCCCCAGCCCTCAGCCCCCCCCGCCCCCAGAGCCAGGAGACCCCCCCTGCCCCCCCAGCCCTCGGCCCCCCCTGCCCCCTCCAGCCCCCAGAGCCATGAGACCCCCCCGTCCCCCTCGGCCCTTGGTCCCCCCTCCCCCAGAGCCATGAGACCCCCCTGCCCCCCCAGCCCTCGGCCCCTCCCCCCGCCCCCAGAGCCATGAGACCCCCCTTGCTTGGGATGCAGGCTTCACAGAGCTTCTGTAACTTTGACTTAAAGTAATTCCAAGCCTCCTCCACATTCAGATCCTGGAGTTCTTCAGTCCAGTCCACTTCCCTAACTAGTTCCCTTAATTTTTTTTAAGTTTGCCTTCTGAAATCAAGGACCCTAGTTGCCGATCTATTTTTGTTTATCCTTCCATTGAGTTTAAACTGAATTAGCTCATGATCACTCGAACCAAGGTTGTCCCCTACAACCAGTTTTTCTACAAGAACATAAGAACAGAAGAATGGCCCTACTGGGTCAGACCAAAGGTCCATCTAGCCCAGTGTCCGGTCTTCCGACAGCGGCCAGTGCCAGGTGCCCCAGAGGGAATGAACAGAACAGGGAATCATCAAGTGATCCATCTCCTGTCGCCCATTTCCAGCTTCTGACAAACAGAGTCTAGGGACACCATCCCTGCCCAGTCTGGCTAATAGCCATTGATGGACTTACCCTCCCTGAACTTATCTAGTTCCCTTTTGACCCCTGTTATGGTCTTGGCCTTTACAACATCCTCTGGCAAGGAGTTCCACAGGTTGACTGTGCATTGTGTAAAGAAATACTTCCTTTTATTTGTTTTAAACCTGCTGCCTATTCATTTCATTTAGTGACCCCTAGTTCTTGTGTTTTGAGAAGTAGTAGACAACACTTCCTTATCTACTTTCTCTACACCAGTCATGATTTTATAGACCTCAATCATATTTCCCCTTAGCCGTCTCTTTTCCAAGCTGAAAAGTCCCAGTCTTATTAATCTCTCCTCAGATGGAAGCCGTTCCATACCCCTAATAATTTTTGTGGCCCTTTTCTGAACCTTTTCCAATTCCAATATATCTTTTTTGAGATGGGGCGACCACATCTGCACGCAGTATTCAGGATGTGGGCATGCCATGGATTTATATAGAGGCAATATGATATTTTCTGTCTTATTATCTATCCCTTTCTTAATTATTCCCAGCATTCTGTTCAGTTTTTTGACTGTCGCTGCACATTGAGTGGATGTTTTCAGAGAACTATCCACAATGACTCCAAGATCTCTTTCTTGAGTGGTAACTGAGTAATTTGAGCTAACTGAGTAATTGACAGCAGTCGCAGGCTGTCACCTGCTATGGGGACCAGCACAAGAGAGGGTTGAGCCACATGCTTTCTGTTGGGTTTCACTGATATTTGCTGACAGCAGAGGATGCTGGTTTCCATTCCAGGCTCTGGCGGGGAATGTGCTATGGTGGACACAGATTCTTCTGCCCATTTCCCCTGTAAAGTTGCCTGCAGAAACTCAAGAGCATGGGCATCAACCTCAGGACAGACTGTTAGGAACCAGGACACAAACCCCAAATTGGCTATGAAGTTCTATAGTTCAGTTTCACCAATCAGTTATAGTCAACCTGTGGAATTCAGTGCTGGGGGTGTTGTGAAGGCCAAAAGTGTAACTGGGTTCAGAAAAGAATTAGATAAGTTCCCGGAGGACTGGTCCATCAATGGCTATTAGCCAAGATGGTCAGGGGAGCAATTCCATGCTCTGGGAGTCCCTAAGCCTCTGATTGCCAGATGTTGGGACCCGAAGACAGGGGATGGATCCTTAAATAATTGTCCTGTTCTGTTCACTCCCTGTGAAGCATCTGGCATTAGCCGTTGTCAGAAGACAGGATGGTGGACTAGATGGACCATGAGCTGACCCAATATGGCTGTTCTTATGTTCTTAATAAATAATAATACCACAGAATGGTGGGAACTGCTTAGCTTTCAGTCGTAGATGACAGGTAATTATTAGGCTGAGATTGCATTGCTCCTCTGAAAAGATCTGAACAGAACTGCCCCCTGTGTGTATTCAGAGCCCTAAATGTTGACTTTACAATAAGCTACTGTTGCTTTTGACTCTGTTTCATCCTGCAGAGCCAGCCCAGCTATTTCACGAGATGGATCCATTGTCGTTCCCGATGAATCCAGGGAGCTGGATTCTACTGTCGTTCAAACATCATCAACAGAACCATGGGCAGCGGGTATCATAGGTTGGGGAAGGCTGTGCCGCCCCAAATAGCCTGGCGTGGCCCCACCCACGCTCCACCTTAGGTCCCCTCCTGCCTGCTTCCAGTTTTCTTCCCGCTCTTCTGTGGCCCAGAGGCTGGGACTGGGGCAGGCAGACTGGGACCAGTGCTCGCAAGGCCCGGGGCTGTGGTTGGGGGCTCTGGGACTGCACCACCCACCTGCCCCTCCGGGACTGGGGGTGCTGGGGCCAAGCCACTCGCCCAGGGCTGGAGGTGTGTGGTGGGGCCGGCAGCCGTGGGGTGTGTGCGCTCTGGGCTCCAAGGGGGGAGGGATCAGACAGATGTATATGAAGATCTACTTAATCTTTATTATCGATAGAAGGAAAACAAACCTAGCTTGGCTCTCAGGCCTGTCTTAGGCTAGGATAAAAGGTGCATTGTTACAACATGGTAGCTAACACATCTGAAAAGTCTAGACGAGAAGAAGCACAGTGTCAGGCTAAGTCATAGGACTGGAAGGGACCTCAAGAGGCATCTAATCCAGTCCCCTGCACTCATGGCAGGACTAAGTATTACCTAGACCAGGGGTTCTCAAACTTCATTGCACCGCGACCCCCTTCTGACAACAAAAATTACTACACAATCCCAGGAGGGGGGACCAAAGCCTGAGCCCACCTGAGCCCTGCCACCCTGTGTTGGGAGGTCCAAAGCCTGAGTCCCACCACCCCGAGCAAGGGGGACTAAAGCAGAAGCCCAAGGGCTTCAGCTCCAGGCAGGGAGTCTGGACCCTGAGCACCACTGCCCAGGGCTAAAGTCCTTGGGATTCAGCTTTGTCCCCAGGAGGTGGGGCTCAGGCTTTGGCCCGGGGCCCCAGCAAGTCTGAGCCAGTTCTGGTGACCCCATTAAAACGGGGTTGGGACCCACTTTGGGGTCCTGATCCACAGTTTGAGAACTGCTGATCTAGATCAGTAGGTCAAATTAAAGATTGCAGAGAGCCAAGACTTTAACTTGACCAATTTAGCATGTGCTAAATGTGGTGCATTGGAAAACTGTTGGAATTGTAGGCTGTCACTTTAATTGTGAAGGGTTTCCTGGTCCCTCTTGCAGGACAGTGGGCTCAGTATGAAAGTGTGCAATCAGAGTTAGTCTGGAAAGACCCGATCTAAAACAAGTTGTGCCTCTCTGCCTTAGGGAGCAGCCTGTTTTGTCTCTCTCTGATTTTGGCAGCAGGGCAGGGTCCAGTGCAACAGGGTCAGGCGAGGCAGTAGGGAGCCGAGGTGAGGTCATGCACAGGCGGCCTAGCAGGAACCAGTGGGCAATGGCCTGCTGCTCAGACAGCTTCCTCTTCCTTCTGGGATCTTTACATAGTCCAGGTAGCCAATGAAAATCCTGTGTGGCCAGCCAATCAGGGGCCTCGGATGTAACTGTTGGGCACTACAGGCCTGGAGCAGCTGTTGGCCAGGGGCCATGGTTCTATGTACTGTTGGGTTGTGGAAGCTGTTTAGGGACCTGACGGACCTGGGTTCAACAGCAGGGCCCCAGCACAACTTTCTAGCAAGAGTATTTGATGTTTTTATCTATCTGCTCTGTGTGTGCTGTGAACATGACGCTTAAGAGTACCTGACACCTTTAAATCCAAAGCAGAGGCTGGTGGAGTTTGCAGGGCTGGCCGTTATCTAGCTTTCTAAGCATGGACCTGGTTTTTCAGAGCTGCTGACCACCTACAGTTGCCATCGGCAACACCTGGGCCCTGCGTGAGGAAAGCAGCTACACGCATGGTTAACTTGACGCGGGTGCGTAAATCCCACTAATGTAAGCACACGGGTAAGTGCTGGCCTGAATCAGGGCCTTGGGGTTCAGCACTTCCAAGGGCACGTCCACACTGCATGCTGTACCCCTCGCACAGGCATAAGTAGCAGTGTAGACAGAGAGTCACTGCTTAGGCGAGTAGACTAAAGACATGCCTGAACCCTAGGGTATATACCCCCCACACCTCTCTACAGGACCCAGCAGTGCTTCCCCCATCAACGCTGCTATTTATATCCGTCCCTACGGCAGTGGTTTTCCCCACTGCCTTCTCCCTGCCGGAGCCTTTTCTCACGCAGTGAAAGGCTCCAGTAGCAGGCAGTTCTTGGAGCCCTTTCCTCGCTGCTTCCCCCTTGCCGAAGCCTTTCACAGACACAGGTAGCTACATGCCGCAGAGCGGACGCAGCCTGCTTCTCCCGCTGCCACTGGTGTGTAGTGTGGACATAGTCTAAGCATTGGACAGCATTACTCTGCATGTAAACGGAGCAGATTGGCTGGGATGTCTTTCCATATCAAATGTTGACACGCCACCCCCTCCCCCCGCAAGGAGCCACTTCAAAGAGCAGAATGACACTTCAAGGCTCAGTGGGCATCAGTGTAAAACCTCATTGATCAAGCTGTGCTCTTATCTCTGTGCATTTTAATTCTCAGTCACATGCAAATTTAATAAAGGGACCGGTGAGAAAATAGAACCCCCGAGTTCCAATCTACTGCACAGAGATGCCTGCTGATCCCTGGCAGGGTACAAATATATAGGAATTCATAACAGCCCACAGACAAATGTACGGTTGAGACAAAGGAATTCTTTGTCCAGCTCAGCTTGCTGTTAAAAGCTTTTTCATATCTGCCCTTAATGCAGCCTGAAATTCAGACATTTCACACACGTGCTTTACCAGACTGATATTATTTTGCAAGTGAAAAGCAGTTAGCATCCTACCCCTGAAACAGCTTGAAGAAAATATTTTATACACCTGGAGAAAGCAATGAAGTGAGCTGTAGCTCATGAAAGCTTATGCTCAAATAAATTGGTTCGTCTCTAAGGTGCCACAAGTCCTCCTTTTCTTTTTGCGAATACAGACTAACATGGCTGTTACTCTGACACCCTACCCTGGTGCTACTAAAGGGCAGGCAGTCCACAGAGCCGGAGATGGAGAGCTTGGTGCAGAGGAGGGGGAGCTTTTATTCCACCCCAGTCCTGGGGTTGGCCTGAGGCAGTTTCGGACCTGGCACCACTTGGGTAGCCTTGGGGCTGCTTTGTGTTGCTCCTGCAGTGACCCCCAAGGAGCCATTCCCAGAACCAGGAGTTGCCAGAGCTCACGAGCAGTCTGGCCACCCAGCTGGCCTGTCCCTTAAGTGGGTGAATCAGGTTGGTTAAAATCATGGCCATCTTTCTAACGGCACTCAAAACGAACCTTTAGGTTTGCTATTGAATTGTCTCCCATCTCCGTGAGCTCTGAGTTCTAGTTGGGATGGGAAGTGATGGAATCCCACAGAAAGAGGCACCTGCCATGGTGCTCCTGGCTGGCGCCAGAAAGAGGGGAGCGGGGAATCTTTTAAATGAGCCTGCTTTGGTGAGATCTGCAGTCCATTGTCGCAGATTTGAGCAGCTGGGATAGTTCAGAGAAACAACTGTGGGGTACTGATCCAAAACAAACCCAAATCCTGAGCCTTCAGAGGTTGCCGCGGTTGCTCCCTCAAGCATTTTTGGCAGCCCTAAAATGGACTATTGGGGTCTGTGACAGGTTCACCACAGGGTGATACCTGGAACTGGGGTACCACTGAGCCCCCGACCCACCAGCCTGGGCTCCCTCTCACACTGTACTGCTGTGGAAAGCTGCAAAGCCCTCCAGCCTGCACGTTCACCAGCATTCACACAGTTAGGGACACACCCAGCTGCAATTACACACAGGCTTTCTAACCACCAGCTTCCCAGCCTGTGACCCCAGAACAGTACCTGCCCTGGTCAAATCTGGCCAACATATGGGTTTAATACCCGGTCTACCTCTCCCTCAATGTGAAGAGGACAATGCACACTTGAGGTAACCAAGCAGAGGTTTTCCCCAAGCACTCCAATCAAAGCTCACTGGTTTAGATTAAAACATAAAATAAGTTTATTAACTACAAAAGAATAGATTATAAGTGCTAGCAAACAGATCTAAGCAGATCACCTAGTCAATAAACAAAACCACAAACTGAGCTTAACATACTTCTCACCATGAGTGATAAACAGGCTGGCAGATTCTTAAGGCACAAGCTGCCTTGGCTTTTCAGCTTGGGTTTCCCAGGTTTTCATGCACAGGCTAGAAATCCCTTAGCCTGGGATGATCATTTCCCCCCTGTTCAGTCTTTATTCCTCAGGTGTTTCCAGCTGTGTTGTTGTAGGGAGAATGAGATACCCCCATGATGTCATTTTCCCCCTTTTATATCTTCATCCAACTTGCTGGAAAGCTCTTTTGCTGGGACCTGGGTCAAACAGTTCCCATTGTGTAGTGCTGTCTCTGTGCACAGTTCCTGGGGTAATCCTTGTGCTTGTGTGCATTTCCTCCATAAGCCATACATTGTTTGGCCTTTTTACTGTTGTACCGGAAAGGCTGCTTGTGGGTGTTTTCAATCTCACGGCATGTTTCAGTAACACCTACATAGCCCAACTTCATAACTTCACATACAACGACAACACATACAATCCAACAAGATATGCCTGTCTAGCAGGTCAAGACTTTTAGAATGACACCTCACAAGGCAGACTTTGTACAGAACATAACCTAATTACATGACAGTGGTGAATAGTGGGGTGCCAGGGCATTACAGGGTCCTTCCTTAATTTGGTGTCTTGGGCCCCTATTGTGCTCCTGTTCAAGTCAATGGGAGGGTTGGTGCTGGCCTGCAGGAGCAAGCCCAAATACAGCAGCTATTATATCATAGATTCATGGATTCCAAGGCCAGAAGGGACCGTTGTGATCATTTAATCTGACCTCCTGAATGACACAGGCCAGAGACCTGTCCCACAACAACTCCTAGAGCACAGCTTTTAGGAAAACATCCAGACTTGATTTAAAAATTGTCAGTGATGGAGAATCCACCACGGCCTTTGATAAATTGTTCCAATGGTTAACTACCCTCCTTATTAAAAATGTACATCTTATTTCCAGTCTGAATTTGTCTAGCTGCAACTTCCAGCCATTGGATCCTGTTTGACCTTTCTCTGCTAGATTGAAGAGCCAATTATTAAATATTTGTTCCTCTGTAGACACTTGTAGGCTGTGATCAACTCAACCTTTAACCTTCATTTGGTTAAGCTAAATAGATTGAGCTCCCTGAGTCTACTGCCATAAGGCAGCTTTCCTAGTCATTTAATCATTCTCATGGCTCTTCTCTGACCCCTCTCCAATGTATCAACATCCTTCTTGAATTGTGGGCACCAGAACTGGACCCAGGATTCCCACAGCGATCGCACCAGGGGCAAACAGAGGTCAAAAAACCTCTCTGCTCCTGCTTGCAATTCCCCTGTTTATGCATTCCAGGATCGCATTAGCTGTTTTGAACACAGTGTCACTCTGGGAGCTGACGTTTTGCTGATTAGTATTTAAAGGACCAGAGCTCATTCTCATGAGACTTTGGTTCTCCGCACGGCCTGCAGGTTTGCAGCCGAACAGGACTCTGAGTTGTAAAGGGGATTCCCAGCTGGGAGGCAGACAGAAGAAGAGCCTCAGCGTTTTTGGATTGATTGGCACTGCGTATGAGCCGTAATTAGCCAACCCATCATCCGCTCAGACTTGCATGGACGCTATGGAAACCGCCCCCGCGGCGTTTTCGGAACTGGAGAAAGCCACCCACTTTGGCGCACTTAATTGTAGATTGCAGCGTAATGCAGCTAGAGCCTTATTCATGGCAGCTGCATCCTCCAAACCCTGCAGAGTGAAATGAGGCAAGTGAGGGAAGAGAATCTTGCAGCAGAGATCGGAAAAGAGATGGCGAGTCAATGAGGTAGAGAGAGACCCTGTGAAACTGAATGAAATGGTGCCCCTGGAGTTCCTTCTGCTTGTTCCTGGGCATTGGTTTGTGCACTCATTTTGCAGCTGTTTAGACTCATGCCTCCAGCATGTCAATAGTGTACAGTCGCCAACATGCGCCTCAGTTTACCAACTTGTAAAGCTATATTAATGTGGCTGGTCCCCACAGAAGAGACGTGAGGCATATGCAACATTTGTAAAGTGCTTTAGGCTCTTGCAATAAATGTATTAGAGATGCCTGAAGAGTTGTTATTCTCCTAATAAAAGTATTCCAGCCCAGTCCTGCTTTCAGTTAAGTTGATGGGGGTTCTCCATTGACTTTAAGGAGTGCAAGGAAGAAGCTGCGTTCGGTTTCCAGGTGCCATGCTGCAGCCATGGCAGGTGAGGAAACTGCAAAACAATTACAATCATGGGACACCACAATGGGGAGACAGACAACAAGGATGGCTGAGGCCCGTAGGTATGGAAGCGGCAAAAGTCTCTTCATTGCTGAAGATGTCGATCAGTATTGCTGTCCTGTTGTCCCGATAGGCGCTTGCCCCATCGCAGCTCCATCGGAGTCCCCTGGTGGACTCTCCTGGGAGCTAGGGTTTGTTCTCCCTCTCCAGGGAGAAACAGGGAGTATGGCCTGAGCATCTATGCCCAGTCACCCTTTAGCTTTGGGCAGTACACTTCCATTGCAGTCACGCTGCTGTAGAACCCACGACCTTTCGGGCAGACTCCCTGCAGAGTTTGAGGTGTCCGAGGGAAGACAAGGTGCTTCCCTCTGCACCACTCCTTCCCCCCGGCACAGGTTCCAGAGCCCTCTCGAGGGCGACAGAGGTGGCTGCCCTCCCACCTTGTGTATGGGCCAGGGGTATCTGAATGGGGAGGAGCCCCTCTGCAGGTGGCTCACCAGGGGATAATCAGTTGTGGACAAAGCATGGGACTGGGGCTCAGGAGACCTCGATTATATGCCTAGCTCTGCTGCTGGGTGGCCTTGGGCAAGTCACTTGCCCTCTCTGTGCCTCAGTTTCCCCCTCTGTAAAATGGGAATAAAGATAGTGATCTCCTTTGTAAAGCACTTGGAGAGTTGTAAAGCACTTGGAGAGTTGGAGAGCTACAGATTGTTGTGATACTTTAACTATGTAACCACCAGCGTGCCAGGTGATGGACAGACGCAGGAAGGGAGCATGCAATCTCAGGTATATAAAACTTGGCATGCATGATCCACAGAATGGATCCCAGCTGAGAAAGCAGACAGTCTGGCTCAGGTTCTTCTCTGGCTTCCATTAGCACTGTAGATCCACACCTCACAATCCTTACGGTATTTATCCACCAAACACCCCTGTGAGGTGCTAGTAGTAACCCCATTTCACTGAGGCACAGAGAGGCTAAGTGGCACAGGAAAAGTCACACAGGAAATCTGTGGTGGACAAAGGATTGCTCCCCCACCCCCTTCCAAATCCCTGCCTAGCACCCTACCCACTGGGCTAACCTCTTTTCAAGCTGCCCTCAGCTGGTAACATCTCTCCATCACACACCACCCGGGTGGGATCTGCTGGCTGCCTGCAGGTGATAAGCCTCGTGTCCCACGACAGACCCTTGAGCCATCAAGTCTCCCAAATCTGACGTGAATAGACAGAACCAAAACAGTTGCTGGTAACCTGTCCACATCCTAGAAACCAGCATCACTGCTGCTTTCTTTCTTGGGAAGGGAGACTGACCTCCCCTCTCACCTCTGGACAGGAAGGACAGGACGGTATAAGGTGAGAAGGTGCCTGGCTGTTGCCTGGGCCATATTTATTCTAGGCGCCCGGGGTTGTTAACTGGCCTTAAAAGTGACTTCAATTATTAATCCAAGGGAAGAGCGGGATTGGGCTGAAGGTCCAGTCCTGCTGGTGTGGAAGTCAGTGACCAAGCTCCTGACCTCCTGAGGTCCCTTCCAACCCTGATATGCTATGGTCTCCTGCATGGGTTCATTTCCCCATGAATGGACACTGGCTCACTGGGGTGAGGGGTGGGGTCTGCCCAGAAGAGGAAGCAGCAGACTAATCAAGTGAGGAGCAATCTGGGGCATCTGATTGCACTGCAGAAATGCTGGTGGGATGATATCTTTGTCAGGTTAGGCAGGATCACCTGTAGTCAGGGCAGGATCGATGTCAGGGCCCAGCAGAGATGGCCCTGCAAGTTGTTGTTGCTTTTATTGAATTCTAGCAGGGTGCTCGGAGGATTCAAGAAGCATCCCAGTGCATCTTGACTAGGAAGTGGATGAAAGTGGATTGTTCGTGCATCCAGTAAGTGCTCAGGGATCGCCCCTTAAGAGAGGATTTATTAAAGGGGATACTCTATACCCTAGTAAAGAGGAGAGGCTAGAAGCTGATAAAGTACTAGTAGGAATTGAAGAGAAACAGCCAAATGAAAAAGAGTCCCATTCAATTACATCACGTGAAGACAGACAGCTAAATATTGACAAAATTTTTAAGTGCTTGAACACAAATGCAAAAAGTCTAAATACTGAGATGAGTGAACTTGAGTGCCCGGTATTAAATGAGGATATTGATATAACAGGCATCACAGAAACCTGGTGGAATGATCATAGAATCATAAAATATCAGGGTTGGAAGGGACCTCAGACGGTCATCTAGTCCAACTCCCTGCTCAAAGCAGGACCAAGCCCCAACTAAATCATCCCAGCCAGGGCTTTGTCAAGCCTGACCTTAAAAACCTCAAAGGAAGGAGATTCCACCATCTCCCTAGGTAATGCATTCCAATGATGCTAATCAATGGGACATAGTAATACCGTGGTACAAAATATAGAGAAATGACAGAGCAGGTCGTGGGGGAGTGGTACTGTGTGTGAAAGAAAGCAGAGTCGAATATAGTAAACATCTTAAATGAAGCAAAAAGTACTGTAGAATCTCTATGGATAGAAATTCCATGCTTGAGTAATAAGAGTATAGCAGTAGAAATATATTACTGACCACCTGACCAGAATGGTGACAGTGATTGTGAAATGCTCAGGTCAATTAGATAAGCTATGAAAACAGAAACCCCAATATACTTGGGGGATTTCTACTATCCCCATATTGACTGGATACATGTCATCTCAGGACAGGATGCAGAGAGAAAATTTCTTGACACCGTTAATGACGGCTTCTTGGAGCAGCTGGTCCTGGAACCCACAATGGGAGAGGCAATTCTTGATTTAGTCCAAAGTGGAGCACAGGATCAGGTCCAAGAGGTGAATATAACGGAACCGCTCAGTAATAGTGACCATAATGTAATTAAATTTAACATCCTTGTAGGAGGGGAAGTGCCAAAGAATCTCACCACAGTAGTATTTAACTTCAGAAAGGAAACTACACAAAATGAGGAGGCTAATTAAATGGAAATTAAAAGGAACAGTCACAAGAGTGAAATGCTTGCAAGCTGCATGGAAACATTATAAAAAACACCATAATAGAGGCTCCATAAATGAATAACCCCAAATAAAAAAAAAACAGTAATAGGACCAAACAATGCTACCATAGCTAAACAACAGAGTAAAATAGGCAGTTAGAGGCCAAAAAAAAAAAATCTTTTAAATTTTGGAAGTGAAATCCTACTGAGGAAAATAGAAAGGAACACAAATTCTGTCTAGTCAAGTGTAAAAGTATAATTAAGCAGGCCAAAAAAGAATTTGAAGAGAAGCTAGCAAAAGACACAAACAGTAACAGCAAAAAATGTTTTGAAGTAAGTCAGAAGCAGTCACAAACAAACAGTGGGGCCACTGAATGATTGAGGAGCTACAGGAGCCTTCAAGGAAGACAAGGTTGAAGTTAAATAAATTCTTTGCATTACTCTTCACTGCAGAGGATGCAAGGGAGAATCCCAAACCTGAGCCATTCTTTTTAGGTGACAAATCTAAGGAACTGCCCCAGATTGAGGTGATGATAGAGGAAATTTTGGAAGACATTGATCAATTAAACAGTAATAAGTCACCAGGACCAGATGGTATTCACCCGAGAGTTTTGAAGGAACTCAAATATGAAATTGCAGAACTACTAAATGTGGGATGTAACCTATTGCTTAAACCAGCCTCTGTACCAGATGACTGGAGGATAGCTAATGTGACGCCAATTTTTAAAATGGGCTCCAGAGGTGATCTTAGCAATTACAGGCCAGTAAGCCTAACTTCAGTACCAGGCAAATTCATAGAATCATAGAACTGGAAGGGAACTCGAGAGGTCATCTAGTCCAGTCCCCTGCACTCAAGGCAGGACTAAGTATTATCTAGACCATCCCTGACAGGTGTTTGTCCAACCAGCTCTTAAAAATCCCCAATGATGGAGATTCCACAACCTCCCTAGGCAATTTATTTCAGTGCTTAACCACCCTGACAGTTAGGAATTTTTTCCTAATGTCCAACCTAAACTGTCCTTGCTGCAATTTAAGCCCATTGCTTCTTCTCCTCTCCTCGGAGGTTAAGAAGACCAATTTTTCTCCCTCCTCCTTGTAACAACCTTTTATGTACTTGAAAACTGTTATCATGTCTCCTCTCAGTCTTCTCTTCTCCAGACTGAACAAACCCAATTTTTTCAGTCATCCCTCGTAGGTAATGTTTTCTAGACCTTTAATCATTTTTGTTGCTCTTCTCTGGACTTTCTCCAATTTGTCCACATCTTTCCTGAAATGTGGCACCCAGAACTGGACACAATACTCCAGTTGAGGCCTAATCAGCACGGAGTAGAGCAGAAGAATTACTTCTCGTGTCTTGCTTACAACACTCCTGCTAATACATCCCAGAATGATGTCTGTTTTTTTTGCAACAGCATTACACTGTTGACTCATATTTAGTTTGTGATCCACTATGACCCCTAGATCCCTTTCCGCAGTACTCCTTCCTAGGCAGTCATTTTCCATTTTGTATGGCCATCTCCTCCTGTAGCTCTCCCATCTGCTTCCTGAGAGATTCCACCAACAGGTACCTCGCACACTAGATGGTCCTCCCAGCCTGGCTTTCTGTGAGTGGCAAATGCAGGCCACAGTCTCCGCAAATCCACACCAGGATCTGGGTAGAGGCATCCATGGTTAGGTTCTCTGTCTGGTTACAAGTGCAGGTGAAGGAGACAGGCACAGTGTTGGCACTGGTGATGTGGCCCTTCCTAACCATAGCGATTTTATTATATCTCCCTCCCACATACTCCCTCTCTCAAACTCCCCTGTTCCCTAGCTCCCCTTGGTTGCTTAGCCTCTGGCTTTTAAGGCCTTCCTTCGTAGGTCAGCCCTACTCCGTCATTAATCACACAGTGGGAGGGTGATCACAAGGCTGATTGAGGCTGATCAGAGATGATCAAGGGAACAAAGGATCAAACAGATTGAAATTACAGTAAAGAACAGAATTATTAGACATACAGATGAACACAATATGTTGGGAAAGAGTCAACATGGCTTTTGTAAAGGGAAATCACACCTCACTGATCTATTAGAATACTTTGAGGGGGTCAACAAACATGTGGACAAAGGAGATCCAGTGGATACAGTGTACTTGGACTTTCAGAAAGGCTTTGACAAGGTCCCTTGCGAAAGACTCTTAAGCAAAGTAGGCAGAAAAGACAGGAAACAAAAGATAGGGCTAAATGGTCAGTTTTCACAGTGGAGGGAGGTACACAGTGTTGTCCCCCAGGGATCTGTACTGGGACCAGTGTTGTTCAGCATATTCATGAATGATCTGAGGTGGCAATGTTTGCAGATGATACAAAATTACTCAAGATAGTTAAGTCCAAAGCAGACTGTGAAGAGCTATAAAGGGACCCCACAAAACCTGGTGACAAAGCGACAAAAATGGCAGAAGAAATTCAACGTTGATAAATGCCAAGCAATGCAAACTGGAAAATATAATCCCAACCATACATATAAACTGATGGGGTCTAAATTAGTTGTTCCCACTCAAGAAAGAGATCTTGGAGTTATTGTGGATAGTTCTCTGCAAACATCCACTCAATGTGCAGCAGCAGTCAAAAAGAGAACAGAATGTTCGGAACCATTAGGAAAGGGAAGGATAATAAAAGAGAAAATATCATATTGTCACTATATAAATCCATGGTATGCCCTATTCCTGAATACTGCGTGCAAATCTGGTCACCTCATCTCAAAAGAGATATATTAGACTTGGGAAAAGTACAGCGATGGGCAACCCAAATGACTAGAAGAACAGGAGTACTTGTGGCACCTTAGAGACTAAAGAGAATAAATAACAAATTTATTTGAGCATAAGCTTTTGTGAGCTCACTTCATCATGAGGAAAATCCACCGTTTATTTCTGTTTCAGAGTAGCAGCCGTGTTAGTCTGTATTTGCAAAAAGAATAGGAGTACTTGTGGCACCTTAGAGACTAACCAATTTATTTGAGCATGAGCTTTTGTGAGCTACAGCTCACTTCATCGGCTGCATTCAGTGGAAAATACAGTGGGGAGATCTATATACACAGAGAACATGAAACAATGGGTGTTACCGTACACACTGTAACCAGAGTGATCACTTAAGGTGAGCTATTACCATCAGGAGAGCGGGGGGAGGATGGGGGGGGGACCTTTTGTAGTGATAATCAAAGTGGGCCATTTCCAGCAGTTGACAAGAACGTCTGAGGAACTGTGGGGGTAGGGGTGGGGGGAATAAACATTGGGAAATAGTTTTACTTTGTGTAATGACCCATCCACTCCCAGTCTTTATTCAAGCCTAAGTTAATTGTATCCAGTTTGCAAATTAATTCCAATTCAGCAGTCTCTCGTTGGAGTCTGTTTTTGAAGTTTTTTTGTTGAAGAATTGCAACTTTTAGGTCTCTAAACGAGTGACCAGAGAGATTGAAGTGTTCTCCGACTGGTTTCTGAATGTTATAATTCTTGACATCTGATTTGTGTCCATTTATTCTTTTACGTAGAGACTGTCCAGTTTGACCAATGTACATGGCAGAGGGCATTGCTGGCACATGATGGCATATATCACATTGGTAGATGTGCAGGTGAATGAGCCTCTGATAGTGTGGCTGATGTGATTAGGCCCTATGATGGTGTCCCCTGAATAGATATGTGGGCACAGTTGGCAACGGGCTTTGTTGCAAGGATAGGTTCCTGGGTTAGTGGTTCTGTTGTGTGGTGTGTGGTTGTTGGTGAGTATTTGCTTCAGGTTGGGGGGCTGTCTGTAAGCAAGGACTGGTCTGGCTCCCAAGATCTGTGAGAGTGATGGGTCATCTTCAGGATAGGTTGTAGATCCTTGATGATGCGTTGGAGAGGTTTTAGTTGGGGGCTGAAGGTGATGGCTAGTGGCGTTCTGTTATTTTCTTTGTTGGGCCTGTCCTGTAGTAGGTGACTTCTGGGTACTCTTCTGGCTCTGTCAATCTGTTTCTTCACTTCAGCAGGTGGGTACTGTAGTTGTAAGAATGCTTGACAGAGATCTTGTAGGTGTTTGTCTCTGTCTGAGGGGTTGGAGTAAATGCGGTTGTATCGTAGAGCTTGGCTGTAGACGGTGGCTCGTGTGGTGTGGTCTGGATGAAAGCTGGAGGCATGCAGGTAGGAATAGCGGTCAGTAGGTTTCCGGTATAGGGTGGTGTTTATGTGACCATTGCTTATTAGCACTGTAGTGTCCAGGAAGTGGATCTCTTGTGTGGACGAGTCCAGGCTGAGGTTGATGGTGGGATGGAAATTGTTGAAATCATGGTGGAATTCCTCCAGGGCTTCGTTTCCATGGGTCCAGATGATGAAGATGTCATCAATGTAGCGCAAGTAGAGTAGGGGCGTTAGGGGACGAGAGCTGAGGAAGTGTTGTTCTAAGTCAGCCATAAAAACGTTGGCATACTGTGGGGCCATGCGGGTACCCATGGCAATGCCGCTGGTTTGAAGGTATACATTGTCCCCAAATGTGAAATAGTTATGGGTGAGGACAAAGTCACAAAGTTCAGCCACCAATTGACTAGGGGTATGGAACTGCTTCTGTATGAGGAGGGGTTAAAAAGACTGGGGCAGCTGGCTCAGGCTCACAGGGCTGTTGGGATATAAAATTGCAGTGTAGACGTTCAAGTCCAGGGGCGTGGAAGGTCTCAAAGCCCAGGCGCCAGCCCCAGCCCAAACATCTACACTGCTACTCTTAGCCCCCAGCCTGAGCTCTGCAAGCCCCGGTCAGCTGACCGGCTCTGAGATTCAGTGCCGTGGATTTTTTTACCACAGTGAAGACACACCCTGCATAAGGCCAGAATTATCTTTAGCAGAACGGGGCCTGTTGTGCCATCCAGTTATACTGGTCCATCTTGTGTAACACTCACTGACCGAATACACAGCAAGCAGAAGTCCGACATACATACTATCACCCTTCTCTCCTACGTTAGAAAATCTTTTCTTACTTTGGCAGTGCTGCCAGGATATAATTATGAACCTAATAGAAAATGACACAGTATTAATCCAAAGTTAGTTCACTTACATGTACTTATGACTGAGTTTAATGATTTTTTTCTTTGGCAGAATGACAAGAATCAAAGCCCTCTGATAGAAGTGGATGGGAACAGATTGAGAAGGATGCCTTATTTCCTGTGTTCTGTTGTATATCTATGAGGGTTTTGCCCCTGCCTGTCTCGATCTGAGAATACAAAGGGCTCTCCTGGGCTAGCTTAGTGCATCACACTTCTGGGAATTGTCCGAACAGCAGGTGAGGGAAATTTATAATTTCAGAGACATAAGCAGGCTGACAGCAAGCCCTTACATATACAATCTCGTCACATTTTCCCACATAGCAGCAGCAGCCTTATATTCTCAGTGGAAATTGATTTATCTGAGCTAAAAGAAAACAAGAAAGAACAGAAGTAAAGTCTCCAGGAGAAAGGACAGTATATGTGTCTCCTGAGGCCCCGGGCAGTCTGCACCAAACTGAACACAATGGCACCCTCAAAGATATTTAGGCCCCTAACTCCCACTATGCCTGCCCGTCTTTGGTAGACCTCAGATTTAAAGATGCAGCACACAGAAAGCTAAAGGTACATGGGGCAGTTACATTGCTCAAATACACCATGATTATTACGTATCTGTCATGTGAGCAAAGATACTTCCAAAGCAAGACTATTTGTTATTTCAAATAGGTGAGAAGATATTAAAAAAAGAGATCTAATATATCAGGAGTGCTCTAGCTACGGTCTCTCTCTCCAGGTGTCTTCTTGCATATAGCGATTCTGCAGCAAAATCCATCTTCTCTTTTAGTTAGGGCTCATCTCCACAGGGGAGCTGACTGGCAGAACTGCAGGGGTATAACTGTATGGCTCTAGCTATGCCGGTATAAGAGGAGTAATTAAACTGGAATAAAAACCATTTTTATTCTGGAATAGTCTCCCCGTGGGCAGATATACTGGCAAAGACATAGCCGTCTAATTATACTGCTGCAGTTCTGCTGGTCAGTTTCCCCAGGCAGACTAGCCCTCAGAGCGGCAATTAACATCATTCCTTTGCCATGGGTATAACAGTTTGGTCAGGTCTACAGAAGCAAAGCTAAAATATGTTCTATCACGTGGTTAGGACACAGCTGTGTTCCCGGCCGCTTAGACAAGGACTTGGTGACATGCTTTGTGGCACTGGAGAATGAGGGGAAACAGCCCAAGGGAGGAAATTTGGAGTGCATTGTGAATAAAGCGAGGGAAACCTGTTCTTTCTGAAATTCAGCCCAAGGACGTTTCACCAGCTGTATATATGCATAGGGTGACCAGATGTCCTGCAGGTGTCCCGACTTTTTCTTTAAAACGGGCAAATTGTCCCCTATTTTCTGTCCCCACCCTCATCAGTAGTGGCAGGTCCTGCTGCTGGCCAGGTCCCTGCTCTCCAGCCGCTCACTGCCAGCGGTGAGGGAGCGGGGATCCAGTGGCCGACAATGGGGGTGGGTGTGCAAGGCTAGTGGCAGGCCGAAGATGCTGCGTGCCAGGCCGGCCGCTCCCCAGGCCGGTCCATCAGCACAGCCTCTGCGGTGTTCCAGCTCTTGGTCAGCGGGGGCCTGCCTCCCATCCCATTTCCAGCCTGCGCTGACTGCGTACTGACTGCAGAGGCGGGTGTGTGTGGGCAGGCGCCAGGCGGCGGCCCCGTTACGTGTCGTCGCTGACTTATGAGGAGAGGCTGAGGGACCTGGGATTGTTTAGGCTGCGGAAGAGAAGAATGAGGGGGGATTTGATAGCTGCTTTCAACTACCTGAGAGGTGGTTCCAGAGAGGATGGTTCTAGACTGTTCTCAGTGGTAGAAGAGGACAGGACAAGGAGTAATGGTCTCAAGTTGCAGTGGGGGAGGTCTAGGTTGGATATTAGGAAAAACTTTTACACTAGGAGGGTGATGAAGCATGGGATGGGTTCCCTAGGGAGGGGGTGGGATCTCTTTCCTTAGAGGTTTTTAAGGCCTGGCTTGACAAAGCCCTGGCTGGGGTGATTTAGTTGGGGTTGGTCCTGCTTTGAGCAGGAGTTGGACTAGATGACCTCTGGAGGACTCTTCCAACCCTGATATTTTATGATTCTGTTACCCATCCATCGGCCCTTTACGTGCTTCCCCTCTCGCTGTCCTCTCCCTTCTGTGCCCCTTCATGCCCCCAGCCCCGCTGCTCCTCCATATCTGCCCCCCTCCCCCCCATCCAGTGGGGTGCATCCCGCTCCCAGCACTGTGTGGAGAAGCAGCCCCTGGTCAGAGCACTCAGCTCACCAACAGCCTGGCCAGGAGGCTCCTTCCTTACCCCAGTGCCTCTGGCTGGGCTGGTGCCTTGGGAAAGCCCAAGACCCTCTGAGCCGGGGTGCTGGCCAGGAGGAGCCGAGCCCTGCATATGCCAAAGCCCTGTACAGCATTGGCATGGGGAAGCCTCTCTGCCCCTCAGCTAAGCTAAGCTCTGGAGTGGTGGGGGGAGGGGGAGAAGCGATTTCCAGCCTGTTTGTGCCCCGATCCAGCAGGCTTCACAACAGACCCCCAGCAGGGGCTTAGCACCCTCTTCCCCAGTCCCCCTGCCCCTGCCCTGGGTCCTGCCCCAGCAAGCGAGGGGCTGCTCCATCCCCTAGGCACCCTCCCCTGCTGAGCCACTTCTCTGGCTGCGTTCACTGAAGCCCCTGCAGTCGGGTTCCCTGGGCCGTGGTACACAATGCGTCCTTAGGGCTTAACCCCTTCCTGCCCGCGCTGTAGCCCGGGGCACAGGAGGCAGCTCGGTTATGTTGGTGGCCGGCAGCAGCCTGGAAGTGTTAGCAGATCCTGTCCTTTTCCCTCCTGCACAGCGCCAAAAGGCTTCTGCTGGCCACATTCTGGTGTGAACCCTGGCAGTGATCCTGCATGCTCCCTCCCATGTGTTGCCTCGGGGAGATGCAGCCCCAGGTACCAGGAGAGGCGGGTCCGTCCTGGGGGCCCAGCCAGGTATGGAGGGCAGAGAGCGCCAGGCAAGGAGGGTCGGGTCGGTCACTCAGTCACCCTCCAGTGTGAGAAAGGGGTACGGGAGTGTGTATGTAACCTCGTCCCCTGTGTGTCACCCCCTCCCTGTGTGAACCCTAAAACCTTAAAAAGAACAGGAGGACTTGTGGCACCTTAGAGACTAACAAATTTATTAGAGCATAAGCTTTCGTGAGCTACAGCTGCTCATGAAAGCTTATGCTCTAATAAATTTGTTAGTCTCTAAGGTGCCACAAGTCCTCCTGTTCTTTTTACGGATACAGACTAACACAGCTGCTACTCTGAACCCTAAAACCTTAAAGGTAAGAAGGTAAATAAAAAGAATCCAACTGCACAGTATTTCTTTATAACAGGGGCTCAGTCACCTTGATGTTAATTTGAATGTTTGGACTGCATAGGTCTGATTGATTGCCACTGAATTCACTTGAATACGAGCAATTTTACCAGGTGTCCTGTACTCAGCATAGGGAAATATGGTCACCCTATATATGCAGGAGGGACTTAGCTCCACCTTCCTCTCCAACAATTGGCAGACCCTTGCCTGTGGGTGGGGCTTGTTCTATAAATTGAGGGTCTTCCATTTTGGCTTTGAAATTTCCTTCAGAAGCAAAGGCAGTTCGTTCTGGGTGCAGGGCAGCAGCTCCGTCTGGGGGCTGTGTTTGTTCTGTGCGCAGTGCCCAGCACAGGGAGGTCCTGGTCTGTGACTGGGGCTTGTAAGTGCTTTGCTAATAGGAATCACAACACATGAAAGGGAAGAGGAGACCAAGGAACAGACTGGGCCACGGAGCTGGGACAGGCATGTGCCCCCTCGGTGCAGCCTGCCCGCTCTTTAGTCAGAAAGGGGGACAGAGGGGGAGGCTCAATAAACCCCAGAGGAATAGCAGAGGCCCCAGGGCAGCAGGCGGCAGCGTGGCTGTGGATTTGAGGGGACAGGATCCCATCTCAGAGAGATGGGGAGGGAGGGTGTGTTACAGAGAACAGCCTGGACCAGAGAGTTTGGCTCTGACATTAAACTGCTCCCATGTTTGCGATGTCTTGGTGCTGGGGCTTTGATGCAGGTCCAGCTGCTGTGGGGAAAAGACAATGGGGGCAGGTGGTGAAATCCCATGTTGATCTATGGCTCAGGTGACACGTTTATAAACTGTATGAATGTGCCCCTCTTGTGACTGGTGTAATCCAAGCTGGTGCCAGCGTGTGTGTTGTCCCCTTTTCCTGGCTGGTTGCCTACAGGATAACAGCCTACTGCTGCCGCCTGCTGATGGGGCTACTTGTTTAACTCAAGTGACAGAAATGTGTGCTGCAGTGTTGAAGGCCTCAGGTTGAAACCCAGCTGAGCGCCCATGGGTTGGGTCGATTGCATGGGCAGGGAAATGGAGACTACTCCTAGCTTGGATATTGATTCCCTGTGTGTCTTTGGGAAAGTCAGTTAACAGTTCTGTGCCTCAGTTTCCCCCTCTGTCAAGGAATGAAGATTCCTTGTCCTGTCCCTGGGATGTTGTGGGTCCCGTCATGTCTGGGCACTGGAAAGCAGAGAGAGATGAACGTGCAAAGCTGTATGTGCTGACTTCCCACTGAAATAGCATCTTCCCCTATTAAACACACAACACCGGACAGTGCAGGCAGGGAGCCAGGAGGTGAGACCTCACCCAGCCTTCCCTTCCCTAGCTTCTGTGACATGGGTAATGCCAAGACCTGGCTCTCGCAGAGAACTTTTCACCGGGAGATCTCGAAGCACGTCCCAAGCTCTCAGGCGTTTATCCTCCCCCGCCCCCTGAGGCAGGGCAGTGCCAGGAGCCCCCTCCTGTGGGTGGGGAATTGCCCAGCAGGCCTGAGAGGTGCAACTTCAAAGCTATTTTTCGGGGGCGGGTGCAAACCCCTAGCCTGGCTCCTGCCGGTCACGCAGGGAACCTGGGGCAGGGCAGGGAATGGGACCCCGCTGGCCCAAGGCCAGGGACCCAGGAGTCCGGGAAAGGCGCCCCTCCCTGCCGCAGCTAAGCAGTGGAGCGGCTGCCTGGCAGGGCGTGGAAGGCGGCGCGGCGCCCGCCCGCTGGGGGCCGGCTGGAGCGATGGGGCGCAGGAGAGGAGCGCACGGCCGGCCACGGAGCGCGGCGCGGGCAGCTCCTGAATAATTGACCGGCTGCTCCCAGCGCCCCCGCCGCGCTCCTCGGCGCCGGCCAGGGGAGGAGAGGCGGGCGTGCAGGCTGCGCTCCGGCGGCGCGGGGGCTCGCCCAGGGCGCACCATGGCGCTGCTCGTGCGCCTCAAGGCGGTGACCGAGCTGCGGGGCAAGGGGGACCGGCTCGCCAAGGCGGCGTTCAGAGGTAGGGGGGAGCCGCTGGGGAGGAAAAGTTCTCCGCGGGGCTGGGGGCTGCTGGGGGCAGGGGAGAGGCTGGGGCCGCTGGGCTCGGGGTCCCGTGTGGCCCGGGGCTGAGCTGGGCTCTGTGGCCGGGGCTAGTGGTCCCCCCCCCATGAGGACGCTGCAGATTCAGCCCCCTTTGGCTGCCTTCTCGTGCCCCCCCGTCCAACAGCCCCAGGGTATTTCCACAGCGAGAGCCAGAGTCACCTGCCCCATGGGCTCCGGGCATTGGGCCATCTGCCCTGCCTGTGGATCACCCCGCACAGCTTGGCGCGTGGTCGTGGTGGCCCGGTGGCCAGCGGCCCCGGCTGGGAGCGGGCCCCCCCCCCAGTCTCGTCCCAGCTCTTCCAGCTTCTGTGTCCCCCATCTGCGAAATGGGGACCGCCACCAGCTCCGAGACAGGTGGTGGAGAGACCCACCTTCGGGGTCTGTGCTCAGAGGAGGGTGCGGAGTCACCCAGGGGGCCTGGCATGTGAGCTCCATGTGCCCTCCATTCACGCCACAGCAAAGGGGGTGCGCGAGCCAGTAAAGTTTGGAACCTGCTGGTGTGGCCCTATGGACCACTGCCATCTTCCTAGGGCAGGGGTCAGATCTAATGCTCAGGCCACAGCAGCTCCCTTGCCCTGGAGGGGCTAACACAATGCCAAAGACGGGCAGAGTGTCGGATCCTGACCCACGACTGTGCCTCGCTTGACTTCTGTCCTTATTGTCACATCAGGTCGCCTTCCAGTCTGTAACCCCGAGTCTCTCGCTAGTTTCTCGAAGGGGGTTGTGCACCGATTAATGGTGTGAGGTGTTTCGATAGCACCTTCCAACCCCAGGGACCCCTCGGCATCGTACCCACAGTGGGGCACCCAGCCGCTGAAGCGTAACCCCCTTTGGGGTAGGAGAGCAGCCACCGCACAGAGAGCAGGTTTGCCAGAGAAACCCAGGACAAACTCCTGTTCTGGCAAAATAGGCCGTGGAACCGGGATGACAAAAAGGCAGCAAACCGCGTGGAAATGGGTGGAAGTGCCGGACTTTGGAAAGGGCCAGCGCTGAGTCAGGTCGGCCAGGATTTGACCCAGTCGCTTCATGGAGTCTTAAGGTTTTAAACCAGGTAGTCTGATCACGGCACAGCCCCTCCCCACCCCACACAAAAGTTAATGGCTCAGGGTTATGAAATTGGCTGAATGTGTTGTGGATCCTCGATCCTGCCGGGAATCTGACTTTATCCAGGGCTGCTGCTTTTATTCCCACAACAGTGCTTTCTCCTGGCCTCATTCATAGTCGCTCTTTCGCCCGCTAGGAATTCTATCCTCCGGAAGGAGATGCACAAAACCCTTCATGGGGAGCGCTGAATTCGTCTAGGGGAGCATATTACCAGCAGCACTGGACTGGCACCCCGCTCTGGGCCCAGAGGACGGCTCACGTAGTAGCCGGCAGCCTTGTGGAGGCAAGGGGAAGGGGATTCTAACTGTAACGATGGATAACGGCGTAAGCGAGGAGCACTACTCCGCTCCGTTGTAACTCCAGCAGGGAACAGCGCAAAGAAATATCGAGTGCTGCCTTCTGCACAGCGGCGGTGTGGTGGCTAGATTACAGGACTGGGGGTCGGGAATCCTGGGGTTTTCTGTCCCAGTGCAGCTCGAGCAGTGCAGCTATAGTGTAGACGGGGCACCGGCGTTTTCAGCACCATGTCGTTTAACCAGGCCCGCGACAGCAGTTCCAGGCCCCAGGGCAGAACAGTCAGTGGGGCCCCCACTCACGCACAAGCCGCGCTCGCACGGACGCGGTCTGCCTGCCGTTTGGGCGGTGCCGTACCTGCACTGGCTGGTGCCCAGCAAGCTGCCAGCTGCGCTTCTGGGCGCGCTTTTCCAGCACGGCCAGGGCTTCCATGTGCCCGCCCGGTAGGGTGCCAACTGGCTAATCGCGCAAACCCAAAGACCCTTGCCCAGCTTACTGCCCTGCCCCTTCCCTGCGGCCACAGCCCTGTCCCGCCCCTTCTCTGAGGCCCCGCCCTCTGTTCACTCCACCCCCCGCCCCCCGTTGCTTGCTCTCCCCCACCCTCACTCACTTTCACCAGGCTGGGGCAGGGGGTTGGGGTGCGTGAGGGAGTGAGGGGTGCAGGCTCTGGGAGGGAGTTTGGGTGTGGGAGGGGGTCGAGCTCTGGGAGGGAGTTTGGGTGTGGGGGGGGTTGGGCTCTGGGAGGGAGTTTGGGTGCAGGAGGGGGTGAGGGGTGCAGGCTCTGGAGGAGGGAGTTTGGGTGTGGGAGGGGGCTCGGGCTCTGGGAGGGAGTTTGGGTGTGGGAAGATGAGAGGGGTGCAGGCTCTGGGGGGGGAGTTTGGGTGCGGGAGGAGGTGAGGGGTCGGGCTCTGGGAGTGGGTTTGGGTGCGGGAGGCAGTGCGGGCTCTAGGCTGGGTCAGGGGGGTGGGGTGCAGGAGGTGGTCAGGGTTCGGCGCTTTCCTTGGGCGGCTCCCGAAAGCTCACCCTCCCCAGCTCTGCCACTGCCCCTCAGTCTTGACCCACATGCCCCCATTATCCCAGCCCTGGGCGCAGCCCCCCAGCTCTGCCTGTACCCCTGAATCCTGATCCACAGCCCCCTGCTATCCCAGGCCTGCCCTCCATGGCTCTGCCAATGGCCCTTGATTCTGATCTGCAGTCCCCCTGCTCATCCTATCCTGCTCAATCCCTTACTCCCAGCTCTGCCGACTATCCTCTTCCAGGGTGTCTCTGTGTCTGCTGGATTCATCCCAGCAGTGCAGTCTCTCTGGTGTCACTCACTCAGCTGCGTGCCGATAGACAGGAGCTCCAGCCGGGTATCACGGAGCGAGCTTTGTGGTTGTACTTCCATTCAGACCTGGCTGTGAAGTGCCAGGACCCCAGGGGTTTCCGTGCAGGACTGGGTGTGATTTTGGCATGCAGTGTTGTCAGCAGTCAGAGGCCCATTGTTTATTGGGGGCCAGGCGCTGGTGCGAACATAACAGGGGTCACCAGCGTATAGCAGGGCTCCTCCTTCCGCCTGGCCAAAGAATGCAAAATCCTCGTGACTGAACGTCTCCGTGCGGTGCTCTTGGGCTGCGTCTACACTCCACGCGAGGGGTGCGATTCCCCCGCTCGCACGCACATACTCGCAGTCGCTGTCGTGGAGCTAGGTGAGTGTAAAGGCAGCGTAGCTGCGGTCGCCCGGCGATTGGCCGCGGAGCCATGGCTTAGCCATGCTGAGCACAAACCCGCCCGACACCGGTGGGTACGTGATCGACACGGCTAAGCCATGCCACCGCCGCTGCCATGGCTACACCCCTATTCACATTGGCACTCGCTCAGTGAGAGGGCATGCCAGCCTGTGCACACGGGTAGGGGAATCCCACCCCGCGCTCGTAGTGTAGATGTAGCCTGGGAGTATCAGTGACTGCCAGAGCCAGGGGTGACCAGATCCAGACAGGACTGAATCATGAGTCAGGCCCCCTGAGCCTGGTTTAGTTCATGCCATTTTTAAAAATAATCAATAGGGGAGTTCTTCCGCTTTGCCTTCTGAGCTTCTAGGTCACGGACAGGTCACGTTTTGAAACTTCACCTCTTTTTTTTAACTGAACGCTGAGATTCTCGCTTCATCGGGGGCCTCCAGGAGCCTGGGGCTTTAAGAAAAACGCCAGGGATCGCGAGACTTGCAATAAAATCGCGAGGCTGGCAACGCTGCACAGACCCCTGCCAGCGCACTACACGGATGCAATAACTTCCATTCGGTGCTTAGCTCCATTGTGAATCCCCAGGAGTGAATCCCCCTGAGTGGTGAGAACAGCAGCCCCTTTGCTCGTCTCTCCAGCGAAGGGCTCAAAGCTCTTTACAAGCTCTAATGGCCAGACCACCACCTCATATTAAGAAGGGTCCTCTGGGACGTCGCCATGGGACACCTTATGCACGGCCCGCTTGGCATGCACTCTCACAAGCTAAGGGGATGGAGGCTGTACAAGTGCCTAGATAGATCAACACAAAGTAACTACACAGGCCACCAGGTCCCCCTTGTACCCTTTGTGCAGAGGAATACAGCGCCCCCAGATTGCGGGAGTCCCAATCCTCCAGTAGATGTCACCAGAAACGCCACAAATGGAATTTCCTTCCTGAATTACTGCTGCACGGAACAGGGACCAAAGTTATTGCTGTTCTTCACACCAAGCTGCTTCAGAAATGACCTTTGGACCCATGGAGCGCTCCATCTGACTAATCTGTCTTCCGCCCTAGCTAGGGATTTGTTCATCACAGTGGTGTCCGGACACCTACGGTAGGTGTCAGCAGTCCTTAGTAATCTTCAGGAACACAGAAGTACTCCTATTAGATCAAACCCATGGCCACACACGTGGCCAAAATGGCTCATGTTTTGCACAGAGGCAGCCCTGGGGACTGATCTTGGGACCTTGGCCTCAAGAAGACAATGCCAAGGTTTTTAACCTAAATAAGTGGGCTGGTTTTCTGAGAGGCTGAGTGAGCACCGGCAGCTGTCTGGTGATTGTGGAACCTCAGTGCCTCTGAAAGTTCATTTCTTTACATACCCAGCTTGGACAATCTTGGCCAAAGCCTCTGTCCCTTGCACTCATCTCTGCCAATTGTGCTAATCCTGAGTCTTGTGACCCCTTGAGTCAGTAGAGGGCAACGTGATTATGCAACAGCAGGCTGGTGGGTAGTGCTGGTCAAAAAACATCCAAGCCGGTGAGCATTTTTCCAGAGATAATTTTGATTTTTTTGTTGAAAAACTGAAAGAAAAAAAATTCTCTTTCATAATGAAACCTTGGAAATTGCAGAGGAAAGTGGACACTTTCCACAGAAACTTTCATTTGGTTCACAACCCAATTTTCCATCAAAGACAAGGTTAGACGGACAACTTTCTACCAGGTCTCGTATTTCCCGCCCCCCCAGAAAAGTTAAAAAGAAAGCGTGCTCTTTTGTTCACAGTTTTCGGCATCTTTCCATTTTTCAATCAGGTGAAAATTTTCAATTAGGTTTTAATTGAAATTTTTCATGCTTCTCCCCCCGCCTGCCGCCCTCCAGGGAAAGAGCGAGGAGCAGAAAAAGAGGAAACAAACATTGGTTTAGGCACCAGTAGAGGAGGACAGCGCCACACCGAGCAGGCATGGCTTACATACGTCCCCCAGCTGAGGAAGCACATCCCGAGCTTCAGAGACTTCCCGGTTGATCTCCCAGATGAGCTGCCACTTGTAACACTGACTGACCCCGGTCGGTGGCCGGTGGGATTGAACCTGGGACCTCTGAGGTTTAACACATGAACCTCCACTCCATAAGCTAAAAGACACCTCTCCATTAGCCCAGGCTGTAGCAGGCTCATCGATTTCTAGCTGATCTAGGTGCCATAAGAGGAGGACTGAGCACAGCCAGCAGGCATTGTGCCTTCCTCTGAAGTAGCTGGTGCTGGCCGCTGGGAAACGCAGACTGCATTGAAGTCACCCAGCGACACAGCACTTCTGGGCAGCTGCAATCGGCTGGTACCTCGCACTCTACGAGTGGCTTTCTTCTTCTTCAGGGGTTGATGATAAAGGCACGTGCATTGGCTCCTGCAATGCAGGGAGCCCTCCCTTTTCCATCCCATAGAGCCCCCCCGGTGGTCGCTTATTTTTATTCCAGAGACGCTAACCAAGATCAGCTCCCCCTTCCCTTGGGTGACTCTCTCCTACCCTCCCCACCTACTGGTCTACTGGCATTTATATCTCCCTACACTGTCAGGCTGGTGTAACGAGGCTGGTTCTGGTGGGACCCATCTGAGAGTGCCAATTCAGGACAAATTGCTTTAAGCAGGGCAGTTACAGCCCAAGGCTGGGGTTTTTCCACCTCTAAGGCAAACCAAACCAGCCAAACAGAGCAGACTTTTGTCTCACCCCACTGGCTAGCCACAAGTCACACAAGCAATTCCCTTAGACACTCCAGTTTCCCAGTATTCCCAACAGTGCCACTCATGGGGACAAATGGTTATGAAAAGCAATACCCCAGTAAAAGAGAAAAGGTTCTCTCAATCCCAAAGGACCAAGCCCCAGACCCAGGTCAATAAACAAATCAGATCTTACCCACAAATCACGCTGTTGACAATCCTTTAGAATCTAAAATCTAAAGGTTTATTCATAAAAGGAAAAGATAGAGATGAGAGCTAGAGTTGGTTGAATGGAATCAATGACACATAGCAATGGCAGAGTGCTTGGTTCAGGCCTGTAGCAGGGATGGAATAAGCTGCAGGTTCAGATCAAGTCTCTGGAGAACATCCCCAGCTGGGAGGGGTCATTCAGTCCTTGGTTCAAAGCTTCAGGGTAGCCAAGTCCCTCCAGAGGTCGGAAGCAGGATTGAAGACCAGATGGAGGAGCTGCAGTAGCTTTTTATAGTCTCTTGCCATGTGGCGTCTATTTCTGTGTCCCAGGGACAAGCTGCCCCTCACATGGCCTGGAAACACCTCAGAGTTTGGTCCCTAGGCAGGTCCCTGCACACCTGGCTGAGTCCCCAGGCGTGTCTGCCTTCTCTCAGTGGGTCAGTTGTGTCGCTGATGGTCCTTAATGGGCTAGGCTGATCTATACGGTCCCAGATTATGTCAATAACGTCACAGCTAGTTCAGACAGGCAAGCCATCAAGCCAGGAACCTGGCTGGAAGTTGAAGCTAGACAATGTCAGGCTAAAATAAGCCATCCACTTGTGACCGGGAGGGTAATTAACCGTCGGAACAAGTTCCCAAGGCTCGTGGTGGATTCTCCATTGCTGGCCAATGTTTCAATCAAGATTGGATGGTTTTCCTAGAAGAGATGCTCTAGGAATTATTTGGGGGAAGGTCTGTGGCCGGTGTTATCCTGGAGGTCAGACTAGGTGATCACAAGGGTCCTGTCTGGCCTTGGGATCTATGAATCTTGTGCCTTTGGCTCCATGCATGTCAATGGGGCTATTGAGAAATGACCAGGCAGCCTGACCCCCCAAGGCAATTCAAGGGGTTCACTCTGCAGATCAGGCAGAACCCCCAACCACAGCATGGTCCAGGCCTCCCAGCGTGAGGCAGGTGGTCTTTGTTCACTCTGTTCTGGGGGAGCACTGGGGCACAGCAGTTCAAGGCTGCTGAGAAATATGGAGAGAGCCTCTGGTGGCTGAAATCTGCATTTCCCAGGTCGAGCGTAACCCCGTCTCTGTGGAGCACCGATGGCTTTCGTGGCGTCTCCCCATTCATCGGCTCGGAGGGGACCAATATTTAGTTATTGCTGTTTGCAGTAGGTGATGAATAGCCCTTCCCCCCCCATTCCCACTCCCCGGCAGGACTAATGTGAGCATCAAAGCAGCTCGGGAAGGAAAGGAACAGACCTAGTAGGACCTCTCTAGCAATTTTATTCTGTCCCCCTCCCATTGTCATTTCAACTGCAGGGTCATTCTTCATTCCTCACCTATTAATGTGCTGTGACCGGTGCTGGGTCCTACCCCAGAGGTGGCTGCATTAGCCCATTCTGGATGGGCTTTTCAGGATGAGAGAGAAGGGTGTTATTCAGTGTCAATAGCTTTATTGGCATGGTCTGGAACACAGCATAGGAACAAGGAAGTGCCAGACTGGGTCAGACCCAGGGTCCATCTAGCTCCATGTCCTGTCTCTGACAGTGGCCAGCGCCAGATGTGTCAGAGGAATAAGAAAGAATCCCACAGTCAGAAGTTATGAAAGAACCTGTCGGGGTGGGGGGGGGGTCTTGGTTAGAGGTCAGTTTATTCCCTAAGCAGGAAGGTTTATGGCCTTTCCTAACTCTTGATTATGTTTCAGTATTTCCTAGAATATCACTGGACATGCTCATTATCCATCTTTTATTGAGTCCTGGTTAGCTGTTGGCCTCTGTGTTGTCTAGTGGCAATGAGTTCCACCGGCTAATTGTGCATTGTGTGAAAAAAATATTTTCTCCCACCAGCTTTGAATTTGCCACCCTGGTATTTCAGCAGATGTCCCCTTGTTCTTCTGTTATGTGACACAAGCATGGCCCAAATCGATACACCAGCACGTCAGGGCTGAATTTTGCCCTCGGTTGTTCATTTCAGCATCTGGCTCTGATGGGGGTGCATGAGGAGAGTTTATCATTGATATCTATCTGTCAAGGTGCTTATCTGGCCACCATTACTATGGTACCCAAGCACCCCACAATCTTTAATGTATCAATCCTCACACCACCCTTGCCAGGGTCCCCATGTGACTGATGAGAAACCACGGCACAAAAACTAAGTGACTTGCCCAGGGGAGTCTGTGGTAAGGCAGGGAATTGAACGTGGATATCCCAAGTCTCTGGCTGGTGCCCTGACCCCGGCCCAGCCTTCCTCTGGAGGCAGAAGCTGTTCACCGAACGTATTTATTCCTGGCCTTTCATTTCTCCTTCACTAAGAGGAAACTTGAGAGAGCCTCTCTCTCTCGGCTGCCTCTCAGACTGGCCTGCTGCTGCTTTGCTTCTCCCTAAGACAGGTCTATTTTTAGCACCTTCTCTCCCCCAGATGCCTCTCCTCCGCCTGAGTGGTGCAGGCACCCACACAGGCTGTCCTAACGGGTGCGTTAGGAGCTAGCTGTGGTTCGGACGGCCTCACTGGTGCCTCCCTACTTCCCCCTCCTCAGCTGTTCCCTGGCCGCTTTAAATGAGTTCTCAGCCAGGGTGGAGAAAGGGAGCATTTCTCGCTGCTGGAGAGCTCAGGAATACCACATCAATAGACCCTCAAACCTAGAAACCCAGAGGGATATCCCTATTTGTATCACCCCAGCACCTAGCGGCCACAGCTGTGCTCAGTACCTTGTGCTAGGCGCTGTACAGACACCGAGTGAGAGACAGTCCCTGCCCCAGAGAGCTTTTCCAGTTTAAATAGACAAGACAGCCACAGGACAGGAGGGGAAACAGGCACTGAGAGGGGAAGTGACTTGCCAAGGGGCATAAAGTGGGTCAGAGGGGATTAGAATCAGATCCCCCACCCTACCCATAGGGCCACTCCTCTTATGAGTGTGCATTCATCCTGGCTCCAGATGCTAAATGATCCCCCGTCTAGGGATGTCTAGGCACGCAACAGAGGGGTGAATTTCACTCAGAACCGATCAACGCCCAAAAGGTCTCTCCCATCTCTAATTTTTATGCTCCTCCAAGCTGCTTTTCAGTGGACAATTCTTCCTCCACATCCCTCTCATGGGGTGGCTGGCCCCAGGAGCCAGGAACTGCCATGATGCACCACCTCTCCCCACTCTGAGACAAGACCATGGTACCTCATGGGAGATGTAGTCCGACCAGAGAGCCCTGCCTCTAGGGGAGAATGGGAGTGTGAGGAATCTGAATTACAACTCCCATGAGGCACCACAGCATTTCCAAGTAGAAATATTGCGGGTTTTGCCTGATATTTTTCAGTATTTGAATTTTTGTCAAAAAAACAAAATTTTCCATGGCTGGAGGGGGACCCATTTTTTGACCAGTTCTAGCTTCCTGCCTTTGTTGCTCCAAGTCTCTGGGTAATTCCCTTCCTTTACAGCTTCATAGAATCATAGATTAGGCTTGGAAGAGACCTCAGGAGGTCATCTAGTCCAACCCCCTGCTCAAAGCAGGACCAACTCCAACTAAATCATACTTTCCTTGAAAATATGTACCGGCTGTCTGGGCTCTTGCATTCCTCCACCTTCCCCTCCTGAGTTACCCTCCAGGAGAACGGGACTGAAATCAACAAGATGAAATTGATTAAAAACAATTTCAAAGTACTTCACTTAGGAAGGAAAAATCAAATGCACAACTACAAAATGGGGAATAACAGTTGTACTGCTGAAAAGGATCCCGATGGGATAGTGGATCACAAATTGAATATGAGCCAACAACGTGGTGCAGTTCGAAAAAGGCTAATATCCTTCTGGATCTATTGATAGGAGTGTCGTATTTAAGACATGGGAGGTAATTGTCCTGCTCTTCTCTCAGCTGGAGTCTTGTGTCCAATTCTGGGCACCACACTTGAGTAAAGATGTGGACAAATTGAAGAGAGATCAACAAAAACTGATCAAAGATTTAGAAAACCAGACCTGTGAGGAAAGGTTAAAGAAAACTGGGCGTGGTAAACTGAGGGGTGACCTGATAATAGTCTTCAAATCTGTTCAGGGCTGCTCTAAAGAGGTTTGTGATCAGTTGTTCTCCATGCCCACGGAAGGTAGGAGAAGAAGTAATGGGCTTAGTCTTCAGCAAGAGAGATTTAGGTTAGATATTAGGAAAAACTCTCTAGCTCTGAGGGGAGTTAAACTGGAACAGGCTTCCAAGGGAGGTTGTGGAATTCCCGTCATGGGAGGTTTTTGAGAACAGGCTGGACAAACAACTGTCAGGGATGGTCCAGGTTTACTTGGTCCTGCCTCCGCGCAGGGGGCTGGACTCGATGACTTCTTGAGGTCCCTTCCAGCCCTGCGTTGCTGTGACTCTGTATCCCTCTGTGCTGTTAAGAAGTTTGTGCCACTGTTGTCAAATTTATTGATGGAGACAATAACCAGGAATGTGTCACTTTCTTGCTGCCTTGGCTAATTCCTCAAAAACTCAGTAAACTGCTCGCAGCCTTGCAATGTATCTCTCTTTCAAACTGCAGGCCCCGTGGGGTGGGGACCTGGCCTGTTGTCCTGTTGTGTAAAACACTTACAGTGCTAGAGAAATGATAACTGGTAGGAAACACTCAGATGGAAAACACCAGCGCTGAAAATTCAGCAAGAGGCACTCTTCTCTCTGAGTTGGTACTGAGCCAATGCCTCAGGGCGGCGCTAGGGGGCGCTGTTCTCACTGGAGCTACTGCCTTCGACGAGCGGTGAACACAATTGTCCCATGTTTTCCTTATGCTCCTCCCATCTGATTGTATCCGCCTGTTGTCAGTCTCAGACTTTGACTGTACGCTCTTCGGGGCAGGGACCATTTTTGTTGCTGTAACTTTACACCACACCTTGCGCAACGGGGCTCTGATCCATTGCTCAGGCTCCTAGACTTTCTTGCAAGACTACTAACAACGAGCCGTCAAGATCCCGCCACCCGTGGCCATTAGAGATCCCAGGGCACTTTCCTGGGACCAGGCCTGTGTTATTCACAGCGTCTCGAAATAATTCCATTCATGCCCTTTGTAGTTTCAGTACCCATCACGTTCTGTCCCGAACGATGTGCGTACCATTGCTGTGAGCTGTTTGCAGGCTACCCGGTTCTGCTCCAGAAGTGGCTGCATTTCAGTGGTGGCGAAGCAGTGATCCCTGAACGCAGCTCACAGCCGGTTGTAATTTTGCTTTAGGTTCAGCACGAAAAGTGCTATGCAAATGCCAGTCATTATTATTACTTCTCTCTCATTGTTACAGCCAGCTGAGTGTCGCAGGTGTGGGTTGTTTTGTTTAGCTTCTCTTGCTGGCAGCTGGCATTTGCCCACTCCCATCTCCCCAGCAATGCTGCCCGTGGGTGTGCAGCAGAGCTTTGTGTGGTGGTGTGCTCCTTCAGCTGTAGGATTCTATGACTGCAAGAAAGAAGTTAAGTCAGAAATCAGGCCAGCAGGTGGCAGGTTTCAATGTGCATTTGAGCAGGAGGATTGCGCTGAATTGCTGCTTGACTTTAGTTCAAGTAAGGGATAAAAAGTCACAAATCTGTAGAATCCTCCACAAAGGAGCCAGGACAGAGGGAATTGTTTAGGCATAAAGGGATAAAATAAGCAAAAGGCAAGTATAGAGTGAATATTCTTCCATCCAGGGATCTCTGCACGCTCCCAAGCATTCATTTGTCCTCACAAACTCCCTGCCAGGCAGATCTGTACTGTCTGTACAGATCACAGTGTCTGTTTTACGCATGGGGAAACTGAGTCACGGAGACAATGTGCCATGCCTCCGGTCACCCAGCAAATCAGGGGCAGACACTAGTGACAGTAGTCAGTTTGTCCCGAGTTCTATCCATGAGCTGGGATCTCACCCTGCCACATCTGGGAGCATCCCTTCGCTGTGATGTCTGTCAGGCGGTCCAGCAGTCTCTCTACTATAGGTGTGGTGGCAGTCCCATTATTTAACACTTTCAAATCTAGCCTGAGGACACATTGTAGGGGCCAGCCCTGACCTGGGGACCGGCAGGGTCTCTTCCCTTAATGGGTCTGGGTTTCTGGAGAGGTTTTTAGATACTGGGGCAGGTTGTTCTCAGTCTCATCCTTGGTGTTGCTGGGACATTCCGGAGAGCCCGCATACGTGCAACACATCTGGGGACTTGTTCCAATAGTCTCCCTGTCCTGCGGATGCAGTTACTGAGGGAAAGCCGAGAGCCCCAGCCCTTGCAGCCAGGAACGTGGGTGCGGGCCCTTGTGCCCCGTGTATGACACAGTGGAAAACAGTGGGGTGGCTAAGGATGGGTCTGAGAGTGCGAGCGACCATGCAAATGCCCGGGTTCAGTCTCCGAACAGACCTGGCCTGAACTGGAAGTTCTCAGAAGCCTGAGCAGACTTGGGCTGAGCTGGGCGGTGGTTCTTGGCGGCGTTACCGTTGTGTGGCTCCCAGGATGTGAGCGAGACAAGGTGCGTGAGGTGATATCTTATATTGGACCAACTTCTGCTGGTGGAAGGGACATGCTGTCGAGCCGCACAGAGCTCTTCCTCAGGTCTGGGGAAAGTAACCTGAGTGTCACAGCTAAGTACAAGGTGGGACGGACTGTTAAGCATAAGGAGTTAACACATGTTGTAAGAAACCATACCAAATGAAGTGGGCAATTAACACTTGTGCAGTCATGGCACAAGGGAAGGTTAGTAGGATTGTTGTAATAAGTCATAAAACCAGAATCTCTACCTAGGCTTGGTCTACACTACAGACTTGTACACACTACAGCCTTGCTTCCTATTACACTGACCTAACAACTCCACCTCCACCGGGGGCATAGAGCTTACGTTGCCATAGTCAGGGTGATGCAGTAGTTTGTGGAGACACTGTGATCCTTACATCAGTGGTCCGCTGTCATTCTTCTCAATTTCACGGCTTGGCTGGAGCCATGAAATTGACAAGAAATCCAGCTCCCAGAACCCGAGCTGGGCTGCTTCTGGATCTCCACTCTAACCGGGCTGCCACCAAGGCTCCTGACTTGGGCTGCCAGCTGGACTCCGGGACGCCAGGCATATGGCAGCCGACTGGACTCCGGGTGCGGATCTCCCCACCGGAAGAGAGAAGCTCCGGACGGCTTCCCCGCCACTCCTGGCTGGGAGCCAGGAGGCATGGAGTCCCAGGGGACAGCTGGGCTCCTGGTGAGGAGCTGCATGGAGTTGAGAGCCCTGGCTGTCAGCCCCCCACACTGCCCCTCTTCTGTCATGTTTCTGGTGAGGACACGCGCCACCGACAAAAGGAGGGCAGTGTGGACATCAGCCACCTCGGCAATGACTGCAATGGCTGTAAGTTGACCTAGCCTAGGTCGATTTAAGATTGCAGCGCACACGTCCTTAGTCCGGGATTTTTGGTGTCTAGCAGAGTTACAGATTTGAGCTCCCAGGTTTGTCTTTTGAAGGCATTGTGCAGGTTTCCTTTGAGGACGAGGACTGAGAGGCTGGGTATAGGATGGGCACTTTGTGAAACGTGTTCACCTCCAGGTGATAAGGTGGTCTTGTCTTTTATCATTTTTCTGGGTGAGTTTATTGGAGAGCCTAGCGATTGTCTGGTTTCACCCACATAGTTGTTGGGGCATTTAGTGCAGTGGATGAGGTACCCCACATGTTGGACTGTAACGGTTCCCACTTAGGGAGCATGGCCTAGTGGTCACGGCTGCAACTCCCGACTGCCAAGGGGATTGTGGGGAGGGGAGCCTGGGCCCTCCCACCGCACCGGGATCCAACCCAGGGCCCTTTGGGCTACCCGTAGTCTGGCAACCAAGGCTGTCCTCCCTGGGCCTCCTCCTCTCGTCCATCCCCCTTGGGTTCAGCTTAGTCCAAGGCCTTCACCTGGTGTGGAAGCCCAAACCACAAGAGGGGGTAACAAAGTCCAAGGTCCAGAGGATACTTCCCTCTCTGGTTGTCTCCGGGGTGGGTCCCCCCTTCCCTCAGGAAGGGCCCCTTTGGGCATCTGTGTCAGAGTCTTGGGTTTCCCTCTGCTCTGCTGGGGCAGCGGGCTGCAGGTCTCCTCACCTCCAGCTCTGCCCCTGTCAGGGTTCCCTCCCCACGCTGAACTCTGGGGTACAGATGTGGGGACCCGCAGGAAAGACCCCCTAAGCTTATTTCTACCAGCTTAGGTTAGAAACTTCCCCAAGGCACAAATTCCTTTCCTTGTCCTTGGTTGGGTACTGCTGCCACCACCAAGTGAGTTAGACAAAGATTCAGGGAAAGGACTACTTGGAATCATGGAATCATAGAATATCAGGGTTGGAAGGGACCTCAGGAGGTCATCTAGTCCAACCCCCTGCTCAAAGCAGGACCAAGCCCCAACTAAATCATCCCAGCCAGGACTTTATGAAGCCGGGCCTTAAAAACTTCTAAGGAAGGAGATTCCACCACCTCCCTAGGTAACCCATTCCAGTGTTTCACCACCCTCCTAGTGAAAAAGTTTTTCCTAATATCCAACCTAAACCTCCCCCACTGCAACTTGAGACCATTACTCCTTGTTCTGTCATCTGCCACCACTGAGAACAGTCTAGATCCATCCTCTTTGGAACTCCCTTCAGGTAGTTGAAAGCAGCTATCAAATCCCCCCTCATTCTTCTCTTCTGCAGACTAAATAATCCCAGTTCGCTCAGCCTCTCCTCATAAGTCATGTGTTCCAGTCCCCTAATCATTTTTGTTGCCCTCAACTGGACGCTTTCCAATTTTTCAACATCCTTCTTGTAGTGTGGGGCCCAAAACTGGACACAGTACTCCAGGTGAGGCCTCACCAATGCTGAATAGAGGGGGACGATCACGTCCCTCGATCTGCTGGCAATGCCCCTATGTATACATCCCAAAATGCCATTGGCCTTCTTGGCAACGAGGGCACACTGTTGACTCATATCCAGCTTCTCGTCCACTGTCACCCCTAGGTCCTTTTCTGCAGAACTGCTGCCGAGCCATTCGGTCCCTAGTCTGTAGCGGTGCATGGGATTCTTCTGTCCTAAGTGCAGGACTCTGCACTTGTCCTTGTTGAACCTCGTCAGATTTCTTTTGGAGTTCCTCTTCCTGAAAATATCCCCCCAAGCTCCTTCACCCCCTTTCCTGGGTAGTCTTGAGAGTAATATACCAACCAAATAGGTAAACCAGATTCTTAAAAAACAGAACTTTATTATAGAGAAAAAAAGTAAAAGAAGCACCTCTGTAAAATCAGGATGGAAGGTAACTTTACAGGGTAATCAGATTCAAAACACAGAGGATTCCCCTCTAGGCAAAACTTTAAAGTTACAAAAAACAGGGAGAAACCTCCCTCATAGCACAGGGAAAATTCACAAGCTAAAAACAAAAGATAATCTAACGTGCCTTGCCTTATTACTTACTTTTTTTGCAATATGGAGACTCATTTTAGGATGGTTTATAGGAGAAGGAGTTTTCTGACCTGATGCTTCTCTGCTTCCCCAGAGAACACACAAACAAAGAGCACAACCAAAGCCTCCCCCCTCCCCGATTTGAAAGTATCTTCTTTCCCCATTGGTTCTTTTGGTCAGGTGCCAACCAGGTTATTTGTGCTTCTTAACCCCTTAACAGGTAAGGAGGAATTCTAGGCTACCCTTAGCTGTATGGTTATGACAGCCCCCAAATGAGCTCGTTCCCTGCCTTTTAATTGCCCCAGCAAATGGAGCATTTGCTGCAGGTGGGGTGGGGCAGGGCTGGATGAGCCCAAAAGAATCCCTTAACCCCTTGTTGCCTAGGATGAGGTTTGTACACCCCATCACAAGGACCCATGGATCTTGAAAGGTGTGTTGTGCTGGGTGTTGATCATTGTAGCGATGGAGATGTGTCTGCTGGTTTTGCATCTGTTGTTCTGGCAGGATCTGGTGCTGCTTTGAGTTGGTGTGCCCTGGTCTATGGGGAGCTTGTTTCTGATGATGAGCGTGGAGAGGTTGGGGGTTGTCTGAAGGCCAGAAGAGCCCCCCACCCACCCACCCACTCACATCAGGAATAGGCTCCTGTGTGCCGGGTGCTGTCCAAGCACAGTGGTAGATGTGGTGACTGCCCAGAAGAGCATGAATACGGAAAGCCTAGGGGTCGAACCCCCACTGGCGATCGGTGGTGTCTGTACACACAGCCGCTTTACACTCCTGGAGGACAGGCGGCTGTTTAGTTAGAAAAGATGCTATTTATTACGTTTCCCTGGAGTTTAAAACGATGTCACAGGGGAAACGATTCATGAAACAAAGACTTAAACGAAAGTCTCAAGTTTTGTGCAAGCCGAAAGCACTGCAGAGTTTCCCTTAGAAAGAGAACCCAGAAATCCAGAGTCTCAGTCCCCGGCCATAATTGCCTCATTTTGTAAACTCATATCAGCGTTCAGTCAGAAAGGGGAAGGTAATGAGGGCAGAATATCACATGCTGGAACCTGGATCCTTGTCATAACAGCTCACTATTTCGTACAATAAATATTAATAAATATGTGGGGCTGGCACATTTTAACTCTCCGTGCCCCAAAGTTACCCCCACAAAGCTCTGAGCATGTTATTGCAGATGCTCAGATGTCCTGGGAATTTTGGACCCTGGAGAAATACATACATGGTTCTGCCCTGCTGGAAACATGTCAGTATTTAATAACCCAGAAGCATTATTGCCTTTGAGACAGAGAGGGTTCGTCTGGATTCAGTGCCTTAAAATTAGCATTTTAATCACTTCTCTTTCTGCAGCATTGCACAGTGGATATTAAATAACAATATTGGTTCGGCAAAGTCAGAAAGATTATTGAAACCAGAGCAGCCGAAAGCACAATGCGAACCCTTTGATCCAATGGTGGATTGATTTATGTATTTCACGCCGGCAGTAAAGGAAAAAACCATTTCAAAAGATTCCCCTTGCCCATCCCGAGGGGTTATCCGGCACATTGGTCTGCATCCTCCCAGCCGGCGATTTGCTTTCAGACCTGTCGTAATCTCCACTGACAGAGAGAAGCTAAACCTCTCAAATTCTCTGTGTTTATTTTGAATGAGTGAATGAAATTCACGAGACCTGATCAAACAACTGGAAGACAAGCAGCAGGAGCAGCTTCCGGGAGGTGGTGGGAGGGAAGCGCCTTCTCGGTTGTTTAAAGGCATGCTTTCTGCGGACATTAGGACGTGGAATTTTACATCATCATTCCCTGGACCTGTTTGGATCGTTGGTTTACTGAGCAGTAAAGCAGGAAGAGTGAGATGGGGGGCCATAGGCGAGAGCAGTGTTTCAGCGTTTAATTGTAAGAGCTGCACAAACCATTATTCCCTGGGATGGCCTAAACTCACCCAGTTTCAAGGTTTGTTATAAACTCAGAGTGGGTTGGTCAAATGATTCCCTAAGGTTCATGAGCACCGCAAGAAGAGATTGACCCCAAGCCAAGCCCCTGGGGCTGAATGCCCCTGAGCCAGGAGGTAGGAAATCCAAACCCAAACTCTCCCGAAGTTTTAGATGTCCAGATTAGACCCCCAGTGCAGTAAATAGGAGCGATAAAAATTCAGCTGCAAACTCTCTGGTTTGAATCTCGATCCAGAGTCTGGGTCTGTCGCAGGGGTGTTGAAACACTTTTTCCGGGTGGGGCTGAGAGCCATTGAACCAAACTGTAAACCCTGGTTATGATGGACACCACTTCCAGCCAAGGGGTGCGGAAGCACCCAGCACCTCTTGTTCCAGCACCCCCGGTCTGTCATCCCTCATGGTAAAGAAGAGGTGGGACTTATACAGATGGTACATATACAGCCCGCCTGCTCGCTCAGCGTACACGTACCCCCGGACAGAGGGCGTGCGCGCACACCGCCCGCTCGCTCAGCGTACGCGTCCCCCCGGACAGAGGGCGTACGCGCACACCGCCCGCTCGCTCAGCGTACGCGTACCCCCGGACAGAGGGCGTGCGCGCACACCGCCCGCTCGCTCAGCGTACACATAACCCCCGGACAGAGGGCGTACGCGCACACCGCCCGCTCGCTCAGCGTACGCGTACCCCCCGGACAGAGGGCGTGCGCGCACACCGCCCGCTCGCTCAGCGTACGCGTACCCCCCGGACAGAGGGCGTGCGCGCACACCGCCCGCTCGCTCAGCGTACGCGTACCCCCGGACAGAGGGCGTGCACGCACACCGCCCGCTCGCTCAGCGTACACGTACCCCCGGACAGAGGGCGTGCGCGCACACCGCCCGCTCGCTCAGCGTACGCGTACCCCCGGACAGAGGGCGTGCGCGCACACCGCCCGCTCGCTCAGCGTACACATAACCCCCGGACAGAGGGCGTGCGCGCACACCGCCCGCTCGCTCAGCGTACGCGTACCCCCGGACAGAGGGCGTGCGCGCACACCGCCCGCTCGCTCAGCGTACGCGTACCCCCGGACAGAGGGCGTGCGCGCACACCGCCTGCTCGCTCAGCGTACGCGTACCCCCGGACAGAGGGCGTGCGCGCACACCGCCCGCTCGCTCAGCGTACGCGTACCCCCGGCTGGTAGATACACTGGAGGGGAGGGATAGGATACAGAAGGACCTAGACAAATTGGAGGATTGGGCCAAAAGAAATCTGATGAGGTTCAATAAGGATAAGTGCAGGGTCCTGCACTTAGGACGGAAGAACCCAATGCACAGCTACAGACTAGGGACCGAATGGCTAGGCAGCAGTTCTGCGGAAAAGGACCTAGGGGTGACAGTGGACGAGAAGCTGGATATGAGTCAGCAGTGTGCCCTTGTTGCCAAGAAGGCCAATGGCATTTCGGGATGTATAAGTAGGGGCATAGCGAGCAGATCGAGGGACGTGATCGTTCCCCTCTATTCGACATTGGTGAGGCCTCATCTGGAGTACTGTGTCCAGTTTTGGGCCCCACACTTCAAGAAGGATGTGGATAAATTGGAGAGAGTCCAGCGAAGGGCAACAAAAATGATTAGGGGTCTGGAACACATGAGTTATGAGGAGAGGCTGAGGGAGCTGGGATTGTTTAGCCTGCAGAAGAGAAGAATGAGGGGGGATTTGATAGCTGTTTTCAACTACCTAAAAGGGGGTTCCAAAGAGGATGGCTCTAGACTGTTCTCAATGGTATCAGATGACAGAACGAGGAGTAATGGTCTCAAGCTGCAGTGGGGGAGGTTTAGGTTGGATATTACGCTGAGCGAGCGGGCGGTGTGCGCGTACGCCCTCTGTCCGGGGGTACGCGTACGCTGAGCGAGCGGGCGGTGTGCGCGTACCGCCCGCTCGCTCAGCGTACGCGTACCCCCCGGACGGAGGGCGTGCGCGCACACCGCCCGCTCGCTCAGCGTATGCGTACCCCCGGACAGAGGGCGTACGCGCACACCGCCCGCTCGCTCAGCGTACGCGTCCCCCCAGACAGAGGGCGTACGCGCACACCGCCCGCTCGCTCAGCGTACGCGTACCCCCGGACAGAGGGCGTACACACACCGCCTGCTCGCTCAGCGTACACATAACCCCCGGACAGAGGGCGTACGCGCACACCGCCCGCTCGCTCAGCGTACGCGTACCCCCGGACAGAGGGCGTACGCGCACACCGCCCGCTCGCTCAGCGTACGCGTAACCCCCGGACAGAGGGCGTACGCGCACACCGCCCGCTCGCTCAGCGTACACATAACCCCCGGACAGAGGGCGTACGCGCACACCGCCCGCTCGCTCAGCGTACGCGTACCCCCGGACAGAGGGCGTACGCGCACACCGCCCGCTCGCTCAGCGTACACATAACCCCCGGACAGAGGGCGTACGCGCGCACCGCCTGCTCGCTCAGGGTAGAACATGCACTCGTGTTCATGCCTGCACATGTTCCACCCTCTCACGGTCAGAGGCCACGCGCACCACTGCAGACTCGCACCTGTCGCATCCATACGTTCTCTCCTGCTCTCAGACACAGGTCCCTTCGCACTCCCGCAGCACAGTGCTGTTAACAGGTCCTCTTGGGTTCAGGACAGCTCCTTCCGTTCCCCCCAGACACCCTCTCCTCCCGCTAACAGTGTCCCTCTCACAGTCCCCTCGGGCTTTGAAGTAACGAAGCTCTTTTCCTCTCTGCTTTGCGCAGGTCTCTCCTTCTACACCCGAGTACTTGAAAACTGCAAGGATGAGGCCAGGTTTGACGAGGTAAGAGACGAGCCCGTCTTCAGGCCAATTGACTTCTCACCGTTCGGTTTGCAGGGATGGGTTGGGGTCTTTTTTTAAATAATTCTCTTCCTGTTCAAACGTTAACACCCTCTGAAATGTATTTCCCCCCTTACTATAATGCATTCAGAACAAATATTAAGCCATAAAGCTGTAACCATGGTATCAAGTTCATAGTTGTGTACAGATACAGAGCACTTTCGCTGACTCACCCTCACGTCAAGTCCCTGGGTAGAGATGCAGAGCTCTCTTTGCTGACCTACTCTGACGGCAGACCAGGTGGATCCTATCAGCTCCATCCCAAGAGTGTAAGTGGGCTTGATTTGTCTATCTGAGGCACAGATGATTAGGATGGAGCTCTGCAGAGAAAACAAATCTAGTTACAGTTGATAAGCTTAAATTGATGTATGTCTTTTGGTTGTGGCCAGTTGTTTCTCTGGCCCAAGGGTTCTCCCCTAGCGGGTGTCATAGGTGGCCTACAGTTCAACATGCTCAGAGGTTTCTGAGATAGTGGCTGCAATGCATTCGGTGTACTGATGACTCCCAGACCTTTCTTATATTTACCCAGCGTTATAGCCATGTCGGTCCCAGGACCCTCGAGAAAGAAGGCGGGTGAGGTAATATCTGTTATTGGACCAGCTTCTCTTGGTGAAAGAGACAAGCTTTCGAGCCTATACAAGAAGAGCTCTGGGGAGCTCAAAAGCTTGTCTCTTTCACCCTCAGAAGTCGGTCCAATAAGACACACCCGCCATTCCAGTGGAAATGGATCCCAAAGAGGTTTTCATGTTTCGGTCTGATCAGTGTTGGTGCATCTGGGGAATGATTCTTTAAAGAAAAAATCCCCACTGTTTGCACTGAAATGGCATGAAAACTATTGCTATCGGTACTGGATTTTGCAAACCTTTCTGGACATGCAGCTTGCCATTCCTAGACTTTAATTGCATAAAAGGGAAAAAATTCCAAGTTTAAGATTTTCAGAGCAAATGCCTCAGGCCCCAGCTTGCTGCTCTCCATCACAACAGGGCCTGTTTTCACATGCTCACACAACCCCACGCAACATTATAAGGCAGTGTTTATTTCTTTTGGCCTGAAAGTCCAGATTTATTGACCTCAGACTCTCAGCGCGGCACTTGGAAAGGATGTGAAAGAGCAATTGGATTTCAGAGGGTTTGTGGTTTTGAAATGTAGCTTTCTCTTAAATGCTCGTGACAGAAATATTCGGAGTACAATGACATAAGATCACAGATAAGCATGGACTAAAGATAGCACCAGTATGTCGCACTGAAAAAGAAAATGTGTATTAAAAAGAGAGTGGGTGTTTCCTTTGATTTCTACTGTATCTTTTACAGAAGATAAACTGTACAAGTGGGTTGGGAGCGACACCTTGAAACTCTTTATCCTTTTAAAGCATTTCAGTTCATCTGTGACGGTCGGGTTTTATTTCAGAGACGGTCACAATCCAAGTGACAGTAACTGCTCTTCGGGGACTTAGAGTGTTGCTTCACTGAGTCTGTACCTTTCACTGCAGCTCTGCTGGAGAAGTGAAATGTTTATTGTTGTTTAAGGATGTGCGTTTCCATAGTACCTGCGAACCCGAGTCATGGACCAGGGCCCCACTGTGGTAGGTGCTGTACAAACCCCGAACAAAGAGCTGGTCCCTGCTCTAAGAAGCTTACAACCGAAGTATATGACAAGAGACAACAGATGAAGACAGACAGACGGGGGGATGACCAGGAAACAAAGTGACTCTATGGGTGGTAGTGATCTCAGGACACCAGCTGCTTCACGGTTGTGTAGTTTTGTCCAGGCAGCAAGGCAAAGGAGAGTTGGAAGGAGGAGGATGTAGGTTGGTGGATGGCTATGGGGAGCGCCTCCCAGCGTGAGGGGCAGGCAGCAGGGGAGAGACAGCACCTGGAAATGTAACGAGTGGGTGCTGGGCGTTGATAGTGAAGGAGAGAGGACGGGAAGGGTGGGTTAGACAGAGAAGGGCCTTCAAAGAGAAGCCCAGCAGCTTGATGCGCTCGGGAAGGGGGAGCCATCGGAGGGGTGCGAAGGGAGGGCTGCAATGTAGGCTCTTCCCTTGAAATGCCCCTGCCGGAGAAGGAGGATGCTCTGGGGCTTAACACTCTCTGGACTAGGACGTGAGAGCTAATCCTGGCTCTGATCCACACACGTTAAGGCAAGTCCCTCAGGTATGTCTACGCTGCAAGAAAAACCCCCGCGGCACCAAGTCCCAGACTCTGTGTGGGGAGGATCCCAGAGGCCGGGCTCCAGCATGAGCTTGACCATCCACACTGCAATTTTTAGCCCTGCGGCCCAAGCCCCAGGAGCCCAAGTCAGCGGACCTGGGCCAGTCACGGGTATTTCGCTGCAGTGTAGACGTGCCTCGGTCTCGCAGAGCCTCAGTTTCCCTGTGTAAAATGGGGATAACAGGACTTCCCTCCTGCTCAGGCCTGGGGTGAGGCTAAACCCATCCATTGAGGTTTCAGCTGCCCTGGTGCTATAGTGGGGAGCAGCACAGAAAAGCCTCTCAGTGATCATCGGGGTGCAGAGCTGGCCGTGACCCCATGGTTCAGGCTGTATTATCCATTTCCCTGGGTTCATACTTAGCACTTACCGTGTGCTTTACAAAGACGGGTAGGTATGGCTCGGGCTTTCCAAAGGATCTGCTCTAGCCCAACCGGACGCTCTGGCCTTTACGCAGGACTCAGCGGGGAAGATTCTCCAGCCGGTCTGCTCCCGGAGGTCAGCCTAGATGCTCCGCAGAGTCCCCTCTGGCCTTGAAATCGGTATCTGAAAAAGGAGGCCAGTCACTTGTTCAAGCCCATCCCATCAGCAAGTGGCCCTCTGGGCTGTGGCAGGTTGGCGCTGCCCGCTCTGAAGGCTGCGTGGTGCTCTCTTCATGGCTGCTGTTACCCACACTAGCTGGATTCAAAGGAGAACCCGTGAGTGTTTGCTGGACACCCTGTAACTTAGTGTCAGGCTGAACGGAGAGTCAGTGCTACTGACCCACCCTGACAACCAGACCAGCTGGTCTCATTAGCACCAGGCAGGAAGAAGCAAGATGGAGCTAGGAGGTGCCTCAGACAGGTACTGTAATCATCCCACTCAGAAGGGAGCTAGGAGGCGAAGGGTTATGTTTATAGGTATGGCACAATCCTGTCTTAGGGCTTTGGTACTTGATGGATAGAGGGAAATCCCAGGGAGGGAGGAGGTGGAGGGGTGAGTTTAGACAACATGCATTGTGCATGGGCCGTGTTGGGTTGAGTGGGGAACCCCAATCACAGCCCCCTTGCGGGGGCCGCAGAGAAGGAATTGCAACCAGCGACCCATGTCACTTAGCACCTACTTACTCCTTTCACTTAACGGTTCTCAAGCTGTGGACCCAGGGTTGCGGGGGACCAAATCCTGGTGGTGTCCTCTTCCCTTGGAGCGAGAGGCTCACCCAAGAGCCCGCCCATCCCATCCACCCTTCTTGTGATCCCAAAATGGTACATGCTAAGCCTAGTGGGTTGCCATGGCAACTGGCATGTGATGCTTAGGTAAAAGGCAGAAGAAAATATTTCAGACCTGCCTAGAGAGAATCTCTCACATGAAGTGGGCTGCAGAAGGGAATGAAATAATCCAGGGTCCCTGAGCACGGAAGATTGAGCCTACCACATGCCCGTGCGGTGAGCTAATCCCCACATTTCAGATTGAGGTGCAGAGCATGGTTAAGTGATTTGCCCAAGGTCACGCAGGGAGTCAGTGGCAGGACTGGGACAAGAACTGAGTAGTTACTAGGTAACAACCCCTGCTTGTAATCGTCAGGCAACACTCCCTCTTTGGTCAGGTGGATCTGTGGTAGCCACCCTCTCCCTTTCCAAGTCTAGGGGAGATGCTCAGAGGGCAGCCCCTTCACAGGCAGGGGCTGGCTGGTTTAACAAAATGAAGTCACTACGGTAGAAGGGGATGAAGTCCAAAAATACCACTCTTAAAGCAGAATCATTGTGGGGAAGCCATTCGGATTAATGGGATGCAAATTTCCGTGGATCTGAAATGAGGCCATTTATTACAATGCTGATAATGTGCATTAATGGAGCAGCCCTCATCCCCAAATGTTCTGCAAATGAAATACAGGGATCCTTTCCCCCACCACAGAGATGCTGCCCCCTCTGAGGTGGGACAGGGCAGCTGTCCAACAGTGCACAACAGTACTTATTAGTTTCATATAGGGCCATAGGTGTGCATGGCGCTGTACAGACCCACCCCGAGTGCCAAACCTCAGCTCTGAGACTCTTCTGATCTCAAATAGATTATAAGACAGCAAAGGATAGAAATAGGCAAGAGTCAGGAATGGGCTGTGGAAGGCCAAGGACCCTAAAGGAGAAAGATGGCGAGAAAAGCTTATTGTCATGTATGGTGTAATATCCCTCCACAATGTGTGTCATGGCCCCATCTAGCAGTTAGTCCATATAGGGGATAATGGCCTACTACTGTTATCAGCTAATGGACTTAACCCTTTGGTTCCAGTTCTGATGGTGCTGGAATTCAAATCCTCTGACGATCTGTGCCAGGCCAGGGGTGGGGGGATGTTACATACACATCTAGTTATTTCCTTTGATTGTAATAGTGTGGGCAGAAGGTGTCTGGAGGGGAGGCTGGGGGGAAGGTACCGACGGGAAGCTAGCGGAAAGAAGTGAGTTTGGAGGAGGAATCCCACTGCATAGCGGTTTAGGCCAGGAAGAGAAGAACAACACCGTTCCCAATAGAAATGACAGGACGAGAGTTCGGAGGTAAATTGCAATGTCCCAAAATGGAATTTAGCCGGGGCGCTAGCGTGTAACCCCTCAGCTCCTGGATACAGACTCATGGGATCCTGAATGACGACATGACTTTAGGACGGTCTTGGACTCAGCCCATCAAAGATGCCTCCCACATCACAGCGCCCCCTAGCAGCACCCTTGGGCATTGGCTCACTGACTCAGAAGGAGGAGCGCCATCTAGTGTCTAACACCGCTTACAGCAGCACCACGGGTGCTCCTGGGAGGTCGCCCATCCAAGTGCCGACCAGGCTGGCGGAGGTCACGCTCCAAGGTGAGAAGATTGTGGAGCCCCTCGCTCAGGAGAAGCGGAGAATGGTACAAAAAGGGTGTCACTCGGAGAGTGTCTACACACACAGTTTGCATCCATTTAACCTAAATTGGTGCGGACCCCTGTGTGGACGCTCTCATATTGGTGTCAGACTGGTTGTATCTGCTTAGCTTGTGCCTGTGAATTTGTCAATTTTAAATCGGTTTAACGTTGCACCAGTGTAACTCAATCACACCTGTAATTAAACTGGAGTGATTCTGCATGCGGACCGGGCCTTGGACTTGTGCTTGGCTCCTCTGCTAGGATGATGATGGGAGCAATAGAAATCCATACGGGGACACAGAAGACGCTTGAGGCAGGGCGTTCCTGAAGGAAAGAGACACTTGCAGGAGGAAGCGTAGCTGGGAACTGGCGGGGGGACCGTGTGAATAGCACAGCTGTGGCTTAGCTCTGCCCTGCCTTCCGTCTCCAAGTGAGCTCTCTCCTTGAGCCCTTCCTCTCCCTCGTTATTTATTCAGATCCGTCCATCATGGACTGCCGATGGAGGAGGAGAAAGAGCAGGGCTTGGGGGACTTTCACGCATGCACATAAAGAGCCTGAGCCACGTAATCCGCCAGCTCCACACACACACTCATCCTCCAGCTACGGCGTGTGGGTGATGCTCTAGGGACTTGGCATATGCAGGATCGGGGGCAGAGGGATTTCAAGCAGTCCGGGGGCATGGATACATCCTCTGGAGCTGCTCACTGGGGGACAAGCGCTGTGTCGTTTGGTAGCTGAGTAGGATCAGCTGCAGGGACGGGAGGACTTCTCTAGGGCTCAAGGAGGCATCAGGGAGTTCGGATCTCCTGTCTGGAGCAGAGTCCTACCCCACCATGACTGGAAACCTTCCCGTGTCGGCGGTGTGTGTGTCCCCCGTGTCGCTGGCCTCCCTTCCCTAGATCTGGTCCAGAATGCCAGGCTGGGGACAATCAGAGTCCCCAGCGCGTCCCCGCAGGGTGAGAGGAGGCAGGAGGGTAGTGGTGGAAGAGAGGGCGGGAGGGTCCAAGAGCTGGGAGGTGAGTAGGTCTCTAGGGAGCTGAATCATCAGCAGGACTTGGCTGCCGTGCCCTGTGGGGAGAGGGAGCGGGAGGAACTGAGGTACAGGGTGGCCCCCCCCACTGGCTTACGGTTAAATAGTTTGCTGGGAGGGAGCGATTACCTGGGGAGACTGAGAAACAGGTGGTAAATGGCTGCACCAGGCCTAGTGGCATGGGGCATTTGCTGGTCCACAGAGCCCCCGGAATGACTCTTCCCCAGCAGGCTCTCACAGAAGGGCTGGGAGCAGGGCTGGGGTTTCAGACCCACTGGATGGGCTCTCCCCACCTGCCTGGTTTTGGGTGTTATTAGCCACTGCAGTGGCGCCCGGTCTCTGACAAGGACAGCATGGCCCGGAGCCGCTGACCTCTGACCGTGTGACAGGCTTCGGTGCCCAGCGGCGCCGGGTCCCGCTGCTAGTCCTCTTTGAGCACTGGCCACGGAGCACAGTGTGGCCAGCCGCCACCCTGCTCTGACCTGGCCGGCCCCAGCAGCCCGAGGGTGCTGCAGTACAGAGGATGGACGTGCTTGTGGAAGAGTCTGTCTGTCCGTCTGTGTGCATGGGAGCTGGGGTCTCACGTCAGCAGGTTCAGGGGGTTTCTCTGGCCTTCTGGCGCCCCTGTGCACAGGGGTGAATTTCACCCTTCCAACCTCGGTTAGGTGCAAGGACCAGATCTGAAGTAACCTGTCTTCCTACAGGTCGGGGATCGAAAATCTCTGGCTCTACAGCATCCGGTTGCCCCTCTGCTCTGTTACCCCAGTGGTTTACTCCAGCCTAGCTTTTAACGTCTCTCCCGTTCTGGGAGAACGATCCCACAGCCTGGCAGCTCCCATCCCGAGGAAGTTGTCCCTGGTGTTCATCCATGTGCTCATGATGGCCCTGAGGCCGGAAAGTGCTGTGTATGCTGGCCCCAATCCAGCACAGCACGTGTCGCATGTGCTTAGCCTTTAAGCACATGCTAGGCCCAGTGGCTTCTTAAGCTAAGCGGGTATTGAAGGGCTTTTCTGGACCAGGGCTGGGCTGCAAGGTTGTCCCAACAGCCCGGGCTCTAACCCCTTGGATCACACAAACCTCCCCGCTCCACGATGTTCACACCTTCCAGGTTACCCTCTCTCCCCCTGTCCCTGCTGGAGCTGTCATTCAGCCCAGCTAGATGAATCATAGAATCATAGAATATCAGGGTTGGAAGGGACCTCAGGAGGTCATCTAGTCCAACCCCCTGCTCAAAAGCAGGATCCATACCCAATTAAATCATCCCAGCCAGGGCTTTATCAAGCCTGACCTTAAAAACTTCTAAGGAAGGAGATTCCACCACCTCCCTAGGCAACGCATTCCAGTGTTTCACCACCCTCCTAGTGAAAAAGTTTTTCCTAATATCCAACCTAAACCTCCCCCACTGCAACTTGAGACCATGAATTCAGCAGCTCATCAGTTGATCCCTCCAGCCCCATGATCACTGGTACACAGCGACAGCTCTGTGGTCCAGATAGACCTGCAGAGATCCCAGGGCTCTCTGATTGCCCAGCCGGTACTAGGCATAAATAGCCACCCAGAATGGTTTGCGTTGGGTTGGGTCTGCCTCCTTTCTAGGTTAGCCTGGGAAGCCCTGCTTTGAAAGAACCCACAAAGCTCTGTCCAGCCATGGAAAAGCCAGGAGATGGCACCATGGGAGAGGATAAAAATTCCCCCCTTCGAGTCATCGAGCCAGACTGCTCCTCCTTCTGGTGAGGTAACCGTACACCAGCCCAGATGAGGAATTTTATAAAGAGCAGCTACATCAGGGCTCTCCTGAATAGGCCACTCCTGCAAGAACCATCAGTGTTGAGAGACGCGTGGGACCAGGAGTCAGGAACGCCTGGGGTCTGACATCGGCTCACTCTGCCTCTACCCCGAATTCGGAAAAGTTGCTCTGTGCCTTTTCCCCATCTGTCAAACAGGGATAATCATACTTAACTGTAGAGCTGATCAAAAATCAGACTTTCTGTCCCACTGGAAATTCCAATATTTCCATGTTTGGTTTTGTCCCAAATTGTTCTTTGCACGGAATGAAAAATTTTGATTCAATGTTTTGGCTCAGTTCAGGGTTAAACTGTGTCTGCCTGAACCATCACAAAGCCTCCTGGGAGCTGTAGTTCAGGTATCTCCTGCCCTCTTTCTTCCCATGAGCTGGACTATATCTCCCATGATGCACTATAGCCTCCCTGATGCATCATGGGAGATGTAGTCCAGTCAGGAAGCCCAGGCCCTCAGTGTGAATAGGGGAAGGAGATGCCTGAACTAAAACTCCCATAAGGCACCGTGGCAGCTCAGCCACAGATTAAGGTTGAACAGACCCAACACAAAACAAAACAGTTGATTTCAGTTTTCCCCAACAGAAAAATTTCAGTAAAATTGTCATTTTTTTGCAGAAAATTTCAGCGTTGGGAGAGTCACAAACCATTTTGACAGAGAATTCTCAGCTTTACTTTATTGCGGGCTACTGGACTGAGTAGGGATTCTGAAGCCAGTTGGTAAAGCACGTAACCCTTTCTGTGCCTTGACTTCCACCACTGCAGAAATGGGGTTGATGGTCCCTCCTCATCTTTACAAATCGCTTTGTGACCTGCAGAGGAAAAGTGCTGTACAAAGTGTTTGTTATTATTCCTACCGCACGCTGGGAGGATTATTTTAACGCCAAGCACTTTGAGACTGCAAAGCACTGAAGCACTGCTTACATTCCATCTGTCTATTGTAGGTAAAATTTCATGGCCACCATTACCTTAGTTTCTGAGCACTTCACACTCTTTCATTTAATTCTTGATTTAGTCCTAAGTGGAGCACAGGATCTGGTCCAAGAGGTGAATATAGCTGGACCGCTTGGTAATAGTGACCATAATATAATTAAATTTAATATCCCTGTGGCAGGAAAAACACCACAGCGGCCCAGCGCTGAAGCATTTAATTTCAGAAAGGGAAACTACACAAAAATGAGGTTAGTTAAATAGAAATTAAAGGGAACAGCGCCAAAAGTGAAATCTCTGCAAGCTGCGTGGAAACTTTTTAAAGACACCATAATAGAGGCTCAACTTCAATGTATGCCCCAATTTAAAAAACATCGTAAGAGAACCGAAAAAGAGCCACCCTGGCTAAACAACAAAGTAAAAGAAGCAGTGAGAGGCAAAAAGGCATCCTTTAAAAAGTGGAAGTTAAAAGAGGATGGCTCTAGACTGTTCTCAATGGTAGCAGATGACAGAACGAGGAGTAATGGTCTCAAGTTGCAGTGGGGGAGGTTTAGACTTATCACACTGGGCTGTGTATGTACTGGCGAATGAATGTCATTCTGAGCTGGCTAATGTCATAGGCAGTCATTATCCTGCTTTGTATGTCACATCAAACAATGGGTAGAGGAGAAAATGCTCTCCTGACCTGTCTACACGTCTCATTAGCGCTGCAAGGCTTGGCAGGGATTTGGAGGGGGAAGCTATTCCTGGCACATAGAAAATGAATCCGTACTGCCAGGGAAGCCAAAGGAAACTTGCTATTGGCAATAGTGAATGAAGAGCAGTTGGGTCTAGCAGCCTGAGCCAGCTCACACCCTTGCAGCCTGCAGTGCAGGGGAGGAGAACGTTATGTAAGGGTTGTAGCACAGAAGGTCTATGTAACATCTCAGATACCCTGCCAGGGACCACTGACAAGGAGCACACACGAAGCATGATTTCCTGTTCCAGGCAGCGCCTTCCCTTCCTGATGCTCACCACTGTACTCTCCCCCAGTACAAAACCAATCTGTCCTCAAGCTCTTGTGTTCTGCCAGGCCCGGGGCTCGCCGTTCCCGTGCACTGTCCTGGGGGCCCTCTGATTTCATCCCATCTGGCTCCCGCAACGTATGTAGCTCCGCCTCTGTAAGCATCGCTGCAATACCCTCTCCCACGCCAAAGAGGACTGTTACAGGGGGCGCTCAGTACTTGGAAGGAAAATCTCTGGGCATGCTGTTTGTGCACCAGCTGGTCCTCTCCCCGCTGTATAAGCCTGGGACTGATTCTCCAGCCTGGTGCTGGAGGGGTGAGGCACGTTTAATGACAAGGCCGTTCCTTGGCACTGGCCTGTCCCCGGGGCCGGTCAGTACGGCGAGAACACTGTCACCCGGGATGACAAACCGGCTTTCCCGTCAGCCGCCTGCGTGGAAGGGGAGAGTGTTAATGGCTGGCGTCCCTTCTGCCTTTGGTCGCGGCTGGAGAAGGGCCCAGCGCCCAGTTCAGCAACCAGGCTGTGTGCTCAGCCGACCTCCGCTGGGCAGCTCTCCCGTCATGCTCAGCGCCGGATGGGGGCGAGCTGGGGCACTGCAGCGAGGAAGGGCAGCTGGGTGGGAAGGCGTTGGGTTCAGGAACTAAGAGAGACTGGGCGTTTATAGAGGAGATGCATATGCCAAGAGAGGAGAGGGAGGCTGGGATGTTGGATCAGGTACTTGGGAAACATGCTGCTTGCTTGTGTAACCCACACACTTCCTGGATGTGGCACTTCCAGCTAGTGGCATGAAGACCACTTAGAGAGAGAGAGATTGAGTCTGCTACAGCCTTAGCTAAGGCCATGTGGCTTTTAGCTCATGCACTAGAGGCTCATGCATTTAGCTCCAGAGGTCCCAGGTTTGATCCTGCCTGCTGACGACCGGGGTCTGTCAGCGTTACACTTGCTTGGTCTCGTGAGTAGCATTTAAGTGTAACCCTCACTATAAGAGGGAAAGATAGATGCTGGCTAGCGCCAAGTCCAGGCCAGGCAGTCACGGCTGCCGCGTTCCACACGTGGCTCTGCCGATGGCCTCAGTCCTGACTTAAAACTTCTGGGAAATGAACTGCAAGGGCCAAGTGCAGCAAAAACCCCAAGGTCGTGGCTGAGATGGCAGATCCACTCACTGAACGAGCCAAGCCTTCGAGTCCCTCTCTGACTTCTAGGATTCTCTGAACATTCAAGGCATGACTTTGGGTGGGGGCAAACCAGCCTCTTGTTTCAGCGTATCTGGCACTATCTGCCTTCTTTTCAAACCTCCATATGCAGCGCTGATTATTTATGAACCAGACACCCAAAAAATGAAATAGCAAGGACCCTGCATAGAACAAAGCTGGAAAGTTCTTTGCCATCCAGCACCCGTAGCTTAGTCTCTTCCCCCTAGAGCGTCAGCATTTGCATCCTGCGTCTCACGTAAAGTCCGGTGCATTAAGATGAGAGAATGATGCTCAGCATTTCAGCTCAGAGCCCAGGATGATTAACAAGTAAAGATAATTGCATTCAGTCTGCAAGACACTAAAGGGTCCGGATGCCCCCCTTGAACGAGGACAGCTAATCAGGAATTAATTTGTCCTGCTACTTCTTAAAATCCCCCTCAAATTCACTCCCAGCCTGTACTTCGGTTGCTCTGAAGTTTTATATTTTGTTGTTGCTATTCATTTCTTAATAAATTATGCAAAACCTGTGTCTCTTTGAAGCTCAGGAAAGATAAGCCTCTGGGTCTTCCTGTGTGTAAACAGGGCTGCTTTGGTCTATCCAATGCGACTGGCAGAGGGGAAGACTGCTGTGGTTAAAGCCCTAGATTTAGACTCTGGAGCTCTGGGTCACCTTGGGCTATCTCTGTGCCTCAGTTTCCCCTTGGTAAAATTGGGATAATAAGCCTTTCCTCCCACCCTTTGACTGTCTTGTCTAGTCAGATTAGCTCTGTGTGGCATGTCTCTTGTATGTACAGTGCCTAGCATGTCTGGGCCTGTAACGTAAATAATAACAGAAGAGCACCCATCGATATAACAGCAGTTTACAACTTGAGAAGACCTCGTGGGTCATTCAGTCCACTCCGTAGCCTGGGCAGGAAGAGTCACTGCAGTAGCATTATCTGCCACACCTCTCGATCAGAAGAGAACATTCTTCAGGGTTAGGGTGTGTTTAGACTCACTTGGATCTAAAATTCTCTGTAGGAAGGGATGCTTGAGAGGTTTGCGTTCAGGCAGAGAGTCCTTCGATTAAAGGGGCCGTAGGAATGCAGCGTGATTAGACAGCTTTGCTTTCGTGTAGCACCTTTTCTTTGCAGTCCATCTGTCTCTCTCCTGAAAGCATTTCACAAACTTTAAGTGAGTCCCACAATCCGCCTGGTACAGATGGGTACACTGAGTGCAGGGAAGTGAAGTAACATGCCCAAGGGGGCACAGCAAGTCAGGGAAAGAAATGGGAAAGGGGAACCTGACTGTTCTCTTGTGGCCTCTGCTCTGATGTTTGCATAGGCCTGGGACGGGACATAATGCTTTTCAAATGTATGGAGAGGTGAAAGCCTTTCCCTGAGGAGCTTAATCTGCAAAGAGACAAGACTTTCTGGAGAGCCAGGCAGAGCTTGGCTGCCAAGCCAGGAGACGGAGGAGTTTGCACCCATCCATTGGGTCTCTTCAGAGGCTGCAGTGAGCAGTGGATAAAGAGGCTTTGGCAAATATGGCCGTCCAACACTAAGGGCTAGTTAGGACTACATGCTCACCTCAGGGAATAGGAACCTTTCCTCCCCACACACGCCTGTCTCTGTGTGGGTTAATCAGATCTTGGGTCCAGGCACCTGTGAGAGCTGTGTGCCAGCTGGGATAGGTGGGCGGGGACAGGAGGAGCCTTGGCTCCGCCCCCTCGTTTGCTAGTCACTGCAGGGATCTGGAGTACATGCTGGTGAAAGCCAGCGGCACTACCCTGTATGGCACAAAGGGGGCAGCAGAGGGGAAATTATGTCTCCCTAAGCCCCAGTTCCTGCTCTGGGATGCTCCTGGGGTGGAGAAGCCGTGGACTGTCCCATACTGTGGGCTGTGTCCTAGAACTGCAGCCTAACTCTAAACGTCTAGGATTGCATAGCATTTGTGAACACTAATTCCAACTAGCAGGAAATCTGCTCAGAGCAGGAGGCCATGACCTCGCGTTCCGTGTTGCTTAATCGGCTGATGGAAAAACGGAAGTCAAACGGGATGCAGGCCATCACTGGCTGGGGACCCTCCTCCTGGTTGCTGGGGAAACTGAGGCTGCCTAGGGCAGTACGGAATGGTGCAATGCTTGGCTACCTATCATGTGAAGAGCTGTGGTGCATTGAAATCTGTAAAAATTACACACTGTCACTTTAAATCCTAAGAGTTTCTGGTCCTACTTGCAGGCTAGGGGGCTCTGTAGGGAAAGGTGCAATCATAGAATCGTAGAATATCAGGGTTGGAAGGGACCTCAGGAGGTCATCTTTCCATGTGTAAAGTGTGGCCAGCTGGAGTCCTCATCTCACCCCAAAGCCTCGCCAGGTGGGAGAGGGTCCGATTCCCCCTGTCCTGTTCTGGGGTTTGACTTTAGAAATCAGAGAGTGACGGGGCTAGAACCCCGACCTCAGCCAGGCGCTATGGAATCACTGTGGGGAGCTCATGTGGCGTGAGGATTAATGAGGCAATAGATGAGGGTCAGACAAAGGGCACATTAGGGTTAAAAATAGGGTCAATCAGAGCTGGGGAGGGGGCAACATGGGAATAGCAGAGACAGGGACACTGCAGGTCAAGATTGAGGGCATCAAAACAGAGCTTCAGGGGGAGCCCAGCACTGGGGGAAAAGGGCTGGGGGCTGCGGGTCAGGATTGAGGGGCACTGGTGTTACCCGGGGTTCTTCCAACCCAAAGCTCTTGGTAATGTTTATTCTGTGCGAGGTGGGGTCAGGAAATAAATCGGGGAGACACGGCCATCCTGGCACAAACAGGACAACCCAAGAGGGCTTTCACTTAAAGCTAAACTTTGCTTAGTCTCGAGCACTTACACACACGTCCGCAACAGGTTAGTAAAACAGCCCCAGCCCTTGATAATTACCGAAGCTGAGTGTGGCTCTCGAGTGGCACAGGGGCAGGCACTGCCAGTGGGGAACACAAGATGCATCCAGAGGGAGAGTCCAGGCCTGAAGAGTCCCGCAACCTCAAACTTTCCCCCCTTATTTATACATTAGTAATAGAATGACGTGTCCCTTAAAGCAAACTTGTTAAGTAAGCAGTTTCAATGGTCAAGTGAGAGGTTCCTTCTGATTATCGATTAACCAGGGGTGGGTTTTTTCAGAGTTTGCAGCCTTGAGGCCCCAATAGACATTCCTGGGGCACATCCTGCTCTTCTAAGATGCATGTATCAGCCACTTCAACACGATTCTTATCAGGAAGGACAGGGGTCAAGCTGCCCTCTCTGTTGCACCCAAAAAAAACCCCTCCCCTCCTGCCTTGGTTAAGCTAAGCCTGCTGACTTGGCTAATTTACAGCCTGCTGACTTGGCTGCTTTTAGCAATAAGCCATAGTGGTTTCAGGCACTTTACCGGTTTGCCAAAGTCTCCCCATCCATTGACAGAGCGGTGTGCCGGAAGTCCGGAACAAGGGGGCCAGTGGAGCAGGATGAGGGGAGGGGAGGTTACTCACTGCCCGCGGGCCCCCATGCCTGGCTATTCCCAGTCTCATCACCCCCTTCATTTCCACCAGCCCCCCAGAATGTCTAGGAAGGGAAAGAAAGGAATGAAGCTGCCTGCTGGGAACCTCCCCTCCAGGCGTTTTTGCTTTGATTCATTTTGTGCAATTGACTAACTAATGAGAATACAAACAATTTCTGCTGATGGAGAGCTAATAAACCAGACAGTCACCTTTAATGGGGCTCCCACAGAGCGTCCTCGTCTGGCATTTCAGATGGATGAAGGGACGGGCTCCTGCAGAGCCAAGGTTTGTGCAGATCTGGGGCTGTGCTATCACTGAGATGCTGATTAGCAACTTCCTTGCTACAGATGAAATTAAATGTGATGAGATTGAAGTGGTGGGGGTGGAATCATTTGCTTTCCCCTCCTCTGCTGGGATGAGTATTTCGTCTTCCTTCGCTCTAACTATACCGAGAGCAGGCCTGGCCACCGTGGCATTTCAGACACCGTGGGGCTGCACCGCATCTGTTTTCTTCGTGTACAATCTGCATTTGGGCTGGAATGAGACAGGTGTGGCAGATAACGGGATGGCTTTGCCATCCGGCCTATCTGACCCAGCTTCGGTTTCTCACCCTGCCGGGCAGAATCCTACAGCTGGACGGTTAAAACACGGCCCCAGAAACACTTGAACTCCCTGTGAATTGTCTTCAGAGCAGGGAGAGCAACACATACTTATTATGTATTATTTGGATTGAGGTAGCATCTAGGAGCCCCAGGCAAGGGCCAGGACCCCACTGTGCCAGGCACTGTACAAATACAGAAGAAAACTCCAGGGTCTGCCCCAAAGAGCTAACAGTCTAAGTATAAGACAAGAGACAATAGCAGGACACACAGTGGATACAAGTTTTTACCTCCTAGGAATGTAGTTGCTAGATTAGATCAGACCTGGGGCCCATCTGGCCAAGTTTCCTGGCTCTGGCTGGCCAGCACCAGAGGGCTGTTCAGCTTGGAAAAGAGACAACTAAGGGGGGCTATGATAGACATCTATACTATCGTGAATGGTCTGGGAAACATGACTAGAGAAGTGTTATTTACCCTTTCCCACAATAGAGAAACCAGGGGTCACCTGATTAAACTAACAGGCAGCAGGTTTAGTGCAAACACTCAGTCGTCCTTTTTCACTCAACTCCCAGGCAACCTGTGGAACTCATTGCCAGCGGATGTTGTGAAGGCCAAAGATATAACTGGGTTCAAAAAAGAACTGGATAATTTTACGGAGGGTAGATTCATCGATGGCTATTAGCCAAAGCGGTCAGGGATGTAACCCCAGGCTTGAGGCAACCCTAAATCTCTCACTGCCAGAAGCCGGGAGTGGAAGGTGCATGGATCACCCCTAACTGCTGTTTTGTACACCCCTCCTGAAGCTCTGGTATGGGCCATGGCCAGAGTTACTGCAGGCCCAATCCTGCCTGAGTCTGAACCTCCTCAGCTCTCCCTGGCTTTGCCTGGTGGTGCAGAAACTCAGCGCCCTGCAGGGGCCCGTCGCTCCTCACCCCTCGCCCTTGTACGAGGAAGCAGCGTTTCCTGCGGGTGCCGACTCTCTCTCCTGTGCTCCCCGCCCCGAACCCTGGGGCATACTGTGCTGGCCCTGCTGAGCGGCCAGGACTGGTGGCCATTAGCTGCCTGAGCAGATCCAAGCAGCCTGGTTCTGTTCACGCATCCACAGCTTCCTTTGGGCCCCCTGCTCCCTCGGCCTCCTGGTTGCCAGGCAACCCTGACGGTCCTTTATGGAGGCTTGTGGGGAGCTGGGGAGCTGCTGGTTGTTACACGGCTGCTGGAAAATGCACGTGCTGCTAGCACCAAGGGGACCAAAACTCAGCGCCGCCCCCTGTGCCCATAAACTGCCCCAGGGCAAGGACAGAGGGGAATGCTCGAGCTTATCGCGATCCTAGCCAAAGCTAGGGAGCTGGCACGGGCAGAGAAGTCTAACCTAGGCCATGTCTTCACGGCAGGGTTAACGCCTCTCAGGCGAGCCAAGCTCACGTGAGAGGGGCTGCGGTGCGAAATCACACTGGGCCTTGCCCGTGTGATGGTGTTAGCCAACTCCAGTGAAAAGCACCCACCATGCTTGGGCTCAGGGGTTTTGGGTGTGGACGGGGTTCAACGCCAGCCTGGCCCCTAACTCAGCTTTGCGGTGAAGGCAGGCCTAGCGTGTTTGGAGCTGGAAGGCTCTGGGCTTGCTGTATGCAATGCAGCTGCTGACGATGTCTGTGAGCCTGCAGTGCCCACAGCTCATTATGCGGCCGGTTGGGTGGAGAGAGGGGAGTGTATGCCCGGGATCAGGGAGACTTTCCAGTGCAGGAAGGTTGCATGGCTCAATACTAAGGCCCGACCAAATTCGCCGTCCATTTTGGTAAATTTCACAGTCATAGGGTTTTAAAAATGGTTAATTTCATGATTTCTGATATTTAAATCTGAAAAGTCATGGTGTTGTAACTGTAGGGGTCCTGGCCCAAAAGGAGGTTGTGCGGGGGAGGGGGAACGGGTTTGCAAGTTTATCAGAGGGGAGTCATGGAGTTGCCACCCTCACTTCGGGGCTGCTGCTGGCGGGGCGCTGCCTTCAGAGCTGGGTGGCCAGAGAGCGGAGGCTGCTGCCAGCAGCAGAGCAGAAGCGAGGGTGGCATGGTCTGGTATTGCCACTCTTATTTCTGCGCTGCTAGCGGGATGTTGCCTTCAGAGCTGGGGGCCCGGCCAACAGCCACTGCTCTCCGGCCGCCCAGCTCTGAAGGCAAACGTAAGGGTGGACTAACATGCCCCGCCTACAATAACCTTGTGACCGCCCTGAAGCCCCCTTTTGGGTCAGGAGCCCCAGTTTGAGAAACGCTGGTCTCCCCCGTGAAATCTGTATAGCACAGGGTAAAAGCACACAAATGACCAGATGTCACGGGGGACACCGGATTTCATGGTCCGTGAATTTGATAGGGCCCTACTCAATGCCAAGGGCTTGTCTACATGGGGAAATTGACTGGCAGAGCTATACCAGAATAAGCATTTCCTCTCGAGTGACTCCAGAATAAAAGTGATTTGATTCCAGACTGGAGTGTCCACACTCTCACACAGGGACTATTCTGGCATAGCCTTACTGGAATGGGGGTCCCTTCCCAGCCTTTGGGAATTGTTAAAGCTACAGAAGGTTACAGAGACTTTCTCTTTGTAAAAACCTTTCCATGTGGCTTAGGCACGGTAACGAGCACTAAGGCAATTAAACAACAGAGCAAAACTGCTCCCACCTGCACCTTCTTCTAATCGCTGTTGGGTTCTTTCTGCCATCAAAGAGGAAGCTGCTGCAGTGACCTTCCGCTTCACCCAAGCTCTGCATCCGAATTCACCCTCAGTTTGAACTATTTCCCAAAGCCTGCAAAGGGAGATGAATGCCTTGATGCCAAGGAGGGCTGCTAAGGAAAACAGCCAATTACACTTTCTAACCACCCCATTGTTACCTGCTGCTGCTGAGAGGTTTAACACTCCCCAGCTCTCCGTGAAAGGTGTTAAAGGGCCAAAGGGCCAAGGGAGCTTCTGGAGGGGTGCCAGGAACATTTGCACAAGCACCAGGTTTGCTGGTGGGTCTGTTGTGCAGATAAGTAGTTTGCACATTTTGTCGGGGCAGGGCAGAGGGTCTCTGTTCCTTTAAAAAGGGGTGAAAGTGAAATTGATCACCTTGGATGTGAGTGCAGGGCAGCTTGTGAGTTCAGCTGTAGGGAAGGCAGTGTGGGCATGGGGCTGGGGGGGGCAGACCCAGCTGGATATGAGGGCACGGATCCCCTGTGGGTGAAATTCACCCTTGGGTGGAGCGCCAGCACGTGGCCTAGTTGTGACTGTTGGAATAAGTCCCACTTCAGCCCACGGGGCCATGTGCTGGGGTGAATTTCACCTTGGGGACAAGTTGCTTCTCCTTCCGTAAAATGGGAGTAATAGTCAAAGGTAATAGTCAAAGGCTGTGCTGATTCATTGGTATTTCCAAGGCTCTCTGGTGATGCCAAGTGCCAGGCATTAGCTAACAGGCCTCCCGGACTCGATATGTGTGTGCATCAGTCCGAAGGGGCCTTGTTCTGCCCCACTGGCATTTTAAACCATTAACTTTAAAAAAGGGGGAGAAAATCAATAAAGCATGGAAGAAATCACTTCTGTGAGAGCCTCACCAATCGGAATGAGACAGTTTGGGAGAAAAATGGAGCCTGGTGTTTTAGTAGCTTTGCCAGGCGTGGGAGCCCAATTACCCACCTCCTCCAGAAGTTCTCCAACCTGTTTGCTGTGCAGGCTCTTCCCAGAGCAGACAAGGTACCAGACAAAAGGCTTTTGCTCCCTCTCTCTTCATTGCTTTTGGGGAGTTTTGTGCTGGGCGGAGGTCCCAGATCGACAGCCTTGGGAGACGCAGCTCTCTGTTGGTTCACAGAGAGTTGCATCCGAGAGTGCTGAAGGAATTGGCGGCTGTGATTGCAGAGCCATTGGCCATTATCTTTGAAAACTCGTGGCGAACCGGGGAAGTCCCGGATGACTGGAAAAAGGCTAATGTAGTGCCAATCTTTAAAAAAGGGAAGAAGGAGGATCCTGGGAACTACAGGCCAGTCAGCCTCACCTCAGTCCCTGGAAAAATCATGGAGCAGGTCCTCAAAGAATCAATCCTGAAGCACTTGCATGAGAGGAAGGTGATCAGGAACAGCCAGCATGGATTCACCAAGGGAAGGTCATGCCTGACTAATCTAATCGCCTTTTATGATGAGATTACTGGTTCTGTGGATGAAGGGAAAGCAGTGGATGTATTGTTTCTTGACTTTAGCAAAGCTTTTGACACGGTCTCCCACAGTATTCTTGTCAGCAAGTTAAGGAAGTATGGGCTGGATGAATGGACTATAAGGTGGGTAGAAAGCTGGCTAGATTGTCAGGCTCAACGGGTAGTGATCAATGGCTCCATGTCTAGTTGGCAGCCGGTATCAAGTGGAGTGCCCCAAGGGTCGGTCCTGGGGCCGGTTTTGTTCAATATCTTCATAAATGATCTGGAGGATGGTGTGGATTGCACTCTCAGCAAATTTGCGGATGATACTAAACTGGGAGGAGTGGTAGATACGCTGGAGGGGAGGGATAGGATACAGAAGGACCTAGACAAATTGGAGGATTGGGCCAAAAGAAATCTGATGAGGTTCAATAAGGATAAGTGCAGGGTCCTGCACTTAGGACGGAAGAACCCCATGCACAGCTACAGACTAGGGACCGAATGGCTAGGCAGCAGTTCTGCGGAAAAGGACCTAGGGGTGACAGTGGACGAGAAGCTGGATATGAGTCAGCAGTGTGCCCTTGTTGCCAAGAAGGCCAATGGCATTTTGGGATGTATAAGTAGGGGCATAGCGAGCAGATCGAGGGACGTGATCGTTCCCCTCTATTCGCCATTGGTGAGGCCTCATCTGGAGTACTGTGTCCAGTTTTGGGCCCCACACTACAAGAAGGATGTGGATAAATTGGAGAGAGTCCAGCGAAGGGCAACAAAAATGATTAGGGGTCTAGAACACATGAGTTATGAGGAGAGGCTGAGGGAGCTGGGATTGTTTAGCCTGCAGAAGAGAAGAATGAGGGGGGATTTGATAGCTGCTTTCAACTACCTGAAAGGGGGTTCCAAAGAGGATGGCTCTAGACTGTTCTCAATGGTAGCAGATGACAGAACGAGGAGTAATGGTCTCAAGTTGCAGTGGGGGAGGTTTAGATTGGATATTAGGAAAAACTTTTTCACTAAGAGGGTGGTGAAACACTGGAATGCGTTACCTAGGGAGGTGGTAGAATCTCCTTCCTTAGAGGTTTTTAAGGTCAGGCTTGACAAAGCCCTGGCTGGGATGATTTAACTGGGAATTGGTCCTGCTTCGAGCAGGGGGTTGGACTAGATGACCTTCTGGGGTCCCTTCCAACCCTGATATTCTATGATTCTATGATTCTACAGGAGATGGGCATGGATTGACAGTGGCGTTTGAGTTCAGTGTAGGGCTAAAGAATAATAGTGGCTGGTAGCAACAGTAGGCTAGAGGATCAAACGTTATCCCCTAGAGGATCAAACGTTAAAGGGGGATGCAGGACACATCCTATGTTGCATGCACACACAAACACCCTGCTCTCTGCCAGCATCCCTCACTCCTACTCCTAGGAAATCCATGTGATGGGTTTTCCTGGGGTGCATCTGGAACTGGTATACTGCTGAGCCCTCTGGCTTAGAAACCTGGGCACTCTCTCACACTGTGATATTGTGACAAGCTGCAAACCTCTCCAGATACTGCACACACACAGCCATCCACAGGCAGGGACATGCCCAGCTGAGTTACATGAATGCTTCTCCTAGCCAATCATGAACCAACAATAGAGAGACTCCAGCCAGTTCCCCCCAGCTCCCCAGCCTAGGACCCCAGAGCTGTACTGTCTTGCCCTGGTCAGAGGCCTGACCAGTGTAAGTTTATTACCCAGTCCACCCCTCCCTCAATGTGGATTTTGTACACCCCTCTCCCTCAGCTTTTGTACACTGAGCAGAGGTTCCCCCGGCACTTCAAGCAAAACACACTGTTTTAGGCAAAATATAAGACAGGTTTATTAACTAAAGAAAGATAGATTTTAAGGGATTATAGGTGGAAGGCATAATGGATAGAGATGGTTACCAAAGAAAATAAAAATAAGTGCACAATCTAAGTTCTATAAACTAAACAGGATTTGAAGCAAGCAATGTCTCACCCTGATAGATTGTACAAGTAGGTTATAGATCTTCAGTACACAGGCTGGAACTTTCCTCCAGCCTGGGACCACTTCCTCAGTTCAAGATCTTTGCCCTCCAGACAGGTTTCCAGGTGTTGAGTTGTGAGGGGAGTGAGGCTAAATAATGGTGCCATTTCTCTTTTATGGTTTCTTCCAGCTTGCTGGAAAGAGCCTTTGCTATGATGTGAGTTAAGCAGTCTCCCTTGTCTACGTGCCCCCTCTGAGAAGTCTCCATTGTATACAGATCCTGGGATAGCCTTGGGAGGGTGGATTCCCTTTAATGGGCCATCAGCATGTCTGGCTGCCCCATGGTTGTACCTGAAAGGCTGGTTGTGGGTGTTCCCAACCTCACAACATGTCTCAGTAACACACACAGAGCAAAACTTCATAACTTCCCATCCAGTGACAGCACACACAATCCAACAGGATAGTAATGTTCAGCAGATCAAGACCTTTAAAATGCTTCCTCACAAGGCATCCTTTGTACAAAACCTGTCATACTGACATGACAGTGGTGAATATGGCAGTTCCAGGGTGTTGCTTTGATGCACAGGGTGCCACAACCCGTCTAGCAACAGAGGGAAGTTCAGGCTCCTTGGCCCGTGCAGCTGTTGACCTCTCTGCTGGGACTGCTGACAGAGAGGCCCATTAGTTCTATGTGTACAGTGGAACTGGACCAAGCTCCACTAAACTCATGTCAAATAAGTGACTAATCACCTGCCGGACATGGACAGGTTGCTCTCACTAACAGTGTGGCCCAGTGGGTGGAGGGCATTGGACTGGAAGTCCAGACACCTGGGTTCTATTCTCAGCTATGTCACAGAATCATAGAAGATCAGGGTTGGAAGGGACCTCAGGAGGTCATCTAGTCCCACCCCCTGCTCAGCTGACCTGCTGTGAGACCGTGTCCAAGCATGTCTCAGTTGCCCATTGGTAAAATGGAATCATGACATTTCCTGTCAGGTGTAAAACTCTAGAAGTTGTACCAATGAGATCTGGATAAAGCTATATGCAGGCTTGCTTCTAGGGGCTGGTGAGTGGGCTGGTTGCCCTCGGTTCCTTCTTGTGGGGGGCACCATACCAGTGTTCCGCTTGGATTTTCCCTTATTCCACTCTGAATCGCCATCCAGTTTTACTCTGCTGTTTGGCTTGCTTGTTTTTTGCTCTGCTGATTGGCTGGTCCTTTTTCTTTGCTCCACTTTGATTGGTCAGCCATGGTTTTGTTCCACTCTAATTGGGCAGCCTTTCTTCTATTTCCACCACTGATTAGCTTGTTGAGGATGACGCCAAAAGTATTTTCCACCTGTAAGAGCTAGTATAGCTAGGATCACTGTGATGTGGGCCAGCTCTGAACCACCTGACCCTGCAGGCCAAAGGGTTTTGTGTCCCCAGTCCTGATCCTTTAACCCAACCAGTCCCCTCTGCTTTTTCCTTGGCAAAGCTAGATGGAAGCAATTTGTCAATTTGTATTTGGTAAAAATCCTCTCTGGCTGCCAGGCACCACAGAGCAGTCTGGATACAGTCAGAAGCACAGTGTGGTTAGCCTGGCATTAAAGACACACTGGCTCACCAGGTGACAGTGAAGCATGATCTAGCAAAGGGGATGTCTTATTAAACTGTGCTAATGGAACAGTTCTGTCCTGGGGGACAGATTGTGACTGATGTGAATCTATTGCAATTAAAATATAATTTCCTATGAGATCATAAAAGCATGGAACTGTTTTGATTACGAGATTTCATTATTTTATGAAATATGTCTTATTTGTATAGTGCCAGAGGTGGGGATGGTTCGTTGCAGACTTCAGAGGGCAATGCACCTGCTCCAAAGAGAGCCAGGGTAGAGAGAGAGAATGGACTTGTCTTCACTCACCCGCTAAATCGGCACCACTGCAATCGATGTGGCAGCATCAATTTAGTGCATCTGGTGAAGACATGCTATGTCGACAGGAGCACACTCTCTCGTCAATGTAATTAATCCACCTCAAAGAGAAATGGAAGCTATGACGGCAGGAGAGCGTTTCCTGCTGAAATAGCACGGTGTAGACACCGGGGTAAGGCAGTGTAAGTTACGTCGCCCAAAGGAGCGATTTTTTCACACCCCCAGAGCAACGTAACTTACATTGATGTAAGCAGTAGTGTAGACCTGGCCAATGCAATAGGTAAAGCCATGGGCACATAGGAACTGCCAGACGAGACCAGAGTCGCAGTCCATCTAGTCCAGTACCCTGTCTCCTGGCCAGCACAAGGTTTAATCTCCTTTCCAAATGTTTTGTTATCACTAATGGTAACAAATCTGAATATTCTTGTTAGCCACTGTGACAAAGTTCCTTCTCTACCTTGGTGGGTCTTGTGCTTATTGGCAGATTTGCTCGCCTTGGAGCTTCACAGCAGCCCTCAGCTTGGCCATTTTTCTGAACCCACAGTCCAGGTCGACTCCTCCTGTGTCTGACCACGAGTTGGGAGGTTTGGGGGGAACCCGGGCCCGCCCTCTACTCCGGGTTCCAGCCCAGGGCCCTGTGGGATGCAGCTGTCTAGAGTGCCTCCTGGAACAGCTGGGCAACAGCTACAACTCCCTGGGCTACTTCCCCATGGCCTCCTCCCAACACCTTCCTTATCCTCACCATAGGACCTTCCTCCTGGTGTCTGATAATGCTTGTACTCCTCAGTCCTCCAACAGTCCGCGTTCTCACTCTCAGCTCCTCGCGCCTCTTGCTCCCAGCTCCTCACATGCACACCACAGACTGAAGTGAGCTCCTTTTTAAAACCCAGGTGCCCTGATTAGCCTGCCTTAATTGATTCTAGCAGCTTCTTGATTGGCTGCAGATGTTCTAATCAGCCTGTCTTAATTGTCTCCAGAAGGTTGCTGATTGTTCTGGAACCTTCCCTGTTACCTTACCCAGGGAAAAGGGAACTGCTTAGCCTGGGGCTAATATATCTGCCTTCTATTACTCTCCTATAGCCATCTGGGCCGACCCTGTCACACCACATAAACCTCCAATCACTCTTTGAATCTTGCTAAGTTCTTGGCCTCAACGACTTTCGGTGGCAGTGAGTTCCACCATCTAAATATCAACTTTTAAAGTTTATTTCTCTGTGCAGTCTCTTTTTCCTGACTTGCGTCCGTGGTGGCAGAACACGAATGTTTCCCCAAAAGCTTTAATGCTCATCTCCCCATAGAAATAGAAGGGACATTGCTGGTGAGGTCTCTTTTCAGAATTTTTAAAAATAATTGTCGCTTCCTGATTATAACCACCTCTTGGAAGCTTGGAAAATGGAATGTTTCTTTATCATGTGGACAAGCAAACAGGTTTGTTATTGTAGGGTTGGTCATGAGGGTTGGGCATTGTATGCTGGTATATTAGCGTTGGGTTGCTCAGGACTGAATGATTTTGGAAGGAAAAAACCTTCCACATTGCAACTTTTGTTTTGAAAAAAAGAAATGAAGCGAATGACACATCCCTTGCAAATTGGTCTAAGGGGCTTATGCAGCTCCAACTCTGGCCTTTCAGACCTCGGCAGTGTCCATTTGCATCAGTGTGAATTACAAAGCCTGTGGCTTCTATCCCTCTGACTAGCTCTTACATCCTCGCTGGAGCAGGTTTTCCTGCTTGTGCAGAACAGGCATGAGTTCCAGCAGCAGCCTGTCAGCCTGTCTCCTAATGATCGGCTTCTCCGTCCTGTGATTTCCCCTGCAGCGATGTCTTAATGCCAGCAGCCACTCATTCGGCTTTGCTAAGGTCAGACGTGCTCTTTCCTCCTGGCCCCTGCCTTCAGCAATGTTAGGGGGCTTATTCCTTCACCCACTTCCTTCCCTGGTCCTTCTCGCATGAACAGAGAGCAACAATACCCGAAGTTCAAAGGTGCAAACAATTCGATGTTTATTGGGGTGAACTTCCAGCAAGCATGATTCCAGTTTCCTTCCTTAGTATCCTCCTTCCCAGCTCTGACACACAGAGCCTTACACCTGTGTCCCTGTTCCCGATTCCTGCCCTTAGCAAAACATGATTCCAATTTCCCCACCCCCATTTCCTGTTCCCATCTCCCCCCTTAGCAAAACATGATTCCCATTTCCCCACCCCCATTCCCTGTTCCCATTTCCCCCTTTAGCAAAACATGATTCCAATTTCCCCACCCCCATTCCCTGTTCCCATCTCCCCCACCCACACACCCACACACACACCCATTCCCTCAGTTCCTGATTGACTGCAGACTATATAGTTAAACTTGAGTTCAGCTTAGCTATACCTTAACCAATCATTTTCCTGAAATTTAACTAACCAATCCTAACATATTGTAACATGATTATTTAACCAAGTATATCCCACCACCTTAATTAGTTTACACCCAGCAAAATTAATTATACAGCAGACAGAAACAATCACAGAACCAGACAGAGATTATACAGACAAACAATAGCAAAGTGGGAACTATAATGACAAAATAATACAGAAGTGAGGATTTCACATCCCAGTTCTTGATAAGTGAGTTCTTGCCAGACAGGATGCTATCAAACTAAGTTTCCTTTTACATCTTCTAGGCACTTCCCTTTCTCTGGAGGCGATAGGCATTATCAGGACAGGATTGTATCCTAACAGCCCAATAGCACCTTCTTTCAATGTGACTAGTTTGGAATGTGAGGATGTGACCATTTGCTTCCCAGCTTATGGCTGCCTCTGCTGCTTAGCCAAAGGCCTTAATCTAAGAACAGGACCTCAGACTGTCACAGTAAGAGAAGGCCCTTTCAAAATTGCTGTCTGCCAGCGTTTCTTTCTTTTATACCTCTATAACTAGCTAAGTGATAAGAATACACCTAAATTCTTAGAGTACAGGCCTTTACCGACTGGCCTGAATATCTATATCCTAACAAGGAATATTTCATATCTAACCATACAGCTGTGATCGCTAGGCCCTTCACCTGCAGCCATTTCACACCGGGTTGTGATCTTCTCCGGATAGGGCCTGTTCAAAGTTTGGATGGGAGGGAAGCCTTTAGGAACACACATCCTTGCTTCTGATTCAATAGGGGGTGCTCTTCCTTCTGAGTCAATACTAAACCAAAGCCCCAGATGAGTGCTGTGCTTCTGCCTTTTTTCACATGAGACTTAAATCCGAGGTCCTGGCCAATGTTGATAATTAAAAGTTCCCTGATACTTTTTGCAAGGTTGGGGCATTATTTCTTACATCCTGCTGAAATGCCAATTCTCTGCCTCCCTAAATCCCCTTCTGTCATACCATTCTTTGTTTCTTCCCCTAAACTGTCCTATAGTGTTGCTGTGAGGTATTAAACAGCTGCTGTGTTCTTCCCCAGAAGTGGTCGCATTTGAAAGGCGGGGTTAGTGATCTCAGTAAATGTTTGCTGAGCACTTCGAATCTTTGGATGAAATGCACTACATAAATGCCAGCCAGTATTATCCTAGGCTCCTTCGCTTCAGAGTCACTGTACTACCGGGCACATTGCTGTTGGCTCTTAGCCCTTTAAGAGGCATGTCGGGCAGTGGATAGAACATAAGTTTGGGGACTACTGAATTCTAATTCCAGCTGTGCCACTGACTTGCAATGTCAATGTAGGCAAATCTGTGCACCGCAGTTTACCCAACTGATTTAAAGGCTAGGAGCTATTTTCCTACCCTCCAGGCGTTTTGTGAGGCTGAATAGACCAAGGATGGAGGTCTCTCAGGGCTACCCATAGCTCAGACAATGTGAGCCCCAAACTCTTGCCCTGTTACCTCACTTCCTGCAGACTCAGCAGCTGCGTTAAGAAAATCAAACCCTTTTTGCAAAGAGAAGCGGTTCTGAGAGTGCAGCTCAAGTCCCTTGGTGCCGTGCAACAGAACTAGCAATGAGGAGAGTAACATAAATTTGCAATGAGATTATGCAAGACATTTCAGAGCCCAAGGCACTTGCTTTCAGCACATTTAAAGCTGTTGGCTTTTCGTAGGAAAATACAAATATAGCTGATCTACACAGACACTTTCTTATGGCTGTTTCTGTTCATCCTTCTGAATGTTTGTTATGTTCCCTCAGCATTTCCCCCCTGTTAGACTGTAAGCTTCTTGGAGCCGGGTCTGTATTTTCCTCTGTTTGCCACAATGGGGCCCCGATCCTGACTGCAGCCCCTTGGCTTGCATGCAATGCACCTACCAGTAATATGTCTTGGGTTTAGAAACAGCCTCGCAGTTTTGCTCTTGCCTGTAGGAAGAGGAGCTTCCTTTGGAGTAGCTGAAAACTGAGCAGCGGTTTCCATACTCAGACCTTCTTCGGCTTGTTTTAAGGGCAGGAATGAAAGAAACACACATTTGCCATTTACAAGTGAATCTACCCTGGCTGCTTGTAGTTTCAGGACCAAGGACAGCTATTTCAGGGTGTCTCCAGAGATGTGAAAAGGACACCATCACGTTCTGAGATGACATGGCTAAAGTTCTGATGGTAGAGCGCTCTTCAATCTGGCAGACAAAGGCAGACCTGGATCCAGTGGCTGGAAGCTGAAACCAGACAAATTCAAAGAAGAAATAAGCCCCATGTTTTTAACATTGAGAGTAATTAACCATCGGTCAATTCACCTAGGGATTTGCTAGATTCTCCATCTCTTGAAGTCTTTCAATCAATTTTGGGTGTCTCTTTCTAAAGGATATACTCTAGCTCAACCATAAGATATGGGCTTGATTCAGAAACCACTGGGTGAAATCCTCAGGCCTGGGTTCTACATGAGGTCAGACCCGCTGATCATAAGGGCCCAGTCTGGCTCTAAAAAAATCGGTGATTTTAAACCATAATTCTCTGAAATGTTTCCCTTACTGTTGTTGTGATGACTGTAACTGAAAGAAAATGAATGTCCCTCTGGTTTGTTCAGTTTCTTTACTTTCTGCATTTGATGACACAGTATAAATCATCAGCTGCATTTATTATTCTCACGGTAGCACTCACAGAGTGCTAGGCACGTTCCAGATGAGGCATTTGCCGCTCCAAAGAGCACCTCGTCAAAGGACAAACAGACAAGTAAACAGCGCTTGGGGGAAGGGGAACAAACAAATAGAGAACTGTTTACAGGTTGACCCAATTCACTGTAGACAGCATGGGAGATGTGATCCTTTAAGTAGCACTTAAATGTGGCCAGGGTGGGGCCCTACCGATGAGTTCAGAGTGGACTGACCATGCATAGAGAAGCCATGCAGAAGAAAGCTTGACAGCAACAGTGGGAGATGCTGGCAAATGGGCAGGTGACGGTTTCAAAGTTGGCAGAGCACAGGTGACAAGATCAAGCAGGGAGGGGCACAGCATTGAAGGTGATGACAAGGAGTGTAAATTTGATGGGATTCCTAGACTCATAGTCCAGAAGGAACCATTGTGATCATCTAGTCTGAGCTCCTGTCTAACACAGGCCGGAGAACTTCCCCCAAATAACTCCCAGAGCAGAGCTTATTGTCTGTGATGGAAAATCCACCATGACCCTGGGTAAACTGTTCCAATGGTTAATTACCCTCACTCTTAAAACTTGATGACTTATTTCCTGTCTGAATTTGTTTAGCTTCAACTTCCAGCCACTGGGTCATGTCACACTATCCTCTACTAGATTGAATAGCCCATTGTTAAATATTTGTTCCCCTTATAGACTGTGATCAAGTCACCCCTTAACTTTCTCTCTGCTAAGCTAAATAGATTAAGTTCTTTGAGTCTATCACCACAAGGCAGGTTTTCTAATCTTGTAATCATTCTCGTGGCTCTTCGCTGACCCCTCTCCAATTTATCAACATCTTGCTTGAATTGTGAGCACCAGCACTGGACAAAGGGTTCCAGCAATGGTCGCACCAGTGCCAAATACAGAGGTCAAATAACCTCTCTGCTCCTACTCGAGTTTCCCCTATTTATACGTCCCAGGATCACATTAACTCTTTCAGCCACAGCATCACACTGGGAGCTTGTGTTCAGTTGATTATCCACCAGGACCCCCAAATCTTTTTCAGTTCCTGCTTTCCAGGGTAGAGTCCCCCAGCCTGTAAGTATGGTCTACATTCTTTGTTCCTAGAAGAGTACATTTAGCCACATTAAAATGCATAGTTTGCTTGCCCAGTTTACCAAGCGATCCAGCTCGTTCTCTATCAGCGTCCGGTCCTCTTCATTATTCACCACTCCCCAGTCTTTGTGTCATCTGCCAACTTCATCAGTGAAGATTGTGTTTTCTTCCAGGTCCCTGATAAAACCGTTAAATAGCATAGGGCCGAGAACTGATTCCTGTGAGTCCCAAATGGAAACACATCAGCTTCATGATGACTTCCCATTTACAGTTACATTTTGAGACCTATCAGCTAGCCAGTTTTTAATCCAGTTAATGTGCGTCATGTTCATTGGGTATCATTCTACTGTGTTAATCAAAATGTCATGTGGTCTCAAGTCAAGCGCCTTACAGAAGTCTTAATATATTCTGTCAGCCCTACGGCCTTTGTCAACCAAAGTTGTAATCTCATAAAAAATCAAGTTAGTTTGACAGGATCTGTCTTCCATAAACCCATGTCTAGTTGCATTAATTACATTAGCTTTCTTTCGTTCTTTATTCATCAAGTCCCATATTAGCTGCTCCATTATCTTGCCTGGGGTTGATGTCAGGGTCACACACCTGGTTCATCCTATTTACCCTTTTTAAAAAGTGGCACAACATTAGCTTTTTTCTAGCCTCCTAGAACTTCCCCAGTACTCCAAGACTTATTGAAATCAACATTAACAGTCCAGCAAACTTCTCAGCTAGCTCTCTTAAAACTCTTGGAATCAAGTCATCTGGACCTGCTGATTTAAAAACCTCTAACTTTAATAACTCCTGTTTAGCATCCTCCAGAAATACTAGTGGAATGAAAAGAGTGTTATCACCATATGATGAGGCTGTATCATCTGTTTTTTCCTCAGATACAAAACAGAAGTATTTATTGAACACTTCTGCCTTTTCTGCATTATTATTGATAATTCTACCATTTCCATCTGGGACCAGTACCATTGTCAGGATTCTTTTTGTTCCTAGTATATTTGAGAAACTACTTATTGTCCTTAACTCTGTTGGCCATAGATTTCGCTTTGTGTCCCTTTGCATCCCTTATCAATTTTCTACAATTCTTAACTTCTGATTTATATTCATTACTATCAACTTCCCCTTTCTTCCCTTTGTTATATATTACTTTTAAATATTTTTATATCTGCCTTTACTTCCCCTCTAAACCAAGCCAGTTTTTTAACCGGCACACCCTTCTTCCTCAGTTGTGGGATTGTGGCTTTTTGGACATCTAAGAAGGAGTTCTTACATGATTCCCAATTATTCATACTTTTCAGATTAAATTCTGCCTCTCGGCTCTTTTGGCTCATAATTTTTTTCAGCTTTGTGAAATTAAAGCAGCAAGTGTATCTATTACTGCCCTGGACTTTATTCTGCTTCCACATTATCAATGTGATCAAGTCATGACCACTGGGACCTAAGCTACCACTAATTTTAGTTCTGTAATCAGGTCCTCTCTCTCTGGTAAAAGAAAGCCTCATAAAGAATTTCCCATGTTGGCTACAACATTTTTTGAGTAAGGAAAGCGACATCTGAAGTGTTCAGAAATTCCAAGGATGCTCTTTTATACTGGCAGCATGAGACCTCCAGCATGTGTCTTCCAAACTGAAGTCCCCCATGATCCCACAGCCTTTCTACCTACCATTTTAAATAGGTGTCCAAGGGGCCTGTCATCCGGTTCCATCATTTGCTTTGGTGGTGTGTAACAGACACCAATGAATATCCCATCTTGTGCTTTATCTGTTAGGACAGTGATCCTTAAGCATTCAGGATCATTTTTGTGTGAGTTATCAGTGACTCGGAAACAGGTAACACTATTTCTGACATAGAGTGCCCCTCCGCCATCCCTTTTGCCCACCCGACCCTTCCTGGATAGGTTAGAACCATTGATTCTGGCATTCCAATCTTGCGACTCATCCCACCAGGTTTCAGTAATACCAGTTAGATCAAACGTATGCTCATAGATGAGCGATTCCCTAACACACAGGGACCCGACGGAGGGATTCCAATAGAAGAGTAATGCCATGACATTGATGGGGGAGGAAGCTCACTGAAACAGCTGCACTTGGTGTGGACTGGAGCGGAGGCCATGTGTCTCTGGGAGGCGAGAGAGGGCAGGACGGAAAGCCTCCCCTGTGTAAGTTAGTTACAGTCTGATGCTGAGCCCATGGGCATCTCCCATCGATTTCTGTGAGCTTTGGTCACTGTGTTTCCTGTGTGGTTTGTGTGGGTCTTTCACACAGCACCTGAGTGAGGTGAGCAAAGCGCTTCTCAAAGCAGGAACATGCAAGTCAACCCCACAAAAGCTGGCAGGGGAAGAGGAAGGACCTGAAACCGTTTTAACTCTTTCTTTCAATTGTTTCAATTTCAAGCTGACACAGTCTCTGCAAGGCCAGCATCTTCCAACTTCAGTGCCTATAGCAAGGCAGTTAAATCCAGAGCCGAAACAAAACAAAGGCGCAGCTTGTCGGTTTCAAAGTAGTGGAGGTTTTAAAGATGTATCTCTTTGCCTGTGCTCCGCACAACACTTCAGATGATTCAACATTAAATCTTAAAAATATAAACGTCCTTCTCACCATTGGTTCTGTTTCTGTACCTTTGGGGAGGGGGGGGACAGTGAGAGACGGGCTTGTCAGTTTCTCTTTACGAGGTAGAGAAATTGAGGCACAAAGAGGGTAAATGATTTGCCGCTGGTAGGTCACTGGCAGGTTCCCAGATTCCTGTTCTCACCACCAGATCACACTGCCGACCCTTGCACCCCTCTTCCCCCAGTTTTGTGTAAATTCCTCTAGTCATTAAGTAGCAGCAGCTGGCTGTGGTGATCCTGCTGCATTTGGGGGTTCTGCTTCACACCCCAAGTTTTCCCAGGCAGTCCAGGAACTGTGAGCATGCAGCAGAGATCCAAGTCCACGCAGGGACTGCCATAAAATCCAACACGGGTTGTAGAATCCCAGCTCTCTACCCAGGTACTCATATGGCTCTCAGCAGCCTGGTATCTGTACACACAGATGAGCTTCCTGGATAAAGCTGCCTGCATATTCTCTTCCCATTTTGCTGAAGTCTGTAGTGGGGTTTACAGATCCTTTTTTTTTGACCTGAGGAGATGAATGACTCAAGAAAACGGCAGTGGAAAATGAGAAAAGTCACCAGTGCAAATAAGATCTAATCTGCATTTTGATTTAGTCTCTCTTCAGCCAATTAAAGGAAATGCTTTGACTTGCTCTCCCATATGGCAGAGACAGCATGCGAACTTTTCCATCTCTTTCTCGGTGCAGAAATAGAGAAGGAAACCTCTGTAGCACACGTGTTGTAGTCTCCTCGTATAGTCTGCCGGGGGCTATTGCTGTGCTTCCTTGACAGGAAACCTGGCTGGGCACCGTAACCGATCTTGTCATTGTTTTCCTCAAATAATCCAAAACCCCCAAATTGATCAATTTCAGCCAATTCCCCCTTCTCCCCAGTCATCAGCCAAAATGTTTCAGTATTCAGATTTCAACTACAAATGTGGACAGACTGACTTCTTGTTGGTTTACACTGCAATTTTCAGGGGGGTGGGGGGGAATTCCAGTCACCTCTATTTGTAACATTGTCACGGTGCTCTCAGAAATCAGACGCATCCAAAAACCCCTCCATCAGCGATCCTTCCCTGCAGCTATGGGCTCAGCTCAAGCATCCTTGAACCTGGGGGACACCAGGGTCCAGAGGTTGGGTACATCTGTAATTTCCCTCGTGAGACACAGTGGCACCTTGCAAGCCTGCAAGTTGTAAGGTGCTAAACTTGGTCCTTCGCCTGTGTGGCTCAGCTGGAAGAACTCTGCTTTGGCTGTAGATGTATTCTGGTTAGTCTGTGCTTTCAGCTTTTTGCTGGGTCTCAGAACCTCTTGTTTCTGTTTGAGCTTTAGTGCAAATAAGGAGCCGCTAATGTCCGTGTTGTGGTTTGTTCTCTTTCTCAGGCAGGGGTGGGCCAATGGCATGGTCTAGCATTTGCCAAGGATAAGGAGAGTGGTGCAGATGGCCAAGTTAAGGCTTCATTAGAGCGACAGGAGGCCCAAAGCAGCAGGGAAGGAGGAGAGGAGTCAAGCAGAACCCAGCCGGCTTGTCCCCAGAATGCAGGCTGGTTATGGAAGGAAGGTTCTTGCTCTCAGCGTGAGAAACACTGGGAGGTTCTGGGCCTGGAAAAGCAGCAAATGGTCAGGCTCTGTAAAAGTAACAGTGAAACCTGGCACTTGCATAGAGCCTTTCCTAGGGAAGAAGTTGGCAAATGATTTCTACAAGAAGGAATCGTTTCAGCTAGCTATGAAATGCAGCTGTCTCTGGGGTGGAATGCAGCAGCAATGTCCGGCTACAGTGCAGAACAGGAAGGGAAGTCCCATATCGAGCTGACACTGCAGGTAGGGAGTGGGACAGAAGAACTCAGACTGGGTTTTAGCAATAGGACACTACCAGGCGCTTGTGGAAAGTGTTATGGGGACACCAGTGACCACAACTCTGCACTTTAAATCCCATTGGAAAGGCAGCAGCATAGCGCCTCCTGGGACTGTGAGAGGGAATTGGGTCAGTACTGGCCACCGACTGAGTTACCATTTTTTACTGCCCTGTTTGGTTTGCCTTGGAGATCTGCTTCCCAGTCATGGCACAGGCCCGAGCTGTGAAGAGATGGCAGGTTTGCAGGCCAAGGTTGCGTGATTTTAGCATAACCGAACATACAGTAAGCAATGGGAGCTTGGGACTGCTAGTCACATCCCTTTGCTTCAGGTTGGGGGGCTGGCTGTTTATTTGGTTCCAGCTAATTACAGACTGGTCAGGTCTCATCCTGGGATAAACTAAATAGATTGAGCTTCTCTGAGCCTCTCATTAGAACTCATAATTTCCAGACCTCACACCATTCTTGTAGCTCTTTCTGAACACTTTCCAATTTTTCAACATCACCAGAACGGGACCCAGTCTCCCGTATTGGTCTCACTACAAACACTGTATACAGAGATAATAACATCTCTTTACTCCGACTTGATATGTCCCTGTTTATACTCCCCCAGCTCACGTGTGCACCCTTCCCTGTAGCACAGCACTGGAAGTTCATGTTCAATTGAAGCAAGAAGGAGTCCGGTGGCACCTTAAAGACGAACAGATTTATTTGAGCATAAGCTTTCGTGGGTAAAAAAGCCCACTTCTTCAGATGCATGGAATGAAAATTACAGATACAGGCATAAATATACTGGCACATGAAGAGAAGGGAGTTACCTTTCAAGTGGAGAACCAGTGCTAACAAGGCAATTCAGTCAGGGTGGATGTGGTCCACTCCCAATAGCTGATGAGGAGGTGTCCATACCAAGAGAGGCAAAATTGCTTTTGTAGGGAGCCAGCCACTCCCAGTCCCTATTCAAGCCCAAATTAATGGTGTTAAGTCTGCAAATGAATTGTAGCTCTGCAGTTTCTCTTTGAAGTCGGTTTTTGAAGTTTTTGTGTTGAAGGATGGCTACTTTTAAATCTGTTATTGAATGGCCAGGGAGATGGAAGTGCTCTCCTACTGGCTTTTGTATGTTACCATTCCTGATGTCTGATTTGTGTCCATTTATCCTTTTACATAGAGACTGTCAGGTTTGGCCAATGTACATGGCAGAGGGGCATTGCTGGCACATGATGGCGTATATCACATTGGTGGATGTGCAGGTGAATGAGCCCCCAATGGTGTGGCTGATGTGGTTGGGTCCTATGATGGTGTCGCTAGACTAGATATGGGGACAGAGTAGGCTACGGGGTTTGCTACAGGGATTGGTTCCTGGGTTCATGTTTCTGTGGTGTGGGGCGTAGTTGCTGGTGAGTATTTGTTTCAGGTTAAGGGGCTGTCTGTAAGCAAGGACTGGCCTGCCTCCCAAGGTCTGTGAGTGTGAGGGATTGTTTTCCAAAATACGTTGTAGATCGTGGATGATCTGCTAGAGAGCTTTTAGCTGGGGGCTGTATGTGAGAGGGTGGAGATGGATGGCAGGAGAGAGATCACTTGATCATTACCTGTTAGGTTCACTCCCTCTGGGGCACCTGGCATTGGCCACTGTTGGTAGACAGGATACTGGGCTGGATATACCTTTGGTCTGAACCAGTATGGCCGTTCTTATGTTCTTATGTGATGGCCAGTGGTGTTCTGTTATTTTCCTTGTTGGGCCCGTCCTGTAGTAGGTGATTTCTGGATACCTGTCTCGCTCTGTCGATCTGTTTCCTCACTTCCCCAGGTGGGTATTGTAGTTTTAAGAATGCTTGATAAATATCTTGTAGGTGTTTGTCTCTGTCTGAGGGATTGGAGCAAATGTGGTTGTATCTTAGGGCTTGGCTGTAGACAGTGGATTGCGTGATGTGTCCTGGATGGAAGCTGGAGGCATGTAGGTAGGTATAGCGGTCAGTAGGTTTCCGGTATAGGGTGGTGTTTATGTGACCGTCACTTATTTGCAGTGTAGTGTCCAGGAAGTGGATCTCTTGTGTGGACTGGTCCAGAGTGAGGTTGATGGTGGGTTGGAAATTGCTGAAATCCAGGTGGAATTCCTCCAGGGCCTCCTTCCCATGGGTCCATATGATGAGGTTTCAAAGCTGTATTCAGTCAGTGTTCACTGGTAAACTTTTGAAAGAACAACCCTAATGTTTTGTTCAAAGTTACGAACATTTCAGAGTTTCCCGAGGTGTTCGTAACTCTGAGGTTCTTCTGCAATACAAAGCAGCTGGAGCAGGGCCAACAATCTAGTGACTCTCCTGTGTGTGTGTTTGTCTGTGTGTCTGTGTCTGTGTCTATAAAATATTCAAGCCCATAGGGGTATCATTTCCAAATTCAGCCAAACTCTTTATGATGGGGATACATTCCCAGGCAGTGAAAAAGAATTACCTAGAAATACAAATCCTGTACAAATTAAATGCTCTTTCACTGCACCAGTTCCTCTCACTTAGCTGGAATCACAACCCAATTTTTTCCTTTCCTCCATTTGGCAATAACAGCTCCGCAGGAAATTTTACAAAACTTGCTGTGTGTATTAGAGTGAGTGTCGGTTAGGGGAAATAGACCCATCAGGCCATTTCTGCTTTGGCTGTGTCTCCAGGAGCTTCCAAACACTGGATAATGTCTTGATAACCCCCCACCCCCGCCTTTCACCCCTTTGAACATAATTATCTTTGTGTTGCTCCAGTAAAGCCGGAGATCTGCAGGGATTTTTCAGCAGCTCGGGATATTGCCTTCGCACTCAGCATTGTTCTGACTCGCTCGCTCCGGCTGCCTTCCTCTGATGCATTGTTTGCAGTTCAGTAATAAGGTTTCCTCAGCTCCCAGTGGGCATGAGAGGGTAATGTCTTGGACAATCGGATAACGTTTTTTACTTCCTTGTGTGAACTGTCCCAGCAGGCTGATTGCTTGGCTTGCAAAAAAACAATAAAAATAGAATTTGTTTGCCCGAAGCTGGGAACGGATGACAGGGGATGGATCACTTGGTGATTCCCCATTCTGGTCATTCCCTCTGGGGCACCTGGCACTGGCCACCGTCGGACAGGACGTTGGGCTAGATGGACCCTTGGTCTGACCCACTATGGCCGTTCTTATGTTCTTGTGCTAGTCCGAGCACCGACAATGAAACCTTATCAGCGCTAGGCCTGTGTTTTCACTGCGGCTCCTGTTGAAAGAGCCCCTCATTCGCGTCCTCATGGGGACTGCAAGTGGATACCCCTTTTGGCCTGTCTGTCTTGGGTCACTCTCCCCCATTAAACTTTCTTGGAAATGCAGTGACATTATCTAGGAGAAAATAAAGCCATTTTCTTTGCCAGGAACAGGTAAAGACGACCTAGGGGCTGCCAGAGAGGGTGTGTGGCCCAATGGGCAGGATGTCTGGTCTGGTGTCCTAGAGACCTGGGTTCAGTGCCTCACTTTGCCACTTACTTGCCATGTGACTTTGGCTGTAAGAACATAGGAGCTGCTATAGTGGGTCAGACCAAAGGTCCATCTGGCCCAGTGTCCTGTCTTCTGACAATGACCAGTAGCACAGCTTCTGGGGGAGTGTAAAGAACAGGGAAATTTTGGAAGGATACACCTCTGCCTTCCCCTCCCAGCAATTGGTAGTCAGAGGTGTAGGGTGATCTCAAGCAGGGGATTGCATCCCTGCCCATTCTGGCAAATAGCCATTGGAGAACCTGTGCTCCATGATCTTATCTAATTCTTTTTTGAACCCGGTTATACTTTTGGCCTTCACAGCTTCCCCTGGCAATGAGTTCCACAGGTTGACCGTGCGTTGTGTGAAGAAATAATGCCTTTTGTTTGCTGTAAATCTCCCACCTATTAATTTCATTGGGTGACCCCTGGTTTTTGTGCTGTAGGAAACAGCACAGAACGCTTCTCTCCTCACTTTCGCCACATCACTCATGCTTTTATGGACAATTCCATTATCGCCCCTTAGTCGTCTCTTTTCTAAGCTGAACAACCCTCATCTTTTTAGTCTCTCCTCATCGGAAAGCTGTTCCATACCCTTGATCATTAATGTTGCCCTTCTCTGAACCTTTCCAGTTCCCCTATACTCTTTTTGAGACGGGGCGACCACATCTGCACGCAGTATTTAAGCTGTGGGCACCCCATGGATTTATATAGTGGCAATGTGATATTTTCTGTCTTATTGTTTATCCCTTTCCTAATGGTTCCTCACATTTCCAGGTCATTTCCTGCCTCTGTCTCCACTCACCCTTTGTCTGCCCTTAGTTGTTCAGGGCAGAAACTTTCTATGTACTATGCCAGGCACTGATCTCAGCTGCAGCCTTTGGGAGCGACTGTAACATGGATAATACAATAAAGTAAGTTTTGCTGATTTCCACCAGCTGAGGATCTGATTCCTGTGGGTGCAAAAACCCACCAACGTAACCTCTCCCCTGGAACAAACCCCAGCAGAACCCTAACTTTCTCCTTCCGTTGTTTTCCCGCAGACCTTCCGATGGCCAATCGCCAGCAATATCGATGGCAACGAGATGCTGGAGATCCAGGTGTTCAACTACAGCAAAGTCTTCACCAACAGGTGAGAGCGAGTCCTCCTCTTCCCCTGTGGTGGGGCCAGTCCCATGCCGTGTGGAATAGGCCACCCCCCCCCGGTAGCTGGTGTCATGGTTTTGTTTGGAGGCTGGAGAGATGGGAGGAGGTTACTAGATCTTCCAAGGGGACAAGCAAGCCAAGCCCACCGGAATCTTTACTACCTGAATTTGAAACATGCTGAGTCTATGGGCTGGAAATCAGAGCTAAAATTTGCAGTCATTATACCCACTACGGGGGGAAGGGGAGAGGAAGATCTGCACTCCTACAGGCCACATACTGCTTATACTGAGAGGCAGCTAATAACCATACAAAATAGGGGGGCAGTTTACAATGGTGGTTCTCTACCTGCGTTGGGCTGAAACCCACAGAAGGGCTGTAAAATCACCTTTTGACCCACCCACTTCCCTGAAGTGGGACTTACGTGTTGCCATTCCCATGCCCATGGGAGGAATTCACCCTCGATTACCCTCTGCCCAGCTAATGGGGATCAGACACTGCAGGGATAGGCACTGGCATAAGAAGCAGAATAAAATGGCAATGTTAGACTGAGCCCCCGTTTTACTATCGCTAAGCGTGGGAGGCAGTTGACTGGGCTCCGCCAGCCCAACTTTGGAAACTGTTTTCTAACCTGGATCCCGTTGGTCTGAATCCATCGCTCGTGGGTCCCAGCCTCAGGCATGATCAACGCCCTTCCCCTTCTGGTAGGCTCCGTTACTGGCTTCCAGCCCTTTGCACCCTCGTATCCGATCACTCCCCCTGGTCTCCTTTTCTCCAGCCTGCACAAATTAAATTCCTTTAATCTTTCCTCCTCACTCATCTCTGCTAATCCTTTAACTGGCCTTCCAGTTCTCTGCCTTTGCCAGTTATTGGTGTCCCAGTGATGAAATGCAGGGCCGTCCTCCCGAATGTGGACGTATCTTTAGCACATGGGGAGAGGGGATATTGCCTTTTGGCTCATGCACCAGCAAAGGCCATACTGAATCTGGCCCCTAGCAGTAATTAGCAGCACATACTTTGTGGCATTTAACAACACTGGTCATACTCCCACCTGGTGTGAGCCATCTAGTTCAGCATAAGAGCAAAGGCTTGCTATCTAGCAGGCTTCCAGTGATTGCTTTTCATCTGTAACTGTCCAAGCACAGACTAGGTGTAATGACTCCACCTGGTTGATAAATTGTATTGTCAATTGCTTTGGTTTGTTACGAAATATACTCAAGAGACCAAACAACCAATGGCAGGCACGGCGGTGTCCAATAGAAATTCGATGCTAACCACACTTGTGGTTCTGAATTTTTCTTATTAGCCACATTATAAAAAAGCCACATTAAGCCACATTATAAAAAAGCCACATGCATTAGCCACAATTCAATCGCCTATTAGCCACATGTGGCTAGCGGCGAAGGTATTGGACACCGCTGTGCTATACCGTACCGGTCTCCTGTGCAGTGACGTCGCGTTCACCTTACGCAGACGGGGTGCTCCCAGAGGTACACCTCTAAAGCCATCCTTGTATACCCTCCGTGTTTACCGTGATGCACCCTTAGCTTTGTGCTGGGTACATGCATTCCATATGCTAAGAGGCAGGAAGACACCTCCCTGTGCCTATGTCAGGCTTGTGAGGGTAACTCACTTTCTGTTGCTACAAGGAAACAATCATAGATCCTGCTACTAAAAATTTTCCAATCTCTTAAGTCAAATCTTACTGCAACTATTGCTAGGTATTATGGGATGCTTAGCATAAATGAACAGGATTATAACAAAGGTACAGGCTAATCTGGGCTATATAACTGCTATATTAATACTTAATATTTATGTTTAATGCTTTATATATATTGTTGATTTATATATGCTGGCTAGCATATGTTATATATATACAAAACATATGCTAGCCAGCATATATAAGTCAACAACCTGCCCCGACAGGATATCCACACTGGAGCTAAAAGAGTAATTCCATTAGCCAGTAGCAGCTCTAGGCTGTGATCCTGCAGTGGCCTGGGAACAGGCACACAGCCAGCGTGTTACACAGGTGTGAGCGCATGGTGCGATATTTGGGTTCGGAGCCGGGAGGGAGCTGCTGTTTGGATGATCACTGGGGGTACGTGGATTTGGCCTGCACTAAATGTGTCGGAGGAAAGAGCTAAAGAGATGGGCAGCAGCTCAGCTCCCAGCCCAAACTATACACCAGAAATCAGCACCTGACCCCCAAGCATGAACAAGCCCATGCTGGATGCCTCACCTGTTAGGCAGTGGCCTGTCCAGAGAAGGCCCACGCATGCTTCGCACAGCTCTGCACCACTACTCAGACATCAGCTTTGTTTAAGCATGCAGCCATTCCTGAGTTATACATGAGTCTCCGGTGGGGAAAGCAAAGCCTAGAACAAGGTCATCTACAGATATAGGCACCACAAGCTATCAGTGGGTATCGAACCCAAGACTTTTAGCATAACAAATGCTGCCCTCACTGTGTGAGCTAACAGAGAGCTCTGTTAGATGTGGGAAAGCAACAGGTTGTTGCAGTCCCTGGGGACAGCCACTCACTGGAGACATCTGAACTCATGGGTAGAGCACTGGAGTGGGAGTGAAGAGCCATTGACCTGCTGGGTGACCTTGGGTTCGCCGCCTCCGTCCATGCCTTTGCTTCCGCTCGTGCCCTTTCTCTTGTCTATTTGGGCTGGAAGCTCTTTGCGGCAGGCAGTGGCTGTCACTTCATGTTTGTGCAGCACCCAGCACAGTGGGGCCCGGATCTCAGCCGAGGTTCCTAGGAGCTACTCTCACACAGGCAGGAGTTACAGAAACTAAAGGCCTAAAAGCCAGTGTGTTGCGCAGGGTCTCGCCCCCAGTCTGGGTCTTCGGAGCCACCAGCTGGGAGTGTTGACGCTTGTTTCAAGTGACGATACAGACAGAAAAGGAGTACTTGTGGCACCTTAGAGACTAACCAGTTTATTTGAGCATGAGCTTTCGTGAGCTACAGCTCACTTCATCGGATGCATACCGTGGAAACTGCAGCAGACTTTATATACACACAGAGACCATGAAACAATACCTCCTCCCACCCCACTGTCCTGCTGGTAATAGCTTATCTAAAGTGATCATCAAGTTGGGCCATTTCCAGCACAAATCCAGGTTTTCTCACCCTCCGCCCCCCCCCCACACACACACACAAATTCACTCTCCTGCTGGTAATAGCTCATCCAAAGTGACCACTCTCCCTACAATGTGCATGGTAATCAAGGTGGGCCATGTCCAGCACAAATCCAGGCTTTCTCACCTCCCCCCTCCCCTTTTTTTTTTTCCAGGGACACACACACAAACTCACTCTCCTGCTGGCAATAGCTCATCCAAACTGACCACTCTCCAAGTTTAAATCCAAGTTAAACCAGAACGTCTGGGGGGGGGGGGGTAGGAAAAAACAAGGGGAAATAGGCTACCTTGCATAATGACTTAGCCACTCCCAGTCTCTATTCAAGCCTAAATTAATTGTATCAAATTTGCAAATGAATTCCAATTCAGCCGTCTCTCGCTGGAGTCTGGATTTGAAGTTTTTCTGTTGTAATATCGCAACTTTCATGTCTGTAATCGCGTGACCAAAGAGATTGAAGTGTTCTCCGACTGGTTTATGAATGTTGTAATTCTTGACATCTGATTTGTGTCCATTTATTCTTTTACGTAGAGACTGTCCAGTTTGACCAATGTAAATGGCAGAGGGGCATTGCTGGCACATGATGGCATATATCACATTGGTGGATGTGCAGGTGAACGAGCCTCTGATAGTGTGGCTGATGTGATTAGGCCCTGTGGTGGTGTCCCCTGAATAGATATGTGGGCACAGTTGGCAACGGGCTTTGTTGCAAGGATAAGATACAGACAGATGGTTCCCAGGGCAGGGATGCTGAATATGAATCGCTTTAAAATATCAAACTGGACCTCACTGTGTCTCAGGTTCATTGAGAGTTTTGGACAATCACACGAGAGTTTGAATTGAGCAGAGGCAGTGCTATCCCAGCGGGGGCCCTAAGCAGGAATATTTTGGGTCCCCCTACACAACACATACTAATAATTAATAGTGGGGGCCCTGGAGCTCCTCGAGGCCCTAAGCAATTATGCTGAGCACCGGATCTGTTCAACTGAGCATATTTATTCAGTCACTGTCCTGAGGGCAGAGCCCACCTCACTCTGGGAGCGACTGAAGATGTCCCAGACAGCTCCAACCCCTGTGTGTTGTGGGGCGGGAGGGAGTCACTTGCAAGGCTGATGCAGAGAGGAAGGATGGTACTATGGTAATAAAGGCCAGGTAAGTACCTTAGCCAGAGACATGCTGCCTTTACGACAAGTCTCATTTTCTAGCCGCCTCGAGTACAGTCCCCTCTGAGACCACAGGTACATCCTGGAATGGCCCCCTGATATCGCCACAGCTGCATTGCTAACTTCAGGGCACTGCCTCATTCAAAGCCTCTCTGTGCCTTGATTTCCCCCTCTGTAAAATAGGGGTGATAATACGGGATCTACAGCTCATGAGGATGCTGTGAGAATTAATGACCGTAAAATGCTGTGAGATTCTGCAATGAAAGGGGCCATAAATGGACAAAGTATTGCAATGGACTGACTGTTTGCAATGAACCACAGATATTGGCGTGACCACTTCTGGCACCAGAATTGCCCCCGTACCAAGCAGTAGCCTGTTTCCAGGACTTTGCAGGTCAGCTTTCCCGTTGGAGGAGAAGTCATTTGACATGGAGCCTGGGAATAATCTAAGTGTGATTTGCTTTATTTGCACACATGAACCAATCCTAGAACAGAGGCAATTCCCTTTCCTCCGCATCTCAGCCCACACACCCGTTCTCAGGCAACTGCTCTGTGTCAAAAATTGCCTCCAAGTATGGAGAAAAAAGACTGCCTATCACTGCTTCCTGCAAAGACTCATTGCACAGCTAACAATGCAGCATTTCTTCAAAGACTCAACATTTGCTCGCACGCTAAGGAAAAGAGCTTGTAAGTCTCTGTGAATGTCTATACAAGCCGCTGGAAATGGGGACGAGGAGCCAGCTGAGAGGCCTCTACCACAGGTAGAGGATTTGCTGCTCCATAGGGAAGGAAACAGGATCCACTCCCAGAGCCTGGAGCCAGGAGCTAGAGCTCCAGCACTGACTACCACTTTTCAGCCAGATAGTCTCGTTATTTCACGCTCATTGCTGCTTAGAGACCTGTGAACCAAGCTCGTCCCCTTTCTCCAGAAAAAAGCAAATTGCCAGCTGCACCAGTTGGCTAAAGCATGGTCCTGGATTGACTGCGTTCAGAATAAACAGGGCAAGATCCTCAGAAGGTACAAATTCGTGTAGCTATTTGGACTCCAGCGTAACTTCCCCCATTTACAGCAGCTTTCCTCAGCCTCAGACTCCTCCTGAGGTCACCGTGGGTTTGGCAAAGGACTGTGCAAAAGCCGTTGGCAATGGGCACCCATGAGAAGTTCTGTTGGTCTTACGAAACCCTGGAACTATGCTCAGAGAGTGTGAGGCCAGCAGGGACCTTTGGATCATCTGGTCTGAACTCCTGTGTGCATCACAGGCCTTTAAACTTCACCCAGTTCCCCCGGCATTGAGCCAGTACCTTGTGTTTGGCTAAAGCATCTTCCAGAAAGGTAGCCAGTCTGGACTGGAAGACAACATCAAGAGATGGAGAATCCACCACTCCCCATGGCAGTTTGTTCCAGGGCTTAATCACCCACAAGGTTAAACGTCTGCCTCAGGCCTGCTCTGCCCTTAAAACATAGCTTGACATAGCTACTGTGTACAGGGATGGGAAAAAATTCACACGGGTGAGTGCTGTAGCTCTGTGGACCTAACCGCTAGTGTAGATGCGGCTAGGGTTGACAGACGAATGCTTCCATGGACATAGAATCACAGAATCATAGAAGATCAGGCTTGGAAGAGACCTCTGGAGGTCACATAGTCCAATCCCCTGCTCAGAGCAGGACCAAACCCAACTAAATCATCCCAGCCAGGGCTTTGTCAAGCCTGGGCCTAAAAACCTCTAAGAATGAAGATTCCACCACCTCCCTAGGTAACGCATTCCAGTGCTTCACCATCCTCCTAGTGAAATAGTGTTTCCTAATAGCCAACCTAGACCTCCCCCACTGCAACTTGAGACCATTGTTTTGTCTTCTGTCATCTGCCACCACTGAGAACAGCTCCATCCTCCATGTCCACCTTGGCTCAGGGAGGTGGAGTTCCAACAGTGAAGGAAAGACCTCTTCCATTGCTGTAGTGTGTGTCTACATCTGGAGACTACCGCAGCACAGCTATGGCCCTGTATGCATAGCTATGGGGCTGTAAGAGTGCTCCAGAGTATAGACAAGCCCTTATTTCTAGTCTGAATTTGTCTGGCTTCAGCTTCCAGCCGTTGGTTCTTATTCTATGTTGTTACCTTTATCAACCAAACTTGCAATCGAAGAATGAAATCAGGCTTGTTTGACGGGACTTTTTTTCCCCCCATAAAACCACATCAACTGGCATGAATTATATTCCTCTCCTTTAATACTTTGTTAATCAAATCCCCTATGAACTTTACCATTATTTTCCCTGGGATGGAGCACTCCTGTAGCTCACACGGTAGAGCTCTGTGTTTTGGTATTGATTGTTGCATGGTCCGGCTGCCTTGCTGGTATATCTGTGGGGGGTCCTTAAACAGCCAGGACTTCCCAGCCCAAGGCTGCTGTGCTGGGTGGGGCGAACATACTGACCACGTAACACTGCCGGCCCCCGCACAGGTGTGTTACTATTTGGTTTTTACCCCCATGTTACAGCTGGGGAACTGAGACACGCAGAGATAAAGGGACTTGCCCTGGACTCACACCAGGAGTGTGTGGCAGAGCCAGGAACTGACCCCAGGCCTCCTGAGTCTTAGCCCAATGTCTTAACAGCAGAGCAAGCTTCTATCCCACAAGTGAGCTTTAGCGAAAAGGCCGAAGGGGTTAAATCCTACAGTGGCGGGGGAACGAGGCAATGCAGGGCACAGAGCTTTCTCTCCGTGGTGGGGAAAGCAATCGTTGTTTCTCCTGAATAATTCACAGGTGTTGGTAAGGGATATCTATTGGACTTGTAGATAAAGGCATGACACCCGACGCTGGCTCATGTGAATTATTGAAAGGGCCGCGGCTGAGATGCTGGTGCATGGCTCATTGTGGGGCTTTTGTTCCATCCCAGGGTAGCAATTGCCACACAGCTAATTAGTTTGGAAAACGATCCTTTCCCTGGGCTGGGCATGGGGCCCAGGTGGATTATACCAGCCACTTGTCTGACGGCTCACTGGGAGGGCAGGGAATTGCACCAGGTGGCCTGTCTCTTCAAGAGCCAATGGCAGGACACGCAGTGTCTTCCTGGAGAACCATTTTTAAGGCCCCCCAAAATGTTATGCCAAGCCAGTCAGAGGAAGGATGGGTTGGCAGCACATTGTACATCTGTCCATACAACTGAACAAAGAGCAGGCTAAGGGGTGACTTGATCATAGCCTAGAAGGAGCCACACTGGGAACAGAAATATGACAGCAGAGGCCTCTTCAGTGTAGCAGACAAAGATCTAACATGATTCAATGGCCAGACATTTGAAGCTAGACAGATTCAGACTGGAAACAAGGAGTAAATGTTTAGTAGTGAGGGTGGTTAACCATTGGAACAACTGGCCTCAGGATGGGCAGGATTCTCCATCACTGTCAATTTTAAAATCAAGTTTGGATGTTTTTCTAAATGATTGGCTCTAGTCAGGAGCGGTGGAAGCAGCCTAAAGGTGGCGGGGGGGTCCCACAGGCCCTTCCCCCACACCGTCCCTTCTCCCTGAGCCTCCACCCTGTGCCACACATTCCCCCCAAACTCCCCACTCTTGGGCCACCCCTTCCCCCGAGTCCCTGTCCTGATCTGTTAAAGAGGCTACAAGTTGTGCTGGTTGGAGAAACTCTGATGGAACCATTTTCCCTCCGAATCTGTGGTTCCATCGAAATCAAAATGCTTTGTGAAATCAGGCCGATTTCTGTGGCCAGAATTTTATGCAGGAAAAGAAATGGGCGACCTTTGGTAAGTCACTCCATTGCTCTGTGCCTCAGTTTCCCCATTTATAAAATGGGGCTAATGATACTCGGCCACCTTTGTGCGGTGCAGTGGGATCTAGGAACGGGGAGGGCTCTATCAGAGCTTATTTCCCCCGCTCCACTGTTGGAAGCTGCAGTCCCACCTGCCCCCCTGGCTCCAAGCTGCACTGTGAACATGTCAGCACTGGGAACCAGGTGCAGGGGCGGGCGCAAAGAGCATTCCACCTCCATGCAACTGAGACAGGGCAGGAGACAATAGCTTGGGAAATGAAATGAAAAGTCATCTCTCTGCCAGCTGTGATCCTGGCAGCTCTCCCCGGCTTGCCCAGCCTCAGGCCTGGTCCACGCTTGGATGGGAGACCTCGAAGGAAAACCCAGGATGGGGTGGTTGGGATTCAATGGGGGCCGCTTGTCCCCTTGAGTGAGTGCTTGGGCCAGGGCTCTAGGAGGCGCTGTGCCACTGAAGATGCTTTAATAAAACAGAGGCTCTGACCCCTTGTGGTCGTTAAAGAACCCAGAGCACTTCCTGAGGAACAGAAATGTTTTCTCCGTCCTCTGACCCAATTCTAGCTTGGGTAATTCCAATCTGCCTGCCTAAAATTTCCCAGTGCAGTTCCATTGGGATATAGCATTGCATGGGATAAGTCTTCAATAGGGCTGCCATGCACTGTTTAAACTAGCTCCCATATTCTGCCCCCAGAGGTGGTTGCATTTCAGTGGTGGGAGACAGTATGGCTTGTTGGATAGAGTGCAGCACTGGGGCTCCAGAGACCTTGGGTCTGTTCCTAGCTCTGCCACTGGTCTGCTGGATGACCTTGGGCAAATTACTGCACCTCACTGTACCTCAGTTTTCCCACCTGTGAAATGGGGATCTTAGTACTGATTTCCTTTGAGATCTATTGATGAAAGGAGCTGTGTTTCATTTCAATGGAACAAACTGTCTAGGGAAGTCAGGGAAGTTTGTTGGAGGTTTTCAAAAAGAGGCTGGATAGCCATCTGTGTTGGATGGTTTAAACACAACAAATCCTGCATCTATGGCATGGGGTTAGACTAGATGACCCTTCTAACCCAATGGTTCTATGACTAATTTTTTATTATAGCGTGTGCATGACCCAAACAGCATCTAAAATCTTCCCTTCCTTTGCTAGACTCTTCTGTCGCTCCTCACCTTAAACCTAAGCTTTCTTAACCTGTTGGAAAATATCAGCAGAATCAGGGCATGGGGTGGAAAGTATCTGGTTAGGGTGTTGTCAGGGCTTCATTTGTAATGAAAGAAGTGCTGGGGCTCAAGCAATTTTTTTCATAACGGATGCGGCAAGCCTGGAGGTGCCGGGGCTGTGAACTGCCAAGCCCGGAGGTGCCGGGGCTGTGAACTGCCAAGCCCAGAGGTGCTGGGGCTGTGAACTGACAATCCCGGAGAAGCCGGGGGCTGTGAACTACCAAGCCCAGAGGTGCCGGGGCTGTGAAATGACAAGCCCGGACGAGCCGGGGCTGTGAACTGCCAAGCCCGGAGGTGCCGGGGCTGTGAACTGACAAGCCCAGAGGTGCCGGGGCTGTGAACTGACAAGCCCAGAGGTGCCGGGGCTGTGAACTGCCAAGCCCGGAGGTGCCGGGGCTGTGAACTGACAAGCCCGGAGGTGCCGGGGCTGTGAACTGACAAGCCCGGAGGAGCCGGGGCTGTGAACTGCCAAGCCCGGAGGTGCCGGGGCTGTGAACTGCCAAGCCCGGAGGTGCCGGGGCTGTGAACTGACAAGCCCGGAGGAGCTGGGGCTGTGAACTGACAAGCCCAGAGGTGCCGGGGCTGTGAACTGCCAAGCCCGGAGGTGCCGGGGCTGTGAACTGACAAGCCCGGAGGTGCCGGGGCTGTGAACTGCCAAGCCTAGAGGTGCCGGGGCTCAGCCCTGGCAAGCCCTCGCCCAAATTAAGCCCTGGGTGTTGTGCAGTAATTTGGCTGAATTGAGCGAGCAGCGAGTAAGATGAAACTGGATTCTTTTGGTGCGTTTGCTCGGTCTGTGTAAGATAGTGCATTTCATTTTGCCCCTCTGGTGTCATGTGGCACAGATGCTGACTCCGTGGGTGCTCCATCAGCTCCTCTCCCTCCCCTCCAGTGGTTTCCACCTGCCGGCAGGCCCCACCAATCAGCACCCCCTGCTACCCCCCAGCGCCTCCCGCCCGCCGTGATCAGCTGTTCCATGGCATGCAGGTGGTACTGGCGGGGAAGGGGAAGGAGCGAGGGTGGGGTGCTCGGGGGAAGGGGCGGAATGGGGCAGGAAGAGGGAGGAAAGGGGTGGGACCTTGGGGGAAGGAGGAGTGGGGCTGGGGTCTGGGGCGGAGTCGGGGGGAACACCCCCCCGCACATTAGAAAGTTGGCACCTCTGTCGTGTGGGGTTTGCTCCCTGCTGCGCTGCTCCCTTTGGTCCCGTTAGCCCTGCCGAGTGACTCTGGGGAGGTGGCCATGCTAGATCTGCTCCCCGCAATGTCTCTGGAGTCTCCTCAGCACCACTGAAGGACGGTTTAGTCTGCGGAAGAGAAGAATGAGGGGGGATTTGATAGCTGCTTTCAACTACCTGAAAGGGGGTTCCAAAGAGGATGGAGCTCGGCTGTTCTCAGTGGTAGCTGATGACAGAACGAGGAGTAATGGTCTCAGGTTGCAGTGGGGGAGGTTTAGGTTGGATGTTTGGAAAGACTATTTCATGAGGAGGGTGGTGAAGCATTGGAATGGGTTCCCTAGGGAGGTGGTGGAACCTCCCTCCTTAGAAGTTTTTAAGATCCGGCTTGACAAAGCCCTGGCTGGGATGATTTAGTTGGGGGTTGGTCCTGCTCTGAGCAGGGGGTTGGACTAGATGACCTCCTGGGGTCCCTTCCAACCCTGATCTTCTATGATTCTATGGGGGTGGTTCTATGTGGGTGACGCTTAGTAATTTGGTTCTGCAGAGGCCTGTGCCTTTCTTCCACCTCCTTCCCTGTGGGTTGTCTCCTCTTGAGTCTGGGGTTTGGACACACGTTAAGCTGCAGAGCAAAACACGAGCTTAGTCTTCTGAGGGTTTTAACAGTCCGGGCTAGTTTCGGACGTTGGGTTTGGTGAGCCGGATGGCGCTGGGGGCCAGTGATATACAGGAGGTCAGACTGAGTGATCCGGTATTCTAGGTTACAAAAACTCAGCCACAACATGCAGGTGACTCACTGACACCATGCAGAGCAGTGAAATCCGGGCAATTTCCTTCCCAAGCTGAGAGCGGCTCTGGGATCACTCAAACCTCCCTGAAACTTGGTCTCCATGTGGAGTTTGCCAGGAAAGCTGAAAGCTGCTGCTTTTCATGTGGTGGTTGGATCTCATCGTGCAATAAACCCCAGAGTTTATTGTAGGCACAAGATTTTCCATCTGCAGCTCCACAGAATCAGCGAGGCTGAGGGAGACACAGCTGGATTCTAATCTGCCTCCTGCATCAGCCACCAAGCTGCGACTTGTTATGATTGCAGGCCATGGAGGGCTCGATTCCCCCACTCCAGATGCAAGAGAGGTGAGGGACAAAGCCGGCTGTAGATGCAACTGATCTGAAATGTTACTGTACCATCGCCCTCCCTGTGGGATCGATTTCACATGGATCCCTCACTTTGCCCAGCGCAATTCTACAAGCTTGCGTTGAACATGGCGTTTGCATCAACGGCAGGAAGAGAAACGCATCAGTCAGTAATGTGCAGTGACAACCTGCCACCGCTGATTGTCATGCTCTCCCTCGCTCAGATCCCCATAAACGAGGCGCAGACATCTCCTTGCTGCCAGCCCCAGTGAAAATCAATCCAGTCAGAAATTAGCCGTTTACTCTTACACAGATCCACCCTGGGGAAATCCTGGCTGGGGGGCCTGGAACTAGGTTGATACATGACAGCTTGTCAGAGAGAGAGAGAGAGAGAGAGAGCACGTCCATTTCAGTGCAATTAGTTTTAACTGCTGAACTGAACTGGGTCTTGTTATGCATGAGAAATTTTGACCGCTCAGTGCTGTATTTGGACGGGGTGAACAGAAAGAGGCAGGAGCGGATTTACCATGAAACTAACCATGCGGTGGCACAGGGCCCCCAACGACAGGGGGTCCCCAAAATGCAGGACAAATATCTGACTACCGGCCCCTGAGTCCCGGCCGGTGGCGCAGCAGGGTTCAGGCAGGCAGGCTGCCTGCATGCCGTGGCCGCTGGCCCCACGCTGCTCCCGGAAGCAGCTGGCTGCTGGCATGTCTCTGCGCGCCCCTGGCAGGGGGGGAGGCGGCTCCGCATGCAGGCAGTGCACGGAGACCTGCAGCCCCCCACCCCCAAGGGCCGCACAGAGACGTGCCAGCAGCAGGGCTAAGGCGGCTCCCTGCCCACTCTGCCTCCCTCCCTCCGTGCCACGCCGCTCCCCGAAGTGGCCGGCTTGTCCCTGCGGCCCCAGGGCTGGGGGGTGTCTCTGCGTCCTGCCCCTGCCCTGAGCACCAACTCCGCAGCTCCCATTGGCCAAGAACTGCTGCTAATGGGAGCTGCGGGGGCAGTGTCTGCAGGCAGCAGCGCACGGAGACCCCCTGCCTCCCGCCCCCCACCTAGGAGCCACTGCTGGAGTCGGGGAGGCGGGTGCCGATGCCGCCCCCCTGCCCCCTTCCCACACCCCAACCCCCTGCCCCAGCCCAGAGCCCGCACCCAGCACCCAACTTCCTCCCAGAGCCTGCACCCCTCACCCCTCCTCCCACACCCCAACCCCCTGCCCCAGCCCAGAGCCCGCACCCAGCACCCAAACTTCCTCCCGGAGCCTTCACCCCTCACCCCTCCTCCCACACCCCAACCCCCTGCCCCAGCCCAGAGCCCGCACCCAGCACCCAACTTCCTCCCGGAGCCCAACCCCTGCACTCCCTTCTGTACCCCAACCCTCTGCCCCAATCAAGGTCCCTCACTTTATTTTCATTTACTTCCCATTACTTATAATATAGGAGGAGGATGAAAAAAAAAGAATGACAAATGGGGGGGAGATAAGAGAGAATGTTCTTTTTCGTGGCTGGGTCCTTGGGGGGCCCCCTAAAATGAAGCTGTGCACAGGACCAGGGGGCCCCACTAACTGTCAATCCACCCCTGGAAAGAGGGCGTGTTCGGGGTGCAATCTAACTGGGAGCCATGGAAGTTAAATGCAGAACAGGACAATACAGGTGAACTGCCAGAAACAGTTCCTGATGGTGAGACGTGTTGGACGACATGGAAAACTTCACGTAGAATGAGAATCCGTTTGCCTGTGTAGGACGAGGCGCAGTTGAGATTGACACAGACGCAGTCGAAGGCTCAAGCCAACAGGAAACAGCATCCCATGAGAAGGGGTGAGAGCCCCATGGGTTAAACCTGAGCTGGGCGAAACACTAGGCCATGCTGTACTGGCCAGGGCTGGGAGGAACAGCCAGTGGGCTGGAAGATCTAATAGGCTTTTGGTATCTCTAAGTCCTATGTTTACGGTTGCCGTTTCCTTATAATTACGTTTCACTCTGCATGGTTGAGGCACTCTGAGCTGGTAAATAAATAAATATTCATTTAAACTCTATTAACTGAACCCTAGGGCCGGCTGGTTACTTAGAGAGATTCTTATACCTGTCTCTGTATCTGGGAACAACCCAGGAATCATGGGCCATTCAGGCCCCATTAAAGCAACTTCTCCTGACCAGTCCCTTGAGCATTAGGTCTACAAATACAGCTTTACAGCTTGATAGAGAGCCCAATCAGTGATAACCACCCTTGGGACCATTGATCAATGTACTGTAGGTGGATGTGACACAGAGGATAACAGTCTGCTACTGCTGCCAGTGAATGGAATTACCCCTTGAACTCCAGTGGTAGAGAGTGGTGCTGTGGTTCTGAACGTCCCAGCCCAGGGCGTTCAGAGCTTTATCATCCTGTTACCACCTGCTTTAGCAAAAGAGGAATTTGTTGGTGCTAAACTCTTGCTACCCCAGTCTGTTAGCCAGCCAAACAAACTCCTGTGGACTCTGCCAGTCCAAAGTTAGCCTTGCAGGTTAACCCTTGGCATATTTCAGTTCCCGAGCTCTCCAGAAACGTCTCCTTGTGGCATCCAGCCCCTGTCACTGGATGCCCTCAGAAATACCTAGTCTAGTGTTTCCAAAGAGACCGATCACACGCCAGCCTGGCTCAGCTGGGAATTCACACCTCACTTCAATAAAGAACTTTATTAATAACGACCAGAGCTTTAAGTGATACTAAGCAGAGATAACAGAAACTGAAAATGGAGACTTGTTCATCAACTGTGCCTGGTTACATGGTTTTATACACATTTTTAGCATAAACAGACAACTGTTTAATTAACACCCATACAGCCATAATACAAGGATTGTGATGACCTGTACGACATAAGTTTTCATTTGATATTTTATACGGCATTCTTTATAGATATCACGACAGCGATGTGGTAGGTGCATCGAGTTTGTCAGGCCTGTTACAATGGTAGCAAACCAGTGGCAGGGAGGGGATCTTAGGGGTGCACCCCTTAACTTCAAGTGGTAGAGAGCTGTGCTGTGGTTCCCAAGGCCCTGGGTTCAGACCCTGTCGATGACTCATACGAGATGCAGAGAGTCGAACTCCAGTGTGGTGAGATCTGTGTGGCTTTGAGTTCCCCATTGTGTTGTCCTGAATGCTTCCCCAGCCCTTCCCATTTGAGGATCTCAGAATGCCTCACTATAACTACGCCTCACTTGCGGCTCTGTGACGTGCATTATCTTCCTCATTTTATACTTGGGGGAAACTAAGGCACAGAAAGGCAAAGTGACCTTCCCAAGGGCACACAATGAGTCAGTAGCAGAGGTTTGAATTCCAGGCTCCCGCCTGACTCCCAGGCCTGTGCTCTCACCTCTAGCCCAGGAATTTAATTAAAGTGTCTGCTACAAGTCCCCTTCCTGCACTTTTAATTCTGAGTTAATATTAAGTCTGTCCCCAGAGAAAGGGCTGTCTTGGCAGCCCTGCCCTGTCCTTGCTCGAGGATACATGTGACTTATTTGCAGGGATCTGTGACAAAGAGGCAGGGGGTAAGGAGTAAAATGGGATCCCCCAGCGCCCCTGCTCAGCTCAGACTCGGCCCTACTGGGCATAGACAGGGGCCTGAGGAGACCTCCACTGACCCTACAAAGCAATGGTGTGTTTTCTATGTGCCGTGGTGAGGCTGAAATGCTAAATTAACCCCCAGCAGGCCGGGAACTGGCATTGTCTCACGCACGCCTGGGAGGCGCTAAATACTGCAGTGATGCACGTGGTGTACAAACCCATATAGAATAGCAGGGCTCCCGCGCCCGCAGCGTCTGGCCTGGAGGGGTCTAATGCCCAGTCTGCAGCTCGGACAGCAGCATGGACGCTGTCCGCTCAGCAGCGGCATGAGAACGCGCCACGTGCACCGTTCCAGTCCTGACCTCTCTCCCAGCCAGCAATGAACTCCCTCTTCTTGCACAAAGCCGAGTACAGAAACCTGGCTCGTCTGTCCCATAAGGGCACGTTCCCCCCGACCAGCTTCGTCAGGCCATCCTGGCTGCCCTCCTGCAAGCTCCCAGAAGGCCGAGCGCCTGGCTGTCCGCTAGGTGTGCTGGTTTTGTTTTAATCCGTGAATGGGGATCACTGTCTTTGTTAGCGACGCTGCTTCTTGGTGGAGGAATTCTCTGCCAAGGGCTTGCGACATCTGAGTGTCCCAGCCTAACTCCCCGTAGATCTACTTAACCCTGCTTCACAGGGCAGTGGGGTGACCACCCCTCCTGAATGGGGTGGGGCAGTCCCGAAATATGGCGTTCAAGTCCCAGTCCCGGGCTGAATGACTCTGGGAACATTTGTCCTGGATTCCCTGAGGCGCTGCTCCATGCCTGCCCGAGGCTCAAGGGCTCCACCAGCCTCTTCCTGGTGGGGGGCTCAGGTGGGCCTTAGCCCCTCACCACAAGGCCCTGCCTCCAAACTCCTTCTCTTACCCCTGCTGCCGGGCCATTGTAAGGGCTGCCCAGAGAGCCTGGGCCACTGTGAGGAGCCCCAGACCCTCCACCTACTCTGGGCGGCGTGTCCCGGACCGGGGCGGGACACAGGCCAGGGGCTGCTCTTGGGCAGGTGGTGGGTCCAGGGCTCCCCACAGCGGCTCAGGGTCCCTGGGCAGTTCTTATCACAGCCTGGCTCGGGGGGGTGGGGGCTACTGCATGTGTCCTGCTTTTGCCTTTTAGAAAGGTGGTAACCCTCGTGGGGGGGAACGGGGGGGACTGGATGACCTTTACCTGAGCACTACGACCTGCTTGACTCACTAGCTCATTTTAAACCAGTTCAGTTGCTCGGAGCATTTTCAAGGGGCAGGTTTTATTACTGTTCATTTCATGAACTGTGGCGGAGGGGTAAACCCAAAGCTCGCCAACACATGGCTGTGAAATGCCGAGCACGGGCATCGGGAAAGGGAGGCTAATCATAACAGGCCGTGTGTTAACCAAAGAGAAGGCAGCAGCGAACAATGAATCGTGGAGTCAGGGTCTCTCATGGAGGAGGATGTAAACACAATAATCTTTGCTTACGAAGAGCCGGGTTTAAGTCAACGAGAAAAGGAAACAGCGTTGATTTGCTGGAATCGGTGTATTGGATGTACAGTGAATGACCACTGATGAGAATACCCCTTGCTTAAAAATGGCCTGCAAAAGGGGAAAGCATGTATTTGTGCCTTTTCTTTTGCTTCCTTATGGTGTACAAAGGCAGCATGGACTTTTGCTGACAGGGAAGTGTTCTCTCTGCCAGGGGGGTTTTTTACATTAGAAATTCCAGGTCTGTCTAAGCTACGAAACTCTGTGACAACTGGAGGACCTCTCAGTCGATGACATCACGAGAGCCAAGATGGTGAAAGCCGAGCAATGAAGAAGATTTTTAGTTGGCCTTATTACACCCCCCCCAGCCGTTGTTGTTGTTTTAAAAACACGCATTTAATTGTGTTGACCAGTGACCATGTTGGAGAAAGGAGCTCTTTGAAGGGTCAGCAGCCCTTTGTTTCAGATTTGAGAGCTCAGAATACACAGCGGGGTCGCCCTGAAAACCCAGATTTTACATTCTATGTTTGGGTTTCTAAAGTGTTAAAAAAGAGAGAGAGAAAAGACTTTCATTCTCCTTTATACAAAAAGCACAAGCCCAGTTACCGCCTCTAGATATACTTGCAAAATGAAAAATTATGAAACCTTCAACCTGAAAATGCTTGAGTGATTGAAGTGCTTTGAAACGCAGAGAGCCAAACAGATCAGCGTGCTTATGGACATACACATTTATGTATTGCCAGCTGATTTTTAAAATGGGTGTTGCCCAGGCTCCTGCTGAGATGGTTACAATTTTGTTCACCATCTTGAGATTTTCTTGGGAAAGTCCCTTTTTCCCCTGACCTGGGGCGTCCTGTCCCCTGCATCTTGCAGGCTCTGTGCGAAAAAAGCTCAAGAGATTTCAAAAATCAAGGTTTCCATGTTTCATTTGGGTTTTGCAAATAAGTCCTCGCAGAAGATGGTGTCTTTCTGGATCCCCAGCTTCTGGAGTCATGGAAGTGCAGAAGAATCTCTGCTTTCATTAAATAGAAAAGGTAAATCTCTTGCTCTTGTGGTTGTGCAAAAACAGCCTAGACTCAAAAACCAGAAGGCAAATAAAAAAAGCCCAAAGTGGTTTTTTTTGTTTTATTTTTTAGTGTCATGATTGGGGGAGGGGGGGGGGGCTGACCTGATTTTTTGGATGCTGGGGGGGTTTCAGTACTTAGATCTACATGAAGCACTATCTCAAGTGCTCCATTTCCTCCTGACCCTCAGTCAGTCTGTCTATGACCTGGAGCTTGAATCAGAATGAAACCGTAAATTTTCCCCCCTAGAGCAAGCATAACTGTCAGAGCCTTTTAATTAAAGCTGACTGAGCTGTTTCCCTCAGTAATTATCCCCTTTGCAGCACAGCCACCTTAGTTCCCACATCTGTGCTTCGTTTGCAAAATGCATTACATTATTATTCTGAAACGGCTGGAATAAAGTGTGTGGTAAAATGTATGGGATGAGGCCACTCTGCCAAACAACCTCAGGAGATGAGAAGTTGCTGCAGTGACTTCATTGTTTTAGCAAACCCTTGCAGGAATTCACATTCCGAATAAATGGGGCCGCTCCTGTGCTGACGTTCGTGGACCCTGAGGTCAGAAGGAAGCGCGCTGATCATCTACTAGTCTGACTTCCTGTATAATGTAGGACTTCCCCCAATTAAATCCTGCTTGATTAGAGACTCCTGGCAGGGGTAGCACAGGGGAGTGTCGTTGACTTCAGTGGAGCTGGGCTGCTTTATGTCGGCCCAAGAGTGTGTAGCTGATCCGAAGTCAAGCAGTGTCTTGGATATATTGGGAAGGAATGGCACTACGAGGGATGATTCGTTTTTCATTCATCACAGAGCTTCTTAGAAAGCTTTAAATGTCTTATTAAAAAACCTCAAGTCTTTCTCATTATTGGGGCCAGGAAAGAAGTTTCCCCTGGGGACAGATTATCCTGTTAATGCCCGCTGCGGTTTCGTGTACCTTCCTCTGGAGCACCTTCTGCTGGCTGCTTTTGGAGACGGGATGCCGGGGAAGATGGGCCTGTGGTCTGTTGCAGCCTGCCAGCTCCTATGTTTCTATGGTATTAAGGGTCCCCCAGCCCCCTTGTTGTGTGGCGGATGAGGGTGGTTTGTCTCTCCTAGCTTTCCCTGTCTCGTTGACATCCCCACTCAGTGTGGCTGCAGGAATCGCATTCGACCATCTCACCCCAGCGTGGCCCCAGCCTTGGCTCTGCAGGCACAACCGCATATCCCGTTCCCGCCCTCCCAGAGTGAGCTCCACGGAAACGGGTCAGTGGCGAAGGGACGCTTTTGGAGATGAGCCGCCCCGGCATGTGATGGGCTGGGCCGAGAAGCGCCCTGCGTACACCCAGCTCCCTGAGCAGCAGCTCTTGCTGATGGTGGCCGTGGCTTGCCACTCCACCATTGCTTCAGTTTCCCCAGATTGTTGGTTGGCTTAGGTCTCGAGCAGATCCTTCCCCTTTGGGGGTAAATGAAAGGCCAGTATCCCTTCACAGGGCTCTTCCTCCCCCCACTTCTCCTGAGAGCCCAGACTCTTCCCCGTGCCTGGTAAAGAAAGCCCAAATCAATAGGACCTGCCCTGGGCTTTGGTCCCAGACTCTTTCATCAGGTTTACAATAAATTCCCACCTGGGGCCCACTTACAAGTTAGGTTGATACCGGTAATAGTGTTGCTGTAATAGACTTAGACTTCTGTAAGGCGTTTGACTGGGTACCGGATGACGTTTTGATTAAGAAACCAGAACAGCACAAAATTAACATAGGACACATTAAATGGATTAAAAGCTGGCTAAGTGATAGGCCTCAATTATCATTGTAAACAAGGAATCTTCATCGAGAGGGCTTTTTTCTAGTGTGTCCTGCAGGGATCGGTTCTTGGCCCTAAGCTACTTCATGTTTTTATCAATGATGTGAATGAAAATAAAATCATTGCTGATAACATCTGAATATCCCCCAAAGACTGGGCGAGTGATAAATAATGAAGAGGGCAGGTCACTGATACAGAGTGATCTGGATCATTTGGTAAGCTGCGGGGCAAGCAAACAATATGCATTTTAGTATGGCTAACTGTAAATGTATACATCTAGGACCCAAGAATGTAAGCCATACTTACATGATGGAGGACTTTATCCAGAGAAGCAGTGACTCTGAAAGAGATTTGGGGGTCTTGGTGGATAATCAGCTGAACGCGAGCTCCCAATGTGACATGGTGGCCAACAAGGCTTGGATCCTTGGATGTATAAACAGGAATCTGAAGGAGGATGACCTCTGTATCTGGCCCTGGTGCGACCACTGCTGGAATCCTGTGTCCAATGCTGGTGCCCACAGTTCAAGAAGGATGTTGATAAATTGCAGAGGTTTCAGAGAAGAACCACGATGAGGATTAAAGGATTAGAAAGCCTGTCTTGTAGCGATAGACTCAAGGAGTTCAATTTATTTCTGTTGTCAAAGAGAAGGTTTCGGGGTGACTTGATCACAGTTTAGAAGTGCCTGCAGGGGGAACAGAAATTTCATAACAGAGGGCTCTTCAATCTAGCAGACAATGGAATAACAAGGTCCAATGAAGCTGCTCGGGCTTAGACTGGATGGTGCACATTTTAGATGGTGACAATAATTAATCACTGGAACAATTTGCCAAGGGTTGTGGTGGATTCTCTGTCGCTGGCGATTTTTAAATTGAGATTGGATGATTTTCTAAAACGTCTGCTGTAGTTCAAACGGACATTTTTGGCTGGCATTAGGCAAGAGGTCAGACCAGATGATCACAATGGTGCAGTTTGGTTTTATAATCTATTAATCTCCCCACCCAGCATGCCTTGCAGTTGTAGTCCGTAACTCCCAGCCGTCCCCCGTGCATTGCACGTCCCAGAAGCCCTTACTACCAGAACGCAGTAGTGCTGGAGTTTAGGGCTGAATACATCCACTTACAACAATGAATGGTTATGCTCTCACCCACAACCAGCGCTGGGATGTTCATGGGAGCCAGAAAGGCCAATGAGAGGCAGGCTAACAAGGCTGTGTTCAGCTCGTGAGCTTGGAGGCGGCTGAAGCTGAGGTCCAAGGTGCAATCCCTACTGGTTTGGGGGGATTCACAGCTGAATCGGGACTGAGGTTTGGGGTACATGAATCAGTCAAGATTCACTTTTGGGTGTTCAAGGATGAATGAAGTCTGGGGTTCAGGGCTCAAGGCTGGAGCAGGACTAGGTTTGAGTTCTGAGCTGACACTGACATGAACTCGAAAGCCGTACTTGCAAGACTTCTGCTGAATCAGAACTGGCAAACTGCCCTTTCTGGGTTTGGTTCTGACTCTCCAAGAGGTTCAGAACCAGGGTTCTGGCTTCAGACCTTCACTAAAGCTAACACAATCAACCAGAGCGTGCAAACCAAACCTTGGGAACAGGATGGAGCATCCGGCCTTTACCATCCTGGTTCTTCTGGGCTTAAAACCTGAACTCTTCACCCACCTCGTGTTGGGTGTTTGGGAGTGAAGTGACGGGGGGATGAGGTGTGCTGTGCTAGCAGTCATTTACCAGGACTTTATAATAAGTCATTGTGCTGTAAAGAGAATGGATTCCTGTCCGAGAAGCTCCCAGGCTGCCAGGGCATGTGCAGAATGTGGTGATCGTAGCAGGTATCAACTGTAGGACAGCTGGGCTTCGGGGGGGGGGAGGGGGGCAAGTGGATGCAGGTTAATGGGGAGGTTGTTCGTGGTCTCACCTATGCTAGCTCAGTGCAGCTCTCTGCCCCCTTTGGGGGCTAGTCCATGGCTAGAGATTTCAGCTAAAGGAGATAGGTTCTCTAGAGACGTGCGCTTTTTGGATCCAGAGGTCCTGAGTTCAATACCTGCCCCTGCTGACTCAGCCAGGGGAGTCATGTTAGGCTAGTATAGGGATGGACTGAAAGAAGGTAAGTCCCGTGTGGGTGACGGTGACCAGGACAAGAGCATGGCTGGAGCACCAGGCGTGTGAGAGGTGATCATCTTGCACGCTGATTCACAAACACATTGGAAGATAAGGTCCCAGTCCGGAGAGAGGCAGGCCCCTGGTGTCTGGCAAGAGGCACATGTTGCTCCCCTGAAGGGGGCAGAGGTTCCGGGAGAAGGTCGCTAATAAGGGGAGAAGAATCTGCAGCCCTGGGAGGAAGCTGGCAGCAAGAACGTGTTTGACACAGCAGACGTCCGGAGTGACCCAGAAACAGTCTTTGCCTTTCTGTCAGCAGAAGAGACAGGCAAGGAGAGGGGCGTTGGATGAATTATGAAACACTTGGAAGTAACGTCTTGTGTAGATGGCTGCTGAATATTTCATCCTCTCCTGTCTGGCCAGGGGAGGAGGGTGGGAGAGGGCTGATCACAAGCCAAACACCAAGGCAGTACTTTCTCAATAATTCACACGCTAACGGACAAAGCCAGGCCTGGGCCTTGGGGATATAGAGGAGGAGGATTCAGAGGAGAGGGGTTACAGGAACTGGCTTAGAAGGGAAAACGTATCGGACCTGAGTGTGTCTAGCTTGGCTTAATGTCTCTAGGGGGGACAGAGTGTTTGAATGGCCCAAGAAGGGAGAGAAATTGTTTACAGCGGGTTAATGGGATGTAATCGGCCACCATCCGAACTCGGCAGGACAGCACCATCTCCAATAGCCCAGCTTTTCTTCCCACCGCGGCAAGAACTTGCTGATGGACGTTTTTATTCCCTCGGCTTTGTGACCCCAGATTTGTCGGATCCAAAGCAGACCGGCATGCCGAGGTAGCTCTGTCTTGTCTCCGAAGGGAAAGGGGGCAGGCTAGAAATGGACACCGGCTTGCTACGGTTTTATATTAGCCATTGCTGGGAGCAGCATTGTGCCTGTTCTACCAGAAGCTCAAACGCTGCTGGAATGCCCAGGAGGGAAACGTATCGTGTAACGCTTGCAGGGCCAGCACAGACGTCACACTTGCCGTTTTGCTCCCAGTGAAAGCAGGGCTAGAACTCAGACCCTCCTGCTCTTAAACCACAGGCCCCTGTCCCTTGAGCTACAGGAAAATCTCTGTTAGCTGTAGTGGTAGAGAGCTGAGCAGGCCTGATTCCCTCCAGAACAGGACAGTGGTGGAAATGCTCATACACTCACCGTCTCTCTCATCCCCTACTAGGATCCCAGCAGGAACACTGGTGAATTCACCTTTTGCTCTCAAAGAGGCTTGAGACGAAAATATTCTGGAATCCTGGCCGAGGCGAACTCTGGTTCCCCACTTCACTGGGAGTCAGGCTGGATGTTACCTGATAGACAACTGCCTAGACTAGACTCCCCAGCACAGGAAGAGCCAGAAACACGTTCCTTGGGCACCGGTGGGGCATTCAGATTAAAGATCCCCCTGGCCCAGTAGTCTGCACACCCCAAAACAGTGCACACTTACCCCTGAGCTCACCCAAAACCAGCTGGCCCTTCGACTCGTTGTCACACAGCTGCCCCACCAAAGCAGTCTGCACGGATGGTCCTTCCCCCAAGTACCTGTGCCAGGGGGAGGCAGCAAAGCTAACGCGGACCCTTGGGGACCAGGGCATGCCTGTGCATCTAAGGCAGCTAAGACGATGGACTAGATTCATCCCTGGTGTAACTCCATTGAAGATGCTCGTGGGGATGGGCTCCCCCTCTGAATCTCCCAGCCTGTGTCAAGTGGGTGCTGGCCAGTGGGAGCTGCCGTGGCCTATCCTGCGAGACAGAGTGGATCTAGTGCAGTAAAGACTTCCCTGATCAACACCAGACCCCTCCAGTGGATCCAGCGGTGGGCGCAAGCCAGCCTGAGCACCCTTCTTTAGCTGGCCCCAGCGAGGAGACAGGCGGCTGGGGTGAATTAGCTGCAGCTTCCTCATGCCATGGCCCTTTCCTTGCATTGCTCCAGCCTGGAGGTAACAAGGCCATGAGCCGCCCTAGCCGCGCCTGCAGCCGAGAGCAACGGGTGCAATTTGGCTCATGGAAGGTGGCGTGTTGGAGATGAGTAGGGTTGCTACCTTTCTAATGGCTGGTAACTGGACCTCCGAGGCCCTGCCCCCTTCTATGCCTCTTCCCCCAGGCCCCGTCCCTGTTCCGCCTCTTCCCCCAGACTCCGCGCCTGCTCCCCTTCTTCCCCCAAGCCCCGTCCCTGTTCTGCCTCTTCCCCCAACCACTGTCCCCGCTCCACCTCTTCCCCCAGGCCCCACCCCCTGCTCTGCCCCTTCCCCAGACCCCACCCCCTGCTCCGCCTCTTCCCCCAGGCCCCACCCCCTGCTCCGCCTCTTCCCCTGGCCCCACCCCCTGTTCTGCCCCTTCCCCAGACCCCAACCTCTGCTCTGCCTCTTCCCCCAGGCCCCACCCTCTGCTCTGCCTCTTCCCCTGGCCCCATCCCCTGCTCCGCCTCTTCCCCGAGGCCCCACCCTCTGCTCTGCCTCTTCCCCCAGGCCCTGCCCCTGCTCCGCCTCTTCCCCCAGCCCCACCCCCTGCTTTGCCTCTTCCCCCCAAGGCCCTGATTGGGTGTCTCTTGTATCAGAGGCACTGTCCCAAAGTAGCTCTAATGGTTAGACCTGGTTATCTGGGGTTTCAGCTCTGCTGATTTACAACAAAGACCCTCAATTGAATCTTAATGAGGTCTGTTATTACACAGTGGAGACAGAAAGGGTCAAATGGTGTCAGATAGATGCCCACACAGCCAAGTACAAATACCCTCTCTCAACACCACTGGCCTTTGGCACCCATGTCCCTGGCCTAGCAAGTGCAGTTTTGTTGAGGGTGAGTCCCTCAATCAGGGTAAGCCAAGCACACTTCTGCTGCCCCTGGCTCACACTACAAGGATACACAACTCTTTATTATCCCTGCCCCAATAACAAAGTGACTTGTGATCCAACACCAGCCAAAAGCAATCATTTGTGCAAAGCAGCCCCATCATGCTGTGCACCTAGGCAGAGTGGGCGGGTCTATGCAAACAAGGTCAGCTCATGAAGTCTTCTCCCCCAGCTCATCACCAGACGTCAGGGGAGAGCTCGCGCAGACCCTGCTTAACTGACAAGTGGTGAGGCACTTGCGATTCTGCAGCTGGAGTTTGCAGTTGAGCACAACTGCACCCTGGGCAAAATACACCCTTGTAACAACCAGTGGTGTCTGCGCTCAGTGGATTGAGCCTTCCTCCGTTGTCGTACGTTCCCCAACGGGATCCCTTGGGCCCACTCTGCTCTAGGAGCTTTCCCGGGCGGCTGTAGATGATGTTCGTGGTGGACTTGAGGAACACGTGGGGTAGCAGGGCATGCTCAATAGGTCAATGATAATAGCTCTACTGCAGTAGTTAATTATTATACTGAAAGTGCCGACAGAAGTCGTTCTGAACGGGGAAAAGGGACGTATGAGGCATTTGGCGTCTCCCAGACAGGGCTGGCAGCAGGACTGGTGGGCATGCGGTGGGGGGCATGAAAATTTGGCCTGATAGAGACTAGTGGGCTAAATTTATTCCTGGTGTAACTCCCTCGAAGGGGCATGGGATTAGAGTGGGGATGAAACTGGCTCGAGAGAGGTGCCCTCACAAGTACCTGCCCCTCCAGGAGGCGAGTATCATTATCATAGAATCATAGAATATCAGGGTTGGAAGGGATCTCAGGAGGTCATCTAGTCCCACCCCCTGCTCAAAGCAGGACCAATCCCCAATTAAATCATCCCAGCCAGGGTTTTGTCAAGCCTGACCTTAAAAACTTCTAAGGAAGGAGATTCTATCACCTCCCTAGGTAACCCATTCCAGTGTTTCACCACCCTCCTAGTGAAAAGTTTTTGCTAATATCCAACCTAAATCTCCCCCACTGCAACTTGAGACCATTACTCCTTGTTCTGTCCTCTTCTACCACTGAGAACAGACTAGAGCCATCCTCTTTGGAACCCGCTTTCAGGTAGTTGAAAGCAGCTATCAAATCCCCCCTCATTCTTCTCTTCTGCAGACTAAACAATCCCAGTTCCCTCAGCCTCTCCTCATAAGTCACGTGTTCCAGTCCCCTAATCATTTTGTTGCCCTCCGCTGGACTCTTTCCAATTTTTCCACATCCTTCTTGTAGTGTGGGGCCCAAAACTGGACACAGTACTCCAGATGAGGCCTCACCAGTGTCGAATAGAGGGGAACGATCACGTCCCTCGATCTGCTCACTATGCCCCTACTTATACATCCCAAAATGCCATTGGCCTTCTTGGCAACAAGGGCATCCTGTTGACTCATATCCAGCTTCTCGTCCACTGTAACCCCTAGGTCCTTTTCTGCAGAACTGCTGCCAAGCCAGTCGGTCCCTAGTCTGTAGCTGTGCATTGGGTTCTTCCGTCCTAAGTTCAGGACTCTGCACTTGTTCTTGTTGAACCTCATCAGATTTCTTTTGGCCCAATCCTCCAGTTTGTCTAGGGCCCTCTGTATCCTATCCCTACCCTCCAGCGTATCTACCTCTCCTCCCAGTTTAGTGTCATCTGCAAATTTGCTGAGAGTGCAATCCACACCATCCTCCAGATCATTTATGAAGATATTGAACAAAACCGGCCCCAGGACCGACCCTTGGGGCACTCCACTTGATACCGGCTGCCAACTAGACATGGAGCTATTGATCTCTACCCGTTGAGCCCGACAATCTAGCCAGCTTTCTATCCACCTTATCATCCATTCATCCAGCCCATACTTCTTTAACTTGCTGGCAAGAATACTGGGGGAGACCGTGTCAAAAGCTTTGCTAAAGTCAAGGAACAACATGTCCACTGATTTCCCTTCATCCACAGAACCTCTCATCATAGAAGGCAATTAGATTAGTCAGGCATGACTTGCCTTTGGTGAATCCATGCTGACTCTTCCTGATCACTTTCCTCTCCTCTAAGTGCTTCAGAATTGATTCCTTGAGGACCTGCTCCATGATTTTTCCGGGGACTGAGGTGAGGCTGACTGGCCTGTAGTTCCCAGGATCCTCCTTCTTCCCTTTTTTAAAGATGGGCACTACATTAGCCTTTTTCCAGTCGTCCGGGGCTTCCCCCGATCGCCATGAGTTTTCAAAGATAATGGCCAATAGCTCTGCAATCACATCCGCCAACTCCTTTAGCACTCTCGGATGCAACACATCCGGCCCCATGGACTTGTGCATGTCCAGCTTTTCTAAATAGTCCCGAACCACTTCTTTCTCCACAGAGTGCTGGTCACCTCCTCCCCATGCTGTGCAGCCCAGTGCAGTAGTCTGGGAGCTGACCTTGTTCGTGAAGACAGAGGCAAAAAAAGCATTGAGTACATTAGCTTTATCCACATCCTCTGTCACTAGGTTGCCTCCCTCATTCAGTAAGGGGCCCACACTTTCCTTGGCTTTCTTCTTGTTGCCAACATACCTGAAGAAACCCTTCTTGTTACTCTTAACATCTCTTGCTAGCTGCAGCTCCAGGTGTGATTTGGCCCTCCTGATTTCACTCCTGCATGCCCGAGCAATATTTTTATACTCATCCCTGGTCATTTGTCCAATCTTCCACTTCTTGTAAGCTTCTTTTTTGTATTTAAGATCAGCAAGGATTTCACTGTTAAGCCAAGCTGGTCACCTGCCATATTTACTATTCTTTCTACACATCGGGATGGTTTGCCCCTGTAATATCAATAAGGATTCTTTAAAATACAGCCAGCTCTCCTGGACTCCTTTCCCCCTCATGTTATTCTCCCAGGGATCTTGCCCATCAGTTCCCTGAGGGAGTCAAAGTCTGCTTTTCTGAAGTCCAGAGTCCGTATTCTGCTGCTCTCCTTTCTTCCTTGTGTCAGGATCCTGAACTTGACCATCTCATGGTCACTGCCTCCCAGGTTCCCATCCACTTTTGCTTCCCCTACTAATTCTTCCCGGTGCGTGAGCAGCAGGTCATGAAGAGCTCTGCCCCTCATTGGTTCCTCCAGCACTTGCACCAGGAAATTGTCCCCTACATTTTCCAAAAACTTCCTGGATTGTCTGTGCACCGCTGTATTGCTCTCCCAGCAGATATCAGGGTGATTGAAGTCTCCCATGAGAACCAGGGAGTGCAATCTAGTAACTTCTGCAAGTTGCCGGAAGAAAGCCTCGTCCACCTCATCCCCCTTCCCATTATTCCCATTTCATATATGGAGTAACCAAGACACAGAGGCTAAGAGCCGCTCCTGCAGCTGGATCATAGAATCATAGAATCATAGAATATAAGGGTTGGAAGGGACCCCAGATGGTCATCTAGTCCAACCCCCTGCTCGAAGCAGGACCAATTCCCAGTTAAATCATCCCAGCCAGGGCTTTGTCAAGCCTGACCTTAAAAACCTCTAAGGAAGGAGATTCTACCACCTCCCTAGGTAACGCATTCCAGTGTTTCACCACCCTCTTAGTGAAAAAGTTTTTCCTAATATCCAATCTAAACCTCCCCCACTGCAGCTTGAGACCATTACTCCTCGTTCTGTCATCTGCTACCATTGAGAACAGTCTAGAGCCATCCTCTTTGGAACCCCCTTTCAGGTAGTTGAAAGCAGCTATCAAATCCCCCCTCATTCTTCTCTTCTGCAGGCTAAACAATCCCAGCTCCCTCAGCCTCTCCTCATAACTCATGTGTTCCAGACCCCTAATCATTTTTGTTGCCCTTCGCTGGACTCTCTCCAATTTATCCACATCCTTCTTGAAGTGTGGGGCCCAAAACTGGACACAGTACTCCAGATGAGGCCTCACCAATGTCGAATAGAGGGGAACGATCACGTCCCTCGATCTGCTCGCTATGCCCCTACTTATACATCCCAAAATGCCATTGGCCTTCTTGGCAACAAGGGCACACTGCTGACTCATATCCAGCTTCTCGTCCACTGTCACCCCTAGGTCCTTTTCCGCAGAACTGCTGCCTAGCCATTCGGTCCCTAGTCTGTAGCTGTGCATTGGGTTCTTCCGTCCTAAGTGCAGGACCCTGCACTTATCCTTATTGAACCTCATCAGATTTCTTTTGGCCCAATCCTCCAATTTGTCTAGGTCCTTCTGTATCCTATCCCTCCCCTCCAGCGTATCTACCACTCCTCCCAGTTTAGTATCATCCGCAAATTTGCTGAGAGTGCAATCCACACCATCCTCCAGATCATTTATGAAGATATTGAACAAAACCGGCCCCAGGACCGACCCTTGGGGCACTCCACTTGATACCGGCTGCCAACTAGACATGGAGCCATTGATCACTACCCGTTGAGCCCGACAATCTAGCCAGCTTTCTACCCACCTTGTAGTGCATTCATCCAGCCCATACTTCCTTAACTTGCTGACAAGAATACTGTGGGAGACCGTGTCAAAAGCTTTGCTAAAGTCAAGATCTGAAGTACAGACTCTCCAGCCTGTGCTGGGGTCCCTTTGGGGTTCGTTCACACACAGGGATCCGTGCTAGTGAAGCCGATGGAGCAGCCAGCCAGCAGCACAGACTCATTGAACTAGCCATTCACCTCTACGACTTTCGGCTTATGCGCTGGGCATCCTGCCCGCTGCGGCAGGTGAGTGTCTGAGTGTCCGGACTCTGCCCGGCAGCAGCTGCAGGAGCAGGCTAAGCAGGCAGCCTGGGCACCGTTCTCTCGAGCGCTTCGCAGAAGCTGAGATGGGCTGCCGCACCGTGACCCTGGGGCATGCCCTGCCAAAGTACCCAGTGACCCGGGCCTGACACATGCTGCTCCCAGGCCCGACACAGCCGGCGGTGCTCTGTGTGGAGTCATGCGTTGCCACTAACAGGTTGTTCTCAGTTCACTTGATCACTTGTTATCAGATCACTTGAGGATTCCCTGTTCTGGTCATTCCCTCTGGGGCACCTGGCATTGGCCACTGTCGGAAGGCAGGATACTGGGCTAGATGGACCTTTGGTCTGACACAGCATGGTCGTTCTTATGTTATATTCAGTTGCGAGCACTGCAAATACCAATTCTGCTTTGCCCTCCCACAGCTAGAACTCAGTGGCATTACAGCAGGGGTGAATCTGGCCTGAAGGTTTTACTAGCCTCTGGTGTAGTAAGTAAGGGCCAGCTTTTTAAAGATGTTTAGGTACCTAAAACCGTTTGTTTCAATGGGAGTTTGGCACCTGAATGCCTTGAAAAATCTGGGCCCCTAGCTCCAGGTCTTCAAGTATTTTAGATCCATGCAGCAGGCCAGATAAGTTCAGATTCTCTCTGCTTCTCCTCCCGCCCCATCAGTGTATTCCGGTGGTGGGGAGGATCCCATGGGCCTGTGTTTCCGAGTTCAGATCCAGGCCAGCTTGTTGGCTCTGTGCGGAGTTTGTGCTGCTGCGTTCCAGGGTTTTGGTCTGGCGTGTTCTGTGGGCTGCTGGAGCGCAGGGCACATACCTGTGCCTGGCGGGATGGTTAACGTCGCTACAGGTCATCAGCAGAGGTATCTGATTCCCTGCACTGTTCACCTGACCCCATGCACCAGAGGGACAAGAGTCAGGACTCTTGGCTTCTCTTCCCAGCTTTGTTACTATCTCCATGTGTCACACCAGGCAAGTGACTTGACCTTACTCTGTGCCTCAGTTTCCCCACTTGTCAGTGGGGTTAATATTACTTACCCAAGATTTGTGAAACTGATGTTTGTTAAAGAACTTTACATTCCTGTCACGGAGTGTGGGGGAGTCCAGGCCCTGCACCCCTCTTCCAGGGATTCACTGAGACTCTCAGCCAGCCAGTAAAACAGAAGGTTTATTGGACAACAGGAACACAGTCCAAAACAGAGCTTGTGGGCACACCCAGGACCCCTCAGTCAAGTCCTTCTGGGGGAGCAGGGAGCTTAGACCCCAGCCGCCCCCCCGCCCCCCCCGCAGGCTCTCTCCTGCAGCCTGTCTTCACATTCCTGGGCAGATGTGTTACCTCCCCCTCCTGGCTCAGGTGACAGGCTCTCAGGTCTCCCATCCCCAGGGCCCATTCCCAGGTCAACACTCCCCCCTCCCTGCTGCGTCACATCGTCACAATTCCTCAGATGAAATGTGCTGCATTATTGTAATGCGCAGGCATAATGTTTATGTGCTACCACTGCCATCTAAAGGAAGGAATCAGAACTATGTGTGTCATAGGCACTATAGTGCTAACAGCGAATGGAGACTCTCTTCATTTGAGTGGCAGGGGATTGGGTTTCTGGGGTAGGCACATCTGAGTTCTGTCCTCACTGCTGCCATGAAGGTCCCAGTGTCTGTGGAGTGCAGCCCAGTGACATCCATGAAGTCCTAGGTGCGTGTGAATTTATTCCAAGATTGTGTTTTTACTCCCTTAGGGCCGTCACATGCTGGAATTTTAAACCAATAAATGCATTGCATTGAGGAAACCTTTTCAAGCTTTTAGCAAGGCTCTAGGATTACACAGAGTATTACCAATTCTTTGACCATTGGGGGAAATATAGGCTCTGCCTCAGTCTTTCTCATGATACTTGAAAGTACACTTGAAAGAAGATCCAGGTCTCTGTTTGAGGTGGCCATACATTATTCATTGCATACACAGCGGAATGAAATACACACGCAATTCATGTTTAATGGGCTACATGGCATCTTAAATGAATACACAACAGCTGAACGCTGGTATCTCTGAGCTCGCTCAACATGGAATCTCAGGGGTGAGGCGGCAAAGGGTCCCTCGCACGTGACACTAATAGACCTCTCCGACAGAGGAAGAGTCTCCCACCAAATGGGCAGCGTTGCTCCATTGGACAGGTGGGCTTGCCTTCTTCTAAAGCATCAGCAGAAGGCATGTCACCAGGCTGGAGGGATGGATCATCTGGGGCATCTCTTAGGTTCTGAGACAAGGGCTCAGGGAGGATCTCCCCGTTGCTATGGCTGGATGGTGCTGGCCAAACAAGCACATTTTGCCAGGTGGTTTGGTCAAATCAACTCTACCATCTTTGTTGCTCATGAACAGTTCAATTAGTGGCCCGGTGATTGGTCACATGGTATTATTTCTGTTCCCTGATTGGATAACCGAAACTTTAAAAAAATGTGAGACTAGCCAATAACGCATAAAGGCTTCTCCTGCTCCGACCTGGCTACGTGAGTGTGTTCACACAGGACCACAGCGACTGGTGCGAAGAGCAGCCAGTCTCCAAACCCTTAGGCAAACTATGGTGTTTCCAGGGATGTGAATGCAGAGGGAATAGCAAAGGGGTTGGAAGAGGTAGGCTGAAGGTCCCACATGAGCCTGGATCTGAAGTCACTGAGGTCTGGTTTACTCAACACTACAGGGCAGCTTATGTCCACCTAACTCTGCACGTGTCTACACTTAAATTTGGCTCCCGCTGATGTAACTGCCCCACTACGCCGACTTAAAAACTCCACCTCCCTGAGCAGTGTAGAGTCACGGGCGATGTAGTTAGATCGACACAATGTCAGTGCAGACACTGGCCTCCAGGAGCCATCCCACAATGGCCCCCGCTGACAGTACAGCAAGAGCTCCTGGGGAGGACACATACGGCCGATACAAGGAGCAAAGAGGAGATGCACAGGAGCGATGTAATTACTGGGGCGGCTGCATGGAGGGGTGTCGTGTAGACATGGCCTGAGGGGCAAGTGATTGATGATCTAAGAGTTGTTCAGAAGCAGTGTCTCATTGCAGAGCAGAGCTGGGCTGGTGACAGGAAGGACGAAGGGCCCGCTGGCTTGGGAGTTGGGTGACTCAGGCTCCATTCCCTGCTTTGCTGCACATTCCCTGAGTGACCTTAGCCAAGACATGCAGGGTCTGCCTACGCTGCGAAAAAACCCCGTGACAGTGAGTCGGAGAGCCCGGGTCTACGGTCCTGCACTACGGTGCTAAGCCAGCTGTGTCGATGGGCCTGCTCAGGCTGTGAAACCCAGCGAGGAGGGTGGAGCTCAGGGCTCGAGCTCCAGCCCACGTGGGAACGCCTATATTGCTGGTTTTGTAGACCCCGACTCACTGCTGCAGGGTATTCTTCTTTTTTTGCAGTGTCGACGTAACCATAGTCTCTCTCTGCCTCAGTTTCCCATATGCACAGTGGGGTAACAGCCCCACTGTGCCTCACAAGGGTGCTGTGAGGATACATACAGTGAAGACTGTCAGGTGCTCAGATACTATGATGCAGGGCACCGGCTAAATTCATTAGCTAGCCAGCGTGGGGACCAATCTGAAGCCCAGTGAGCCCAGTGAGTTGGGGGAGGTCCCGGACTACAGGAAAAAGGCTAATGTCGTGCCCATCTTTAAAAAAGGGAAGAAGGAGGATCCTGGAAACTACAGGCCAGTCAGCCTCACCTCAGTCCCCGGAAAAATCATGGAGCAGATCCTCAAGGAATCAATTCTGAAGCACTTAGAGGAGAGGAAAGTGATCAGGAACAGTCAGCATGGATTCACCAAGGGCAAGTCATAGAATCATAGAATCATAGAATCATAGAATCATGCCTGACTAATCTAATTGCCTTCTATGATGAGATAATTGGCTCTGTGGATGAGGGGAAAGTGGTGGACGTGTTGTTCCTTGACTTTAGCAAAGCTTTTGACACGGTCTCCCCCAGTATTCTTGTCAGCAAGTTAAAGAAGTATGGGCTGGATGAATGGACAATAAGGTGGATAGAAAGCTGGCTAGATTGTCGGGCTCAACGGGTAGAGATCAATGGCTCCATGTCTAGTTGGCAGCTGGTATCTAGTGGAGTGCCCCAAGGGTCGGTCCTGGGGCCGGTTTTGTTCAATATCTTCATAAATGATCTGGAGGATGGTGTGGATTGCACCCTCAGCAAGTTTGCAGATGACACTAAACTGGGAGGAGAGGTAGATACGCTGGAGGGTAGGGATAGGATACAGAGGGACCTAGACAAATTAGAGGATTGGGCCAAAAGAAATCTGATGAGGTTCAACAAGGACAAGTGCAGAGTCCTGCACTTAGGATGAAAGAATCTCATACACTGCTACAGACTAGGGACCGAATGGCTCGGCAGCAGTTCTACAGAAAAGGACCTAGGGGTTACAGTGGACGAGAAGCTGGATATGAGTCAATAGGGTGCCCTTGTTGCCAAGAAGGCCAATGGCATTTTGGGATGTATACGTAGGGGCATTGCCAGCAGATCGAGGGACGTGATCATTCCCCTCTATTCGACATTGGTGAGGCCTCATCTGGAGTACTGTGTCCAGTTTGGGGCCCCACACTACAAGAAGGATGTGGAAAAATTGGAAAGCATCCAGCGGAGGGCAACAAAAATGATTAGGAGACTGGAACACATGACTTATGAGGAAAGGCTGAGGGAACTGGGATTGTTTAGTCTGCAGAAGAGAAGAATGAGGGGGGATTTGATAGCTGCTTTTAACTACCTGAAAGGGGGCTCCAGAGAGGATGGATCTAGACTGTTCTCAGTGGTAGCAGATGACAGAACAAGGAGTAATGGTCTCAAGTTGCAGTGGGGGAGATTTAGGTTGGATATTAGGAAAAACTTTTTCACTAGGAAGGTGGTGAAACACTGGAATGGGTTACCTAGGGAGGTGGTGGAATCTTCTTCCTGAGAAGTTTTTAAGGTCCAACTTGACAAAGCCCTGGCTGGGATGATTTAATTAATTAATTGATTAGTCCTGCTCTGGGCAGGGGGTTGGACTAGATGACCTCCTGGGGTCCCTTCCAACCCGGGTATTCTATGATTCTATGATTCTCCTTCCTCTGTGAAACAGTGGTTAGATAGATCACTGCCCTGAGACTGAACAATGCCCTGAGGCTTACAAGGAAGAAGGAAGAGACTGTAATTAATGGCAGTGTTCTCACTGGCCCCAGCGAGCTGAGCACTGTGAAATTATTTCTGACAAGCCCTCCAGATACATTGTCTGTAGCTCTGGGATAGCAGGAGGATCTTTATCAGCACTGCAGATCCGACGGTAAGGGAGAGCGTAGCACATGCTTTGTGCCAGGCCTTCTGCTGGGTTATAAGCAGCTCGGTGTTTAATAGGTGGCCTCGTTTGCAGCATTGCTCGTTTCGTGTGGCCTGGTGAGGTGCACAGATCGTTCTGGTGCCACGCCAAAAATGCAAAGCAAGAAACAGCAGCCTCAAACGGAGCAGCATCAAATAAACTGAACCGATGCTGAGATACAGGGAACAGGGAGGGGGAGGGCACCATGGCCGGTCCACTTCTAAAAGTGGGAGCGCTAGGCCTTCCCACATTTTACCGGATGTGAGGGCAAGCGACAGGGGGAGGGGGTAGAGAGGAGCAAGCAAGGGGCAGGGTCCTGGGGGGAAGAGGTGGCATGGGAGCAGGGCCTAGGGGGAAGGGGTAGTGTGGGGGTGGGGGCTTAGGGAGAAAGGGGGTCGGGGCCACAGTTTGGGCACCAGTGCCCCACCACCACCACTTTTAGGGACCTTCTGCCACTCCTGCTGAGACAGCCCAGGGGCATTGACGCTGAGCGTTGTATTCATTTCCCCGTGTCATCTGACAGACATGGCCGCTGGTTAATTTACTTGCTAATGATGCTGGAGTTCCAGGCTGCCACGCTAGCAAACTGCAGAGCCGAGGGGCCTCGCTGGAGGATGAGGGGCCAGTTTGCCACAGCATCTGGCCGCCGGGGTGTAATTCTGCAGTGCTGGCTCAGTAGGGTGACCAGACAGCAAGTGTGAAAAATTGGGACGGGGGTGGGGGGGATAATAGGAGCTTATATAAGAAAAAGCCCCCAAAATCGGGACTGTCTCTATAAAATTGGGATATCTGGTCACCCTATGGCTCAGGCTCCATGGCCACTGACTCCAGGGGGCGCGTTGACTGTACAAGCCCGTCCACACGCTGCAGCGACCCCCTGTGCTGCCAACCGCGGAGGAAAGGATGAGCGAGATGACGCACCTGGGAGGTGGGCTGAGAGCTGTGGTCCTCAGGCCTCCGCTACAGCTTAAGCTCCCTTCGCTAGCAGGAGTCGGAGCTGTTCTGTGGGCTCAGCCACTAGATGGTGCTCAGATACTCCACGCCAGTACGTTTCCTGCGGGCCTATAGGAATTAGAGATGGAAAACGGCCCCAGCTGGTCCCATCCCTCCCCAGCCCAGGTGACCAATCCAGGGCTGATTATTCCTGGCAGTTCCCTAACTCGTTGGACCCTGTGCTAGCCAGTTTATGTTCTGCCTCCAAGCTCCTGCCTTCCTGGGTAATTTCAGGGAGGTTTCCAGCACCCTGTGCCTTCTGCTTGTGTCTGTAATGGGGTATCCCAGCCATGAGCACCAGGCTGGGGACAGCACCTGCTGCGGGGATCATCCTGGACTGTCCATGGATCTTGCACCTTTTGAAAGTCTCCCCCAGAGCTAGGCAAATATATACCAAGGTGGCAATGGAAATGAAGCCTCTGATTATAAAGACGCCCTCCCCCAGCTCCAATGGCAGCTGGGCAGGGGAGTTCCCTTCCCTTTGATGGCCGCGTTGGGCTGGCGGGGATTCACCGCCTCTCTAGGGCCCAGGAATTCGCCCAGCCTGCGACTCCTCACCCCCTCTCCCGTTTGTTTCCTAGACTCATCGGCACATTCCGGATGGTCCTGCAGAAGGTGGTGGAGGAAGGCCAGCTGGAGGTGACGGACACTTTAATAGACGACAATAACTCCGCCATTCGGGTAGGTGACAGACAACAGTGGCCGCTTTCTGTCCTCCTGCAATGTGCGCGTGTGGCACCGCTGCCCCCTGCTGGGGGGAATGACAGAGCTGCATGAGTGCACGTGAGACTGTCGCCCTCTAGTGTCCACCTATGCCCCGGAATCTCCAAATCTTGGCAGCCTTTCCCCGTCAGATTTTACTGATTTCTCATGACGGCTCATCCAGGGTCAAGAGGTATGAAACTATGGATGTGTGTCTACACTCTGAGATGGCAGTGGAATTCCCATCTTGAGGAGACACACCTGTGCTAGTTTCAGAGCAGCAGCCGTGTTAGTCTGTATTTGCAAAAAGAAAAGGAGGACTTGTGGCACCTTAGAGACTAACCAATTTATTTGAGCATGAGCTTTTGTGAGCTACAGCTCACTTCATCGGATGCATTCAGAGGAAAATACAGCTCTCATCCCCTAATGCCCCTGCTCTACTTGCGCTATATTGATGACATCTTCATCATCTGGACCCATGGAAAAGAAGCCCTGGAGGAATTCGACCATGACTTCAACAATTTCCATCCCACCATCAATCTCAGCCTGGACTAGTCCACACAAGAGATCCACTTCCTGGACATTACAGTGCTAGTAAGCAATGGTCACATAAACAACACCCTATACCGGAAACCTACTGACCACTATTCCTACCTACATGCCTCCAGCTTTCATCCAGATCACACCACACGATCCATTGTCTACAGCCAAGCTCTATGATACAGCCGAATTTGCTCCAACCCCTCAGACAGAGACAAACACCTACAAGATCTCTATCAAGCATTCTTACAACTACAATACCCACCTGCGGAAGTGAAGAAACAAATTGACAGAGGCAGAAGAGTACCCAGAAGTCACCTACTACAGGACAGGCCCAACAAAGAAACTAACAGAACACCACTAACCATCACCTTCAGCCCCCAACTAAAACCTCTCCAGCACATCATCAGGGATCTACAACCTATCCTGAAGGACGACCCATCACTCTCACAGATCTTGGGAGCCAGGCCAGTCCTTGCTTACAGACAGCCCCCAACCTGAAGCAAATACTCACCAGCAACCACACACCACACAACAGAACCACTAACCCAGGACCCTATCCTTGCAACAAAGCCCGTTGCCAACTGTACCCACATATCTATTCAGGGGACACCATCATAGGGCCTAATCACATCAGCCACACTATCGTTCACCTGTGCATCTACCAGTGTGATATATGCCATCATGTGCCAGCAATGCCCCTCTGCCATGTACATTGGCCAAACCGGACAGTCTCTACGTAAAAGAATAAATGGACACAAATCTGACATCAGGAATCATAACATTCAGAAACCAGTTGGAGAACACTTCAATCTCTTTGATCACTCGATTACAGACCTAAAAGTGGCAATTCTTCAACAAAAAAACTTCAAAAACAGACTCCAACGAGAGACTGCGGAATTGGAATTAATTTGCAAACTGGATACAATTAACTTAGGCTTGAATAAAGACTGGAAGTGGATGGATCATTACACAAAGTAAAACTATTTCCCCATGTTTATTTCCCTCACCCCACCCCCCACTGTTCCTCAGACATTCTTGTCAACTGCTGGAAATGGCCCACCTTGATTATCACTACAAAAGGTCCCCCCCCATCCCCCCCCTCCCCCGCTCTCCTGCTGGTAATAGCTCACCTTAAGCGATCATTCTCGTTCCAGTGTGTATGGTAACACCCATTGTTTCATGTTCTCTGTGTATATAAATCTCCCCACTGTATTTTCCACTGAATGCATCGGATGAAGTGGGCTGTAGCCCATGAAAGCTCATGCTCCAATAAATTGGTTAGTCTCTAAGGTGCCACAAGTCCTCCTGTTCTTGTTACCTGTGCTGGTGCTGATCATGCTAGCAAGCTGAAAACTGAGTGGAATTACACCCCAGCTCGAAGTGCAGACATACCCCATTTCTGGGGTACTTTCAGATGATGCATAAAACCTGGTCCCGTGGCTTTATCAGAGCCCTGAGCTCTACGCTGCTCCAGGGAATGGCAGACTAGGTCTGCAGGGAGCTAACGTGGCCTGTCCAATGCACATTGGCACATCGTGCTCCCCAGAAACAAGCAGAGCAGAGCAGAGCGCACCATTGCTGGCAGACTAGAAGCCTGGGAACAAGGACTTGGAGACCCTACTCGGTCCCAGCTCTACAGTCGACTGTGTGCCCTTGGCAATGATGAAATTTCCCGCTGTTCCATACCATGTAGGTATGAAAACTATGTTTTAATGACTTAGGGCCTGATCCAAAGCCCACTGAAGTCAGTGGGGGAAACTCCGACTGCCTTCGGGTCAGCCCTTGTGTTTTTAACCCGGCATCATTAAAATATATTTGTCAAACTGAATCAACCAACAGCTGTTCCCTGCTGGGCTGCATGAGACGCTTTGAAGTTAAGCGGCTTCTGCATAGGTGGCAAGTGAGTCTTCCATTTGGGGAGGCTTACACACAGCTCCCTAGAAGTGGGGGGGCCACTAGTGCCTGGACTATGGCCCCGCCCCGACTCTGCCTCTTCCCCCCTAGACTCCTCCCACTCCTCTCCCACTCCTTTTCCTCTGAGGCCCACCTCACCCCTCTGCCACTCACTCCTCTCCGCCTCTTCCCCCAAGGCCCGGCCGCCCGCCCACTCCTCTGTGTCGTGGGAGGGGGGCTTAGGGGGAAGAGGCGGGGCAAGGGCGGGGCCTTGGGGGAGAAGGCAGAGAGGGGGCAGGGTCTCAGGCCAGAGTGTGGACAGGGTCATGGTCTGGGCACCAGTGGCCCCCCACTTCTAGGGAGCTTCGCTTCCGGCGCTCCAAAGGCGGCAGGCCGACACGCCTCCAAAGGGAGGTGACCCATGCTACATCCGCGGCATTTGCCCACCTGCATGGCCAGCCTTTTGGGGGGAGGCTTAGCCTCCCCAGGCCTCTTATACAGACCGCCCATCATCTTCTGAATTATTTCTATGCAAAAAGGCTGACATTTTGAAAAACAGGGATCCATAATTTCCTGATAAATTTAAAAACCATAGGGGGAAAATGCTTCCAGTGTGCCAGCTGCTCGCAAACGTGAGGACTAGAAGACTAGGAAGCTGATTTCACCTCTGTGTGCGGCAAGGGTGAGAGCGATGCTGGAATCCTGCATCCCGCTCGGGTGTCCAGTCCTTAAACTGGCGGTTGAAAAATGGGAGAGGGGACAGGAAGGAGCCAAAGGAATGAGTCGAGGACTGGAGAAGACACCTTGCAGTGAGAGACTTAAAGAACTCAATCTATTTAATTTACCAAAAAGGAGATGGAGAGGTGACTTGAGCATGGGGTGTAAATAGATTGGGAAGCATTCGATTTTTATTAGTAAATGTCAATACACTTCACTTTAACCGTACCCGCATCCACCCAGGGGAAAAGACTTCCACCCAGGATACTTGACATTGACAGGTAGGCAACGTAAGAAAATGCTGCTTGAGGACTTCTTAGTTTGATCTGAGGATATTTACTTCGTATGTTTTGACCTGTGATGTTTACCCATTTATGTTTTAAAGGTTGTAAAGTTTTCACTTTTTGAATCGCAGTGTCTCCTGTCATTAAGTGATTCTTGTCTGATCTCCCACATCGCCTGCCCCCGCCCCCAATTTCCTGCAACTGTGAAAACTTAAATTGATAAAAATAGAGAAAAAATACTTTAAAACCCACGATTCTGCACAGCTGTGAAAATTTAAATCACTAAAAACTATTTTAATGCTTAAAAATAAACATCGATATTATCCATGGAAATTGTTAAAAAAAAATTGAATTCTGCCAAGCCTGTATATAAGGAGCTTCCTGGAGAAGAAATACTAGGTACTAAAGGATGCTTCAGTCTGGTGCAGAAAGACGAACAAAAAACCAACGGCTGGAAGCTAAAGCCAGAGAAATTCCACACATTTTCAATGGGGAGGGTTATTAGCTATTGGAACAAACTACCAAGGGAAGTGGGGGATGTCTTCAGATCCAGATTGGAGGCCTCTATGGAAGAAGTGTTAGCCACACACAAGTCACTGGGCTCAGGACAGGGTACCTGGGTGAAACTCTGTAACTTGTGAGGACCTACTGGTCCCTTCTGGCTGTAAACTCTATGAATCTGTAACTAGAGGACTCAGTGCAGGACTGGAGACCAAGAGGAGAAGTGACCTAACTCTGGCTTCGCTACAGACTGACTGTTTGACCAGGGCAAGTCACATCTGGTCTCAAGGCCTCAGCTTCCCCATCTGCAAAATAATACTTCCCTGCCTCCCAGGGACGTTGTGGGGATTAATGAGCCAGCATTTGAGCCGTTCTTAGAAAAACATATAAAGCCCCATTGCCAATACCAAACTATCTTTTCCTGGGAATTTGGCACAAATGTTTGGCAGACAGAATGATAGAGTGAAAAGCATCTAGATCCCCCGTAGGTCCCTCAGTAAGTCCTTGGAGTCGCATCCTGTGTGTTTGCGCGTGAGGGAGAGAAACACATTTGTTATATATCTAATGTTCATATTCCTGGGTTCATACCGCTTGCTTTGGGATAACTGTAACATCCCTGGAATATATTGTCCCTTAATTGCTGACGCCCTCCGACGGAACTCTGGTGTTCCGGTCCTGTTAATCTGGGCTGCGCAGGAGTGGTTGCGTTGGTGGGGGTATATGATCTACGCAGAATTTTAGACTTGCCTTTTCCCATGCAGTATCCATGGCAACTTCTTAGGACAGAAAGGACAATTTAGCCATGTAAATTCCTTCTAACCCCCCTCTGCTGCAGCTCCAGTGACTGTGTTAAATAGGGGGAGAGGATGGGTTCTCTAAACCAGTGGTTCTCAGCCTTTTCAGACTACAATAGCCCTTTCAGACGTGTGAAGCCCGAGTCCTGGTGCCTCGGGCTGAAGCATGTAACTTAGCATTGCAGGATTCCCTGTGGCGTGGGGCCAGGGCCAGCTCTAGCTTTTTGGCTGCCCCAAGCGGTGAAGGAAAAAAAACAAAAAACCAAGCCTGGTTGAGCTGCCGCCAAAGTGCCGCTGAAGAGGAAGAGAGGGACGGCAGGGCCTGCCGTCGAATTGCCGCTGAAGACCCAGACATGCCGCCCCAGTGACGGACGGAGTGCCACCCCTTTCTATTGGCCACCCCAGGCACCTGCTTCCTTTGCTGGTGCCTGGAGCCGGCCCTGCATGGGGCCGCAGGCAACTGCCCTGCTTGCTACCCACTAATGCCAGCCCTGCACTTGCGACCTCCCTAAACCCATCCCACGACCCCCCTGGGGTGAGAAACACTGATCTAGATGAGTTGAAGTACCACCTGGAAGACCTCTGCGTAGCACCAAGGTACACATGCCCCTGATTGAGAGCTGCTGCTCTAAGCACACATCCCATGGCGCTCTGCAGGGGATAAGGCAGTGAGGATGCAAGCCCTGTGAACAACTCCAGACTGAGTAGCTCCTCTCAGACCTGGCCACGTAATCACCAGAGCTAGAAAGAGGCTTTCTCCAGGCTTTGAAAGATGCTATTTCCTTTGTCAGTCATAGAAATGTGTCACCTGCAATTTTAGACCATTCGCATATGGGGACCAGAGGGAATCGGATGCAGACCTGTTACAGTAGCATAGTCAGAGCAAGCGGGCTGGGAGCCAGGAGACCTGTTCTCTGCCACTGACTCTCTGGGTGACCTTGGGCAAGTCACGTCCCATCTTTGTGCCTCACTTTCCCCGTCTATAAAATGGGATAATGATCAGTGGTGAATGATTTTTTTTAAATGGCTTTTCGAGCAACATGAACTGTTCATGGTGGTCAAATTTTTCCAGCTCTTCACTGAGAAAACAAATCAGTAAAAAATTGTGAGAGTTCTTTTTTGGGGGGGGTTTTACAAAAACGGGAACGTTTTACTGGAACCAATTTTTATTTTTTTATCTGAAAGCATTTTTGGAAAACTAATTTGTTCCCAGGTTTTAGTTCAAATTTTTTTCATAGAAAAACAAACCAAAAAAAGGGGCAGGGATTTTTTTTAATTGGAAAATTTTCTAAATTTCCTTCAGAACATAATTAGCGGTTTTGGACTAGCTCTAATAATGACACTCAGCCGTCTCCCTGAGGAGCTGTGAGCAGATCCCTGAAAAATATAGACAAAACATTTCTTTCAGCTTTTTGGCTACATTTTTCAAGTTTTCGTTTTTATGACAAAACCCCTACGGTCTGATCATAAATGGGGTATTTCCCACAGAAAGTTCCATTTAGATAACAAAATCTATTTTCCTACAAAACTATCATTTTTGGCCAAAATCTTTTCACCGTAGCAATGGGAATTAAGTGAGTGTTTGTGAAATGCTCTGAGGTCTGTTGGTGAGAAGCAAAGTCCTCATCTTTGCATCCTGGTGACTTCTGCATCACTTGATCACTTGCAGTCTCTAAATCATAACTGACTATGCAGCAGCTCAAACAGAAATCAGGGGTGTGATGCATAGAAGCATAGAAGATCAGGGTTGGAAGGGACCTCAGGAGGTCATCTAGTCCAGTCCCCTGCTCAAAGCAGGACCAATCCCCAATTAAATCATTCCAGCCAGGGCTTTGTCAAGCCGGGCCTTAAAAATCTCTAAGGAAGGCGATTCCACCATCTCCCTAGGTAATCCATTCCAGTGCTTCACAACCCTCCTAGTGAAAATGTTTTTCCTAATATCCAACCTAAACCTCCCCCACTGCAACTTGAGACCATTACTCCTTGTTCTGTCATCCGCTACCACTGAGAACAGTCTAGATCCATCCTCTCTGGAACCCCCGACTTTTCAACTTTTCAGGTAGTTGAAAGCAGCTATCAAATCCCCCCTCATTCTTCTCTTCTGCAGACTAAACAGTCCCAGTTCCCTCAGCCTCTCCTCATAAGTCATGTGTTCCAGTCCCCTAATCATTTTTGTTGCCCTCTGCTGGATGTTTTCCAATTTTTCCACATCCTTCTTGTCGTGTGGGGCCCAAAACTGGACACAGTACTCCAGATGAGGCCTCACCAATGTCGAATAGAGGGGAATGATCACGTCCCGCGATCTGCCAGCATTGCCCCTACTTATACAGCCCAAAATGCTCTTAGCCTTCTTGGCAATAAGGGCACACTTGCAGTGACAAAGTGTGACAAAATGACAAAAATGCAGTGACAAAGAAAGGCCAATGTGAGGCCTTTGAGCCTCTCCCCCTGTGGCAGGGAGCCTCTCCCCCTATCCTCCAAGAACTTCAAAAGGCACATTCTCCTTCACGTTACTTTTGGTCCTGCTTTGAGCAGGGGGTGGGACTAGATGACCTCCTGAGGTCCCTTCCAACCCTGCGATTCTCCGATTCTATCATTCTAAACCTGGGGGTACTCAGGGAGGTGATTGGTGAGACCACTACTGGAATAACACATCACATTTTGGTGTCCACATTTTAAACTGGCCATTGAAAAACTCGAAAGGGTACAGAAAAGAGCCACAGAAATAACTGAACGGCTGGAGAAAATGACTTACGATGAGAGACTTAAGGAGCTCAATCTGTTCAGCTTTTCCAAATAAGATTGAGAGGTGACTTGATTACAGTGTAAACGCACCTTCCAGGGGAGAAATACCAGGTACTAAAGGACTCTTTAATCTAGCAGAGTGAGGCAGAGCAAGAACCAATGGCTGGATGCTGAAGCCAGGCAAATTCAAATGAAGAATAAGGCACCAATTTTTACCAGTGTGGGTGATTAACCATCAGAGCAAACGGCCAAGGGAAATGGTGGATTCTCCAATTTTTTGAATCCAGACTGGCTGCCAGTCTGGAAGAAGCTTTAGCCCTCCGTGTTTCAGGAGCCAAATTAGAGATCAGCGTTACCCAAATGAGCCCCCGGTGTGTGAATTCGTGGCTTCATTTACTAGAGCGGCGGGTATCCAAGGCCAGGGGAGGCTAAGCCTCCCCTAACCCAGGCTGTGGTCCCCCCCACGCTCCACCCCGAGGCCCCGTCCTCACTCCCCCTCTCCCCTGAAGCTAGCAGGGGCTCAGCTCCAGCCAGCAGTCTGGAGCTCGGGGCTGGGACAGGGAGGGACGGCGTGCAGGCCAGCCGGTGGCCTGGGGCAGCTTGGGCTGGCCCGGGGGTCAGGCAGCTTGGGGGTCAGGCCAGCTGGGCAGCCGGAGTGGTTTGGGCGGCTGCGGGCAGGTATGGGGCGCTGGCAGGTGGGGGGCACGGCCTCGGACAGAAGGGGCGGGCCCGGGGGCTAGCCTCCCCAAAGGTGGGGTTCACACGCCGTCCATATATTAATAACCTAGTGCAAGTTAACTTAATTGGTTAATAACCTAATGAAAGCATCCTGATTGGTTAATAGCTTAGATCGCTTAATAATTCAATCACACCGTGTTTTAATATCTTGTGCTGCAAAGAGCTGCCGGAGACACATTAAAGAGCCCCTTGCGGCTAGCACGCCTCGGTCTGCGTATCACTGATTTAGCCAAATGCCCTGTGGAGGGCTCAAGGCAGGCGTCACGTTACACGGGAGGTCAAGTGAGATGATCTAATAGCCTCTTCTGGCCTCAGTATTTAGGAATAAATCTTCCCTGCATGCTGGCCTCACTCGCTGAGCGTGTGTTTGGTTTGTGTTCCAGACCAGCATCTCCATAGAGATCAGGTACCAGGCCATGGATGGCACCGTGGGCACCTGGAATGACGGGGAATTTCTGGAGAGTCCTAACTACCGGTCGGAGGGCGAAGGCCCGTTGGAGACAGAAAGCCTGCTCCCCGGGCACCGGCAGGGCGCGGCCGTGTCTCCTGGCAAATCCAACCCCAGCCTGAAACCAGCAGAGAGGAACTTCAGGAGGTAACATTCCACCCGCGGCACCAACTCGATTCCCAGGCACTGCCCGGTGCGGGCAGACTTCTTGGCATGAGCGTGCATTGGCAATGAGCCCTCCTCCATATGCCTATGGAGGGGGGCCCTGTTTGTCCTTGTTCATAGCGCCACCGTCTTCACGTCACGCTGCAGCGAAGGGAGATAGGTGTACGAGCTAGCGCAGATGCGTCTCACCTCCGCTGGATTTGCATTTCCAGCTGTGTCTCCGCCCTGTTCATTTTAAACAGGTCGATACGCAGGTGGGCGCGGGGCGGGACACGGCTGCGGCTGCTTCTCCTCTGCCTTGAAACTCAGGCCAAAAAAAAAAAAAAAAAAAAGGCTGCAAAACACAGGAGAAAATTAGCCGGACAGACTCACTCTGCCTCCCTGGTGGCCGCGCCGCGCTTTCGGAAGCCAAGCACCGCCCCTGAGACTAAGGCCCCGCCCCTTGGAATAAGACACGTTGTCCAGTCTGCTTCAGTGCCAGATTTTGCCCATTGAGAGATGGCTCCTGCAAGAGACATGGGTTACAGGCTAATTCCGGGGGGCGGGGGGAACGCAACATTTGTCAACAGATACTGCACTTCTAACACACCGTAACCGCAGGGCTAAGTAGAAGGGAAACTTGTGGTGATATTAGCTGCCACCAGGTGGTAACTGTTGGCAAATGCAGAGGTCTTAAGGCAACCTAGGGATATAACCCCGGTGCTGGGTGCGGTTTCAGGCCGGGAGGAGAAGCAGCGATCAGCAGCTTGCTCGAGGGTGTGATGTTTACACTGCCTGCTCTCTGGGTTTCCAGGTGAGGACCGCAGCGCTGGTGTAAATGTCACGGGGGGTGAGGGCTGTCCCATGCAGACACATGCGCACAGGAGGAGTTCAGTGGCCATTAGGAGAGCAGCTCCGACCGTTCACTCAGAATTGGTTAGGCATGAATTGGAAATGTCGGTTATTGCTGGGCCCAAGTAGCCAGTGATTTCCTAGAGACCAGTCAGCCCAGTTCCTGGGCCCTGGGGTGGAGCTGAGTGTTAAAGCAAACCGGTTACTGAGGTTTGTAATGTGCCCGGGAGGAGTGGGAAATGCAAATATAATTAAATACAGATGTGGGGAGGATTAGGTGGCTGGCTGTTGGTTAGGCCTCTTCATATTGGATGGGATTGTAATACTTGGCATTTTTATAGCGCCTTGAATCCCAAAGGATCCCACAGCATTTCACAGAGTACGGCACCACTGATATGCAGCCACCTCTGGGGTGGGATCTGGCAGCTGGGTTATAATGCCACTGACATGCAGCCACCTCTGAGGTAGGATCTGGCAGCTGGGTTACAGCATCACTGACATGCAGCCACCTCTGGGGTGGGATCTGGCAGCTGGGTTACAGTGCCACTGACATGCAGCCACCTCTGGAGTGCAATCTGGATTACAGTGCTGTGGATGTGCAGCTACCTCTGGGTGGGATCTGGCAGCTGGGTTATAGCACCACTGACATGCAGCTGTGTCTGGGTTGGGAGTGGCAGCTCAGCTGACAAGTGCACAGCAAAACAGATGCTCATCTATCACAGTGAGCTGATGGACATGGTGTAAGCACCTAGCTAGACAGATCAAATTGGGATATTTTGGTCCAGGGTGTAGGGCAAGCTCTTGCACCTTTTATCGTGCACCCTGAGCAGATGGAGCCTTGGTTTTCTGATGAGATCGTAACCCCTTCCCCCGATGACCTGGGCTTTTGGAACAGAAGGATCCAAGTTCTACCCCTGGTAGATACTGTGATGTTCCAGGTAGCGGTTGTATGTGACGTAGCGGTAACCATGCAGTTTTCCTGGCCTGTCCCCTCTCATGGATCCTCCACAGGATTTGAACTCAGAACCTGCTATACTACAGCACGGGCCTCTACCACAGAGCTAAAGGAGTAACTCCTCTAATGCACATCAGCAGTCAGCCGCTATCCGCTATGAGGCCGTATCACCGGCGAGGGACCCAACACGCTTTATGAGCATGTTACGCTTATAGAGCCGTGGATTTACTTCTTGCTCCTTAGTCTCCCTGAACCGTTCTGCATCAGTGTCAGAAGTTCTTCCTCCTGATGCATGGCCTGTGCTCAGAACAGCTTATCGCTTAGCTGGCCAGCCAGGAAGGAGGAGATGCGTAGGCAGAAGTGCAGTCTGCTTTGGAACGGATTTTGCTCTGTACCCAATCAAATCCCCATGAAGAGTTCGTTTGCTGTTTTGTTTTGCTCTAATTTGACTCCTGCCGACTCCACACCCCTGGGACAGCGGCTCATACAGGCCATTACAAAGCACTCAGCACTGTTCACCCCAGTAACTAGATGTCCCAGCCACTTTGGATAGGAGCCAGGCCTATGCACATGGGCGTGAAGATGAAATGACAGTCGAATGTGGGGCTCGTGGTGGGGCACAGGCATGGACACCCAAGTTTGCATGTGTGCGGAGGGACGGGAGGTGGGGAGCACTGCCTGGGTTCACGCATGCATGAACAGGTAGGGGGTGCTCACAAGGGAAGGTTAAAGAGAAGAGACAGAAATAATCCCAGCTAGAAGAAAAGGAGTACTTGTGGCACCTTAGAGACTAACCAATTTATTTGAGCATGAGCTTTCGTGAGCTACAGCTCACTTCATCAGATGTTTACCGTGGAAACTGCAGCAGACTTTATATACACACAGAGAATATGAAACAATACCTCCTCCCACCCCACTGTCCTGCTGGTAATAGCTTATCTAAAGTGATCAACAGGTGGGCCATTTCCAGCACAAATCCAGGTTTTCTCACCCTCCACCCCCCACACAAATTCACTCTCCTGCTGGTGCTAGCCCATCCAAAGTGACAACTCTTTGCATAATCAAGTCGGGCTATTTCCTGCATAGATCAAGGTTTTCTCACATCCCCCCCACCCCCATACACACACAAACTCACTCTCCTGCTGGTAATAGCTCATCTAAACTGACCACTCTCCAAGTTTAAATCCAAGTTAAACCAGAACAGCTGGGGGGGGGGGGGTAGGAAAAAACAAGAGGAAACAGGCTACCTTGCATAATGACTTAGCCACTCCCAGTCTCTATTTAAGCCTAAATTAATAGTATCCAATTTGCAAATGAATTCCAATTCAGCAGTTTCTCGCTGGAGTCTGGATTTGAAGTTTTTTTGTTTTAAGATAGCGACCTTCATGTCTGTGATTGCGTGACCAGAGAGATTGAAGTGTTCTCCGACTGGTTTATGAATGTTATAATTCTTGACATCTGATTTGTGTCCATTTATTCTTTTACGTAGAGACTGTCCAGTTTGACCAATGTACATGGCAGAGGGGCATTGCTGGCACATGATGGCATATATCACATTGGTGGATGTGCAGGTGAACGAGCCTCTGATAGTGTGGCTGATGTTATTAGGCCCTGTGATGGTGTCCCCTGAATAGATATGTGGGCACAATTGGCAACGGGCTTTGTTGCAAGGATAAGTTCCTGGGTTAGTGGTTCTGTTGTGTGGTATGTGGTTGTTGGTGAGTATTTGCTTCAGGTTGCGGGGCTGTCTGTAGGCAAGGACTGGCCTGTCTCCCAAGACTTGTGAGAGTGTTGGGTCATCCTTTAGGATAGGTTGTAGATCCTTAATAATGCGTTGGAGGGGTTTTAGTTGGGGGCTGAAGGTGACGGTCACCTTCAGCCCCCAACTAAAACCCCTCCAACGCATTATTAAGGATCTACAACCTATCCTAAAGGATGACCCAACACTCTCACAAGTCTTGGGAGACAGGCCAGTCCTTGCCTACAGACAGCCCCGCAACCTGAAGCAAATACTCACCAACAACCACATACCACACAACAGAACCACTAACCCAGGAACTTATCCTTGCAACAAAGCCCGTTGCCAATTGTGCCCACATATCTATTCAGGGGACACCATCACAGGGCCTAATAACATCAGCCACACTATCAGAGGCTCGTTCACCTGCACATCCACCAATGTGATATATGCCATCATGTGCCAGCAATGCCCCTCTGCCATGTACATTGGTCAAACTGGACAGTCTCTACGTAAAAGAATAAATGGACACAAATCAGATGTCAAGAATTATAACATTCATAAACCAGTCGGAGAACACTTCAATCTCTCTGGTCACGCAATCACAGACATGAAGGTCGCTATCTTAAAACAAAAAAACTTCAAATCCAGACTCCAGCGAGAAACTGCTGAATTGGAATTCATTTGCAAATTGGATACTATTAATTTAGGCTTAAATAGAGACTGGGAGTGGCTAAGTCATTATGCAAGGTAGCCTGTTTCCTCTTGTTTTTTCCTACCCCCCCCCCCCCCAGCTGTTCTGGTTTAACTTGGATTTAAACTTGGAGAGTGGTCAGTTTAGATGAGCTATTACCAGCAGGAGAGTGAGTTTGTGTGTGTATGGGGGTGGGGGGGATGTGAGAAAACCTTGATCTATGCAGGAAATAGCCCGACTTGATTATGCAAAGAGTTGTCACTTTGGATGGGCTAGCACCAGCAGGAGAGTGAATTTGTGTGGGGGGTGGAGGGTGAGAAAACCTGGATTTGTGCTGGAAATGGCCCACCTGTTGATCACTTTAGATAAGCTATTACCAGCAGGACAGTGGGGTGGGAGGAGGTATTGTTTCATATTCTCTGTGTGTATATAAAGTCTGCTGCAGTTTCCACGGTAAACATCTGATGAAGTGAGCTGTAGCTCACGAAAGCTCATGCTCAAATAAATTGGTTAGTCTCTAAGGTGCCACAAGTACTCCTTTTCTTTTTGCGAATACAGACTAACACGGCTGTTCCTCTGAATCCCAGCTAGGTAACCCTGCGTTGGAAGCTGGCAGCAAGACCTAGTGCTGGGTGAATAACAGATTTTTCAGTTTGTTGGCATTTCCGAACAATGGAGTGGTGGAGGGAGAATTGTTTCAGGTAGAACAGAAAGGGAAATGTTTCGAAATTTTCAACAAATTGAAAAGTAAAATAAAAATCACTTTGGGTTGAACGAAAGGCTGCATTGGGACTAGGAGCATTTCTTCACATCTGCCATTTTTTTAAAATGAAAAATGAAATGAAATGCCAAAGCCAAAAGTCATTTTGAATGGAAAAATTGACAAGTTTCTGGTTTTTTCGGGACTTTTTTAGGGTTTTTCCAGCTGAAACAGCTCAGCGACATAAACACAAATTGACAAAATGTCTCAAGGTCCCCGAGTTTTGATCCAAACGTTTCACCTGGCTCTGGGGGGGAGGGGGCGGAGCCAAGCCATCCCCAAAGGGAGCCCTGCAGAACCATGCCCAGCTCCTAGCAATGAACCCAGCTGGGCTGGCGGTGATGCCAGAAGCAGGAAGGATGGGAGCTGATTTCCCAGTGACTTAGCGGAGTGAGCAAGGCTGATATGGAGAGAGAAACGGCCTGCCTGGCTTTGGAAACCAGCTGTGGAAATCGCTGATGGAGAATAAAAATGCAAGGCGAGCTAGAAAGAGAAACTAGGGGCCTGCGCCCTTTACGGCCACTTTATGGGGATAAAAGAGAACACAGAGTTCCTCATTCCCATGACCTGAACCCACCCGCACACAACGGGCACTAAAGGGAACCCTCAGGCTGTCAGTCTCAGCAGAGGCTGGGGCCGAATGGGCCATGGAGAGTGAATTCTCAAGGCAGAGAAAGCTGATGCTGCATCCATGTACAGGGAGGGCTCCTGTTCTCATTCACACCACCAGAAACCTGGAGCGGCTCCACCGACTTCCACTGAGTCGTGCTGAATGTCCAGCAGCGTGGCTGAGACCAGGATCTGCTCCATCCAGCCAGGGAGGAAACGACCCCTGAGTCCCAGTCGCCCGCTGGAGCCAGATGCAGCCAAGCGCCGGGTCCAGGCTCTCTGGAATAACGCCTGGGCGCGGATTGCACCCATGTCACACACCAGCCGAAGGCAAGTTACGCTCAGCCAGAGGGCTCTTCGCAGCCAGAGGGGCTAGGGCCTGATTCTGATCCCACTTGGGCTGGGTGAACGCCTCGGCCTTCAGGTTTACGCTGGCGCATCAGAGCAGGAGCAGGCCCAGGGTGTTTGTCTGAGCTGTCTATTTAGGGAGGTGCTGATCAGTGACTCCCATGTTAAGGTGGACCGGAGAGCTGACCGGACCTGAATAGATTGAAAATAGCTTGGAGGATGGGGGCTTGGGTCACCACTGCGGTACTCCTACCTCACCCCGTGGCAGCTCCAGGGAAACTGTCAAAAAATGGGGTCACCCAGTGTGGACCCAGCCCTGTTCAGGACTGGAGGGAAACAGCTCTCAGACGTCCAAGCTAGGATCTGCTGTCTTGCCTCTCCTCCCATGAGGGCAGGAGGGGGCCTATTCCCTGCTCTATCATATGATGGTTCCTAAGGGCCCTCACTGAATGTGGCATTGTGCAGGGTATAGCCAGAGCGACACAGTACCCGTCCCAGGCGAGACAGATGATAGGCTAGCTTTGCAGTGGCCAATCACGTGCCTTAGAAATAGATCCGGTTTGTAGGATTTAGAGCCGTGTTCTTTTTTGCACAGGCATTTGAAAACCTTTTTTGCCGCAAAGGGCCGGTCGGGCGCCTGCCATGTAGCTCACAGACCCACCCACACTCTCTGTACTTAGGCTGCCTGGTTTTTCTCTCGAGATTTGTCTCCTACGTGACCACTTAAGGAGGAAATTGTCCTTTCCTCCTAGCAGAATGCTGCGGGAGGGTGCTCCCAGAGGCTCCGAAATGCTCTGGCAAGCAGCTAATTTACTCGGAGAATTGGCCTGTGTCCTGTGGATTTCCAGCCTAATTGAAACCATAGATCAGTTTCCCAGCTCAATACACAGTACATTTTTTGTACAGGGAAGATGCTAACGGATTTCAAAGGGAGCAAGCACCGCTGTTTGTCAAGTGTGCACATTGTGTAACACTAGCTGGGGGTTTAGTAGCCTGGATTTTTGATTTATAATCTCTACAAAAGCAGGTTCAAATCCTGGAACAATCAACACCCATTTCCATCCTTCTGGCATAGGTACGCGCAGAGCCATGTAGCTTACAATAGTTCAGCTGTTCAGAGGAGAGCTTCTAAATCAGTGTCCGATTTGCTCCATCTGGACTGTGAAGATACCAGAGAAGGAGCCATGTCCAGGGTCAAAATTTCCCTTCTTTCCTCAGTGTTGTGTATTTTTGCTGGGTGACATTTGGCTCCACCCCAGAGCTGGCTGCATTTTGGGGGCACTGAGTGCACTTGCTCAGGGTGACAGACACTGTGTGCAGTCGATTGGAGTCAGACACAAAGTTAACAGCCCAGCTAGTGCCTGAGTCGTGGCTGTGGGACTCGGAGGCTAAACTGCACTCTGGTACCCAGTGTTAGCACCATTAGGATGCAGGGCTGCTGACCTGTAGCTGTGTACTGCTATGCAGTCTGCCCTAAAACATCTTTGAGCAGGGGGTTGGACTAGATGACCTCCTGAGGTCCCTTCCAACCCTGATAGTCTATGATCAGTGCCCCCTAGCAGAGGGGGAGTCAATCCCTGCTCGGACAGTTCCTAAGTCTCGTACAAAGGCCCCATAAAGTTTGTCTTCAGTTACCCCCATTCAGAGATCACTAAAATGCCCTGCAGTGACCAACCTGCTGTGTGGGCCTTAATGCTCAGAGGGGCAGATGCCTGGGACCCTTCAGGATCAGGCCCCTGCTCTGTGTATGAAACAGGAGTATTTTAGCACCTTCCTGTTTTTTCATGATCACAGCTAATGCAGGAGGTGGGCTGGGCTTTCCCTGGTTTTGTTAAGGGGCGAAGCAATAATGGCAAGTTAGCAAACTACCAACTGTAAGGTGTTCCTGCGGCACTTTCCCCAAGACGGGAGGTGTTAGGCCTGCTGTCCTGAGCAAATTGAATGTGGGTAATTCTATCCTGTCTCCCTTAAATAGCTCTGGCTCTGCAGCATTGCTGCATGCTCACTGCTAACCAGCTGCCACGTGCCACCCCAGAAGTGTCTGCATTTCAATGCTGGTCCCTGTACGCAGAGTCTGAAAAGTCTTTGGGGTCACAGGATGCCACTGCAGCTGCCTGCGTGAATGGGTGAAATCCTAGCGCCTTTGAAATCAGCAGCAAAACTCCCACTGACTTCAGTGGGGCCAGGGTTTCACCCAACGCACTCCCTCGTGGCTGAGCATTGTAATGAGATTTGGGAATTGCGCCCAAGCAAGCAATATCCAGCAGCCGTCCACGCTGAGGGTTTGCAGGCTGTCCCTGCCATGTCCTGGTCCACCTGCTCCCCGGCAACCCAGCGGCTGCATTATTACCAATGTCTCCATCCCCGTCACCCCGTGGGCCTGCTGCCTTCGCTGGCGGAGCTGAGGATTGAACGCAGGAGGCTGACGTGCACCACGTTGCTGCTCCCAGGTCTGAAGAGGACGACATGTATTATCACAGCGAGGACGAACTCCTGGGCGAGGCAGACACCCTGAGCCAGGGCTCCCTCAACATGAGGTATCGGGCCAGGCCGGGCCTGGGCCGTCAGGTTGCAGTGTGCTGTGCCGTGCATGGTGTGTCCTGTCACAAAGGCCGGGGCTTTCCCCGCTCGCCTGCCCCCCACGTCCAACACCAGTTGCAGCCGCAGCCTTGATGGAGCCGCTCTATTCTAACAGGAGTTCAGAGCACGGGGCGGGGGGGTCTCCGGGGCTGTAGATCCGTCCACCCTTCTAACACCGGTCCCAGTGCAACCAGACCAGGGCTGACCAAAGGCTCTTCTCAGCTGATGGCTGTGGGGTGGCCTGTGGGAAAGAGCTGGAGGGCTCAGCCGGGCTATTGAGGGGGAGGCCCACTCTCCAGTCACCACCATCAGTGCCCTCAACAAAGCGGCTCAGGGCTGAATGAGTCGCAAGCCTGAACTCCCCGTCTGACGTGGGCAGTCCCGCTGGCTCAGTGGTGGAGCACAGTGGCAAGACAGCATGGGGGGAAGCCTGCCCCCCACGCTGCACCTGGCCTGTGGGTAGAAGGCTGCACTCTTCATGGTATATTCCCTTCGGGGGGACGTACAGGAGAGAGGTTTCCTGGTGTGCTATAGTTCAGATTCTAGCAGCACTCCCAGGTGCAATCCAGTTCGTCTATAGGACCCATCTGTCATAGGATCGCCTCCTCTTTCCCATCCATAGGATGTTTTAAGCTCCATATTTACTCCGTGCTACCATAGCTACATTTGCTGTCTATCTAGGGCAGCGGTTCTGAACCTTTCCAAACTACTGTGCCCCTTTCAGGAGTCAGATTTGTCTTGCGGACCCCCAAGTTTCACCTCACTTCAAAACAACTTTCTTACAAAATCAGACATAAAAACACAAAAGTGTCCCAGCCCACTGCTACTGACAAATGGCTGACTTTCTCATTTTCCCCATATAATTATAAAATACATCGATTGGAATATAAATATTGTACTTACATGTCAGTGTATAGCATATAGAGCAGTATAAACAAGTCAGTGTCTGTATGAAATGTTAGTTTGTACTGACTTGGCTAGTGCTTTTTATGTAGCGTGTTGTAACACTAGGCAAATATCTCGATGAGCTGATGTACCCCTGGAAGACCTCTGCATACACCAGGTTGAGAACCACTGATCTAAGGTACTTATTGGGCCCCATTAACCTCATATCTGGATGCCTCACAATCTTTAGTGTATGTATCCTCACAGCAGCCCTGTGAGACAGGGCAGGGCTGTTATCCCCATGCTACAGATGAGGAAATGAGGCACAGAGAGGTTAAGTGACTTGCCCAAGGCCACCTAGGGTGACTGGCAAAAGCAAGAGCTTGCACCCTGGTGTCCCAAATATGAGGTGAGAGCCCTAATTCCTTCTTGCACTTCAGGGGTGGCTTATGGTCCTAGATTTAATTTTCATATCTATACTGGAGTAAATCAGGAGTCACTTCACTGAAGTCACAACAGGTTTAGCCCAGTGTAAATGAGAACAGACTCAGGCCCCTGATGTATTACACAGAGTGGGTCAAAATTTTCCCTCCAAACTTTTTTTTTTTTTTGGACAGAAAATTAACTACTTTTTTTCAAGAAATGCCCCTTTTTTATTACTTGTTAACCCCTTTTTTCCTGGAGCAGGCACCAAAAGAGAGAGAGGTGGTGCTAAGGACTCCTGCCCCGGTAGGGCTGCTGTTTTCCTTGATGGGGCTGTTGGCTGGGGGATAAGCCGGAATCCCACAGGGGATGCCCCGAGCCTTTCTGATTCTCTGAGGCTAGCTGGTACTTTCCATCAGAGCATCCTCTGCCCAGGTGGGCTCAGCAGAGCAAATTTGCTTTGATGCCCCCCTCTCTGGCCTCTCAAACGTGGTTTAAAGTGACATCAGCTCATATCTCCAGATCCTTCCATGTCCTAGCAGGTTTATTAGCTGCAGCTCCCAGTCATGGACCTGATCCAAAGCCCACTAAGTGAGTGGGGAAAATCACTCTTGACTCTGTGGCTTTGGCTCAAGCCTTTAGTTTTGCCTGCAAACATCATTCAAAAGCCACTTACCACTTGTCCCAGATCACTGGGAAGATGTGACATTCGTCAGCTGATTTTTCTGTCCCATGGGGGGGGGAAAATAAACAGACCCCGAAAGGAAAAGAATTTATAAATCGCTCCACGTGTCCCCCAAGTTCTTGTCCAGTCAAGGGCCGTCCTATCTCCTAGGGTCACTTTCCCAGTGCGCATGTTCCGCCCTGTTAGCTGCATGGATCAAGTCAGAACTGATTCGCGCCTGCTCCATGCATGGTCTGGGCTCACGCACTGCTGTCAATTGGCTGGAGTCGGTCCCATATGGGAACATCCAGAGTAAGCCGTCCGTCAGGGAAGGGGAAGACAAGTCGTTTATAGGCAGGGCTCTGCCGCTCACTTGGGGATGTGTCGGGATCAGTTTGCACCCTGGGCGAACCATAAGGGAGGCCTGGCCCCAGTCGGACATTCCAGATAGACGGGTCCAGCAATGAAGCTTGGTGACAGCCCGTTAACTGGATGTCAGCCGAGAAGGCAAGCTGAGACGCAGATTCTGGGGAGAGGGAGGATGGGCGGCAGTTAGGGTGCTAACCTACAGCTTACACCCCGGGGGTTCGAGGCCCTGTCCTGCCAGACTCCCTTTGTAAGTCTCTGTGCCCCAGTTTCCCAGCTGTACAATGGGGATCATAGCACTGCCCTGTGTCACGGGGGGGCTGTGGGGATGAATACATTAAAGACTGTGAGATGCTCAGGTACTGTGATAAGCACCTTAGACAGGAAGCCCAGTACAATGGCTTATGCTAAGGGTACATATCTAGCTCCATCAGCAGATCTTGCGGCAGAAATTAAGTGGTTTGTTTCCGAGTGGCTTGTTCCTTCCCTCTCTCCTGGCTGGGCAGGGAGCATGGGGGCTCAGCACTTTGACTAGCTCTGTCCAGTGTAAATGTGCGTGTAGTTCAGTAGACCGGCAGACATCCCTCTCGGAATTGGTTAGAGATATCTGTTGGCTCCTACGGGCGGCTCTCTCTGTACGGAAGGTAGCAGTAGTAAGCTGTTATCCTGTAGTGGGCCAGCCCATACAGGGGGACATGATAAATGCACACCCTTTGCCAGCATGTTACCTGGAGACCAGTCTTTGGCTGAAGCATCACGCCAGCTAAAAGCAAGCCAAGTGCACACCTTGGCAGGACGAATACAGCCCCACGAAGGAGAGATACGAGCCTGCATGGCGGCCTGTCTATCCCTTTGCAAAGCAGTGCCAGAAGGTGCTGCATAATTGTTCACCAAATCCCTCCCTGCCGGGAAAGGGCCTCTTCGCCATCAGTACCTTGAGCTCTGACATAGAATCATAGAAGATTAGGGTTGGAAGAGACCTCAGGAGGTCATGTAGTCCCACCCCTTGCTCAAAGCAGGACCAACCCCAACTAAATCATCCCAGCCAGGGCTTTGTCAAGCCGGGCCTTAAAAACCTCTAAGGATGGAGATTCCACCCCCTCCCTAGGGAACCCAGTCCAGTGCTTCACCACTCTCCTAGTGAAATAGTGTTTCCTCATTTCCAGCCTAAACTTCCCCCACTGCAACTTGAGACCATTGATCCTTGTTCTGTCATCTGCCACCACTGAGAACAGTCTAAATCCATCCTCTTTGGAACCCCCTTTCAGGTAGTTGAAAGCAGCTATCAAATCCCCCCTCCTTCTTCTCTTCCGCAGCCTAAACAATCCCAGTTCCCTCAGCCGCTCCTCATAACTCATGTGCCCCAGACCCTGATCATTTTCGTTGCCCTTCGCTGGATTCTCCGCAGTTTGTCCACATCCTTTCTGTAGTGGGGGGCCCAAAACTGGACGCAATACCCCAGATGTGGCCTCACCAGTGCCAAATAGAGGGGAATAATCACTTCCCTCCATCTGCTGACAACGCTCCTACTAATGCAGCCCAAAATGCCATTAGGCTTCTTGGCAACAAGGGCACACTGCTGACTCATATCCAGCTTCTCGTCCACTGTAATCCCCAGGTCCTTTTCTGCAGACATCTGCGCTCCATGAGGACAAGCCGGGATTCATACCAAGGCTGTGCAGGAGTCTCTCACCCCTCCCAGCCCCATCACTATCTCCTACCCCTGGTCCTGGGAGTCAGAATTAAATAATCCATCAAGGAAATAGACAGAAGGGGCTGCAGGCATCTCCAACGCTCGGAAGTTGGTTCTCCATCCCTAATGACTCAGAGACAAATGGCATATTGAAAAACAAGGCTCCAGGCAATAAGCCTGAACGAGCCAATTCATTTCAGAGACACTGCTGTCTCAGTGCAAAACCGTGCTGCATTTAGTTCTCAATACACAGAAGCCCGGGGTTGTCATTACAGCTTGTGGCAGTGAGTTCCACAGGCTCGGACCAGCCCCTGTGGAAGTTCCTGTCTCCTGCCCTCGGAAGCCTCCCCCTAGTGGTTGGTTCCCTTCAGTGTCCCAGGGAAGGGAGCTGTTGTAGAAGGTCCTGGTGGTGGAGGGAAAGGCATCTCCTGGGTAGCACAAGCCGAGCCTGTGAAGGGCTTCGGATGTTAGAGCAGAGACCTGCCGGGCCCAAGGGCTGCTGCCTTCTATTCTGTTCTGTGTTGGCTTCTACACCACACCCATGACCACAGTATCCGAGTGCAGGGATGGTGGAGCCTTCCCAAAAGCCTTCCCACCCCCTCCATGGTCCTGCCCCTTCCACCTGAGGCACCCACCTCCGGCCCAGCTGAAGCTGGAGTGGGCCAGGAGCCATGGATCCCCCACCTGCCTGGGGTGGGGGAGCCAAGAGCAGCCCCCGGCCTGTGTCCCCACCCAGCAGGCCCCACGCCCAGGGCAGGAGGGTTCATGGCTCCCCACAGCTGCCCGTGCAGCTCTTACCCTGACCCAGCTCTGGCCAGGGGACGGGGCCTTGGAGCCACAGCCCAGCCATGCTAAGAGCCACGCGGGCAGCTGTGAGGAGCTGCAGACCCTCCACCACCATGGGTGGGGGGCTCAGGGAGCAGGGACATGGGTCAGGGGCTGCTCTCGGCCCCCTCCCACCCAGGCAGATGGAGGGTCCGTGGAGCCGGTGGTGCTTCAGCTGCCGGCCTGGTCGAGGGGGGCAGGAGGGGCCATGGTGAAAAGTGGACAGGACAGGACTCTTGTCAGGTAATGACAAAAAAAACGGAGAGAGAGAGAACACAGCCACCCTGCGTGTGACTCCAAGGACGGCACATTTGCTAGGGGTTGTTCCCACACTGCCGGGGCCCCAGAGACAGAGGGGTGACCCGGATGACTTACTATAGCACTCGTCAGTGTGGTGACCTGCCTCCACCTGGTGGCTCTTGGACCACTTGTCTCCAAAGCACTGGTGCATTTTACCTGAAACTCCTTTGGCCAAGCTAGTGCCGGCCGCGCTGGCGTCTGCGTCTAGCCGGGGGGGCGGGGGAATAAGGGGTCTCTTTCTTCCTGCCCTCAAGCTGCCCAGGGCAGTCCATCCCTGAGTATTATGGCTTAGCTCTCCAGCCAGGGCAACCACCCCACCAGGGGCAGATGGACCTAGAAGAGCGACCCTGCGCTGGCTGTCAGACCCTTCTGTCACTAGAGCAAAGAGACCACCGTGGAGGCCCTGGGGCCTGGATTCTGTTCCCAGCTCTGCCACTGGCCTGTTGTGTCCCCTTGGGCAAATCACCGCCGTGCCCCATGCCTCAGTTTCCCCATCTGTCGCATTACGCTCGGTGTGCAGAGAAGTGTGAGCTCTAGCAGTGAAAAGTGCCAAGCATTGGTATTAAACCTGTTATTGCTTTTGACAAATAGGGAGGAACTGGTTCATGATTCTAAGGAATGGAAGGTGGGAGAACAGCACAATAAAGACAATGGGTTTCAAGCAGCCAGACTTTAGCAAACTCAGGAAGTTGGTAGGTAAGATCCCATGGGAAGCAACTCTAAGGAGAAAAACAATAGAAGACAGCTGTCAGTTTTTCAGAGAGACATTATTAGGGGCGCAAGAGCAAACTATCCCACTACGTAGGAAAGGCAGGAAGTCTGGCAAGAGACCACCCTGGCTTAACCAGGAGATCTTCAATGATCTAAAACTCAAAAAAGTGTGCTACAAAAAGTGGAATCTCGGTCAAATTACAAAGGATGAATATAAACAAACAACACAAGTACGTAGGGACAAAATTAGAAAGGCCAAGGCACAAAACAAGATCATACTAGCTAGAGACAAAAAGGATCACAAGAAAACATTCTACAAATACAGTCGAAGCAAGAGGAAGACCAAGACAGGGTAGGCCCATTACTCAATGAGGGGGAAAAAACAATAACAGAAAATGTGGAAATGGCAGAGCTGCTTAATGACCACTTTGTTTCAGTTTTCACCAAGAAAGTTGGTGGTGATTGGATGTCTAACATAGTGAATACCAGTGAAAATGACATAGGATCAGAGGCTAAAATAGGAAAAGAACAAGTTAAAAATTACTTAGATAAGATAGATGTCTTCAAGTCACCAGGGCCTGATGAAATGCATCCTAGAATACTCAAGGAGCTGACTGAGGAGATATCTGAGCCATTAGCGATTATCTTTGAAAAGTCATGGAAGATGGGAGAGATTCCAGAAGACTAGAAAAGGGCAAATAGAGTGCCCATCTATAAAAAGGAAAATAAGGACAACCCCGGGAATTACAGACCAGTCAGCTTAACTTCTGTACCCAGAAAGATAATGGAGCAAATAATTAAGCAATCAATTTGCAAACATCTTGAAGATAATAAGATGGTAAGTAACAGTCAGCATGGATTTGTTAAGAACAAATCATGTCAAACCAATCTGATAGTTTTCTTTGACAGGGTAACAAGCCTTGTGGATAGGGGGCAAGCGGTAGATGTGGTATATCTTGACTTTAGTAAAGCTTTTGATGCTGTCTCGCATGACCTTCTCATAAACAAACTAGGGAAATGCAGCCTAGATGCAGCTACTGTAAGGCGGATGCAAAACTGGTTTGAAAACCGTTCCCAGAGAGTAGTTATCAGTGGTCCACAGTCATACTGGAAGGGCATAATGAGTGGGGTCCTGCAGGGGGATCAGTTCTAGGTCTAGTTCTGTTCAATATAATTCATCAATGGTTTAGATAATGGACTAGAGAATGCATTTATTAAGTTTGCAGATGATACCAAGCTGGGAGGAGTTGCAAGTACTTTGGAGGATAGGATTAAAATTCAAAATGATCTGGACAAACTGGAGAAATTGTCTGAAGCAAATAGGATGAAATTCAATAAGGACAAATGCAAAGTGCTCCTTCCTCAGTGGAGTAATCAGTTGCACACATACTGAATGGGAAATGACTGCCTAGGAAGGAGTACTGTGGAACGGGATCAGGTGTCAAAGTGGATCACAAGCTAAATATGAGTCATCGGTGTAACGCCGTTGAAAAAAAGTGAACATCATTCTGGGATGTATTAGCAGGAGTGTTGTAAGCAAGACACAAGTAGTAATTTGTCCCAGAAACACTTACTCGCGTACTTTACTAAGCTCCTGGGGAGACTCACTGGAGTCAATGGGACTGGCTCACGTGGTACAAGTTAAGCCGGTGCATGAACGTTTTTGGTTTGCAAACTCTGGTAGCGTCTTTATTTGATTTGCAGTGTTTTCCTTTGCTTTGGGAGGGGCTGAGCGCACTTTCAGATGCCTGAAAAATAATGACGAATATTCCTGAGGATCAGGGCCCCACAACGGCGTTCTCAGCCGGGTGGGCCCGAGCCGGATTTACCCGGGTGTAACCGGGAGCAGACTCACCGGCAGCGCCCCCTGCTGGTCATCTCCAGGAATTAGCTCACCAGCCTCCAGAGCGCCCTTTTCAGGCCGGTGTCTCACCTTGCTGCTGGCTCCCGTGTCCCTTCCAGGACCGCAGTGCCCCTTTCACTGGGTGTTGGCCCCTGGGCAGGGAACCCCCCCCATCCCTACCTTGCCTCAGTCATAGGCTCCTGCCAGTCACCAGCTAGCCCATGCGCCCTGGGGCAGACTGCAGTATGAGCCACTCATCACAGGCAAGGTTGAGTTTGGACTTGCTGCCTCTGCCTACCTGTGGCTGCCCCTGCAACCCCCATACCTAATAGGCCTTCCCAGGCCTGCAGCCTGGGTCTCTCCTAGGCCAGAGCTTCCTTGGCCTTTCCCCAGCCCTGCTCCAATCTAGGTGTCCTGCTCGGCACCTTGCAGCCAGGCCCTTCTCCCTTTACAGGCAGAGGGACAGTGCTCTTCTGCTCCTGGCTTCTATAAGGTCTGTTTGGGGCGTGGCCCCCAGCTGCGGCTGCTCTACCAATCAGCCCAGCTCTTCCCCTGCCCCAGCCCTCTCCCAGGGCTGTCTTAAACCCCTCTGGGCCCGAGCGGGTGTCCACCCCGCTACACAGGGATTCTCTCTTTCTTGGGCTCACAGCCCCTGTCCAGATGTCATCGCCATTTGGCATATGTTTTCTCCAGAATGCACCGCAGGGCTGGGTGCAAAGCTCTGGGAAGAAGCAGAAAGTTTTTTGGGGGGAGCCAATATGCATGGAGTTCTTTCCCTATCTCTGTGTGTTATGTTCATGGTCCTTTCCCAGTCAAATGCGTGTCCCCCTTTAACAATGCTTATAAAAGAGAGAGACCCTCTGTGACTAACTCTTTTCCATTGTATTTTTGATACATCTGTAACGCCCCAGCCTGGGAGAAGATGCCGAAGAGGAGAATTCTGGGTAAATAGCTGTGTAACCTCCTAGACTGTCTAACGTGTAGGCCCAGCTCCCTTGAGCAGTGTCCCAGCCATGCTGAGAGTGACGGCATCAAAGCCTCTCTCTCTCTCGGGCTCCTTATTTAAGACAGAGCCAGAATGTCAGAGCAGCGAGTGGGCTGCCGGCGAGCACAAAATAAGAGACCAAAAAGCATAACCTGATAGCTGTTTGCCTTTAAAAATTCATGGGGGGCACGGAGCTCTGTAACCGACTGCAATCTGGTCGGAGTGAATTATTGATGCTTCCCTTTCTTTGGCTTTGCTGATGCAGCCAAGTTGTGCCCGGCTGCTTGGTGAGCTCGGTCCGTTGCTAATGAGCTCAGTGGGCCGGTTGCTTCCGAGCCAGGGACCCGAGTGTGAACCCTTTAAGCCAACGCACAGGAAGGAGGCTGAATGATACGGGTTGCTGAGCCCCGGCCACAGATTCTTGCAGCGATTTGGGACCATTTAATGAGTCCCCTGGGTGTGTCTGTCAATATTTATATCTGGATTTAGAGCCCCTGGATTCATTCGTTCATTTATAGGCTTGAGCGACACCTTCTGAGATAAACAGGACCTGGTTTCTCAATGCAGCCTCTTTCTCTGGGGGCACAGGTTTGCATTCATAATTTCAGGCACACCTGGGGAGCATCTCCATTTCATTCCCTGGCGTGCCTACACACCAGCTCTCTGGACTAGCACCTCCTTGTGCTCAGTTGCAAAGGCAAACATTGTCAGCCAAATGAATTGCTCACAGTCTAGGCATCCAGCAGGCCACCAGGTGCAGGCAGAGACTGTAGAAGAACAGGAACAGAGAGGATGTTTGATATGAATGAACCACGATGCAATCCAATGTTCTGAGTGTTGCAGTCTGGTCTTGGGAGGAGAGGAGTTGCAGATGGGAAGGACTGAACTGGGGCATACAGTCCACCCCCATCCAGGCCAGGGCATAACTGTTCCCCGCAATCTCTTCTGCAGGGATTGGTCTCAAATGATTTGAGCAAGAATCCTGTTCAGCCATGGCTGGGAGGTTTCACGGCATATGGAATCACTGTCCATCTTACACAGGAGGCATTTATTAAAGAAACAGCTACAAACTATTGACACAAATAGGCCAACTTATACACAGCTTAAGTCCCAGCTTTGTCTGTGTTGTTAACCACAAACCACACTCTGTCTATAACTCTGTAGAGCACACAGAGCTATCTAGTGGCTGGGTAATATAATTACAAGTAAACGTATCATTACAAGGCACAACATTATAGATTGTCTTGCTAAGAGCAGATCTGATCTGGCAAGGGCAGATCCGATTGGATCAGGCCCAGTGATGTGTCCTAGGGATAATGGTTTTCTTGCTGTTGGTGGGATGCTTTTAAATCTGACAATGTGATGTTATTTCTCTCCCCCACCCCCCTTTCTGCACCTAACTCAGCAAAATGTCTGAAATGAGGAATAAACTCAATGACGGATACAAGTCAGTAGCAAGGTACCACTATCCTGGGTCTGGAGGGAGGCTGTGTGCAGTATTGGAGGAGGGTTTTCTCTCTGACCCCACCCATCTTCTTATGCCTGTGTTGTTCTGGGTTGCTCCCACACACCACCTGTTCCACACCCCCATGATCCTGTGAACCCGTATGACTCTGCATAGAAATACACTCAGGGTCTCAGTAAATCTGATTACCACCTGGCTTATCTGCTCGGCAGCCCCTGTGCAACGAGCTGGTATCCACTTCCCCTGTGTATCTGGTCTCAGAGCCACCACCTTAGTCCCCCTGCAGAGGCCCCAGGACTGAATGGAACTAGAGATTGGACTATCCCAGGGCAGTACTCTACATGTCCATGTGAATCCAGTGCCTTATTCAGCAGCAGGAAAATCACAGACGCTGAACTCCAAGGGGTGGCTGGGGGGACGGTACAGAGGCACAAACCCTCTTTTTAGAGAATTTCTGTTCCGTGGGAAATTCCGACATCTCAAAACATTTTTTCATTTTGAATCGAACAAGTAGATACTACAAAATTTCCCGTGAAATGAAAATTTGGAACCATTTTGATTTGGAACCATTGAAATGTTTTGGTCTGTCTTCGTTGTTTTGATTTATTTTGTTTCATCTCTTATATTCTATAGCATTAAATAGATTATAGATATAATTAACACAACAAATCCTGTCTCTTGGCAGGGGTTAGACCAGATGACCTTTGCGGTCCCTTCTAACCCTATGGTTCTAGGATTTTACTGATATATAAATATTTTAATACAATAGAAACATCTAACCAAAATTAATTGAAACAATGAAGCCGACAGTAAACATTTGTACTTTATCAAAACGAAATGTTTTGACGTCAGTGAAACGGAACGAGAAGGGCGAAATGATTCATTTCAACTCTTTGCTGTCCAAAATTCCTTTGAAATTGACACGTTGCTGGGAAAGATTTTGCATTCAGGAAAACTGAATTTCACAACGGAAAACACTTCCCACCAGTGACATCTCTTTCCTTTGCGCGTGCAGCAGGGAGGGAGAGCTCCCCTGTACGCCGGAGGGCAGAGAGGAGATTTTCTCCCTGGGTGTCTGTGGACCCGAGCTCCTCAGAACCTACCCATCTGGGTCCCAGCAGATGTACCCGCACCCCTCGCTCAGCACTCCCTGCGTTGGGCGTGCCGAGCGGTGCTGACGGGCTCCTGAGGGCTTTGCAGACTTGCACCTCCAGGCCCTGCAGTGCAGGGGCTGGGGGTTACACAGGAGAGGGAGGGGAGAGGCCTGCACTTGGCAAGCCATCGGGGGTGACAGGCTGAGATATGGGGGCCAATGCGGCACCAGTGAGCTGGGAGGAGGTTCCCCCAGACAGTGATGGAGTCTCAGGCTAATGGGAGCTCTGGGCAGGCGTCTGGCTCCCCAACAGGGGGCTCTGAGCTGCTCTCAGTACATCCCACCCCGAGCAGGGAGCCATCCTGTTGGAGTTCATTGCAGCCCCCGGGCCTCTTCCCCTCTCCTTGTGGGTGCTCGAGGGCGGATGGCGCAGGGGAAGGATGCGGAGGGCTGGGGTTGGCCTTGCTCTTCCCTGGCACTCACACCGTCGATGGTGTTTCTCCTGACCAGCGACGCGCACAGGGACCCCAGGTATCGGGCACGAGGCCTCCCTCGCCGCGGCACGTGCATGGCGGGTGGTGTGTGTGCTGGGCTGTCGGCCTCGGCGTGGCACGTGGCATGGCGTGACTTTGGAAAAGCCTGCACGGAGCACTGCTTCCCCTCCCGCCATGCGACCAAAGGGGGAGGGGCTTCCTTCCACTCCTTCCCTTCCCCCCGCCTCAGCGGGGACGGGGCTTCCAGTTGCTCCTCTCCCCCAGTCTCTTGAATGGGGGCAGGGCTTCCTTCCACTCATTCCCTTTTCCCCACTTGCCCTGGGGGTGTGGGGCTTCCATGCATACCCACCTATCTGTCTGTCTGCCTGCCTGCCTGCCTGCCTGCCTGCCTGCCTGCCTGCCACACCCCTCCCCACTGTATCTGGGCCCTGCCGTCTCTCTGCCTTGCTCTCTGTCCCGGTGCCCTGGCCTGCTTCGTGGATGGCAGCATGCCATTGCAGTGAGGTTTTGCTGTGGTTTGCTGTGGTTTGCTTGGCTCATGAGCTCGGGGGGCGTGTGCGGGGCGAGCTCTGTGTCCTTGCCGCCGAGCGGCTTGTGTCTGAATCGACTGATCTTTGTGATTTCAGAGCTAAGGGGAGAGAGAAAAGGCACCTCATTATGCCATTCAGGTACCCTGACCCTACCCGCCCCCATCACCCTGCTAGCGGGGGTCGGTGCTCCCTCCCCAGCCTCAGCTGTTAGCCCTCAGTAGCCGGGCTGCCGCTGGTCTCTCTTCCCCACGTTTCTGTTTGGCTTGAAACCCTTTTCCTTCTGGATAAGAAGGGCCAGAGTACGTGGTCTTTGTGAGGCCAGAATCTGTGGTCCTGAGTGGGCCCCAGTGAGCCCATCTTCTGGGGCTGGATCCAGGCTCACAGTTGGCACGTGGAGGATAACAGATCAGACCCAAGCCCCCTGGGTTCTCTTGTGCCTTGCTCCTGGTTCGACGGTGTGGGACAGCCCCAGGCGTGGAATCGACACTGGGCACCGCCAAGGACCACAGGTGCTGGCCCCGCACAGAGAACGTTGGCCGACGGCAGGGAAGAATTGAGCGGGGCAGTCAGACCCTGCCCCGGGTTCCGATGTCACCCATGCAATCACGGAGCTCCAGCCTGCCCTCTCAGCAAGCCACCACGCTGGGTCACTGCCAGCCTCCCGCCCAGCTGAGCGTGCTCTATAAGCCACAGTATCTAGCACATACAGCAGCAGGGGAGAGGGCGCGGCCTGGCACAGTGGGGGTCTGAGTCTGGTAAAGGGGTGCAATGGCCTGGAAAGGTTGAATACAACTGTTGTAGCCTACTGCTTCACGCCTCCGCAGGACAGCCCCTCTCCTGGCTTCCCTGCAGGGTTTCTCCCCTAGCTCTTCAGAAGTAAAAGCGTGTAACGCTACCACTTGAGCTAAAGGAGAAACTCCATTCGCTGGCAGCAGCCGTAGGTTGTTATCCACTAGAGGAACTGGCCGCTAGAGGGGGACAAGGCACACTTAAATTCGCTCATGTTCACCCATGTGCATGTGTGCGGGCAGGTACACACACACCTGGATGGAGAGAAATGAATCAGACTTAATATGTGGGGTTTTAACTGGCTCCTTCCTATCTACGGGACTAGGGCTGCTGATCTGTGACCACAACAAAACTATGAACATTTAACCCTTTGAGTATTAAAAGCAAATGCGACTGATTACCTTTCACCTTGTAAGGCCCAGAATGCAAGCCCTTTTAGCGTGGGTGTGTATATATATGGCATATATGCATATGTCTGAGTTGCCATCTTTTGGCATGTGTATGTATATATGTTAGTTTTTGTGTTCTCTTTTCTGTCTGGTTATTGGCTGATGAGTACATGTATAAATATATATATACACACGCACAGATGCAAAGCTGCTAGTGAGCCATTTATTATAGATGCTTATTTCATGCCTGAGGCTACTTTGGTTTCTTCCTCAGCACCAGTACGAGCTGCTGCTTCTTTCAGTGCGGTTTTCGTAGTTTAAGGGCCCGATCCATAGCCCACGGAAGTCACGGGAAAGACTCTCATGAGCTTTGGCTCCAGTCTAAACTCCCCTGGTGGTGTCTTAATTTAACTTAATGAAAATACATAGGGTCAAATTCCCGGCTGGTGTGAGTGGGGGAGGCCCTGCTGGTGTCAATGGGCAGGTAGGGGAATCTCTCCCGTTGTCCGTCCTTCCACCGGGGTTCAAGTACAAAGAGCCTAATGTTGGTTGGAGGCAGCGGGAGGGAACAGTAGTTCTGCTAGGCAGCGAGGGTGCAGGGAGGAGGCCAGGTAGCCCAGAGGGGTGTGAAACGCCCCCTTGTGGAGTAGGTGAGTCAAATCTGGACATTCTGCAAAGTGGAAAAGGGAGAAGAAAGTGATTTCCCTAGAGAGAGATTCCCTGTGTGAGAAAATGCACTGTGCCGTCAGGTGGCGTGAGACCCTCCCAACAGTCTGTGCTCAGTAACTCCACGCCCAGTGGGCTCTAGACAAGCCTGGGCTGCAAGGATAGCAGAATTTAGCATCTGCTGCTCCAGAATGCAGGCCTCTGAGGGGCAATCTGCATCAGCTATTCATAGTACCGGGTCTTAGATCATCCCTGTGGGCCTCCATCCACTCGAGGGAGACATAGCCGCCAAAAGCGCTTGAGCATGTCTGATTGCCGCCAGCAGAGGGCAGCAGTGTGCATGCACAAGTGCAGCGGACACGGGACAGATTGCAGGGAGTCGGGGGGCGAGCGAAGATTTTCGCTCTTCCACCCTCGCCCTGTCGACCTGGGTCTTCCTGGTGCCCGAATTCCCAGGAGTCCAGGGAAGCCAGGCTGTCAGAGTCCTGCGTTCCGCTTCGCGGGAATGGAGTGAGACTGCGGGCGGGTCCCACGAGGGGCAAGTGGACGAGCACAAGATGTTCTAGTCTTCCTTTCTCTGGGACGTGCCGTGATCCACACGGCTGCAGCGAGCCCAAAGGATTCTGGGAGGTATTTTAAAATATCTAAACACACGGGATGGGGGTGGGGGAAGCACTTTCTGTTGTTTGTTGTTTCTTCTGGGGTTTTTTGTGTGTTTTGGAAATGTTTTTGACATGTATTGTTTTTGTTATTGTATTACCACGGCGCCTAGGGGTTGCAGTCACAGATCAGGACCCCATTGTGCGAGGTGTAAAAACACAGAAAAACCAGTCCCTATCTGAAGGAGCATACAATCTAAGTGTAGGACCAGAGGCAGAGATACAGACAGGGAGTGCAAGGACACAAGGAGAGCCGGTCTGTGTGACAGGCAGCGGTCTCAGCACATCAGTATTGCCAACCCCACACATTCCAAAATCATGAGACAGGCCCCCCAAATCATGAGATTTACTTAAAAATCCAACAATATTTGGATTTTGGTAACTGTGTCTTCGGGGGCGGGGGCTGTCACGTTTTCCTGCATTTCTTCACAATCAGGAGGGCTAGAAACTTTTTTTTTTAAATGAAAGTTGGTTCTCAGAGATTCACGTGACTCCAGGAGCTGAAGCTTTAAGACAAAACCCCAAACAGCAGGAGGCTGTTTGTGAGAGTTGCCAACCCTGCTAGTGTGGAGGTTTTGGTAGGGGAGTTTTAAGGAGGACAGTCAGGTGGCTTTGCAGATGTTTACAGGGAGCTTCTGCCATGTATAGCAGGGGGCATGTGTGAGTACGTGAAGGTGCATTTCATTCCCTTCCTTCACTCTGCCTGGACTCAAGACGTGGCGTGAGACGCTGTCACCCGAACAAGAAATGCCCCCAGGCCCTCCCAGCGGGGTCACTGGGCAGCAATAGCTCAGCCGACTTCAATGGGGCTGATTTTATGAGTCTCCTCTGCATGCTTCACTCCTCCTGACGGAGAGCTCAGCTGGATGGAGACCAGCTCCTGTCAGCATACGCTTGGTGAGACACAAAGCGTGAGATTCCCCCTGTGCTGGGGGCCAGTGCAAGACTTTGTACCAGCCCCTCTGCACAGGGTAAAATCTCGCCCCAAGGGAACCCAGACTAGGCTAGGCTGCTTCGAGCCAGGAATGGGCCGGTGTGTATTAGGCCCATGTGCTGTTCTCAGGGTCCCCGGGGAAGGTCATTATCTAGGAGCTCAGTGAATTCATCTGCCCCACTCCTCCTCACCAACTGCCCCCCCTTCCAGCTGCTGGGAGCAGAGCAGCAAACTCCAATTAACAGTCAGCGAGGTCCCTTAGCACTATGTGTTCATTTCTCTCTCCACCCACTCCCTTGCTCTTCTGCCTTCCGCAGCTGAATGGAGCCAGAGCTCGAGGCTGAGAAGAGCAGGGGGTGACAGGAAATTTCCCCAAAGCACCAGGGCACATCAGAGCACGTCTGCTGTCCCACGCGGCTGTGGGGCAAGCCAGGGGCAGAGCAGCGCAGGGGTGGGAGCAGACAGGGATTAGGAGGGGAAAGGAAGGGAAAAGAGGAGGGGCAGGAGAAAGGAGGCACGATCAGACTAAAGGAATGTAGATGCACCAGAGAAAAGGGAATGAGAGAGGAAAGACGACAGGGAAAGGAAGCAGCACTGTGGGCAGAGAGTAGAGACAATGTGCTGAGATTCAGAGCACTGAGTCAGGGCCCGGATACCATGGTGATGGGCATGTTCAGGAGCAGGACTTTCTGATGAAAACCAGGGCACCAGAGTGCCCACCAATTCCTCACTCCTGCCGTCTCTGATCTGCCCCGGGGAAACCCAGAGGGTTCTGGGAATGGGGGCGTGGATCCGGAAGAAGAGCCTGAATTCTTTCACATGTCCATGGCATCCCAAATTCCAGCCTCACTTTGAGGGACTCTGATCCGTTGTGCAAGGGCCCCAGGGTGTATTAAATGGGGTGAGGAAGGTGATGCTGCCTGGGGTGGGGAGAACACACACACGTGCGTGCACACACACACCGCACACACCCACACATTATCCATTCATCTGCAAATCACCTCCATCTGCACTGAGCTTCACTGTTCTGTCACGCGGTCCCCGCATCACCCGTATTGGAAGACGCTCAGTGGATGCTCATTCAGAGATCTAAGGGGGGGTTAGACTTAGAGAGACAGGTCCAGGTCATAAAGATGACCTCTGAACCCAAACTTCCTCCATGTATCGGGGTGTTTGGTCCCCGAATTTTGGGTAGAAAGGGGCAACGTTGGAGCCTGGACCCCAGTGACATCAGCGTCCAGGGGCATTTGGGGATGGGGCTCTAAGTGATGGCCAGCGCCACGTAGTGACCTGCCGAGTTAGAAGGGACTGGGAAAGCGGCTAGGCAGGGGGCCTCATGTACGTTTTATCGACTGGCTGATGCTGGCGATCAATCTGTAAATGGCACCCACTGGTTTGTTTCCCTTTTGTTCCTTCGCTGCCCGGCCGCTCGCTTCAGCAAAGGCAAAGAGAAGACAAAAAGGGGCAAAGATGGCGAGCACAAGTAGGTGCCCTCTCTCTGCATGCTCGCGCTATCTCCCGGGCATGGCTGGCGGGCTGAGCCGACCCCGGGGCGCTCCTCCTCTCCAACTGTCTCAGCCTCCAGCCGCCAGACCCAGGGCACAGAGAAAACCAGCTCTCGCTCAAAGGGCTGTGGCTGGGAAGCTGGACGGTTTTCTAAAAGACACGCTCTAGTTCAGACAGGAATTAAATTAGGGAAGTCCCAGGCCCTGCATCATCCAGGACAGATGAGATGAGCATCATGGCCTTGTCTCCTATGAATCTATGGCCCCTCTCTTGGCAGTAAGAAAAGGAGTACTTGTGGCACCTTAGAGACTAACCAATTTATTTGAGCATAAGCTTTCATGAGCTACAGCTCACTTCATCGGATGCAGTGTGAGCAGAGGGCTCCAGGTTGGAGTGGGCCTGGTGAGCGATCTCCCCATCTCCTCTCCCTTCGGCATCCCGGCCCTGGCAGGGTGGAAGCATGTTGGCAGAGCTCAGTGTGGGTGCTGGGCTGGGGGTCTTTGGTCTTCAGGGCTGTCAGCTGAGCACTGATTTAAGAAAGAGCCCAGGATGGGGGCTTTTTTCCCACGGAGACCCTGCTAAGGCCAACAGTGGGATTTGAGCCTGGGATCTTCAGTGCTAAAAGCATGAACCTCTACTTATGGAGCTAAATGAGTAGCTCCATTTGCTGGCAGCGGTAGTAGACTTTTATCCTCTTACAAGGACCAGCCGATAGAAAGGGACAAAGAACTCACTTGCTCTGATGTGTGATATGAAATGGCACTAAGATGTTTCAAAGTCATATTCTGTTTCCCTGTCGTGATACAATTTCTCCCCCAGCTCTCTCCCAAGACAGTCAATCTAAGCAAACTTGTTCTCCCTCATTTGTAACATCCACATTTCTCAGCTTTCCTGTTCCATCCTGTTCAGAGTTGCCTTTTGCTGTGAGGACTTGCAGTGGGGGAGGTTTAGGTTGGATATTTGGAAAAACTTTTTCACTAGGAGGGTGGTGAAGCACTGGAATGGGTTACCTAGGGAGGTGGTGGGATTTCTATCCTTAGAGGATTTTAAGGCCTGGCTTGCCAAAGCCCTGGCTGGGATGATTTTGTTGGGGATTGGTCCTGCTTTGAGCAGGGGGTTGGACCAGATGACCTCCTGAGGTCCCTTCCAACCCTGATATGCTATGATTCTATGATTCTATGCCCAAGGTGAATGAGGTAATAGGTTATGGTAGCATTCATAGGTCCTAGCCCACCCCCTGGCCTCTCACCTTCTGACTGAGTGAAATTGACTCCATGCGAAGGCCAGCTCACAGTCCCACTGGATTTACTTGGTGCTGACTCTCTACGCTGGAGAGAATTTCAATCCACTATGAAAGAAGGAATAGGAACAATACTGGAGACATGGGGTCTGGTTCCCATGGCCCTGCACCTTGTGCTGTCGTCTTCCCCAGTGCCAGGTTGGTATCTGACCCTGACCCTGGTACAAATGAGTGGAGGATTCTGATTTGGCAGCCTCGGGGCTGCTCTAATTTACACCTGGCTGTCCCTTGCCCCAAGGGGCCAGGCCATTATCTGTGGACGACTGCCAGGGTATGTAGACATTCGGACCACCACCCCTGCCCTCAGCCAAGCACTCTGTGCCAGGAGGAGGTGGCATAGAAGCAGTTATGGCGTTTCTGCGACCATGCAAAGATTTGCATGCATAGGGGAAATCCTCGGGGGGGGGGGGGCGAACCCACTGGCTTTGCTAGGTGCGGGGAGTTCGACGGGGGTACGGGGGCCAGCCCCTGATTTTCGGCTGACATCCTGTCTCTTTAAGGCATGATCGTGGACAAGGAGATGAAATGTGCCAATGTCCCCTCCCCCCTCAAAGAAGTGATGGTTAAAAAGTGAGAGCCAGCTGTGAATAATTCAATGGCAGCCTGTAACCAGATCCAGGCCTCAGGGCTGGGACACAGGCTGTGGGGAGAGGCGGCCAGCGCCCCCTGCACGGACGCACGCCCCCAGGCCCCCCCTCTGGGAGAGACAGGGAGGGGAACCGGGAGGCTGGGTCTCAAAGTGACCCAGAAAAACCCCAGGCCGGAGCCCTTTGCAAAGGGCCGGTGCCACCTGCAACGACTGCCAGACCAGGGCCTGGCATCTCAGGTTCTCGGGCCTTCATCCAATATTCATGCAGGGACGGTGTCAGCTCTCCACCGCCGCCCGCCCAGCCAGCTCCCTTCCACTCCCCGCTTTGTCTGGGGGTGAGGGGGCTTAACCTTTCTTTAATACGGCAAAGAGCCAGAGGCAGGTGGGAGCGGAGAACAGGCGGGAGATCCCCTCCTCGTCCGCCCCCAGATCAACCCCAGCGCGGCCAGAGGCTTTGCTGCTGGTTTCGTAGCCCCCGCTCCCGCTCTGAGGTGGGCTCTGGCAGGGATGGCTGCTGGGCGGCACGGGTAAAGCCGCCGGCACGCGCCCTAGCAGCCGGGTAGGCGCTCTCCTGTCTCTGCCCATCTCTCGGGGAAAGCCGGACTGTGGACTGTCAGCTGGTGAAGGTAGAACCTGGCCGTGCATGGAAATGAGGGGTCCAGGGAAGGGGGGAGGTATTTGCCATCTCTCACTTTACCTTGACCTGAAAGGGTGACAGGTGGGACTTGGAGCCATGGGAGGGTTGGGGGCGGGCAGGGGGAGCTAGCTAGAGCGTTCTGTCATTGGCAGCCCTGAGGATGTGTCGGCCCTGAATGCTTCTCTCTCTCTCTCATTCGCTCTTTCTTTTTTCTCTGGAAAGCAGGAATTTTTCTCACTCTTCCCAGTTGTCATGTGGCCGGCAGTTTGCTGCATCCTCGCTCCCAGGAGCATGCGGCCTTTAAGAAAAAAGACCGAAAGAAGGGAAAATTGCCTCATTCGTTACTGGGAATGGAAGGAGCGGGGAAGGGATGCACATGTGTGGCAGGTCCTAACCCTGAGCTCTTATCTTCATGGGGGAAGCCTCCTGTTCCTATAAACCCTACTCCGTGTCGGTCAGCCAGGGCTGGGAACCCTCCTCCAGCATGGGCTAGAGGATCCGGCAGGGACCTTAAGGCAAGACACATATTTTGGAGCCCTCGTTTGCACTCTGTCGTAGGGGAGCTGGCCCCTTTAAATGAAGCTGATCTGGCTCCCCTGTGCCAGCACAGGGGTGTCCTCTGCTGACCTGATTGAGAAGGTGGGTGAAAGAGGCAGAGAGCTGGGCTTGGGGATGAGGTCCATGGAGAGAGTTGCAAAGGTCCCCCGGGGAATGCTGAGGGCGGTGGTGGGGCGATCATGACTGCCTCCTAGTGAAAATATCAGACAATACAGGGGGCTGTTCGTAGTCCTCCCTTGAAATATTTAGCAAAGCGCTGGAGCACATAAGAACAGCCAGACTGGGTCAGACCAAAAGTCCATCTAGCCCAGTATCCGGTCTTCCGACAGTGGCCAGTGCCAGGTGCCACAGAGGGAATGAACAGAACAGGGAATCATCAAGTGATCCATCCCCTGTCACCCATTCCCAGCTTCTGGCAAACAGAGGCTAGGGACACCAGCCCTTCCCATCCTGGCTAATAGCCATTGATGGACCTATCCTCCACGAACGCATCTAGTTCTTTTTTGAACCCTGTTATAGTCTTGGCCTTCACACCATCCTCTGGCAAGGAGTTCCACAGGTTGACTGTGTGAAGAAATACTTCCTTTTGTTTGTTCTAAACCTGCTGCCTATTAATTTCATTTGGTGACCCCTAGTTCTTGTAAAAAGAAAAGGAGTACTTGTGGCACCTTAGAGACTAACACACCAGTCATGATTTTATAGACCTCTATCATATCCCCCTTAGTTGTCTCTTTTCCAAGCTGAAAAGTCCCAGTCTTATTAATCTCTCCTCACAGGGCAGCTGTTCCATACCCCTGATCATTTCTGTTGCCCTTTTCTGAACCTTCTGCAACTCCAATATCTCTTTTTTGTGATGTGACGACCCCATCTGTATGCAGTATTCAAGATGTGGGTGTCCCATGGATTTATAGAGAGGCAATATATTGTCTGTCTTATTATCTCTCCCTTTCTTAATGATTCCCATGTGCAAACCTTCAGCCACACACTTCCACCCATCCCGATTCAGCAAAGAGCATGCGAACATGCTTAACAGGAAGTCAGTGCTGAACTGGTTTGCTGAGACGGATTAGACCTGTGCTGAAGGGCTATGCTGAATGGGAGCTGTGATTCCCATTCATGCCATTGGAATGAGTTCTTTCTTTGCCGTGCATAGAGGAGTTTTAGGAGCATTGTTTTCTTCTCTGATTCCACCCTACAGTGCTGCAACGCCCCCCTACCGCCCGCACGCACACACCCTCTGCCTTCTTTTTTGTTCCCAAATTAAAACACACCTTAATATTTAATAACATGGCTTCAGTGGCTGTTCATTATGTGCTAATCAGCTGCCAGTAAGCGGCTGTCTTGTACCACCCCTGGGCCGGAGATGGATTTGGGGTTTGGAGCGACTAATTAAAAAGAACGACATTTAATTACATCGGGAGGAATAATTACAGTCCTGCCCAAATGCTCAGAATCTGCTGAAGTTCTCCAGCTGCCAAGTGGAAGCGGGATGTTGGAGAGAATGATGTTCTTAAAGCAAAAGCTCTTTGCAAGCTGAATAATAGAAGATTGTTGTTAAGCAGAGATCAGTACAGATTTATAAACTGCTTTTCAGTTCTGCTCTTTTCTCAGTCACCTCCAGACAAACTCACACGCAGTGGAGTAACAGCAAGGAGAAATCTGCCCGTTGATTTTAACGCTTCTTACATCACTTTAGTCCCACTTAAACGCTGCATGTATGTGGGTCATGGGTCTTGTGCCTTGCCCTACAGCACGGGGTGAGTTTCACTCATCGTGAATGTACAAATTATCCAATTTTTTCCCCGATCGTCATTGCTGTGGATGTATGTGAAACCCTCAAGCATATTCCTACTCAGAGATTAGCAAACAAACTTCATCCATTGGGTTGGTCACAAGTAGTTCACTCTGAAGCTGTAGCTGTTTGCTCTTCGGTATTTGTGGCATAGGATTGGCCATCTGTACCGTGTGGCCTTGTTTCTGCTTCTTGGTGCCTGGAGAATAGCGAAGAATACTCCTTCTGGTCCCGATGTCCAGCTGAATCATTCTTGAAGTGAAAAAGTCATGAAACTTTCCAGATTCAGTAATATTTTCACCAAGATAACTGGTGCTCGTCCACGACCAACAGCAGATAAAATGATTCCATAAGTAACAGTGAACCCCCAGCTACAGCTGGCTGAATAAGGGATTTTTCTGGATCGCTGGCAATTCTGAAAAATTGAAACAAAAGAATGGTTTGGGGCAGAAGAGATGTGAAACATTTTCAATATTTTGGGCAAATCAAAGAAAAAATGCTTTGGATCAAGCTAAATGTTTCGTTTCAATTTTGAGCCTTTTTCAAGTTTTCTAATTTTTTTAAACTACATGAAATTTCTAAACCAAAAGTTGTTTCCAAGTGAAAAATCCAGACATTTCATTTTGAAAATGTTGAAATGAAACATTTTGATTTTTTTAAAATTGGGGCGGGGGGTCGGTGCTTTGAAATGAACAATTTGGTGAAATCAACAGGAATTTGCGAAACCTTTTAGTCAAATCAGAATTTTTCACCTAAAAACCTTTGGTTGAAGAATTTCACCTAGCTCTCCCCCAACTCAAATAACAGTGAAACCAAAGAGCAAAAATACTTGCAGTCAGTTGTTATATTACTTGACAAGCTCTGCATATTTATTATGCCGTCCGATGAAATGAACCCAGTCTGCCGTGCTAGAGTTGTCAGTGTATTAAAGAACTATATTTTATTAAGCCTGCAAACCAAGTTCTGTTCAGCTTGGGAGCCAGTATATTAAATTATTGTCATGTCAGACTAGCATACTGTACTGAACCAGCCAGAAACACCGCAAAATGTTTGCCATGAATATCCATTTAAACTCACGTTGGCTGTGTTTTGGACCCACTTTGTGCCTAGCTTTGCCTTGGTTGTATGTTGTCGTTTTAAATCAGATCTGCAACTGTTAGCAGCAAATATCTCTGACGGCTGGAGATGGGACACTACACAGGGAGGGCTCTGAGTTACTACAGAGAATTCTTTCCTAGGTCTGGCTGGTGGGTCTTGCTCACATGCTCAGAGTCTAACTGATTGTCATATTTGGGGTTGGGAAGGAATTTTCTTCCAGGTCAGATTGTCAGAGACTCTGGAGGAGGGAGAGCGCGTTTGCTTTCCTTTGCAGCACAGGGCATGGGTTACTTGCAGGTTTAAACTAGAGTAAATGGTGGATTCTCTGTAACTTGAAGTCTTTAAACCATGATTTGAGGACTTCAGTGACTCAGCCAGAGGTTAGGGGTCTATTACAGGAGTGAGTGGGTGAGGTTCTGTGGCCTGTGAGGTGCAGGAGGTCAGACTTGTTGATCATGATGGTCCCTTCTGGCTTTAAAGTCTATGAGTCTAAGGTAGCCAGAATACCCCCCCATCCCCATTTTTAATGCCATTATAAATCAGCAAGTGTTGAAAAAATATTCTAGCAAGCGTTTTTACTGGCAGGAATGTCAGTGGGTGTCATAAATATAAAGGGAAGGGTAACCACCTTTCTGTATACAGTGCTATAAAATCCCTCCTGGCCAGAGGCAAAGTCCTTTTATCTGTAAAGAGTTAAGAAGCTAGGATAACCTCGCTGGCACCTGACCAAAATGACCAATGAGGGGGCAAGATACTTTCAAATCTGGAGGGGGGGGGGGGGAAGGCTTTTACTGTCTTTGCCGGAAACAGATCAAGGATGCAAGCCCTCCAACTCCTGTAAAGTTAGTAAGTAATCTAGCTAGAAAATGCGTTAGGTTTTCTTTGTTTTGGCTTGTGAAGTTCGCTGTGCTGGAGGAAATGTGTATTCCTGTTTTTGTGTCTTTTTGTAACTTAAGGTTTTGCCTAGAGGGATTCTCTGTGTTTTGAATCTGACTGCCTGTGAGATTATCTTCCATTCTGATCTTACAGAGTTGTTCTCTTATCTTTTTTTGTACTTCTAATAAAGTTCTGTTTTTTAAGAATCTGATTGGGGTTTTTGGGTCTTAAAAATCCAAGGCTGGTTTGTGCTCATCTTGTTTATTCTCAAGCCTCCCCAGGAAAGGGGGGTGTAAGGGCTTGAGGGGATATTTTTGGGGAAATAGGAACTCCAAGTGGTCCTTTCCCTGTTCTTTGTCTAAATCACTTGGTGGTGGCAGCATGCTGTTCAAGGACAAGGTGAAATTTGTGCCTTGGGGATTTTAACCTAAGCTAGTAAAAATAAATTTAGGGGATTGTTCGTGCAGGTCCCCACATCTGAACCCTAGAGTCCAGAGTGGGGAGGGAACCCTGACAGTGGGGCTGATGAGTTTTCAGTGAATATTAACAGCAAGTGCCTAGGGAGGTGGTGGAATCTCCTTCCTTAGAAGTTTTTAAGGTCAGGCTTGACAAAGCCCTGGCTGGGATGATTTAATTGGGGATTGGTCCTGCTTTTGAGCAGGGGGTTGGACTAGATGACCTCCTGAGGTCCCTTCCAACCCTGATATTCTATGATTCTATGATTCTATGAAGTGAATTTTGAACCCATAAGTGAGAATATGTATGCCAGGAACCTGAGACACTTTCATCCAATCAGGCAACATAAAAAAATACCATGTGATCTGTGTAGTTAATCCAAAGTAATCAACGCACTCTGGCTTTCAGGGGCCAGCTCCTCAGCGGCTATAAATTGCTGCAGCTCCAGTGCAGTGAACGGCACTCTAGGACAACTCGCGCCAGTTAAGGAGCCAGCCCCGGAGGCTGAATATTTGCAATGAGCGGCTGGCAAACACGGTGCAGGCCAAGTCTTATGGTTCAAAATGATTCAGGGTGAAAATTCCCCCCCTCCCCGTGCAGAGACCAAGCACAACCAATGCGGGATGTCCGTGGTGCCTGGGGCTTGTGCTGGCCCCTCTGCGTTGGGAAATCCACCCCCTGCTGACCTGTGGCCGGTAGGCAGCTTATGGAAAAAAAGTCACATGGCTGCAAGCGCACATGGCTCGTCACCATTATCAATCTGGGGTGTCTTGGCCCCATTTCAGCCTGGTGTTTTAGCCCCAGTTTGGGGGTATTCTGGTTCTAGTCTGGGATAGGCTGATTGGTATTTAACACTCAGAGTGGAATATTTTAGCTGATATTTTCACCCTAGTTTGGGGTATGGTTACTGCGTGAGAGAGGCAGAGTGGCCTAGTAGATAGAGCACTGGACTGGGACTTGGGAGAGCTGGGTTCTCTTCCCTCCTCTTCTGCTGGGTGACTATGGGTAAATCACATCACTGCTCTGTGCCTCCATTTCCCCAGCTGTGAAATGGGGCTGATGATACTGGCCTCCTCTGTAAAACACTCTGAGATCTACAGATGAAAATCTAGGTCGCATCTGAGTCCCAGAGTAGCGTGTCCTAGTTTGGGGTAGGTTAACCCCCAGAGCGCTGAAATGCCCAGACAAAAATATCTGCAATTCCTGTATTTAGTGAGTTCTGCCTTTCCCTCCCCCCCGCCCCCACTTCTTGCAGAGCTGGGAAAGGAGTCTTTTCAGCCATGAAGCTGGGCAAGATACGGCCCCCAAAGGAAGACCCTCACCGAAAGCAAGGTACGTGCAGCTGTGCAGAGCTGGGCCCCAGCTGGGTGAGACCATGCTGAAATCTGGCTGACCAGGCAGCTGCTGGCTGAGTTAGCAATGACCTGCAAGTACCCCATCAACTTGTGCTGCTCCATTGCTTCTTTATGTTGCATGTTACAGACCGACGGGGGGGCAGGGGGAGAGAGAGGGTGAATGCGTAAAAATGGTTTTCATCTTTTTTCTTTCAACTGTTCAATTTTTCATCAAAATCAAACTGAACCCTCGTTTTTCAAGGGTTTTTCCTCTTCCCCCTGGAAAAGACGGGGTGAGTGAAACAGATTTTTTTTTCATTTTCTTTCAATTCAAATCAAACCGATTTTTTTCCGTTTAGATGAAAAAAATTCAAATTTTGGGGGAGGGAAAAATCTTGTTTCTTTTCAAATATTTTCCATGGAAAATCCTTACTATTTGCCAGCCAGCCCGAATGATTGATAGGCGGACAGATCTGTCGGCATAGTTAGGATTTTTTTCCCCATGAGTGCAGACGTCAATGGAAATAGAGCCACGGGAAAAGGATTGGTAGGAGAAATGAGACATAAAAGGTGTTACAAGGAGGGGGATGAAAATTGTTCTCCTTAGCCTCTGAGGAGAGGACAAGAAGCAATGGGCTTAAATTACAGCAAAGGCGGTTTAGGTTGGACATTAGGAAAAAATTCCCAACTGCCAGGGTGGGTAATCAGTGGAACAAATTACCTAGAGAGGTTGTGGAAGCTCCATCATTGAAGCTTTTTAAGAGCAGGTTAGACAAACATCTGCCGGGGTGCTCTAGTTATTATTTTGTCCTGCCCTGAGTGCCGGGGACTGGACTAAACGACCTCTCAAGGTCCTTTCCAGTCCTGTACTTCTCTGATTAGAGTTTTGGAGAAGGAAAGAGCTATAGAAACACGATATGGATACACCCCTCGGCACCTGCCCTGCGTCGCTGTTCAGAACACACAGGAAGTTAAGACAACGGGGCAAGTCAAGTGTTTATCTCTGGGCAGGATGCACGGGTGAGGGCAGGCTGTGCCTGGAGGGCATTCTCTTCCTGGCTGTTGTCGCACCTGGGCTGCAGGGGCTGGGTACCGTGTGCAGCATCAGTGCAGGGTCTGATGGAGGAATATCCTGTCCCCATCCATCCATTTCTCCCCCACTGCTGTGGCTCTGTGTTACCAGCTGCAGATGCCTCTCTGCTTACGTAACCTCAGCAGCTCAAGAGGGCTGTAGTGGGCTCACCTGGCTAAGGTGTCATTACCATGTCACCTTGGTGCTGGCAGCTGAGAGGCCAGGAGACATGCGTGTTGCATCCTGTGATTACAAGGCCGCTTGCCTTGCATCGCACTAATATCGAAATACACTGTGCGGTACTTACCGCGTCACTAGTGGGTCGAGCATGCGCAGGTGAGCCAAGAGGGTGCTGTCACACGATAGGTTAGTGCTCTGTAATGCAGCCTCCTTTGCAACGAAACATGGGCGGGAAGAGAAGCATCGGACTGGCCAGTGTGAATAAGCGGAGCAATGGTCCATCCAGCACAGAGTCCCACCTTCTTCCCAGCATACCAAACCGATCACTGGTCCCTCTGGTTGGAGTCCCGCCCCATGCTGTCCCAGAGCTGATCCATCTTATCCAGTATCCCAGCCTGGAGCAGACTGAGCACCCATCTAGCTTGGCTAAGTGACGGTTCAGCGGAGACATGACAATGGGTTTCTGAAAGCTCTAATCCCTGGGAGGGAGGGGAATAGTTTAACATGGTGCTGGAGGACGTAACTAGGGATCATGATGTGGAATTGGGAAAAGGAAACTCAAGATAAATATCACAACAGTCTTCATCACAGAGAGATGGGTTAGGCTGTGGAGTAGGCTCCCAGGAGAAATGGTAGAAGGAAACCCCTTTGCAGGAAACATTTCAAACTAGACCAGATAAGACATGTGCTGTAGGGAACAAGCCTAGGGAAAATGGACTAGATGTTCAAAAGGAAGAAAGGAGAGTAGCAAAATACAGACCCTGCACTTCAGAAAAGCAGACTTAGACTCCCTTAGGAAACAGATTGGCAGGATCCCCTGGAAGGCTAATATGAGGGGGAAAGGAGTTCAGGAGAGCTGGCTGTATTTTAAAGAAGCCTTACTGAGGGTGCAGGAACAAACCATCCCGATGCACAGAAAGTAGGACCAGCTTGGCTTAACAGAGAAATCTTCGGTGAGATTAAACACAAAAAGGAAACTTACAAGAAGTGGAAACATGGACAGACGACTAGGGAGGAGTATAAAAATATTGCTCGAGCATGCAGGGGTGTACTCAGGAAGGCCAAAGCACAACTGGAGTTGCAGCTAGCAAGGGATGTGAAGAGTAACAAGAAGGATTTCTTCAGGTATGTTGGCAACAAGAAGAAGGTCAGGGAAAGTGTGGGACCCTTGCTGAATGGGGGAGGCAACCTAGTGACAGAGGATGTGGAAAAGGCTGAAGTACTCAATGCTTTTTTTGCCTCGGTCTTCACAGACAAGGTCAGCTCCCAGACTGCTGCACTGGGCAGCACAGCATGGGGAAGGGATGACCAGCCCTCTGTGGAGAAAGAAGTGGTTCAGGACTATTTAGAAAAGCTGGACAAGTCCATGGGTCCAGATCTAATGCATCCGAGAGTGCTGAGGGAGTTGACTGATGTGATTGCAGAGCCATTGGCCATTATCTTTGAAAACTCATGGCGAACGGGAGAGGTCCTGGATGATTGGGAAAAGTCAAATATAGTGCCCATGTTTTAAAAAGGGAAGAAGGAGAATCTGGGGAACTACAGACTGGTCAACCTCACCTCAGTCCCTGGAAAAATCATGGAGCAGGTCCTCAAGGAATCCATTTTGAAGCACTTGGAGGAAAGGAAGGTGATCAGGAACAGTCACCATGGATTCACCAAGGGCAAGTTATGCCTGACCAACCTGATTGCCTTCTAGGATGAGATAACTGGCTCTGTGGATAGGGAAAGCAGTGGACGTGATATATCTTGACTTTAGCAAAGCTTTTGATACGGTCTCCAGCAGTATTCTTGCCAGCAAGTTAAAGAAATATGGATTGGATGAATGGACTATAAGGTGGATAGAAAGCTGGCTAGATTGTCAGGCTCAATGGGTAGTGATCAACATCTCGATGTCTAGTTGGCAGCCGGTATCAAGCGGAGTGCCCCAGGGGTCACTTCTGGGGCCGGTTTTGTTCAACATCTTCATTAATGATCTGGATGATGGGATGGACTGCACCCTCAGCAAGTTCACAGATGACAGTAACTGGGAGGAGAGGTAGATACGCTGGAGGGTAGGGATAGGGTCCAGAGAGACTAGACAAATTGGAGGATTGGGCCAAAAGAAATCTAATGATGATCAACAAGTACAAGTGCAGAGTCCTGCACTTAGGACAGAAGAATCCCATGCACTGCTACAGGCTAGGGACCGACTGGCTAAGCAGCAGTTCTGCAGAAAAAGACCTGGGGATTACAGTGGACAAGAAGCTGGATAGGAGTCAGCAGTGTGCCCTTGTTGGCAAGAAGGCTAACAGCATATTGGGGTGCATTAGTACGAGCATTGCTAGCAGATCGAGGGAAGTGATTATTCCTCACCACTGGTGAGGTCTACACCTAGAGAACTGCATCCAGTTTTGCCCTCCCCCCCGCTACAGAAAGGATGTGGACAAATTGGAGAGAGTCCAGCGGAGGGCAATGAAAATGATTAGGGGGCTGGGGCCCATGACTTATGAGGAGAGGCTGAGGGAACTGGGCTTATTTAGTCTTCAGAAGAGAAGAGTGAGGGGGGATTTGATAGCAGCCTTCAACTACCTGAAGGGGGGTTCCAAAGAAGATGGAGCTTGGCTGTTCTCAGTGGTGGCAGATGACAGAACAAGAAGCAATGGTCTCAAGTTGCAGTGGGAGAGGTCTAGGTTGGAAATTAGGGAAAACTATTTCACTAGGAGGGTGGTGAAGCACTGGAATGGGTTACCTCGGGAGGTGGTAGAATCTCCATCCTTAAAGGTTTTTAAGGCCCATCTTGACAAAGCCCTGGCTGGGATGATTTAGTTGGTGTTGGATCTGCTTTGAGCAGGGGGTTGGACTGGATGACCTCCTGAGGTCTCTTTCAACCTTAATCTTCTATGATTCTATGATTCCCCCATGTCCAATATCTATGATCTAGTCTGGTATTTCACTTTCTGCCACATCCAAACAGAGGAACAGTCCATCTGGTTCAGCATCTCACCTTATATATATAGGAATCGCCTGTATCCCTCTTTATGCCACATCTGGGCCACATCTGCAGTCCATGAAGTCTGGTATGTTTTCTCTAGCTGTGGCCAATGCCAGGTGCTTTAGGGCAGAGCATGGGACCCGCCCACACCCATCATCCATCTAGCTGAGTAACACTGAACCATAGGGGGAAATTCTTCTTGACCCACCAAGTCCTGAATTATGAGATTTGCTAGCTTTCTAACTCTTCTCCTGGCCAGTGTAACTTCAGGTATTATGCTAATTTCAATGTCTCTGATCCTTTGTGTTTTTTAATCCTCCTAAGATATATGCCTCCATAACATCCTACAGCTGTAAATTTCACAGGTTAATTATATGCAGCATGAAAGCCTGCTTCCGCTCCCTTGGTTTGAAAACTCTTGCCTGTAATTTGATGCGGGGACCCTTGCCTTTGTATTCTGGGGTTGGATGACTCAGAGTCACTAACTGGCCTTCGCTGAGCCGTTGGGTATTTAACGCGCTATTATATAGGGGAGACACGGGCACGAGGGAAAGTCATTCTTTGGTCTGTGTTTGTGTGCGTCCATCAGATGAACCTGCCATTCTGGAGGCAGGAGACCTGGACCGGAAAGCCATGCGGCTCGGAGGAGGCCTCGACCTAGACACCATTTCTCTGGCTTCGGTCACAGCCGTTACCACCGATGTGTCGAATAAGAGGTGAGGGAGGAAATTTGAGCCAATACGAGACAGGAAGTGACATCACCTGGCCCACAGTCCAGATGCACACTCCGCCTGCGTTCGGGGGGGGGGGGTGAGCCAGGGTTGTTACCGCAATGGCTCTTTAAAGACCTGCCTGAGATCTTGCCACCTGCAAAAGGCAAAACTCAGGAGAGGTTTCCTATCGCTTAGATCCAGAGAGAGAGAGGCGGGAAGAGGCTCAATAGCTTTGCAAATATTTTGTCAAGGTCTCCACATTTGCAGCAGCCAGAATACGCTGCTCATCTCTTTGTTTTATGAACATTGATTTTTCTCCTCCCCTTCCAAGGTCAAAGCCTGACATTAAAATGGAGCCCAGTGCTGGCCGGCCAATGGATTACCAAGTAAGTGGGGCTGCTGTGACCCCTTGCCTATCCTCCACATGCTCCTGGGGCTAGAGGCTGGCGGGGGGGGGGAGCAGAATGCCCTGCTGGGGAGATTAAAAGAGGGAGGGGGAGGAAGAGACTCCCTGCAAACATTTGGGGGAACCTCCAAACTCAGCCGTCTGCCTCACTGCTCTCAGGCCGGTTGGGAAGTTTATTGTAACGGGCTCGAAAACGGTGCAGGCCAGCGGCTAAGGCAAGGCTGAGGATGTGCAGGCCAGACATTTTCCAGAAGGGAAGAGAAGACTCATTCGGGCAGCCTGGGAGAGGGGCCTTTGCTTAGGGCGAAGGGCAATGGTCCAGCCCTGCCTGGTGAGCCGAGCTGCGTGCCCCGCCCCACCCCAACCAAGCGGCTAGCAGGCAGGCTGCGGGGTGGGCGGCAAAGGACAGAAACGGGCGATGCCCAGGGTTCCATGTATTTACAGCGTGTATCTTCATTTCTATTTGTCCCGACCCGCTGGGAGACGCCCTGAGCTGAAAGGCCAGGACATAACTTACCAACAGGGGCACACAGCTAGGGTCTGACATGGAGACCTCTGAAGCAGGCGGCTGTCTGTTACAGATAGCTCCAAGGAGATGCCTTTAGGGCTAGGGAACATTAAATTAAAGCTTGGGTGGGCGGCCATGGAAACTTTATTTAGTTCTTCCTGATCAGAAAGAGTCACCAAGCCACATCTTATGACCTGCTGCTGGGCTAAAGACCAGAGCTTGTCACTGTGGCTATTTCTCGAGGTGATGTATTGACCGTAGCAAGCACAGGATTGGGACCATCAAGAATTCATCCTTGGGACCATCAGCCTCCAGAATCCCAGGCCTCTAGCATCCACTGAATTAAAGGAGCAGACCTGTGCCAGAAAAGGGCTGACGTCTACATGAGCCCATGTTTCCATCTTCCCCATGTTTCGGGAAGAGGGCGGCAATGCCCGGCTAGCCATGTATGGACTGCAGCACTTCACCTACCCACCCAAAGGTCTGGTCATTCTGAATGACCCTTCTGAAACAGCCTGGGGAGGGTAGCTCATGCCAGGGAGTCCTGGGGAAGTCTGGCTGTTGACTGCTCTCACTCCGCATGCCCGCAACCATTCCTGTTTTGAGCAGATGTTGTAATTATTGATTGGCTGGATTGTATTCATGGCCCTTTGCAAATACCAGGCAGCTGCCTAGAGAGCCCTAAAACATCTAGATCACAGCTGGTCAGGAGAAAGGGACACGAGTGACTTGCTCGGCCAGAGGTGGACTTGTTGAACATTCCACCAAATGGGAGCATGTCCCAGGAATGCATCGCCAGTGGATGGCCAGTCCCACGCGGGAACAACAGCCCAAATGAAATTAGGCAAATACAATGGAGATATAAACTGAAGAGCTTTGAGTATAAACTAAACCGGATTGTGAGGCTAATGGGGAGCCAGTATAGCTCAGTCATTAATGGCGTAATGGAAGTGTCATGGGGTACAGGAGAAATGCAGCCTGCTGGTAAATTCTGAACCAGTCACAAGCAAGAGATGGAAAGAGCGGGCAGGCCAGCTGGGAGATCATTGTGGTCCTGCAAGGGCAAGGGAGACGTGGCGTAGTCTGTAATGGAGAAGATCACGAGTGTAGAGACATGGCTTAGTCTGGAATGGAGAAGATCACGAGGGTGTGGAGACATGACTTAGTCTGGAATGGAGAAGATCATGAGAGTGTGGAGACATGACTTCGTCTAGAATGGCTCAGTTCTGAGGTGTAGAAGAACTGGCAATGACAAAACACAGTCGGGGACACATGGGGCTTGTTTGCTAACCCTCGGTAGATCCATTTTCCATAACAAACTGGCTTTTGCTGAACGCCTAAAAATTTTAGGAAATCAATTACATTTGAGAACCACAGTCTGAAACGAAGTACTTGTGGCACCTTAGAGACTAACAAATTTATTTGAGCATAAGCTTTCGTGAGCTACAGCTCACTTCATCTGTCTGATACGGTGCTTCTGAAAGATGCAGGTAACAGTCAGAATATGACAGATAGGACGGGGGTGGGGAGGAGAAATTGTTAATCAGGGAGGCTGCTAATTAGGTGGGGCGCAGAGGTGGTCTCAGTCCAGTTCTTGCTGGGTGGGTGGCCATTTCATACAGACCCAGCCACCATTGTTGTCAGCTGGGAGTCTCAGGGCTTGTCTACGCACAGATGTTATATCAGTTTCACTAACGGTATGAACTGACATAGGTCAGCTGGTGCAACTATGTGGGGACCCCAAAACCAGTGTGACCCAGGTGTGAACCAGTGGAGAGTGTCCACATGCAAAGCTGCACTGGCCGAACTAAATCGGTTTAACTTCACTCCATTAGTGAAATGAGAGCAACTTCATGACCCAAGCCTCAGAGGACAGGCTCTGGCCTAAATAAGCTCACATCCACTCCAGGCCAGGGCGTGAGGACATCAGCAGCATTGAGGTAGGGAAGCTGACCCTGCCTGGGGTCTCGGGCTGTCGCTCTGGCACCTCCCCACCAGCACTGATCTCACGTCAGCAGACGAATGCAGGCCACCGGATACCGCGGAGAAGCGATGAACCCGGTTCTCACAAGGGTGGGTGTCCCTATCTCCCCTCCCCAGGTGAGCATCACAGTCATCGAGGCCCGGCAGCTGGTGGGGCTGAACATGGACCCCGTGGTGTGCGTGGAGGTGGGGGAAGAGAAGAAACACACATCCATGAAGGAGTCAACCAACTGCCCCTACTACAATGAGGTGAGCTGGCCTCTCCCCAGACCTGGCTCTGACACACACCTGTAGACAGATGTAGAGACTAGACTGAGCTGGGTGTTTGACTTCTCGGGTCAGGGTTAGCGGAAGATAAAGGTCGGATCTAGCCATTGATAGTCACAGGACGCCTCAGAGTATTACACTGGGCTTGGAGAACTGCTGCCTTGCTGACTAGCGTGCCAAATACTTGGGATTAAAAGCCCCTCCGGTACTGCTCCACGGGCCCGGTGGGACTAGCTGCCTGGGGCAGGAGAGACCGTGGGACCTGCCCCACGTTCCCGCAGAACGCTGGCTCTTCGAAGCACACCAACACTACAGCAAGTGGCTTGCTTGGCTGTGGTCTTTCCATGTGAATGAGGCAGCGCCTGACCCAGGGTCCGTCCGCTTTGAACATACGTGTCCTTGTGTTCGGGATGGTCTGTGAGTGCCCGGGACATGGGCAGTCACGCCAGTGGTTGGAGCAGGAGTCGATAGCCAGGAATCAGAGCCTAGGCTCAGGATCCTATCAAGGGCAGTCAGGACCAAAGGTCAGAGCAGGGTCAAACCTGAGGAGTAGCGCAGGAGTTTGCGGTCAGGTTCCAGGCCAGGGTCGACACCAAGGGTCAGAGTTCAAGTCAGGTTTCAGGGTCTGGGTCAGGAGGCAAAGTTCAAATGAAGCCTGAAGCCAGTTCAGGAGTAGGACAGGTCCTGGCATATACAGGAGATCCACACTGTTGCATGGACACATCTTGGACCGCCCCTTGGGTTTATATAGGGCAGGGAGCCAATCAGGAGCCAGGAGGCTGCTGCCTATCACAACCGTTGAGGCAGGACTTCCTGTGGTCTGTGTCCACTGTGAGTCATGGGCAGTGGAGCGCGAGCTAATTGCAGCTGCCTCTGGGTGATGGCCTGGAGCTGGCGCTTGCCTGGTGGCTCTGCAGCCTGGGTTCTAGATCCCTGGGGGCCTTACGGCCAGCGCCAGAACTGGAGCAAGGAAAGGGTGGAAACAAGCAGGCCGAAGCGCTATCGAAGCCAGGGGCAAATGCTTTGAGCAGCCGGTCTGTTGACTCTTCCACCCCATCAGGCAGCCTTGTGCAGGCCACCTGTGCTCGTTAGGTCACCCTGAGACTGGTTCTGCTTCCTGACAGGGTCAGGGGGATGGAATTCAGAACCAGATCCGAGCTGCCCCGACGGCACCTGTGCGGCTAGGATGAGCGAAAACCCAGGGAAAGCAGCCAATGCCTCTGAGTGCTTTTACGAGAGAAAGCGTCTGTTCGCTTGATCTATGTTGAATTTACTGACCCTTGTCCCATTGACCCAGTTTTCATAGCGGATCATATTTTCCATTCATTTGACCACAAACGCTGTCATTTTCTAAGGTGATTTGGATCTTCCTTCTCCCCCCCACCCCACCTCCTCAGCAACTTCCGTTGCCCGGAGCCAGTCCCATGCGATGGTTGTCTCTGGTAACGAGGGCTGGTCGTTGGTAGCCATTTTGACGTTCCCTCCGAAAGGCACGCCCCTTTGTTCCCCCTCCCTTACAGCTTCCCTTTCCTTTGCAGTACTTCGTCTTTGATTTCCACGTGCCCCCGGACGTCATGTTCGATAAAGTCATCAGACTGTCGGTAAGCGTGCTTGAGCGGGTGCGCGCGTGTGTGCGGCCCCTTCGCTGCCCTTTCAGAGTATGGGTGGAAAGAGCCCGTTTCACCTGCCGGTGGCGTTTGCGGGTGAAAAGTGAGGGAAGGAGCTGGGGGATGCCGCTGTCAGCCACTGTGCAAGCTTCCCTGAGCAAGAGCTTTGCCGGTGCCCCTCTCTCCTGGCCCACAGCCCCCTCTGCTAGTCCAGGGCCCTCCGTTATTCCAGACCTGGGTACGCCCACGCAGGGCTCGCTTGTAGACTAGAGCACATGCTGTAATTCCAGTCTCAGCACCTCGCTCCCAGCCCATTCACCTGAGCCCCATCCTGCTCTTCCAGTCTGGTCACATGCCGCTCTGCTAACGCATCTCCATGCTGATTCCCAGCTTCCTCCTGCCATTCAGGTCCTCGGCAGAGATGCCGGGTTTTGCCGTGTGTGGGCCCATGCTCAAGGGAGACTAAGAGAACCCTCTCCCATGCACCCATCTCGTTCATGACATTTCCAGATCTGGGAGGCTGAATCCGCACTCTGGGACCTGCTGCCCCACTCCCCGCATGGCTGGGCTTGGGGGCGGTGCAGTAGCTCAGTGCGTACTGACTTGCTTGTGCCTTTGTTGATCGAAAGGTCATCCACTCTAAGAACCTCTTGCGCAGTGGGACCTTGGTGGGCTCCTTCAAAATGGATGTTGGGACCATTTACACGCAGCCTGGTACGTAGCAGTGGCTTGGGCGGGGGTGGTTCATGCCTGGGGAAAAGTCTGTGCTCAAACCCCACTTTGTTAACAGAAGGGTTGGCCTCTCTGTGGGTCAGTTGAAATGGAGAGAAGGGGGTGGAGGCTTAAGGTTTTATCAGCGCTTGCTTGGGATGGCTGCCATGCTCACAAGTGATGTGCCGACAAAACCTTCGGGCCATTTCCATCCCACGATGTGTTTGGTTTATGCCACGTCAGTGACCGAAGAAGCTGATTGATAGGCCTGTCAAGGAAATGTCTGCCCGTCTGCATTCTCCCTTCAGTGTGTTTGCACACATGCAACAAGAAATGTTACTATTGGGACTTATTTGGCCCGTCTCTCCAGCTGGCAAGGCAGGGTGGTGTTGCTTCTTGGGGCTATATACCATGTCTCTGATATCCTGGGACTGCCATGGCTATAACAGCACTGCATACAGGGCTTAGCGATGTTTATTGTGAAAACAAGCATAAGTTTATTTAACAAAGAACAGAGATTCAAATAATCGCAAGTAGGTAGAAGTATTGGAAACAATTGGTTTCAGAGTAACAGCCGTGTTAGTCTGTATTCGCAAAAAGAAAAGGAGTACTTGTGGCACCTTAGAGACTAACCAATTTATTTGAGCATAAGCTTTCGTGAGCTACAGCTCACTTCATCGGATGCATCGGATGAAGTGAGCTGTAGCTCACGAAAGCTTATGCTCAAATAAATTGGTTAGTCTCTAAGGTGCCACAAGTACTCCTTTTCTTTTTTTGGAAACAATTGGTTACATCTAAACCAAAATCATAATACACCTTCTAGAATCTAGACTTAACTAACAAGACACCGTCTTCTCTATAATACTTAGTCCTGCCTTGAATGCAGGGGACTGGACTAGATGACCTCTCAAGGTCCCTTCCAGTTCTATGATTCTATGATTCTCTAAGGACGTTTAGCTCACTCAAAATCTTTCTCCCGCTGTTTTTCTGCCAGGTTGGCTGTGATCCCTTTTTACGCTCTCAGCTTATCTCCTAGGGGAAGGAAGCCATGTGTCCCCTTGTATTCTCCTGATATACCTGACTAATTCTGTAATTCTCCTGTTGTGTCTTCCTTCCTGTAAGCTTTGAGATCTCTTGTCTCTGCTGTCTTGATAAGCTGATGGCTCTGTATGAAAGAGTCTTGTCGTAAGATACAGCATACACAACGGTCAGCCAAGGAGGGAGAAGTGTCTCCTAACCCTGCCTGAACAGAACCTGTTTGTCACCTTCAGCTGACCTGCCTTAACTCACCTACCTTAAGAACATAGTTTTCAGTACAGATACTTAACCGATTAAATAGGATCTTTACGTACGTTCCCTGATGACTAGCGTAGCTCTGGCTGTTGGTGGAGACCTCACATTCCACCTTTTGGCCCATTATTATGTAGACATCAGATCCAGGGGATCCCTATAAACCCCTACGCACCCCTTATGCCTTCTGCCAGTTGGCATCAAGTGGTCCCTGGATCCCAGGGCTTATCTAGACCCATGGTTCACAGTGGGCTTGCCTTGGAAGGAGATAAGTCATAGCTAACACATTTAAGAAACCTCTAAAAGGGTCTAAAATTACTTTTTTTTTCTATACAGAATAATGGTGCAATTTTTAAGTGCAAAATGTCACAATATGCCAAAGGTTGTATCCCATTGGAAAAGGCTCCACACTTATAGGGACTTTAAGGCCATGGCCCTTTCACACTGCTCTGGCACTGCGGCCCTTTACAAGATAGTGGACCACCACCCTACCTCTTGTCCAGGACTGAATCTCACCATCCGGCACCATTGCCGATGCGAAACTGGGGAGAAATGTCACATTTTCGGTGGGGTAAGAGGGAAACCTGTTTGTGGCAGATTGATTTTTTTTTAAAAACTGACAGCCGCTTTGGCATGTTAGTGGTTGTCCTGGCTGAGCTGAATTGGTAGGCAGAGTGCAGGTGAAACAATCAAAAGGGTGTGAAAAATGCAGTTGATAAGGTCACTCTGCAGTTTATCTGTGGGTTTCGCCTCCACTGAGAAGCTATGGGCACTACACAAAACCCTGACATAGTTTTCAAAATATATAGGCATTTGGGGTGGGCCCAGGAGAGCTTCAGATAACAGGCAGCTAGTATTTTACAGGCTAGATCACTGGGATTTTCCCCTTTGAGAAAGATTTTGAGCATAAAAAGCATGGAGTGCCATCTGTATTCCTCTCACTCATGGGAGCTGAGACATGCACTCCCACATGGAGGTCGCAGAAAAGGGTCAGACAGTTTCCTACTCCATAAATAACCCCTGAACTTTCTTTTGGTGACTGACTTTCCCTGCCTCCTGGCTTCCAGAGCATCAGTTCTACCACAAATGGGCCATCCTGTCCGATCCCGAGGACATCACGGCCGGCTTGAAAGGGTACCTGAAGTGTGACATCGCTGTGGTGGGGAAAGGGGACAACATAAAGACACCGCACAAAGCCAACGAGACAGACGAGGATGACATCGAGGGGTGAGGCAGCATGGAACTGGGTTCACCACTCTGGAATTAGCCACCTCCAAACATTAGCCGTCTCTCACAGCTCAGGGACCATCCTTGTGCCACAGATCCATGTGGGGTAGATTGATGGGTTTCAGTGATTTGTAACAGGTCTTCAACGGCCAGGTCTCCAGTCCAGCCCAGGGCGGTCATGACTGACAGCCAAGTTGGCGTCTGTTGGCAAAACACTTTTGAGCGGTCTCGGCATAGTGCCTGCATTGTTAAACCACTGCTTCAGCAGGCCACATTGTTGGCAGCCTCAGCAAAGATGCCAAGGACTGTATGGGCCAGGGAGGCTGTCTTCTCCTCTAGAAAAGGGGGTTGATCTAGCTTCTGCCAGGTGGAGCCAGCAGCAACTACAGCTGGGTTCAATATCTAGGGGTTCCTTTTCTACAATACAGCACAGAACCGGCTTGAGCCCCCACCCAGTGACCTGGGAAATTTACACACCACCCCTGGGCATCTGAGAGGCAATTCTTCCCCACTTGCAAGCACAGAGTCTGAGTGTAGAAAAGAAACTTTGAATGAAAGGAGAGAAGTCACCCGACATTAATTAGGGAAAATGCCACAAGTGGGATTCATAAACATAAAACCGTGAGCAGGACGCGCGCCCCCCACCCCCCCGCAGAGTGCGTGGGGCCGGGCCTTCCATCCCATATTCTTGAGTTCTACAGCCAATAGTTCCTTTACTGTGCCCCCTCACCACAGCCCACTCACAGTGGTTGTCCTTGGCCAGTGAGCACCCGGGGCTCAGAGGTGCATATGGGTGAGAGCCTGGCCACCTCCCCAGCTGCTCATTCACTGTCCGACTGTCAGTCACCTTCTGCTGCCACCTGCTGTGATCTCTGCACATCCCGTCTCTTAGTGATTATCAGCTCTGTGCAGAAACACTGCCCCATTGCCAGCAACGCCCACTTCCATTTGAGCACTTTAACATAACAAAAGGCTCCCAAGGAAGCCTGTTTAGCTTTATTTTTTAACAGTGGGTAGAAACAGCTTAAACCAGCCCAAGGACGTTTAGGGGAGGGAATCCCCACATCCTCTCTGAAACACCTGTCCCCACCCCTCTTACTTTCACAGGGGTCTGGCATTCGAGCCCCTGGCTTAGTAAGTTCCTTTCAGCTGAGGGTGACCCCTCAGTCGGGATAAGCTCAGCACAGTTCTGCTCCCCTTTAGTCATACAAGGAAGATAACAACGTTTCACTATCCCTGCACTCAGTACTAAAGGGATTTGTAACCCAACACCAGCCAAAGCTGATCACTTGGAGCTACGCAGCTTCTGTCTGCTGGATACGCAGGCAGAGTAGGTGTGTTCATGTAAATACAGTTTGCTCCTAAAGTCTCTCTCCCTCCAGAACTAGCTATCAGGGGAGAGTTCATTCAGACCGTGCTTAAACTCATTGTCAGGGCACTGCAGGGAAGCTGTCCTGCCATTCCCCTGCTGGCCTGGGTCTGTGGGGGACACAGGGGTGGGAAGCCTGCAGAGGTGTTGATGCAGAGCACTGAAAATCCCTACAAAATACTCAGGAGAAAAGTCCATGAGGTTCAAAACTTAGTTCACCCCCACAGTGATAGACCAATGAAGTGGCTCAAGGTGTCTGGGGCCTTTAAAGCCAAACCTCAGGTCCCTGTCTGGTTACCTAGCATCCCCCTGGTTATACAGCATCCCCGGCAACCAGGCTAGAAGGGATGTCCCACGCCATTTGCTGCAACCGCCCCAGGCTTTATTCTGGCCCCATCTGACATCTCTGAGATTGCAGGTGGGTGACTGAGGGTGCAGTCTGGCCCATTTTTAGCCAGAAGGTTGTGCTGTCCACTGATGTAGCGAGGAAGTTACCCCCATCTCGCCCCAGACAACATAGTGCGGTCATGGGGCCAGAGCCGCATTCTGGCACTTTTGCCACACAGAGGATTCCATTGGCATCCTCCGCTCAGCATGATGGTTGCACTACATGGAAGACGCCATTTGGTTGAGCAAAATGGCGTCCTCTGCATGGTGCGTGGGAGGTCGCACTGGTGGGGGCGTTCCCACACTGGCGGGGGCGGTCCCACAGGGCAGGGGCGTTCCGCTCATTGCCCATTCAGGACAACACCTATTTAAGCGACTTATCCCTGGACAGATCTCAGGGTGGAAATAAATAGCAAGACCAGAGACCATATGGATGAGAACCTGTTCATGAGATCCAGCCCAATGGTCACATGCATTGCAAGGCCAGATCCATGGGGAGTCCTCCGTAAAACGGCCAGTCTCCATGCTGAATCGGGAGAGTTGGCAGAGATGTAGCAATGAAGCCAACTTGGCTCCAGACATGGTCACTCATCTATGTTCTTCTTCAGTGCCGAAGGGAGACGCAGAGCGTGAAGGGGAAGCTGTGCCCACTTCTGAAAGTCTCGCCTCCCCAGAGTCGGTCCCTCAGCCACGGTGCGACTAGCCAACTCCTCCCCTTGGGCCCAGTGACCCCCTCCAGCCCTGTCTGTCTGTGTCCACGTTGCAGGAACCTGCTTCTTCCAGATGGCATCCCGCCAGAGCGGCAGTGGGCCCGTTTCTACATCAAGATCTACCGCGCGGAGGGGCTGCCCCGCATGAACACCAGCCTCATGGCCAACGTGAAGAAGGCACTCATCGGAGAGAACAAGGATCTGGTGGACCCCTACGTCCAGGTGCTGTTTGCAGGGCAGAAGGTAAGCAGGTTATTTGCTGAGCCGTGGCACTGGGAGATGCCCTGGGAAAGGCAATCACTGGGCAAAGCTTTCCTGTTTGCCACATTCCTCTGTTGTGTCCAAACAACGTGAACAATTTTGTTCAGCACTTTGCGATAGCCACCAGTCGCGGGAAGGTCCCATTGCATATGCTGGGAGGAGAGAATCGCTGGCTCAGTGCATGGTCCGTTGGTTACCACCAGCAGGGGCAACAGGTGAAGACAGCCTGGTGGTCATTAGCCTAGGCCACTCCACGATCCTGCTCCCGCTCTTCCCATCTGGCAGGGGAAAACGTCAGTGCAGAAGAGCAGCTATGAGCCCCTCTGGAACGAGCAGATCATCTTCACGGAGATGTTCCCCCCTCTGTGCAAGCGGCTCAAGGTCCAGATCCGGGACTCGGACAAGGTCAACGACATGGCCATCGGCACCCACTTCATTGACCTGCGCAAGATCTCCAATGAAGGGGACAAAGGTAAAGCCCAGGGGCTGATCCTCCACCCTGCTGGAAAAGGCCGACATGACGGCATAGGCACCACTTACCTCCCCCTTCAGCCTAGAGATTAGTGAGCCTGGGTGCCCGGCCTGAGAGGCTTCGCTTCAGAAAGTGCTGCGCACCCATCTTCTGCAAATCAGGCCCTTGTAAGACATCTCCAGCTGGGCCCCGAAGCCCACTAGTCACTTCCACAAGCTCTGCCACAGGCAGGTGCAAATCTGATACACTCCCACTTGTTGTTGTTATTTGTATTACCGTAGCACCTGTGAACCCCAGTCAGTGCTAGGCACTGTACAAACACAGAACAAAAAGTCCATCCTGCCCCAAAGAACTCCCAGCTACGTGTAAGACGAGAGATGGCAGACAGAGACAGACAGATGGGGGAGCCCAAGGAAACAGTGAGGTGATATTGGTCAGCGTGATGATAGGCAGCGGTATTTGTGCACCGGCAGCCTGTGCTCACACACACACGTCTGGGTACCCGTGAAGGCACGCACCGGTGCAATTGTGCACATTCACACAGTCCTCCATGCCCACGCCACTCAGGTGAGGCCACGTCCTGGTGTTTGCACTGCCCTCACCCCGTTCACCAGGCATGTTCTCTCTGCTGCAGGCTTCCTGCCCACCTTCGGCCCAGCCTGGGTGAACATGTATGGCTCCACCCGGAACTACACCCTGATGGACGAGCACCAGGACCTGAACGAGGGCCTGGGCGAGGGCGTCTCCTTCCGCGCCCGGCTGCTCCTCAGCCTCGCCGTGGAGATCCTGGACACCAGCAACCCGGAGATCACCAGCTCCACAGAGGTGCAAGTGGAGCAGGCCACGCCGGTCGCAGACGTGAGTCAACCCCGCCATTTCCCTAGCCAGCTCCCGTGCCACGTCTTGCGAGTTGACGGTCAGGTTGCTTCACCCCTCCGAGGCCTGTTCATCCCTTGTCTCTCAGTGCAGCGAGCATGGGGCAGGGGCAGTCTGCCCCTGTTGGGACGGCCACCAACAGGGAAAGTTAGTCCCAGCCAGGGCGCGGTTTCTGGAATCTGGAGACATCTGTTCTGTTAGAAACAGGTCACCAGAGACCCTTGTTTCGCGATGGCGACCAAATAGCCTTCATGTGATGACAGCTGTCTGTCTGCCCTGCCCCCACCACCACCTCTTGGCGGGGATTGAACCGGGACTAAGCGGTGAAAGGCTCCGTACCCCAAGGTGGATGACATTTTTCGACAAAAACTTTTTTTTCGGCCAAAAAAAAAATGTAGATTTGGTGACCCCAAAACGTTGTGCCATTTTGTGTTGATTTTGCTGAATGGTTCACTGAGGGAGAAAAAAGCTAAGAACAAATTCTGAAAAATGGCGTCCTTTTGTTTCAGCCGTTTTGAAATGAAACATTTCCATTTTTCAGCTCAGAACGCCTTTTGGGGTCAAAGTTTCCTTTATTTCTTTTTTGTAAATCAAAAACCTTGAAAAATGTTCCAAATCAAAACCAAACTGGTTTGTGGGACCTGAAGCGTTTGGGATTTTTACCTTTCCAGTCCTGAAAAGTTTCCAAAAATGTTCATTTTTGGTGCGACCCAAAATGATTTTTTTTTTAAATTGCAAACTAACGGAGAAGCCTGTTACTCATCCAGCTCTGTTCTTATCTCACAACAAGTCCCAGCACGGCCCCAAAGTCCTAAGAGAGACTAAGCTACCCTCTGTCAACCAGAGGGGTGCTCCACAGATCAAGATTAAGGTACCTTAGTAGTGCAGCGTGGGTTGCTACTGCTCATGCTGGGAATAAACACAGGCCCTCAGTCTGTAGGCCTGTGAATCTGGCATCTTTTATTGGCAATAAAGTCCACTGGAAACCAACAAAGCTGCCTCCCCAGAACTGATAGCTACTGTGGGTACCAAAACACATTGCCAGTCTGCAGGCTTCCCAACTGCTAAGTAGAGGGACCTTGTAGTCCCATCAGCCAGTTCAGCCAGTCTCTACCGCCCCCCTACTCTCATGTTAACAGCCTGTACTTTCTCCGGCAGAACTGCACTGGCAAAATGGAAGAGTTCTTTCTCTTTGGAGCCTTCCTGGAAGCGACCATGATTGACAGGAAGATCGGGGACAAACCCATCAACTTTGAGGTCACAATAGGTTGGTATTTTTGTAAAAATGGGTTTACGCTCAAGCTGTGATGGCTCCTGGCTTTAGCTCTGGAGAACCTGGTGCAATCCATCCTGGTGTTAAATAAATACCAAGGAGGGAGAGAAGATGTTCAGGGGTCCGGGATATGAGCCCCGGTCAGTGTTCACGGTGGTTGAAACTCCCTGACCTCCCTAGGATCCCCTGGGAGGGGGAGGGGGGAATTCCTTCGCCACCCTAAATCAGTGGCGACTGACGGAGCCGGGGGCGAGGGTAAGGGTTTTCGTTCGCCGCCCTCTTCCCAAGGCAACTACGGGAACCGGATCGACGGCACGGCCAAGCTCAGCCTGAAGAAGAAGAAGGAGGGCGGGGACGGCAAGCAGGAGGACTCTGAGCTGCTCCAGCGCTCGAGCGAGGACGAAGCCGATGACGACGGGGAGCTGGCCTCTGTCTCCTCGACTCAGCCAGTGAAGCCCCTGATCACGGACAGGCAAGTGTGCCAGGCTGGTCAATGGGACGGGGTGTTGCTGAAGGTTGGGGGGGAAGATAAAAGAGGGGGGGGGACCCTTGTGGTGTGTAATTAGATCGAACAGAATTTGGGGTCTCCTGCCTTTCAGGCAGTTGGGAAGCAGAGCGAGTGGGCTCTTCCCGCCCTGCTGGCTTCATTAGGGTACAATACAATGCAGTATAGGGTGAGTTTGGTGCTTCAAACTGAGAAGAGGATACTGCCTTCCAAGCCATCAGCAGGGTTACAGGACAACAGGTTAGGCCCTCCAGGCAGAGAAACTGCTGGAGCTCCGAGCAGCTTTGAAGGGTCCCTTCTGATCTGTGCTCCAGCCCACAGCTGAGGCAGGCCAGCTGCGGGTGTTTGACTGCAGTGTAGACAAGCCCAGAGAGGCTAATTGACTGGTCCAGGGAATCTCCGCTGGAGCAGAGAACTGAACCCAAATCTCCTGAGAACCAAGCTAGCACTCTAACCACTGGGCAGTCCTTCCTCCCTTAGTCTAGGTCTTCTCTGCCTTGTCTATTCTCTGTCCACACTCGCACCTCGAGAGCATGAGAAGAGGTGAAGTTTTTGACTCTGACAGTACTTAACCACTGGAACAATTTGCCAAAGGTTGGGTGGATTCTCTGTCACTGGCAAATTCTCAATGAAGATTGGACAATTTTCTGAAAGATCTGCTGTAGTTTAAACAGGAATTACTGTGGGGCAGCTCTCTGGCCGGTGCTATGTCGGAGGTCAGACCAGATGATCACAATGGTCCAGTTTTGGTGCTCACAATTCAAGAAGGATGTTGATAAACTAGAGAGGGATCAGAGAAGAGCCACGTGAATATTTAAAGGAATAGAAAACCTGCCTTACAGTGATAGGTTGAGCTACCTGAGTCTAGTTAGCTTAGCAGTGAGAAAGTTAGGGGGTGACTTGATCCCACACTATGAGTATCTACATGGGGAACAAATATTTAATCATGGGCTCTTCAGTCTAGCAGAGAAAGGTCTAACAGGATCCAATGGCTGGAAGTTGAAGCTAGACAAATTCAGATGGGAAGGCATAGATGCGTGATGGTGACGCTAATTATCAATTTACCAAGGATCGTGCTGGATTCTCCGTCACTGACAAGTTTTTAATTAAGATCAGATGTTTCTCTAAAAGCTCTGCTCTAGGAATTATTCTGGGGCCGGTCTCTGGCCTGAGTCATACAGGAAATCAGACCAGATGATCACAATGGTCCCTTCTGGCCTTGGGATCTATGGACCTATGAATGGGGCTATTTGCAAGCGAGCAACCAACAATTTCCTTCTGCTCAGGGCAACTGTCTGATCCTGGGGCCCGGCCCAAAGCCCCCTGAAGTTTATGGGAGTCTTTCCGTTGACATCAGTGCGTTTGGAAGAGGCGCTTAGTGTGACCTCCGCTCCATCTGCCGTGCACTCCTTGGTGGGCTCCATGAAGCCTGTGCGGGATGAGCGCCCTCACGCTGTCTGGATGCCGGCAGTGCCCTCCCAGGTGCGCTCACGCTCTGGTGTATCCTTCCTCCCTTCCCTGCAGGAACTACTTCCACTTGCCTTACTTCGAGAAGAAGCCCTGCATCTACATCAAGAGCTGGTGGCAGGACCAAAGACGGAGGCTCTACAATGCCAACATCATGGACAAGATCGCGGACAAGCTGGTCAGTCCGAGGACGGGGTAGGGCTCCTAGGGGACTAGGAGCCCGGGGGGCAGCGGACAGCACACCTAGTTCCCCTGCATTGACACCTGTGTCCGCACTGCTCATGGTACATGAACGGTCCCATCGCAGGGACCACGCTGGTGAACCCAGCCACATAGGGAGCCAAAGCCTGGGACCCTGGTGTCCAGAGGGATATGGGGGGCAGCCCCAGTTACAGCTCGAAGCTGAGGGAGAGCAGAAAGCTCCAGAGACTGGCCTCATTAGCTTAGTGGTGAGGGATCCCCAAGGAGACATCTCAGAAGCCCCACCCAAGGAGGCATGAAGTCGCTGGGGAAAGCCCCAGAGAAGGCCCAGAACTGGTCTCCTCTGACTGTGTGAGCTAACAACACCGAGCCGGCCCCAGCCCTTGCCAGCTACACCTGGCCGGCTGGCCGACTGAGCAGGGCACCCCGACTCCCCAGCCCCGGCCCGGAAGAGAGAGGGGAAGGGGCTTCTCGCTCCCAACGTGGCTCTCCCAGGGGAGCTGCGGTTCCGTCCTGCCCCCAAGGACGCGTGGCCTCCTTCTCTCCTTGCCGTTCCAGGAGGAGGGGCTCAACGACGTGCAGGAGATGATGAAGACGGAGAAGCCGCACCCTGAGCGCCGGCTCCGAGGGGTCCTGGAGGAGCTGAGCAGCGGATGCTTGTGAGTTGGAAGGGGGAAGGGGAAGAGGCAGAGGCCCAGCCAGAAACACGGCGGAAAGTCTCAAGGACTCAGTCACCAGGGCCCTGTGAGAGTTACAGCCTCGTATGTGGAGGGCAGCTCCTGCCATGCCACCCCCAGCAGCATGAGCCAATAAGCCAGTTGCCCATTAGCTGTATTGCAGGGAGTCTGGTGGGTGGCTAGGTGATCTACCTGCTGCAGAGATCCTTGGCAGGGAACGGGGATCCTGCTGGAGGCATCCTGGTCTGTCCCTACTGGGTGAAATTCACCCTGTGCATTGCCATCCCTCCATCCCTCTCACGCCCACCCCACGCCTTCAGCCGCTGTCTTTCCTCTCCTGAGCCCCATGTGACTGCCGATGTCGTGTCTCTCTCCCCCGCCAGCCGCTTTGTGACCCTCGCCAACAAAGACCAGAGCCTCTCCACCCGGACCAGACTGGACCGAGAGCGGCTCAAATCCTGCATGCGGGAGCTGGTGAGAGCATCTGGCGGGTGGGGCAGGGTGAAAGGTCAGCGAGGGGTGGGGGGGCTCTGGGCGCTGCCAATGGGATATGGAGCCCAGCGCCCAAGGGGGAAAGCTGTAACTGTGGGTGGTGTTCAATGAGATGGGACTGGCAGCTCAGCGACCCACTGCTGCTTCTGGCTCTCCTGGCCCTTGCTCGGCAGCCTCCAGGACAGTATGGAGTATGGGAACTGCGCTTCCCCGGTGAACAGGCGAGAGACTTGCCCTGTCACTTTCCAGGCTGCCCCTCATCACTGCATAGAGGTCTCCAGGACTGCCAACCCAGCCCCTTTCACTAGGGCGACCTTCTCTGTACCTTGGCTTAGCTCCTCCCTGCATCTGACAGGTGTTAATGAATTCACTGTCTGTGAAGTCGGCATCACCATCCCCGTATTATAGATGGGGAAACTGAGGCACCGTCCTTCCACCCCCTCCTCACTGCATGCAGACCTGCCCTGTCTTTTTCCCTTCTCTCTGGTCCCTTTACCACTCATTCACTTTATGCCCTTGGCACCTGACGCTGTACCCGCAGGAGAACATGGGCCAGCAAGCCAAGATCCTGCGGTCGCAGGTGAAGAAGAACACGATGAGGGACAAGCTGAAGCTGGTGCAGAACTTCCTGCAGAAGCTCCGCTTCCTGGCGGATGAGGTGAGCAGGAACCACCTCTCCGCACTGACCCTGGGCGTGAGCCTGGCTGGCCCCTGGGGGAGGGAAACAAGCAGCCTCTGTGGATGGCTGTTGCTTTGTGCATCGATCCTAGGCCGAGGGCAAGGGAAACCGGCATACTGAGGCTTTATAAGCCTGTATGGGGCAAAGGTGCCCCACAGCCCAGGATGCTCCAGGTGGATTCTGCTTCTCCTCAAAGGTGTCCATGTTCTGCTCTCAGTTAAGTTCATTAAGTCCAAAGCAGATTGCAAAGAGTTACAAAAGGATCTCATTAAACTGAGTGACTGGGCAAGAAAATAGCAGATGAAATTCAATGTTGATAAATGCAAAGTAATGCACATTGGAAAACATAATCCCAACTCTACATATTAAATGATGGGGTCTAAATTAGCTGTTACCGCTCAAGAAAGATCTTGGAGTCATTGTGGATACTTCTCTGAAAACATCCACTCAGTGTGCAGCGCAGCCAAAAAAGTGAACAGAATGTTGGGAATCATTAGGAAAGGGACAGATAATAAGACAGAAAATATCATGTTGCCTCTATATAAATCCATGGGACACCCACAGCTTGAATACTGCCTGCAGATGTGGTCACCCCACTTCAAAAAAGAGATATTGGAATTGGAAAAGGTTCAGAAAAGGGCAACTAAAATGATTAGGGGTATGGAACAGCTTCTGTATGAGGAGAGTTTAGTAAGACTGGGACTTTTCATCTTGGAAAAGAGACGACTAAGGGAGGATATGATAGAGGTCTATAAAATCGTGAGAAAGTAGATAAGTGATATTTATTCCTTCTCATAACAAAAGAACTAGGGGTCACCAAATGAAATGAATAGGCAGCAGGTTTAAAACAAGTAAAAGGCAGTATTTCTTCACACAACACACAGTCTACCTGTGAAGCTGTTTGCCAGAGGATGCTGTGAAGGCCAAGACTATAACAGGGTTCCAAAGAGAACTAGATAAGTTCATGGAGGATAGGTCCAATCAATGGCTATCAGCCAGGATGGGCAGGGCTGGTGTCCCTAGCCTCTGTTTGCCAGGAGCTGGGAATGGGCGATAGGGGATGGATCACTGGATGATTCCCTGTTCTGTTCATTCCTTCTGGGGCACCTGGCACTGGCCACTGTTGGGAGACAGGACACTGGGCTGGATGGACCTTTGGTCTGACCCGGTATGGCCGTTCTCATGTTCTTATGATACCCATGCTGGTGTCTGGGCCTCGTTGACTTTCCTACAGTACACAAGTGCATTGGTTGATTTGAATGGGCAGGTAGCAACGGCTGGGTCTTCTGCAGGGATTGAACCTGGAACCTCTGCAGGTAAATGCATGAGCCGCTAGCACCTGAGCTATTAGCCTCCAGGAAGCTCTTCATATGTACCAGCTGCTAGAGGGGGACAAAGAGTCATACAGTGTTAACGTGGGTTACACGCAGCCAATTCTGCCCTGTGATAGGCTTGGCCCGAAGGGGGAGAATTGGTGGGGAGGCTTGCGGCTGAATGGGGGCTGGGAGCTGTTGAACAGAATGGAGCTCAGGAGAGGACTCAGAGAGTGCAGGGAGTGGTGCTGTGAAAACGGGGATGACATTAATAACTCTCATTAATCACCAGCCTGGAAGAGGGCTGAAGGTCTGTCTGTAAACCGGCCAGCGGAGGCAGCCTGGTCCCTGCTCCTGACAGCATGAGACTCCACCCAGGAGAGGGGCTGTAGCAGCCCTATGTAGGAGAGCTCACCAGGAATTTTCCATTCAAATATTTTCCAATGGAAAATGCAGCTTCCACCAAACCAACATTTTCCCTGGGAAAATTCCCATTATGCAGAATTGTTTCACGGCGGGGTCAAAACATTTCGGTTTGTTGGTGCCTCATGGGAGTTCTAATTTTGGTGCCTCGTGTTCCCATTCTCCTCTATGGACCAGGCTCCCTGGGTGGAGTATATTTCCCATGATGCACCACAGTGCCCCCTCTGGTTGAGGTGCCAGAGTTCCGTGGCTGCAGTGTATCATGGGAAATGTAGTCTGGCCAGGGAGCTCAGCCGACAGAGAAGAATGTGACTGAATTACATCTGGTGCCCACAATTCAGGAAGGATGTGGATAAAATGGACAAGTTTTAAATCAAGATTGGATGTTTTCCTAAAAGATCTGTTCTGGGGATTACTATGGGGCAGGTCTCTGGCCTGTGTCATACGGGAGGTCAGTCTCACTGATCACAATGGTCTGTTCTGGCCTTGATTTTTCTGAATCTATGAACTCCCCTGAGGCCCTGGGCAGCTCGGGCAGTTCATTATCAAACCAAGCCAATAAAAACAGTACGTTTGGACATTTCCGAATTAAAATGTCAATTTGGGGCAAAAACAAAGGATGGAATATTGGAACGTCCCACGAGATGGAAACTCTGATTTCCTCCCAGATTTACTATACACACAGTCTGCTGCTGGGGGCACAGCCAGAGAGTTAAAGCTCCTTGAGGCCTCACCGTGGCGTGAGATCTGTGTGCTGCCCCTGTAACGATGCTGGTTCTGGCGGGACCCCACGGAGAGTGCCAATTCAGGACAAATTGCTTGAAGCAGGGCAGTTACAGCCCAAGGCTGGGGTTTCTGTGCACACCAAGGCAAACCAAACCGGCCAAACAGAGAAGACTTGGTCTCACCCCACTGGCTAACCACAAGTCACACAAGCAATTCCCTTGGACACTCCAGTTTCCCAGTATCCCCACCAGTGCCCCTCGTTATGGGGACGAATGGGTATGAAAACCAATACCCCAGTAAAAGAGAAAAGGTTCTCTCGATCCCAAAGGACCAAGCCCCAGACCCAGATCAATAAATAAATCAGATCTTACCCACAAATCACGCTGTTGCCAATCCTTTAGAATCTAAAATCTAAAGGTTTATTCATAAAAGGAAAAGATACAGATGAGAGCTAGAATTTGTTAAATGGAATCAATTACATACAGTAATGGCAAAGTTCTTGGTTCAGGCTTGTAGCAGGGATGGAATAAACGGCAGGTTCAGATCAAGTCTCTGGAGAACATCCCCAGCTGGGATGGGTCATTCAGTCCTTTGTGTAGAGCTTCCGTTTGTAGCAAAGTCCCTCCAGAGGTCGGAAGCAGGATTGAAGACCAGATGGAGGAGCTGCAGCAGCTTTCTATAGTCTCTTGCCATGTGGCCTCTCTTTCTTTGTCCCAAGGACAAGCTGCCCCTCACATGGCCTGGAAACACCTCAGCGTTCGGTCCCTAGGCAGGTCCCTGCACACCTGGCTGAGTCCCCAGGCGTGTCTGCCTTCTCTCAATGGGTCAGCTGTACAGCTGATGGTCCTTAATGGGCCTTCCAGCAGGCTAGGCAGAGCTGACACCAACTTGTCTGGGGTGTCACCCAGAAGCAGAGCACAAGTTTGAACTACAGACAGTCTAGAGCCAATACTTATAACTTTAAATACAAAAATGATACATGCCCAGAGACAGCATAATCATAACCAGCAAACCATAACCTCATCTTAGACACCTTATTTGACCCCCTTTATACAAGATTTGATGCCACTATAGGGCCTTGGTTGCAACAATGATCTATACGTCCCAGATTATGTCAATAACATCACAGCACCCCTCTGCTAATGACCCTGAGGGCCAGTCAGGCCTCCTGAAATTAATTCAGGGCAGTCCCACGGCCTGGATGCTCTGTACGAGGCCAGACTGGTCCCGTCTGGCCTGGGAATCTATGAATCCACCCGGGGAGGCTTAAAACCGTCCCTAAGGAAGGGAGTGGGGGACCCTACAGTGAGTGAGCCCAGGGAGACACTAGACAAGTCCATCCCCTGGGGCCTCAGTCAGTGTCAGGAATGAGGGGAGAGCAGGTGGGAGAAGGGCACCTGGCTACGCCCGCCGTGTTGAGCGGGGCCTTGTTGGGGTTCGCAGCCACAGCACAGCATCCCCGACATCTTCATCTGGATGATGAGCAACGGCAAGCGCATCGCCTACGCCCGCATCCCCTCCAAGGACATCCTGTACTCCATCGTGGACGAGGAGACCGGCAAGGACTGTGCCAAAGTGAAGACCGTCTTCCTGAGGGTAACCAGCCTGTGCTTGGATGGAGCCACCACGGCCCATGCAAGACGGGGGGATGGAGAGAGAGACAGGAGGAAGAGGGGCGGGTGAAAAGAGGCAGGGGAGGTGCATAGAGGCTGGGGGAAGGGCAGGAAGGAGCCGAGTGTCAGGTACTGGGGGCTGTTGTAGGTGCGGTACCAGAACCTGAGCTGTAAGCGTGGGAGGCCTCCTGCTAGGTTACACGCAACAGGGGTAGGTGGGGAAGACAATGAAAAATGCCAGGTGGCTCTGAGCCCACAGGGCAGGAGGTGGCTGCTGGTTGGACAGCGCGGTGGGTCTGACCCCATAGGGCAGGAGGTGGAGAGTGGGTTGGACAGCGCGGTGGGTCTGACCCCATAGGGCAGGAGGTGGAGGGTGGGTTGGACAGCGCGGTGGGTCTGACCCCATAGGGCAGGAGGTGGAGGGTGGGTTGGACAGCGCGGTGGGTCTGACCCCATAGGGCAGGAGGTGGAGGGTGGGTTGAATGGCGCGGTGGGTCTGACCCCATAGGGCAGGAGGTGGAGGGTGGGTTGAATGGCGCGGTGGGTCTGACCCCATAGGGCAGGAGGTGGAGGGTGGGTTGGATGGTGCAGTGGTTCTGACCTCATAGGGCAGGAGGTGCAGGGTGGGTTGGATGGTGCAGTGGGTCTGACCCCATAGGGCAGGAGGTGGAGAGTGGGCTGAATGGCATGGTGGGCCTGACCCCGTAGGGCAGGAGATGGGTCTGGTCTGGTGTGCCCTATGCCCCAGCTGAAGCTCTCTTCCTGTGCCCAGCTGCCCGGGAAGAGGGGCTTCGGGCCGGCCGGCTGGACGGTGCAGGCCAAGATGGAGATCTACCTGTGGCTGGGCCTCAACAAGCAATGCAAGGACTTCCTGAGTGGCCTGCCCTGCGGCTTTGAGGAGAAGAAAGCCAGCAAGGGCCTCGGCCTCCAGGCCTTCCCACCCATCAGCCTCCTCTACACGAGTAAGAGCTGCCCGCTCTCCCTCTGCTCCCTCGGGTGCTGCTCCTGGGGGCCCGTGCTGGGCGAGGGCTGGCGGCTGCTGCCGGCTGGGCTAGACCCTGGAGTCACTCCCAGGGCCACGCGGGGATTGATGGCAGCCTGGTGTGGGGAGCCGTGCTGCCCCACAGGAAGCCTGCGGGGAGACTGTCCTTCTGGTCCCCTTCCTGCCCCACGTGGCCCGTCCCTACTGAGCCCATCAGCCACGGGTCAGGAGAGGCCACAGCGCAGGAAATCTGTGCAGTGGAAATCTGCAAGGCAGCCCCAGCGTGCTGCGCGTCCCGCATGCACCACTCCATCCGGAGCAGCCCCAGCCCAGAGACGGAAACCGCCCAGGTCCCGGGCAAGTTTGGAGCCACGTTGTGCATCTCTCCCCGGTGTCCATGCTAATCCCTGCCCCGAATGCCCCGGAGTGTCCTGCTCTGAGCTCCGCGGCTCAGGACATCTCTGGTGCTGCCTGCTACGGGAGTCTCACCCCTTCCTTTCCTCCCAGAGAAGCAGGTGTTCCAGCTCCGAGCCCACATGTACCAGGCCCGGAGCTTGTTCGCCGCAGACAGCAGCGGCCTCTCCGACCCCTTTGCCCGGGTTTTCTTCATCACCCAGGGCCAGTGCACTGAGGTAAGAGACAGGTCCCTAAACCGGGGATGGGGAGGTGGGCGGGTTTGCATCTGAACTCGCTGGGCTGAATTTCTGGGCCGCCAGACTGCAGCAACCCTGGTGGAAGCGGGAGGGGTAATGAAAACACCGCACATCAAGTGCTGCCCGGACGTATAACACGCTGGCAAAGAGCGAGAGGTGCCCCTCTGGGCCTGGCCCACGGCGGGATAATAGTTTACTTAGTGCTGCTAGCTGATGGAGATTCCCTTTTAGCTCAAGCCAGGGAGGGCTGCACTGGGGCTGTAAAGATCAGGGGTTTGAACCCTGCTGGGTGCTGTTGGACATGCACCAAATGACTGATCCTGACAACTCCCCTGGGGGTACCTGTCGTGATCCCCACTTTACATGGAGAGAAACTGATACACGAGCAGACTAAGTGACCTGCCTGAGGTCAGACAGAGAGTCAGTGTCGGAGCTCTGGGGAGCTCCCAGCACTGTGCTTCAGCCACTAGACCTCACTTCTCCTTCACTTGGGGCCTTCACCATGTGGCCAAGGCTCACCCTACACAGGCAAAGCTCTGCCAGCTGGGACGAGATTGCCTCCAGGCTTCCCAGCTCCGGGACCCGCCTTCTCGCCACAATAATTTTAAAGCAGCCATCTTGTATATCCAATGGGTTGGTGTGGGAAGTACCAGGAGAGTCCGTCTGCCCCTCTCCTCCCTCTAACTACAGCCCCGGTGCTATTTCCCCTTCCTGCTCCTCCAGGTGCTCAACGAGACGCTGTGCCCGACCTGGGACCAGCTGCTGGTCTTCGACAACGTGGAGCTCTACGGAGAGGCCCACGAGATGCGGGACGACCCCCCCATTATCGTCATTGAGATCTACGACCAGGACACGGTGGTGAGGGAGTGCCCCGGCCCGGCCCGCTGGGAGCACAGTGCCGGGGACTGGGGTGGAGGATTAGTCACGGGCACACACCGTGTTGGTGTTGGCTGTGGAGAGCCACTTCTCCCCCGGCACCCTCCCTAACTACCCCCGGGCACCACCTCCCACGCAGAAGGAAGAAGCTGCAGAACACCAGGGCTGGGGCAATTATACAGCCGGTGCTGCTTGTTACAGGCTGCTTCAGTGGCACGGAGAGGCTGAAATTTCCTGCTGATGTGAGAGAGAGCCAGCGACTGTGAGGCCGAAGGCAGGGAGACGGTAGTCAGGCCTTTACCGCTGCACAGCACCTCAATCCCGACCCACAGCCCCCCTGCTGTCTGCTCCTGGCCCCCAGCTCTGCCAATGCCCCTCAATACCGACCCACAGCCTCCGGCTATCCACTCCTGTCCCCCAGCTCTGCCAATGCCCCTCCCTCCTGACCTCAAGCCCCCTGCTATCAACCCCTGTCCCCCAGCTTTGCCGAGGCCCCTCAGTCCCTACCTGCAGCCCCCTGGCTGTTCCAGCACAGGGCTTCCCACACATAGGGGCCAGGGGTCACGATATAATAAGGAGGTGCCAGCCATGAAGTGACCCTGGCATCCACAGACCCCTGGAGAACCGGGCAGAATCTCTTGATTCAGAGAGTCCTGCAATCTCTTCCTCTCGATCCACTTGCCGATCAGCTTTCCGCCCAAACCTGCCCGCCCAGGCTGGGGGGAGCGATGGGGCTGGGCTGGGGGGTGGGAAGTAGCCTCCTGGAACATGCCCAAGCTCTCTCCCTGCCTTTCCAGGGCAAGGCGGACTTCATGGGCCGCACCTTTGCCAAGCCGGTGGTGAAGATGTCGGACGAGGACTACGGCCCCCCGCGCTTCCCGCCCCAGCTGGAGTACTACCAGATCTACCGGGGCAACTCCACGGCCGGGGACCTGCTGGCCGCCTTCGAGCTGCTCCAGGTAAGAGCCCAGCCCATGGAGCGAGGTAGCAGATAATTCCACCCTGGGCGAGCCCCCTCCCCACGGCACTGGGAGCTGCGCCGGCAATGTGGGGTGCTGGATGTGGCTCGTGTATCACCACGGGTGTGAGCTGGAGACGCTCCCAGGAGAGACGGGTGAGCACAGCCCCTACCAGCTCAGCCTGCAGGCTCTCCCGGTGGAGGTGCAGCAGTGGGTCTAGGCTAAGTCCTCGCTCAGCAAGTCCCCGCTTCCCGCTGGCTGGGGTGAGGCCTGTGCTGATGAATGGGCCAGCAGGGGGCAGCATGTTGGGGTGGGGTCTGCTCCTGGCATTTCACCCAGTCACCCCTGGACGGACCCCAATGACTTGCGCTTGGCTAGCGTGCCTCCCGGACAGGCAGCCAGCCTGGACTGGGAGACGCCCAGGGAAGGCGAATCCACCCCTTCCCTTGGGTGTTTCTTCCAGTGGTTAATCACCCGCGCTGGTAAAGACGCCCGGTGCTAACACTGCCCGCTGGCCTGCCTCTTGCCAACTCTAGTACACCGGTGCTATCGCGGCAGGTGCCAACGGGCAAGTCTCCTGCAGATCAAACAGTAGAGTTGCCTCTTTCAGCCATGAGGGTCCCAGGTTTGAGAGCCAGCCGGGGGCCAATCGCCTCTGTTTGGGGGTGCAGCCCTGAGAGTGCATGCCACGCACAGAGGAGCATGTCTCGTAGCACCATGCCGGGGAGCTGCCTGGCGGGGTTTTAGCTGCATGTCTGTGAGGACGGGGTGTCTTGGAGCTGAACCTCATCTCCTCAGTGCTCCTCACTTGGGATGGCTTCAGTCATCTGGGCATGGAGCAATGCACGCTGAGGAGCGAATGCAGGAATGTAAAACCCTCCTGTCCCGACCGGGCACGGGGGAACTGGCGAAGGAGGCGCTGGCTGGACGCTTGTGCGGCGTTTCGATGGAGCGGCTCCTAATCGGTGTTGTGTCTCTTCCAGATCGGCCCGGCTGGCAAGTCGGACCTGCCTCCGATCGATGGGCCGACAGACACGGAGCAGGGTCCCATCCTGCCGGTGCCCTTGGGGATCCGACCTGTGCTGAGTAAATACAGAGTGGAGGTAAGAACCCCGGGGATGCTGCTCATCCACAGTCCCGGCTGCTTCCTGGGTCGCTGGCTTTTGGTGGTTGGGTTCACAATGGTGTCAATAAGCAGCACAAATGGCTACGTCCGAATTGCATGGCAGAGGCAATGTGGGGCTGTTTCAGCTGGGGCTGGGGGTGCTTAGGAGAGCCCATTATAATGTTTGGGGCGTGGTCCAGACTCAGCGCTGGGTACCCTGGCATGGCTGGAGAGCAGGGAAGCTTGCTCCACTGCTGGATGTCAGAAGGGGAGGCTCTCAGCCAGGGCCAGGCAGCCCGGGGGCTGTGATTCCCCAGCCGATATCACACCACGGCCATTTACCATGGGCACTCCGGCCCCTTGCGCCAGCTCCCAGTGCCACCTCCGGATGTCAGACACAGGCCGTGGGCGGCTCTCCGCTCCTCACCTCGGCACCTTCCCTTCGGCCCAGATCCTGTTCTGGGGCCTGCGGGACCTGAAGCGGGTGAACCTGGCCCAGGTGGACCGGCCCCGCGTGGACATCGAGTGCGCTGGCAAGGGCGTCCAGTCGGCCCTGATCCAGAACTACAAGAAAAACCCCAACTTCAGCACCCTGGTCAAGTGGTTTGAAGTGGTGAGTCCAGCCTGCTTCGGGGGAGGGGGGATAGCTGAGCCCTGCCTGGCCGGGGAGAGGCCATTCCGACCCCTCCTGGGCAGGGCTAGGGTTGGGAGCCCAGGGGGGTCCAGCAGGAGCAGCTGGTCTGGGTGGGGGAGCTAGTGGCCTTTGCGCTAGCCTGGGATCCAGCTCCTTCCTGAGTTCTTATCCTGACTTGGGCAGCGACTCCCTGGGTGGCCATGGGCAAGTCACTGACCCTCTTTGCCTCAGTTTCCCCACTGGGCCGATAAGGGCTGCGGGGCTCTGTTTGGCAGTGTTGACGCAGCGCCATGTCACGAAGGCACCAACTGGCACTTTGCCTCTATTAACATAGGCCGGTTAGTAGGGCCCCATCCCCTACTCGCGTGATTTGGGGCCCTGCGCTCTCCCCCACTGGAAAGCAATCCCCTTCTCCCCTGCCAAGAGAGGGGCCCAAACCCAGGGGTCCTTTGAGAGCTGCCCTTCCCCTGCTGGCAGTGAGTCCTGCTTGGCTGGGGAAGGAAACTGAATTAGCATTCACCCTCTGATGGGATCCTGGTCTGAGCCAGGAAGGAGGCTTATCCCCTCCCCGAAAATAACCCCTGACCCCCTGCAACGGGGACCGTTCCCTTCCAGGATCTCCCAGAGAACGAGCTGCTCCACCCACCCCTGAACATCCGGGTGGTGGACTGCCGGGCCTTTGGCCGGTACACGCTGGTGGGCTCCCACGCCGTCAGCTCCCTGCGGAGGTTCATCCACCGGCCCCCGGACAAGAAATCCCAGCACTGGAACACTGCAGGTACCAGTCGAGGGGCGGACGCCCTGGGCTGCGTGTGAGCCCCAGCCGGCTACCGAGCCGGGCAGGGATGGGCAGAGAGTGATAGACAGGACGACAAGTTGGATATGAGTCAACAGTGTGCCCTTGTTGCCAAGAAGGCCAATGGCATTTTGGGCTGTATAAGTAGGGGCATTGCCAGCAGATCGAGGGACGTGATCGTTCCCCTCTATTCGACATTTGTGAGGTCTCATCTGGAGTACTGTGTCCAGTTTTGGGCCCCACACTACAAGAAGGATGTGGAAAAATTGGAAAGAGTCCAGCGGAGGGCAACAAACATGGTTAGGGGTCTGGAACACATGAGTTATGAGGAGAGGCTGAGGGAGCTGGGATTGTTTAGCCTGCAGAAGAGAAGAATGAGGGGGGATTTGATAGCTGCTTTCAACTACCTGAAAGGGGGTTCCAAAGAGGATGGCTCTAGACTGTTCTCAGTGGTAGCAGATGACAGAACAAGGAGTTGCAGTGGGGGAGATTTAGGTTGGATATTAGGAAAATCTTTTTCACTAGGAGGGTGGTGAAACACTGGAATGCGTTACCTAGGGAGGTGGTGGAATCTCCTTCCCTAGAAGTTTTTAAGGTCAGGCTTGACAAAGCCCTGGCTGGGATGATTTAGTCGGGGATCGGTCCTGCTTTGAGCAGGGGGTTGGACTAGATGACCTTCTGAGGTCCCTTCCAACCCTGATATTCTATGATTCTATGATGCGGTGTTTCCTGCTCCTTAAAGCGTCTAACTGAGCAGAGGGCAGGCCGAGAGCCCGGCAGGGCTCCCGGGTGGGAGCATCGGGTCAGAGCAAGGGACAGGGGGTCGGATGGGTGGGAGATTCACGGGCTTGTTCAGCGGGACGATATCTACCAAAGGCGTCAGTATCCCTGTGGAACCCACCCAGGCCCCGATCACACAGCCCAGCTCTGGACCGGTGCAGGCCCAGTTCCCTACAGCCGCAGCATCTCCACTCGGCGCCGGGGCAGGGGCCGCGTAGGAAAGCTCCGTGCGTGCCGATGGCACCACGGGAGGAAGAAATAACCCCAGGGATTAGAGGGGCAAAGGCGACCTCTTGCACAGCCACGCAGGCTCCTCCTTAGCGAGGCCACAGTGGCCTCAGCCGAGAGGCCAAGGGGACTGAACTCCTCTCTCGCTTCCTAGCCCCCCTGGGTTGGGATGGGGCAGCATCAGCAGCGGACGATGCCTCCGTCCACACGGCACCTGTGCTGTGGATAGGTAGAAGCTGCCCGTCCCCCAGGCCGTCCCCCCAGCTCCGTGCTCCAGCATGAAATTCTCACTCATCCACGTGTGTCCTAGCTGGTATTGCTGGTGTGAATGCCATCCATGTGGCCCGTCCCCTGACAGCGACTCCGGCTGAGTTGGGTTTTCCTTTGAGGGCAGGTGTTTCCTTTTCTCTGATTCTTGTTTCCGGGACAGTTCCCATTTCTTGTCTCTCTTCCCCATCACCCGCCTCCCTCGCATTCCTGCTTTCTGATCTCTTCGGGTCTCCTCTACACTGGCTCTTCTCTGCCTCTCTCTCTCTCTCTCTCTGTCCTCTGTCCAGCTAAACTGCTCAACGGCTATTTGGCCCTGGCAAACAGAGGCCCGTACTATCGCCTCCCAGGTGAAATTGTCATCAGCATGGAGCCGGAGGTGCCCATCAAGAAGATGGAGACCATGGTGAAGTTGGAGGCTGTGAGTATCCGAGCGGCCAAGCTCGTTCCATGAGCGGTGTGTTTCTTTGCAATGCTACAGACCGCCAGGGGGTGCTCCACCCAAAGCAGGGGCCACCCATCTGGTGGGACGTGCCACCAAACTGATGCCCTGAGTGAAAGGCGCAGGCTGGCCCCCACGCTGGCCTGGGTGGATGCACACAGTGCTACCTGCAGAGAGAGCCCCCGTTCGGGACTGAGAGCACATAGATATTGGAATTCTGCTTCAAAGAGTAACAGGCCGGCACGCTCAGCGCAACATGCGTACAAACCAGGCTACCCCACACCAGTGTGCATGAGCAACCCTACAATAACAAACCGGCATGCACAGTCCAGCCCGTATACAAACCAGGGTACCCCTCTCCAGCAACCCTACAATAACAAACCAGCATGCACAGTCCAGCCCGTATACAAACCAGGGTACCCCTCTCCAGCAACCCTACAATAACAAACCGGCATGCACAGTCCAGCCCGTATACAAACCAGGGTACCCCTCACCAGCAACCCTACAATAACAAACCGGCATGCACAGTCCAGCCCGTATACAAACCAGGGTACCCCTCACCAGCAACCCTACAATAACAAACCGGCATGCACAGTCCAGCCCGTATACAAACCAGGGTACCCCTCACCAGCAACCCTACAATAACAAACCGGCATGCACAGTCCAGCCCGTATACAAACCAGGGTACCCCTCACCAGCAACCCTACAATAACAAACCGGCATGCACAGTCCAGCCCGTATACAAACCAGGGTACCCCTCACCAGCAACCCTACAATAACAAACCGGCATGCACAGTCCAGCCCGTATACAAACCAGGGTACCCCTCACCAGCAACCCTACAATAATAATCTGGCATGCACAGTCCAGCCCATATACAAACCAGGGTACCCCTCACCAGCAACCCTACAATAATAACCCGGCATGCACAGTCCAGCCCATATACAAACCAGGGTACCCTCACCAGCAACCCTACAATAATAACCTGGCATGCACAGTCTAGCACGTATACAAACCAGGGTACCCCTCACCAGCAACCCTACAATAACAAACCGGCATGCGCAGCTGAAGAAGGGGAAAATGCCTGTATGTGCTCTGTGGATCCAGGCATTTCTCCTGAGCCCATCACCCTGCTATCTAGCACTGTGATATTTAACTGGCAGAGCAGGAGAAGAAGCGTCTCCCAACGGATCATCTTCCAAACTTTCCCTCGAGGTGTCCATGCCTTTTCAGTTTTATTAATTGCAGTTGTTAATTTCAGAACATCAGACGCCTTGTTCGTTTCTTTGGGGGGGGGGGTGTCGTGCGTCTCTGTTCCCACCCCATTGTGGGTGGGTGTCATGCATGTGTGGGCAAAGCACAGAGGTGCGTCCTGGCTCGTTGCTGACGGTATGTTCTCCCCTGTTCCCTCTCGTTCCGGGCGGCAGAACTCCGACGCGGTGGTGAAGGTTGACATGGTAAGTGCTGGGCTTTGCCTTGCCCCTGCCCTCTGCTTGCCTTTGAGCAAGCCACCCTCGGCTTTGCTTGGCCTGCTGCAGAGCCCTCACCGCTGGTGTTGTTATGGGGCTGGCGGGGAAGCTGAGTCAGCTGGCACACACGCAGCATGGGCCTGACCCACAGCCCATTGACGTCAAGGGAGGCCTTCCTGTCTATTCACTGGGCACTGGACCCCACTCCTGTGCACGTCTGTGATGAGCAGCGTCAGTGACAGCTGGAGCCGTGGGGCTAGACCAGTGGTTCTCAACCAGAGGTCCGGGGCCCCCGAGCAGATTTCAGGGGGTCCGCCAAGCAGGACCAGCATTAGACTTGCTTGAGGCGCAGGGCAGAAAGCCGAAGCCCCACCGCATGGGGCTGAAGCCTGAGGCCCTGAGCCCCTCCACCTGGGGTAGCTTTGTGGTGGCCCCTGTGGCATGGGGCCCCAGGCAACTGCCCTGCTTGTGACCCCCTAACGCCGGCCCTGGATTTTATAGGCAGAAAACCAGTTGTTGTGGCCCACGGGGACCATGGGTTTTTTATAGCCTGTCGGGGGGCCTCAGAAAGAAAATGGTTGAGAACCCGTGGGGTAGATGGTGCGGTGAGCCCAGAGCCAGCATGATCCCAATGGATGGGAGCCCCAAGTGGGGTTCTTACGGCCACCAAACCCGCACCCCCCCGCCAGCTCCCAGAGAAGAGCAGACCCTCAGCAGGCTCCGTGACATCAATGGAGCAATCTGGAGTGACGCCGGCTGAGACTCTGGCCCCAGGAGTGCTGCGGGTGGGGTTTGGCCCTTGGCGGGCTGCCTGGGAACAGGGGGCTGGCAATGGATGCTGTTCAGAGCAGCGAGGAGCCCCAACCCAAACCTCCACTCCCAACACCTCAGACTTTGCCAGTGGGTTCGAGCTCAGGGTTTGACCTCTGCAGCTTTGGGCTCCGCTTTTCCCAGCTGGGCTCTGAGCGGTAGCTAAAATGTCCCAAGACTGGGCCGGCCCTGTGGTCTCCAAGTACAGCACCAAATCTGCCGCTGACTCCCTGTGTGACTGGATGAGTCACTTCACTGCTTTGTGCCTCAGTTTCCCCTACCTGAGCTAACAGTACACAGGATGGGTTGGGAGGGATCTATTTCCCCATCTTGGCTGCAGGGCTCTTTCAGCCTCTCCCCTCTTCTCTCTCACTCTTTCTCTCCCTCTGTTGTGCTCCTCGCGCCCCGGCAGTCGGAAGAGGAGAAGGAGAAGAAGAAGAAGAAGAAGAAAGGAGGGGGAGAGGAGATAGAGGAAGAGGAGCCGGACGAAAGCATGCTGGATTGGTGGTCCAAGTACTTTGCTTCCATTGAGACTATGAAGGAGGTAGGAGCGGGGCAGGGAGGGAGGGGGCAGGGGGTCCAGCCCATGGGAGAATTCACACTGCCAGGCACGGCTGAGTGGCTATTCCATCTCCTCAGGTTAACATTCTAGGGCCAGATTCCCCGACAGGCTCCAGTAGCTTGGCTGCTATGTGACACCAGAGCGGTGCCAAGGTCCCGGCAAATCTGGTCCCTAAGCACAAAGGTTGGGCATTTCTGGAGCAGCTCCCAGCAGAGGATATGGACATGCACATTATCCCTGCAGAAGCATCGAAGCTGATAATGAGATACTGAGCCTTTTATCTCTAGGTCGCTGATTCTTATCCGCTCTGAGCCCACTCCCCGTTGCGGCATACAGGGGCCTTCAAAGTAAAGGCTCTCCCAGCCAGTAAATGCCTCCAGCATCATGAGCCACCCCAGCATCCAGAACATAACTTAGAGCAGCCTCAAGTCAGCTCTAACTTACACAGGGCTCTGGCCAACTGTCTGGCTGGGCCCAAAGGTCTATGGGATGCTAAGGTGGCTTAAAGCTTCCTTTACTCCTTCGCACACGAGGCAACTCACTTCTCACAACGCCCTCTCCGTTCTCTTCCTGCCTTGTGGGCGTGAGAGAGGAGTTTGCAGCTGGTGTCTCATTTGGGAACAGAAGTAAAACTGAGCTTCTGACCGCTTGTTGTTAGGAAAGATCCATGGGACTTTTTGGTCTGTTTTGTTTACTGCAGTAATGGATGTTAACTATTATTATTTAGTATTTCTATTATTGTACTACCAAGGAGTCTCAGTTATAGACTTTGCCTCCATTGTGCTTGGCGCTGTACAAACCCAGAGAGTCCCTGCCACAAAGAGCTAGACCCCCAGATTTTTGAAAATCTGAATATTTTGCAAGTTCATGTCAAATTTGCTAAATTGCTTTAGTCAGGAAAAAACAAAAATACCCCCCCCCCGCAAAAAAAAAATTTTAAATCAAAATATTTTGTTCTGACACGTTCTGAGATTTTTTGATTCAAAATGACTTTTCATTGTGAAATATACGTGTTTTATTTAAAAAAATTAAAAAGCTGAAAGCTTAAAAATGAAACAAACTGTTTTGTTTGATCCAAAATAATAATTTAAAAAAATTTTTGGTTCATTAAAAAAAAAATTTAAAATTTTTCAGAATGGCCAGCGAATTGAAAAATCAGTTTTATTCACCCAGATCTAGCATCATCCCTAAAGTCTTGGACAAATTCCAGCTTATATTTTGCCTGCATAAACCTCCGCATACAATGTTAGCTGATCTTCACTTCCTGTCCTAAACGGTGACTGTGTGTTGTTATACAGTCGCTGTGCTTCACCCCAGAGCTGGCTGCATTTCAGGGCTGCTATGTTTCTGTGTTTTCTAGCAGGCTCCGGGCTGAAAGGTATTTGTGGAAATAGAATGTATCGTTCCTGTACCTGCCCTTCTCTGCATCTCACTGCCCGTTTTGTCTCTCTCCAGCAACTCCGGCAGCAGGAAGCGGCTGCAGCAGAAGCTGAGGAGAAGGAGGAACTGGAGATTGCAGAGGGTAAATTTTTGAAAGCCAGCTACCAGAGCAACGCAGAGATCGATAAAACCGGGCTCAGTGCTAAGATCTCTCTCCGGGTTCGGAAAGTTCAGACCAAAATCAGAGCCTCTGCTAAATTCTGTACCTCTGGCTCCAAGCTTGCAGTTTGGGGTCTCACCACGTATTTCAGTGAGACCAAACCTGACACATGTCATCTTGCGATGATGGATCACGGCGCAGATGTCTGTCAGACCCAGCCTGCCTGGCTTAGATGTGACATGGCAGGGAGACAATGCGGTCTAGTGGTTAGCGTCTAGTCCTGAGTCATTGCCTTGCTGTGTGGCCTTGGGAGAGCCACTTAGTCTCTCTGCCCATCCCTTCCTCCCGGGGGTCCTCTGGCTGGTGTGCGGGAAGCGCTCGGAGATCTTTGGCTCTATAGAAGTGGAAAGTATTATTCTTAACAATAAGCCAGCGTGCCAGGCTTTCCCAGCCTGTCCAGCCCCCACCCCCAGGACAGCCATACCGGAAGCAGGATGGCCAGTTTCTCAAATGTATTATATCCCCTTGGGCCGCACCCTACTCCGTTACGCTGGTGTGACGTCATTCCCTTCAGGGAGGCTGTGGGCAACTCACAGGGTAGCGTAGCTTAGGGACTAGCATACAGCAGTGCCTGCCCTGCCAGGCTGCCCCGAGACATGGGCGTGCACGTCTTTAGTGCATGCCACCTGTGGATCTCCAAGCACGTCACACCCCCGAAGGTGTCTGCCCTAACAGTGCACAAATGGGTAAACTGAGGCATGGGGCAATTAAATGACTTTCCCAAGATCACACGGTGAGTCTGTGGATGATGCCAGGAACAGAACCAGGAGCCCTTACGCCCAACCCTGTGCTTTTCCCACTAGGCATTGCTGATCACATCAGTTGCACCCCAGCCGTCCCCCTCCCCATAGCATTAAGAACCAGCTGGGTGGATCTGGCCCCTCCAGGAGTCGAGCCCTATGGGATCTCACTCACAACTCGGGTGAAGAGCCCAGGGTGGTTGTGATCCCTGCAATTGCTGCTCTAGCCGACTGGTCACACCTATTTGCTAGGTTATTTAATAATATGAAGGTTCTGAGGTTAAGTAACCTGCTGCGAAAGGCAGGCCCCGTCCATGTGTCACCGGAGGATTAATTCAGACTAGCAGGAAGAACTAATGCAGCCCACGCTGGCTACGAATGTCCGTGGCCGTGTCCAACTGGCCAAGGACGGTCCGGGCTGTGCAGCAAACAGTCGGTACGTCGGGAATCCATCAGGCTGAGGAGGGGGCTCCGGGAATGGGGTGTAGGGACTCTCACCTCTGAGTTCTGGGCCCCGGTCAGTTCCCCTTGGATGACTGATGTTTGGGTGACTGGGTGTCTCTTAGCAGTCCCCTTATAGGGTCTGATCCACTCTCCCTTACTCACGGAACTAATCCCCGCTGGCTTCAGCAGGGCCGCTCATGTGGGTAGGGCTCCAGGGCAGGCCCATAGATGGTACCGCTTAGCTCCCCGCTGGGTGGCTCATCACGCTGCGGGCAGGGTGGCTGGTGAGGAGGAAGCTTGCTGTGCTGCTCCCATCTCTACCTGTTCCCTGGGGAGGAAGCCTGCAGTCATGGGGCCATCGGCTCTGCACCTCTCACCGTGTGGGGCCAGACCCTCAGCTGCTGGGAGTCAGTATAGCTCCGCTGGCCCCGGTGGGCTGATTTTCACCAGCTGTGGATCTGGCCCGTTGCCATCAGCGGCGATACACTGTTTGCACCTGCTGGGGATGTGGCCTGTTGCATCCAGTGCGATTCAGCTACCATGTGGTCTCTGCCCTTGGCCAACATCTGGGTGAGCGAGGGCCTGGGTGTACCTGGGTGCTGGTCATTGGTGTACTGGGGTGCGTGGAATCAGCAGCCAGTCAGGAGGAGGGGCCTGGTCTCAGCTCAGTCCCTGGGCTCTGCACCATGAGAAGCACCAGGTTGCTCCCTGCAGAACCCCCGGGGCTCAGCCCTGGCTCCCAGTCTCTTCACCCCAATCGCGAGGTCACTCTGGCTGCTCTTGGCATGGTGTCTCTGGCCTCCCTCCCCTGTCTTTGCCAGCCATTCCCAAGTGGAGCCTGGCCACGGTCAGCTTCCGCCCCGCATGCTCTACCCTCCCTCTTTCATACTGCGCATTTGTCTGTCCCAGTCTGTCTGTTCTCATCTGCACGGCAAAGAAGCCATGAAAGTTGGCAAGACGGAGACAGCAAAGGAAAAGGAAACCGCCAAAGACTTTGGGCTGGGGCTGGGGGAACCTTAGATCTGGGGAAAGAGTGTCCACAGGTCCCTTTTGAACAAACCTCTGTTGGCTGCCTGGGTAACATACTTGTTCAGTGTGTGTCGTGGCTGCTCTTCATAGAGGGTAACAGCCTACTACTGCTGCCACCTAATGGGATTGCTCCTTTAGCTCCAGTGGTCAAGCTCTGTGCTGTAGGCTGAAGATCTAGGCTTCAGACCTGCTGACAACCCATGCTGGGGTTTGTTCCCCATGCTGCAAGGCATCATGGGTGCTGGGCATGGAGACTTACTCTGCTCAAGGGCAGTGGGATGGCAAGACCTATTGCGGTAAATAAGGTGCCCTCAATATTTTTCTTTCAACTGAGACTTAAAACTCCATTCTCCTCTCATTTGTTCCAGTGTAGCAATGGTGACTTCCAGGGAGTTGCCCCTGGATCTCACCCATGTGAGAAGGGAATCCAGCCCTTAGTGAGAGCTCCTGAGACCAAAAGGACATTTAACCACTGGTCCGTCAGCAAGTGGGACGTTATGTCCCCGGGCGAGGTTGTGCCGACTGACTTGCTGGGGTGGGGGTTGCCCATGTGAACCATAAGCTTTAGGTTTAGCCGTTGGCTGTCAGCTTTCATGCCCGCCATGGTTGAGTGTCCTGTGTTCATCCCACCCCCACTCCCATCTCCACCTCCCCCCCCCCCCCGTCTCTCCCCTTGGACTCAGAAATCAAACTTGATGACTCTCCTGTGAAAGGCTCCAAGGGCCAGGCAAAGACCAAGGAGAAGGTCAAGGCGCCCAAAGAGGACAAGAAGAAGAAGCAGCAACAGCCACCTGAGGCTCCTGAGAAGAAGAACAAACAGAAGATTGACGAGCTGAAGGTGAGTGCCAGCCGCTCAGGTGAGTGCCAGATCCCAGCCAGGGGAGGGGCTGGTGGCCCATGGGCTCAGCCATTTGTCCTGAAAGTGCTACACCTGGTAAGGCGCAAAGTAATGCACACTGGGAAAAATAATCCCAACTCTACAGACACAATGATGGGTTCTAAATTAGCTGTTACCACCTGAGAAAGGGATCTTGGAGTCACCATCGATCGTTCCATGAAAACTTCTGCTCAATACTCAGCAGCGGTCAGAAAGGTTAACAGAAGGTTAGGAACTGTTAGGAAAGGGATAGAAAAAGAAAAGACAGACACTCTATAAACCCACGGTGCTCCCAGACCTTGAATACTGAGTGCCGTTCTAGTCGCCCCATCTCAAAAAGGATATAGCAGAACTGGAAAGGTTCGGAGAAGGGCCACAAAGATGATCAAGGGTACGGAATGGCTTTCTGACGAGGAGAGACGAAAAAGATTGAGGTCCGTTCCGCTTAGAAAAGTGACGACTAAGAGGGCATGTGATCGAGGGTATGAAATTGTGAGGGATGTGGCAAAGGTGACGAGAGAAGTGTGGTTTATGCTTTCCCACAATACAAAAACCAAGGATCACCCGACGAAATTAATGGGCAGGAGGTTTAAGCAAAGCAGACGAAGTTACTTTTTCCCCAAAAACACACAACTGACCTGTGGAACTCATTGTCATGGGATGTTGTGAAGGCCAAAAGTATAACTGGGCACAAGAAAGAACTAGATAAGCTCATGGAGGACAGGTCCATCGATGGCTATTAGCCAAGATGGTCAGGGACGCAACCCCAAGCTTGGGGCAACCCTAAACCTCTGACTGAAGCTGGAAGTACAAGACAGGGGTGGATCACTCCATAAATGGTGTTCTGTACACTCCCCATGGAGCTCTGGTACGGGCCACTGTTGGAGAGAGGACACCTGGCTAGATGGACCATGGTCTGACCCAGTCTGGCCATTCTTATGTTCTTAGGACTGGAAGGGGCTCAGATAATGTGGGGAGGAGGAGATAAGAACCCAAATAGAATAGAGCCCTGTGGTCATTGCCATTGGCGTTTCTCTCGTTATTTGTGCGGTCATGGGGAACCAAGGTTAGTTTCAACACAGGCTGTTTCTCGGGGCTCTGCCATGCCTAGCAGTGAGATGTGCTACACTGCGGCACAGTCTCCCAAGGGAATGGAGACAAACTCCATCACTTGCTCCAGTTACAAAGGGACTGGATAAAGCCCCGGGAAAGGTCCTGCAGGAAGCAGACCTGCATTGGCTACGGGAGGAGCTGGGCTGTAATCTGGCTTTTCCTTCTCTGCTTTCTGCGGCCACGTCTGGCCTTGCAGTTCCCTGGGAAGCTCGGGAGTGGCTCAGTGAGTCATCCCACACGTTGTTGCTGTTGGTTGGGAATTACTAGCATTAGGTGCCCAATCCCCAACGGCATTTAATGGGACATGGGAGCCCACTGCCCTAGGGCGCTCTGGGCTCCCGTCCGGGTTGCGGCTGTTGGCACGGGGAATGTGCGCCACACGACTTTCCGCACCACCTTCCTAGGTCTACAACAAAGAACTGGAAATGGAGTTTGACAGCTTCGAAGACTGGCTGCACACATTCAGCCTATTCCGGGGAAAGATCGGGGACAATGACGAAACCACGACGGAGGAAGAGCGGATAGTGGGCAGGTTCAAGGTGAGTCTGGCCCAGCCGGGTTACCCTCCTGCAGGCAGGGAAATGGATCGGATACAATAGAAATCAATTCACAGGGACCCCAACTGAACCCGGCTACGGTGCCTTCAACCCTGCTCCCTTGGCATGTTAGCCCGTTAGACCGAGTAAGCTCTTCTGGGCTGAGGCAGATCAGTACACAGATGGGAGACCTCCAGCGGATGTATCAGCAGGACTATTCTGGGCTCAGAGCTGCTTCTGGAGAGTGCAGGGGTGGAAACACGCAGCCTGCCCTGCCCACCTTGGGGTAACCCTCCCTTGGTCACAACCTGCCTCAGTCAGTCCGTGATGTGTCTCTTTAATTCCTGCAGTATCCACATGAGCTGGTGGCCACATAAAGCCAGTGCCCAGACCCAGAGTGTATCCCTCAGCAAATCCTTCCCTTCCCCAGGCTTCCCAGATTATGGGCCAGTCTTGTGAGTCCTCCATTGGTCTGTTCTCGACTCAGACAGGTAGCCCTGTTGACACCAATGGGGCTATTAGCTTGTGCAAGACTCACTCGAGCGAGGAAAGGTTTAGGAGATTGGCCACCCACAAAGGTATTTCACACGGGTATTGAATCACAGCCCGTTACAAGCAGGGTTGGTTGGGAAACGGGTTTTCTGTCCTGCCAAAAGTGGTAAGATTTGTTGGGGAGGGGGAGAGGAACTCATCCCCAGTTGGGAGGAAACAACAAATTTTTATTGCAAACCAAAGTTCTGACAAAAAGTGTGTGTCTGGCCAATGGAAATGTTTTGATCTGATGTGTTCAAAATGTTTCATTTTGATATTGGCCCTTTTACATTTTTTTTTTCAAATCAAACTCAATTTTGATACAAGAACATCAAAACTTTTTGTTCTGCAAATATTCAAACGAGACATTTCTGATGGAAAACGATTTCCACAAACGTTTTCCAACCAATTCCAGTGGCAATTTTCATAATTACTGCCATGAACTTCCATCAGAAGAAACTGGCCGGCAGTTGCCCACCCTGTCTCATATTGTAAGTTCAGGAACATGGAAAGCAGCAGATCCTGTGGTGTCTCCTGGATTCTCTGGCCCATCAGTAGATGTTCTCCTCTCCTTCCATTGCTTTAGGTTTCATGGAGTTCTCAATTGGCGCTTTCACCTGCAGATGCTGAGACTCGGCTTACACTTAAAAGTTATGTCGACATAGCTACCTTGTTCAAGGGTGTGAAAAAACCACACCCTGACCTACATTGCTATGCCAACCTAACCCCCAGAATAAACGCAGCTAGGTCAACGGAAGAGACAGCCTTAGACAGTTCAGCCATCCTGCAGACTTCATTCACTTGGATTTCGTTTTCCTCATTCCGATTCCATAAAACAGGGATACTTGCAAGTTCGGTGAAGCTTCAAAATTTGACCTACCTTGTCACCGTCATAGCTAGAGGCAGGCTATTGGCCGGATTTTCAGTGGTTCAGTGTATCGGCCATTCCCGCGACCCTCACCCCCGGCCAATCAGACTGTGGACTGTTTTCACAGGACTCACCATCCTTGATGCTATTTTCTCATTTGTTCTCTGAACCCACCTCAGCTTAACTCAGCGGTGTGACGTCTGGCGCTGAGGGCGCCGTGGCTCTGGGTTCACCCTGGGATAAGGGCGATCAGAATGTGGCCCGGAGGGGTGCTTGGTCCTCAGGCTGAATCCCACTTGGGATGTGTTTTTCCTTGTACCAGGGTTCCATGTGTGTTTACAAAGTGCCGCTTCCCGATGACATCACCAAGGAGGCAGGATACGACCCCAACTTCGGCATGTTCCAGGGGATTCCAAACAATGACCCCATCAATGTGCTGGTCCGCGTGTACATCGTGAGGGTGAGTGTAACCTGCCGGACAGCGTGGGCTGCATGGTCCAGTCCATGGATGTGTTAAAATCAATGGTTTTAACCTATTCAAGGAGGAGCGAGTGGGCAAGAGAGGAGGAGGAGGGACGCTCCGTGTCAAAAATGGTATTCCCTGTTTCCAAGTCACTGCCAGCATGTATGAAGATGATATTGAACGCTTAAGGATCAATCTTAACCTATTTATCATTGTGGGGTACATATGCAGCCCACAAAGTGTTAACTGGGCCGCAGGTTGAGACCCACAGTGCCCCCCACAAACGCCTTTGTTCAGCACCCTCTGCCCAGAGACGACCCCCCACAGAGTGGAACCAGGAGTGGAGAGCGGGGTGTGGGGCGTGGGGCAGGGACCACACGGCAGGGCAGCCAGGAGGCCGGGGCCCGTGGCCTTTGGCACGCAGCTGAGCTAGGCCGCAGCTGTGTGGTAATGGGGCTGCATGCAGCCCTCAGGCCGCGGATTGAGAACCGCTGCTCTAAAGTGTAGGTAAAAAAGCTGTGTGGTTGTGTGGTCCCAGGGCACTTCGATTTCAGTGACACATGCTGGAAGTGTCATGCTGCCAGTGCTAAAACAATCCTTGGAATTTCGTAATAGCCTAGATGACAGTTTCCTAACTCAAAAAGCGTTTTCACCAACATGGGGGAATTCTGTATTAGACCTTATCCTAACAGATAAAGAGGCACTGGCCATAGAACTGAAAATTAATGGAAGGGTAGGTACAAGTGATCATTCTTGATCATAGTTTTAATGTGCAAATAGAATAAAGTCCAAACCAGGGATATATATGCTTGATGCTTTGAAAGGACCAGTTTCACAACACTGAAAAAAAGCATGAGCCAAATCAGTGGGGAGGAAGAATTTAATCAGAAAAATGTGAATGTTAATTGGGAATTGTTTAAGAACACTTTACTAGATACCCAAAAAGCTGTAATTCCACAGTCAATGAAGAAGTCTGTACTAGTTAAAAAACCAACCTAGTTACAGGTTAAGTGAAGACAGCTATAACAAATGGAAAAAATGGGAAGTTGATAGTAATGAATATAAATTGTAACTCTAGATAATTGATAAGGGAAGCAAAGGGACACAAAGAGAAATCTATGGCCAGCAGAGTTAAGAAGAACAACAAGGAGTTTTTAAAGTATATTAGGAACAAAAAGAATTCCAACAATGGTACAGGTCCATTACTAGATTTAAAAGGAAGAATTATCACTACTAATGCAGAAAAGGCATACGTTTTCCATAAATATTTCTGTTCTGTATTTGGGAAAAAAACAGATGGTGTAGTTATATCATATAATACTCTTTCCATTCCACTAGTATCTCTGGAGGATGTTAAAGAGCAGCTACTAAAGTTAGACATTTTTAAACTGCAGGTCTAAATAACTTAACTCCAAGAGTTTTAAAAGAGTTGGCTGAGGAATGCGTTGGGCCATTTGAGTTGATTTTCAATAAGTCTTGGAGCACTGGGGAAGTTCCAGAAGATTTGAAGAAAGCTAATGTACCAATATTTTAAAAGGGTAAATGGGATGACCTACGTAGTTATAGGCCAGTCAGCCTGACATTGATCCCAGGCAAGATAATGGAACAGCTGGATCTGGGACTTGATTAATAAAGAACTAAAGGAGGATAATGTAATTAATGCCAATCACCATGGTTTTATGGAATATAGATCACAGAATCATAGAAGACTAGGGTTGGAAGAGACCTCAGGAGTCCCACGGTTGTGGGGCCCCTCACCACCACCTGCCTGTAAACATGAGGCAGCCTTGTCTGTGAATCAGCTCCCTGAATCCACCAGCCGCTGGCAACACAAGCCCTGCTCTCCAGGCCTCTGCAGCTCTCACTGTCTCTGTGCACATGCCAACCCCTGGCCTGCTCTGAGAGTCCCCTGTCAAGTCCAGCACCCTCTCCACTGACCACTCACAGAATTAGCAGGGCTGCCATCCCCAAAGGAACAGGACAGGACAGCTTGAAAGATTCAGCTCAGCCAGCACGCTGCTGAACACCACCTCTCTGAGATATATTGATAGTGATACAAGAATAAATTTATTACCAAAGACTAGAGATTTGGGAGACGGTGAGGGAGGATATTGGAAACAAAGAGTTACATAGCAAACAAAAGCACAACACACTTTCTAGAGACTAAACTACCAGCTTAACCTCCTGTCTAAAGAAGTTTCTCTAACCCAAAGTCCCCTGCAGCCAAGGTTGGCTGAGATCCGTTTTTAATGAATGTAAACACACTGTCTGTTTCCTTCCTAGGTGCAGGATGAGGGTGGGGGTCTTCTTTGCCTCCTCAGTGTACCCCCAAATTTCATTGTCTTTCCTCACAGACAGGATAACCACCTGTGACATGTTTTGCCTGTATGCTGCTTTCCCTGTTGACCTCACATCTCTTCGTTAAAATTTGACTTTGTATGTAAAATGAGCATCCGTTGTGTTAGATTATGCTACTTCATTTACATCCCAACAAAGAAATACACATTTCTTAGTTCGTGTCTTATGCAAAACCTGTTCTTCGTCTTTGCTGGTGACTAATACCTTGATGCAGACTTTAAAACATATTTCCAGTATATATTCAAATTCCTTACATAGTATCTCTGTATACATCTGTAAATGATGACGAGGACAGGTCTGTTCTGCTCTGGATCGCTTGGTAAGAGGGGCACAAACAAACAATGTGTTTTAATACAGCTAAATGTAAATGTATCCATCTAGAAACAAAGAATGAGGCCGTACTTACAGGATGAAAGCAGTGACTTGGAAAAAGATTTGGGGAGGGGGGATCAAATTAGCTGAAGCTGAGCTCCCAGTGTGACACAGGGGCCAGAAGAGCTAATGTGATCCTGGGATGTATAAACAGGGAATCTCAAGTAGGATTAAAGAGGTTCTTTTACCTCTGTATGTGGCCCTGGTGTGACCGCTGCTGGATCCTGTGTCCGGGTCTGTGCCCAAAGTTCAAGAAGGATGTTGATAGATTAGAGAGGGTTCAGAGAAGAGCCATGAGAATGATTAAAGGATTAGAAACCTGCCCTACAGTGATAGACTCAAAGAGCTTAATCCCCGGGGAACAAATATCTGACAATGGGCTCTTCAGTCTAGCAGAGAAAGGTCTAACACTATTCCAGGGCTGGAAGTTGAAGCTAAACAAATTCAGACTGGAAATAAGATGTACATTTTTAACACAGTGGATAATTAACCATTGGAACAATTTCCCAAGGGCCGTGGTGGATTTGCCATCACTGAACATTTTAAAATCAAGACTGGCTGTTTTGCGTAAAGTTCTGCTCTAGTTCAAACAGGAATTGTTTGGGGGAAGGTCTGTGCTATTCAGGAGGTCAGACTAGATGATCACTTCGGTCCCTTCTGCCCTTGGGATCTACAAATCGACGAGAGCGTGGTCGTATTGTGAGGGGAAAGAGCCAGAGGAGAGCAAGAGGTTATGAAGAAGAGGAGGGTGGGGATGAGGCTGGGCGTGAGGGAGCTCAGGAGATGAGCTGGGATGGGCTCACAGGGGCAAGTGGAGGTGTTATAGGAGGAGAGTGGATGAGAAACTTCTGCACCTATGCTGGGAGGAGGCTGCGAGAGTTGTAGGAGAACCCTGGAATCAACCAATGAAATGAATAGGCAGCAGATTTAAACCAAACAGAAGGAAGTATTTCTTCACACAGCACACAGTCGGCCTGTGGAACTCATTGCCAAGGGATGTTGTGAAGGCCAAAAGTATCACTGGGTTCAAAAAAGATGGTTTAGTCACAACAAATCCTGCCTCTTGGTGGGGGGATAGACTAGGTGACCCTTGCGGTCCCTTCTAACCCTATGCCCTATGATTCTAAGAATTAGATCAGTTCCCGGAGGACCGGTCCAATGGATATTAGCCAAGATGGTCGGGGATGCAACCCCATGCTCTGGGTGTCCCTAGCCTCTGACGACCAGAGGGAGAATACAGGGCTAGATGGACCATTGGGCTGACCCAGTTACGTTCTTCCGAGGGGCGGAGGGAAGTGAAGTTGCAGTTTATCAGTTTTCTCTTGGAGGCAATGGAGGGAGGGGAGGTTTGAATAGCAAGAGACTTGCAGCCACGCTGCAGAAAGCGAACGCGTGGCTGGTGTGGGCCACGTGTGGCCAGGGAAACCCCCAGGGGACACGGTGTGTCTCATGTCTTCCTCACAGGCCACCGACCTGCACCCAGCCGACATCAACGGGAAAGCGGATCCCTATATCACCATCAAGCTGGGCAAGACAGACATCAAAGACAAGGAGAACTACATCTCCAAGCAGCTGAACCCCATCTTTGGGAAGTAAGGCGCTGCGGTGTTACTGTAACGACTAGTGGCCACAGCTGAGACCGCCGGGCGACGGCTAGTTCAGCCACATAGTGGGAGCCTGAAGAAGGCAAGCAGGGTCAGGAAGAGAGCCCAGGGCTCCTGAGCGCTAGCCCAGGGCTCTAGGCACTGGCCCATCCCCCACAGAGCAGCAGGACAAAGGCAGGCTCCCTGTCTCCATTTTGTCCACGCCGGGTTTACAATAGTGCCAGTGACACCGGGCCCACACTCAGAAGGGGCACCAGTGCCCGGACTGTGTCCCCGCCCCCACTCAGCCTCTCCGCCCCCTCTCCACCTGCCCCCCCCCCCCGGCTCGCTCCTCTCCTCCCCGCCTCGCCCCCCTGCTCACTCCTCTCTCTGCTCACTGATTGCTCCTCTCCGCCCCCCTCCGTGCCTTGCCCCCTGCTCACTCCACTCCACCCTTCCCCCGAACCCACTGCTCACTCCTCTCTGCCCCCTCCCCAAGCGAGTGGTGGGTGGGGCCTTGGGGGGAAGAGGCTGAGCAGGGGTGGGGGCAGGGCAGAATGGGGGCGGGGCCTCAGGGCAGAATGTGGGTGGAGCCGGGGCGGGGCCTCAGGGCAGAATGTGGGCGGAGCTGGGGCCTCGGGGTGGAGTGCAGGCACAGTGGGGGCAGGGCCTCAGGGCAGAATGTGGGCGGAGCTGGGGCGGGGCCTCGGGGTGGAGTGCAGGCACAGTGGGGGCGGGGCCTCAGGGCAGAATGTGGGCGGAGAAGGGGTGGGGCCTCGGGGTGGAGTGCAGGCACAGTGGGGGCGGGGCCTCAAGGCAGAATGTGGGCGGAGCTGGGGCGGGGCCTCGGGGTGGAGTGCAGGGCAGAGCCTTGGGGCAGAGCCGGCTGCGAGGCAAGCCAGGGCTTTTGGCAAGGGGGGGGCCTGCACCGAGGCCCAGGGGTAAATGCTCTTTCGTTCTCTCTCTCCCCGTTCCCCAGGTCGTTCGACATTGAGGCCACCTTCCCCATGGAGTCCATGCTGACGGTGGCCGTGTACGACTGGGACCTGGTGGGTTCTGACGACCTGATCGGGGAGACCAAGATCGACCTGGAGAATCGGTATTACAGCAAGCACCGGGCCACCTGCGGCATCTCACAGACCTACTCCACGTATGGAAACTCCTCCCGCCTCGGGCCCTGCCACCCCACTGCCCCGACTGCGTGGGAATGAAACTGTCCCCAGGCAGACAGCCAGCCCCGGGCCTATACCCACCCCCACAGCCCAGCAGGGCAGGTGGAAACACACTGTGTGCTACTTACCCCCTGGCCCTGGCTGCTCCTGTATGGGGCACCCCACATGGAATAGCAGGAATGCAGGGCAGGACTCAGGGGCATCAGCAGAGGGTGCATAGGCACCCAAAGAGGGGACACGTAAGGCCAGGACTGAGGGGCATTGGCAGAGCTTGGTGGGGAAGCCCAGGACTGGGGCAGCAGGGGGCTGTGGGTCGGGACTGGGGGGCACCGGCAGAGCTGTGTATGAGAAGCCCAGGGCAGGGACCACAAGGGGCTACAGTTCAGGATTGAGGGGTGTTGGCAGATCCATACATGGGGAGCTCAGGGCTGGGAGAGCGGGGGACATTGGTCTACACTGTCCCTTCCCATATGATTCCTGGCTTCAGCTGGTGTGATTCTGCCTTCCTCCCATCCCCGGAGGAGCGGGACAGGCCCCTTCTCCCTGGGCAAGTTGGAAGGGGTTGGATCCACAGCGGCTCTCCCTGACCCCAGCCCTTTGTTCACAGCCACGGCTACAACATGTGGCGGGACCCCGGGAAGCCCACGCAGATCCTCTCCAAGCTGTGCAAAGAGGGCAAGGTGGACGGGCCCCACTACGGACCTCCAGGGCGGGTGAAAGTCGCCAACCGGGTCTTCACCGGCCCCAGGGAGATGGAGGATGAAAACGGTAATGGGACCGGGGCGCGGCACTCCCCCAGCTGGGTTGGAGGGGTGGGTCGGACGGCTGCATCGTCCTGGCAGGGACCTGCACACGCCTCCACTGCTATGAGCACACACGCACCCCAGGTCAGGCGAGGAGCGTGCCAGAAAATCGAGCGCCTGCTTTGCAATGGGGAGATGGAGGGTGGGGGTCGGCCTGGGCTGGGAGTACTGGGAGGGGGCTGGCGACGCCCAAGAGGTGAGACAGCCCATGCTCCATGCCCCTACCCGTCGGGGGGTGGGCATTCTCCTGCCTCAGGCTGGCCGTGGACAGCGTGGCCCGGCTGCTTTACCTTGGCCCAGCCGGCCCGGCTCAGAGCTGGCTTTGCGCACGCAGGTCAGAAGAAGCAGACGGACGAGCACCTGGCCCTGGCAGTCCTGCGCCACTGGGAGGAGATCCCCCGGGTGGGCTGCAAGCTCGTCCCGGAGCACGTGGAGACGCGGCCACTGCTGAATCCCGACAAGCCCGGCATCGAGCAGGTACCGCCCGCTCTCCTGGCATCGGGGGTCACCGGCTCGGCACCGGGGGGGGGGGGCGGGACAGAGAGGTGAAAGCAGCAGCATGTCTGGCCCTCGGGGAACGCCAGCCCTGCGGAGCCTCATGGGTTCCCATGTGCAAGGCAGATCCAAGGCCAAGCGAACGAGCCCCATCCCGTCCCCACAGCTGGAGAATCCTGCATGGGGAGCCCCTTCCCCCGAAACATCACCCCGGGGGGAGCAATAACAGCAATGATCTCTGCCTGTCTGATTAGCTCCCCGCTCTTTCCATACCTCCCCAAGGCCCCTTTCCTTTGTGTTCCCCAAGCCCACCACTGTAGGGCTCTGGCTGCCTTCCTCATCCCCGGACCCTGTTCTCTACCCTCGTGCGCTTGTTTCCCCTCCATCTCCACCCTACATCCCCGTCCTGTGGCCACGCCCCTCCCTCCCCATGTCCCCGCGGTACCTCGTCTATTGCCTCTCATCTGCTCCACGGGTAGGAGACACTCTGTGGGGGGATGGAGCTGCAGCTGAGCCCCCAAGCTGGCAAAGTTCTCTGCAAACACGGCCTGTCACGGCCTTGTCTCCATGCGACTGTCACCTTCAGGCTGGTGACTGCCAGGCGGGAGGGGAAGGAACCCCGTAAAGGGAGGGGAGGAGACAGCAGAGGGAGGTAACTGGGTCTTCCCCACATTGCAGGGCCGGCTGGAGATGTGGGTGGACATGTTCCCCATGGATATGCCGGCACCTGGCCCTGCCATCGATATCTCTCCCAGGAAGCCAAAGAGGTAACGAACCTGGGGGTAGCCTGGGACCAGCCCAGGCCCCACGTCGGTCACCCCTCATGCTGCTGCTAATGGGAGGGCTGCAGGGCCCGCCTTGGGGCTCCTAACCAGCTCCTCGTTTGGGCTGAGAGCTATAGGAAACCCTCAGCTGGATGGACCTGTCTTTCTTTCCCTCCCCTGCCCCGCAAGGAGCGATCCCTCCAGCCCATGCTCCTGGTCCCTGGATTTGGGAGGTGGCTGGGAGTTGGGGTGTGATGTCCTCCATCTCCTGCTCCCACCGTCTGCTCACAGAGAGGTGGTGCGTGGGGCCCCAGCCGGGCACCGAGGCAGAGTTAGCACCTGCAGGGCCTTGAGCTTCCACAGCCAGAGAGATAAGGGCCTGATCCGAAGCCCAGTGAAATCAATGAGGCTCCTTCTCCTGGCCCTGTGCTGGGTCTACCAAGGGAGCAGGAGAGCTAAGGACCAGGGCGTGATCCAGCTGCGGGAGGGGGGACAGAGCGGCTGGGCAGGGAGGGCGATGGAGGAACTGGTGATCAGCAGCACCCTGTGAACCAGCGCTGGGCCCTTTTCACCGTGGCAGGGGCAGGGAAGGCGTTCAACAGCTTCCAGCGCCAAAGCGCCTTCTGCCTGCCCGCCGCCGGGAAAGCTGAGCCGGGGCCCTGCCGTCTGTTCCCGATCGCGACTTGTGGCCAGGGCCAGACCTGAGTGATGTGAAACACCCAGCAAAGCCCCCACCCTCTTTGTGCACGCGTGTGGGTGTGAATGTGCCCGGCCTGCACGTGAGACAGAGACTGCGGATCGAGCCAGACCAGCGTTTTAACAACCCCGCGAGCCCCCGTCCATCAGCAACGAGGCTGCAGCCCCGGGGGCGTTGCAGCCCCGGGTGTGATGTGTATTATCATCAGCTGGTGTGGGTCAGCATCCCTGGCTGGGAACCATTGCAAGGAGCCACCCCAGGTCACACCTGCTGGAGCCCTAAACTGTATTAATTATTATGTTACTCAGCAGCATGCTAGGGGCTTTGGATGGGCCCCTGCCTGAATGAGCCTACAGGAGTGGGGGCTCCCTAGGTATGAAACCCACAGCCCATGGGCTCTGGCTCCTCCCAGCTCCCCAGACCCCAGCTGGGCCAGGTGGCAGGGCTCTGCTGGAACATCTGGGCTGCTGGTTTGAGCATGGAGGGGAAATTCAGCTCCCATTGGGCCCTGGTGCAACCCCAGGGACTTCAGCTGAATCATGTGGAGGTGAATTTTGTGGGCCCAGGTGCCAGCAGCTGATGCAGCAACAGGCTGCCCTGCTCCAGCCCCAGAGCTGGGAGCAAGCTGCCCAAGCCCAGGAGTGGGCTGCCTGCCCAGGTCCCCCGGCCGGCGATCGGCAGGACGTCAGACTAGCTGATCCTAATGGTTCCTTCTGGTCTGAAACAGCCGGGAGGCCCAGGACTGGGCTGCCACGAAACTCACGGCTGAGCCCTGCTCTTGGGCCTGCACCGTGGCTCCCCCCAGGAGAGGGGTCTTGTCCCGGGGAGCCGATCCCAGCGCCCCACCAGGTCTGTGCCGTTCTGCCCCGGATTTCCCCGCCGGCCTCGTCTCACCTCCTTGTCTCCCTTCCTCCCTGCCAGATATGAGCTTAGAGTGATAGTGTGGAACACAGATGAGGTAATCCTGGAGGACGATGATTTCTTCACTGGGGAGAAATCCAGTGACATTTTTGTCAGGGGGTAGGTACAGCGCGGCGAGCCGGCTCCTCCGTGCGCGTGAGCATCTCGCGGAGCTGCCGCCCCGCTCCGGGATCCCGCTGGCGCTTGGTCTGGGGGGCTGCGGGGGTGAATAACAGACATTCTGCTTCTTTGTTTTGCCTCTGTCTGTCCCCCCCCCCCTTTGCCATGTCTGCTCCGCGCCTGGTGTGGTCTGTCCCTGTGTCCCGCCCTGCCGGCCGCCTAGCTATGAGCTGCGGGCGGTGATCTGGAACACCGACAAGGTGCTGCTGGAGGATGATGCTTTCATGGCAGGAGAGAAGATGTCTGACATCTATGTCCGGGGGTAACGGCCAACACCTTGCCACCCGCCCCCCTCCCCTGCGGGCTGTGCAGAGGGACACAATGTGTCCCGAGTGTCCCAGGTGTTCATCGCTGCCCCTCGGGAGACCCCACCCAAACCCACAGCCTGAGGATCTGCGGGGGCTCAGCCAGGTCTGGCCCCTGGCTCCTCCCAAGCCCACTCAGCTTGAGCTCCAGCACCGAATTAACTCCAGTTCCAGACTCCGCTGGGTTCCTTGTCGTGACCCGTCCCAGCAGCCGGGGGTGAATTCTGCTTCCAGGGCCTGTTCGTGCGACTCCCCACGCTGGCCTGGTGCCAGCACGGAACCCGGACGACTCTGGTGCCCGGCTAGTGTCTGTGGCAACACCGCGTTCATTCCCCTTCTGGGGCCCGATGAGGCACCGTTAGTTGCCGGTGGGATGCCTGACGATTTCGGTGGCCGGTTAGTTCTGCATCTGGCGCCCAGTTAGAGCAGCTGCCATTACACGGTGAGCAGCTGCTGAGAGCTGCTCTCGCTGGTCTCGGCCACTCCGTGGGCACTCCCTGCGCTCAGTGTGGGCACTCCCTGCTCCCTGGTAATTTTTAAGTCAAGGTTGGATGTTTTTCTAAAGGAGATGCTGCAGGTAGGCTTCTCGGGACGTGCCCTGGCCTGTGTTATCCAGGCGGTCAGATGAGAGTATCACAGTGGTCCCTTGGGCTCTATGAATCTGCAAACCCGCCCTGCCCACAGCCACCTGGTGCCCCTCTGTGCCAAACGGGCAGTCCCCTGAAGCAAGAGTTGCTAACGATAACCTGCGGCTCCTCAGAGAGTCCCTGCAGGCAGAGTGACATCGTCCCATACCCCAGGGGGTCTCCTCTCCGTGGGGGCAGAGGTGCACAGACACAGTGTGTGGGGACAGCGTAGCCGATGGTTGCACCAGTGTCCCCCAGGGCCGGGCTGTCGGCAGGTCCCAGCTCGCTGCTGAGTCTGTTTGTTGGCCGTGCTGCTGGAGAAACAGAGACACACTCACGCACGCATGGACGTGTCCTTCTCTGCCCTGGCTGCAAGCCACGTAGGCGCCCCCCCCTTCTCTAGGAATGCTGCACAGCCCCGCACATCTGCCCACCAGGAGACAATCACTGGTCCCCAGCTTACATGTTCCCTTCCTCAATCCCATTCCCCCTCCTCCTCGTCAGGTCCCCTTGGACCACCCGGGTTCTCCTGGGCTTGTGGACCCTGCTGGCCCTTCCAGAGAGTCATTGGGTCCCTGCCCTTAGTGCTCACCTGCTGAGCTCCATGCCATCTGCCCCCTTTGTCGGGTCCTCCAGCCCATTGCTGCGGTCGTTGCTCCCCCGTTTTGTCTCCCTGGGCCGCGGGCCGCAGCCAAGGTGCTGTCTCAGCAGTTCCTTGGCACGGGGTGTGTGCGTGTGTCTGTTGTCCCGTTGCTCCCCGTGACCAGCCCCATCCCCTTGCCCAACGGTCTGGTCCCTGCAGGTGGCTGAAGGGCCAGCAAGAGGACAAGCAGGACACGGACGTGCATTACCACTCACTCACCGGCGAGGGCAACTTCAACTGGCGCTACGTCTTCCCCTTCGACTACCTGATGGCGGAGGAGAAGATTGTCATCTCCAAGAAGGAGTCCATGTTCTCCTGGGATGAGACTGAGTACAAGATCCCGGCCCGCCTCACCCTGCAAGTCTGGGACGCCGACCACTTCTCGGCTGACGACTTCCTCGGTGTGCAGTGAAGGGGGTCCGGCCCCACGTTGGGGGGGAGGGGTGACGCGCTGCCAGGCCTGGGCACGAGGCTGTGGTGGGGCAGGGAGAGCCACCCAGCCGTGCAGCGCCAGGCCGCCGTCTGGGGATCCACTCTGCGCTGTCCACGGCCGGGCAGGCGAGGCTGGCGGGAGAGGATAGAGAGAAGGGGGGAAGCCCCAGGCGAGAACCTGGTGGGTCAGGGAGGGAGAAGAAGCCACCAAAGGAGATGCTGATCTATCAGGGCAGGGGAGACCCCCCAGGAGCTCAGAGGAGATGGAGAGCAGGGGATGAGGTCCAAGGGACCAGCTGGCTCAAGCTCCCCTGGCACGTCCCATGAGGCTCTGGGTGTTGGCCCTGGAGCTGCAGCCGCCCCCCCGCCCCAGCGCCATGCACCCAACGGCAGTGCCGGCGGGCTGGGAAGGCTGCTGATCTTTCTCCCCGGCAGGGGCCATCGAGCTGGACCTGAACCGCTTCCCGCGTGGCGCCAAGACGGCCAAGCAGTGCAGCATGGACATGGTGACGAACGAGGGCGACCTGCCCCTGGTCTCCATCTTCAAGCAGAAGAGGGTGAAGGGCTGGTGGCCCTTCGTGGCCAGGAATGAGAACGACGAGCTGGAGCTCACGGTGAGGATGCCGGGCAGCGGGTCACTGCTGAATGCAGCACCGCAGTGTGGGCCTGGCATCACTCACGACGAGGAAGGGCACTGGCAGGGCTGGGGGCGGGGAGCCCGGGACCAGGCCAGCGGGGGGGGGCTGCGGGTCGGGACTGGGGGGCGCCGGCGGAGCCGGGGGCGGGGAGCCCAGGACCAGGCCAGCGGGGGGGGCTGCGGGTCGGGACTGAGGGGCGCCGGCGGAGCCGGGGGCGGGGAGCCCGGGACCAGGCCAGCGGGGGGGGGCTGCGGGTCGGGACTGAGGGGTGCCGGCGGAGCCGGGGGCGGGGAGCCCGGGACCAGGCCAGCGGGGGGGGCTGCGGGTCGGGACTGGGGGGCGCCGGCGGAGCCGGGGGCGGGGAGCCCGGGACCAGGCCAGCGGGGGGGGCTGCGGGTCGGGACTGGGGGGCGCCGGCGGAGCCGGGGGCGGGGAGCCCGGGACCAGGCCAGCGGGGGGGGCTGCGGGTCGGGACTGGGGGGCGCCGGCGGAGCCGGGGACGGGGAGCCCAGGACCAGGCCAGCGGGGGGGGGGCTGCGGGTCGGGACTGGGGGGCGCCGGCGGAGCCGGGGGCGGGGAGCCCGGGACCAGGCCAGCGGGGGACTGCAGGGCAGAAGCGCCGGGTGACTCTTTCCCGTCGGAGGTTGGGCTCTCCGGGGCTGGAGAAGTTTGGCTCCGTCTTTGAACTGTGCGGCTCTCGGGGCTGGGCGCTCTGCCCAGCCGGGTGTCAGGTGCAGGCGGAGCAGCTGCTCAGACGCTGCCGGTCCCAGCTGTAGCCAGGAGGCGCAGAGCCAGGGGGAGCTGAGAGAGATCTGACCGAGCCAAAGGGAGCCCGAGCCCCACGGCCTGGCCCTGGGCTCGCCCCTGGCTCTGTTCTCTGGCCCTGGGAGCGGTGAGCCCGTTTCTCAGCGTGGGGGGGTTACGGTCACCCCCACCAGCTCAGATGATGGGCCCTGGGGGCGGCTCTGCTGGGCGGATTCTGCACCTTTCCAGCTGTAGGCCCCAGGACGCCAGCCCAGGCTGTGGGATGGTCCCCAGCCCCGGGGGAGTTCTCAGCCAGGGCCGTCCAGAGACTCTGTGCTTCCCCCAGGGCAAGGTGGAGGCCGAACTGCACCTGCTGACAGCGGAGGAGGCCGAGAAATCCCCCGCGGGGCTGGCCCGCAACGAGCCCGACCCGCTGGAGAAACCCAAGTAAGTGACGAGGGTCCTGGTGGGGGGGTAGGGTGAGGCTGAGGATGTGGGGCGGGCTGTGGGGATGAAGGCTGGGTGGAGAGGGGGGTTAGGTGCGTGGATCGGACGCTACAGGGCATGGAGGTGGTGGGGACACCCCATGATACAGGCTGTTTTCCCCCCATACACGTCCAGTTCTCTGTGTCTGTCTGTCAACCTTTCTTTCCTGCCTTTCTTCACCTCCTCCCCATCACTCCGGCCGCCCCCCTGCACCCCCCCAGCCGCCCCGACACCAGCTTCATCTGGTTCCTGAACCCCCTGAAGTCCATCCGTTACTTCATCTGGCACACGTACCGCTGGCTCCTCCTGAAACTCCTCCTCCTCCTCCTCGCGCTCCTCCTGGTCGGCCTCTTCCTCTACTCCATGCCGGGCTACCTGGTCAAGAAGCTTCTGGGGGCCTGAGGGCACCATCCCCTTTGTTCATGGTACTTCCTGCCCCGAACACCCGGGGCATGTTTGCTGGCTGAGAACGCTGGAGGGGCCCGTGAGGCGCCGGGTGCGTGGGAGGGGACTAAGGTGGGGCATAGTCGGGCTGCCAGGGGCCCTGGCCAGTCCCAGGAGGGGCAGGGAACATGCGACTCGTTGGAGACCGGCCAGCAGGAGGCCAGCTGGGTCTCCCGGGGCGGATGAGCAGCTGGGCTAAGGCACGGCGGGTGCAGTGGGGAATTGGGAACCACTTTCGAGCCGCTGAGCCGTGGGGCATAGCCGAGGGAGGCGGGAACTGGCAGGGGGCGGCAGGCAGAGGCGCAAAGACCTGGCGGTGGCGTGGGCAGAAGGCCCTTCCCCTACCCAGGGGCCTGGCTGGGTCCAACGCTGCTAACCCGGGCCGTGCGTCTCTTCCTCCCCGTCCCGTCCCCTGCCTCCTGCTGCCGCTGCCCGTTGGCCAGCCGCCCCGACACCTCCTTCATCTGGTTCCTCAACCCGCTCAAGTCCGTCAAGTACCTGATCTGCACCCGCTACAAGTGGCTCATCATTAAGATCATGCTGGCGCTGCTGCTCCTCATCATGGTGGGACTTTTCCTCTACTCCATGCCCGGCTACATGGTCAAGAAGCTGCTGGGGGCCTGAGGCCGCCCGGGCCCGGGGCCAGGCATCCGCTCGCCATGCACAGAGGCCCGGCTGGGGCGGCACCGGGACTGGGCCGGGGGGACGCCCGCGGCTCCGCCTTGCTTGCGTGTTCGCCTGCGCGGCTCCCTCTGGGGTCTGTCTCGCCTGAGGCCGGGGGCAGGAAGAGTTGGGCCTGGGGCACCGGGCTCCCTTCGCGCTTTCCCTGGGCGAAGCGTCGGCAAAGACAGGGCGGCCGAGCTGGCGCTTGGCTTCCACCCCCCACAGCGAAGAGCCTCTTAGCCCTGCCCCGGCTCTGGCTCCCAGAGCCCCAGGAGGCCAGTCGCACCCTCCCACGATCACGGCTGGCCTGGCAAGGAGGGGGGGACGTGCGGCTCTGGTTTGTTCCACACCCTCCTTCCTGCTCGGCCGCAGCCACCCCTGGGGTGCCGGTGCCAGGGAGAACGGGGCCGTTGAACACCGAGCGGTCACAGCCTGAGGAGGGGAGCCGTGGGACTCTCCAGAAAAGCAGCCCCCTCTGCTCCAGAGGGGCAGAGCCCCTCACCTGCCCAGGCGGGCTCTGAGGCTGCCCATGGTCAAGGCCCTGGCCGTCCTGCCCCCCCGTGGGGGTGACATTCACCCCGGAGGCTGTGGAGAAAGCAGCAGCAGAGCCGAGGAAACGTGCCCAGGTCGTGAGGAGCGGCCAGCTCTCCAGGCTGCCTGCCCTCGCCATGGGGGGTGGGTTGGACCCAGCCTGGGCCCGTTTTCCAGCCCCCCACCCTCAGCCGCTCCATTTGGGCCGGTGCATGGCTTGCGTGGGAACCCCGTCGGTGCTGGCTGGAGGGCCACCCAGCCGGTCCTTGTTCTAGCGTGGCTGCCCAGTAACCACAGCGGGACCTGTCGCCGCAGGGGATCCTGGGAGGGGCCCTGCTGGCCCCAAGCCCTGCTAACGCTTGGCCTGATGTGTTACTGCTATTCCCCCCGCCCTTCCCCCCGGCCCCCTCAGCCCTTCCCACCTGGGCACGAGAACGCGTGCATCTGGTGTTCACTGATTTCTGGTCCTGGGGCTGAGCCAGCTCGCTGCTGGGATGAGAGCAGCCGGCCCAGGGGCCATTTCAAGGTTGGGGGGGAGCCTCTTTCGTTTGTTTTTATGATGTTTGTGTTTTATCTGTCAATAAAAAAGAGGAAAGAAAATCGAAACACCCCAGTTGTGGGCCTGGTGCTGGAGCTGGGGGCATCCCAGGGCCCATGCCTAAGGCGCCGGCTGCCCTTTGGAGCGCGGCTTAGCTGCTCACTGCATAGGCTTGGTGGTGGACGGGTGGCCCCCAAATTCCAGCAACACAACTGCACCGTGCACCGGAGGGGGGCAGCATGACCTAGTGGTCAGGACAGGCCTGGGAGACAGGATCCTACTTCATGCTCCCTCCCCATGCCCAGATTGGTTGCCTCAATGGACCGGCAAGGGGAAGGGGGAAACCGGACCCCCTGCACAATGTGCTGGTGGGGCTCACTCCCCCCCTTCCTTTCAGCACAGCAGCTCCCTGGTTACCTGGCGGGGGTGGGGGTCAGTGAGCAGCGCATGACCCAGCCCTGAACCCTGGCCCCTGCAGCAGGCACGGGGCCCTGGCCCTGCCAATGAATGGGAACCGTTCGGGAGCAGGGCACTGGGCAGGCCCTGCCGCAGCTGGTCTTGGGGGCTGGAGCTGGCTCAGCACCGGGCCCGGCTGCGTCTCCACCGCCTACTGCGGCAGGCTAGGGCCTGGGCGCCACTAACTCGGCCGGGTGCCGTAGCGCCATCGTGCAGGGGTGGGGGGAAGACGCCAGCCCTGACTGATGTTTATGCCAAGCTAACCCCGGTGGAGCCAGCCCTAGGGTGAGAGACGCAGGCTTCCACCCGGGAAGTGGGTTACCTGTGGGGACCGGCTCCTGCCTCCTGTCAGCCTAGGTAGCGTCTACACTGAAGTGCTGCTGTAGCATGTCAAGTGACTCCAAGGTGCCCCCGCCCCAGTGCCCGGATCTCCGAGAGCCAGACGGCTGTTTAGGCAGGAAGTCACAAGTCATGGGGCTCACGCAGTTAATGACCCAACTAGGCCCATGTGCCTGGTCCCCAGGCTGCGGCCTGCATGTAACCCCCCCCCCCCCCACACACACACACACTTTGTACCAGTGTCCTGCAGCATGGGGGTGGGGGTGATCTGATTGACACCGTTAGCCCAGGGTGCCCCCTGGCACGGACACAGCTTAATACATAAAGCACAGGTATAGCACAGGCCCCCGTTCCCTGCAGGCCCAGCTATACCAGCCAGCTGGAACGACCTACGTCCTCCCCGGGGAGGCAGCGGGGGGGGGGGGGGTACCAGTCTAATTTGAGCAGGGCCCGTTAACCAGCACAGCGCATGGGGGTAGCCCTGGCCTGGTGGCTCAGCAAAGCAGGCAGGCCCATGCTTTGGGAAGAGGCGCGTCCAGCAGGTCTTTGTTTAAAGGGCAGGGGGAGTTTAGCTCTCAGACCCAGCCAGGGCCTGGCGCTAGAACTGGCTCTGCTGCTGCCCTTGCGCGTGAGCTTGGACATGTCACAAACGCTCAGTGCCTCAGTTTCCCCAGCTGATCATGCTCTCGCACGCCCAGTAGGAGCTAAGCACAGGAGCACCCACCCACACTGCCCTGGTCACTGGTGTGCATGGTGCCCTTTCAGCTCTTGTGAGGGAGGGGCCCCCGCAGGACTGAGCCGTGTCAGTTAGTGAAGCAGGGACGTGCTCTCCCCAGCCATGCAATGCACGCGCGTCATGTCCTGCCTGCAGAGCCATGCCCGGGCAGCGTGTGTGGCTCCAGGTTGCGGTTGTTACTTCATGCGGGGGGCTGAGGGGTGTTGTCCGCACACTGTTCCTACATGACCTTTAGAGTCCGCTGCACGGCCCCCCACCCAGCCTAACGGTCTCTAATAACACCTCCCAGCCCCACTGAGGGAGACCAGGGCTGACCCCAGGGCTGGGCGGGACGGGGGGAGGCTTATAGTAACTGCTGCATGGGGGGCAGGCCTGATTGAAAGAGGCAGAGAAGGGTGGGTGATGGGCTGGGTGCTTGGAGGGCTAAGGCTGGGCAGGGTTTTGGGGAGCCAGACGTAATCAGCCTTATCTTCCCTGTGTGAGTACCCCGGCAGCCACTGACCACCCCACCATAAAACAGATGGGAGACGGCGGGGAGGGAAATGGGCCAACCCAGGTCACACAGCGTCAAGGTAGCAGAGACAGGGAGAGGCACCTTGCTGCCAGCCTGAGCCCTGCTGCTCCGTGACAGAGGGCAGCCAGCCCTGGCATCATCCCAGAGGGCAGCATCTCTCCTCAGCAATCACACACCTGCAGCCCGGTTGTTTTAAAGGGGGGTTTATTCCAGCCGCTGCCATCCAGCAAATGCCCCGGATCCAGCACCGCAGGCTCATGGGGAGGGGCGTAAGGCAGGGACCTCATGCTGGCTGCCGGCACTCCTGGCCTCCTGACCGTCACGGCGTCATCAGCTCTACCACGTGGGTGGGTGGAATCAGTAGCTCCTGGTTCACCTGCGCCGGGACAAGCCGAGGCCACAGTGAGGGTGACGGTGCTCTCGGGGGCACACCACACCCACTGGCTTGGAAGAGGCCCCAGGGCCCTCACTCTGGGCGGGGACGAGGTGCCACTACGCTCTGCCCGCTGGCGTTACACTCCGGTTCCGAGCCGCGATGGGGAGAAGAGCTACGCTGTTCCCTGGCCGGGTCCAGGCTGACCCTAGTACTGCCGCTCAGCGGGGCTCAGGGACAGTGAGTGTCCCCTGCCCATTCCCACCTTTCCTCTCTGGGTACAGCAAGTGCTGTGTCTGGGAAGGCGCCGGATTCCCAGCCCTGAATACTCATGTCCTGGAACAATATGGGACGTACTGCATGTCCCCCCCGGCCCCCCAACCTGCTGTCAGCTGGGAGATGGGGTGTGTGTGTGGGGGGGGGGGGGAGGGACACATGCACACCGGGGACCTAGGACCCTTTGCCCATTTCAGTCCAAACGCTGCAGGGTTGGTTTCTCTCTCCTCCTGCTCTGCTCATCTGTCCCAATGGCATCCTCTCTCTGCACGCACACCATCACTTCACCCCCCTGAAGAGGTCTCTACTGGGTCCACCCCACTACCCAACCCTCTGCTGGCCTTCAGAGCCCCTCCTGGCCCTATGCCCATCCCCCTGGCATCTCTCCACCCCTCCACTTGCCCACCCTGACTGGCAGAGGATGCATGGGTAGGCCCTGGCTGCAGCCCCAAGGACCAACCTGTTCCACCTCCCACAGCTCAGAAATCACCTCTTCTGCTTGCCTGCAGCCTGTGAGGTGTCAGCCGGGCCGGTTACACCCTGCATCACCTCCCCTCATCCTTGCTCACTGCCACAGGGCCATGGGGGCAGCTGCCATGCAGGGCGTCTGGCAGCCTTAGCAATAAACATTCACGTAGCTCTCTGACGGCCAGCGAGTGCAGCTGCCCAGAGGCCCTGGGCCCAGCGAGGTACCAGCTCCCACTCACCTTGGAGGTGAGGTACTGATGCAGCAGCATGTGCAGCTCCGTGTTCTGCTGCTGGAGCCCATCAAGATCGGTGAGCAGCTTCGACCGCTGGCTCAGAACGTAGCTTCACAAAGAGGAAGGGAAATGGGTCAAAGCTCCCGACGGCAAAGCCTCCTCCCCGTGGGTCTGGGGGCTGGGCTTTTAACAGGCCCTTTGTATTTCACACATATAGCTGTGGTCCCGCTTTTCTCAAGAGCAGAGGATGAGCGATGCCCCAGTCTGGCTAAATTGATTTTGTTGCCCACAAATGGCCCCTGGCATTTCAGTTAGATCCTGTGTTCCTCCCAGCTCGCCTTCCGCAGGCGCACAGGAGCGACTGAGTGCACCCTGGAGAACGCCACTGACAAAGCACGGTCCCGCCTGACTGCAGGGGGCCCAGGGGCTGGGAAGCTCAGCTGGGGGGAGCGTTCGGTGTGCTCGAGCGGCTGATGCTGTGAATGTCACTGGTGGAAAACCTCCATTGAAGGAGGCAGCGGTGAAGAGTCATGCTCAGGTCACTTACAGGGCACTCAAGGATGGGCAGGAGCCAAACATGAACCAACCAGATACAAGAAACTGATCTTCTACTATCCCACCACCAGGGGTCACCCGACCTCCAGCCACGGCCCAGCAAGGGGTGTCTCAGGCCAGGAACCAGCGCTTCCCCACTGGGAGCTGGACTCCCCTGGAGTTCATTAATGGCCAGGTAACCCTTTGTACAGGCACTGTCTGCAGGTTCCCCCAGGCTGAGCCCTCAGGGCATGTGAAGACAAGCCCCCCACGTGTGCACTGGCAGCTGGGGGCAAGCGACCCAGAGGAATGTCCCAGCAAGCCGCTGGGCTCTGTCGCACGTCTAATGGCAAGCCCCGTCAGCACTGCCAGGCCTGGTGCGTTCACACCCAAGGGTGGGATGGCTGGGGGCCCCTGGCTGGGGCACTTACTGGTATTTCTCCAATGCCGCCTCCAGCGCGTCCCAAACCTTCAGCTTTGACTCTGGGATGACGTGAGCCAGAGCCTCCCAATACTCAGAGTCCTTGGAGTTGTCCCGTTCCTCCATCACCTTCTTCACCTGCGGCCGCTTGTCCCTAAGGGACAGAGAGAGGAGCCCTGGGCTCACGGCACTGCTCGGCCCACCCTTCCGGTCACCCAGCCAGGTCTGAAAGGAGGGGCCATGGTTTGGGGCACCGCTGGCATTAGCCTCACAGCTCCCTGCTGCCAGCAACTGGTTCCTCTCCACCACAACTGTTCATCCACGTCTGCCTCCCCCTCCCTGCCCCACCATCTTCACCCCACCCAATCCAACCTGCTCCCCACTGCACAGCTGTCCCAGGCAGAATGAACCCCACTCACTGTGGGGAACCTGCCCTGCCCCACCTCATCAACGTTGCCTACAGAAACCAGTTGTGCCCGGGGGAGACGGCGGGGACCTTTCCACTGCTGGGCAGATCAGCCCAGCCTCCGTAGCCCAGCACACCCGCCCAGTGCATTCGCAGCCAATCCCCAGCCCAGATGCGCCTCCCGCTCTCCCCAGCCTCACTCCCGCGGTTCCCGTGCCTTGCCCCTCCTCCAGCTCACACGCTCGGATCACGGGGCTACTCCTGCAGCCCGTTCTCTCGTACTCTTCGTATTCGCAACCAGCCTACGAGGCCCAGCCCCCACCCCATTCCCAGCTAACGAGCTCTGCTCACCTCGACTTCTGGAAGTCCCGGACAAATGCTTTGAGGGCCTTGAGAACGTCATCGTGATGGAAGAGCAAAGAGGACAGTGACGTTGCCGAGCTCTGATGGGCCGTGCCTTCCTCCTTCGGGGCAGCGGATCCCCCGTCGTCCTTCGCTGCATCCACAGCGAATTCTTCAGGGCCCTCCTCCACTGCCCACTCCTTACTCTGCACGGCAGCCACACGCACCGGGAGTGAACTCCAGCCACACAGGGCTCCAACTACAGCTAACCCCGGTAATGCTCCTCCCAGCCCACAGCACCTCTACCCTAACCTACAAACCCGGGAGGCTTCCAGCCATCCGGAGCCCTGGTTTAGTGTCTATGACTGACATCTGTATTCACTGGGCACAAAGCACAGGGGCCTGGGGGCCAAATTCAGCACTGGTGGAAACTCAGACTTCACCCATTTCAATGGTGTCATGGCTGCAGCCTCTGGACCACGCTGGTTCTCTTGGTAAGAGCAACACCAATTCCCTCCCCCCCCCCACGGGGCTTTACAAGCCCCATCTCCTCCCGGGCTGCTGGGAATAATCCCGCGATGCCCACGTTCATCATACCGGGCTGGAGACGACCTGCTGGGCTTTGAACTTCAAGAAGAAATCCACCAGCGTATACACGTCGTCTTCATTGTCAATTTCGAGGGCCTGGAGAAAGGCAGAGAAACAGCAGATCGGGTGGCAGCTGGGACTCCGAGATGTTGCTCTGGTCCCTTCCCGCTTCCTTTAGAGGAGCGGCCCATGGGCCTGAGCTAAATTCACAGCCCTTCCCTTCCCAATGCGAAGGGGGCTGGTGCGGGACCAGCAGGAGAGCTCAGCTGGGGCAAGTGAAAGACCAGGTTCAGGTCAAGCTCTTGGTCTTTCTCAGTGGGATGTCAGACGCTGGGAGCCCTGCAGCAGTACATGCTTCCCCAGGGAAAGAGGGTAAGTCACACGGCTCCAAACCCATCCCTCTTCCCAAAGAAGGGGAGAGGAGCCCAGCTCTCTTTGGGCAAAAGGGTGGTGGCCACAAAGGACCTCAAGAGGGTAGGCCCTGGTGGGAAGGGGATGTGAGACGTGGAGTCTTAGTGGCAGCAGCAGGGATATCTGCAGGGAGGATGGAGGGCTCTATTGGGAATGACACAGGACAGGGTGGGAGCCGGAAGGCCCAGGAGTGTGTTGGGGTTGGGGGATCAGTGGGAGCGAGTGCCAGGGGAGTGGGAGCTGATGGCACTAGGGGTGGCAAAGGGAGGAACTGGCTTCAGCCACATCCCATCTCTCTTACTCCTTCTGCCTTGCAATCCCCCTTGGGAAGGGAGCCTCCCCCCCCCCACCTTCCCCAGCTAAACTCCCGGAACAGAGCACACGAGATCACCCCTCTGAGTCCTACGGGAAGTCGCATGTGCATGGACCATGCCCCTCCTCCCTTCCCCCCCTTGCAGGTGACAAGCTTCTAAAGGCAGCGTCTCAGCAGGTCCGCCCTTGTGGACCTGCATCATCCACCAGCAGCTCTCAGCCCGCGGGCACTGGGGCTGGTTCTGGGGTGTGTTCCTGCAGTGCCCCTAACCTATGTGCTTTGTGCAAGACGCCCCACTAACCTCAAAGATTGCATCCAGCCTCATCAGGGAGCGCTCGTGCCTCTCCAGGGGCTGCAGGAGTCCCAGCAGCTTGCTCTCTATCAGGAAGCCCTTGGAAGGAAATCACAAGACGCTGAGTTCGCAGGAGCGAGTGTTTCAATTCACACTAGGATCCCAGAGCTGCTAACTCATCCAACAGGCAGAACCAGCCACAGCACAGTTACTCTGTGCTAACCTCCACGCTCAAATAACGGGGACTCAAGTGATCTGGAGGGATGGGACCATTTCTCATCTGGGTCTAGAATGTAGCACAGCTCCCAGCTCAGAACCTCCTGCCCTGGGCATACTAAGAGAGGTTTTTAAATAACTTTTGCAATGGTGATTTGAATCCCACTGCACACACCCTAACCTGCTGCAGACTGGGGTGTGGAAAAGCCCAATCTCACGGTGGGTTAGAGTTCACACAACAGCAGGACAAGTGTGGGGCACTGGGCCTGGTTACCTCAGAAATCACGTCCCCCGTGCACTTGGAAATCACTTTCTAGTGTGTCTGATGGCCGTCAGCTGGGACAGGATGCCAAACTGAATTACACTGTTCAGCCAGTAGGTGGCACCAGGTATAACCCTCTCCACCCGAGCTGGTGACAGCCACAGCGGGCAGTGAATTAACACACACGTAGGGGAAAACCTCCCGTGTATCCCTCTGGGGAGGAAGCTCTAAGCAGGCCACGTCTGGCACGTGACAGCTGTGACACCCCGTTCAGCAGCTGTTTGATGTGGAAGGTGTCACCGACTCAGAGGTAGGCGGACCCCTGGCTTTGCAGCTTCGTGCCACCAGTAACGAACGGCCCGAGCCGTCTCCAGCAGGGCTCGCGCGGAGTTGCTGTTGACAACTGGCAGAGCTGAGGGCGTCGGGCTGCAGGGCTGCGTTTACCCTGGCAGAGGGTCTCATGGGGCTCGTGCCATGGCGCGACAGCTGTCTGACCCTGCCGATCCATAGGACGCTCCCTGGAAGGACGTTTTTAGATCCCTACAAGCTCTTGCGAATGCAGCTTAGCCAATTGCTATTTCGGTGTATCCCATATTGCGCCAGCCCCATTCTACCCCCTCCCCAGAAGTGTGGCAGGCAGGTGGCACCAAACACATACCAGCATCTCCTCTCACACACACATTCTGCAGCAAGAGATGCTGCACGGGCAGGTGGCAGTTCAGACCCGGAAAGCCCCGCAAGGGGCTAAGAGACATTGGCAACACAACAGCACTCACACTCCTGTCTGTTCCCCACGTGAACGCCCGGCTGAATGGGTCTCAGTCGCCCTGAAGGGTGACCCCTCCACTGAGACAGCTGGATGATTAGGAGCATTAAAGTAGCACCAAGAGGGTCAGGGACTCACTGTGCCAGGTGCTGCTGTAGAAAGCACGGGGACCTGGCCCTGGCTCAGATGATGTTTGAACCCATTGGAAGCCAGAGTGCGGGGTCAGGAAAAGAAGACAATCCTCAGATCCAAGGAGCTGTTCTGCGAAGGAGCGGCCCGGCTAAGGGCCAACATCCTCTGCAGCACAGAGCCCTCTGCGGTCGGAGCTGGCCAGGACGGCCCAACTCACCGACTCGTCGCACAGGAGCTCCAGGATGTGTTTGACAGACTTCACCAAGACGTGCCGGGGAGGTTTAACTTCCTCTCCAGCCTCCGCCACCTCTTGTCTTCCTTCCTCCGCAGCCTCCTCCTCCTCCTCTTCCTGCTGGCTGCTTTCTGAAGCACAAGGGGAGAGGGAAGACCCATCGCCTGCTGCTCTCCTCACCTGGCACAGGTAACCACCCCCAGGGAATCAGCACAGGAATCTGGTCAGAGGGCTGTGAAAGGGGAGATGCTTGGAGGCCACCTCGTGTGGTTACCACTTCAGCAGCTGATGCAAACCTTGGCAAGCAGCGGGTGCATCTGATGTTGCACTGGCCTCTAGGAGCTGGAGACAATGAGGAGCAGGTGGGTATGGGGTGGTTGGGAGCAGAGGAGTTTCCATTTTAAAACTGGATTTGCAGAGAACGTGCAGGTTTGGCTCTGACATCACCCCAGCCTCGGCCAGCGGGCAGAGGTGCATGTCATTAGAAAGAGATCTGGTCTGGCGGTCCCAGGGGTTTTACAATGACAACAGGTCCCTTTGCTTTCCCGCCACACCCCGGAGAGGCAAAGCAGAGCAGGGCACTGAGATTTGGGAGCTAGGGGGTTTATCCCCACATAGTAAGGACTCACTGAGCCCTCCTGGAAAGTGGCTGAACCCCTTTGGGCCTCAGCCTCCTCCTCCTCCGAGATGGGGTGCAGGGAGGCATCAGCAGTGAGAGCATGGGAAGGGCTTTGAGATCCTCGGGGAATTACAGCCGCCATGAGTCCCACCTGTTAATGCCATCACCTCCTGGGCCAGCTTGCTGGCAGATTTGATTGCCTTGCGGTGCACGATGGGGCCCACGTTGTCCAGGAACCAGTAGTCAGGCTCCACCCAGGGGAGCCCCAGCTGCTGGGTGTGAATGACGCGATCAGCCTCGAGAGCTTTCCACATCAGCCCTTTGGCTTCCTCCTCGTTCATCAGCCAGATCTCCAGGAACTTCTGGGCATCAACAACGGCAAAGTGTCTGCCGAGAGGGGGAAGGCCCCTGCCTGTGAGTCAGGCTTGTGCCATGCCGCATTCCATGCTCTGGAGCAATGGGGTGCTCTGTGGGTCAGAAGCCCCCGACAGTGCTCAGTCACAGGCTTCGGAGAGTAACCTCTCTCCCCACAGCTGCCTGGTGAGGGCCTCAATGGGGCCTGCAGCTGCCTTTAACTTTAAGACAGTGGAGCAGATCCCAGAGACTACTGGCCCCCCAGCAATGCTCCACTTTGAGCCAAGCAGCCAGAGGAGGGTGGCTGCTATCTGCTCTCTTTGGACTAACTGATGAGGCCCTGGGGGTCCCGCCAAGCTGCCCTCCAGTGCCCAAGTGAATTCGTCCTGCTCAAAGAGAGGCTGTGTCTCTGGGACACACCATACCTCATCGTTCTCTGCAGGTCCTTGTACTGCTCCACTATGCGCTTGTAATCGGCCGTCAGGTTCTGGTTCTCCTCCTGGAATTGCTTTATCTGTTTGGCCAGTTTTATTCTCAAGTTATTGAGCACATCATGCAGCCTGAGGAGGAGAGCAGGCTGTTAACAACAATAAATTACTTCTGAGGGCATTCTGTGCCAAAAAATTAAAAATTCTGTGCCAAAAAAATTAAAATTCTGTGCACAATATTTTAAAATCCTGCAAAATTCTGCAAATTTTGTTTGTCAAATAAATGTGGGGGCTCCAGCATGACTCTGGGGAGCACAGGCCACAGGCTGCACAGAGGTGGGAGATCACTGTGCAGCTCCCCCCCACACCCTGGAATACAGACTCAGCAGTGAGGCTGCACCCAACTGTGACACAGCGCAAGGACCGGGTCTGCCCAGAAACACCCCAGAGCCCTGCCCCTCTGTGCCAGGTGTGGGCAGGCAGGCTCAGCAAGGCAAGATCCAAGCCTGGAGGGGCCTAGCATAGGGGGATCCAGGTGTGGGTTGAGAGGGTTCTCTGTGGGGCAATCTTGGCGTGAGCATCTTAGTGGGGGATCCAGGTGCAGGGCGGGATCTGGATGCACAGGGGCTCATTGGCGGGTTTTGGGTGCAACGGTAATGAGACTCAGCAGGGGGGTCCAGGTGAAGATGGGTGGGGCTCAGCAGGGGGGGTCTGGGTATGGGGGAAGATAGAGCTTGGCAGGGGGGTCTGGGTGTGGAGGGGCTCAGTGGAGGTCTAGATACTGAGGGAGTGGGGCTCAATGGGGTGGCGATCCAGGTGCATCTGGTTGGGGCTCGGTGGGGTGGGGATCCAGGTGTGGCTGGCTCATCGGGGTGTTCCAGGTGCAGGGGGAGTGGGGCTCATCAGGTGGGGCTTCTGAGTGCAGGGGGGTGAGGCTCAGTGGGAGGGTCTGGGTATGAAGGGGTCTGGATGCACGAGAGTTGGGCGGATGGGGTAGCAGCTCCCTGTACAGGGATCCCTCCCACTGCAGCTGAGGAGTGATGAGTGCAGGAAATGTGGGGGGAGGGGAGTTTGCAGAGTTTCCTGCAGCCGGGGGAGAAATCTGGGGGTGGGTCTGACCCAGCCCCGGATGCCGTGCAGGGGAAGAGGAAGTCCCGTCCTCCCCAGCCCAGTCAGGACTAGCAGCTGAGTCCGGCGCAGGGTAGGAGCCACCAGCCGGGTCTTCCCCATTCCCACCCTCTGCCCCAAGTGATTTACCTCTCTGCCGGCTACCCTGGCACCCGAAACATACTGCTTGGGAAGGTTGCATGACCGCTCTTGTGGCTTCCCTTTGCTTCCCTGTCAGAAAGTCATTTTTCTGTGGGGAAGCAAAGAAATCTGCAGGGGACATAAATTATGTACCTGTGCAGAATTTCCCCAGGAGTAAATAAATCCATACACACATCCAGAGCCGGACATACAAGGGCAAGCATGTCCTAGCACCTGAACGTGGGCCACTCCTCACCCCCGTCCCAGCCCAGTGGCTGCAGCACCCCTGGAGTGGGAAGGACTCTGTTCACAGAGCCCCTGTGCAAAGCTGGATTATATTCAGCCTTTGTGGGGGAAGGGAGAGGGCTGTGGCCTGCAGTGAGAACATGGACAGTGACCCAGAGAGTGCTGAGTATGGCTGCAGGCGTTGCCCCAACCCCACACGAACTGGGTTGATCTTTTACCGGTTGAGTTTCCTTTTCTGCTGGGATTTTATGATGGTGTTTTCCTCATCCCGTTTCTTTAGCACCTGGAAGTTGTATTCCAGCTTCTCCTGGTTCAGCTGGTAAATGGCTTTCATTTGCTGCAGCTGCTGCTCCAGGATCTGTGATTCCAAACAAAATAAAAAGCCATGCTCTGTTGTATCCAAAGGAAGGTTTGCAAGTACAGAGCCCCTCCCTGCCATCCCACGGCTGGCCCTGGGGCTCTCAAAAGAGGGGGCCTAGAACGGACTCCCCAGGCTCTAGCAGACAGTGCAGAAGTCTTACAGTGAAGCTCCTCTAAAGGACGAGCCCTGTACGAAGCCCTCCTTGATAGAAAGGGGCTACAAACATTCACTGTACTGACATGCTATAGAACCCCTAATTTAGCCTGTCACCCACCGACTCAGTGCCATGGAGAAAGAGTGCATCACCTTCCTCACCCCCATGCCAACCCCTCAGGCAGCAGCATGGACAGGCGTGCCCCAGGCCCTGTAGGTCCTGTTCCATCAGCTGGCAAGGAGAGTCACAGGCTCCAAACTCCCTGCCAGCAGCCCCCAGCCAAGCGATGTCAGCGCGAGTGTTAAGGGGCCCTCAGCTGTCATGGCAGCACACGGGAAGAGGCAGCATCTACTGTCTGAGCTAAAGCCGCACAACCCAGGTGCAGGTGTGAGAATCTCTCTGCCTCCCTCCTGTTGGACACATTGTTATTCAAGCACTTGAAGACATATCGGTAGGAAGAGGGTTATTTTACATCTCAGTCACAAGGTCTGCAATATGAACGGTGGTTACTTAGCAAGACAGAAATTGCTGTGCCGGGCAGACCAGGGATCCAGCTAGTTCAGTCTCTCGGCTGAGTGGCCAGTACCAGTGGCTTCACAGGAAGCCACAATCACGGATAATTCTGGAATAATCTATCCAGAGGGAAGTGCCTTCCTGAGCCTAGTTAGATAAAAGGCAACATGCACGAAGGTTTCTATCCTTGTAACAAGCAGGCAGTGTTTGCCTGAAACCCCCACCCTATTAGCAGGTGCTGATCGCAAGTAAGCACTGCTAACTCACTAATACATGTGGCTCATTACTCCATCTGGATATAAGAGAGCTGGAAGTGACTGTCTGAGAGGATCTAGGGGGCAGGTTGAGCAATCATGAGGGAGGAATCCTAGGAGTAGCCCAGCTTGGGGGGACGAGGGGGGGACGGTTGCTACTGTTAACTTTTGTACCCTGAAGCCAAGCCCCAGAAAGGCTGAGAGTGTTTGATTCTGCTGCCCTTCTCTCCCCTCTCAGTACAAGCTGTGCGGTTTGCGGAAATGTAGCCATTTAGCTTAGACCTCCTAAAAAGCCATTTAGCTTAGACCTTCCCCTTGACAGCCACAGAGCTGTCGCTGTGTTCTCCTTGTCACTCTATGCACTCAGTGGGGTCCTGTGTCTCTGTTCCCCCGGAGCCCTGCTCTCCACACCTGTACATCGTTCTCCAGCTGGATTTTGATGGTAGTGTATTCCTCGGCATCCTTCACCTGCAGCTGATTCAGCTGCTTCTCGTACTCCTCCACGGTCTGCATGCGGGTGATCAAGTTCTCTAGCTGAGGGCAGAAGGAGACCAGAGGAGAGTCAAACGACCGCAGAGAATCGCCACGGTTCTGATTGGCTGCTCAGCCTTCCTGATCCCAGCTGCCCTGGCAAGTCGAAAGCAAGGAGGGATATGGATCATTCCCAGGCAGCAGCCTAGTGGGGACAATGTTCCTTGGGCTATCAACGAACCAGGCAGGAGTGTCACTCCCTGTGCCCAACTCCGGACAGTCTTTACTTCAGACACCAACACTAGGTCTTTCCCTTACACACCGTGCATGTGGGGTGTAATGTGGGTGTGACTGGAATAGGCAGTACAGGGCCAGCCACCTGCTCTAGTCCCTGAATGCCTGCTCACCCGGTATGTGCTGTTAGCCAGGCTAATTGGATACCCATTCCATCCCTTTCCTTTCAGGCCTCTGAAGTGACGCCGGCTGTTCCTGCTCCACTGTGATTCTTTACCAGGCACATCACAGCCACCAAGAAGCCCCAGTGCAGCAAAGAGTTCGGGTACAAAACCGGGACCAGAGCTCAGCTGGTGTGAATTTGCACAGCTCCGCTGAAGTCTGTGGGAGCTCAGCAGATCTACACCAGCTGAGGATGTGGCCTAACAGTCAATCAAACAAAAAACGAGTGGAAAAAAGACCAACCATATATGGGATCCCCCTTCTGTTCATTCATTTTTAGTCTGCCCATCACCGAGGTATCTCGCTGCCTCTGCACAGACTCCAAGCTCCAAGGTGGCTCTCCCAACTTCCTGGCCTCCATAGCAAGAGCAAAGCAACCAGCCCTGGCTGAAGGGGCAGAAGTGACTGGGGGCAGGGCAGAAGGAAGTGGGAATCCTGTGTGTACTAGCACAACGTAGCCAGTACTCCTCCTCACACTGAGGTATATTTCATCCTACCTCAGCGTTGGGGGCTGGACTAGATGCCCTCTTGATCTCCCTTCTAGCCCTACCTTTCGGAGATTATAGAATCACAGAGTCATAGCAACGTAGGGCTGGAAAGGACCTCGAGAGGTCGTCTAGTCCAGCCCCCTGTGCTGAGGCAGGACCAAGTGAACCTAGACCATCCCCCACAGGGGTTTGTCCAACCTGTTCTTACAAACCTCCAGTCACGGGGATTCCACAACCTCCCTGGGAAGCCTATTTCAGAGCTTAGCTACGCAGAGAGTTAGAGTGTTTTCCTAAAAACTAACATGAATCTCCTTCTGCAGATAAAGCCCGTCACTTCTTGTCCTTCCTTCAGTGGCCATGGAGAACAATCGATCCCCATCCTCTTTATAACAGCCCTGAACAGATCTGAGGACTTATCAAGTCCCCCCAGTCCCCCCCCCCCCCCCCAGTCTTCTTTTCTTAAGACTAAACAGGCCCACTTTTATTAACCTTTCCCTACAGGGCAGGTTTTCGAAACCTTTGATCAGTTTTGTCTCTCTCCTCTGGACTCTCCAGTTTGCCCACATCTTTCCTAACGTATGGCGCCCAGTGGACACAGTGCTCCAGCTGAGGTCTCACCAGCCCTGAGCAGAGCAGGACAATTGCCTCCCGTGTCTTTTTCAAGGTACAGAGCAATACGGACAAGGAGCGCAGGGCAGCCTGATCCTGCATTGCTGGGCTGCTGAGTTACGCCTGCCCTGTAGCAATGTCAAGAGCGAGCACAGGGACTGAGACGTGCTACTGTTCAGTGCCTAGGAGCAGCTGCTGGCCCAGGAGCCTTCCTTCGCAGATCACAATTCCCCCTGGGGCCCTTACCTCCTGTGCGTTGTGGTCCTGCATGGCTTGCTCCCATTTCTTCTTATTGCTGCTCAGCAGCTCTCGCCGTTCCAGCTCGAAAGCTTTCTGACAAGGAGACAGTGCAGTGAGCGGGTTGCCGTGCACAGCGCAAGGCCCACTCCCTGCTTGCTGCCAGCTCTGCCATGCTGGACGAGCCTTGTTTACCAGGCCAAGCTCTGGGAGCAATGGCAAGAGGCTTCTGTGACAGAAGCCAGCTCCAGATCGCCGCCAGGTGCCACCCAGACACAGCATCCTCTCCCTGTGCCCGAGGTCACACCAGGGATCAGTGGCAGGGCTGGAAAGAGAACCAGTCCTCGGGACTCTAAGTGCGCTGCTCTAACCATGAGACAACGTGCACTTCCTATTGCCCCGACAGCAACACAGACCCAGCAGTTGCCAGGTATAAAGGCTGGCGTTACTGGGTCTGGGGTTAAGCGGGCTGTTGGCTCTCTCAGTTTGTAGGAAGATGGCTTTGAACAGTTTAGCATGGGTGCAAGGATGAAATCTAGTTCACACAACAAGCCACTACATTAAACTGAAAGAAATGCTCTAGCTCAACCAAAACTTATGGGCCATTGGGTGAAATTCTCTGGCCTGCATTCTACAGGAGGTTGGACTAGATAATCAGAATGGTCCCTTCTGGCCTTAAACATCTGGGAATGAACAGCCATCAACAGAAGCGACTTTCAGTCTCTACTGACCTGGACCGCACTGGATCCCCAGTAACTTAGAGAGGAAAAGACCCCATAATCACATAACCTGGACCCGCAGTGCTCAGTTCATCTCCATTTTTATTTCTACCTGGCAAAGTGAGAGCTCTGGTCCACATAAACATCTGACTGCAGCCCACAACCCAGCGCTGCTGAAATGCCAGTGTAATGAGCAAAAGACCCCTTTGCCGGAGATAATTCCATTAAGGAGAACTCCCTGGTGGATTTATTGTGGGAATAATTCACTGCTTGCTCCCATCCTGCTATGAAGCCATTTGCTACCTCAATCTGCGTGAGTTCCCGACGGTAAGTTTTCATTAGGTTTCTGATCTGCTCCTCCATTCTCTCCACCAGCAGGTTAATGTCGTCTGACTGCTTCTTGAGATCCTTCACATAATGGTCATCTTTGCTTTTCAGCTCCTGCAGGAGAAGAGCAGACACTGAACTGATAAATGCTGCTCTACACAGGTCCATCACAAGCCAGAGAACCTAATAATCAATACCCTGCATCTGCCCCTTCAGACGTTATGGAAGGTGACTAGGGAAGAGAACTGAGGAACAGAAGAGTGGTTAGGAGAGAGAAGAGATGATGGGAAGATCTACTACACTTGCTAGCAAGGAGGAGGAAGCCCCAATGCTTGAGCTATTTAACCCTTGTCCGGACTAAAGGGGGCAGGACTAGAAAGCCCCAAGAGTAAACTATAGGAACAATCATGCATTGGCAGGGAGATTACTCCTGGGGGAATTCTGTGCCAAAAACAACAATTCTGCAACAAAAAAATTAAAATTCTGCACGCAATCTTTTTAAGTTCTGCAAAATTTTACATATTTTATTTGTCAAAATAACACAATATAATCAAACCAGTTTCAATTATTTTTGGTCAGTTATTCCAAAGTACTTGTCAGTAAGTACGTCCATAACAATAACAAAAAAGACTCAGTAAATGTTTTTTGACAAATAGATTCCTTACTAGGCATATAAATACAGAGCTCTGAATAATAATTCATTTAAGCTACAATCCAGAACCATATTTCCCACACCCCTCAGCAGCAGCACAAAGGCTTGGGGGAGTCAGGGGTAACGGAGGAGCTGAGGGAGAGGGAAGTAAATTGCTCGGAAGGAGCCTGGGTGTGAACTTGGAGGGTTGTTGCATATGGGTGGGAAAAGTATGGAACAGGATTTTTTGGGTCCTGGTCTGTTACTGCCAGGACATGAGTGAATGCTGAGTCTGTATATGGGTTTGTTATTGTAGGGTAGCACAGTGCCCTGGAAAAACAGCCAGCCAGTTCTGGGTCACTTACTCTCAGACAGTGTCCCTCTAATATTAACATTCTCCAACAAGACCCTTTGTGCCCCACAGCTGTGTACACACACACACACACACACACTCTGGCAATCTACCTGCTGCAGTTCACTGATGAGCTTGTTCTTCTCTTCGATGAGCAGAGCACACTGTTGCTGCTGCTGGTTGAGCACGTCCCACAGGTCCTGCGGGATGGTTTTCTCTTTGGCTGAGCCCCATTTTGAGGTGATCTCTTCAAACTTGTCCTGATTAGTCTTGGATTCATTCTCCAGTTTCTCGAGCCTGCAGAGAGCAGCCAGCACAAGGCAGATAACAGAACTGGGGCTGGTGGAGGGTTTGGCAGCTGCCCTTGGCCCATCCACACTGAGATTTCCAGCCATGTTAGTGTCTTCATGGACAACCAGCTTTAGGGACTAAATCCGTTTTAAACCAAAGGGTAGACAAGATCTTAGTGGGGCAACAAGGTTTTCTGTAGCCCTAATGATAGGCTCCATCTTCCGATCTGAAAAGACTCCATGCACTAAGAGAGATGACTCCGCAGCCAGTACGTAGAGGACACTACAAACATGGCTGCAGGACTGGTCTCTGTATCAGAGCCCTGGGAATACACTGGATTCAAAGGGAGCACATTACACAAGCAAAAATTGATCAGAACAAACTGGCTGTGGAAACGCTCGTCTGGCAAGCTGGGTCTATCAGGAGGCCAGCATCGCAGACACCCCGCACCATTACCACTGCTGACAGTGGGCTTGGCCCAGGAAGCCTAGCTCCAGCAGCAGTCACCGATCCAGTAAGGTTAGCATTAGCAGAAGGTGCTGGATCTGCAGCACTAGGGACCCAAGACCTCCATTCATCCAGGGAGCAGGTACAGTACACACAGCAGCAGCACGTGCTTCCCTCACACACATGCCCTGCCAGTGGGCCATCACCAGGGACTGAGGGGGCTTGCTTTTCCTAATGAGACTTCCAGCAAGGCTGCCAGCCGAGAGATGGACACAGGTCACCTAAGAACTAGCCCAGAACAAAACCATTGCACTCAGTCCCCTCCAAAAGTGACCCACAAGTGAAAGGCTCACAATTTCATAGCAGTCCCCTTGCTCTCTGGTCCCACTATGTTCCTGTGGAGTGCCATGAAAATAACTGGGGGCTCTTAAGAGGCACGGGTCCATTCAGCAACGCTGGACTTGTTTGCTCATGACAACTGCTAAGTCCAACAGCAGGGAGATGGGGCTGAACACCCAGGCTTCTCTACTGCAATCCCAAAGAGGAGAGGCCAGTGCTGGCTGCTCTAAACCAGGGGTGGTGGCTAAATGAGAACCTGCAGGCCACAGGGTTCTCACAAGGAATCACCATCATCTTCTGTGCCCGAGTGCGGGCTGGGGAAGCTATACACACCAGCATGCAATGCTCCATCCAGATCCAATCAGGCAGGCCGCATTGCATGCAGGGACCTGCAGCTTCTCCACGCCACCTCTGCATATTACAGAAGAGGGTGGCTGCAATTTGCTCGTTTATGTAAATTAAGCGCAGTTCTCGCCTGCCAGTGAGTTGCCAAAGCAGCCCCCAGTTGATCGGCATGTGGGCGGCCCAAGCTGGTGCTTTCAGGGGATGCTTAGGGCCTAGCACGGGAGCAAAGATCTTCCTGCGAGTGACACAGCAGAGCTGTAGGATCTCTTACCTCTGTCGCTTCAGTTCGTCTTCCTCAGCCCTCCTCTGGGTTTCCCTTGCATCTGCAGCCACCTGGATATTTGTCACTAGCTGTGTGCCGTCATTCAGCAGCTTAGCTAGCCTCTGTGAATGCAGCAAAATGACAGAGCAAAATGATAGGCAAAGGAGCCCAAACTCGTTACGCTGGAGGACTACTTGGCTAGCATTTTTCAAGCCAGGGTGTCTAAAGTCTGGCTCCTACATTCATATTTAGGTACCTAAATACAAGTAGTCTGTGCACCTGCTGCTTCCACTGAAGAAAAAAAAAAGATTCACGTCCCCTGGTGACTGTGGGTCTTTGAGATGACTCCCAGCATGGACCCACATGCCCCACCGTCCTTCCTCTCTAGATCAGAGCCTTACAACAGATTCTCACTATACAGGAAAGAACCAGATGTGTCCGAGGCCTGCGTGTCACCCGCAGGGCAGCTCTACGCAGGCCATCATCTCGAAGAATCATTGTGACCACCAGGAGGACCCTTCCTTCACAGTGCGTCCTAGCTTCGCTGCGCCCTTAGTGCGATGAGAGGGCACCACACAACACGTGCTGTACCTGGAAGCTCAGTATACTGTGTGTTGGCCAGGCTTTAGCTGCAGAGCTGAAAATAGGAGGCTGTTTTCAGGAGCTCCTAAAGGTGAAGAGGTAGAAGCAGCTGGGTGCTTAAGACGAAACAATTCTCATGAGCTTATGGTTGTAGATCTCCCTGACATATGGACATGTTTTTCAAACATTACATTAGTCCCCAACTGAGCAGCCTGTGTGATCAGGCTATGTCAAAACACACAGATCCATTGGTTTACTCTGGGCTGTGACATCAAAGGCTACCTGAATAGGACTCCAGAGCCAAATATGTGATTCAGACGCCCTAATCGACTTGCCTATGTTGATCTATATCGCCATAGCTTAGTTCTAACCTGTCTGCTTTCTTCTATCTGCTTGTGGCTCCTGCTCAGTTCTTCTGCCTCAGCCTTCTTCGCATCTGGATCTTCTCCAAGGGCCTCCCTGTGTGGGCACATGGGGAAGAGAAACTCTTTAGTAACATGCCATCTTCTATAGCTTAAAGATCTCCATGGAGCCATAACACCTGGTTCTGTGATCCTGTAAGATCCCACAAGGGTGAGTCAGCGCAGTGCTCGGATGGAAGAGGGACCCAGATGCTCTCAGACTCTGACGGGAGATAGCTGGGTCCCCCCATCATGACATGGGAGGTTAGCAAGGACGACAGGGTTACTGCCATGGTGGAACACATCAGTGCCCGGTCAGGAGGCTCCTGCCTAGTGAGCTCCAGTGGACTGTTCCGTGTTTGGGTCCAGATCTCATTTGCAGGACGGTTGGCAGTGATTTCAGAGGAGCACCGGCTCATCTGACCCCATGCAGAGAAGAAGGCTGGTCTTCGATTGGATCCGTCCCCATATTCTAAGGCTGTTGCTCCCACAGCCCGTGTCACGTGGACGCGAGCAATAATTTGGCTAGCGGATGACAAGAGCCCCGGGAGGGGGAAGAATCCGTCCCTGGGTTCCCAGGGATAGGCCGGCTCCACCACCCACGACCCACAGTTGGGTACCCAGGCTGCCCCCTTCCCGCTCCTACTGACTTTCAGACAAGAAAAATTTGGGGGATGGTTCGCGGTTCCGCCTGAGCCCGGTTTGGGGGGGTGGTTCGGCGTTTAGGGGGGCAGTTCGGGGTTCGGCCGGGTTCAGGAGGGGCGGTTCGCGGGGGGCTGGTTCGGAGTTGGGGGGCAGTTCGGGGTTCGGCCGGGTTCAGGAGGAGCGGTTCGCGGGGGGCTGGTTCGGAGTTGGGGGGCAGTTCGGGGTTCGGCCCGGTTCAGGAGGGGCGGTTCGCGGGGGGCTGGTTCGGAGTTGGGGGGCAGTTCGGGGTTCTGCCGGGTTCAGGAGGGGCGGTTCGCGGGGGGCTGGTTCGGAGTTGGGGGGCAGTTCGGGGTTCAGCCGGGTTCAGGAGGGGCGGTTCGCGGGGGGCTGGTTCGGAGTTGGGGGGCAGTTCGGGGTTCGGCCGGGTTCAGGAGGGGCGGTTCGCGGGGGGCTGGTTCGGAGTTGGGGGGCAGTTCGGGGTTCGGCCGGGTTCAGGAGGGGCGGTTCGCGGGGGGCTGGTTCGGAGTTGGGGGGCAGTTCGGGGTTCGGCCGGGTTCAGGAGGGGCGGTTCGCGGGGGGCTGGTTCGGCGTTTAGGGGGGCAGTTCGGGGTTCGGCCGGGTTCAGGAGGGGCGGTTCGCGGGGGGCTGGTTCGGAGTTGGGGGGCAGTTCGGGGTTCGGCCGGGTTCAGGAGGAGCGGTTCGCGGGGGGCTGGTTCGGAGTTGGGGGGCAGTTCGGGGTTCGGCCCGGTTCAGGAGGGGCGGTTCGCGGGGGGCTGGTTCGGAGTTGGGGGGCAGTTCGGGGTTCTGCCGGGTTCAGGAGGGGCGGTTCGCGGGGGGCTGGTTCGGAGTTGGGGGGCAGTTCGGGGTTCAGCCCGGTGGGGGGGGGCTGGTTCGGGGTTCGTTCGGGGAGGCGGTTCGGAGGGGGCTGGTTCAGAGTTTGGGGGGCGGGGCTGGTTCGGGGTTCGGCCAGGTTTGGGGGGCTGGTTTGGGGGGGCGGGGCCGGTTCGGGGGGCGGGGCCGGTTCGGGTTTCGGCCCGGTTCGGGGGACCCAGCCCCCCGCTCTCACCGGCGCTTGGCCTCCACCCGGGCCGCGATGCGGAGGCGCCGGGCCGCGATCCGCTCCTCCTGCTCTTCCGAGTTCAGCGACGGGAGCCGCGCCCGCGGCTGCCCCGGCCCCTCGGGCTCCCCCTCGGCCAGCGCCGCCCGGCTCATGGCGACCTTGGGCCAGGCCGCAGCGTCGCTAAGCAACGCGGCGCGCGGCCTCGGGGGCGGAGCGCGAGCTCGGGAGTGTGCGCTCGAGCCCCGCCCCCTGCACTCCCGCGCGCACGCGCGCGCCCGGCCCCCGCCCCAGCCCCGCCCCCTGCACACCCCCGCGCGCGCCCGGCCCCGCCCCCTGCACACCCTCGCGCGCTGCCCCCAGCCTCCCTGCAGCTGCCTGGATCCCGGTTCCGTGGCCTGCCCCACGCACCCTGCAAATCCCCCTCGGCCTCGCTGCAGCTCCAGGGGCCTGGCTGGTTGCACCTCCCCAGCCCCCGCTGCAGCTCCTGGCCCTTCCCTCTACCCCTGCTCTGGACACCCAGCCTCCCTGCACCTGCCCTCGGGGTCCGGGGTCCATGCCAGGCTACCTGCCCAGCCCCAGGCTCCTTGCACCTCCCCAGCCCCCGCTGCAGCTCCCGGCCCTTCCCTCTACCCCTGCTCTGGACACCCAGCCTCCCTGCACCTGCCCTCGGGGTCCGGGGTCCATGCCAGGCTACCTGCCCAGCCCCAGGCTCCTTGCACCTCCCCAGCCCCCGCTGCAGCTCCCGGCCCTTCCCTCTACCCCTGCTCTGGACACCCAGCCTCCCTGCACCTGCCCTCGGGGTCCGGGGTCCATGCCAGGCTACCTGCCCAGCCCCAGGCTCCTTGCACCTCCCCAGCCCCCGCTGCAGCTCCCGGCCCTTCCCTCTACCCCTGCTCTGGACACCCAGCCTCCCTGCACCTGCCCTCGGGGTCCGGGGTCCATGCCAGGCTACCTGCCCAGCCCCAGGCTCCTTGCACCTCCCCAGCAGCTCCCGGCCCTTCCCTCTACCCCTGCTCTGGACACCCAGCCTCCCTGCACCTGCCCTCGGGGTCCGGGGTCCATGCCAGGCTACCTGCCCAGCCCCAGGCTCCTTACACCTCCCCAGCCCCCGCTGCAGCTCCCGGCCCTTCCCTCTACCCCTGCTTTGGCCTAGGGGTCCAGGGTCCACGTCGCTGCCCTACCCAGCGCCCACCCAGCCTCTCTCTCCCACCTACTTTGAGCTTGATCATTTTTTCTGGTCTCCATAGAATCACAGAATATCAGGGTTGGAAGGGACCTCAGGAGGTCATCTAGTCCAAACCCCTGCTCAAAAGTAGGACCCATACCCAATTAAATCATCCCAGCCAGAGCTTTGTCAAGCCTGATCTTAAAAACTTCTAAGGAAGGAGATTCCACCACCTCCCTAGGCAACGCATTCCAGTGTTTCACCACCCTCCTAGTGAAAAAGTTTTTCCTAATATCCAACCTAAACCTCCCCCACTGCAACTTGAGACCATTACTCCTTGTCCTGTCCTCTTCCACCACTGAGAATAGTCTAGAGCCATCCTCTCTGGAACCACCTCTCAGGTAGTTGAAAGCAGCTATCAAATCCCCCCTCATTCTTCTCTTCTGCAGACTAAACAATCCCAGCTCCCTCAGCCTCTCCTCATAAGTCATGTGTTCCAGACCCCTAATCATTTTTGTTGCCCTTCGCTGGACTCTCTCCAATTTATCCACATCCTTCTTGAAGTGTGGGGCCCAAAACTGGACACAGTACTCCAGATGAGGCCTCACCAATGTCGAATAGAGGGGGACGATCACGTCCCTCGATCTGCTCGCTATGCCCCTACTTATACATCCCAAAATGCCATTGGCCTTCTTGGCAACAAGGGCACACTGCTGACTCATATCCAGCTTCTCGTCCACTGTCACCCCTAGGTCCTTTTCCGCAGAACTGCTGCCTAGCCATTCGGTCCCTAGTCTGTAGCTGTGCATTGGGTTCTTCCGTCCTAAGTGCAGGACCCTGCACTTATCCTTATTGAACCTCATCAGATTTCTTTTGGCCCAATCCTCCAATTTGTCTAGGTCCCTCTCTATCCTATCCTACCCTCCAGCGTATCTACCACTCCTCCCAGTTTAGTATCATCCGCAAATTTTCTGAGAGTGCAATCCACACCATCCTCCAGATCATTTATGAAGATATTGAACAAAACCAGCCCCAGGACCGACCCCTGGGGCACTCCACTTGACACTGGCTGCCAACTAGACATGGAGCCATTGATCACTACCCGTTGAGCCCGACAATCTAGCCAGCTTTCTACCCACCTTATAGTGCATTCATCCAGCCCATACTTCCTTAACTTGCTGACAAGAATACTGTGGGAGACCGTGTCAAAAGCTTTGCTGAAGTCAAGATACAATACATCCACTGCTTTCCCTTCATCCACAGAACCAGTAATCTCATCATAGAAGGCGATTAGATTAGTCAGGCATGACCTTCCCTTGGTGAATCCATGCTGACTGTTCCTGATCACTTTCCTCTCATGTAAGTGCTTCAGGATTGATTCTTTGAGGACCTGCTCCATGATTTTTCCGGGGACTGAAGTGAGGCTTACTGGCCTGTAGTTCCCAGGATCCTCCTTCTTCCCTTTTTTAAAGATTGGCACTACATTAGCCTTTTTCCAGTCATCCGGGCCTTCCCCCGTTCGCCACGAGTTTTCAAAGATAATGGCCAATGGCTCTGCAATCACAGCCGCCAGTTCCTTTAGCACTCTCGGATGCAACTCATCCGGCCCCATGGACTTGTGCACGTCCAGTTTTTCTAAATAGTCCCTAACCACCTCTTTCTCCAAGAGGGCTGGCCATCTATTCCCCATGTTGTGATGCCCAGCACAGCAGTCTGGGAGCTGACCTTGTTCGTGAAGACAGAGGCAAAAAAAGCATTGAGTATATTAGCTTTTTCCACATCCTCCGTCACTAGGTTGCCTCCCTCATTCATTAAGGGGCCCACACTTTCCTTGGCTTTCTTCTTGTTGCCAACATACCTGAAGAAAGCCTTCTTGTTACTCTTAACATCTCTCGCTAGCTGCAGCTCCAGGTGCGATTTGGCCCTCCTAATTTCATTCCTACATGCCTGAGCAATATTTTTATACTGTTCCCTGGTCATATGTCCAACCTTCCACTTCTTGTAAGCTTCTTTTTTATGCTTAAGATCTGCTAGGATTTCACCATTAAGCCAAGCTGGTCGCCTGCCATACTTACTATTCTTTCGACACATCGGGATGGTTTGTCTCTGTAACCTCAACAGGGATTCCTTGAAATACAGCCAGCTCTCCTGGACTCCTTTCCCCTTCATGTTAGTCCCCCAGGGGATCCTACCCATCCGTTCCCTGAGGGAGTCGAAGTCTGCTTTCCTGAAGTCCAGGGTCCTTATCCTGCTGCTTACCTTTCTTCCCTGTGTCAGGATCCTGAACTCAACCAACTCATGGTCACTGCCTCCCAGATTCCCATCCACTTTTGCTTCCCCTACTAATTCTTCCCGGTTTGTGAGCAGCAGGTCAAGAAAAGCTCCCCCGCAGTTGGCTCCTTTAGCACTTGCAGCAGGAAATTGTCCCCTATGCTTTCCAAAAACTTCCTGGATTGTCTATGCACCGCTGTACTGCTCTCGCAGCAGATATCAGGTATATTAAAGTCACCCATAAGAACCAGGGCATGCGATCTAGTAGCTTCCGCGAGCTGCCAGAAGAAAGCCTCATCCACCTCATCCCCCTGGTCCAGTGGTCTATAGCAGACTCCCACTACTACATCACTCCTGTTGCTCACACTTCTAAACTTAATCCAGAGACACTCAGGTTTTTCTGCAGTCTCTACTGGGACCGCCTGCTCACGTCAAGTCTATCCAGAAGCCCGGTAGTGTGTCCTTACACTGGCCCCAAGACGGTTTGTAGTGAGGTTCCGGCTGTATTCAGAGGCCCCACGCAAGGGTCAGGTCTGTTCTCTCCAGCAGGCTCCAGCCCCTTCCTTCTGGCCTCCCCAGAACCTGACTTGGGCCAGTGGCCCAACCAACTCCCAGTTAATTCCAGCCCTCACCCCTGATTCTTTCCTCCCCACCCACAGTCCCTGCTCCCTCCTCCCCCCATCAGCCAGCTCGTTCCTCACTCTTCCCCCAGCAGCCCTCCTCCCTCCCATCTGACATCTCCCTGCTCCTCAACGCACCCCTTCTCTCGACTTCACCTGCAACATCCCACTCTTTCTTCAGGATCCCAACTCTCTACGGCAGTGGTCTCCAAAGTTTTTGGATCGTGCACCCCCATGATACTGCTGAAGAAAGGAGAGGGGAAGACTTACCGCAGGCGTGCCGCTGAAGGAAGAAGGAGGGAAGACCTGCTGCAGGCCCGCAGAGCTGCCACCGAAGAAGCAAAATGGCGGAGTGCCGTCCGTGCACCCCCTGGGATCCTCTGGCGCACCCCACTTTGGAGACCACTGCTCTAAGGCACCATGTCCCAGCCATGGCCAGCGTGCATGCGTGTGCAAAATGAAGCGGAGCAGAGAGAGCTGCGTGGCTCCTGCTCCCTTTTCACTTCCTGCCCCTACAAACTGGCTGGGGTCCATGGCAAAGGGCGCTTGGCCTCCAGCCAGGCTGCGATGCAGAGGCTCCAGGCCGTGATCCGCTCCTCAGAGTTCCTGGACAGGCCCTTCTGCAGCCCTTCCGTCTGCGAGTCCAGCAGGAGGGGGAGTCACGGATTCCAAAGCGCCAGGGAACGCATCCATGCCGCCCTTAGTAACGCTGCACCCTGGTGAGCTGGCACTCAGGTTCCTCTCTGCCCCGCTCGCCACAACCGGCGCTCACCAGCGTACGGGGGAACCGAGAGCACGTGAGCGTAGAACAGCAGCCGGCTGGACAGCACCTGAGTGCTGCAGCCCAAGCCTTCCATGGCACAGCCAATGCGCCAGGGAGTCTGTGGCGCGCCTTAGTGGAGTCAGCAAGGCAGCGGCTCACTCTAAACCGAATCGTGCATGCCCAAGGCATGTACTCGGGAACCCTCTGCTGCGCCCCACTCCTGTCTGGTGGTGGCGGCACCATAAGCCCCAGTTGCCTGGCCCTGCGACACAACTGCAAACTTCCCCTACCCCAACAACTCATACGAAAAGCCATACGGGGTCAAAGGTCCATCTAGCCCAGGGTCCGGTCTTCCCACAGCGGCCAGTGCCAGGTGCCCCAGAGCGAATGAACAGAACAGAGAATCATCCAGTGATCCATCTCCTGTTCCCCATTCCCAGCTCCTGCCAAACAGAGGCTAGGGACACCATCCCTGCCCAGCCTGGCTAATAGCCACTGATGGACCTATCCTCCATGAACTTATCTAGTTCTTTTTTGAACCCTGCTATAGTCTTGGCCTTCACAACATCCTCTGGCAAGGAGTTCCACAGGTTGACTTAACATTGTGTGAAAAAATACTTTCCTTTGCTTGTTTTAAACCTGCTGCCTATTTATTTCATTTGGTGACCCCTAGTTAATGTGTTATGAACAGGAGTAAACAACACTTCTCTATCTACTTTCTCTATACCAGTCATGATTTTATAGACCTCTATCATATCCCCCTTTAGTCTCTTTTCAAAATTGAGAAGTCCCAGTCTTATTAATCTCTCCTCATACGGCAGCTGTTCCATACCCCTAATCATTTTTGTTGCCCTTTCTGTACCTTTTCCAATTCCAATGTATCTTTTTTGAGATGGGGCGACCACATCAGCATACAGTATTCAAGATGTGGGCATCCCATGGATTTATATAGAGGCAACATAGTATTTTCTGTCTTATTATCTCTCCCTTTCTTAATGATGCCCAACATTCTGTTCGCTTTTTGACGGCCGCTGCACATTGAGTGGATGTTTTCAGAGAACTGTCCACAATGACTCCAAGATCTCTTTCTTGAGTGGTAACAGCTAATTTAGACCCCATCATTTTATATATATATATAGCTGGGATTATGTTTTCCAATGTGCATTCCGCATTTATCAACATTGAATTTCATCTGCCATTTTTCAGAGTAGCAGCCGTGTTAGTCTGTATCCACAAAAAGAAAAGGAGGACTTGTGGCACCTTAAAGACTAACAAATTTATTTGAGCATAAGCTTTCGTGAGCTACAGCTCACTTCATCAGATGCCATTTTATCCTTTTGTAGCTCTTCACAGTCTGCCTGGGACTTAACTATATGAGTAGTTTTGTATCATCTGCAAATTTTGCCACCTTGCTGTTTACCCCTTTTTCCAGATCATTTATGAATATGTTGAATAGGACTGGGCCCAGCACAGACCCCTGGGGGACACCACTATTTACCTCTCTCCATTCTGAGAAATGACCATTTATTCCTACCCTTTGTTTCCTATCTTTTAACCAAAAAGAAAAGGAGGACTTGTGGCACCTTAGAGACTAACCAATTTATTTGAGCATAAGCTTTCGTGAGCTACAGCTCACTTCATCGGATGCATACTGTGGGAAGTGTAGAAGATCTTATTATATACACACAAAGCATGAAAAAATACTTCCTCCCACTCCACTCTCCTGCTGGTAATAGCTTATCTAAAGTGATCACTCTCCTTACAATGTGTATGATAATCAAGGTGGGCCATTTCCAGCACAAATCCAGGGTTTAACAAGATGATCGGGGGGGGGGGGGGGGGTAGGAAAAAACAAGGGGAAATAAGCTACCTTGCATAATGACTAAGCCACTCCCAGTCTCTATTCAAGCCTAAGTTAATTGTATCCAGACCAGGTTGGCTTCACCAGCCTGCCAAGGCAGCAGTGGCAGGTGGCTGCCTCATTGAACCGGAATATTTTCAGAAGCCCCTCACCCACTGCCACCCTCAGATCCTCCAGGCACAGCACAGAGGAGTCCACAAGCCAATAAGAAATAAAAGAAATAACCCTAATCGCATCTTCCTAGAAATTCCCTGATTTACTTACATATCTGGGGTTTCAGATAAGCAATTGCTAGGTATGATTTCATGATTTTTCATACCTGGTTTAGCTTCTTACAGCATTGCTGCTCTGTCTCCTCTCTCCGGAGAACAACAACAGACAGACAAAGGGAAAGTTTTTTCCCAATTTTAAGAAGTTCTAGCCCTCCTATTGGTTCTTTTGGTCAGGTGCCCAGTCCCTTCCTTTTACCTGTGGACTTGTTACCCCTTTATAGGTAAAGCAAGTAGAGAATAGCTACTAACAGGGATTTGATAGCTAACTGGCTGGCTGGGTGTCCATAAAAGGGAGCTACCCCTCCTTCCCTTCATTTATCACAGCCGGATTAACTTTTTGTGGGCCCAGCTCCAAATATATTTGCGGGCCCCCCTGGGGAACAGGCGTAGAAGACGGGAGATCGACACGGGAGTTGTCTTTGACACAGCACACAGCTGCACAGATTTTATTTACAAGTTTAAGTTGCAGGTGGAGGTAGCTGCCGTTAGGGTACCAGCAATGGCAGCCCCAAGGCAAACACATACACAGAAGTGCACATCAAATAAATTCTAAAAGAAAAAAATACAAAATGAAACACAGAGGGTACAAAGAGCGAACAAAAGCCAAAGCTGGGCAAACCACGAGCTATGTGCTGCTCCCACTAAGAGGGAACCGTCAGACTAGCTCATCCTTCATGTTTCTCGCATGAACTACCAGGGCTTGAATTTAATTATTGGATGAAATTAAGGCCAATTTAAAAAACTGTTTCAAACATTTCAACAATAAAAATACAAAAAACTTGTAATACATTTTATTTACAGCATTATTCATTATTCATACTAGTCGTGCTAGTCCTTCCTTCCCTCCAGGCAGAGAGGCACAGAGACTAGGATCAGGACCAGCTGTGCCCCCAAAAGACTGGGCCAACCCTCCAAATCAGGCCACACCTGTGTCCCCCCCCAGACCAAACTGGACCAGACCCACGTCCCTCCCCAGGCCAAAATGGACCAGACCCACGTCCTTCCCCAGACTGAATCCCCAAACTGGACCAGCATCCCTCTGCAGACCAAAGCCCCCAAACTGGACCAAACCCCCCTTCCAGCCCAAACTGGATCAGACCCCTCTCTGAACTGGCCCCTCTCAACCTGAACCTCCCCACCGCCTACCAGAACAGGGCTCCTCCTGGACCTCTATTCCTGAACCAGACCCCTCCCCCCGAATCTGCAGCCAGACCACTCTCGGGCCCCTCACCCCAGAGCCAACCCCTGCTGTCCATCTGCTCCTGTTCTCCAAACCGAACTGGGCCAGGTCACACCTGGCTGCAGTTTGACAGGTGCAGCTCCCCACTGGGCCTGAACCACAGGTGGGCCGGGGTGCTCAAGCCTTCCCCAGGGGTACTGGTGGGAGGAAGGGGCAGGGAGCACTGGGTCTCCCCCATGGGTGGGCGCCGGTGGGGGAGATGGGGCAGGGAGCACTGGGTCTCCCACATGGGTGGGCGCCGGTGGGGGAGATGGGGCAGGGAGCACTGGGTCTCCCCCATGGGTGGGCGCCGGTGGGGGGGATGGGGCAAGGGGCGCTGGGTCTCCCCCATGGGTGGGCGCCGGTGGGGGGGATGGGGCAAGGGGCGCTGGGTCTCCCCCATGGGTGGGCGCCGGTGGGGGGGATGGGGCAAGGGGCGCTGGGTCTCCCCCATGGGTGGGTGCCGGTGGGGGGGATGGGGCAAGGGGCGCTGGGTCTCCCCCATGGGTGGGCGCCGGTGGGGGGGATGGGGCAGGAGTGAAAGTCCTGGCTGGGGGCGCCCCCCCGCGCTGATCGCTCTCCCACCGCCTCTCCCCCTGTAGATGCCAGCCCCGTGCCCAGCCCCGGCTCCCCCGGACCCGAGGCGGGCGGCGGGGAGGGAGCGCTGGGTGCCCGGGCTGAGGGGGCAGGCCAGGGGGGAGCCCTGGGCTGGCCTGCCGAGAGGAGCGGGGAAGGGAGGGAGGGAGGGGACGGGGTGAAGAGGAACCAGCACCCCGGCTCGGCTGCAGCACCAGCGCCTGGCCAGGCCAGGGCCCCTTTCGAGCATGAGCCCGGCACCATGGTGCCCCTGGCACCATGATAAACCGAGTACCGCACCCGGCAAAGTGTGGGGCGATGCTGGGAGCACCCAGCTCAGGGGTGGGCAAACTTTTTGGCCCGAGGGCCACATTGGGGTTGCAAAACTGTATGGAGAGCCGGGTAGGGAAGGCTGTGCCCCCCAAACAGCCTGGCCCCTGCCCCCTACCCACCCCCTCCCACTTCCCAACTCCCCCCCCCCCCCCCCCCCCGGCTCCCTGTCCCCTGACTGCCCCGACCAGTATCTACACCCCCGCCCACCGACAGGCCCCCGCGGGACTCCCACGCCTATCCAACCCTGACTGCCCCCCAGGACTCCCTGCCCCTTATCCAACCTCCCCACTCTCCGCCCCCTTACCATGCTGCTCAGAGCACCAGGACTGGCAACCGCGCCCCACGGCCAGAGCCAGCCACCGCCATGCTGTCCCGCCGCCCAGAACGCTGGCAGCACGGCGAGCTGAGGCGGCGAGGGACGGGGGAGAGCGGGGGGGGGGGGGGGGCGAGCCTCCCCAGCTGGGAGCTCAAGGGCCGGGCAGGACGGTTCCACGGGCCAGATGTGGCTCGCAGGCCGTAGTTTGCTCACCTCTGACCTAGACTGTAAAAGAGCCCAAAGGATGTCTGTCAGCCAGCCAACCTAAAAGCTGCACCATGGCTAATGGCAAGGCCCGCCAGCCTGGAGAACAGGGTACAGCAGGGACTGTGCCCACATGTGCCATGGCAAAAGCATAATCTGCTTTTCCTCTTCTGCTTTACAAACAAACCATCAGTCATTACATCCACCCCTTGGAGTGATGTCACTGTTATTCCTACTGTACAGACAAGGAAACTGAGGCACAGAGCGGCAAAAATGGCTTTCCCAGGGACACACAGAGCCAGTGACAGAGCTGAGATCAGATCGCAGGCATTCCCGGCTCCCAGTCCTGTGCTCAGATTGCCAGACTATAACTCTCCCAAACACGCCGTGCAGGGGACAGAGTAGTCTGCGCTGGTGGCAGAGGATCCCAAAGTAGTAGCAAGTGTTTCGGATTTTAACATTTTTCCATGATATGGTGGTAGGTTTAAATGCTTAAATCCCTTCTCATTTAGGGCTGTATTTAGCCTCAGCGTAAGTGGTAGTAACTCCCATTGACTTCAGTGGGGGCTGAATTTGGTCCTTCGATTCTGGAAGGATTTCCCCATCAGACTACAGGCATATAATGAAATAAAACAGGGATGAATAAATAACAACAAATAAATAATAATTAATAATACAGGACTTTGCACTTTTAGAGCAGCTTTCACCAAAAGATGAAATACACGTTGGTTAATTAGACCTTACAACACCCCTGTGAGGTAGGTCAGTATCCTCATCCCTGTTCTACAGACAGTACAACCAAGGAACAGAAAGGGGAGGTGACTTACTCTGTATCACTTACTGGCAGACCATGCAGAACTCCTGACTCCTACAAAAGGCCAAATTGCCAAAAGACCTTGCTGAACGTCCTTTCAAACATGGTGGTCCAAGGGAAAGGGGAACGCTGGCCATACGGGTCCATGAGACACCATAGGTTGCAAGAGACCAAGAAGGTTTCAGTTGGGTTTCCTGAAGGAAGCCAGCATGGGGCTCTCCCACAAAACTAGGCGTGACCAGTGACAGATTAGACAATGGGCCCACGGGACCCATGCCCAGGAGCCCTGGTCAATTGGGGGGCCCTGGAAAAATGGGCACCCCACCCCCAGCAGACAAGCACCGTGGCCTGGAAGCCCCCGCTTCCCGGAAGTAGAGCCGTGTGGGCACGGTGGGGGAAGCCCCTGCGCCCCGACCCATACACTGTCAAAAGCACCAGGCAGGGGAAGCCCTGGCACCTGACCCCGGTCTCCGGCAGTAGTCTGTGTAGTCTATTGCATCGCCTTAATATATGATTCCTAAATGCAAAGCAATTCTGTTACATGTCACGTATTACAGTGTAGTCTTTCTTGATTATTAAACATTTTGTAACTGATTATTTCCTTTAAATAAAGATTATTTTGTTTTCAAAGAATTACTGTTTGAGCGGAAGGCTGTGTCCATGTCCTCTCACGGGTTAACAGAAATAGTCTGTTCTGGGGAGTCCTCTGAGGTTCAGAGACAAATTCCCTAGTAAAACGCGGGCAATTCCTCAAAGGCGGGCCACCCCTTGTTTCCCACTGAAATGGGCCAAATTGACAATTAGTTTACAGTTATAGGCTGGCCCTTATTGGGGTGCCTTGGGTGCAATTTTTGGGGTAACAGCTTGGTGTCCCTGGGTGGGCTCGAGGCGCTATTTAAAGCCTAAAGGAAGGTATAGTTCCCCCACTGGATAAGAGAACGATTGACACTAAGCAGTAAAATTTGTGGTTTTGTTTACAGTATTTTAATGAATTATTTTGAAAACCAGTTTCATAAAGCACGCGAAGGGGAAGTAACTCAAGGTGAGAACTTTTGCTATACGATTTAAAGAGGTATTTCTGCTATTTATACTGACGCTGGAACCATAATCCTAAAAGAAATTAGGAAGCCCAGATAAATGGCTGAAAACTGGTAGAAGGGTCAGTAGGGTAACTGAGGCCGGAGCCGATCACTCTAATAAAATTAGGGAGCCTAGAATAATAATTAGGACTGGTGGAAGGGTCAGTAATTTAAAAAAAAAAACATCCTTAGGATTAAACAAAGAAGGAGGTCCATGGGAAACAGAATCGGGCACCAAAGGCAGAGGCTAGAGGGAGGCAGATTTTATCCCAAGAGGGAAAAAAAAATTTTCTGTAGGAACTTTAGAATAAAAACGCTTTGTAGACGCTGTAAATCAAGGATTGCAACCTAGATTTCCACCTAGCGAAAGTGGTTTAAATAGAAATTAATATGCCAGCAAAAGGGAAACTGAGGCAGGATAGCACTTTAGAAATAACGTTGAGAAACAACTTAGAAGATTTTATTAAAAAGACAGAACATGGTCCTTGGAAAGGAGGCACGTTCATTGGGCCTGGTGCTTACCAGCAACTGTGTAAACAATGGGTCCAACCTAAGAAAAAAGGAATTTTCTCAGGAGAACCCAGTAAAGAGGAAAAAAAGCAAGCTGTATAAGGGCTATAGTTTCTAGCCAAGACCCTGGATGTACAAATAGATCAATTAATAAAAGAAATACAGGAATTAAGACAGGAAAAGGAGACAAAGGACAAAGGATAAAGATGTAGTTACTTTAAAAGCAGAAGCTGATATATTAAGAGTGACTATTACTGATTCACAAAGTGAGCTGAATGAAATAAAAAGAGAACAGGAGAAATTGGTTCAAGAAACATAAGAATGGACACAAAAAACCAAAAGCTAAGCAAGCTGCAATGAGAGCTGCATCTCAGAGGCAGATGAAAAGAAGACATACCTCACGCAGCCTGTAAAAGACAACTAGATGCACTACAAGAGGAATTAAGAGCAAGTACAGGGGTAAATAGCAACAGTAAAGTCCGGGAGTGGTGAAGAAGTGGAGTCAGATGAGGAGGATCTAGATTCTCCTTGTTGTTATGACTAGTCTAAGGAACTTCTCCCATGACCTTATAGTTCAGGGGTGGGCAAACTTTTTGGCCCAAGGACCGCATCTGGGTGGGGAAATTGCATGCAAGGCCATGAATGTAGGGCTGGGGCAGGGGGTTGGGGTGCGGGAGGGAGTGTGGGGTGTGGGAGGGGGTGCGGTGTGCAGGAAGGGGCTCAGGGCAAGGGATTGGGGTGCAGGAAGGACACGGCAGAGGGCTAGGAGGCTCAGGGCAGGGGGTTGGGGTGTGGGAGGGGGTGCAGTGTGCAGGAAGTGGCTCAGGGCAGGGGATTGGGGTGCGGGGTGCAGGAAGGGGTCGGGGTGGGGGCTCCTGCCCGGCGTCACTTACCTGGAGTGGCTCTGGGGCGGCAGCAGCATGCACAGGGGCCAGGGCAGACGCCCTGCCTGCCCTGGCCCTGCGCCGCTCCCAGAAGCGGCCAGCACCACGTCCCTGTGGCCCGGGGGGGGTGGTGGTGAGCAGAGGGCTCCACACACTGCCCTTGCCTGCGGGTACCTCCCCCAGAGCTCCCATTGGCCACGGTTCCCTGTTCCCGGCCAATGGGAGCTGCAGGGAGCGTAGTTTTCCCTCCCCTGTTCTAGTTCATTAAGAAAAGAATTAGAAGAATTACAAAGACCATCTCCTCTGGCTCCAATCATTACCACTACAGTGACTAAAAGCACTGCACAAGGAAATCAGGAAGGAGGAGAGGAATAAAGAGAAGAAAGACCGTATACCCTGGAACAAATTAGGGCCTTAGGAAAATCCATGGTTTTTTTAAAGAGGAGTCCAGTGGTTGGATGGTTAGCCCAGGCATCAGGAATGCTGGGTTAACAGGGAGTGACCACTCAGCTTTAATAAAAGAATGCATAAATCCAGAAGAATTTGCTGGATTTCCCTATGAAATACAGGATGGAGGTCAAAGACATAAAGATATGCTAGAGGAAGAAATCTTGAAGCCGAGTGAAGACCAGAGGCGATGGTAGGTAGGGGCAGGAAGCATCCCGCGCCCCTCCCCAGACGCCGGGGAGGTGGGGGGTGGAGAAGCAGAGACACACATTCCTGCCACTTGAAGCTGCAGACATATGGGCATGAAAAAACCACCAGCTAGGCATACCGCTGGGCTGATCCACACACTATGCCATTGCCCAGCCCGATCCCCTGGCCGGCTCAGCCGGCCAGGAAAGCTGCCCCCGCCTCTTCCCCAAAGCCCCCATCCCTGCTCTGCCCCAACCCCGCCCCCACTCCATCCCTTCCCCTGAGCTACATCCCAGGGGACTGCAGCAGGGGTCGGGCGTGCCCTGCACTCACCGGGCGGCGGGAAGTGAAGCATCCCGGCCCCAGCCCGCTCCCAACCATGCCACCGGTGAGTGCTGGGGGGCAGTTCCCCCTTGCCCCCCAAGTCACAAGGCTGGAAGCCAGGGGAGCAGAGAGGAGCAGGCTGGGGCCGGGTCACTCCACTTCCTGCCGCCCCGTGAGCGCAGGGTTGAGGCCGCCCCGCAATCACCGGGCGGCAAGAAGCGGAGCAACCCGGCCACAGGTGCTGGAGCACCCACGAGGAAAAATTAGTGGGTACTGTGCAACCACTGGCAGCCAAGCTCCACGCCCCGCCCGGACCGGCTCTAGGCACCAGCAAAGCAAGCATGTGCTTGGGGCTCCACATTTCCAGGGGCGGCGTTCCGGTCACCCTTTTTTTTCCTCCGGCCCCGCTCACTCAACCAATGAGCCCCTGCGTGGGGCAGGCCAGCAGGCTCAGCACAGGGGTCCCAGCCTGGGGGCGGTCCCTGTCTTGGCCTCCCGCCGCCGGGAGAGCTGGGCGATGCGGCTCCTCCCCCCAGCCTGCCCCTGCCGCACGTGTCACAGGTGGTGGAGAAGCCCAAAACCCGGGATCGGGGCAGGACCTGAGGCCAGTAAGGGACCCGCTGCCCCGGGCGGCTCGGCACTGGGCGGGTGTCCTTGGTCCGCCCCCCTCCCCGCGGCTGAGCCGCCCCCCAGCCGCTCTGTCGGTTACTGTCCCCTCTGCGGGGGTGGGGACGGGTCTGAGATCGGGCTGGGGGCCCCTGGGCGGGATGTACAGCCCCCAGCACCTCACTCCAAACACTGCTCTAGCATTATGCATTTGTTTAACATTACCAGGACGAGTGGCTTCTGGTGAGCGCAGTGTCTCAAAGCTGAAATTACTCAAAAATGTCTCAAAATGGTTTGTCAGTTCTCGCGTTCATTTCAGTTGAAAGGACCACTGCAAAAAATTTAGATTTCACTGAATTATTAAAAGACGACGCAAGTAGAAAAACCAGAAACATTCAGTGCACAGACGTTTTTTTCATTTAGGAAAAACTGCTGGCACCGGAAGACACTAACGTTTTTCATTACAGTGTCTAGCTGAACCCAAATTGTTTGTAATTGTGACGTTGCTAAAATTAATGAGTACACGAGTGGGAAATCGTTTTAGTTCACTACCTACAAATTCTCTGTTCTCGTTTTTTTTTAATTTTAAACAGCCAAAACAAAACAAAACAAAAAACATTGCAAAGTGCAAACATGTAAAAGCCAAAAAAAAGAGGGGGCAGCCAACCATTTTTTTGCTTGGGGCAGCAAAAAACCTAGAGCCGGCCCTGCACCTTGCCTCACCTCACCTCCTCGCCCGAACGCACTGCATCCCCGCTCCTCCACCACCTCCCAGCAGTTGCCAATGCCAAACAGCTGTAGCAAGCTCCGGGAGGGAGGGGGGAGGAGAGGGAACATGGTGCGCTCAGGGGAAGAGGCAGGGCTGGGGTGGAGATTTGGCAGGGAGGGACGGAGACTTTGGGGAAGGGGTTGGAGTGGGGACAGGAGGGGGTGGGGAAAGGGTGGAGCCAGGGTGGGGCCCAGGGCAGAGAGGGGTCGAGCGCCCAATGGCGCCAGTAGAAGTCAGCGCCTATGAACCCGGCCCCAACCCGCTCCGCTCTGCCAGCTCGTGTTGGGGGGGCAGGTTTCCTCCTGCCCCCCAAGCAGGCTCCTGCCTCCCCCACGGAGGCCTGGATGAAATACACTTGCCAGCTGCTGTTGCCGCCTTTACTTGGGGGAGGTCGAAGCCAGGCTGGGAGCTGCAGTCACACCAAACACGCCTGCCCACAAGAAGCAGATAGGAGGAGGAGGCAGGGAGACAGCAGTGCTGGGTGGTGGGGTCAGTCAGTCCCTCCCACAGGAGCAGGGTCCCAGTCGCCGAAACAGCTGATTGGCTGGTGGCCAAAACAGCTGATCAGCACGGCCAGAAACAGCTGTTTTGGCCAGGCTGCTGGAAACAGCTGATCAGCGGCTCCTGGCCTTGCCAAGACAGCTGATCAGCCCTCCCTGCGGCCCTGCCGAAACACCTGATGGGCCCGCGGGACTCCATAAACAGCTGATTGGTGCTGGTGGGTGCTGAGCACCCCGGTTTTTTTCAGTGGGTGCTCCAGCCCCAGAGCACCCACAGAGTCGGCGCCTCTGCTGTGATGAATTCAGATGGCAATGGAATAATAGGTCTAGATATAATGAAAAACTTTCAACTAACAATAGATTTGGTAAATAAAGTGTTATCGGAAATGTCCCCAACAAAACAAAGATCTTAGACCACCTAGTTGTTATTGGAGCAGCACACATGCTAGCTGTTCTTAAGGCTGCTGAGGAAATAAAATGGCCCAACTGGCCAGCAGAGGGACTAGAAACTGCAAAGAAGCATAAAGAGGTTTGTGTGAGCAGAGTCAGGATGAGCTCCACCCTGACATCTGATGGTGAGGTGTGGCAAGTTGTGGAAAAGAACTTCAGGGGCTGATCTCATTTGCATAGGCAAACCCACCCCACCTAGAATGAGACCATAGCTGCCCAAATGGTCACTTTGGCTGCTGTGGGATCCCCAGTGTCTCTGTTATTGGGGCAGGAAGAATAAATTGTTATTACCCTGATTATGGGAATCAAGGACAGTGGAACTGTACTTGGCCTTTTGTTATGATGGAGGGACTCGCCATGAACTAAGTAGCACTCGCTAGGCAAGGGTCATGGGTTCCAAAACTCTGTGAATTGAGAGAGACTGGGAACAGATATGGATACCTGGTGGTATGGGTTCCCTGGTAAGGGCCTTACATGCTAATTGCACTTCCTTCTCTCTCCACTGTAGAATATCAGAGCTAATTTTGATTCTATTAGGAGTCTAGTTACAGGCTGCTGAGCTGAATTCACTTTGGGCTAATGGTGCACCAGCACTGAGGCTCCCCTAGTACAAGCTGAAATCACTGAGTGTTGTGTTAAGTAGTGCGGGGGGGGCCTGAAGATATATGGGGGAGCACCTGGTGGAGCAGAGCCGTTTGCGGGACGGCGAGCGGAGCGGCTGGGGGAGCAGAGCAGTTTGCGGGACGGCGAGCGGAGCGGCTGGGGGAGCAGAGCAGTTTGCGGGACGGCGAGCGGAGCGGAGCGGCTGGGGGAGCAGAGCAGTTTGCGGGACGGCGAGCGGAGCGGAGCGGCTGGGGGAGCAGAGCCGTTTGCGGGACGGCGAGCGGAGCGGCTGGGGGAGCAGAGCAGTTTGCGGGACGGCGAGCGGAGCGGAGCGGCTGGGGGAGCAGAGCAGTTTGCGGGACGGCGAGCGGAGCGGAGTGGCTGGGGGAGCAGAGCAGTTTGCGGGACGGCGAGCGGAGCGGAGTGGCTGGGGGAGCAGAGCAGTTTGCGGGACGGCGAGCGGAGCGGAGTGGCTGGGGGAGCAGAGCAGTTTGCGGGACGGCGAGCGGAGCGGAGTGGCTGGGGGAGCAGAGCAGTTTGCGGGACGGCGAGCGGAGCGGCTGGGGGAGCAGAGCAGTTTGCGGGACGGCGAGCGGAGCGGAGCGGCTGGGGGAGCAGAGCAGTTTGCGGGACGGCGAGCGGAGCGGAGCGGCTGGGGGAGCAGAGCAGTTTGCGGGACGGCGAGCGGAGCGGAGCGGCTGGGGGAGCAGAGCAGTTTGCGGGACGGCGAGCGGAGCGGAGCGGCTGGGGGAGCAGAGCAGTTTGCGGGACGGCGAGCGGAGCGGAGCGGCTGGGGGAGCAGAGCAGTTTGCGGGACGGCGAGCGGAGCGGAGCGGCTGGGGGAGCAGAGCAGTTTGCGGGACGGCGAGCGGAGCGGAGCGGCTGGGGGAGCAGAGCAGTTTGCGGGACGGCGAGCGGAGCGGAGCGGCTGGGGGAGCAGAGCAGTTTGCGGGACGGCGAGCGGAGCGGCTGGGGGAGCAGAGCGGAGCAGCTGGTGGAGCAGAGCAGTTTGTTGGATGCCTAGAGCAGCCCATGGGGTGACTGGCAGAGCGGAGCCCCATGGAGAGGTGGGGCCATCAGCTTTGGACCACGTAAGGTGCCCCTTAACCCCCCACCCCCATCTCCATCCAGGTTGGGAGGTAAAATTCTGCAGATAAACTTTTGAACTCTGGGGCTGCCCTGACCAGGGACAGAGACTTTTGGGACTTTGGGTGATTTTGGGTTGCTGGACTCAAGAACCAGAGGGAAAAGACATGCCCCAATTTGCTTGGGGTGGGTTTTTTGCTCATGGTTGTGTTATGAATCCTGGTGGTGGTGTTTCCCCAGCATAATGCCACATTGTTTCTCTCTGTTATTAAAAGGCTTTTTGCTACACTCAGACTCTGTGCTTGCGAGAGGGGAAGTATTGCCTCTTGGAGGCGCCCAGTGGGGGTGGTATGTATTTGTCCCAGGTCACTGGGTGGGGGCTCGAGCCGGTTTTGCATTGTGTTATTGGAATGGAACCCCTAGATACTGAACCCGGCCCTTGTTGCTGCCAACTCTGACAGGCAGAAGGGTTATATTTGGGCTATCAATAAAGCAGAATGTGGGAAAACTGATGCAGAAATGCTAATTACTGGACCTGATCCCCCAAAGACGCAGAACCTAGTCTAATGAAAACCATTCAAGGTCTTTTGGAGCAAGGGGTCATAACATAACAACAGAGCACAAATAATGCAGCCATTTGGCCGGTTCTGAAAGCAGATGGTAAAACCTGGAGGTTAACCACTGATTTCAGACCACCCAACAAGGTAACTCCAATGACTGCTCCAGTGGCAGTTAAATATCCAGAAGCAATAGCCTCTATTATGGGAAGAGCTCAGTGGTTTACAGTTTTGGATTTAGCAAATGCATTCTTTGCTATGCCTTTACATCCAGACTCTTGGTATAAATGTGCATTTAGGTTTCAAGTAGGGCAGTATGTCTCCACCAGAACTCCACAAGGTTTCCGTAAGAGCCCTGCTATTGGTCATATGCATATGATTAAAAAGTGGGACAAAATGCCCAATAAGGATAACATCATATCATATGTAGATGATCTCCTTATGAGTACAAAAACTAAGGAAGAAAATCTGGAAATATTATACCAGGTTCTAGAAAAAATAAAGGAAACAGGATTTAAGATTAGCCCGGAAAAGGCCCAGATATGTCAGCAACAAGTAAATTACTTAGGAGTAACATTAGGGCAGGAAGGACGGTCACCAGATAAACAAAGGGAAGAACTACTGCAAAAATTACCAGCCCCCACAGATATATCAACTTTAATGTCATTCTGAGGACTGATTAATTTCTCAAGAGATTTTATAGAATATTAAGCAGAAAAAACCAGTCCACTATTTAAGGTATTAAAGAAAGCTAATAAATGGGAATGGGGACTAGAGTAACAATATCAGCCCAGAGTAACAAGAGTAACAAGCATTAGCACAGGCCCTATCCTTAGCATACCCAAAGGCAGGACAACCTTTTACATCAACTAGCTACCACCAGTACTGGAATGAACACTGTCCTTAGTCAAGATCATGGTACAGGTCTTCGATCAGTGGCGTATGCTTCTAGAATTTTAAATAGAGTAGAACAATGGTTCACTCCTTGTGAAAACGAGGCATAGCCTTGGTTTGGGCTTTGCAACGCTGGGAATATTTAGTGGGACTATCCCCAGTGCTCCTAAAAACTCCCATTCCCCTGTAAAATATGTATTGACAGGGAAAATTGATGATGGGCATATCTATAGTCCTAGGTTAGCAAAAGGGACATTAGCCTTAACTAAATAAAAATGTGATAATGGAAAAGGTCCCAAGTTTATCCCCAGTCCCTTACGGTCTCATCATTGAAGGAGAACAGAACGAGTGTCCCTTACCAGAAATTCCTCCTGAAGGACTTATATTCTTCCAAGATGGAGAAATATTAAATAACACAGCAGAAAATGCAGATGTAGTTTGGTTAGCAGAGGAAGGTAAACCATCTACTGGATGTGCAGCCGTGAGGATCTCCGATGCGAAGGGTTTTAAGGGACAATGCTAACCACATTCGGCACTGGAAAATACGCCAATGGATGAGACCATGGCTATTTTCACAGACCCCGAATGGGTCTGATAAGCTATAGTAGACTGGATGCCTCAATGGGAAAAGAGGTGGATGAAATCAGCAGATGGTAAACTCATTGTGCATGCTGAAAAATGATTTTATTTGTGGGATTCAGCACAGCAAAGAGCCAGGGCCAGTGCAACCACTAGGCGAACTAGGCGGTGTTACACAGATAAAACTACACAGGATCGTTTCAGGGGACAAGACGTCACGTTTATTAGAATAACATAATTTGATTTAAGACCAATAACTAATATCTAGTACCTACACACACACACACCCGCGCCCCCCCCCCCCACAGTGTTCTGCGGCTGCTAGATAGTTATCCATCCTGAACGTAGCTTGAGTTCGTGCCTTGATTTTGCAGCTTGGGATCATAGCTCGTGGTAGCTAACTGGCCAGGAAAGCCGGGCACGAGGAAGGGCTGGGTCTCTGTCGGGCGCGCACCGATGCCCCTTGATGCTGGAAGCAGAACATTACCCAAAGTCTTCCATCTCACCCATCTTTTTTATAGGTTTTTAGTTTGAATCCAAAGTCTATAGGTTGTGCCGTGTCACGCTGCCTCTGGGTTCGGTGTGATTGATCACCCATCAATTGCAGAGATGGCTTTCAGCCTGGAACCTGACTTTGATCTTCCTTCCATTGTACTTTTGTTATTCTTTTCTTTTTAGGGTGGACCCTTCTTACTTGGTTAGGGCTGTTGTCTGCATCTTCAGCCGTTGGTGTTTGAACTTTATTTCATCAGGACAGGCTGGAGCTGGAGGTTGATTCCATTATCCACTGTGACAAAGTTCCTCCTCTATCTTGGTGGGTCTTGCACTTATTGGCGGATTTGCTCGCCTTGGAGCTCCACAGCAGCCCTCAGCTTGGCCGTTTTTCTGAATTCACAGTCCAGGTCGACTCCTCCTGTGTCTGACCAGGAGTTGGGAGGTTTGGGGGGAACCCGGGCCCGCCCTCTACTCCGGGTTCCAGCCCAGGGCCCTGTGACATGCAGCTGTCTAGAGTGCCTCCTGGAACAGCTGTGTGACAGCTACAACTCCCTGGGCTACTTCCCCATGGCCTCCTCCCAACACCTTCTTTATCCTCACCATAGGATCTTCCTCCTGGTACCTGATAATACTTGTACACCTCAGTCCTCCAACAGTCCACGTTCTCACTCTCAGCTCCTAGCGCCTCTTGCTCCCAGCTCCTTACACGTGCACCACAAACTGAAGTGAGCTCCTTTTTAAACCCAAGTGCCCTGATTAGCCTGCCTTAATTGATTCTAACAGCTTCTTGATTGGCTGCAGGTGTTCTAATCAGCCTGTCTTAACTGTCTCCAGAAGGTTCCTTATTGTTTTGGAACCTTCCCTGTTACCTTACCCAGGGAAAAGGGACCTACTTAACCTGGGGCTAATATATCTGCCTTCTATTATTCTCCTGTAGCCATCTGGCCCGACCCTGTCACACCATACATACCTCATTCACACATTTAAACCAAACTAATAAGATTACAGCAGGGTTTTGCAAAAATGAAGGTGTCATGGAGTGTGGGGGAGTCCGGGCCCTATACCCCTCTTCCTGGGATTCACCGCGACTCTCAGCCAGTAAAACAGAAGGTTTATTGGACAATAGGAACACAGTCTAAAACAGAGCTTGTGGGTACAACCAGGACCCCTCAGTCAAGTCCTTCTGAGGGGCAGGGAACTTAGACCCCAGCCCTGGGGTTCCCTGCGTTCCACCACCCCAGCACAAAACTGAAACCAACCCCCCCACAGCAGGCTCCCACCTGCAGCCTTTGTCCAGTTTCCCAGGCAGAGGTGTCACCTCCCCCTCCCGCTCCTGGCTCAGGTGACAGGCTCTCAGGTCTCCCATCCCCAGTGAAACTCCCCTGCCACATTCCCAGGTCAACACTCCCCCCTCCCTGCTGCGTCACAGAAGGCTGCAGTGAGCTTTTACAAAATGGAGTGAGCATTTCAAAATGGAGTTTGAGTTACAATGTGGACAAGCATAAGGAACGATAAACAGTGAGCAGAAGTTACAATATTGACGCAGTGTAAATTTCAGCACTTTAGGCAGCAATAGGATTGAAAGTGAAACTTACAAGGGCAGCTGCTTGACCAGCTCTGGTTCTTAAAAAGCAGCTTAATTGTCAATTAGTCAGTTATTGGGGTACCTGGTTTTATGAATGAATGAAGTCTCATAAGATATTAATAAATGAACAATTACAAATCAGTTCTACAGTGGTCGCTTAGGGCGCAAAGTGGTTGGGGGCGGCCAAAAGCGTGCTCCGGAGAGTCGGTGGAGTGGAGGTGAGCTGGGGCAGGGGGGCGTGGGGAGGGCCGACTGCAGCAAGTAACGGAGGGGAGGGGGGCGCGCAGGGGAACCGCTCCCCGCCCCAGCTCACCTCTGCTCCGCCTCCTCCCCTGAGCACCGCCCCGCTCTGCTTCTCTCCCTCCCAGGCTTGCGGCGCCAACCAGCTGATTGGCGCCGCAAGCCTGGGTGGCGGGAGAAGCGGTGGCGTGCTCGGGGAGGAGGCAGAGCAGACGTGAGCTGGGGCGGGGAGCTGCCGCACGGCTTCCCGGGCCGAGGGGAGAGGAGCTGCCGCATGGCGGGGAGTTGCGACACGCAGCTCCCCGGGCCTAGGGGAGGGAGGGGACGGCAGGAAGTGGCCAAACGTGGCTCCCTGGGCCGAGGAGAGGGGAGAGGAGTGGGTGGCAGCTGGGAGCTGCCGCGGGCGGGGGGGCCTCAGGGAGGAAGGGGGGGGGTGGGGAGCTGCCGCAGGGCTCCGGGGGGCGGGGCGGCACAAGGTAGAAGTTTCGCCTAGGACGCAAAACATCCTTGCACCAGTCCTGCGAAGAGCACAGCCTGTATTGATGGGCAAAGTAAAAGCTCATAACAAAAATGCAGCGGGAGCTCAGGAGAACAGTAAGGCCGATGAACAGGATGAAAAAGGAGCCAAGGAGGGGACAGTATGGCGACCACAATTTCAATCAGCCCCAATAACTACAGTAGAGGAAGGTAAGACAGAACACATTGATTTAGTAGCGTGACACAGAAAAGATCCTGAGGACTTGTCCGCACTGCGGGGGTAAGTCGACCTAAGTTACGCTACTCCCACTACAGGAATAGCTGGAGTCGACGTAGCTTAGGTCAACTTACCCCGGTGTCTTCACTACGCTGCGTCGATGGGAGACACTCTCTAGTCGACTTCCCTTACTCTTCTCGGACAGCTGGAGTACCGGGGTCAACTGGAGAGCGCTCTGCCGTCGATTTAGCGGATCTTCACTAGAGCCGCTAAACTGATCCCTGCTGCATCAACTGCAACAGTGACAATCTCCCCGTAGTGAAGACCAGCCCTCAGATAAAGAAGTCAGTGTCGAAAGAAAGGTACCAGGGATGGAAAATTTGGCAGCATGAGACAGGATTGGCGTTAGCTACTAAAACGGATAATAAGGTGTCTGTTTAGGTGCTTCCAACAGAGATTAGATCTGAAATGACAGCTTTACCTTTAGTTCATGATAACGGATATTTCAGAGTAGACAAAACTCTTAATAGGCTACAAATGGCAGGATGGTGACCAAATCTAAGAGCAGATGTGGAACAACATGTGAACCATTGCTTACCCCGTGCAGCTAACAATGCAGATACTAAAGTAGTGAAAGGACCATTAGGGCACCAATTGATAGAGGGTCCATGGGGCAGGCTGCACGCTGATTTCATTGGTCCCCTTGCAAAAACTGCAAAGGGAAATCAATATTGCCTGGTGATAGTAAAGCCTTTTACTAAATGGGTCGAGGTAATGCCCACGAGAAATACTGCTGCCTTAGCTACAGCCAGAGGTTTGGCTGATCAGGCTATTACAAGGTGGGCGATCCCTAAAGATAGAGATTTAGATCAGGGGCCACACTTTAAAGGGGAAATTACAAAGGGATTATGTCAAGCTTTTGGTATCAAGCAAAGACTGCATGTAGCTGGACATCCCCAGAGTTCAGACAAGTAGAAAGAACTAAACAGAACCTTAAAGCGGCTAGCCGGAGCTCGACCCTCTCCGGGCGGTGGGGAGCCGCACCGGCTCACGACACACAGATAACGTTTTGGGAAATTAGTCCAGTCGCGGGAGTCTCCCTCGGCGGCCCCTGTGGCAACTGAAACAAGCACTGTAAGCCCGGGCCCTAGGTCAGGGCGGGACAACAATAAGTCAGGTGTTCAGGCCCTCCGGCAGGGGCTGAGCACTAGCAAGCAGTGTATAGAAATAGGCCCAGGCCCTGGGTCAGGGCGGGACAACCAGATCAGTAGCTCAGGCCCTCAGGCAGGGGCTGAGCAAACGGTTCAATGTTAGTAGGCCCAGACCTCTAAAGGACCTGGGGGAGGAGCAGACGGCCAGCACAAGTTGGGTGGCAGGGGGGACGCAGGCCTTTCCACTCCACTGCGTCCCAGCCCGGGGCCCTAGCAGCAGTAGAGGACCCGCTGCTGTGTCAGTGGGGCTCCTGGCCGCAACACACTGACATGGGCTCTGGCAGTGTTACAGACTATGGTCGGCTGCCCCCGGGCTACTCCCTGATTCCCCCTCTTGGAGGACCTAGGTCCAGGCTGCGTCCTCTGGGGCGTCCAGCACCATGGGTTCCTCAGGGTAGCAGGCGCAGGGCAGGTCCGGCAACTCCTCAGGGTAGCGGCCGCAGGGCAAGTAGGGCCAGTCCTGGCGGGCACCTTGGGCCGTGGGGGGCCCCCGGTCGCGAGCCAGGTTGGAGGCATCTGGCCTCCCCGGCGGCTGGGCCCCCCAGTGAGCTCTGAGGGCGAGCTTTTATACTTCCAGGTTGCCACCTGACCCTCTGAGGGTAGCATCACATGGAGTAACTCAATATAAAGTCATGACTGGGCAAGATCTGAGATTGCCTGGATAATGGTGGGTGGTTGGAAAACCTCCAGATGGGTTGCAACCAGTGGTGAGCGGGAGCCGGTTCGCACCGGCTCACGCAAACTAGTTGTTAAATTTTGCAGCTGGTTTAGAACCGGTTGTTAAAGGGGTTCAGCAAACTCCGGCCCGTGGGCCACATGCGCCCCACGGGACCGTCCTGTCCGTCCCGCCTGAGCTCTCAGCTGGGGAGGCTCCCCTGAGAATTTCTACTCACCCGGCGGCCCTGCAGTCCTTCGGCAGCACTTCGGCGGCAGGTCCTTCAGTTGCTCCAGGTCGCTCCAGGTCTTTGGCGGCACTTCGGCGGCATGTCATTCACTCGCTCTGGGTCTTCAGTGCCGCTGAAGACCTGGAGCGACTGAAGGACATGCCGCTGAAGAGCTGCCGAAGGCCCAGAGCGACTGAAGGACATGCCGCCGAACAGCTGCCGAAGACCCAGAGCAACTGAAGGACATGCCGCCGAACAGCCACCGAAGACCCGGAGCGACTGAAGGACATGCCGCCGAACAGCCACCGAAGACCTGGAGCGACTGAAGGACATGCCGCCGAACAGCCACCGAAGGCCCGGAGCGACTGAAGGACATGCCGCCGAAGACCTGGAGCGACTGAAGGACATGCTGCCGAACAGCCGCCGAAGACCCGGAGCGACTAAAGGACATGCCGCCAAACAGCCACCGAAGACCCGGAGCGACTGAAGGAACCGGTTCTTCAGCTTCTGGCAGGCTCATCCCTGGTTGCAACCTAAAGTGCTAACCGATCAATGGATGCAACAATTGTTAAGATCCATTGCTGAGATGCACAGACAAGTCGCACTTGGACTTAAAGCAAATAACCAGCAAATGGATAGGAAAATTGGACCAATCCTGCACCCACAGGAATGGCAAATAGGTGATGTACAGACAAGTTAAAAAGAAGGGTCATGTGCTTAGCCCAATATGGATAGGACCAGTAAGAACGTGAGTCCTACCGTGTATCAATTAGCTATCTGACAAGGGAAAAGAAAGATATCCAAGTGGTTCCATTTGTCACTATTAAAAACGTGGAAGGGAGAATCAAAATAGTAATAATAATGTCTCTCTCACAGGAAAAAAAAGAATCCGATAGAAAAATGCAGAAAGGAGGAGTGCAAAAAGAAATATGGGATGAAAGAGCACGGTATGAACTCCCAGAGTTTACAGAAAAAGATCTCAATGACTTCTCTGAAAGTCTACCTGTTGTGGAAACAACTAACCTGAATCCAATGGTAGACCAACCATCTCAAACAATAGCACCCATCAATCAGATAGTGGAGAAACCACCGTAAATGATAACTCCTTTATGGAAGGACTAATATGGAAGACCAATAGCTAACATAAGCATAGATAACGGAAAGATCTGTTAACTATGCTATTTAAACATGGGATCCACATATTCAGTACTGAATAATTAAGGCTGCAAATCTGTCACGGAAGTAACGGATTCTGTGCTTTGTGTGACCTCCGTGACTTCTGCAGCATCCAGTGCGGCTGGCTCCGAGGCTGCCCAAGCAGTCTCGGGCCACTGCTCTCCCCACCACCGCAGCAGTAGCAGGAGTTTGGGTGGGGGACTCAGGGCTGGGGCGCTGGAAGGGGTGAAGGCTCTGGGTGGCACTTACCTTGGCGGGCTCCCTGGAAGCGACAACATGTCGCTCCCTCAGCTCCCAGCTCCGTGCGCTGTCTCCGCCCATAGGCACCACCCCCGCAGCTCCCATTGGCTAAGGGAGAGATATGTCGCCACTTCTGAGAAGCCAGGTAGGGAGCCTGCCAGCCCCACCAACACCCCCGCCCCCAGTATCAGCAGAGGTTCCGGGCTGCTCCCACCCGAGTAGCCATGGCGCCCCCAGACTATCCCCTCAAGCACCTGCGGGTCCCCCCAAGCACCTGCAGTGCCCCCCGGGGCGCCACCCCCCCCAAGCACCTGTTCCCCCCCCCAACTGTGGCTCTCCCAATATTTAGTCAGGGGTATACTACAAGTCATGGACAGGTCACAGGATGTGAATTTTTGCTTACTGCCCGTGACCTGTCCAGGACTTTTACTAAAATTACCCATGACTAAAATGTAGTCGTATGAATAATATATAATAATCCGACAGACTTTCTCGCATATATCTCTCAAGAAACAGCAGAAATATGGGGAGTGCAGGGAATTAGAAGCAACATTCCACTAAGTATTCCACTAATAGTTGACATAGGAAATGAAGAAGTGAAGTATGTGTAGTTCGGAATGATGGAACTAGGGGTAAATGGACTTGGGATAGTAGGGGTAGATATTCCCAAGGTATTACGATGCTCAACAGATCTTGAAAGAAACATCTTGTGGGCATTAGGATAAATACACACATAGTGTGTGTGTGTGTATAAACAGTAAAACTGCTTTTATTTTCAAATTCAATAGAAACAGAAAAGGGAAAAAAGAATAGAGAAATAAGGTGGCAGCGTGATTGGAGGAAATGCCAGATATGGATGAAGAGGAAATGGAAAATTTAATGGATGAAAGGGAGATAAGAAATGTAATGAGTATAGATATGCCAAAAGATGAGCTCATAAGATTAGCTGAGCAGAGGAAGAAACAATGGAATTGAGGAGCTTGAGGGAGAAACCCCCACCTCAATAATGATATCTCAAATATTTCTTGATCAATATAAAAGACCATTAGTCCCGGTCCGTATTAATAGAGCAGAAATTGAAATGCTCTGCTATGTAGATACTGAATCTACAATTTCATTGTTAAATACAGCAACAGATGCAGATATCATACAGTATTTATCAGAAGATACGTATGTAACTACAGGAGTATTGGGGGAATAAATACACATTCTGTTAAGGGTCCCTCTATCCATAAATATAGGTATAAGACAAGAAAATCATGTAAGGTTTGACCTAGTAAATTTAGAGGTTAATGGCCAGGGAGTTATCAGGATAGATGTCAAAAAAATGCTGGAATGTCTGACTGAATAAATAAATAGTAGGGTACTGTGGAATGCACATGAGTAAAAGTTAGAAAAACTGACGAGAACAAAAGGGGGGAAGCGAACAAATAAATGTAATCATTAATTTGCTCAGCGGCGGCGGACCAGCTGAGCAGCGGGGAACAGCAGAGCAGCACACAGCAGGAGTTTGCCTGGGACTGGTGAGTATCCGAGTGTGTGTTTGCTGACTGAGTATCCGAGTGTGTGTTTGCTGGGAGGGCAGTTTGAAAGCCTGAGCAAGTGCCTGATTGGGTGGTAGCCTGCAGGGGGCGGATATTGGGGGTGTCTGTTTGTTTATTTCAGGGAAGCCTGGCTGTTTAAAAATAGCCAGAGCTCCACGAACCAGCTGAGCAGCACACAGCAGGAGTTTGCCTGGGAGTTCGCCTGGGCTGAGCCCAGTGAGGCTTACATCTTCCAGCTTCGCTGAGGAACCTCATAGTAGCAAGGTGATATGGAGGGGGGGGTGTTCAGCTATTGTGACCTGCACTGGATGTGCCATGTTTGTCTTTCTTCCACAGGACAGAAGCGACTTTGTCTGTACAAAGTGCAAGCTAGTATCCAGATTGGAAGAGAAGACTGAAGGTCTGGAGCAACAGATATCAACCCTGCCTTGCATACGAGAACTGAGGATTTCCTGGACAGAAGTCAGGATATGCTTCTACGGGCACAAAGCTCTAAAGATTTAGAGCAGACTGCGCAGCGGAGTCAAGAGACCAGTGAAGAAGCTTGGCAACATGTGACCTCCAGAAGAAGAAGGGGGAATGTCCGGGTACCAGCAACGCAGACACAGGTGAGTAACCGTTTTCATGTTCTCTCCACAGGTACCATTGCGGAGAGTGGACCAGATGATACGTCTGGGGGGAGAAAGCAGAAGGAGACTCCGTTGGTTGGAAGGCATGAGATGCGCTGTCCTGAGGTTGGGGGTTCCACGACCACCACTCCCAAGAGAAGGAGGCGGGTGGTGGTGGTCAGGGACTCTCTCCTCAGGGGGACTGAGTCATCTATCTGCCGCCCTGACCAGGAAAACAGAGAAGTCTGCAGCCTGCCAGGGGCTAAAGATTCGCTATGTGACGGAGAGACTGCCAAGACTCATCAAGCCCTCGGATCGCTACCCATTCCTGCTTCTCCATGTGGGCACCAATGATACCGCCAAGAATGACCTTGAGCGGATCACTGCGGACTACGTGGCTCTGGGAAGAAAGATAAAGGAGTTAGAGGTGCAAGTGGTGTTCTCGTCCATCCTCCCCATGGAAGGAAAAGGCCGGGGTAGGGACCGTCGAATCGTGGAAGTCAACCAATGGCTATGCAGGTGGTGTCGGATAGAAGGCTTTGGATTCTTCGACCATGGGATGGTGTTCCATGAAGGAGGAGTGCTGGGCAGAGACGGGCTCCACCTAACAAAGAGAGGGAAGAGCATCTTTGCGAGCAGGTTGGCTAACCTACTGAGAAGGGCTTTAAACTAGGTTCACCGGGGGAAGGAGACCAAAGCCCTGAGGTAAGTGGGCAAGCGGGATACCGGGAGGAAGCACAGGCAGGAACGTCTGTGAGGAGAGGGCTCCTGCCTCATACTGAGAATGAGGGGCAATCAGCAGGTTATCTCAAGTGCCTATATACAAATGCACAAAGCCTTGGAAACAAGCAGGGAGAACTGGAGGTCCTGGTGAAGACAAGGAATTATGACGTGATTGGAATAACAGAGACTTGGCGGGATAACTCACATGACTGGAGTACTGTCATGGATGGTTATAAACTGTTCAGGAAGGACAGGCAGGGCAGAAAAGGTGGGGGAGTAGCACTGTATGTAAGGGAGCAGTAGGACTGCTCAGAGCTCCGGTACGAAACTGCAGAAAAACCTGAGAGTCTCTGGATTAAGTTTAGAAGTGTGAGCAACAAGAGTGATGTAGTGGTGGGAGTCTGCTACAGACCACCGGACCAGGGGGATGAGGTGGATGAGGCTTTCTTCCGGCAACCCGCAGAAGCTACTAGATCGCACGCCCTGGTTCTCATGGGAGACTTTAATCATCCTGATATCTGCTGGGAGAGCAATACAGAGGTGCACAGACAATCCAGGAAGTTTTTGGAAAATGTAGGGGACAATTTCCTGGTGCAAGTGCTGAAGGAACCAACTAGGGGCAGAGCTTTTCTTGACCTGCTGCTCACAAACCGGGTAGAATTAGTGGGGGAAGTAAAAGTGGATGGGAACCTGGGAGGCAGTGACCATGAGTTGGTTGAGTTCAGGATCGTGACACAGGGAAGAAAGGGAAGCAGCAGAATACAGACCCTGGACTTCAGGAAAGCAGACTTCAACTCCCTCAGGGAACTGATGGGTAGGATCCCCTGGGGGAATAACATGAGGGGGAAAGGAGTCCAGGAGACCTGGCTGTATTTCAAAGAATCCCTATTGAGGTTACAGGGACAAACCATCCCGACGTGTCGAAAGCATAGTAAATATGGCGGGCGACCAGCTTGGCTTAACAGTGACATCCTTGCGGATCTTAAACATAGAAAAGAAGCTTACAAGAAGTGGAAGATTGGACAAATGACCAGGGAAGAATATAAAAATGTTGCTCGGGCATGTAGGAATGAAATCAGGAGGGCCAAATCGCACCTGGAGCTGCAGCTAGCAAGAGATGTTAAGAGTAACAAGAAGGGTTTCTTCAGGTAAGTTGGCAACAAGAAGAAGGTCAAGGAAAGCGTGGGCCCCTTACTGAATAAGGGAGGCAACCTAGTGACAGAGGATGTGGAAAAAGCTAATGTACTCAATGCTTTTTTTGCCTCTGTCTTCACAAACAAGGTCAGCTCCCAGACTGCTGTGCTGGGCAACACAGCATGGGGAGTAGGTGGCCAGCCCTCTGTGGAGAAACAAGTGGTTAGGGACTATTTAGAAAAGATGGACGTGCACAAGTCCATGGGGCCGGATGTGTTGCATCCGAAAGTGCTAAAGGAGTTGGCGGATGTGATTGCAGAGCCATTGGCCATTATCTTTGAAAACTCATGGCGATCGGGGGAAGTCCCGGACGACTGGAAAAAGGCTAATGTAGTGCCCATCTTTAAAAAAGGGAAGAAGGAGCATCCGGGGAACTGCAGGCCAGTCAGCCTCACCTCAGTCCCCGGAAAAATCATGGAGTAAGTCCTCAAGGAATCAATCCTGAAGCACTTACACGAGAGGAAAGTGATCAGGAACAGTCAGCATGGATTCACCAAGGGAAGGTCATGCCTGACTAATCTAATCGCCTTCTTTGATGAGATTACTGGTTCTGTGGATGAAGGGAAAGCAGTGGATGTATTGTTTCTTGACTTTAGCAAAGCTTTTGACATGGTCTCCCACAGTATTCTTGTCAGCAAGTTAAAGAAGTATGGGCTGGATGAATGCACTATAAGGTGGGTAGAAAGTTGGCTAGATTGTCGGGCTCAACGGGTAGTGAACAATGGCTCCATGTCTAGATGGCAGCTGGTATCAAGTGGAGTGCCCCAAGGGTCGGTCCTGGGGCCGGTTTTGTTCAATATCTTCATAAATGATCTGGAGGATGTTGTGGATTGCACTCTCAGCAAATTTGCGGATGATACTAAACTTGGAGGAGTGGTAGATACGGTGGCAGGTAGGGATAGCATACAGAGGGACCTAGACAAACTGGAGGATTGGACCAAAAGAAATCTGATGAGGTTCAACAAGGATAAGTGCAGGGTCCTGCACTTAGGACGGAAGAATCTGATGCACCGCTACAGACTAGGGACCGAATGGCTCAGCAGCAGTTCAGCAGAAAAGGACCTAGGGGTGACAGTGGACAAGAAGCTGGATATGAGTCAACAGTGTGCCCTTGTAGCCAAGATGGCCAATGGCATTTTGGGATGTATACGTAGGGGCATTGCCAGCAGATCGAGGGACGTGATCGTTCCCCTCTATTCGACATTGGTGAGGCCTCATCTGGAGTACTGTGTCCAGTTTTGGGCCCCACACTACAAGAAGAATGTGGAAAAATTGGAGAGAGTCCAGAGGAGGGCAACAAAAATGATTAGGGGTATGGAACACATGACTTATGAGGAGAGGCTGAGGGAACTGGGATTGTTTAGTCTGCAGAAGAGAAGAATGAGGGGGGATTTGATAGCTGCTTTCAACTACCTGAAAGGGGGTTCCAAAGAGGACGGATCTAGGCTATTCTCAGTGGTAGCGGATGACAGGACAGGGAGTAATGGTCTCAAGTTGCAGTGGGAGAGATTTAGGTTATATATTAGGAAAAACTTTTTCACTAGGAGGGTGGTGAAACACTGGAATGCGTTACCTAGGGAGATGGTGGAATCTCCTTCCTTAGAAGTTTTTAAGGTCAGGCTTGACAAAGCCCTGGCTGGGATGATTTAACTGGGGATCGGTCCTGCTTTGAGCAGGGTGTTGGACTAGATGACCTCCTGAGGTCCCTTCCAACCCTGATATTCTATGATTCTAAGTATAATGTGGAAACATGCCACTAGGGCTGAACAAAAGTTATAATCCTGGTGGAAAATGGTAAATTTCACATACAAACCTCAACTAAATCAAATTCCCACATACACAGTCACAATGTCTGATGCCCAAAGTGAATGGATATCTCCTATTGTAGTACTGGGTTTAAATGTTAACAACTGTGTAATGCAACCAATAGAACATAAACTATGGGCCATAAGAAAAACTTTACATGGAAAACTGCAACTTGAGGCTTGTATGGAAGAACATGGAATTTGATATATTTGTAATAGTGATGCAAACCTGCCATAAAATGTATCTTTAAATGAGGAAAGAGAAAAATGCCATTATCAATTAGATCCTTTCCCATTTAATGGATCAGTTGTTGTATATATTGGAAATAAATGTGTACGAAGTGTTAATGTGTTAGAAGTTGGTGTAAATTATTTAAAGTTAATCACATGTTCAACGTAATTCATAATCCTTCTGAAAACAAATGTTTTTTTTAATATTTCCTCAATGATTGGTTGAGATTTCAAATTCATGCTACCAGAAATTGGTAATGAAGAAATTAAGAGATCTGCATCAAATATCTACAAAGATTGACCCAATACCTTTGGGACTAAATATAAGTTTAGTTAAGCAATTGATGGATCATCCTGAATGGCAAAGACAACTACAAAAAGCTCAGGAAAATGCACAAAAGGTTATGATTACTGTTCACCACTCCACTAAGAAAACTGAGCAAACAACTGAGCGTATAAAAGGTGACACGAAACATAGTTGGTGAGATGGTCTCCTACAGCGGCAGGATTCTTTAATACAATTTTACAACCTGTTGTGATAGTCTTGGCATTTCAAGTTGTAATGGCAAATTATGCTTTTTGTCTTGGTACGCTGGATTAGGCAGAAACTTAGGCAACTAAAGCATGTACCGTCCCCAAGCCTTAAGAGACACTGTAATGGCAGACAAGGAAGTGTGACCTCAGTGAGAATCAAGGATGGTGAGGAATTGTGCCAGTAAGAAGAGCTATCTGTTAGGTCCCATGCTCCTTCTCTCCTGCCTGGGGAGCTACTATTATTACTAGGTGAAGTGGGGGGGAGAGGGGTTGTGATGGGGGGGGCTGGTTTGGTGGATACAGGCCAGGGTTTGTTTTTTTTGGGGGGGGGGGGGGAAATTGCGTGTTTTCTTGCTGACAGCTGCCTGCCCCTGTGCCTCAGCTTGCCACGTGATGTGCCCCTGCCTCTGGTACAGGGGGGTGGCCTGCTGGTTTGGGGAGGGGTTGAGGTTGGGGGGGGGATTGTGTCTCTGTAAATCCTTCAAACGCACTCAAAATGTTTTATTTTATACAGATATATTTATAGTTTTCCACCAAAGCGCTGCTGAAGAAAAAACCCCCTCCATATTTAACCTGTCCCTGTTTGCTGCACTCTCTATCGGGCAGAATGGTTACAAGTTCCCTGGGCAGGGGTGGAGTAGGGGCGGGACCGGGGGCAGAGGGGGGTCGAGCACCCACGGGCGCCAGCAGAAGTCGGCGTCTATGAGCTAGCACAGTCTGTCATTGCCCGTCCACCTGAAAGTCGGGGCCAAATTTCCACTCCTAGCTACGCCCCTGGGGGTAACCCCACAGAGTAGGAGTAAAATGAGATACAGCCATGAAGTAGGTCAGATCTGGAGCACGGGCAGTAAGGTTGGATGAGGTAATCATGACTTTGAGGTAAAACAACCCAAGTGAACACGTGTGATACAAGGGTAAGGAGAAGTCAAACAGCTCCGGCCTGGGCCGGTTTAAGGCGTTTTTTTCTGGTAGCGAAGGATGAGGTAATGTTTAGCAGAAAGCGAACACGCTCAGTAGAGGCGTAAGAGCCAACAGGACAGCTATAAAAGACAGGCAGTTAAGGAAGCTGAGAGGGACAGTTCCGAGAGGACAGAAGACGCGTACAGCTGCTGAAGAGACCTGACCAAGCTGAGCGCCGACAGAAGCAACACCAGCAACCAACGACAACAACCAACAGACAGCAGAAGCCTGCTACGCCTCATTATACTACAGTATAGTACGTGTATGTTTGAGATGTGTGTGTTAATTGTAATTTACCTGTGTAAAACGAAGTATAATTTAAGAAGTGCTGTCAGCAATCTGTTGCAGACTGGCCACCTGTAATAGACCGCAACCACTTACAATCATTTTGAACTAGAGGTAGCCCTCAACTTTATGACGTTCGAGGTACGATGAACGGTACTTACGATGTTTATACATTGACATCCTGTTTCGACTTTATGACATTGGTTTTAACTTTAGAATCATAGAAGATCAGGGCTGGAAGGGACCTCAGGAGGTCATCTAGTCCAACCCCCTGCTCAAAGCAGGACCGATCCCCAACTAAATCATCCCAGCCAGGGCTTTATCAAGCCTGACCTTAAAAACCTCCAAGGAAGGAGATTCCACCACCTCCCTAGGTAACACATTCCAGCGCTTCACCACCCTCCTAGTGAAAAAGTTTACAACGTTGGTTTTGACTTTACGATACTTGATCCGACATTGTTCCTAGGGGAAAATCGAGTTGTGACATTTTGACTTAAGATGCAATTTTCAGGAACCAATTGTGTTGGAAGTCTGAGGACTGCCTGTATAAGGCAATATACTATCAAGTGCTGTTTAATTTATAATAAGGGATTTGTGTCTAATTCGTGTTTTTGGATTATATTGTATTAGGGATTATTAGTTACATTAATAAAAAGATACTTTGTTTTGGAAAGAATACTGTCTGTGTCAGTCACTTATTGGAAGGTGTATCTGTGTCCTTGAAGTATTCCTTAACTACCCTGGAGACCCATACCCAAGGAGGGACAGATTAAGGGGGCGATAGGCAGGTTATTCTAGGGCAACCCAAAGCCTGTTTTTGGGGTAACATCCCTGGGTGTTTGGTTAATGTAGCCCTATAACAAACACATTCAGTGCAGAAGGGAGATTGGACAGTCACAAGAAATCAGGGCTCTTACTTCAGAACCCCCATACACCGTCTTCTTCAAGGACAAGGTCCAGCTGTGCCCTCACCCAACCTTCCTCCTAAGGTGGTGTCACAATTCCACAACAACCAGGACATTTTCCTCCCTGTCTTCTTCCCAAAGCCGCATGACACTGACCGGGAGCAAAGACTTCATTTGCTAAACATCAGGTGAGCGCTGGCTCTCTACGTCGAAAGGAACAAACCACTCAGGAAGACTACGCAGCTCTTTGTAGCAATTGCTGATACGACGAAGGGCCTCCTGGTCTCAACACAGAGCATTTCCTCCTGGATTACTTCTTGGACTCGCACGTGTTATGACCTAGTGGGGATCCCAGCATCGGCTTTGAAGGCACATTACACAAGGTCTCAGGTGTCTTCAGCAGCTTTCACAGCACAGATCCCCATCCAGGATATCTGTAGAGTGGCAAGACAGCCTTCGCTACACACATTCGCAACCCATTACACCGTCACTCAGCAGGCCAGGGACAATGCGGGTTTTGGCAGAGCAGTATTAAAATTGCTTGTCATTGAACTCTGAACCACCTCCTGATTTGACTTGGGAACCACCTTCATGGGAATAGACATGAGCAAGCACTCGAAAAAGAAAAACCAGTTACTAACCTTTCCGTAACTGTTGTTCTTCAAGATGTGTTTCTCATGTCCGTTTCCAAACCCGCCCTCCTGTTGGGAGTTGCCGGAAAGAAGGAATTGAAGGGGCAGTGGATCGGCAGGCCCCTATATTCAGCACCCTGAGAGCGTGACTCCAGGGGGCACCGGAGCCGACCCAACGGACACCACTGAGGGAAAAACCTTCCGGCGATGGTGCACGCGGCACGCACACACATGGGAATGGATTTGAGCAACACATCTCAAAGAACAACCGTTTTTCAAACTTCTCCAGAGGAGACTGTAGGTACTTCAGCTACATCCCCGTCCCATGATGCCGTAGATTTCAGCATCTGGTGCAGGGGATGACAGCTCCACTGATACGACTGTCTCTTCAATGGAGGAAACAGTACATCCACTTTGCAATTCACTGGGTATCAGCTGTCTGGTAAAATCTCTTTACCTTTGTTACAGCATCTATTACAGCCTGCAAAGCAGTGGGAACAACGGATTCAGCCTAAAGAAAAACGAATTTTTTTAGTGGTTCCATGTGAAAAGGCAAAGAAGCAGGCTGCTTTGCAGGGCTTGCAAATGGTAGTAATTGTTCTGGATACAGAAACAGATAGGCTAAAAGCAGGGGTGCAAAGGTTAAAAGAAGAAAAAGAAGAGAGGGACAAGGGATTAATTAATGTGAAGGCAGGGAGGACACTTTAAGAGCTGTCAATCTGATACAGGCAGCTCAAACTGTTGATTCACAGAAGGAGGTAGATGAAGAGAAAAAAGAACGGAAAAAGGTAACTCAAGAAGTTGTAGAATGGAAGCAAAAGGCATCAGATGGGCAAGCTGAAGTGAGGGCTGTACCTACGGACACAGGGGACAGGTGCCAGACATGTGCCTTAAAAACTGAGTTAAAACTAACCAAGGCAGTGATAGCAGCCGTAAAATCTGGAAACAGTCATTTAATTAGTAAAGAAATGGGGACAGGTGATGAGAATCTACTAGATCTGGATCCCCCTTGTTACGAATATTCTAAGGAGTTTCTCTTACGCTCTTATGGTCTGCGTAGAGAACAATTAGAGGAATTACAAAGACCACCTCTCACGGCTCCAATAACCACCACCACAGTCACTAAAACGACTGTGGAGGTCAATCACAGTGGACAGGAGGAAAGGACAGAGGAAAGACCTTACATTCCAGAGCGAATTAGAGCATCTGGGTAAATCCGTGGATCCCTTAAATAAGAGCACAGTAATTGACTGGCTGGCTGGCTATAAAATGTCATTTATAGAACTTTGACAATGCACACTTCACTGTCAAATTGCACCCTGTGGACATTATAGATTCCTTTGTTGTAAAGCGCGACCCTCCTCCATCTCCTCTTCCCTTTCTGCCACTGCCAGGGGCGGCAGGTTTGTATAATTTTTGGTCGTGCCCAGACCAGGTCCAAGTCCCCGTCTCCCCCCACTCACCCACCCACCTACACCTGCTTTGTAAACGGATGCATATATATTTTTAAATAATGTAAAAATGTGACGGCTCTGGCTGGGGATGAGGGGTTTGGAGTGTGGGAGGGGCTCAGGGCTAAGGCAGAGGGCTGGGGTGCAGGGGGGGTGAGGGCTCTGGCTGGGGGTGCGGGCTCTGGGGTGCGGTGGGGCTGGGGATGAGGAGTTTGGGGTGCAGGCAGGCTGCCCCGGGGCCTCTCCCCGCCAGCAGCAGTGAGTTCCGGGGGAGGGGCAGCACGCTCACCTCGCACCACTGTCACTGCACACGCTCCTCGGGCCCCCTCAGGTCGAGGAAGCCCCCTCACCTCCCCTACCAGGGCCGTCCTTACCCACACGCAAACTACACAGCTGCGCAGGGCACCAGAAAATTTGGGGCTGAGCCGGCCAGGAAAGCTGCCCCCGCCCCTGCTCTGCCTCTTCCCCATAGCCCCCGCCCCTGCTCCGCCCCGGCCCCACCCCCACTCCACCCCTTCCCCGAGCTACGTCCCAGGGGACTGCTCACCCTGAACCCGCCGGCTCGTGCTGGGCGGCGGTTCCCCCCTCCCCGCAAGCCTGCTCCTGCCCCCCCACAAACCTTGGAGCCCTGGGGACACTCCCTCCCCGCGGAGGCCTGGGGCCAGCCTGCCTCCCCGTGGGCAGGGCACCACTATGTCTAAGGACGGCCCTGTCCCCTGCAGTGGGTGCCAGGGGGGCGGCTACCATCACACGCGCGCCTCCTCCCCTGCTCCTGCCCCTCACTGTAACCTCGCTGGCGGTGGGGGGTGGGGCTGCTCCTTGCCCAGGGTGGGGCGGGAGCAGTGACTGCGGGCTGGGGGGGGGCCCGTGCTGGTGGAGGATCCCGCCAGAAAAGGGAAGGTTCCCAGATGCAACGGCAGGGGCAAGGTCAGCCTGTCCTGGCATTAGTGGATGGGAGGGATCAGGAGGGCCAAATCGCACCTGGAGCTGCAGCTAGCCAGAGATGTTAAGAGTAACAAGAAGGGTTTCTTGAGGTATGTTGGCAACAAGAAGAAAGCCAAGGAAAGCGTGGGCCCCTTACTGAATGAGGGAGGCAACCTAGTGACAGAGAATGTGGAAAAAGCTAATGTACTCAATGCTTTTTTTGCCTCTGTTTTCACTAACAAGGTCAGCTCCCAGACTGCTGCGCTGGGCATCACAAAATGGGGAAGAGATGGCCAGCCCTCTGTGGAGATAGAGGTGGTAAGGGACTATTTAGAAAAGCTGGATGTGCACAAGTCCATGGGGCCGGACGAGTTCCATCCGAGAGTGCTGAAGGAATTGGCGGCTGTGATTGCAGAGCCATTGGCCATTATCTTTGAAAACTCGTGGCGAACGGGGGAAGTCCCGGATGACTGGAAAAAGGCTAACGTAGTGCCAATCTTTAAAAAAGGGAAGAAGGAGGATCCTGGGAACTACAGGCCAGTCAGCCTCACCTCAGTCCCTGGAAAAATCATGGAGCAGGTCCTCAAAGAATCAATCCTGAAGCACTTGCATGAGAGGAAAGTGATCAGGAACAGCCAGCATGGATTCACCAAGGGAAGGTCATGCCTGACTAATCTAATCGCCTTTTATGATGAGATTACTGGTTCTGTGGATGAAGGGAAAGCAGTGGATGTATTGTTTCTTGACTTTAGCAAAGCTTTTGACACGGTCTCCCACAGTATTCTTGTCAGCAAGTTAAGGAAGTATGGGCTGGATGAATGCACTATAAGGTGGGTAGAAAGCTGGCTAGATTGTCGGGCTCAACGGGTAGTGATCAATGGCTCCATAGTTGGCAGCCGGTATCAAGTGGAGTGCCCCAAGGGTCGGTCCTGGGGCCGGTTTTGTTCAATATCTTCATAAATGATCTGGAGGATGGTGTGGATTGCACTCTCAGCAAATTTGCGGATGATACTAAACTGGGAGGAGTGGTAGATACGCTGGAGGGGAGGGATAGGATACAGAAGGACCTAGACAAATTGGAGGATTGGGCCAAAAGAAATCTGATGAGGTTCAATAAGGATAAGTGCAGGGTCCTGCACTTAGGACGGAAGAACCCAATGCACAGCTACAGACTAGGGACCGAATGGCTAGGCAGCAGTTCTGCGGAAAAGGACCTAGGGGTGACAGTGGACGAGAAGCTGGATATGAGTCAGCAGTGTGCCCTTGTTGCCAAGAAGGCCAATGGCATTTTGGGATGTATAAGTAGGGGCATAGCGAGCAGATCGAGGGACGTGATCGTTCCCCTCTATTCGACATTGGTGAGGCCTCATCTGGAGTACTGTGTCCAGTTTTGGGCCCCACACTACAAGAAGGATGTGGATAAATTGGAGAGAGTCCAGCGAAGGGCAACAAAAATGATTAGGGGTCTGGAACACATGACTTATGAGGAGAGGCTGAGGGAGCTGGGATTGTTTAGCCTGCAGAAGAGAAGAATGAGGGGGGATTTGATAGCTGCTTTCAACTACCTGAAAGGGGGTTCCAAAGAGGATGGCTCTAGACTGTTCTCAATGGTATCAGATGACAGAACGAGAAGTAATGGTCTCAAGTTGCAGTGGGGGAGGTTTAGATTGGATATTAGGAAAAACTTTTTCACTAAGAGGGTGGTGAAACATTGGAATGCGTTACCTAGGGAGGTGGTAGAATCTCCTTCCTTAGAGGTTTTTAAGGTCAGGCTTGACAAAGCCCTGGCTGGGATGATTTAACTGGGAATAGGTCCTGCTTCGAGCAGGGGGTTGGACTAGATGACCTTCAGGGGTCCCTTCCAACCCTGATATTCTATGATTCTATGAGGGGGGGGACACTAGGACCCTGCGGTGGCAGCTGATGCCAGGAGCCAGCAGAGCAGAGGCAGCGTGGGGCTGCAGGGGGCAGCCACCAGCTTGAGGCAGGGATGCTCCGGGGCCAGGGGGAGGCGCTCACGGGGTAGCAAGTGGGGGCCAGGCGTGTGACGTTACTGACATAAACTGGGACCGTACAGATCATTGTTGCAACCAAGGTCCTGTAGTGGCACCAAATCTTGTATAAAGGGGGTCAAATAAGGCGTCTCAGACGAGGTTCTGGTTGGCTGGTTAGGATTAGGCTGTCTCTGGGCAAGTACCATTTTTGTATTTAAAGTTATAAGTATTGGCTCTAGACTGTCTGTATTCCAAACTTGTGCTCTGCTTCTGGGTGACACCCTAGACAAGCTGGTGTCAGCTCTGCCGAGCCCATTAAGGACCATCAGCGACACAACTGACCCACTGAGAGAAGGCAGACACGCCTGGGGACTCAGCCAGGTGTGCAGGGACCTGCCTAGGGACCGAACGCTGAGGTGTTTCCAGGCCATGTGAGGGGCAGCTTGTCCCTGGGACACAGAAAGAGACGCCACATGGCAAGAGACTGTAAAAAGTTACTGCAGCTCCTCCATCTTGTCTTCAGTCCTGCTTCCGACCTCTGGAGGGACTTGGCTACCCTGAAGCTCTGAACCAAGGACTGAATGACCCCTCCCAGCTGGGGATGTTCTCCAGAGACTTGATCTGAACCTGCCGTTTATTCCATCACGGCTGCAAGTCTGAACCAAGCACTCTGCCACTGCTGTGTGTCAGTGATTCCATTGAACCCATTCTAGCTCTCATCTCTATCTTTTCCTTTTATGAATAAACCTTTAGATTTTAGATTCTAAAGGATTGGCAACAGCGTGATCTGTGGGTAAGATCTGATTTGCTTATTGACCTGGGTCTGGGGTTTGGTCCTTTGGGATTGAGAGAACCTTTTTTCTTTTACTGGGGTATTGGTTTTCATAACTATTCATCCCCATAACGAGTGGCTCTGGTAGTGATTCTGGGAAACTGGAGTGTCTGAGGGAATTGCTTGTGTGACTTGTGGTTAGCCAGTGGGGTAAAACCAAAGTCTTCTCTGTTGGGCTGGTTTGGTTTGCCTTGGTGTGCATAGAAACCGCAGCCTTGGGCTGTAACTGCCCTGCTTTAAGCAATTTCTCCTCAATTGGCACTCTCAGTGGGGTCCCACCAGAACCAGCATCGTTACAAGGGAACACATGGGGGAGGCGCATGGGGGCGGCAGGCGGGGCCGCGGGAGAGACCCAGCTCCAAACATTGGTGGAGCCGGGCCCTCGGACCCTGAATATTGCTGGAGACCGGGCACCACGGGCCCATATAACTCACCGCCCCGGTCACTGCTGTATAAATTGCACATCTATATTAACAATCAGTTGTTAAAATCAACCTCTCACTGTCATAGCCACATGGTTTTAGTCTCCATCATTCAGCATAAGCTCCAGCTCCTCTTGGTTATTTTATGAACTCCTTGCATTTGTGACCTGAGACTTCAGTGCGTTACTCGTCATCTTACATTTGAGAAAACTTATCTTCTGCCTTTGTGTAATTGGAAGTGATGGTGGGGGTGGCGGAGCTGGATGTTGTAGAAAAGCTAGAGCAATCTCACAGCCAGTCTCTTAAAGGGTTGGGTTTTTCTCTGTAAATCCTTGAAACTCACTCAAAATGTTTTATTTTATACACATAGATGTATAATTTCCCACCATAAGTGTTGTTGAAGGAAAAAAATAACCCTATATATTGCTCCGCGAACCAGCTGAGCAGCGGGGAACAGCAGAGCAGCACACAGCAGGAGTTTGCCTGGGACTGGTGAGTATCCGAGTGTGTGTTTGCTGACTGAGTATCCGAGTGTGTGTTTGCTGGGAGGGCAGTTTGAAAGCCTGAGCAAGTGCCCGATTGGGTGGTAGCCTGCAGGGGGCGGGCACTAGGGCGGTCTGTTTGTATGTTTCAGGGAAGCCTGGCTGTTTAAAAATAGCCAGAGCTCCGCGAACCAGCTGAGCGGCGGGGAACCAGCTGAGCAGCACACAGCAGGAGTTTGCCTGGGAGTTCGCCTGGGCTGAGCCCAGTGAGGCTTACATCTTCCAGCTTCGCTGAGGAACCTCATAGTAGCAAGGTGATATGGAGGGGGGGTGTTCAGCTATTGTGACCTGCACTGGATGTGCCATGTTTGTCTTTCTTCCACAGGACAGAAGCGACTTTGTCTGTACAAAGTGCAAGCTGGTATCCAGATTGGAAGAGAAGATTGAAGGTCTGGAGCAACAGATATCGACCCTGCGTTGCATATGAGAATCTGAGGATTTCCTGGACAGAAGTCAGGATATGCTTCTACGGGCACAAAGCTCTAAAGATTTAGAGCAGATTGCGCAGCGGAGTCAAGAGACCAGTGAAGAAGCTTGGCAACATGTGACCTCCAAAAGAAGAAGGAGGAATGTCCGGGTACCAGCAACGCAGACACAGATAAGTAACCGTTTTCATGTTCTCTCCACAGGTACCATTGCGGAGAGTGAACCAGACGATACGTCTGGGGGGAGAAAGCAGAAGGAGACTCCGCTCGTTGGAAGGCATGAGATGCGCTGTCCTGAGGTTGGGGGTTCCACGACCACCACTCCCAAGAGAAGGAGGTGGGTGATGGTGGTTGGGGACTCTCTCCTCAGGGGGACTGAGTCATCTATCTGCCGCCCTGACCAGGAAAACAGAGAAGTCTGCTGCCTGCCAGGGGCTAAAGATTCGCTATGTGATGGAGAGACTACAGAGACTCATCAAGCCCTCGGATCACTACCCATTCCTGCTTCTCCATGTGGGCACCAATGATACTGCCAAGAATGACCTTGAGCGGATCACTGCAGACTACGTGGCTCTGGGAAGAAGGATAAAGGAATTTGAGGCGCAAGTGGTCTTCTCGTCCATCCTCCCCGTGAAAGGATAAGGCCGGGGTAGGGACCGTCGAATCGTGGAAGTCAACCAATGGCTAGGCAGGTGGTGTCAGAAAGAAGGCTTTGGATTCTTTGACCATGGGATGGTGTTCCATGAAGGAGGAGTGCTGGGCAGAGACGGGCTCCACCTTACGAAGAGAGGGAAGAGCATCTTTGCGAGCAGGATGGCTAACCTAGTGAGGAGGGCTTTAAACTAGGTTCACCGGGGGAAGGAGACCAAAACCCTGAAGTAAGTGGCAAAGTGAGATACCGGGAGGAAGCACAGGCAGGAACGTCTGTGAGGAGAGGGCTCCTGCCTCATACTGAGAAAGAGGGGCGATCAGCGGGTTATCTCAAGTGCCTATATACAAATGCACAAAGCCTTGGAAACAAGCAGGGAGAACTGGAGGTCCTGGTGAAGACAAGGAATTATGACGTGATTGGAATAACAGAGACTTGGCGGGATAACTCACATGACTGGAGTACTGTCATGGATGGATATAAACTGTTCAGGAAGGACAGGCAGGGCAGAAAAGGTGGGGGAGTTGCACTGTATGTAAGAGAGCAGTAGGACTGCTCAGAGCTCCGGTACGAAACTGCAGAAAAACCTGAGTGTCTCTGGATTAAGTTTAGAAGTGTGAGCAACAAGAGTGATGTAGTGGTGGGAGTCTGCTATAGACCACCGGACCAGGGGGATGAGGTGGATGAGGCTTTCTTCCGGCAACCCGCAGAAGCTACTAGATCGCAGGCCCTGGTTCTCATGGGAGACTTTAATCATCCTGATATCTGCTGGGAGAGCACTACAGCGGTGCACAGACAATCCAGGAAGTTTTTGGAAAACGTAGGGGACAATTTCCTGGTGCAAGTGCTGGAGGAGCCAACTAGGGGCAGAGCTTTTCTTGACCTGCTGCTCACAAACCGGGAAGAATTAGTAGGAGAAGCAAAAGTGGATGGGAACCTGGGAGGCAGTGACCATGAGTTGGTTGAGTTCAGGATCCTGACACAGGGAAGAAAGGGAAGCAGCAGAATACAGACCCTGGACTTCAGGAAAGCAGACTTCAACTCCCTCAGGGAACTATGGGTAGGATCCCCTGGGGGAATAACATGAGGGGGAAAGGAGTCCAGGAGAACTGGCTGTATTTCAAAGAATCCCTATTGAGGTTACAGGGACAAACCATCCCGACGTGTCGAAAGCATAGTAAATATGGCGGGCGACCAGCTTGGCTTAACAGTGACATCCTTGCGGATCTTAAACATAGAAAAGAAGCTTACAAGAAGTGGAAGATTGGACAAATGACCAGGGAAGAATATAAAAATGTTGCTCGGGCATGTAGGAATGAAATCAGGAGGGCCAAATCGCACCTGGAGCTGCAGCTAGCAAGAGATGTTAAGAGTAACAAGAAGGGTTTCTTCAGGTAAGTTGGCAACAAGAAGAAGGTCAAGGAAAGCGTGGGCCCCTTACTGAATAAGGGAGGCAACCTAGTGACAGAGGATGTGGAAAAAGCTAATGTACTCAATGCTTTTTTTGCCTCTGTCTTCACAAACAAGGTCAGCTCCCAGACTGCTGTGCTGGGCAACACAGCATGGGGAGTAGGTGGCCAGCCCTCTGTGGAGAAACAAGTGGTTAGGGACTATTTAGAAAAGATGGACGTGCACAAGTCCATGGAGCCGGATGCGTTGCATCCGAGAGTGCTAAAGGAGTTGGCAGCTGTGATTGCAGAGCCATTGGCCATTATCTTTGAAAACTCATGGCGATCGGGGGAAGTCCCGGACGACTGGAAAAAGGCTAATGTAGTGCCCATCTTTAAAAAAGCGAAGAAGGAGGATCCTGGGAACTACAGGCCAGTCAGCCTCACTTCAGTCCCTGGAAAAATCATGGAGCAGGTCCTCAAGGAATCAATCCTGAAGCACTTACACGAGAGGAAAGTGATCAGGAACAGTCAGCATGGATTCACCAAGGGAAGGTCATGCCTGACTAATCTAATCGCCTTTTATGATGAGATTACTGTTTCTGTGGATGAAGGGAAAGCAGTGGATGTATTGTTTCTTGACTTTAGCAAAGCTTTTGACATGGTCTCCCACAGTATTCTTGTCAGCAAGTTAAAGAAGTATGGGCTGGATGAATGCACTATAAGGTGGGTAGAAAGTTGGCTAGATTGTCGGGCTCAACGGGTAGTGAACAATGGCTCCATGTCTAGATGGCAGCTGGTATCAAGTGGAGTGCCCCAAGGGTCGGTCCTGGGGCCGGTTTTGTTCAATATCTTCATAAATGATCTGGAGGATGTTGTGGATTGCACTCTCAGCAAATTTGCGGATGATACTAAACTTGGAGGAGTGGTAGATACGGTGGCAGGTAGGGATAGCATACAGAGGGACCTAGACAAACTGGAGGATTGGACCAAAAGAAATCTGATGAGGTTCAACAAGGATAAGTGCAGGGTCCTGCACTTAGGACGGAAGAATCTGATGCACCGCTACAGACTAGGGACCGAATGGCTCAGCAGCAGTTCAGCAGAAAAGGACCTAGGGGTGACAGTGGACAAGAAGCTGGATATGAGTCAACAGTGTGCCCTTGTAGCCAAGATGGCCAATGGCATTTTGGGATGTATACGTAGGGGCATTGCCAGCAGATCGAGGGACGTGATCGTTCCCCTCTATTCGACATTGGTGAGGCCTCATCTGGAGTACTGTGTCCAGTTTTGGGCCCCACACTACAAGAAGAATGTGGAAAAATTGGAGAGAGTCCAGAGGAGGGCAACAAAAATGATTAGGGGTATGGAACACATGACTTATGAGGAGAGGCTGAGGGAACTGGGATTGTTTAGTCTGCAGAAGAGAAGAATGAGGGGGGATTTGATAGCTGCTTTCAACTACCTGAAAGGGGGTTCCAAAGAGGACGGATCTAGGCTATTCTCAGTGGTAGCGGATGACAGGACAGGGAGTAATGGTCTCAAGTTGCAGTGGGAGAGATTTAGGTTATATATTAGGAAAAACTTTTTCACTAGGAGGGTGGTGAAACACTGGAATGCGTTACCTAGGGAGATGGTGGAATCTCCTTCCTTAGAAGTTTTTAAGGTCAGGCTTGACAAAGCCCTGGCTGGGATGATTTAACTGGGGATCGGTCCTGCTTTGAGCAGGGTGTTGGACTAGATGACCTCCTGAGGTCCCTTCCAACCCTGATATTCTATGATTCTAAGTATAATGTGGAAACATGCCACTAGGGCTGAACAAAAGTTATAATCCTGGTGGAAAATGGTAAATTTCACATACAAACCTCAACTAAATCAAATTCCCACATACACAGTCACAATGTCTGATGCCCAAAGTGAATGGATATCTCCTATTGTAGTACTGGGTTTAAATGTTAACAACTGTGTAATGCAACCAATAGAACATAAACTATGGGCCATAAGAAAAACTTTACATGGAAAACTGCAACTTGAGGCTTGTATGGAAGAACATGGAATTTGATATATTTGTAATAGTGATGCAAACCTGCCATAAAATGTATCTTTAAATGAGGAAAGAGAAAAATGCCATTATCAATTAGATCCTTTCCCATTTAATGGATCAGTTGTTGTATATATTGGAAATAAATGTGTACGAAGTGTTAATGTGTTAGAAGTTGGTGTAAATTATTTAAAGTTAATCACATGTTCAACGTAATTCATAATCCTTCTGAAAACAAATGTTTTTTTTAATATTTCCTCAATGATTGGTTGAGATTTCAAATTCATGCTACCAGAAATTGGTAATGAAGAAATTAAGAGATCTGCATCAAATATCTACAAAGATTGACCCAATACCTTTGGGACTAAATATAAGTTTAGTTAAGCAATTGATGGATCATCCTGAATGGCAAAGACAACTACAAAAAGCTCAGGAAAATGCACAAAAGGTTATGATTACTGTTCACCACTCCACTAAGAAAACTGAGCAAACAACTGAGCGTATAAAAGGTGACACGAAACATAGTTGGTGAGATGGTCTCCTACAGCGGCAGGATTCTTTAATACAATTTTACAACCTGTTGTGATAGTCTTGGCATTTCAAGTTGTAATGGCAAATTATGCTTTTTGTCTTGGTACGCTGGATTAGGCAGAAACTTAGGCAACTAAAGCATGTACCGTCCCCAAGCCTTAAGAGACACTGTAATGGCAGACAAGGAAGTGTGACCTCAGTGAGAATCAAGGATGGTGAGGAATTGTGCCAGTAAGAAGAGCTATCTGTTAGGTCCCATGCTCCTTCTCTCCTGCCTGGGGAGCTACTATTATTACTAGGTGAAGTGGGGGGGAGGGGGGTTGTGATGGGGGGGGCTGGTTTGGTGGATACAGGCCAGGGTTTGTTTTTTTTGGGGGGGGTGGGGGGGGGAAATTGCGTGTTTTCTTGCTGACAGCTGCCTGCCCCTGTGCCTCAGCTTGCCACGTGATGTGCCCCTGCCTCTGGTACAGGGGGGTGGCCTGCTGGTTTGGGGAGGGGTTGAGGTTGGGGGGGGGATTGTGTCTCTGTAAATCCTTCAAACGCACTCAAAATGTTTTATTTTATACAGATATATTTATAGTTTTCCACCAAAGCGCTGCTGAAGAAAAAACCCCCTCCATATTTAACCTGTCCCTGTTTGCTGCACTCTCTATCAGGCAGAATGGTTACAAGTTCCCTGGGCAGGGGTGGAGTAGGGGCGGGACCGGGGGCAGAGGGGGGTCGAGCACCCACGGGCGCCAGCAGAAGTCGGCGTCTATGAGCTAGCACAGTCTGTCATTGCCCGTCCACCTGAAAGTCGGGGCCAAATTTCCACTCCTAGCTACGCCCCTGGGGGTAACCCCACAGAGTAGGAGTAAAATGAGATACAGCCATGAAGTAGGTCAGATCTGGATCACGGGCAGTAAGGTCGGATGAGGTAATCATGACTTTGAGGTAAAACAACCCAAGTGAACACGTGTGATACAAGGGTAAGGAGAAGTCAAACAGCTCCGGCCTGGGCCGGTTTAAGGCGTTTTTTTCTGGTAGCGAAGGATGAGGTAATGTTTAGCAGAAAGCGAACACGCTCAGTAGAGGCGTAAGAGCCAACAGGACAGCTATAAAAGACAGGCAGTTAAGGAAGCTGAGAGGGACAGTTCCGAGAGGACAGAAGACGCGTACAGCTGCTGAAGAGACCTGACCAAGCTGAGCGCCGACAGAAGCAACACCAGCAACCAACGACAACAACCAACAGACAGCAGAAGCCTGCTACACCTCATTATACTACAGTATAGTACGTGTATGTTTGAGATGTGTGTGTTAATTGTAATTTACCTGTGTAAAACTAAGTATAATTTAAGAAGTGCTGTCAGCAATCTGTTGCAGACTGGCCACCTGTAATAGACCGCAACCACTTACAATCATTTTGAACTAGAGGTAGCCCTCAACTTTATGACGTTCGAGGTACGATGAACAGTACTTACGATGTTTATACATTGACATCCTGTTTCGACTTTATGACATCGGTTTTAACTTTAGAATCATAGAAGATCAGGGCTGGAAGGGACCTCAGGAGGTCATCTAGTCCAACCCCCTGCTCAAAGCAGGACCGATCCCCAACTAAATCATCCCAGCCAGGGCTTTATCAAGCCTGACCTTAAAAACCTCCAAGGAAGGAGATTCCACCACCTCCCTAGGTAACACATTCCAGCGCTTCACCACCCTCCTAGTGAAAAAGTTTACAACGTTGGTTTTGACTTTACGATACTTGATCCGACATTGTTCCTAGGGGAAAATCGAGTTGTGACATTTTGACTTAAGATGCAATTTTCAGGAACCAATTGTGTTGGAAGTCTGAGGACTGCCTGTATAAGGCAATATACTATCAAGTGCTGTTTAATTTATAATAAGGGATTTGTGTCTAATTCGTGTTTTTGGATTATATTGTATTAGGGATTATTAGTTACATTAATAAAAAGATACTTTGTTTTGGAAAGAATACTGTCTGTGTCAGTCACTTATTGGAAGGTGTATCTGTGTCCTTGAAGTATTCCTTAACTACCCTGGAGACCCATACCCAAGGAGGGACAGATTAAGGGGGCGATAGGCAGGTTATTCTAGGGCAACCCAAAGCCTGTTTTTGGGGTAACATCCCTGGGTGTTTGGTTAATGTAGCCCTATAACAAACACATTCAGTGCAGAAGGGAGATTGGACAGTCACAAGAAATCAGGGCTCTTACTTCAGAACCCCCATACACCGTCTTCTTCAAGGACAAGGTCCAGCTGTGCCCTCACCCAACCTTCCTCCTAAGGTGGTGTCACAATTCCACAACAACCAGGACATTTTCCTCCCTGTCTTCTTCCCAAAGCCGCATGACACTGACCGGGAGCAAAGACTTCATTTGCTAAACATCAGGTGAGCGCTGGCTCTCTACGTCGAAAGGAACAAACCACTCAGGAAGACTACGCAGCTCTTTGTAGCAATTGCTGATACGACGAAGGGCCTCCTGGTCTCAACACAGAGCATTTCCTCCTGGATTACTTCTTGGACTCGCACGTGTTATGACCTAGTGGGGATCCCAGCATCGGCTTTGAAGGCACATTACACAAGGTCTCAGGTGTCTTCAGCAGCTTTCACAGCACAGATCCCCATCCAGGATATCTGTAGAGTGGCAAGACAGCCTTCGCTACACACATTCGCAACCCATTACACCATCACTCAGCAGGCCAGGGACAATGCGGGTTTTGGCAGAGCAGTATTAAAATTGCTTGTCATTGAACTCTGAACCACCTCCTGATTTGACTTGGGAACCACCTTCATGGGAATAGACATGAGCAAGCACTCGAAAAAGAAAAACCAGTTACTAACCTTTCCGTAACTGTTGTTCTTCAAGATGTGTTTCTCATGTCCGTTTCCAAACCCGCCCTCCTGTTGGGAGTTGCCGGAAAGAAGGAATTGAAGGGGCAGTGGATCGGCAGGCCCCTATATTCAGCACCCTGAGAGCGTGACTCCAGGGGGCACCGGAGCCGACCCAACGGACACCACTGAGGGAAAAACCTTCCGGCGATGGTGCACGCGGCACGCACACACATGGGAATGGATTTGAGCAACACATCTCAAAGAACAACCGTTTTTCAAACTTCTCCAGAGGAGACTGTAGGTACTTCAGCTACATCCCCGTCCCATGATGCCGTAGATTTCAGCATCTGGTGCAGGGGATGACAGCTCCACTGATACGACTGTCTCTTCAATGGAGGAAACAGTACATCCACTTTGCAATTCACTGGGTATCAGCTGTCTGGTAAAATCTCTTTACCTTTGTTACAGCATCTATTACAGCCTGCAAAGCAGTGGGAACAACGGATTCAGCCTAAAGAAAAACGAATTTTTTTAGTGGTTCCATGTGAAAAGGCAAAGAAGCAGGCTGCTTTGCAGGGCTTGCAAATGGTAGTAATTGTTCTGGATACAGAAACAGATAGGCTAAAAGCAGGGGTGCAAAGGTTAAAAGAAGAAAAAGAAGAGAGGGACAAGGGATTAATTAATGTGAAGGCAGGGAGGACACTTTAAGAGCTGTCAATCTGATACAGGCAGCTCAAACTGTTGATTCACAGAAGGAGGTAGATGAAGAGAAAAAAGAACGGAAAAAGGTAACTCAAGAAGTTGTAGAATGGAAGCAAAAGGCATCAGATGGGCAAGCTGAAGTGAGGGCTGTACCTACGGACACAGGGGACAGGTGCCAGACATGTGCCTTAAAAACTGAGTTAAAACTAACCAAGGCAGTGATAGCAGCCGTAAAATCTGGAAACAGTCATTTAATTAGTAAAGAAATGGGGACAGGTGATGAGAATCTACTAGATCTGGATCCCCCTTGTTACGAATATTCTAAGGAGTTTCTCTTACGCTCTTATGGTCTGCGTAGAGAACAATTAGAGGAATTACAAAGACCACCTCTCACGGCTCCAATAACCACCACCACAGTCACTAAAACGACTGTGGAGGTCAATCACAGTGGACAGGAGGAAAGGACAGAGGAAAGACCTTACATTCCAGAGCGAATTAGAGCATCTGGGTAAATCCGTGGATCCCTTAAATAAGAGCACAGTAATTGACTGGCTGGCTGGCTATAAAATGTCATTTATAGAACTTTGACAATGCACACTTCACTGTCAAATTGCACCCTGTGGACATTATAGATTCCTTTGTTGTAAAGCGCGACCCTCCTCCATCTCCTCTTCCCTTTCTGCCACTGCCAGGGGCGGCAGGTTTGTATAATTTTTGGTCGTGCCCAGACCAGGTCCAAGTCCCCGTCTCCCCCCACTCACCCACCCACCTACACCTGCTTTGTAAACGGATGCATATATATTTTTAAATAATGTAAAAATGTGACGGCTCTGGCTGGGGATGAGGGGTTTGGAGTGTGGGAGGGGCTCAGGGCTAAGGCAGAGGGCTGGGGTGCAGGGGGGGTGAGGGCTCTGGCTGGGGGTGCGGGCTCTGGGGTGCGGTGGGGCTGGGGATGAGGAGTTTGGGGTGCAGGCAGGCTGCCCCGGGGCCTCTCCCCGCCAGCAGCAGTGAGTTCCGGGGGAGGGGCAGCACGCTCACCTCGCACCACTGTCACTGCACACGCTCCTCGGGCCCCCTCAGGTCGAGGAAGCCCCCTCACCTCCCCTACCAGGGCCGTCCTTACCCACACGCAAACTACACAGCTGCGCAGGGCACCAGAAAATTTGGGGCTGAGCCGGCCAGGAAAGCTGCCCCCGCCCCTGCTCTGCCTCTTCCCCATAGCCCCCGCCCCTGCTCCGCCCCGGCCCCACCCCCACTCCACCCCTTCCCCGAGCTACGTCCCAGGGGACTGCTCACCCTGAACCCGCCGGCTCGTGCTGGGCGGCGGTTCCCCCCTCCCCGCAAGCCTGCTCCTGCCCCCCCACAAACCTTGGAGCCCTGGGGACACTCCCTCCCCGCGGAGGCCTGGGGCCAGCCTGCCTCCCCGTGGGCAGGGCACCACTATGTCTAAGGACGGCCCTGTCCCCTGCAGTGGGTGCCAGGGGGGCGGCTACCATCACACGCGCGCCTCCTCCCCTGCTCCTGCCCCTCACTGTAACCTCGCTGGCGGTGGGGGGTGCAGGGTCCTGCACTTAGGACGGAAGAACCCAATGCACAGCTACAGACTAGGGACCGAATGGTTAGGCAGCAGCTCTGCGGAAAAGGACCTAGGGGTGACAGTGGACGAGAAGCTGGATATGAGTCAGCAGTGTGCCCTTGTTGCCAAGAAGGCCAATGGCATTTTGGGATGTATAAGTAGGGGCATAGCGAGCAGATCGAGGGACGTGATCGTTCCCCTCTATTCGACATTGGTGAGGCCTCATCTGGAGTACTGTGTCCAGTTTTGGGCCCCACACTACAAGAAGGATGTGGATAAATTGGAGAGAGTCCAGCGAAGGGCAACAAAAATGATTAGGGGTCTGGAACACATGACTTATGAGGAGAGGCTGAGGGAGCTGGGATTGTTTAGCCTGCAGAAGAGAAGAATGAGGGGGGATTTGATAGCTGCTTTCAACTACCTGAAAGGGGGTTCCAAAGAGGATGGCTCTAGACTGTTGTCAATGGTAGCAGATGACAGAACGAGGAGTAATGGTCTCAAGCTGCAGTGGGGGAGGTTTAGATTGGATATTAGGAAAAACTTTTTCACTAAGAGGGTGGTGAAACACTGGAATGCGTTACCTAGGGAGGTGGTAGAATCTCCTTCCTTAGAGGTTTTTAAGGTCAGGCTTGACAAAGCCCTGGCTGGGATGATTTAACTGGGAATAGGTCCTGCTTCGAGCAGGGGGTTGGACTAGATGACCTTCAGGGGTCCCTTCCAACCCTGATATTCTATGATTCTATGAGGGGGGGGACACTAGGACCCTGCGGTGGCAGCTGATGCCAGGAGCCAGCAGAGCAGAGGCAGCGTGGGGCTGCAGGGGGCAGCCACCAGCTTGAGGCAGGGATGCTCCGGGGCCAGGGGGAGGCGCTCAGGGGGTAGCAAGTGGGGGCCAGGCGTGTGACGTTACTGACATAAACTGGGACCGTACAGATCATTGTTGCAACCAAGGTCCTGTAGTGGCACCAAATCTTGTATAAAGGGGGTCAAATAAGGCGTCTCAGACGAGGTTCTGGTTGGCTGGTTAGGATTAGGCTGTCTCTGGGCAAGTACCATTTTTGTATTTAAAGTTATAAGTATTGGCTCTAGACTGTCTGTATTCCAAACTTGTGCTCTGCTTCTGGGTGACACCCTAGACAAGCTGGTGTCAGCTCTGCCTAGCCCATTAAGGACCATCAGCGACACAACTGACCCACTGAGAGAAGGCAGACACGCCTGGGGACTCAGCCAGGTGTGCAGGGACCTGCCTAGGGACCGAACGCTGAGGTGTTTCCAGGCCATGTGAGGGGCAGCTTGTCCCTGGGACACAGAAAGAGACGCCACATGGCAAGAGACTGTAAAAAGTTACTGCAGCTCCTCCATCTTGTCTTCAGTCCTGCTTCCTACCTCTGGAGGGACTTGGCTACCCTGAAGCTCTGAACCAAGGACTGAAAGACCCCTCCCAGCTGGGGATGTTCTCCAGAGACTTGATCTGAACCTGCCGTTTATTCCATCATGGCTGCAAGTCTGAACCAAGCACTCTGCCACTGCTGTGTGTCAGTGATTCCATTGAACCCATTCTAGCTCTCATCTCTATCTTTTCCTTTTATGAATAAACCTTTAGATTTTAGATTCTAAGGGATTGGCAACAGCGTGATCTGTGGGTAAGATCTGATTTGTTTATTGACCTGGGTCTGGGGTTTGGTCCTTTGGGATTGAGAGAACCTTTTCTCTTTTACTGGGGTATTGGTTTTCATAACTATTCATCCCCATAACGAGTGGCACAGGTGGTGATACTGGGAAACTGGAGAGGGAAGAGCATCTTTGCGAGCAGGATGGCTAACCTAGTGAGGAGGGCTTTAAACTAGGTTCACCGGGGGAAGGAGACCAAAGCCCTGAAGTAAGTGGCAAAGTGAGATACCGGGAGGAAGCACGAGCAGGAGTGTGTGAGACGGGAGGGCTCCTGCCTCATACTGAGAAAGAGGGGCGATCAGCGGGTTATCTCAAGTGCCTATATACAAATGCACAAAGCCTTGGAAACAAGCAGGGAGAACTGGAGGTCCTGGTGAAGACAAGGAATTATGACGTGATTGGAATAACAGAGACTTGGCGGGATAACTCACATGACTGGATGACTGTCATGGATGGTTATAAACTGTTCAGGAAGGACAGGCAGGGCAGAAAAGGTGGGGGAGTTGCACTGTATGTAAGAGAGCAGTAGGACTGCTCAGAGCTCCGGTACGAAACTGCAGAAAAACCTGAGAGTCTCTGGATTAAGTTTAGAAGTGTGAGCAACAAGAGTGATGTAGTGGTGGGAGTCTGCTATAGACCACCGGACCAGGGGGATGAGGTGGATGAGGCTTTCTTCCGGCAACTCGCAGAAGCTACTAGATCGCACACCCTGGTTCTCATGAGCAACTTTAATCATCCTGATATCTGCTGGGAGAGCAATACAGCGGTGCACAGACAATCCAGGAAGTTTTTGGAAAACGTAGGGGACAATTTCCTGGTGCAAGTGCTGGAGGAACCAACTAGGGGGAGAGCTTCTCTTGACCTGCTGCTCACAAACCGGGAAGAATTAGTGGGGGAAGTAAAAGTGGACGGGAAACTGGGAGGCAGTGACCATGAGTTGGTTGAGTGCAGGATCCTGACACAAGGAAGAAAGGAAAGCAGCAGAATACAGACCCTGGACTTCAGGAAAGCAGACTTCAACTCCCTCAGGGAACTGATGGGTAGGATCCCCTGGGGGAATAACATGAGGGGGAAAGGAGTCCAGGAGAGCTGGCTGTATTTCAAAGAATCCCTATTGAGGTTACAGGGACAAACCATCCCGATGTGTCGAAAGAATAGTAAATATGGCAGGCGACCAGCTTGGCTTAACAGTGACATCCTTGCGGATCTTAAACATAAAAAAGAAACTTACAAGAAGTGGAAGATTGGACAAATGACCAGGGAAGAATATAAAAATGTTGCTCGGGCATGCAGAAATGAAATCAGGAGGGCCAAATCGCACCTGGAGCTGCAGCTAGCAAGAGATGTTAAGCATAACAAGAAGGGTTACTTCAGGTATGTTGGCAACAAGAAGAAAGCCAAGGAAAGTGTGGGCCCCTTACTGAATGAGGGAGGCAACCTAGTGACAGAGGATGTGGAAAAAGCTAATGTACTCAATGCTTTTTTTGCCTCTGTCTTCACAAACAAGGTCAGCTCCCAGACTGCTGCGCTGGGCAACACAGCATGGGGAGTAGGTGGCCAGCCCTCTGTGGAGAAACAAGTGGTTAGGGACTATTTAGAAAAGCTGGACGTGCACAAGTCCATGGAGCCGGATGCGTTGCATCCAAGAGTGCTAAAGGAGTTGGCAGCTGTGATTGCAGAGCCATTGGCCATTATCTTTGAAAACTCATGGCGATCGGGGGAAGTCCCGGACGACTGGAAAAAGGCTAATGTAGTGCCCATCTTTAAAAAAGCGAAGAAGGAGGATCCTGGGAACTACAGGCCAGTCAGCCTCTCCTCAGTCCCTGGAAAAATCATGGAGCAGGTCCTCAAGGAATCAATCCTGAAGCACTTACACGAGAGGAAAGTGATCAGGAACAGTCAGCATGGATTCACCAAGGGAAGGTCATGCCTGACTAATCTAATCGCCTTCTTTGATGAGATTACTGGTTCTGTGGATGAAGGGAAAGCAGTGGATGTATTGTTTCTTGACTTTAGCAAAGCTTTTGACATGGTCTCCCACAGTATTCTTGTCAGCAAGTTAAAGAAGTATGGGCTGGATGAATGCACTATAAGGTGGGTAGAAAGCTGGCTAGATTGTCAGGCTCAACGGGTAGTGATCAATGGCTCCATGTCTAGATGGCAGCCAGTATCAAGTGGAGTGCCCCAAGGGTCGGTCCTGGGGCCGGTTTTGTTCAATATCTTCATAAATGATCTGGAGGATGGTGTGGATTGCACTCTCAGCAAAGTTGTGGATGATACTAAAACTAGGAGGACTGATAGATACACTGGAGGGTAGGGATAGGATACAGAGGGACCTAGACAAATTGGAGGATTGGGCCAAAAGAAATATGATGAGGTTCAACAAAGACAAGTGCAGAGTTCTGCACTTAGGACGGAAGAATCCAATGCACCGCTGCAGACTAGGGACCGAATGGCTAGGCAGCAGTTCTGCGGAAAAGGACCTAGGGGTGACAGTGGACGAGAAGCTGGATATGAGTCAGCAGTGTGCCCTTGTTGCCAAGAAGGCCAATGGCATTTTGGGATGTATAAGTAGGGGCATAGCGAGCAGATCGAGGGACGTGATCGTTCCCCTCTATTCGACATTGGTGAGGCCTCATCTGGAGTACTGTGTCCAGTTTTGGGCCCCACACTACAAGAAGGATGTGGAAAAATTGGAAAATGTCCAGCAGAGGACAACAAAAATGATTAGGGGTCTCGAACACATGACTTATGAGGAGAGGCTGAGCGAACTGGGATTATTTAGTCTGCAGAAGAGAAGAATGAGGGGGGATTTGATAGCTGCTTTCAACTACCTGAAGGGAGTTCCAAAGAGGATGGATCTAGACTGTTCCCAGTGGTGGCAGATGACAGAACAAGGAGTAATGGTCTCAAGTTGCAGTGGGGGAGTTTTAGGTTGGATATTAGGAAAAACTTTTTCACTAGGAGGGTGGTGAAACACTGGAATGGGTTACCTAGGGAGGTGGTACAATCTCCTTCCTTAGAAGTTTTTAAGGTCAGGCTTGACAAAGCCCTGGCTGGGATGATTTAGTTGGGGATTGGTCCTGCTTTGAGCAGGGGGTTGGACTAGATGACCTCCTGAGGTCCCTTCCAACCCTGATATTCTATGATTCTATGATTGAACCTGTCCCTGTTTTCTGCAGTCTCTATCGGGCACGGTTACAAGTTATAATATACCCTTTTGTTGTGTGTACTCTACATTATTGCTAACAATACGTAAGTAGAGTCAGGATGAGCTCCACCCTGACATCTGGTGGTGAGGTGTGGCAAGTTGTGGAAAAAAACTTCAGGGGCTGATCTCATTTGCATAGGCACACCCACCCCGCCTAGAATGAGGCCATAGCTGCCCAAATGGTCACTTTGGCTGCTGTGGGATCCCCAGTGTCTCTGTTATTGGGGAAGGAAGAATAAATTGTTATTACCCTGATTATGGGAATCTAGGACAGTGGAACTGCACTTGGCCTTTTGTTATGATGGAGGGACTCGCCATCAACTTAGTAGCACTCGCTAGGCAAGAGACATGGGTTCCAAAACTCTGTGAATTGAGAGAGGCTGGGGACAGGTATTAATATTTGGTGGCATGGGCCCCCCAGTGAGGGCCTTACATGCTAAGGCCTCTCTTCTCTCCACTGTTAGGAGTCTAGTTACAGGCTGCTGAGCTGAATTCACTTTGGGCTAATGGTGCACCAGCACTGAGGCTCCCCTAGTACAAGCTGAAATCACAAAAGAGCTAAACTTACTAAGAGCTGAAATCACTTTGTGTTAAGCAGCGGGGGAGCCTGAAGCTATATGGTAGAGCAGTTTGCGGGACGGCGAGCGGAGCGGCTGCGGGAGCAGAGCAGTTTGTGGGACGGCGAGCAGAGCAGAGTGGCTGGTGGAGCAGAGCAGTTTGTTGGATGCTTAGAGCAGCCCATGGGGCGGCTGGCAGAGCGGAGTCCCATGGAGAGGTGGGGCCATCAGCTTTAGACCACGTAAGGTGCCCCTGAAAACCCCCCCCCCCATCTCCACCCAGGTTGGGAGGTAAAACTCTGCAGGTAAACTTTTGAACTCTGGGGCTACCCTGACCAAGGACAGAGACTTTTGGGTCGTTGGACTTTTGGGACTTTGGGTGATTTTGGGTTGCTGGACTCAAGAACTAAAGGGAAAGGACATGCCCCAATTTGCTTGGGGTGGGTTTTTTGCTCATGGTTGTGTTATGAATCCTGGTGGTGGTGTTTCCCCAGCATAATGCCACATTGTTTCTCTCTGTTATTAAAAGGCTTTTTGCTACACTCAGACTATGTGTTTGCGAGAGGGGAAGTATTGCCTCCTGGAGGCGCCCAGCGGGGGTGGTATATATTTGTCCCAGGTCACTGGGTGGGGGCTCAAGACGGTTTTGCATTGTGTTACTGGAATGGAACCCCTAGATCCTGAACCCGGCCCTTGTTGCTGCCAACTCTGACAGGCAGAAGGGTTACAAATAAATTACAGAATCTTTTTTAAACACCCCTTTTGAAGTGTGGCTTGTTTGGGGCTTGTTTGTTGGGAGTGGGCAGTGCCAACCAAAAAGGGAATGGGCTTGTTTGGGGCTTGTTTGTTGTTGGTGATGCAAGCTCATTTTGGGCATGATTTTTGGGCTTGTTTTACTTTTTTTAATCTTGTGAGTGCTGGCAACTCACCCAGTACGCCTGGAATGCCAGGGGCAGATACTGCAGCTATGACTGAAGAGTGAATGAGCCTAGGGGATTTTTCCAGACTCCCCTATGCAATTCAGGTTGGGTGAGAAAGAAATAAAGTAATAATAATTAATAACAACATAGAACAAAGGGTGTTCAGGCTTTTCTTTGCAAATGAAAACCCTGTAATGTGGTTTCAGAGGGAAAAACAAGGATCAGGGGAATGACCAGAACCAGGAAAAATCTAGTGTATAAACATTTGGGGCTCACTCAGATAGGCAGACAAGTGTATGATGGAGGCAGTTTAAGAGGTAGGATTCAATCCAGTTATAAGAAAGGCTCTGATCACCCTATTACTTCTTTTCGTGACACAGCAGAGAAAGCAAAGAACATATACGAAACATAAATGCTGACTTTTGGTTCTGCCCGCGGGTGTCCCACCCCGGGTCTGCCTCCTCCCCCGAGGCCCTGTCCCCACTCCACCTCTTCCCGCCCACCACTCTGCCCCCTCCCCCTAGCCCCTCTCCCCTGAACGCCTCCTGCCCACTTACTCGCGCCTTTCTGCCCCCTCCTGCCTTAAGAGCGAGGTGTGTGGTGGGGGCGTTCTGCCAGTTTTGCAATTTTCAGCATCGTAAGCGCTGACTCCATGGATGCTCAGAGGCTGAAGCGAGAGTGAGAGCTGGAAGGCAAGCCCAGATCCTGGCAGATACCATCTCTCTGCCCCTTCTAGCCTTGCAATCCCTCTGCCTCGCTGGAGAATGGTGAGGGTTTAAATAAAAGTGAACTGCCCCCTCCCGCCCCGGCCTCACCCATCCAGTGGGTCTCCAAAGCAAAGGGGCTGGGGGAGAAGAGAAATGGCTTCCCCCTTCCCCACTACTTCCCTCCAGCCCTGCAGGAGGCAGCGACCCTCATGCAGGGGAGAGGGACTGAGTGAGCCAGAAAGATGCAGGGGGAGAGGCACAGTGTGGAAGGACAGACCTGCCCCCACCCAGGCAGCACCGAGCAGCTCCATGCTCACAGAAATTTGGCTGCTTTTGGAGGGTGGCACTTTCTGTGCCCCCTGCAGCCGGAGAAGCTGCCTCAGCCCCACCCCCACCCCCTGCAGCCAGAGAAGCTGCCTGTACCCCTGTTTGCCCCCAGTCCCTGAGCACCCACGGAGTTGGCGCCCATGATTACGAAACACAGAAAGAGAGCGAGCTCTACCCCCAAAGAAAAACCCTGAGACGGCGTCAGCAGTGACCGTCTCGAGCGATGGTCCAAAGGGAAAAGGGGTCAGCGGGGTAGACAGAAAGGGGACAGACAAAATAAGGAGGATGGGAAAGGTACCAATGTTGTCCCCTATCGCAATGAACAGAGAAAAGCTTTTGACCCAGGCAGGAATTGGCTGTGGAGAGAATTGTTGCAATATGAGCCTAGGGATCAGAGGAACCGGCTGCCTACCACAGAACTGCTCCAAGAATTGGCAAGTCATGAGGGGACTGTACCTAGGGCTCCTGCACCTCCTAAAGATTCAGATTAGGGAGGCTAGGCACTCTCAGTTTCCCCAGCATCAGCATGAAATCCTGCTGGTTTGATGACACATTTAGATCAAGATACCTGGGGAAGACCCACAGTTTATGTGGAGTTTAATAAGGGAGCATTGGGACAAAAGATGGTGGATACAGGTGCCACGTATTCATTAATTAGCACTAAGAACCAGAATTTGTTTGGACTATCTGCAACAACAAAAATGTCGCAAGGATTTAATGAGGCAGAAAGCAAAGTCCCATTTAGCCCTCCAATTCAATTTCGGAGAGGGACAAAACAAGGAATAGAGCAGTTTGGTTTAATACAGTGGTTCTCAACCAGGGGTACGTGTACCCCTGGGGGTCCACAGAGGTAGTCTAGGGGGTACATCACCTTATCTAGATATTTGCCTAGTTTTACAACAGGCTACATAAAAAGCACTACTGAAGTCAGTACAAACTAAAAAGTCATACAGACAGTGACTTGTTTGTACTGCTCTATACGCTATACACTGAAATGTGAGTACAATATTTATATCCCAGCTGATTTATTTTATAATTATATGGTAAAATGAGAAAGTAAAAGCAATTTCCCAGGAATAGTGTGCTGAGACACTTTTCTATTTTTATTCGTAAGCAGTTTATTCGTAAGTAGTTTTTAAATGAGGTGAAACTTGGGGTATACAAGACAAATCAGACTCCTGAAAGGGGGACAGGAGTTTGGAAAGGTTGAGAGCCACTGGTCTAATAGAGGTAAATGATAATGGTATTGTAGGAATGGAGGTACTAAAAGACCTCTAAGTAACAGTCAATTTAGTAAATAAAGTATTATGGAAAATGCCCCCAGATCTTTATAGTACACTATGTAAAGAAGCTGATTATTATTGAAGCTGGGTATTTGTTAGCTGCTTTCAAGGCTGTTGAAGAAATAAAATGGCTCAAATGGCCTGCAGAAATATTAGAAATAGCCTAAAAGCACAAGGATGTTTGGGCTACCAGTAAAATTGAGCGTGGAAAAATTGTGACAGAGGTTCTTATCACCGCATCGGATCCTGCACCTCAAAAACAGTACAAGTATCCTGAAGAAGCAGAAGCTAACTTAACAGAGACTATACAAAAAGAAAAGGAGGACTTGTGGCACCTTAGACACTAACCAGTTTATTTGAGCATGAGCTTTCGTGAGCTACAGCTCACTTCATCGGATGCATACCGTGGAAAATACAGTGGGGAGATTTATATACACGCAGAACATGAAACAATGGGTGTTACCGTACACGCCTAGGGCACAAAAGATCCTTGCACCGGCCCTGTTTGGGGGGAGTGTGTGTGCGCCTGAGCGAGCATGTCAGCGCGCTGTCTCTTTAAGGGCATTCAGGAGCCCCCACCCCAGACCCAGAGGCACCAGCACAGACATGCTCCCCCTGACCCCCACCCCAGCTCAGCAGAGACCGGGTCCACGGGTGGGGGGAGGGGGACACCCCAACATCAGCACCCCCACCCCCGCACAGCAGACAGAAGCCGGGGGCGGCTCCAGGGGCTGCGGGGAGGCAGGAGCCGCGGGGGCTGCAGACGGCAATGGAGCAGGGCAGTGGGGGAGGAGGGGCACCCCAGCTTCGGAGCAGTTACCGGGCTGGAGCAGCTGCCCCCCCCCCCGCAGCTCGGTCCGTCCACCCTCTCCAGACGCTGGCGCGCCTGCCTGGCTGCCTCGTTTTCCAACAGGCTACCCAGAAAGCTCGAGTGACGTCTCTACAAACTACAGTTTCATACGGACAATGAATGGCTTGGTGACACTGCCCTGTGTACCAGACACTGAAACGTGGGGGGCTGGTGCAGGGAAATAGTTTGCAGGACCCCCCCACACACCCCTTGCAGAAGGGTGGGCAGAGGGAGGGTGACCATCAGTCTCGTTTTTAACGGGACAGTCCCTTATTTAAGCTCTCTTGCGAGGGCCCCGCCTCTTCTTAAAAAATGGGCAAGTTGTCCCATATTTTCCGCTCCCCCTGCCGGTCTGCCAGTGGTTTGCGCAGCACCAGCTGCCTTCTGTTTGCGGCTGGCTGGCGGGTGAGCACGTGGTATCCTCAGGCCGCGTGCAGAGGCAAGAAGGCACAATGCCAGGTAGAAGAGGCAGCCCTGTGGGATAGAGGGGTAAGGGGTTGTAGGGGGGCAGGGAAGGGGTGTATGTCACCCCTCCCCCTGTGAAACCTAAAGCTGGGTTTCTCAATGGGGTTCACCACTGCCAGCCCTTTCAGGCTGTGGGGCTGAAGCCCCGAGCCCAGGTGCCCCTTCCCACATGTGGGGCTAAGGCCTTCCCCGGCGCCACCCCCCGCTGAAGCCCCTGCACCATAGAATCAGAGAAGATCAGGGTTGGAAGGGACCTCAGGAGGTCATCTCGTCCAACCCCCTGCTCAAAGCAGGACCAATCCCCAACTAAATCATCCCAGCCAGGGCTTTGTCAAGCCTGACCTTAAAAAAACTTCTAAGGAAGGAGATTCCACCACCTCCCTAGGTAACGCATTCCAGTGTTTCACCACCCTCCTAGTGAAAAAGTTTTTCCTAACCCTACCCCCTCAGGTTGAAGTCTCCATCCCTGCAGCCTGCTGCGGGGTTGAAGGCCCAGCGCTGCCTCCCCGGCTGAATCCCCATCCCTAGCACCCCCACCGCCGGCTGAAGCCCAGATCCCGGGGCTGAAACCCTGATCCTTGCCCCCACCCAAGCCATGAGCGGTGGGACTTGAAGCCAAGAGCCAGGGCTAAATCTTGGATCCCTGGTGCTCCCCCAGGCAGAACTGCTCACCCCCCAAGCTGCACTGCAAGTGCAGGGAAGTCCAGGGGGCAGCTCCACCCCCCCCCCAACACACACACTGCTCCTTCTCTCCCCCCACCCACCAGATCAGAGGCAAGAAGCTGGTGCCAGGCTGTGCGTGCAGGGTAGCTGCTCCTCTGGCTGGAGCCATGGAGCAGGCAGCCGTGGTGCTCCTAGCTCCCAGCCCCTTTGCTCAGGCAGCCGGTAAGAGCTGCCGGGTTGGGGGACCCGGCTCCAGGGCTGGCAGAGCCCTCAGGGAACAGGGACCACAGGAGAGCCCTCCTGGCACACAGCCCCTAGCGACCCCTCTTCCTGCACCCTGAGCTACCCCCTGCCCGCACACAGCCCCTCGGTGCCCCCCTGCCTGCACCCTGAGCTACCCCCTGCCCACACACAGCCCCTACCTACCCCCCTGACTCTCCAAATGACTTCTCTTTCTGAAACAAAACTAAAGGTAAACATGGGGTAGATTAAGATTTTGCAACCCATGTACACTACAAAATCTTACTGTGCTCACAAGAACATTCTTCTGCAGTCAAATTTACGACAGGGAGCGGTGGTGGCAATTGCTCTGAGCAACCTGAAACAGGGCTGGACTGCAGCCACGGGAAGTTAGTTCGATCTTTACTCCAGAAATGTCACAGAAGTGTGTATGTTCTTTTACTGATGACCTACAAAAACAATTCACGTCTTTGAAATAAAGACTTCAGTAGCTGACAACAGTCAGGTTATAGGTCAGACATGCGGAGCCGAGTTTTCCATTGCTCACGGTAGCCGTAATGACATTACTCAGCATCTCCAAACAAAAAAACACACGGGCGCCGAACGAACTAAGTGCAACTCCAAGTGTTTCCGAATTTTTTGTTAAGCAAAACACAGAAGCTGATCAAATACATGCAAGTGAGGGACTGTTTACTTACCATTCTGTGCACCAAGGACACAGTTTCAGATCTAGTGATTGTACCTCATAATTGATTAAAAAACTTTACCAACCCAAGTTTTCGTCTGCGCATACAAAATCTGAGGGAATAATCTGCAATGTATTAGCTCCATTATCAACAGAAGAACTGCAGTGTGATGTAGAGAAGTGCTCGTTTATCACGCTTAGCGTGGATGCATCAAACCAAAAGGACCAAAAGCTATTCCCTGTTCTCATGAGCTATTTTCTTCCAATTAGAGGGGCAAAAACAAAAATTGAGTTTTCTTCTCTATCATGTGAAACTTCTGATGTGCAGTGCGCGTGAATTTCTATATCAATTGATGGAGAAACATTCTCAGAGTATGTCTACACTACGAAATTAGGTCGATATTATAGAAGTCGATTTTTAGAAGTCGATTTTATACAGTCGATTGCGTATGTCCACACTAAGCGCATTAAGTCGGCGGCGTGCATCCTCACTATCCTGGCTAGCATCGACTTACAGAGCGGTGCACTATGGGTAGTTATCCCACAGTTCCCACAGTCTCCGCTGCCCACTGGAATTCTGGGTTAAGCTCCCAATGCTTGATGGGGCAAAAACATTGTCACGGGTGTACATGTCATCAGTCGCCCCTCCCTCCGTGCAAGCAACAGCAGACAATCGTTTCATGCCTTTTCTTCGTGCAGACGCCAGACCACGGCAAGCATGCAGTGCACTCAGCTCAGCTCACCGACACCGTGGTAGAGTAGAGAAGGCAAGAAATCTTTATTTGGATGATCCTACACTCCCAAGAAAACGCAAGCCACGGAGACGGCTCGACCGCGGAAGCCGTTCTCACACCTACAGTGACCCCAAAGAGTATTTTCATCAAATGTATGTCGGGATCATTGATGCTTGCAAAGCTGCCACTGAACAGAGGTTTTCAACTGACAGCTGTACATTCGCCATAGAATTGGAGAAGCATGTAACTAATGGAGTAAACGGCTCGACACAGGACATCGTCCCAATAATTGAAGCTTTCCATGGTGACATTAACACGGAGAGGCTCTCTCTTCATTTAGAAATGCTGAGTGATATTTGCAGATCGAGAAATGGCCAGCTTAATTGGGTGAGTGAAGTGAAGCAATTTCTGAAAAAAAACCGAAGGCCTGAGTGACAAGTTGTCAGAAGTTACGATTCCCCTGAAATTGTTTTACAGAATTCCGACTACAAGCGGCACCGCTGAGCCATCACTCCGGTGCCTGCGCAGACTGAAAGTTTGTTTGCGAACGACAATGAGCCAGGAACGTATAGATCACTTGACCTTTCTGCACACTCATAAGAACTCTACCTCTGAATTGGACATTGCAAATCTCAAGAACCGAACAACGATGAAAAGTGTTTGCTGCCCCGAGTGCTAAATTGTATTTCTGCTGAAATATACGAGCTTTATTCATGTGCTTTATAATATTAGTGTGCATTTTGGAGTTAAAATTTTGTCTCCATGCAAGTTAAATTATTTTGGTGTACACTTTCAAGCTGTATCTGATCATATGCCACGTTTATATGCAGTCGATCATTTAATTTATTCACATATTATTCATTTTATTTATTGCTTTTATTCTTTTTATTTATGGGGCTATAACTGCCATTCATTATTGTATATCATATAATTCATTTCATGGTCTGTCTTTGTTGCTGCTCTAAATACTATTAATGCTCCTGGTTGTTTTGCACTTAAATGCTAGTTTAATGATTTAAATCCAGTATTTGCACAGTCAGTGCAGCCAGGCACAGAACTGTGTCATTTTACCTGAAAACTAAAAGGCCTTGTCTACACTACGAACTTAGGTGGAATTTATAGAAGTCGGTTTTGTAGAAATTGTTTTTATACAGTCAATTGTGTGTGTCCCCACACAAATGCTCCAAGTGCATGTAGTCGGCGGAGTGTGTCCACAGTACCGAAGCAACCGTCCACTTTTGGAGCGTTGCACTGTGGGTAGCTATCCCACAGTTCCTGCAGTCTCTGCCGCCCATTTGAATTCTGGGTATAAATCCCAATGCCTGATGGGGCTAAAACATTGTTGCGGGTGATTCTGGGTACATATCGTCAGGCCCCCCCTTCCCTCCCTCCCTCCCTCCATGAAAGCAACGGCATGCCTTTTTTCACGCCTTTTTTCCTGGATTCCCTGTGCAGATACCATACCACGGCAAGCATGCAGCCCGCTCAGCTCACCGTCACCGTATGTCTCCTGGGTGCTGGCAGACGCGGTACTGCATTGCTACACAGCAGCAGCTCATTGCCTTTTGGCAGCAGACAGTGCGGTATGACTGGTAGCTGACATTAACGTAGTCCAGGGTGCTCTTTTAACCGACCTCGATGAGGTCAGGGGTGCTTGGGCAAACATGGGAGTGGCTCAGCCAGGTCATTACCCTTTTAAGTTTCGTCTCATGGCGATTCAGTCCTATCGGCAGTCCTAGTGCACCGACTTTTAATGAGCAGTCAGAAGAAGACGATGGCCAGCAGTCATACTGAACTGTCTTCTGCTGAGCACCCAGGAGATAACGATGGCTAGCGGATGTACTGCACAGTCTGCTGCCAGCAAGATGTATAAAGATGGATGAAGTGGATCAAAACAAGAAATAGACCAGATTTGTTTTGTATTCATTTTCTCCTCCCTTCCTCCATCCCTCCGTGAAATCAACGGCCTGCTAAACCCAGTTTTGAGTTCTATCCTTGAGGTTTAGAATTCTATCCTTGATGGGGTCCATTCTGTTTCTCGCAAAGCCACCCCCTTTGTTGATTTTAATTCCCTGTAAGGCAACCCTGTAAGCCATGTTGTCGGTCACCCCTCCCTCCGTCAGAGCAACTGCAAACAATCGTTTCGCACCCTTTTCCCTGGATTGCCTGAGGAGGAGCAGACGCCATAGCACAGAAAGCATGGAGCCCGTTCAGCTCACCGCAGCAGTTATGACCACTGTAAACACCTTGCGCATTACCGTGCAGATTATGCAGAACCAGCACCTGAAAAACCAGGCGAGGAGGCGATGGAAGCGCGGTGATGAGGACATGAACACACTTTTCTCTAAAACCGCGTTCCCCCGCAATTTGGAGACAGGCTCATGATGTGGAACGCCGATTCTGGGCCTGGGAAACAAGCACAGACTGGTGGGACTGCATAATGTTGCGGGTCTGGGATGATTCCCAGTGGCTACGAAACTTTCGCATGCGTAGGGGCACTTTCATGGAACTTTGTGACTTGCTTTCCCCTGCCCTGAAGCGCAAGAATACCAAGATGAGAGCAGCCCTCACAGTTCACAAGCGAGTGGCAATAGCCCTGAGGAAGCCTGCAACACCAGACAGCTACCGGTCAGTCGGTAATCAAATTGGAGTTGGCAAATCTACTGTGGGGGTTGCTGTGATGCAAGTAGCCAACGCAATCATTGAGCTGCTACTATCAAAGGTAGCGACTTTGGGAAATGTGCAGGTCATAGTGGATGGCTTTGCTGCAATGGGATTCCCTAACCGTGGTGGCGCTATAAATGGAACGCATATCCCTATCTTGGGACCGGACCACCAGGGCAGACAGTACATAAACCGCAAGGGGTACTTTTCAGTGGGTGCTGCAAGCACTGGTGGATCACAAGGGACGTTTCACAACATTAACGTCGGATTGCCGGGAAAGGTTCATGACGCTCACGTCTTCAGGAACTCTGGTCTGTTTAAACGGCTGCAGGAAGGGATTTACTGCCCAGACCAGAAAATAACTGTTGGGGACGTTGAAATGCCTATAGTTATCCTTGGGGACCCAGCCTATCCCTTAATGCCATGGCTCATGAAGCCGTACACAGGCAGCCTGGACAGTAGTAAGGAGCTGTTCAACTATAGGCTGAGCAAGTGCAGAATGGTGGTAGAGTGCGCATTTGGACGTTTAAAGGGTCGCTAGCGCAGTTTACTGACTCGCTCAGACCTCAGCGAAAACAATATTCCCATTGTTATTGCTGCTTGCTGTGTGCTCCACAATCTCTGCCAGAGTAAGGGGGAGACGTTTATGGCGGAGTGGGAGGTTGATGCAAATCGCTTGGCCGCTGAATATGTGCAGCCAGACACGAGGGCGGTTAGAAGAGCACAGCAGGAAGCACTGCACATCAGAGAAGCTCTGAAAACCAGTTTCATGACTGGCCAGGGTACTGTGTGACATTTCTGTTTTGTTTCTCCTTGATGAAAACCCGCCTCCTTGGTTGCCTCTAAATTCCCTGTAAGCCACCCGCCCTCCCCCCTTCGATCACAGCTTGCTTGCAAAGGAAATAAAGTCACTATCGTTTAAAAAACATGTATTTTTTAATAATTGATGTATAAAAATAGGGAGATAACTCACAAGGTAGCCTGGGTGGGGTGTGGGAGGAGGGGAGGAGGGTAGGAGGGAAGGAAAAGAGCACTTTAAAACTGGTTGAATGCCAGCCTTCTGGGGTGGAGTGGTTGGGTGCCCGGAGCCTCCCCCCACCCCGCGTTCTTGGGCATCTGGGTGAGGAGGCTATTGAGCTTGGGGAGGAGGGAGTGTGGTTAAACAGGGGCTGCAGCAGCAGTCTGTGATCCCGCTGCCGTTCATGAACCTCCACCAGACGCCAGAGCATGTCCGTTTGATCCCGCAGTAGCCACAGCATTGCCTCATGCCTCCTCTGATCTTCCTGCCACCACCTCTCCTCACGTTCATTGGCCACCATCCTGTACTCTGCTACTGTGTCCCTCCACACATTCTGCTGAGCTCTGTCAGTGCCGGACGACTGCATGAGCTCAGAGAACATGTCATCGCGCGTGCGTTTTTTTTGCCGCCTTATCTGAGAGAGCCTTTGGGATGGAGGAGGGAGGCTTGAAACATTTGCAGCTGTGGGAGGAAAAAAAGGGAGTGAAGTGTTTAAAAAGATACATTTTACAGAACAATGCCTATATTCTTTCACGGTGAACAACACTATTCACATTACATAGCACATGTGATTTTGCATCTTATATTGAGTGCCTACAGCTTTGGTGTTAGAGATCACGCATGCAGGGCCAGGCAACAGAATTTGGCTTGCAGGCGGCCAAGGTAAGCCATAGTCTTTCAGCTTCTGCAACCTTCATAACAGCAGCGCCCTCCTCTCCCATACCAAGCAAAGCCCGTTGAGTTGGCCATTTACAGCTGCAGTTTTCCTGTTAACGTGCAGCAGCAGAAACCAAACTACCCCCCTCCATCCAATTCTCTGGGATGATCCCTCTTCCCCTCCCCCCACCACCTGGTTGGTATCAGTGAAGATCCCTGCTAGCCAAACGCGAACAGCTCAGGGCCAATGCCCACCCACCCCCCGCAGCATGGCTAACTGCAGAGAAGATTTCTTTTCAGCCACAGGCAAACAGCTTAGTAGGAACGGGCACCTCTGAATGTCCCCTTAATCAAATTCCCCTATTTCAACCAGGTTACTATGAATAATATCACTCTCCTGAGGAAAACACAGAGAGAGAAAGAACGGATGTTGCTTGAATGCAGCAAACACCGGGACCATACGCTGCCAGGCCTTCTCATGCAATGATATCAGATTACTTGCTACTACCATGGAGGACGGAATAAGGCTGCTCTCCCCAGAAACCTTCTGCAAAGCCTTTTAGAGTACCTCCAGGAGAGCTTCATGGAGATGTCGCTGGAGGATTTCCGCTCCATTCCCAGACACGTTAACAGACTTTTCCAGTAGTATTAATGGCCACAAATATATTCCAAGTCCTCAGGGCTACTTAATCATTAAAAAACACTTGCTTTTATAACATGTATTATATTTAAAAAGGTACACTCACCAGAGGTCCCTTCTCCGGCTTCGTTGGGTTGGGAGGGTATTTCAGTCAGGGTGATAAAAAGATCCTGGCTGTCAGGGAGAACGGTGTACTGTGTGCTCTCCCCAAGCTCGTCCTAATCCTCCTCATCTTCCCCATCTTCAAAATCCTCAGGCATGGCGGAGAGTACCCCATCATCAGAGTCCACGGACGGGGGTGGGGTAGTGGTGGCCGCCCCCCCTAGAATCATATGCAACTCAGCGTAGAAGCAGTATGTCTGGGGCTCTATCCCGGAGCGTCCGTTTGATTCTTTGGTTTTCTGGTACGCTTGTCTGAGCTCCTTAGGTTTCACTCGGCACTGTGATGCGGCCCTGCTGTAGCTTCTGTCCCTCATGGCCTCGGAGATTTTTTGAAATGTTTTGGCATTTCATCTTTTGGAACGTAGTTCGATAGCACGGATTCCTCTCCCCATACAGCGATCAGATCCAGTACCTCCCGTTCGGTCCACGCTGGAGCTCTTTTTCGATTCTGGGACTGCATGGTGACCTGTGCTGATGAGCTCGCCTGGCTAAATAGGAAATGAGATTCAAAAGTTCCCGGGGCTTTTCCTGTACACCTGGCCAGTGCATCCAAGTTTGGGGTGCTGTCCGAAGCGGTCACAATGTGGGATAGCTCCTGGAGGCCAATAGCTATCTTGCATACCTTCGAATTGCGTCCACACTAACCCTAATTCAAAACGGCAATGTCAATTTCAGCGCTAATCCCCTCATTGAGGAGGAGTACAGAAATCTGTTTTAAAAGCCCTTTATGTCGAAAAAATGACTTCGTTGTGTGGACGGGTGCAGGGTTAATTCGGATTTAACGCTGCTAAAACCGACATAAACTCGTAGTGTAGACCAGGCCTTAGAAGAACATCGCAAAAGAAGGGGCTATATTTTGTTTTAATTTTAGAAAATATTCGCTTTTGAGGGTTATTGATCCAAGAGTGCTTGGTTGTTTCCATATTCAAAAGAGCTGGGTCATTATCATGTATAGACAGGAACAATACAGTCATAGACTTTAAGGTCAGAAGGGACCATTATGATCGCCTAGTCTGACCTCCTGCACAACACAGGCCACAGAATCTCACCCACCCACTCCTGTAATAAACCCCTAACCTATATCTGAGCAACTGAAGTCCTCAAATCGTGGTTTAAAGACTTCAAGGTGCAGAGAATCCTCCAGCAAGTGACCCCATGCCCCACGCTGCAGAGGAAGGCGAAAAACCCGCAGGGCCTCTGCCAATCTGCCCTGGAGGAAAATTCCTTCCCGACCCCAAATATGGCGATCAGCTAAACCCTGAACATGTGGGCAAGACTCACGAGCTAGATACTACAGAGAATTCTTTCCTGGGTAACTCAGATCCCACCCCATCTAACATCCCATCACAGGTCACTCGGCATTTTTACCACTAATAGTCAAACGGCAATTAATTGCCAAAATTAGGCTATCCCGTAATACCATCCCCTCCATAAACTTATCAAGCTTAGTCCTGAAACCAGATATGTTTTTTGCCCTCACTGCTCCCTTCAAAGGCTATTCCAGAACTACACTCCTCGGATGGTTAGAAACCATCTAATTTAATAATTCGTCTAATTTCAAGTCTAAACTTCCTGATGGCCAGTTTATATCCATTTGTTCTTGTGTCCCCATTGGTACTGAGCTTGAATAATTCCTCTCCCTCCCTGGTATTTATCCCTCTGATATATTTGTAGAGAGCAATCATATCTCCCCTCAGCCTTCTTTTGGTTAGGCTAAACAAGCCAAGCTCCTTGAGTCTCCTTTCATAAGACAAGTTTTCCATTCCTCGGATCATCCTAGTTGCCCTTCTCTGTTCCAGTTCCAGTCTGAATTCATCCTTCTTAAACATGGGAGACGAGAACTGCACACAGTATTCCAGATGAGGTCTCACCACTGCCTTGTATAACGGTACTAAAACCTCCTTATCTCCACTGGAAATACCTCGCCTGATGCATCCCAAGACCTCATTCGCTTTTTTCACGGCCACATTGTTATACCAAGAAAATAAAAACCAGCAGGATCTCATTAAAGGGACAAGGCAAAATGCCACATTTATTGTAAATATAATAAATATATATATATAAAAAACTCACACTGTCGTGTCACTACTTATTCCTTACTTATCTATAGATATACACATTCATTCATACAAGTTCTACATAGGGGTTATAGTTAGCAGCCTAGAAGTTGCTCATGACAGAGTACTGGCCAGGTAGCCTGTAGACGAGAGTGGAGCCGAGTCCGTGTTAGATGCTCATCCGATGCTCCTGGAGGGTGGTGGCAGAACTGGGTGGGAGGGATAGCTTAGTGGTTTGAGCTTTCGCCTGCTAAACCCAGGGTTGTGAGTTCAATCCTTGAGGGGGCCATTTAGGGCTATGGGGCAAAAAGTGGGGATTGGTCCTGCTTTGAGCAGGGGGTTGGACTAGATGACCTCCTGAGGTCCTTTCCAACCCTGAGATTCTATGATTCTAGGTCATATTCTAGGCCAATCTCAATATTTATAATATTTTGGGGAGGGGGGGAGGGATAGCTCAGTGGTTTGAGCATTGGCCTGCTAAACCCAGGGTTGTGAGTTCAATCCATTTGGGATCTGGGGCAAAAATTGGGGATTGGTCCTGCTTTGAGCAGGGGGTTGGACTAGATGACTTCCTGAGGTCCCTTCCAACCCTGAGATTCTATATTCTATGAACTGGAGACTCAAAGTTCTCAGTTCTTAGAGTCCATTTTTATAGGAATTTATGCCTATGCCAGTCCATGGAAATTGCTTCATCACATTGTTAGTCATGACGGCTCCAGGACAGCTGTCAGGTGCTCATCAGCTTTCTTCATCCTTTGAATCGTTCGGGTGGATTCCAGTTTGCCCTCCGGGGGTTCTCTGGTTGTTTCCACCTGGCGCCTTCTTCAGCCGATTGACACCAAATTCCTAGGCTAGCACTTCCCTGATTATTCAAAACCAATAATTCATTCACATACATTCTTTACTTTTGATAAAAACACATTTATCATTTCACTGAGTATTGTTATTTATTTGAAACTCCCTGTCTCTTAACATTCCTTTAATCTTTCTAATATAGAGGTGTTATATTATTTGTGACTCCCTGTCTTTTAACATTCTTTTTTAACATTCCTGATACAAACTATAGGGGGTGGGAGTCTTGATGTGATATTTCTATGAGCATCGTGCCAATTAACGGCTTTCCGCGGTTGTTACAAAAAACACGTCTATCTCCATTACAAAGTATCAGTTTACAGAGTACAGTCAATTGAGCAGATCCATTTGAGAAAGTAAAGTTAATTGAGTGGTTTACGTTCATAAGCGTCAATCTCAATAACAAGCAAGAGAAAGTATCAACTCAGAGAGAGTAGAGTCAATTGAGCGGTTTAGGTTTATAAAGTGTCAATCTCAGTAACAAGGTATCAGTTTACAAACAAAAGTATCAGTTTAGAGAGAGAGTAGAGTTAATTGAGCGGTTTAGGTTTGCAAGTGTCCATCTTAATCACATAGTACCGCTTAGAGTTAATTAACGACTTACAAGGTACTTAGAGTCAATTGACTGTTTGCAAGCTTTAACACAGACACCGTCAACACCTATGGAGAGCCGCAAATCAATATTGCAGAATTACAATTATTTCAAATAGGACAATTACAAATATTATAAACAGAATTACAAATATTAGAAATATGCCTACAATATCACATTGGCGGCTCATAGTCATCCTGTGATAAACCAATACTCCGAGGTCCTTCTCCTCCTCTGTTACTTCCAACTGACGAGTCCCCAGTTTATAACAAAAATTCTTGTTATTTAATCCCTAAATGCATGACCTTACACTTCTCACTATTAAATTTCATCCTATTACTATTACTCCAGTTTACAAGGTCATCCAGATCCTCCTGTATGATCTCCTGGTCCTTCTCTAAATTGGCAATACCTCCCAGCTTTGTAACATCCACAAAATTTATTAGCACACTCCCACTTTTTGTGCCGAGGTCAGTAATAAAAAGATTAACTAAGATTGGTCCCAAAACCGATCCCTGAGGAACTCCACTGGTAACCTCCCTCCACCCTGACAGTTCCCCTTTCAGTTGATATTCTTAGTTAAATAAAGTTTTCTTATGATAGTGATATTGTGCAATATAGAGAAACTGTTACACGCTTACTGTTTCCAGTCCGTTCTTACATTATTTAAAAAAATACATACAGGTTTACAAGGAAGGTGTGGGGGGCAGGACTTGGCCCTGTTCTGGGCACCACCAAATATGATACAAACCTGGCGCCCAGGCCTGTGAATAAATTGTATTTACAGTTTCTAACACCAATTCTGCAGGAATTCTCTAGAACAGGAGTTAGCAACCTATGGCACACGTGCCAAAGGTGGCACGCAAGCTGATTTTCCGTGGCACTCTGCTGCTGGTCTGGGGTCCCGGCCGCCGGCCCCTTGCCAGCCAGGGTCCCGGCCGCCCCGCCGGCCCTGCTCAGCCCCGCTGCTGGCCTGGAGTCCTGGCCGCCAGCCCTGCTTAGCCCGCTGCCGGCCTGGGATACCAGCCAGGGGCTCTGCTCCTGGCCTCAGCCCGGAGCTCTGCAGCCGCCACCAGCTCTGGGCCACTGGCCGTAGCAGTGAGGGGTCAAGACAGGGGCAAGAGGGGGCGCAG